>NC_046187.1:55843894-57093894 GCF_011004875.1 Balearica regulorum gibbericeps
GCCTAATTGTGCCGTTATTAATTATTTGCAAACAGGCCGATTGGGGGAGGGGGTGCGGAAGATGCGTCAGATCTGACCTTTTGTCACTACCTCGAAAATTGGAGATGGCCAATATTAAACGATATCCGTTAAAAGAAAAAAAAAAAAAAGGCATAAACTACAGATCTGGCTTGTCAGCGGACAAAGCATCCTGCAGGCCGGCTGGGAGCTTTCGCCAGCCATTATACCAACATGCGGAAGGTAAAACTGGCTTTACAGCTTTGCAGCTTTTCGGAAACGGTTCTGCTGCCTAAACCACTCGCTGATACCGAGCGCAGGGAGAGGGGCCGTCCGGGGGGACTAGCGCGGCCAGGGGCTCGGTTCTCCCCCGGGCCAGGAGTCATCCAGCGGCCTCACACCTGGGCACCCGCTTTGCTTTTCCGCCCGGCAGCGGGCGGCAGCGGAGGCCCAGGTAGAGCCCAGCCCAGCCCAGCCCAGCCCAGCCCAGCCCAGCCCAGCTCAGCCCAGCCCAGCCCAGCCCAGCCCAGCTCAGCCCAGCTCAGCCCAGCCCAGCCCAGCCGCGGCCGGAGCCCCGGCGGCGCGGCCCCGACGGCTCCCCGCAGCTCGCCCGGCCCTGCCCCGGGGAGAGCGGGCAGCGGGGCCGGCGTGCCAGACCCCCGCAGGGCACGGGGTAGTGGCAGAAACCCGGCCTCGCCGAGACGAGCCGGCATCCGGCTCCACCAAAACCCTTCGGGCAGGGGCGGGCGCCCGCCCCAAAGAAGAACCGGGGCGCCCCGGGGCTGCAGTGCACCCCGGTGCCACCTCCCGGGGCTGCCCCGGGTTAGCCGCGGGGATGCCGGGGCGATGAACTCTGTCTGACTCTGGCAGAGTCAGTGGAAAAAAAAAAGGAAAAAAAAAAAAAGAGAGAGACTGACTGGGGATTTGGCTAAGAAGCAAATACGGCAAGAGTGTTCCTCTGCACCGCCGGGGTGCTGGGGAGAGACTGCCACCCCCCCACCCCTCGAGCACAATTAAAGGACCCAGGAAAAATGGGACAAGTGCTGTTTCACAAAAGTAAAAACTTCACTAATCAGTTTTAAAGTGCTGCAATAAAATACTCAGTCTATTTTCCGGAGGGAAAAAACCCTGTATGTATTTCTTGAATATATGTTTCGTTATAATGCGACTAGCTTTTGCCACTTTACTTTTTCTTCCAAAAGTCATTTCATGACTTAAGAATATCTTTGTTCGAAGTAAACGGATTGTCTCTAGGAATTACCCAGCTGTGGGCTGCAGCGCAGCTCTGCTAATAGTGATCAACACAGAAAGAGTTTCCCGCTGGAGAAGCTGCAGTGTTCTGTCCATCTGCTTTACCCTGAGCTCTTAGAGAAGGCAAGACCTGTATTACCAGTAAACCAATCAAAAGTGATTTAAAGATACCTCTCCTGGTCAAGCCTTGCTGTGTGAAGATAATCAGCTTCCATTTTTGCGGCATGCAGTCGTGATTTGAAAACATGAAGAGATGACAACACACTACTTTTTGGGTATTTTTTTGCCAAGTTCACTACTTTGTCTGCTGAAACTTGGGGTTTATTTCTAATATGATGACTTCAGCTTCCAAACAGTGGATCTAGCTACACATCTGCTAGACCATTTCTCTCTTTTAATTTTACTACAGTGTAAACTGATTTGCATCTTGGTCTACCTTCTTCCTCATAAACTAAATATGTTGCGTCCTTTATATCTCCCATACCCCCCAAGGCTCAAACTTTTAAAATCTTTTCCAGACCTGGAATCACTCTCTCCTGTCTCTGAAGATGCTTTGCAGAAGGGATTCCAGGACAGTACCAAACACTGCAGTGTGCGTCTCACTAATGGTTCATACAGAGCTAGCATCACCCCTCTAGTTCTGATCACAATTTTCCACTTATGTATCCAAGCTTATAATTAGTCCTTTTTGGAAACTTCTGTTCCATCGCTTATTCCTTCTGATCCATAAATCCTTCCCCAAGCCACTGCTTTCCATGTTCTGGTCACCCCCAAAGCACAGGGAGCCAGGGGAGGCCTGAGGTGTTCGGCACCCACCGTTTGTAAGGACCAGCGTGCCTGTGGCAAACCAGTTGGAAAGATTAATTCATAAACATTAGTCATTGCTCGGTCAGGTTGAAATGGATGGTTTGAAAATACATGAAGTTCATTTCTCCCATGTCTGTGCAAAGGCAGGAGTTTGCAAAGAAGTATTAATTAAATAAGTGATCTACAGGATTGCTGCTGACCTTTACAAACACAGAAGCTAGCAGGGCCACAGGGTACCCAGCAGGACCCCGGGCAGGAAGATGACACCAAATGGCCACTTACCAGCGGTACTGGTGAAAGCTGAACGGGTAAGCTGATCCTTAGCGCCAAGAGATACTTTGGAGTTCACAAGGCAAGGAGATCTTAGGTCAGAAGGCGCTAAGAAGTCAAAAGCTGCTCTAGTAAAGAAACAAGGATAAGGTTTGTTATTGTAGTTGGGTTTACTCCCTCAAGTTGTTCAAATAAAGAATATTTTGGTTTACTATCCAACTCAAATTCAAGGTGAACTCATGTTGTGTCTTGGAGAGTTCAAAGGTAAATTAACACTTTGTGTTTGAAGCAACGTTGTCTGCTCTTCTAAATGTCAAGACTTGGAATTCAGGTCTAACATCTAATTTGGCTCTAGGGTAGCTCTTGCATGCACTCTCACTTTCTTCTCTCCAATACATAAAAAGAAAAAGTTATTCCTGATTGCAGTATGAATCTCTCGGATGGATGCATGACAATGCAAACATTAATTTTGCTAATAAAGAATTTGTAGCCAGCAAATAGGAAAACTACAATTAACAAAACCAACCCTTTTCACTGAGAAGCAAGTGTGTCTAAATAGTTCAATCTTTACATATCTGCGCTTAGTTAATGAAGTTATCAAACTATTATCAACCAGTGGGAAAAGGAGATGTCACGAAAGGTGCCTGTGGTTCATCAGAATATTTTTTAAATCCTCTTTTTCCCTCAACCTTTTTGACACTGTTGAAGATGTACCTATCAGGAGTCCTCTGAACCAGCCTACCACCAGTCGAAGCCAGCAGCTTACTGCTGTGATCTGAAGCGTTAGCTCCTTCTGATGGCAAAATCGGGGGTCTCTTCACACAAAGCTCACCATTATTTCTTAGGCACGCACTACACTAGTACCTGTCCGTAACTTTTGCTGTACACTTAGCATGAATCTTTAAGAGCAAAACATTAGACTACCCTCGCCAACCATAAAGCAGGGCACTGCTATGAAAGCCAAATGACAATATTACAATGGCCTCTATTACACATATTTGGTCCTTTACAAGTTCTAACATGACAACTGTTATGAAATAAACTGGCAGCTTCATCCAGAGTGCTACCAAAATATGACTCCATCTTAGAAAAACAACTTTTCACCTTGTACTTTGCACAAGAGGTCATCAGATAGGGCAGGGAATGCTTTGAGAGGAAACTTATCTTCTCAATTTGTGGGGAATTCATCCAGAAACACCTCAAGAAACTTTAACTGTGAAAATGAAGCTCACGCTGCCATATTCTAGGTTGGAAATTTCCTTTGGAGAGAGGAAATCACCTTTTGGACTGGTCTTTGTTATGACTATTGTATCAACAGGAAATTAAAATATTTGCACTTGAAAAGGAGTATTATTTCACACTTGTTGCAGGCTGAGGTCATATTTCTTACTATTCCTTTCTGAAAGAGAGGTAGTAAGGGAATGCCAATAACATCTTTTGCTGCTTCAAACAGCATTCAAAAAATGCATAACGTCTATCAACCGTATTAGATAAAAGTTCAAAGCAGTCTTGGGAAGTGTAAGTGAGAGAAGCTATGCCTTTCCAGTAGTCTGAAATCTAACATCAGCATTAAGGCCTCTGTTAACAGGCCTAAGATATGGATGGGGTCTTGAGGAGCATTAACTTCAGTATTGTTTCACAGAAAGATGTTTATAGAAAATGAATCAATATGTTAATTTCTGCTAAGGAGAAAATCTATTCAGAGAACAAAGCACAAATTTTATGAGTAGCTGTGGTTATCTGGTTAAGGAAGAGAAGTGATTGGAGATTGTGAAACCAGTGACTAAAAGAATTGGTTATCTTGCACAGAGGTGGTATTTGGGAAAGCTTGGGTTGCTCATGTTAGAGGCATGGGTCACCCAGAGTTCCCAGCTGGGGCTGTGGATACTCATGGCCTTGAAAAGTCAATCCACTTCTTGAAACCTTCTCCTGAGAGAGTGCCCACAGCAGTTCCTGCCCCAAAACATAGCCCCAAACACCTGTGCTCTCAGGGCTGTTAAAAACCCACCTGTGCTTTGAAGAGCAAAGGGAGATGGCTCACTCATCCCAAATCAGGCCAGGCTTTCCCAAACTGTTCACTCACGGCAGTGACAAGGGAGCCGAGCCACAGAGAGCCAGTGGCAACACCTAGCAGTTACCTTCTGGCACTCATTTCCAAGCAGAGACAGGAATAACCTCTGCCCAGTGCCACCTCCACCTGCCTTGTTGTGGGTAACCATGAACATGCTGGTTTTGGCTCAGCGTCAGCCTGCCTTCCTTCTTTCCGACTGGGATGCTCTGTGCAGCTTTCCACCTCTGTGACCTCCTTTGGCTTGTAGGACCCTCTTCCAGAGAACCAAAGCAAATAGAAGACAATACAGCTTCAGTGAGTCCTTGGTTGCTTCTCCACAGCTTTGCAGACAGTGTGGGGGAGCAGGGGGAGAGACAATGGAGTTGCTACAAAGTGGAAGCTTCAATTCTCATTGAAGTTTATCATCATGGTGTTAGTGGTGTTCAATGCGGTGTGCAGTTACACAGATATATTCCACAGGCTGTTACAAGCTTCATGCTATTCCTACTCTTTTTTTTTTTAACCTAAAGTCTGACATTGTAATTCAAAATAATCTCCTCAAAGCAGTGCTGTCAGGGGAACTCAAAAGCTCCTGGCCCTGTATTGATTTCACAATATCAAACTGTTTCTAGAAACAGCTACCAAAATACTCTTGCTGTATTATCTTTAAAAAGATTACCAAAAGGGTAATAATAAGCAACTCAGGAATCTCCATAGGTAAACACTTCAAACAAAATGCCACCACATCTAGGACGCAAACATCCAAGGAAGCCCCTCTCACTTTAATTCCAAAGTTACACGCTTTCTTTACAAACCGAGTGTCTCTTCATTTTTAATAACAGTTGTCTTACATCTGGAAGAAAGACCGGTAGTTAAAACTCTATCTACTGCTACTGCATGTACTTGCAATGCATTATGTGACAGCCTATTTTAGAATGGTGATGCTTTAAACACACGGATCTAATTATCACTAGGAATATCTCTATGGAGACAAAAAGTTAGATATAAACATGGTGTGAGCAGTCTTGTCCTGCTGCAGAAAAAGAGGATGCACTTGATGGACATCTAAGCCCTTCACCCCCATCATATTCAATTCCTACTGGGAATGTAGCACTCCTGAAATATTTCTGGGCTGTCTCACTGACTATCAAATCTGGTGGCATTCACAGAAAGGCGGCAAGAATGATGGAGGGCACATATCATTCCAGTGATGTGGAAAAGTTATTTGTATTATCAAGGAGATGTCCTGAACTGTATAACATTACGTATATATGAATAGTAAAATACTGATGAGACTGGAGAAGTGAAATTGGTTTTTACCCATTTAATATAACCTTTCAGTGACAGCATCACTCAAACTCTCTCCTAATGTTGGTTAGGAGGAAAAAAACCCTGAACTAGAATAACATATAACAGTGTGATCATTTGATTCCTGCCTTGGCAAGCTTCGACTTGATAAAAGGAGACATTTTCAATCGCTAGGTAATCAGAGACTCATTGCCACAAGATTTTGTTGAGGTCAAGATTTTAGCTAAATTCTACATAAAAACGAGCTCTTAAGTAAGAATATCCAGCCACTACAGTCCGGGTTAATAAAAGATTCTGAAAGGTTTCTGATATAAACCCACCCATTTCAGGGTGTAAGCAAATCTCTACTCACTGAAGATGAGACCTTTAAAAAATATTTCCCCCCGAAAGATTTCTTGTGTGTTCTTCTAAATCATCTGCTGCTGATCAGTTCCAGAAATGGGTTTACAAACTGTACATCACAAGTTTTAGGCTGTACATCACTCACTATGTTTCTATATTCTCATAGCAGATGAAAGCATGGCCTCCCAAATTTGCTTTATTTACATTTCTTCATTGTCTTTTTTGGTGGGTAACGGTCCCTGTTATATTCACAGGGTCAGCTTTCAATCCTGGCCAAAGTACATTCCACAGCTGAAGTCAAATACATTTGCAAAAGTGATTAACTTTTCCTATTATTACGGATTACTTTCATTGATCAATACTTTCACTGGTGCATACTACTAATACATTTAAATGTCAATGTGGGAATTTACTATCCTTAATTATTTCCTTTCAAAGAGCATTTTTTTAATTATTTTTTTTTATTTTGGGATATATACATAAACTTATGGCCAGATTTGTCTTTAAAATTGTCCAGAACAATTTGTACAAAACCTCATAAGCATAAAATACTTTTAAAGTATTTTACTTTTAAAGAATTTTTATGAAATATTTGAAAGTAATAAAAATGAAAATATTTAGTCACTTAAAAAACAGGCATATTAAACCCCTTGTAATTTCTAAACCCAGTTATATGTGAGTTCTGAACAAAAAGGGGTTTCTCTAAACAATGAAAAATATTAACGACACAAGAGAAGATTCAATTACATAACTGTGTATTGTAATTCTCAATGATTTATAAAAGGCAAAATTCAGATATGCCATACAATAAATTATCATTAAGACGAGACTACAGTTTGGTCTAATAGAATCCCATTATTTAGAAATGGAAAAAGAAACCCTATTAGATTATAGAGTTAATTCCCTGCCAGTGCTGAGGTCACTGCTCTCTCACTCTCAGGCTTGTCTACATGAAAACTGTTGGTACAGTTGAAGAGTCTTCTTGAGTAGACAGACTTATGGAAAGACAAGAGGAGCTCTGTGGTCACCTTGCCACTCCCATAAAGGAATGAAAATGGCTGTGGTGGGTAAATCACCTTACTGCATAATTTTAAAGAAGAAAATCTGTTAAGGTCTGGGGGTAAATACGCCAAAATGGCAATACACCCCAGTATCGTCAGTATATGAGGATTAAAGACCAACCAAACCAATGGTGCTCTGAATCGAAACTAGTCCTGGCACAGCGTGAAGAGCCTTGTGACATACATGAACACATGAGGGTTTTCTGGACCTACGGCTGTGGAGAAATTTCAGCTTATACTGGTTTCAATGGGATTTAATCAGCATATCACTTTCAAGAATAAAACCATAGCTGGGGAGACACCTGGTTTATATTGAAGCTGAAATGCAGTGTGGGAGGAGAAAGGCTCTCTTACAGGTATTTAGTTGGGGTGGCAGGGGAGAAAGATGGATCAGGTAGATCCATTCTCAAAAAGTCCCCAGCAAAATTATGTCTGTTGTGGGCAGAGTGGGTAAGAGACCCTCAAAGACTCTCTTTTCTCAGTCCTTAGGCAGAGGAGAAGGGAAGGGGGAGACAGGCTGCTACACATGTCAAGAGGGCTGCGATCCCCCTGAAACTGGGGTGTGCTGAAACCTCTCCGTAGCCTGTACGCGTGGGCTCAGAAACCTCATCTGTGTATTTCTTTGGCATTTCCCAGAGCGCTTGGGATTGCATGGTCGCCTTTTCCTCCCCATGATAAATTAACCACCAGGGATGTGTTTTCTGAAGAGGATACCTGAGAGTCACACAGACCTTCGGCTCCCTCAGGATGGCGGTTGTAGGCAGAAAAGAGCACGGATTTCAGCTGGGAGCATCCTGTTATCCAAGGGGGAGTCATCTTTTCCCACCTCATCCTGATATGCCTCCCAGATTTTTCTGCACAGAGTTAAAAGCTGCCATGTGCCCTTTGAAGTGCATTGAACTTTTCTCAGGGACAGGTGCACGAGAAATGCGGTTTATTCCCCTCCATAATAACTGCTTCTTCTCTCACAGCAACCATGGTTTCCATCCACCCAGAAATGGCCGTGAGGCTCCAGCGGATGCCCAACCAGTGCCACACAGTGCACCAAATCCACTTTTATACGTGTCCTGGTTTCAGCTGGGATAGAGTTAACTTTCTTCCTCGTAGCTGGTATGGTGCTGTGGTTTGGATTTAGGATGAGAATAATGTTGATACCACACCAATGTTTAGTTGTTGCTCAGCAGTGTTTACAATTCAGTCAAGGACTTTTCAGCTTCCCAGGGCCTGCCAGGGAGGAGGCAGGAGCCTTCTGCAGGAGGGGCACAAGAAGCTGAGAGGGGACACAGCCAGGACAGCTGAGCCAAACTGGCCAAAGGGATATTCCGTACCATATGACGTCATGCTCAGTATGTAAGCTGGGGGGAGTTGGACGAGGAGTGCTGCAGCTCAGGAACTAGCTGGGCATCGGTCAGTAGTTGGTGAGCAATTGTGCTGTGCATTGTTTGTTGTTTATTATTATTAGAATTAGTATTTCCCTTTTCTGTCCTATTAAGCTGTCTCTATCTCAACCCACGAGTTTTACTTTTTTTTTATTGTCTTTTCAATTGTCTCCCCAATCCTACTGCAGAGGGGAGTGGAGTGAGCAAACGGCTGTGTGGTTGTTTTAAACCAGAACAGCATGTCACTTGTTTGCTTGCTGAGGTCGTGAATTGCCCCCAAACAATTTTTCCTCCCAAAAGCCCCTCAGTTATCTTTGCTGTGAGCATCTGGACCTTCCCCTTCCACTCTGGCACCAAACTGCCACACAGTTGAAAGGGCTGTGACAACAGGTCTCAAAATGGCCGGGTGTCCCCACCGATGCTGACAACCTTGCGCTCCTAATAGAGCCACCACCTCGCACTTCAAGGAGCTGTGAAAGAAAAACGTGCTTTTAGTGGAGGTGCTTCTATTTGTCTGTTCAGCACCATTAAAGTGGGATTTGTGAGTTTAACAAACTCGGTATTAACCACACTTCTGGCTGTTGAATAAAGATACTGAAATTATTGGTTACTTTCAGTGGCTGCCTGCAAAAGTGTTGAGAAATAAGTTTTGTATCATCTTATGTCAGGAGGCACAAATTGCTTGCTCATTTGTGTCATTGAGTTAGACAAACAATAGCCATAAAAAAGTATCATCAGCTACTGCTAATCAGTGCAGCTCTGTGAGGATATAGTATTTAAAAACTCATACCAATTTGTTGTTCTAAAGAAATAGCTTCCAAAAATTCCTTATTTGGTTGCCACAGTGTAAATTTGTTTGGGTTTTGGTGGTTTTTGGTTTTGGGTTTGGTTTTTTTTTTTTTTTGTAAGAGGAGTCCTGGGCTGGATAGTTGACTCGCCAGCATACAACTCAAACAAATGAGATGTCACTGATGGAAAACTGATGGAAAAGAAGATTTGAACAATTATACAAAACAGATCAGCCATTAGCTTCTCTCAGGATCTAATGGTATGCTCTGCAGGATCATTCAGGCTACAACCATAATTAAAGCTGGTCCTGAGTCATTCTGCTGTAGCGCAAAACATTAACAATGGGGAAAAGACAATCTTTGGCAGCCTCCGTGCAAGGGAGGACTAGCATGAGACTGGCGTCTGACACAGGTTAGGACTGAAATATACTTGAAATACAGGGCTATGAGAAAGAATTGGCATTTTATTACTATTTTATTGAATAGGCTACCATTTGGAAGCATAATCACATCTGGATAAAGACCTGAACATGCTTTTCCACGCTGTGTCACCTGTGGGAAGGCCGTTATTCAGTTATGCTGTTATATTATTCTATTAATCCCATGTTTAAATTAGTCAGCTATTTAAACCACACACTTTATTAGCCGTTATTAGTTGATAAACATCATCTCTTTTTTACCTCCTCTTGATGAAGACACTGGCGGCTGGACTTGCACATTAGTTTTTGTTTTCCAGTGGAAAACCACAATTCTGTGGTAAATTACGTGCAAACCCCAATCCACATGGCCAGTTTGTTCAATCCCTCTGAAAAGCTCCTTGCGAGGTAAGAAAATCAGCTAGGCCTGTGCTGCCAAAAGGAAACCATTAAGACTGTTTATTGCTATCCTGAGCCACTTTAAAATTACACGCACGATTGCTTTTAAATGTTCCCATTTGGAAAGAATAGGCATACGCGCAAAGATGTTCCCAGCTGGAGGCTCATTCCTCTTCAAGCAGTCGTCCATCATCCTGGAAGAAGGTGGCTTCCTTTTTGCCTACCCCAATACTTTCAAGATATGACCCAGCTTCTCCTGGTAGACAGCTACACATACCCTTAATAGAGCTGGTTCCTGGGTTTGCCCAACTTGGTCAGAATGTTGTTTTCAAATTTTCTATGTTCAGCCCAAAATATCACTATAAATTGTCTTCCCAATGGCTTTACCTCTGCAGGGCGTCTTCTTCACGTACAGTACTATGTAAATATTACGGCGATGGCCAGAGTTAAGAAAAACATTCTGGTTTATAGCTTTTTTTTTCTGTATTTCACAATAACAAATGTTTAACTTATCAATGGCACCTGTTAACATGTAAAGCTGGATAAATAAACCTAATTCAGCCTAAATATATTCTGTAGTCTAGTGTACTCCTGAGGGACTTTCTGTTATCTGTGAAGTGACCGGTGGGAGCGTGCGGAAAAAACAAATGCTAAATGTGCAGAATTAATGGAACGATCCCTGGTCCAAGATAGACTTTTTAAGTGTTAACTAATGATTTTTAAATACTTTGGTGAAAATATATGATGCTTTTTGTTTTATTCCATTTGAAATAAATCAGCTGGTAAGTCTTTTTCAGAAAGCAAATTATTGTCACTGCCTCACAGCTCCAATTTATTATCCAAAATAATAACCTTGGCAAAAATGTCTATTATTTCAACTCTTGAATAAGAACTCGGTTCACATGTCTAATGCCCTGTGTAAGAGAATTAGCAGAAACTCATCTCAATGTGGTTTCAAAAGAGGAAACTAAGCAGACAGCCTTGTTAATTTAGCATATAGACTTGGAATAAAGTACGACATCCATCATCTCTCAAAATCAAATTAAAAATTGGTCTTGTGTCCAAAGAGAAGGAGCCAATTTTCTGCTGGAAGCAGAATCTTGGAAGATCACTAAAACCCTTAATGGTTCTTTCATTGTGGGAGCCAATATGAAAGAAAAACCAGTTTGGGAGTTCAAATTACACCTCATATTAAATGCTAGAACACGTGTAATCTTCAGGTTGGGCCCATTGCTGTTGACGCAATGCTTTCTGTCACCACAGACACAATGGGGATTCCAGCCGCTCTTGTCCCCTGGTCCTTAAAATTTTCCCATGTGCCGCTGTACGCTGCGGCAACGCTGAACAGACTTTTGCATTCAGGGTGAAATACCCTTCCTTACCATATGCTATGTATAGTTCTTACTCTCCCACAGCAGGTTTCTGTGTGTGATAAAAAGATGCTTGCAAACACACACTGAGATTTAATATCTGGGGAAAGGGAAGCCTGAAAATATGTTAACAAGATTTTCAGCATTGAACACAATTTTGTTTCAGATTTCAGCTGTTAAACATCTTAATTTGTTTTGCTTTTTACTCCAGTAACATAATGCTAATACACTCTGACAGCTTGTGACTCCACGCCGAGGAGGTTTCACAAACCAATCTCTTTACTTGAAATTTGATTTACAAAGTGCCTCAGTCCTTTAGCTGGGTGGCAGCAGTCACCGTCACAACACTTGTCACGACTCGAAGTAAGAACACAATCCGGGCAGTTTTTCCTTGTTGTTTTTTTTCTTCTAGTGGAGGATTCACTGAGATGAAAGAATCCTTTTAACCATTTAATGTCCTCATCCATCAATAAGCTCAGTCCAGAAAATACTGTCATGTGATGTCTGCCACACTCAAAAGAAAATAGTGGATTTCTTTTTTTTTTTTTTTCAGCAAACATTAAACTCTTGGTGCAGAATACAGGTAGCATCTACACAGATTATTTTTATAGTATTTGTTTTGGATGAGCCAGTCTATTGATTAATGCATACAGCTTTTAGAGTCCACATTCTCCTTCCAGCCTAACCTAGCTTTGGGCTTCTCACCAGCAGTTAGGTCAGGCTGCTTTCTGGGCACTCGAGGTCACTGCTGAGCCAGCAGGACCATTGGTTGGCCAGCCCCAACCTTGTGCGGGCATTCATTTTCCTGGGAAATCAGGTTTTTGTCAAGTGAGGAGTACATGAGGCGGCGCTTCATGACTTCACATCACGAAGCCCTGCAGAACCAGCATGAAAAATAATAGATGACCACAAACATCTGCTCTCAGAGGCAGCCCTCTAGGCTGCTGCCTGCTCCTGGCAGGGGCAGGGGTCTTCTCCGTGTACATGCATGTGATTTGTCCTGCACGAGCATATCCTGGCGTGCCCCAGCAGCACGACAGGCACGTTACGTAGTGCAACCAGCTCCACAGGATAAGCACCATTCTGCCCATTCCTTTGAGTAATTGTGTAATTAACTGGAGAAGATGATTTGGCACCAAAACTTAGTGAAAAAAATCTTTTCTTCACCTTTCTTCCTAGTAAATAGATTTTTAGATTTTTACATTTATTTTACTAGGATGAAATGTCTGCTGTTCTCCAGGCAGAAGATACAACAGCTGCTGTGGGAAGAGCAGTGCGGGTGTTTCCAGCTCTCTAACTCCACAGGTGAGACAGGGGAAGCCAGGCTAACATCACCGTGCTAAGAAGCCCAGAGAGAAGCCCGTAGAGAAGACCAGAGAAATAAACCACATGACTGCCTTACTGTGGCAGGCATCACTCACAAAACCATTCTGTTTACAGTCTTTAAATCTCCTTTCTTCCAGAGAGAGAGAACCTTTTGCCATGTTTTCTTCACAAAAGGGCATTTAACCGGAAGGATTCAGCTTGTCTCACTCAGCTCCAAGCATAGGAAATGATCGCAACAGGTCTGTACGCTAAATAACTGCGGTCTGCATGGAGATGCTGGGGCTGGCTTTAGCCCAGCCAGCTGCTCCTGGTAGTCTGGCCGAGGCAGTGGAAAGCACACTGCCGCTTCACGTGCCGCAGCTCTGGACAGGCTGACTCCACTCCTGATGGGCTTCTTGCTCTGGTGGCTTTTGCTGCAGCACTCAGATAGCCAGGTCCCTCTGAACTCCACAGTCACTATGCTATGGTCATAGTAACTGTTAAATGTATGCTTTTTTGTTGGGTTTGGGGTTTTTGTTTGTTTGTTTGTGGTTTAGGGTTTTTTTGTTTGTTTGTTTTGTTATCTATGGTGAGTTTCCAGCATCTTTATTGCCAGGCTGTAACCTAAATTAAATTCACTAGTGAAGACGTTCTTTCTCTGGACAGATTAGATTCTGTGTCCCATTTATTCATCTGGAAATAGATATACAATAATATTTTTCTGCCTTACAACGGTGTTTTTAAATCTTTTTCAACTACAAGTGCAAAGGGCTTTACTATTTTCTGGTGATGACTAGCTCTGTAAGCACTAGTTGTTCAGTGTGGGGGCCAGGGAGCACCCCACTGATTCCAGTCCCCCTTTTCTGTTTCAGCTACCTGAAAAATCATTGAAAAACCTGAAAATAGTTGAAAATTTGAAAAACCAAGTCTAGGTACCCATGCTTTTACACAAGGCCAGTGGCTCTAGGTACCTGACTTGAGGCCTGCTAAAGATGTCTGATTATCTTGGGGACGTGCGACCAGGTATTCTCAAAAATCCAGCTGTTTCCAGGTCCCTGACGTTGGGTGCTCAGGTATTGTGGTATTCAAAATGATTCAAAAGCTTGTCCAGATTATTTTATATTACTGCAATACAAAGGAAGTAATTGATATTTTTATTCATGCTGCAGCTCAGTACTGTCAAAAGACAGACACCTTGCCTTAAAACCGTAAACAAATAAAATGATATTGTAGAATCTATTTCCTTTCCGTGATGAAAAGTACTATGGCAGCCTGTGGAGAAATATGTCTTCTTATATTTGCTTTGCTACCCACAAGGATTTAATAAAGATTCTCAGCGCAGCATGCACACAGCTTTGCCACTCTTGGGCTGCCTCAACCATCTTATTATTTACCTATTTCTGCAAGAGTCCCCACTGCAGGCAGTGTCTGCCCTGTTCGTACACACCTTTCCAAAGCCTGTGTGGCACCGACGTGTTTATTTACAGCCCTGCTTTCTAACTGCAAATGGACAGCAAGCAGCTGGAAAAGGCTGTACTGATCAACTGAGAAGAATTTCTGGCTAAAAAGCAGAATCCCTTGCATCTGAGGGAAAAAAATGAAACAGTCTGCAGCAGATGGTGACAGCAAACTATATCAGCGAGAGGAGCGGGCGCCCTGAGCCGGGCTGTGCCGCACAGACAGCCGCGCCCTGGCAGCGCTGGGATGTGCCGTGGGAGCACAGCTGGATTTTATTCTTTCTGTGCAGGACAAGGCTGAGAAACTGGCTATGTCCTAAGTCAAGAACAAGAAGGGAGAAGTGCTGCAACTCCACCTTTTACCCTTCGAGAGCTTGCTCCTTGCTGATGTCATTTGCCATCACAAGCAGGCAGTTCCGGGAAATTTGTTATCATCAGAACTCTTCTGCATCTGACAATTTACTCGTCTTCTTCATTTTACCTTGCCTATAGCCGGTAGGACTACTTTTTGTGTCAAAGCTTACTGAGTACAGGGTAAGCCTTCAGCTCCCGGGTTATCAACGCGTGAGGGTCGTGGTCAACTGGGAGTGTGTGAAAACAGCCACGTGCGGCTTCAGGTATAGAGGAAGTTTGAAAAGTCTGGATGCAGCAGAGAGAAATGTATTCATATGTTTTATTGTATTCATGCTGTAAGCAGATTTTAAGCATTCAAGATGAAGAGAGGTATTGAGAAAGCCAAGTGTTGATTGATAATATTCTATCATCAACTGTTTATCTGCATCTATACCTTGCTCAATTATTTTGTCTGCATAACACACAGACCCATGTGAAAAAAAACCAGCTTTGAAGTTAATGTACCACCTACATAAATTTGAACAATATATAAAGAAATGCAAGAGCTGTAGATGTCACCGTACGTAATCACTCAGGTTTTTTTCCCAGATATAAACCCAACTACACGGAAGACTTGCAGCTTGTAAGTCGAAAGCTTTCTCCTTCCCTTTCACATCACACACTGAAACGAATCACTGCAAAGGCAGTGCCTCCGCCTGAGCTCCTCGCTCTTCAGTTTACCCGAAGGTTTCTCAGAAGTCCATCATTTGCAAAGGTTGTTTAATGAGGCAAGCCTTGCAAATGAAACTACAAGCACCATCCTCTTCTGTATAAAACACAGTGCAGTGAAGGCATCAGTTAGGTGTGACAATTTTGATTCACTTCAGGAAAGCCTCCCTGCGTTGCTACCAGTCGGGGACATGCCTGGCCCCAATATTGCAGAACATTGTGGTATATGGGCTTTGCCACCACAGGCAAAAAAGTTAGCTGTCACGATTTTTGTTGAAAGTTACTTCTAGTTTTGATTATCAAACCACATGTACTTATACTGGACTGTATCATCCAGTCCACTGAAATATTCTTTTTCACTTCTCAGAGGGAAAAAAAAAAAACCCCTTAAAACTGACTATTTGCTAAGCACAGAAGGATATAAAAATACTAATCAACAGTTGCAGGAGAAATATAAGAAGAAAGCTACTAGCAAAGGTTTGCAAGAAATAAAGACCTTTATTCCTATAAAAAGTTTTGAAAAATGCAGCTGCTTTTCTCCAGGGTGAATAGAGCAGATTCTGCAGCAAAACCTTCCCATGTATTTTCACATTGCTGCGGGCAAAAACACATTAGTCACTACCTCTAAAACAGATAATGGCTTTTCAACTGTTCTGTGCCCGTGTGTATCCGTAACAAATGCTCTGAGAGATAACAGCTTTGGCTGAGGCAAATGGATGCCAGTTCGGACCAGCTGATTTGTCTCTGCCACTACCTCCCAGCTTTGCCATCAGCACGCGTACGCATGCTAAGCACATGGGTTGCATCCCAAGATAAGTGTTTGAAAGTGGTTTTGTGAGGCTGCAAATTCGTTTTGAAATTCAGCTTTCGTCCATTGGAACAGGCTTGTACTTATATCAGTTATCAGCACACTTTGCCATAGTTCTCTTTTCAATGTCATCCTACCTTTTCCAAACGAAGAACAAGCTACAAAATACATTTAGGGCTACTGGTAAGATATGTGTTAAGTGTTAACTGATTTCTTTATGCAAGTGCTGTCCTTTCATCCCTAGATTTTAAACTCAGCCTAAGACCTGCGAATACTTAGAACAAGAGGGCTGAGGGCATTTCACAGCCCTGTATCTATCATTGCTCTGTCCACACTTGAATTATGTAAAGCTAACTGGGAATATGGGTGGGTGAAGAGGGTTTGCAGGAGTCATGTGTGGCTTCAGCACAAGGCTCTTCCCCACCAGACTCCATAAGCGATGCCTCCCTCTCCCCAGGGGACAGGCACACCATGAGCACTGCCCTCTGCCCAAGAGTGGTTCCAATATAAACCCATGGATCCAGGAAGGGCACCAAAAAGCTGTGTCAAATATGAACCAATCTAAATATTAAAAAAAAAAAGCCTCCAATGTCAGTCCATGAAACGGTTCAGAGAGCTCAGTTTCACCCTCAGGTTGGTGATGAGCTGAGTGTTATCAACCTGTGTCAGTCAGGAAAAGCTTTAAATTAAGACTTGAAAAGTAGCACAAAGTCCAACACAGAAAGCCCATGCTGAAATCTAGTCTACTTCAATACATTAGTATTACTTAACAGACCATACAGATGCCAAATCACTCATCAGAATTCATTTTTCCTATGAAAAGTTTGTAATAAGACTAAAAAAAAAACCCCTTACATTTAATATCCTTTGGAAAAATAACCACTTTGTTCTCACATGGTAATGTTCGGACGTGGACCCAGGAAAGCGCATTTGGAGGTGACACCTCCAATCTGAGTGACAGGGACATCCCGAGAAACAAGAGGCTTAGTGCAACACCTACCCCTCGGACTTGTGCACTTTCACAGTGTTTTATGAACCACCCAAAGGCAATCAAAGAGCACTTGGCCACAGAGAAGAGGGGATATCCACTGCAAGCACCTGAGTCCAGGTCACTGGACCAGCAGTTCTGGCGTTAACACAGAAGTTGTTTCAGAAGCAGCTTATTTGTCTGGTACATCCTATTCATTTTCTGAGCTGGAAAAGATTTGATGACTCTTTCTGAGACCTTCCTGTTCCTGAGACCTTTTTATCCCCATTAGTACCCAAGAGGGGCCCTTCCAAGTATATATTCCATAAAGGTTCATATTCAGATCAATATAGGTCTTTTAAGTGATTGAGGATGCTTTGAGACACAGCAGTTGTATGTGTCATGCCATGCTGGGGCATGACATCCCATCCTCAGGTGCCAGGTACAGGCACGTGCTTTTATTGTGTTGTGAAAGTCTTCTGCCAAGACATATTTTAGTATTCTTTCAGCTAGGACTGAATATAGGAAATTTTCTTTTGCAGAAAATGTTGATTTTCATAGTTTATGCTATTGAACCTGTAGAGCAATAGTATGACTGGCTAATATCTGTTACATGGGCGATTTTCTTTCTGGGAATACAGACTTAATGATCATACTGTTATCCAGTAATGTGTGTTTGTGAATGTGTGTTATGTGAAACATAGTTTGGTTATTTTCATGGGGCTTTTTTTGCAAACTCTTTAAACTGCTGAAAGACTAACAGAACTAGTCCTTGCAGGAGGTATACAAACACCAGAAGCAGGTAACTATATGTATATATATTTAGGCTCAAGCAAAATTCTCCAGGAGAGTCTCCAAGTTTGAGTAGACTGTGGTGAGCAACAGGGTTTCCCACACGGTGTCACATGCTTGAGGTGCAGTATTGCCAGAGATCTTCTTCGCCCTTCCACAAGAAACGTGTCAGATGCCAGCTGTGTTGTACAGAAAGTATGTGTTACTGAGCTCCTGCAACCAGAGACTAGGCAAAAGATTACTTTGAAGAGCTACGTCATGTGTTACGGGATAAGCATCATTTGTTATCTGATATTGGTGCTTAGCTTTTTGGAAGAAAAGGTTTGACCTAACCATCTGAGACATTTTCTGTCCCACAGGTCCTAAGGCTCTGCTCTGACACTCAATATGGGAAGCTACCAGGCAGTTTCCAGAGATGTGGATGGCACGTCTCTGCTCCTGCGCTTGTCATTGGAGTACTTTTTGTCTATAATCAGAGGTGATAGACAAAGGGAATTTTAAAACTCTTGTGTTCTTCTTTCTGTTTAATAAATACTGTTATTTCAAGGAAAGATTTGCATTTCTGTTAATTTTGGTTTAGTTTCTAGACCCACACCTTCTGTGTGCTTTAAGCGGCAGGTTACCTGCTCAGAAAAAAATGCATCTGTGAACTATGGGTATGGCATCAGCTAAGAGAATTTGCAGTGCTTCACGTGCAGTGTAGCAGATGGACTCTACAGATGAGTTAACAGTGACTCATAAGATTGTCTCAAATAATGGATTTTTTTTTCCCTAAAAGGCTTAAAACCCCATGCGCTTTGGGGAGGAGAGCTCCAATAGCTACTCTTGCAGACCATGGGGTATTCAGTAAGGTCTACAGAGCAGCACCTATAACCTTGCAGAGGGGTAAGCATCCCTCTTGCATGTGTAATTTGTGCTACATTTTATAACAAAGATGAACAAGAAAACAGACACCACCCCCCCAGCCCCCAAATACCAACCCCACATTGTACTGTGAGAAAAGTCATAGTCCACCCTGTACTTTCTATCTCTGTTTTGGGCTTTTAGTGCCTGCAAAACTTGAGCGGCTTCCAGTTTAGTCATTTCCCCTTATCAGGATATTCAGATGAAATTACATTCCTACCGGAGGCTTTTAGAGGTATAGAGGAGTCCTGTTTGCCTTTACAGGAGATGTATTTTTCTGGCATCTTTTCTTTTTTTTCCAGCCAAGTAGTGGTCATCTGCTCGCTTCCAGTGTCCACAACCCCTTCTTCATTTTCACTGCAGATGTGTCTCTGAAAATGAATATTTTTGTCGTCTCGTTGCCCAGTTACCCAATCTCTTCTCAGAAGAGAGACAAGGCGGGAGAAAAGCGGGTAAGCCCTCTCTCCACAAAGTTTATTGAGTACTTAACCAGCTTCCCATTATCAGGAAGGGGATCCATCTGACCAAATCTTTGCTAAATTGGGCAGCAAGAACTGTACCTAAAGCTAATTTTCTGAACAAAGTGGTAGCTGCCTGCTTTTAACTATCCCCCAGAAGAGTTATCTGGACAAGGATCAATACTCATGAGATGAGCAAGCTACTGCTGTTTATTAGCTGTGCCTAGAGCCTCCAACAGCTACCAGAGCCTGGCTTCGTTCACTGATGACCTCTGCACCAAAACACTTGCTAAAGAGAGAAAACAAAGAGCAAAACAAAGGGGGTTGGTTGGAGCCTGGAGCAAGGGCACGGAGGAGGAAACAGGAGGAAACTGAGCCCTCGTCCCACCTGGCTGCGAGGGGGGAAATGGGAAGGATGGAGGGAGGAGGCAGAGCGCTCTCCTGCGGGAACCTGGCACACGTCCCCCTTTGCATGGGGTATCCTCTGCCCCGATGTCTGACCCTCAGCTGTCACAGCCCTCTCCCCTCTCACACCACCTCCTATTTCTTCCGAACGCCCCTAGCTTCGTCCCGCTGCTCGGCAAGCCACTGTCCTCTCCCAGGGCATGACGAGGTGCTGTTAGCAGGGTGGCCTACCTCAAGGGCCTCCTGGCAGCCTTTACTACCTGCAGACAAAGGTGTTAGTGAAGTAAGCAGGTGAGCCAACTCCCTTTTTATAAGGTTTGTGGAATTATTTTGGCATTAAATCAGTGCCGGTGGAGCATGCCCCCATCAATGCCCTTTAGGATCATAAACGGACAGGTCAGAGCTGCCAGGTCACATTAATCAGAAAATAATAATAATAATAGAAAAAAATCATACCAGGATTTCCACCATTTTACTTGGTTCATAAGGGTCTCAGTCACCAAAACTGTGCTTGTCTGCATGCCCAGCAACCTTGGTGCAGAGCTGCTGAAGCAGAAATAGCTGCCTGGCTGCCTCCAAATCCAGCCTCAGAGCAACCTCCAGCGGCAGCGAGCCGTTCCGCAGACATGGCACCAATGCTCGCCTCTGGGAACCCCAGTCCGCCTTTTCCACCACAGGGTAACGCTGGCCCTCTGTCCAGAGATGTTCATGCAGAAATAATGTAAGACCACTACCCTTTCCATTAAGGCACCAGGATAAAAATCTGCTTTCAAAACATTAAATGGTCAGTACTTCCCCATGACTCATCTAACAGTCGAGATGTGCTTCTGGCACAAAACCAAACCCGTCATCCATTGAAGACCCAATTAAAAAGAAAAAAAAGGGGCAGTTATTAGTTTAAAATTTTGTGTAAACTTTCTGCTGGTCACTGGTGAAGTCACATAGTCGTTGAGATTCAAAAATCAGTGATACTGCAGCACATGCGTAACTAAGCACAAACTCAAGGATCATTGCTATGTAGAAATGGAATTAACCAAGCACATATTTAGCTTTGCAATATGTAAGTGCTTTATTGAGTCAAAGTCTGAACCACAGTCCACCGACGTCAATGCAAGATCTTTAGAGGACTTTGGGTTCGACTCACAGAAAGCCATCTCTGCTCGTCTTTTACCACGACACCCACACATGCTCTTGGAGATACAGCTTACAGCAGCAATCCACAGGGTATTGTCCCACCTCAAGTACATCTTTTTCATTGTACTAAGTTTTGTGGAATATAGCGCAGTTGAATGTACCCCAATCAAGCAGAAGATTTTACCGAAGGGATGTACGCACTCTGCAATCCAGTTTCACAGACACATCGCATGCAATAGAAGTTAGTTATAATAAGTAAAATCAACACCACCAAAGGTAATCAACATTTTATTTATAAACATACATTTACTATAAAAGCTGTTGCATTTTAGACAAGTTTTCCTAATTTCCAGAGGCATTTTAGAATAAATAAAATAAAGATTAGCGTAACTGGTATTCAACATTAGCCCCAGCTAGGACAGCTATCCTTGTCCTTGAATGGACATGCAGATAAGGATGGTCCCCTTCTGGTTCACCAACCTTTAGGACATTCACTGAAAACTACAGATGTACTGCATCAATAACACTACATAGCAAGAGTAAGGAAAAAGTACACCATGGAAAATGGGTTTGTGAAATACAGATGGGTTATGACACCTGTTCAGGTCCTTTGAAGTAGTAAGAGGCTAAATAAATTCTGAAACATCTAAAACCCATTACATACATTGTACTTGCTTAGCAATAATAAATCATTTTTTGCATCAAATACATTTACATTGTAGTTCAATTGTAGTAAAGTGTTATTTTTTTCTGTGCTCAAAGTTCCTGATAAGAAATGTATCATATTTATGTGTTTAAACTGGAAAAAAAAAATTTAGCCTGAATGAATTTCTCATGTAAGACTCCAAAGGAAATGTAAAATCAAACATAAACTGTTGGCAAGTACAATTTAGATAACTGTTGAAAATGATATTGTGCTGGTGAACAGATGTTCATGAGGGGGAAGACTTGTCATCTGAGAACGCCGCTTCATTTCGCTTTACATACAATCAACTTTGCTAAAACATGCATATATGAAACTAATTCATAGACACTGGGATCAATTTCTAAGCAGCTTCAGAGATCCAGTGGTGTGTCTGCAGTGCGATGCATGCCCCCCCTCCCCTCGCCCATGCGTTTTAGTCCCAGCCATGCTCCTAAGCCCTTTGGGCACTTACCCCTATGTGAATGAGAGGCAGATCTAACCTCTGTGACTACCAACCCTTTTACACACCGGGGACCAATTTGCACATCTAAACTCTACCACGTGGGTGAAGCGGTGTTAGTGACTCATACCAAATAGACGCACAAGCATGCATGGTCTCGTTTAAAAATTAGGCCCAGACTTCATATATTCACATAGCCTTAGCACAGCACATAGAATTACACAGATGTACAAAGTCAGTTATAAAATCTGCTTCTTGAATTTCCATGTTACACATTATTTGTGGGAAAATGTTATGATGACCACATGCAAAGTGTAAACATCCTGGTTATCAAAATCCTTTAATGGTAAGTCATGCAGACGGTTAATCAAAGTATTAGACATCACTGTTTTATTTCCAAAACATTTTTTCTGATTTTTAATGTTTTTTTAAAAATATTCCCCAGGTGAAGTCCATGAAGGACTTCATCTTTTTGGATTTATTGCATCCATAAGTCATCGTGGACTGTGTGCAACAGCTTTGCATTTTCTAAGGCACAATTTGAAGGAAGTAACATGTAACTTTCCGGTAGATAGTCACCCGGTCCTCCACTGACAATATCCTACATGGGTTTTCAATGACATGCAGTTTTGCATGGGTAAGCAACTCACATGCAAGCAACTGTCTAGTGTTTAAATAAATAGTTGCTAGCTATAGAACAACTCAAAATTATTGCTTCCCTAATAACCACTTCATTTCCATTTACCAACACATCAAAAGACAACGGATATGCACATACATAAAATAAATCTCTATTAATTTAGTTTTACCATGGTTTTAAGGCAGAACAAGTAGATCTTTCCCCCCCCCCACCATTTTAAGTTGCATCATGAACTGCTAAGGTGGGATATTTCCAATAACTGTTTCCCAAAAAGTGCTAGGATATTTTACAGTTGCAGCACATCCCCTAACCTTGTCCGTGTATTGTAGATAAAGTGACACAGCTCTGACTGCTGTTTTAACGAGCTGCTGGATCACTTTAGTAAGAAGCACGTGCTTAATCAAAAAGCACAATGGAAAACCGGCCCGAACGCAGGCAAGTTCAAGTTTTTTTGCCTACTGCTGCCAGCCTCCTCCCTGCCCGCCTTCCGCACTCCCGGGTTTTGCTGACTTTATTGGGGTGGTGTATGGAGGAAGACAGGCTCAAGGCTGTTTAACTCCCTGCTCTGGAGGGCACCCACAACACATGTATTTCTCCGCATGAGATTTCAACCAACCGTAATGTTTGCAAGTGAACAAGCAGATCTCAAACCAACTCAGACCATCCATGGGCAAGTTACACGCCAAAGAGAAAAGCTTCACCATAGCATCAAACCGCAGCTCAGAGACTCACAGTTCAGCTATGTCCACCCACTGGGCCACCTCTCCCCCACATCACCTTTCATCAAGTTTGTAACGACACAGGCTGCTGAACTTAGTAAGAAGGATTGCTCCTATCGGGAATCTTGCCATCGTTAACGGTATACAGTCTTTAGGTTTAATGAAGAAATTTTTATTTGAGAGAATATTAAGCTATAGTCATGAACATTACTTGAGGTACACAAACAAAAAATCCTATCGCTAAAGGCGCAATAATTTATTTGTATAACTCCTACCCTCCACTGAAGGTAATATAAACACAAAATGCTTCAGAATTACAGGATGTATTATCAAACTAGTCTCTGTATAAAAAAAGTTATAGCTTCAGTTATAACAGAGAAGTCGTGCTGTGATGTTTAGTTTTTCAAATGCACTGATTAGATACTATCTTAAAATTACTTCTCAGCTCAAGTTGGCATATTCTATAAAGGTTCTGTAAACTTAAACTTTTTAATTCCTAGAAATGTTAAAACAAAACAGCTTTATTGCATGTTTATTTTCTTATTACTTTCAAAAGAACAAGGTAACAGATGGGAAATCATAAGCATACCTGAAAGGTGGGAGGTTTTTTAATAGTACTTAGGCTTTGCCTTCATACATATCTTGCAAATTTCTTAAGAAAGGGAAAAACCAACATATTGCATTTTAAAGGAGCAGGTGCAGCGTTTTTATGAGTTTTTCAAAACGAGATGAGAGCCATGATGTCCATGGATTCAAGCTCTTACAAGTGATTGTCTGGAGGCAGCCGATACATGTGAGAAGAGAGTTCCTTCTTGAAAGTTATTAGGACTGAAAGTCATGTCACAATGTAGTTGGCTGTCCAGCAGCTGGGTAAAACAAAAATCAAACCAAGTCATTAGTTGACAAATTTTAACAAACATACACACGCTTTTCCTCATGTGATCTCTACAATCCAAAAAAACCCCACATCTGGAAATATATATCATTTGTGCCCTGCTTCTCTTGCTTCCTGCAAAGCTGTAGCACTAACTGCAAAGACGGACTCAGCGTAACTCCAGTGGAAATATATTTTCCATGCCATATGGACAAATGCATTCTGCACACACTTTTATTCCATTTTAGTCCTGAAGTACTTGTAGGTGTATTTACTTTTAGGTTCTGCAGTGGAAGAATAGTAAAGCAAAGGACCGATGAGTGATCTTTAGCTGTGCCTGGGTTGAGTTACGGGGTAATACAGAGTGCTTGTGTTACTTGGCCATACAGGGAATCTCATGAATTTACTTCCTGCCTTTGACTTCAGCACTCACAAACCTGCAACTTTTCCCTGTGTCTGACACTGAATACCAAGTTCCCTTCCTTGTGAGGTTTTCTTGTAGAGAAATAACCTACCAGTAAAACCCCATTCACTTTTATTTGAAAAATAGAAATATTTTGGACCCCGGACCACTACATAATTTTTAATGCTTTTCACTCCTGAGGTTTTTGATAATTCATTTTGAAACAGAATAATCCACAGTTCTGGTAGCCAAAATATTTAATTGAGATGTCCATAAACATCCCAAAACAATAATGATTAATTCTGGGTTGGTCAGAGACTGTCAGTTGTGCGCGCTGCTGTACAGGTTTTCAGATGTAGCCGCAGGGGCAGGAAGGCATGAGCTGTGCAGTCAGGCAACAAGATTTTATATTGAGCATCACACTTCCCAGAACTGAAAGGCAAAACACTAACATTGCACCAGTTTGTTCTTCAGTTCAGATGTGGAGCCCATCAAATTCTAGTTAAAAATGAGCAACTAGCCATATTTGCAGTTTTATCAAAATCAGTCCCTTTGAAACTGTCAACAAGAGCCAGTGTAACTTAAATTCAACTAACTCATATTTTAGAGATTTTGCATGAAGAGTGGACACAACAGGAGGAAGCAATTTGTCAGAAAAAAGACAAACCCTTGCCATGATTATTGTTCAGGAATCATACATTTCCTCAAAACCCGTTCCCTCTGTCATAGACCTGGTTACCGTTGTGCTAGGTACGTACTAATGCAAAACCTTACTGCACAAAACACTGTGCACAGCTCTGCACTGCATTTTCTAGCACTGCTGCTGTAGAAATGATGATGGAGGGGGGTGATTTCTACAGCATATAAGCTGATAAATAATTTATTTGAGCCTTCATTTATCCTTAAGGGGCCTCAAATTTTATTTAAGCAAAAAAGATTAAGAAGAAAAAGAAAATATGACTTTTATCACCTTCCTCTCTTTTTTGTGTAGATGGATGCGCAAACGTATATTTTAAGGGTCAGGACCTCATCCACATGAGGAAGGTTTATAGTACCAAGCTTAAAGAGGAAAAGCTATTTCTAAATGTGTCGGGTTAAATAAATAATAGTATGAAGTTGCTAACATTCCTCAGCAGAATTTAAAAAAAAAAAATAATCACCAAACAAATGGTTATACAATAGCACCCTCTAGCTCTGCTGATGGGGAAATACCTCTCTCTTGAAACACTAGAGAAAAAAATAATTCATTCTGCTAGGAAAGGTAGGCAGGTACCTTTCCTACTCCTGGATTTCTACAGCCACTGCTTTTGAAAAAGACAAAGGGAAATAGTAAGTGAAAAGAGCTTTATATCTCCCCTTATCAGTTAGGACTGTAGGCAGTGAATATACTGAACAGTGACATGTATCAGGAAGACAACAATTACTCCTCTGTCTTTTTTCTGTGTCTTACTATTTTCCACAAAGTAAAAAGCCAGCGTGAGCACTGCCCATCTCATATCACCGGTGACATCAGGGTGAAGCTGAAATGCTCCAGCAATTTGGTATCAGTCACAGAAACCCAGGACAAGGAAGGAGATTCAAGTGACCTGCTCTAAGGCAGAAAAATGCATCAAGTTTTTTTCTGACATGCGACTGTCTGGCTCATTCTCCAAAACTTGCAGGAAGCAACACTTTAGCACATGTCTGGGGATACACCACAAGCATTCACTATGAGTTACAGAATGTTCCTAATATTTTCCTTGACTGTTTTGTCTACCAATGGAGGTCTGGAGATATAAAAAATGGGAACTATTCCAAACAAGGTCCAGAGTCCTAGAGCTAGTAGAAGTATCTACCTTGTCTCATGTGATGTGACAGATCTAAGCCTTCAGGACGTGCAACGTGTGTACACAGTGTAGGAGTTTGTATTTATGCACAGAAACAGCCTTTAAGTCTAATATTGCTGAGCAGAGATCCTCTTGGCAAGGTTTAATGCACTTGGAAATCTTTTTTGATACGAGAGGATGATTAGAACAACATGGGAAGGCTCCTCTTCCCATCGCGAAGCTATGCCTGGGTGGCAAAGCCATTTGGACATAAGGGAGAACACTTTTCTTCCAGGAGGAGAAAAACTCAACAGTTAAAATCACGGTAACAGTATTGTTAGAGTTCACTGTCCTTTGGATGGGATCTGGTACTTACTTCTGGATCGGATATAACAATCGTTGCAGTTCAGAAGACCATTTCTAATCCTAACATCTGTCCCACTTGCTGCGTCTCCCAGCTGTCCCTTGCAAATGCCACACTGTCAAATGAAGAACAGAGAAAGTAAGAGAGACCATACCCTACTATCTATCTGTCACAGTTCTCCCCAAATTTTCACTTTTGTTTCAATAGTTCTTGGAACAGCAAGAATAAAATAACCCCCAGAACCCAGCCCATACTCCTGGAGCACTGCTCAGTGAAAGGTTTATTTTAAAGCCAATGGTATTTAGGACTGGATTTCAGCAGTCTCCACTTGTACAAAAGTGAAGTCTAGTGATTTTAAGGGACATCTGATTTTGACGTTGCATTCTGGAGACAGACTATTTGTGCTGGACTGGAGGTTTAGAGAGGCCAGAGGTTTAGTTTAGGTAAACGTCTAAAACCAGAAAAGGCTCCATGAATGTCTAAAACTAATTGGGCCAGAGATAATGGAAATGGACACTTTCTGAGTTCTCTGGAAAACAGTACCTTCAGACACTCAAGAACAGTTGTGAACTGTTTCTGTTGAGAGCTCTGGTGAAAGGCTGACAACATCGTCCATTCCATAGTCAAAGCTTTCGAACCATGGGTCAGATCAAAGATGGTTTTGGGACTGACTGGGTTTTGAAAAAAAAACCCTCAATGTAACTAATCTTATATTTAAAACCAATGAGTACAAGTGGGAAATTATATGATGCTTCCTTCTGTAATACAGGAAGCTAAGTTTGTTTGCTAAATCACAGGTTTTAGTCCAATTAGCATGTCTGACAACAAAATAACACATTAGCTGTGCAACTTCCACTTCTCTACAAAGAAACAAACACACAAACATACATAACAAATATGTGAATCCCTTGGTCCTCTTCTTTTCAATGTCACACCTATATATCTCAATATATTCTCTCCTCACACTGTGCATGACTTGAGATTTTTCTTAATAAAGCAAGAGACGTACCCTGAAGCACTGAATATGGAAATAAAGACCAAGTGTTTCAATAATCATGGCAGCTCCTTTTCCAAGAGGAAGCCCACAGGTAGAACAAAGCTTCTTTCCGCTGACAGACCTAGGAGACAAACATGACTTTAAGAAAACAGAACAGCAACTGATGCTAAAATGTACCCAAATGTTTACACAGGTTTATGGAGTGGGACAGGATGGGAGGAAGGAGCATTGGAGGGTGTCACATAAATACACGTTGACCCTTCAACCTTGTTGCTGATCAGCCTGCATGTCTGCCTTGCAGACAAGCAAGCGGAGCACTTCAAATGCTTGAATGCACAGCAGCCCAGACCCATTTCCCTGCCAGTCTGCTGTGCTAGATCAAGGGAGATGCAAGCTTCTTAACAGAGACTCAGATGGCAGGGAACCATGCCTGTGGATTACTGAGACCCAGCCAATGCCACAGCAATCGAAGCAGATATTCACACAAATTACCCAAGCCAGACTCTCAGCCTGTAAATTTTTCAATTTGTTTGCAAATGGGTTTGCTTACTGCAAGTCAGAAGGCAGGGATGCTGCTCTTACACCCAAAGAAGCTGGCAAAGTCAATAGTGGCAGCATAACTGCAGCAGCACAGACAAGCATCAGGCAGTTGCTAACTGATTTTAGTCTATGCTGCTGCAGTTACATGCCTGTTAGCATTACACCTAGTTAGAGCTGAAATCAGATCTCCATCTGCAACACAAGAATACTGCAACTCTCTCCTTAAGCTTCAGTCTTGTCTAGACTTTTCTAGTAAATCAGCTGTTTGATGACAGCTGGGTGAGCCCCAGGAATAACTGTTTCCCTTTTTCATAATGGTTTTAATGGCAGTGCAGGCGCACACTTCTATGTGTTTCACGCTCTTCCCTTCTCACCTGTCTGCCAGCCTGCCAGAACTGATGTTTGTCTAGTGAGATGAACCTGAGACCAAAAGGGAACACCTTGACATTATGTGTCAGCCATGCTTTTTTCAGCCAGGGCTGAAACCAGGAGAGAAACTTTGGGATACTTCTTGAGTTTTGAGAAGATGGTTTGATGAAATTGTACACAGATAAGCAAGTTTACAACATCTTGGTTTATGGTTTTGGTGCAACAACATAATAAGCCACCAACAGAGACAGATCTGGACTGCATCATGATAAAAAAGCCATTAAAAAAAAAAAAAGCAGAAAGACTTCTGTTACAACCAGAAGACTGTCCTTGCTTCCATCTAATCTCTGTCACTCCTGCTGAGCTCATCATTCTTTATCCCACCACGTACACTGACAGCACAAGCACATCACTGTCTTGTTGCTTCATTCCCATT
Source organism: Balearica regulorum gibbericeps (assembly GCF_011004875.1). NCBI lineage: Eukaryota > Metazoa > Chordata > Aves > Gruiformes > Gruidae > Balearica > Balearica regulorum. Next base: position 55,872,916 of record NC_046187.1, read on the forward strand.
ATCCCTCTTAGAATAACTTCCCTGTTTCTTCTCCTCCCCTACAACTTTATGCCTTCTGCTCACATCCTTCTGCATTATTCTTGAGTCTACCTTTGTTTTCACTTCTTCTCCACTATCACAGTTATTACAAGGACAAGTTAAAGTGCTTTGGGAAATTTTTTAAGAGAAGTTTTCTAACCTTTTAGTGGAACAATGAATTACATCCCATCCATTGTTTCCAAAACTAAGATTTATTTCAGGAAAAGATCTTGGAAAAGGGTCTCAGATCAGGATATACCTGCTAAATAATATGAAGTAGCTATCATGACTAGCTACATGTAGCAAGAAACTATCTGCAATCCCATCAAAACTGCAATTACAATTAGAATAAAGAGAAGAAATTGTTCACATAAAAATTCCTAATAGTTGCACATCAATGCAAATGGCATCAGAAGGAGGGCTTTGCTGTCAAATATGAAGAAAAATGTTACTCAAATAGAACAAAAACTTGCTGTCTTTTCTGTGTTGTATTACTTTATTTAATAAGCCAATTGATTTTAATACACTCCAAATTGTCAGTGACTCTGTCAGGCCACAGTTAACATTTATTTAGAGTTTGTACACATATCTCACTGAAAGCTGCACAGCTCATTGCCTGAGAGAATCAAATCTCCAGGAGATGAGCACAAATGTAGAAAACTTTAAAAAAAGCAGCAAAAAAGCAAAATGTGTTTCAAGTTTGGAAATTTAGGAAAAGGATTTCTTTTTAAATCAGTAAGTGTTGTTGAAGTGTCAGTCGGTGACAAAATTTAGAGCATACCTTGCTCCTGAGCACGTGACTATTCACAGTGAAGACAACATCCTTTGGCTTAAGTGCTCTGAACTCACGCTTTGCTGCTTACTTTGACTGGGGCTTATATTATCCCATTTCAATTTTGTTGAAATTTCAATGATCAAGCAGAGTCCTACAGCTACCTTCTGAACTGTGTTATTTGAAAACATAACAATACTGCTGAAGTAGGCAAGAAATATGGGAGAGGGAGCTAAGTGTTTATTCCATGGATGGTTATGAATTGCAACATTTAGAAGAATTAATAGTGCATCCACATAATACTAATGTGATCTATGCTGCGGTAGTTCACCAGCGACTACAAGATGTATTTGGTCTGCAAAATTCCTTATTGACCTTTTGTACCTGTTGGGTGACTGACTCGGAGCTGCAGGAGAGCAGGGAGATGGTGGCCCAGATCGGAAATTCTCATGATAGCCTGCCCTAAAATACAGAAGAGAAAATGCATTACTACAGCTGAAGAACAATTAAAACCAGAGGTTTTGTATTGAGAAATTCCAGCTGATGGATTTCAGGATTCTCAGCTCTAAAGATTTTACCTAAGGAAAACAAGGGATAAATTTGCTGTCCACTGCCATTTTGATACAATGAAAAATAGCACATTTTTTGGTTCTGACTCGTGGTCTGCTTCCTATTGCTCAATCAGATAACTCACAAGGTAATCATCCATGTGCAGACTCCTACCCACCTATCAACCCAAGGCAGATCACACTGTGACGAAGGAGGGTTAAGCCAAGGTACACCACCCTGAACTCTCTGTTCCCCAGGGGATGTGCGCAGAAGCACACTGGTAGAGCAGATGTGGGGTTGTTGATGGCGGGTCTGTGACCTTTACTGAGTAAAAAGGCATCTACTAACACTGGAAAGTGGTTTATTCTTATTTGTGTCCATTCTCCCCTGCAAGAATTTGGTGAGAAAAAACATGGATGTTTTTTGTTATCAGAAATATAGGATCGATTCAACCTCTCACTGCTTAAAGCTGTTTACAGATTAAGTAACAATTTTCTCAAACACACATGAGCAGTTTGTTATGAGGAATAGGTAATCAAACCTCAGTCTACATTAGTTTTGACTGGATACAAGCTTCAGAGAGGTAACACATATCTTGCAGGAGACTGTGTTCATATATATGCTAATGAAAACAGATGTTCCCTTCTCATTACAGAGGTACACTTTTTGCAAATATTAGGTAAACATATCCCTTGTTTACTGAAAGAACTGGAGTTACTTTTCAGTAATGCTCACTCAAAAACACAAGGCAAAGCATCAGAGAAGAAAAAACCTCACCAAAATTATAACAGAAAGAAAATACTAATCTCTATGTATCTTCTTTTAAAAGCTATAATCCTTAAAGAACTAGAAAGTAGCAATCAATGTGTGTTTGGAAGCTGGGGAATGAAGCTCTCAGATACCAACTTCAAAGAGGCAGACTCCTCCTGACATTCCCACCTTGATATTTAGCCACTTACTAGCTATAAATATTTGTCTTAGGGACTTAAAATAAATGAAGCACATGAACACCTACACAGATGAATGTTTAAAGACCTAAGGAGAAAGAAGACAGAGAGTGGCAAGGAGGAGGTGTCCTCCCTTGTGAAACTAGTTACCAGGGTACCCATAATGGGAAATGAAGTGGATAAACATTAGCAATTCTGGTGGAAAAGCCAGGAATCAAAGGTGTCTGCACACTGCAGGACCACCTGTGAAACTTAACCAATAAAGAATGCTGAATAGGAATATAAGGGAGAACAGAGCGAGCAGGACTTCTCAGTCTCTGCAATAATCTTTATTTTACGTTCTCACCTCCTCGTTTCTCCAGCGGAGCTCGGTTGTTGTCCTGCATTCTGGCCCAGGAATGGTCTCTGCTGAATGTCCTCTGCGCGATGCGGTGACTGCTTTGTCAGCAACTGCTGATTCCAGGAGACGTCTACAATGGGAAGTGGGGAAATCTCAGTACTTGTGATAAAATGCTTTTGTCAATACTTATAGACCAGCATAGCTTGTGGGCACACTGTAAAGGAGACATGAGATGTACTGTTACTTAAAAATAAGTTCTCAGAAACTCCACATAAAGTCAGAGACAGGCTCTACTACACCAGAAGACCTCCGTGGGACAATGTGCCCTTGCATTACCTTCCTATACACATGACCTACCCCGCTGCTTAATCTCAGTTTCTGAAGAGGGAAAGGGAGAGGTCAAACAGTTGTCCACAAATAGCACTTGGGAAAATAAAGGATTTCCATCCCAAGAAAGGAAGGACCAGAGAAACAGAAACTTCCTGTGGTCTCAATATCAAGAGTTAAGAGGAGGGTGGTGTAGTCACTGCTCTCCACAAGCCTACTGATACACAGATTTCTTCCCTTGTAATCTCCTTATGTGTCGCAGATGGTTGCACAAGGCTCAGTGACAGTATCAGCCTCCCAGCAATATGCAATGATCTGTGATGCCCAGGCAGCCAGCCGTCCCATCTTCGAGACAGAGCACACTACCTGGATACTTCCAGATTAATTTTGTGGCTCCTAGGTTGGGGAGGACCTTACCCTGTTGTGCACCAACCAGCTGGTGTAGAAGAGAAGAAAAACTTCATTGGGGCCTAGGAAAGGCCTGTTACCTGGTTTTGATATCAAGACTAAAAAAAAAAATTCCTAGTCCTGACTATTACTGGATTTAAGGAGAGAGCAAAGATGTGATGTGTTAAGGGGCAAGAAAGAAGCTGTCAGAGTATTTGTAGGGGATCAGTTGTTGAAGAGAACCTAGAAAAAAGCCTGATTAGCAGAAGTTGTTAAAAATTGTCAAATCTTTGAACTTTGTTTAATCACTATCATAAATCCATGGGGATGGATTGCTGGGCAATATCTTCTGTTTTCTTTATTTGAGAAATCTGTGTCAAAGCACTAAGAATACAATAAAATTGTGGCCAGGGAAAGCAAACATGCTAAGTTTAACAAATTGAATTTGCATTTGGAGCAAGTAATAACACTAAAACCTTTTCTATACATAGATGTTTCATTTTTTAAAATTATCAATTTTGATGCTAGACTGAAAAATCTAAAACTCAATTTCAAAATCTTTAGTCCTACTTATTTATTCTCCACCATTCACTTGCATCAGATAATGATGCTAAATTAGTGAATTTGCCTTTTCTTTAGGGCGACCCTGTTGACAGCGATGCTTTGAGGAAATTCCTTCATTCAAAAAAACCATCAATATTTATGAGCGCTTAAAAAAATCTGTTAATTTTAAATGTTATCAGACATTTCTAATAACAAAATTGATACAGGTGTCACTTTAGAATTGGCTTGAAATTCTTACACATTAGAGGTAGTGATTTTTACTGAACTGAAATGGACATAAAGAATCTAATTAGCTATCAAAACATGAAAGAAGTGTTGAAAATATGTTCTCTATATCAAGATAAATCCTATATGTATGTAAGATTATGTAAAAGATGGAAGATAACTGAGTTTAATTACTACTGCAAACATGCAGGCCTATAAATGAGATTCCTACCTGCAGCTGAAACATTCTTCTCTGACGAAATGAAGATTTTAAATTTCACCTTAACACATTTATCTTTGCTAACAGAAAATAACTTTTGAATCTGAGACGTTCAAATTTTGAAGATATATGTGGACTGTTAATTTCCAAAATTCTTTGACTTAGATTTTGAGACACTGTATATACCTGTGAGATTTCTATTTGGAAAAGAATACATGCGTATGAAGAGTCTGGACTCTCACCCTGAGTCAATGGCAGATTCAGCCTGGCAGGCGAGCTGCGCTCCAGCACCGGCACCTGGTGGTCCTGTTCACCTCCTTTCAAGATACTCGTCTCTGGGTGTCCTGAGAGCACTTTCTTTCCACTGCCAATAAAAATAAGCCACATATTGTATAAATAATGCTGGGAAAAATGCCACCTAGAACATAACGGCAAAATCAGACTTTTGAATATCAGTCTCTTTTTTGCAACAAGATTTTTGTTATTGTGTCAGCAATGACAAAACAATGAGGATAAACTGTCATGAGTTAACATGTCTCCAAACATGCCAAGTCTTCCTACTTCCCTCACACACTGCCACTCTTACATGCACTAAAGATCATTCTGGATTTGTGGAAAATGGCTTCTTTGCCAGAGAAACACCTTTTCTCAGTGTTCTCTATCCAGTGTTCAGCATCACCAGATGCTTCTGGTGTTTGTGAAAGCTGTTACAAGCAGTTGGGCAAAGACCAGGACTTTGAACACCATCTGGCGAGTTTGGGTACAGCACTTCCAAGACAGCCAGGCAATCTCACACAGAATCTGAGTGAAAATAGCTACTGCTCCTTTATTCCTCAAAATGGCTTGTGAACTTGTACACAAGACACGGTGCAGTGCCACACAGATGATGTCCGAGCTGTCTAAGCTCTGATCTCGTTGATGTGACAGCCTTTCAGCAAAGCCACATTCTGAAAAGGCAAGCCTTCTGATATGCAAAACTAGCGCTGCGCAGTGTCATATATGTGTAAGCCTGTGGCAAGTGAATATTGATTGGGATATATTATACCTATCACCAGGCCACCAGATGCTGATGCTCCAGCATTAATCACGGGCAGATGTGACACAAAACTCCACAGGGCTAAGAAATGCTTAGGCTTGATCCATACCTCCTCTTTTCTTGACAGAGTTCATTTTCCTTGCTTTTCGGAGATGGTATGCTGTCCTGCTCCCAGAGCAGCTTTTTCTGCCTTGTAACTTCTTTTTGTTTGTCTTCCTCTGGAGAGCTGTTTGAATCAGTTGTGTTCTAGAAGACAGCAGGGGAGGGAACAAACAGCTTCCCTTGAATTCGGCATCAGCACACACATGAAAAAAGCACAAGCTGTCCCCCGATATATCGTGTTGACACACCTTATTATCATAAAAAGCATCTCACATTATACAGTGGAATCATTTGACCTTGGTAAGGCTAAGTTTGAATTTAAAAAGAACTTCAGCTAAAATAACTAACTAATTGTATTAAATTGAGCATGAAACAAAAAAGTCCAGGACCGACGAATTATGAGATGGTGCTCAGGATAACAAAATGAAACTTGCCACTACATATTTTCAGCAGAAATCTTTGAATGACTTTGAGAGTCTAGACGGTTTCCCGTTGGACTTGGGAGGACTTTGTGAGGGATCTCAGCTTCTTGACTCTGCCAGGATGCAGAGCATTACTCACATGCTCTGGGCATTCTCAAATGGCAACACCAGTACTACTTCCAAAATGGTACTGGAGTGGGTCATACCTGACTGATGGAGCTTCAGTAAGCCATGGCACAAGTTCCTTCACTTCTGGGTGCAGGCACTGCCCTGAACGTGGCATAAGCAACTCCATCCAGCAAGTTACTGCTACACAGCCGTGTGGGAAAAGGGCCATGGCTAACACCCCTGCACAGGGATGGGTGATAAAAATGGGCAGGAACGGCAAGAGGAGAATCAGACGATACAGTACTCCTAATCCTGGAGTTGAATGGAAAAAGGCAGATGTCATCTTTGATATGGGTGCCTTAGGCAGGAGAAAATTAAGTCTGGGAATCCCACATTTATTCTACTGATCTCACCTGGGGTGTCATTCTCTGATTGCTGGCAAACACTTATTTAATTAGATGCTAGATGCATCGAGTTAAACATTTTGTGCCACATAAGACAAAAGAAAGTAGAGAGTGAACATTCCTTCGTTCATTTTTCTGCTTTCTAGGAGGGATGGTGGGAGAGAAAAGGAGGAAAAGTGGGGATGCAGGATTCAGTCTCATCTCAGATATGCTTACAGTATGGATTCAGGGAAATCACTTCAGATTTTGTTGGCTTTGAGAAGGTAGTTAAAACAAATAGAAACAGGTGACTGGTTTTTTATAGCACCAGCTAAAGAAGAGAAGCAGCTGCAAAGAGAGAAGTATCACCTTCTGCTCTTGCCCAAAACAGGATGGTACCAGTTTGCTTGGGAGTATGGCTCTTCAGTTGTAAAAATATACAAGCTACAGCACTCTGAGGTATCACCAGCTATGGAAAGGATCCAGGGAATACTCTTACTCTTACTGTTCCTAGACTTTGCTGGCTTTAGTGAAGAATGAAACTTCGCACTGAAGATAGCTTAGTCTTCATGGATTTACTAACCCATGAGAAACTCACCACTGTCTTGTTTCCTTCAGTCGCAGAGGAAGAGGAGGAGAGGAGCTCAGCAGAGTTTGAAGAAACAATGAATGGAACTACAGTATCCTCAATTATCTTACGTTCCTAAAAAAAAAAAGAGGATCAGGAGACAGCAGGGGTTAAAAATACAGACTGTCAACTATGAACTTAAAAAATAGAATCATAAAGTTTGGCTACATGCTCACATTTAGATGGCTAGGTAAGGACCTGTGGTACCAAGAATAATGGTAATATCTCAATTTTTAATTTGCTTCAAGGTTTTGCACTTCCTTTCCTTTTACCATTACCATCTTTGAGATGGGATGTCCAAAACTGGAAAGAATATTCTACTTGGGATGGCAGCACTGTTTCTCACAACACCAATCTACTAAATTTCATATAAAACCATGGTACCTGAGAAACTTCTGAAAGTTGAAAAAAAATATTTCTTGTTCAGATGACAAATATGGCCCTCAAGCACAGATGATAAGACATCAATTTGCATAATGTACAACTAGTCAAACTGAAAACAAGAATGTTTTCCAATTAATTTCCTGCAATAATGACCCACATAGAACAGAAAAAACCCACTATCTTCTATACTGTCAGTATTCTACAACTGCAAGCTTTGAACATTTCCTGTGATTTTTTTCTTTTTTTTAAACAAGGCCAGTTTACAAAACATCTACATGATCAAGCCCAAGGCAGACATCAATTTCATCTGGAGTTCCACCAAGTCTAGACACCAAGTATACGCCAAAACGCACAAGGCTCTGCCTCCGGAGGGAAGTCTGAGCGTGCCCAGACACAACCATACTGACTCACTCTGACTTACACAGCAATTAGACACCTCCGCCTATGCGGAGTTTCCGAGGATACCTGTCTAAATATTTAAATATTTTTCCTCAGTGCTCATGGTAGTGTTTAAGAGAAACAACCCTCCTGAGAATTCAGCCTTGAGAAGGCTTTTAATTAATTAATTCAGGTATGGGATTTTTTTAGTTACGTAAATGGGTGCATTTAAATACAAAGAAAAAGTCAATAAACAACCTCCTTCCTTGAGCTTTATACCTCCTCGTAGTATCTACGCTCCTCCTCTTCAACTTCTCTCTGGGCCTTTTCCCATTCCTCTTTCAGCTTGTCCTGCTCCTTCTGATACTTCTCCTGTAAGAGGATACAAATACAGGTAAATTCAGAACATTCTGTATTAGGAGTAAATCCTGAGGTATCTCCACAGTGAAAATAAATCTGCTAAGAGTGGTTTAATCAGAAAAAGGATGAAATAGGAAGATAACCATTTGAAACATCCACGGGTGTCAAAAGAAGCTTCTCCTTCTCCTCTCCCCACTTGTTTCTAGCACTTAGATTTACCACCTTCAAACCACAAGGAACTTTTAACATACTAGAAAAAGGTTAATTTGTTAGAAGTTTTAAAATCTTTGGTCAGAAATTAAATCTGTGCTCAACAATTTCAATAATTCCTTGTTTATTATACAGCATAAAGAGTTCTAAAAAGCTATCACACACACCCCAAAACACTTAGGCATGGATTTTATATTAAAAACTTCAGCAAAGGAGCATATAAACAAGCAGGTTTTGAAGATACTGGGACTAATTTAAGAGAGATGCCAGTACAATTTAATGAATGATGAATACCTGTGCAAGTTTGAAAGACAAATGGATAGCGTGTAAAGGTTTGAAGAGGGCAAGCTTATAATTAGCTAAGTAGCTTATTTTCTTCCTTGATGAAATTATTTCTTGAGAATTGTTTTCACACAGTTTTGCATGAAAAATTATCTTAAAGAGATTGTTTGACAGAACTGGTTTGACAGAACAGTGACTTCCATATCCTTTTTACACCAGTTCCAACTTCTGTTCAATTTAGAAAGCACAGCTGCCTACTCCAGAAGAGATGCATTCACTATTGAGAGAACACTCACATATGCCAGAAAAATTACAATGAGAATTTTACACCATTTAAAGAGGAAACAACCATATTAGCTAAAAAGAAATAATCTCAAGAAAGCAGTAGAGTCACAAGTCATTCTTAAAAGATGAAAATACTCCATTTTATTACTCTCCATCCTTTGACAGTTGTTTGCTCTTCTGTTACGCGGAGGAAAGATTTGATATTTTTGGGACCAAACCTAATTACACTTTCAAAAGACACTACTGACCGACGGGGAAATTCAAGTTCTTAGGGCCACTGCGAGAAAACAAACCCAGACTTTTACAGCTTACTCTACCACTAGGAAAAGCAGTGGTTGTTTTGAGGGCGTTTCCTCCCATCACAAAAATACCCCAAACCCTTTGTGTCCAAATTAAGCTTGATGTTTTCCAAGAATCACCTGTGAACAAAGTAGAAGTCTACAAAAACCTATTGAAACCATCATTTTAAAGAAGAGTTGCACAGGCATCAGTCAGCAAATTGTCAGTCTTGAGAAAGAGGCTCCAAGTAATTAAGAGTCTTGCAGTCTATATTCAACATTTTAAATACAGCTGAGGATCAACAGTGGGTTTAACTCCGTCCTTTTGGTCTTTCCATGGAGTAGGGAAGGAAAATATGAGTGCCCAAACCACAGAGAACGCGTGTATGCTCATTTTATCGCTCATCTGCCACAGAATTTGCTTAAGCATCCACAGATGATGTGGAAAACATGACATGAAATGCCCAACTTTTGTCCAAATGGACAATTCAACAGCTGAACCACATGGTGGAAGACATGCAGTTTCTTCCCTACCTGAAGCAAGCGTTCTTGCTCATGCTGCCACCTTTCCTGGCGCTTTCGCTCTTCTTCTGGATCCCAGGACCAGAAATTGAAACGCTTGTGTGAAGGAAAACCAAGCTGTTAGACTTTGACTCTATACTTCACAAGGCTACCAGAGAAAGCTGTGCTTCGCCTGGCCTGCCCCTGGTGATGATGTTAAAAGGGGAAACTGAGAACTGGATAATGCTTCTCTCAGTTAGCAGACAACATTCTTAGCTTCATTGACACTTGGGATTGCCCACAGGTATCCAAATGACAAGATAATCATTTGGTTTGCAAAGAAAGGCTTGGGAAACTTCAACTGGAGAGGAAAAAAAAAAGGAAAAAGATCTGAAAGAAAGCTCTAAGCAGAACTGAACAAAGATACCCACAGGTGCTCAAATTTAAAGAAAATATCTATTTTCCTTCTCTATAATCTTCTGCACAACATGCAAAGCAATTTGTGATTGTAAAAAAATATTCTCTCATTTCATATGGCTGCCAGCACAACAACCTATAGCCTTGTTTTAAATTTTTATCCATAATGAAATAAAGTCTCAGGCTTCACTAAGGATCACATTACATGATACTTTTACATGTTTAAAATCCTTATAATCAAGGGCAACTTTAGACACTTGATGTCATATTCCTTTCCAGTAAGAGTTGTTTGAATCTGATAGGAAGAGATTACATCTATTTTTATGTGACAAATAGAATATGAAATACTGTGCATTTCAGAGTAGCATTTGTGGGTTGTTTGTTTTTTTTTTTCATTGAAGAGGCAGTAGAATTGTGGTCTCCTTTAATCTCTATGCATTTAAAAGAGAATGGATAGTTTAGTTACATATTGTTTCAAGATTGCAAAGCTTTAGTGGCTCCAGCAATCCAGTACTGTATAGCTACCGTTCCCTTCAGATAAGAGGAGAATGCATAAATTCCAGATTCAGACAATGTCTTGAATTGGGTTGTATTTTTTCTCTCCTATTTCCATGGGAAAAAAAAATCTCATTCTGATTTGGGGATGTTACAAGACAGTTCGCACGAAAAATTCACTATTGCTAAATACACATCTTGAAACCAAACAACGATGTAAAAAAGGTACTCACATTTGATTTGTCACCACTATCGGAATCAGCTATTAAAAAAAAAACAAAACAGAAAAAGGAAAAATTAAATTTAACACAGCAAAATGTGCTTAGCCTGCAGTTAAAGCTACAGTGTATCTGTATAAAAGAGCTTCATGTTAGTTTCCTATTTGCTCCCACAACCAAATGCAAGGACTAATCGCAAGCAAGTAAACCAGAAAAACAGATTACACCCATCACCAACAAAACTACTTTTTATCTGGGTATAAAGGAGCACAATATTAACTAACATCAGGTTCTACTCTACCACTAGCTAATGCTATCTACTTCTGGCCACAGACACTAGCAGTGTTTGAACACTGAGCGTTACCTACTTTGATCTACTTTTTCCTTCGTGATTCTGTGCAAGGAAGGAAAAAGCACAGCAAAGCTAACAGGATGGGACTACGCTATTCAAGAGCCACAGTTACGAAGAGAACCATTGCCATTTTCTATCCAAATATCTTTGAAAATTACGCTGATTTAAAGAAATTAAGGAAAAGGTATTTATAGGCAAGTGATTTCATTTGGGTGCCTGAAGCCAGAGCATCACAACAACGTGCAACCCAACAGCTCTTTGTCAACTGTGCAGCAGGAATAGACACTTTCTACGAGAGCGAGAGGTAGAACAAGTCCCCGTGATCATCAGCTTTCACCCGAGCCCCACGTCCGAAGACACCTAAGACTGGAGGCAGCAGGAGGGCTGGAGCTGGTCTTAGCGCCGCATTTACCTGACTGCGAGAAAAACTGTGAGCGCCGCCAGTTGTTGCGAACCCTAAGCGGGACCATGGCCCCGCGGGGAGGCTCTGCAGGCAACGGCACGGAGACAAAACAAGAAACACAGCGCGGTCAAAAGGTGATGACGGACCCTCAGACCCGAGCCGCTTCGGCCACGAGGGGGATTTTGACTACAGCTGCTTTGGCCCATCACAGCTAGTTTACGAGAGACCTGCAGATCACCCAGACTGCCCGTGTTTAAATGCTAATTTTGTAGCATGGCACCTAACCTTACAGGAGAGCTCTAGCTCACTAATGCTAGTCAAGGACAGCCACCCCTTCAAGTCTTTGCATGGTGTTTGCATTCATTCCTATTGCAGATACGGGGTTTAAAGGATTTTGTGATCCTTTTAGCACTGTATGTGCTGTGAACACTAGAGAGCAGCCAAGTGTTTCAGCATCACTCGGAAAATAGGCGAGACACCTACAAAATGTTACTTGATGTTTGGATTGATTTGTGCCTAACAAAAAATTATATTGTTCTCAAAGCCTGTTTGGAAAGCGCCTCCCCACTTAAAACAAGTGAGACTTCCATTCCTTTTCAGACAATTCTGTTTTCCACAGTGGATCACCTTCAGTAGTCTCAATCTTGAAAACACCAGCATAATCAGTATATTACCTATACATAAACTAACAACCTAATAAATTATCAGGGGAAGAACTTCAGATGATTTTTCTCTCTCTCTGTCTTTCACAATACCTACATATATGCATCTCTAAAATCAATACAAAATCAAACTACTAAACATTACCACTCTCGAGCACAATTCTGTCATGAAGGCAAAAAAAAAAGTTCTGCTTTGCAAGAACTCTTGATGGGCACAGGTCAAATTCAGGGATGTGGCCATATATGTGTATTGTTCATCTGTGAAAAGGAGGTCCACGTGAGCAGCTGAGTGCAGAATTTATCTCCAGAAGTTTTTATTGTGAGATAAAACCAATTGCTAAGTCATTTTCATTTGTAAGCAGCAGTACTAATAAAATATAACACTCAATGACATAATACAGCTTTTATTGCTAGGCCAGGTGAGTGCAAGATAGGGCTCTCCCTGCCTCCCTCTGCCGTGCCACAATTCTGCTGTTCTGTTTAAGGGGGACAGCTAGAAGAGTCCTTAGCATCACAGAAGCTGCACTATCAGTATCAGTCAGATGCAACTAGAAAATAACATTTTAGCTCCAAAACCCTCCAGGTCATTGATTAGGCACTTCTCCCTAAACACCACATGCACATACTCAGTTACTGTCCAGCTGAGTTCTGCAAATGCTTTTTGCTCACCTTGTAGACCAGAATTCTGCAGAGTAACTTGGCTGGTCTCGGGTAGTTTCTTTAAAAATGGCAATACTACACTTCCCTCTTGTTCCAGGGCTTTTGGTTTCACCACCTGTTCGGACATTTGGGAGCAGAAAACAGCATTCAGAAATCAGCATGTACAATCAAAGGTTAACTTAAACCCTTTCTACTTATTTCCTGTATCAACATTATCAAAGATGAAGCCTCTATCTCCAGAATTATAGCAGGGAGTTGCAGCACTGAAGTCCTGGAAATAACTGGTAGCTGTTTGTTGCTGACATTCACACTGCCCTGCACACCAAAGCCGATCCTAATCCAGGACCAACATCTAACTTACCTGACAGAGCAGTATGGTCATGGCCATTTGTTACCTGTGTCACCACTTGCACTTGTTCAGCACTTCAGGAGGACTAAGAGGGTAAGCCCCACTGTCTACACCTTCTGGATACTTCTGCCCTCCCAACGTGTGGTGGGACTGGGGTTTGCAGGTTAAGTTCTCATTTCTGCTCCAGCCAGTTTACAGGTTCAAATGCTACAAGCAGACTCTGGGGAGTTCCTTTGGAGGGAGAACTCTCTGATGACTACAGGATTTGGCACAGAAACCATTCTCCAGGGTTGTTCCCTGGCAGACTGTTTTGAATGAACTCTTGAAGTGATAGTACACAAAGAAAAATACCAAGTTGCACAATAAACATGTCAGTGTGAGATCTTTCTTCTTTTTTGGTTTTGTTTTCCAGTCCCTCTCTTTCTTGCCCATACATACCTCTGGTGTAGCAGGGAGCTCTGCTTCCTTCTGCTGCTCTGTTTCAGGTTTTTTCACATCTTTCTCACTTGAAGCAGCTTGCTCTGAAGAGACAGGACTGGGAAGAAATTCTAATCTCTTCACAACAGGACTAGCACAGGCTGCAGTTGACTTGAATTGTTTTTGATCTGAACCTAATCCACACATATAAGAGATAATGTTACAAGGTTAAGATATTTTATGAAATAAAATGTAGACCTATTTCATACAATCCAATTTCTTACTGGATATACTGTGAGCCCATTTACTGGATGTTTTGAAAAACCCAGGCAAAATAATTAATCTCTCTGAGAAGACAAGGCTTTAACAGTGAAATTCACCTGACAAAATGTAGCTGCTTACACTTGACTTGGGTATCATGGGGCACCCTTCATGGTCAACAGAGAGGCAGCTATTGAAGAAGAGTCAGCCAAATTATTTCAGACACTCCTCTTCAGCTGAGATGAGCTGTGACCTACAACATGCTTCTTGAGGTATAGATCTCTTTACTGAAATCATGTGATGAATCCTATCCTAAGATACCTGCTACCCAGACAAGTAGCTACTCCACAGTTAACATGATCTTGTTGTCAGCACTGAAGGATATTTCAGCTTGCCTGTTTCCACTAAACCACATCAGTCAAGCATCAGAAAGCAAACAAATTGAGCTAACAGGAAGCCTTGGACTGGAATAACCTACTTGTCATTCAGTTCTTAAAAAAAACCCAACAAGTTGATGCTGGTATACGGGAGAAGGGACCAGGACCACATGGGCCTACAGCTGAGGACTGTGACAGCTAAACTACTGCCAGCTGGTACCACCACTGGAAGCAGAGCGATTGCCAGCATCCCAGGCAGTGCATAAGCACCCAGACATCTCTCTAACCTCCTAAAGCAGAATCTCAGCTTCAGATCCTGTCCCCTCTCCAACCACAGCAGCAGTGGCAGCTTCCTCTTTGACAGGCTAGGAGAGTGAGCTAAGAGATGCACCCCAAGGCTCCACTAAGAACCTGCACACAAGCAGAGACAAGAGCTGCTCCTGCTGCCAGGCAGATGCACACCACTTTGGAGCAGTTCCCACACCGTTAGTGGCATAGGGGTCACAGCATGGAAGTATCTGGCTTGTACTGAACAGCACAGGAGGTTGCTTATTCTTCAAGAAGGTCACACAGTTTGGACCACATCTATCCCTCCAAAGCAGACATAATGAGAAGCCATGTTCCTTTACCATTTCAATTTTTGCAATACTCTCCCAGTTTTCCTTGCCAGCCAATATTAAACTTTTCTATCAATACTTAACGTTTAGCATTTCTCATAGGTGTGGAGGCTGACACAAGGTGGCTTTGTGATTTGTAGACAAATATCACCAGCTCATCACTGCTGACTCTTGAGAGAAGAATTTGGTTGGTTCACCACAAGACTGCAGCTTCTACATTACCTGCCAGGTGCAATTCAAGATTGTTAACCTCTGTGCTTTGGCATCTGTGAACCAAAGTAATTATGTCAGCTAATGAGCCCTTGCTAACAGCCCATGTACTTCAGAATCTTGCAGCACAACAAGAAAAGGCTGGATATGCTTCTAATCTTGGGGGAATGGTACCCCATTGAAGCTCAATAGTTTAAGTCACATTTATCCTCAACAAATAGGAGCATTATGCTTATATACCAATTACAGCCAGAGATCTCATTTAAATACCTACTTCAAATAGTACTTTTTACTTACCCATACCAAGCTGAACTTTGACTGACTCATTTTAAAAAGTGAAAAAAAAAAGACCATTGACTTAGTATGATAGAGGCAGTAGATAAAATGCTGTAGATAAAATTTCTGTTTCAGAAACACCCTTTTGAGGAAAATAGCTTCAAATTTTATCAGCAAATTCCTTTCCCCAGATTAGGAATCAAGCATAAAGGGTTTGAAGCAGAAAATCAGGACTGTGCACAATACTGTTCATTTAAAGCCCCTATGAGGACTGAAGTGCCCCTTCTTATTCTCCTTCCCCATTTCTTAATGTCTGGGGGGAGGGGGGAAGGGCATAGAAGCTATTACTGACTGATAGTTTCTGCCCTGATTGCCTTCTGGTTACAGCATGCTGTGGCACCAGCTTTTCACTTGCACAGATGGCAAAGCAGACAACTCGCATCCTGAGCAACATGTAGTCAGGTGTGTCATTTCAACCACAGAATGACAGAACGGCACAGGTTGGAAGGAACCTCGAAAGATCACCTGGTCCCACCTTTCGTGGGAAAGGGAGCCTAGAGGAGATTGTCTAGCACCCCTCCAGCCATGGGAACTCTACCACGCCCCTTGGGAGGTTGTTGCAGTGAATGATCGTTCTTACTGTAAAAAATGTCTTTATTATGTTGAGATTTCTGACATCTTCTGCATTTTCTAATAAACCCTCTTGGTGCCGCTGCAGATGCAGCTATCGGACTCTTGCTGCAGGGTGGGCCTAAACCCCAGCCCAGTCGGTGGGCAAGGGCAGGGGCGAGGGCAGCAGCCACAACCCACCTGGGGACAGGCACGCTGGGCTCGTAGGTCCCGCACTTCCCGGGCTGGCCTCGACCTGCTGGCTGGCAGCTGGATCTGCTTCCACCGGGGAGGCCTGCAGAGAATAATGCAGTAGAAACACAGTGAGTAGAGTGGGAATAAAAGTATGTGTTAATTCCTCAAGGCAGTACTTGCCGCTTCTTTGTAACGTGTTTGAACCAGACTGGTTTAGAGCTCAGCAGGGAGCTGGGGAGTACATTTCAGAGCAGTATGTGGTGCTTGGGTGTTGAATCACTGGGCTTTAATCTCCTTTTCAAACCCTTCATCAGCAACCATCATGTGGTTGGTTTGGAATAGCTCCTACAAGCTTTTAAAATTGTAGGATATCTTGGATTGTGTTAGCCGGAGATAAGCATACGTTTCACCCTTAGTTTCCTCTTCCAGAATAACACAAAAACGTATGCATTAGTGAATACATAGCACATACTAGGGTTTGAAAAGTGGCAAAGTAATTAAATACTTCCTTTATTTCACGGTTGTCTAAACAATCTGTTATCTGAAGGGAAAAGCCAGAGTCAGTATTAAAGGTAATGAAATACTTGAAACTCTATTTAGAGAGGACTGAAAAAATATGGTGAGAGCATATCGAGCCAATAATCCAAATCCCTTTGAAAAGCCAGCTTCCTGACCCAGGACAAGGCTGTTGCAGAGCTAAAACCACACTGTCAAAACAAGGGTAGCGCTTCAGCTGATCTATTTAGCAGCTTCCACCATACATCCGCTTTCCCAGTAGGCAAATCTGCAGCAAACTGATCAGCCACTGCACAGGGCTTCTAATGCATGAAAGATCTAGAAAATGGCACATTCAACAGAGGAAAATAAAAAAAAGCAGACTGCTTTTCGAGATAAAAAGCAACATATTTCAGAAATAGTCTATTGTAGACTCGCTTTCCTGTCCTCCTCCCACCCCTCCATCTTATTAACAGCTGCAAGGGAGGAGGAAATCTGATGAAATTTCCTCTTTTCTGGGGCAGGATTCAGACCTCCACCTTCTGCACGGATCCTGTTTCCCATCCCTGCAGATTCACATGAACCCACGGCCCCTCGCCCATCCATGCCCCCTGAAGAGCAAACCTGGGCTCTCACAGCTCGGTCATCGAGGATGTCTGCTGGCAGTGCCAAGAAGACACCAATGCCTGTGGACACCGGCTCCAGAGAGCTTTGCTGTCAGCAGTGCTCGGGAATCCCTGCCTCTCTTCTCCTCTCTGGAGGGAGGCATGCTCCGGAAGAGGGGCAGAGAATGTGTCTGGGAAGATGCCCTGCGAGGAAATGGTGGGGACTGGTGTGGGGCCGCGGCCAGGGGCAGCGACCTGGGCAAGCCCAGTAGGCAGTGAGCAGTGCCAGGAACAACAGAAGGAGCCCCTGGCTGCCAAGGGCTGTGCTGTCACCTCGCAGCAGGACAGGCGCCAGATCACAGCCATGAGCCTCAAAAAGTGGCAGCGTGTCTCCTCTGGCACCTGCTGGGGCTGTCTGCCCGCTGTCCTCCCCACTGCCTGGTGCTTTCCACTGCACCCTCACCTTTGCCCACCCAAATCCTCCGCCCCAAGCAAGGCATGGGGATACATAGAATCACAGAATCATTTTGGTTGGAAAAGACCCTTATGAATCATCGAGTCCAACCCTTAACCTAACACTGCCAAGTCCACTGTCCCTAAGCACCACGTCTACACGTCTTTTAAATACCTCCAGGGATGGTGCCTCAACCACTTCCCTGGGCAGCCTGTTCCAACGATTGAAAACCCTTTCAGTGAAAAAATTTTTCCTAATATCCAATCTAAACCTCCCCTGCCACAACTTGAGGCCATTTCCTCTCCTCCTATCACTTGTTACTTGGGAGAAGATACCGACCCCCACCTGGCTACAACCTCCTTTCAGGTAGTTGTAGAGAGCGATAAGGTCTCCCCTCAGCCTCCTTTCCTCCAGCCTGAACAACCCCAGTTCCCTCAGCTGCTCCTCACAGGACTTGTTCTCTAGATCCTCACCAGCTTCGTTGCTCTTCTTTGGACATGTCCCCATCCCGCCTAAGAGTGGTTCTCAAAATGGATGAGGCAGAGGGAAATACACACTCCAAAAAGACAGCATGGCAAGTTTGAGGACCTCCTCTCCACCATGTCCACCTGTGACTGTGCCTATACCAAGAGCAAACAAGGCATGGAGCTCCCCCTCCATGTTCCAAGAAGGGATGGTCACTGGAGATGAGGTACACGCTAAAAAACAGGCCCCAGAGAAATGCTCCAAAAACTACAAGTCTTGTGCCCCAGAGATTTGCCCCTTGCCATTCTGTTGCTCTTTTCTCCCATATAACCTACCTTCCCCTTCCCCGGCCCATCTTGATGCCAGCCTAGGTTTCAGTGGGAGCTTTCTCACTGAAAGTCCCAACAGAAGAACACTGCAACTAAAGAAAATGTCTCCTTTAGCTTCAGTTCTGGCTCATGACACGACAGCAGCCAGGGGAGAAGCTACTGGAAACCCTTCCCAACCTTGCTCAGTGCAGAAATAAGTATTTCTTTTCTCCATGAGGACAACCAGGCAGCGAACAGGCTGCCTGGACAGGTTGTCCCATCTCCGTCCTCAGAGGTTTTCAAGACTCTGATGATCAAGCCCTTGGCAACCCGGTCTGATCTCATGCCTGATCCTGCTTTGAGCAGAAGACTCAGCTAGAGACCTACAACCTGAATTATTCTGTCATTCTACAACCTACAAACCTCCATTAAACCTAAACAAATGGCTATTATCAAGACCTCAGGGTCTGCCCTAAACAAGATAGATTTTAACTGGAAAAACAAGAGGCACCTACCTCACAACTCTACCCACTGCTCCAAAGCATAAGCACTTCTGAAGGAATTGTTGCAAATTTCAATTATTAATGTTTGGGTTTTGGGGTTTTTTTGGTAAAGCAATGGAACTCACCCTCCACTCTCAAAAAGCAACTCTGCAAACTAAAAAATTTCAAAAAACCCCAAACAACGCAGCTTTAATTTCAACCTCAGAGGCTTTAAAGCTATAAACAATGATAAACTGGGGCCAATACAAAAAGTATTAAACAGCATGACATACACCAGGCAGCTGGAGGTAGGGAAAAAGCACAGCCACAGTGGCTGCTCAGAGGGTTTAAAAAGCTCAGTGAATACACAGACACGATGCACTTTTATCACCTCTGGATCTAGAGTTACATCAGGAACCTAAACGCAGTGCTGTGCCATGTAGCTATCCCGCACAAGTGCAATAACTAAATCTACCCATAACCTATATCCAGGAGGTTGAACCAGGCATAGACATAGATGTTATTTATGGAAATTCTTTCAAAGATGAGTAAAAAAAAAAGAGTTACTACTTGCTTCAGGAAAATCGAATTTTGCATGCTGCGGAAGTTCTGTTCCTGCTCATGAGACTTGACTCTTCCTCCTCCCTCTGCTGAGCAATTAAATGCTAGTCACATACAGCTAAAAATATAAAGCTGATTAGTAAGTAACCTATAAAAAAATTAAGTCAACTTCACTGGGGAACTCTCTCATTCCCAGTATATCTAATTCAAATATAATACCAATATCCACAGGTATATGATACATTTGAGAAAATTCTTGTACTGATGCAGCCAATAAAATGTCTTTTCTATCACAGACTATCATCATTCACATTTCATAAATATTTTGCAAACACTGATGTTATCACTGAACATGAAGAAGGCATACAAGCATTTCATTGTACCTAAGAGGATCGTATTTTGACACGGACACTGAAAAAAGGAACAACCTGGTGAGTGACGTTTCTGAGGTGTTTCAGAGGAGCTCTCGCGCTTTGGGATGAAGGACACACGCAGCCTCTCGGCACCACTGCACTGCAGCCACACGCGTTTGTGTGGGCAGAGGCGACATGCTGCAGGACCACGGTCTCTGCTGCAGGTGCCTATGAGGGAAGGTCACACAACACCTGCTAGTCCACCACCACAGGCAATGAAGCCTTCAAGGGAAGTAGGCAAAACCTTGCTGCATAGGGGCTGCGGTTATCTCTGCCCCCAGATCCAGGCTGGTGTGAAGACTCTTGTTAACTCCTGAGAACTGGAGAATGCTGTCTACTTGGACTGGTGTTTTATTACGCCATGCATCAAGCTACCCAGGAGCTAAAGTGGACTTCCCCACTTAGGATTTAGAAGCCTTAGTCCATGATGGAAAGTTAAATATTGTGATTGCATTTGCAGTTATGAGCACAACAGTAATAGAGGATAAAGCAACATCTCAGTTCTGCTTATCAAGGTGTCCATTTGACAAAGACACAAGCACGGCTGACTATACAGTGTTGTCAAACATCTATGAGGCATGAAAATAAATTAGTTCAGTTTGTGGCAGACAGGATTTTTATCCCATAAACTAGGATATCAGTCCAAGTATTTCTTTAATTAAGACCATACAAGCCAGAAATAGCCACATTGCCTATTGCTGAGGCAGAACCTTACATCCATAAAAAACCCTAAAAATACAGTAAGTAGGAACTCCTAAAACAATGAACAGCACAAGCACTACAAGAATTCAAACTCCGAAGGAAGTTACAGTACAACTTTACTAACCGTTACTGTAAATTGAAGACTCAGGTTAGATCTACAGTTTAAACCACTCAGGAAGGAGATTGGTTGCAGTATCAATAGCCACACGTAGAAAACGCCTGACACATCTTTCAAACTTCTGTGATTGAATTCGTACATGTATCATTGACTTTAAAATTTTCATACGATGATTTCCTCATCAAAGCTAGTGTTTTCTGTTGTTGTGAGTGTAACAGCAGCATGACCTTGGGCTGCCACAGCTAAGCGCCTTGCATGCTATGCCAGTAGAGTACTACAGCCAGAACACTGCTCTGACACGTTAAGTCATCTGCCTCATCTGGCAGCTATATAATGCTATACTCAGGCCAGCTATTAAAAACAAAGATCAGGGTGGATCAGTAATTGACAGAGAAGCCTTGAAAGTGTTCCAAGAAATAGTGTTAAGTATTCCTGCTAGTAATTTTTCTAGAGTTACTACTGCTCAATTGGTACGTAAAATAAGCTCCTGTCACTCATAGACACTGAAAAGTGCATGGGTGTCTGGAGGACAGGAGACATGGACACTAGATTTGTAACCAAATCCTGAGCAGAGCTCCCTTCTAGCTGCTTTGAAGCTTTGCTGCTCTCAATTCTCATCCTAAACCTTTTTTCCTTCAGGTAGTCCAGCCCTCCACGCATCTTCCCATGTGTGGTTCAAGGCAAAGCTGTCAATCTGGAACAGACGTACTTACTCTGCAAGTGTTTCTTGTAATGAATCAAAGAACAAAGACTTGTCCTACCAGATATGTACAAATCAGGATTTCAACCCTGCTCTCCTGTAGCTTGCCAACAATCATCAACCACAAGAAAGCTTATACTTTAATCTCAGTTCAATCAGTGGATTTTTGAAGATGAAGGAGAGTGTTACTTGGATATAGAAAAAAAAGTTTATATTGTGCCAAGCAGGCAGTGAGTAGAAAAAGACAAGTTTAAGCTAGCTAGTGAAAAATTAAAAGAAAGCCAAAATCTCTCCCCACCATCACCACCTTGCCCTGATCTTTTTAAAGTTGCTGTCTATATTTTTTTTGTTGATCAGAGCAAAGCTATAATTAGAGCTACAACAAGCCAATAATTTCTAAACGCTCATACAAAGATTAGATAAGTGATGTTACTCACTGACAAATTAATCCCCCCCTACACTAAAAACTGTTCAAAGATTGTTTTAGAGCAAAACATTTACTTTGCTAACTTCTGATTCAAAGAGCCAGAGGATACAACTTCTCAGCATTTGTAATGCACATCGCTGTTCTCTATGACAGAAAGAAAACTCGACCTAATGGCTGACAGACAGGAGCGGGGTGAGGAGATGATTCTCACTCTATTGCTGGCATTGCCACTGACTGATCAGTCAGTCTTTGGGCTTTTGCCCAAGTTTTTCCAGCTGCAATAAGAGAGGTGTGCTTTACCTACTCCTTCTCTTAGCAGCACATCACTCCACAAACACCAGTGGGATATATTCATCCTGCTTATAGGCAAAATTTATCCTTTCTAGCCTTAAATCATAGGCAAAATTTCATAGAGTAAAGGTAAATCTCTTGTAAAATCCCCCTCCCCAAATCTAAGTACTCTACCTATACAATACAGACACAAGAATAGTTTCTTGATAATATTTTTCTTTACCGTCCTTCCCACCTGCTGCAGCTTTTTGCATCTCATTTCACAGTAGATTTAGGCAGGAGTTACATATGTTTCCCAATCAGTGTCTGATTGCCAATCATTATTTAATTCACATATAGATGGAGTTCTTCCCTGTCCAAAAGACAACCGACACTGAGGTCTCACCCATACAAAATGATCCCTGCACTTCTCTAGCTCCCCAAAAACCTCAATCGCATTAGCGTTTTAAGTGCTGCAACTTGCATTTTCCAAAGTTCAGGACAAAAGAACTGTTGAAGTACAGCTGCACAGCATCTTTCCGTATTGCAGACAACGCCTGAGGCCAGCCGGACAGATTTAGAGCAGGGCTACAGAGCTTCAAAGAGATGCCTGCCAGGCGGAGAGAAGACAGGACTAGTCCATTTGACAACTGAACTGAAACAGCAGGGGAGCAGCCCTACGAGGGATGGAGGAGGAGGAAGGGGCACGCAAAGAACAGGAAGAGAATCAGAAGGGGAGGACAGGAGGGCCAAAGGTAACGTATATATGAAAAGGAATATATACTTCACAAAAGAGACTCAGGGCAGAAAATGAATGAATAAAATACAAAACCAAAACAAATCACAGAGCAGCTAGAGGGGAAAAAATGCCTAGAAACAGCATCTCTTAACAGGCAGAGGAACTAGTGCCTGTGTATCTTATTCAAAGCCTGGGAAGGACATAACTAACAAGAACTGAATCAATAAAGTAAAATATACAAATAAAGGCAGTGAAAGCAAGTTTAGAAAAGGCTTTGAAAACATGCTCAATTTGTAAAAGTATTCTCAAGGCAAAAGAAACATGGTCATTTCTTCCACTTCAGACAGTTCTGCTTCTTCATCTCAGCTGCTTGTTGTCTTCTCCTTCTCTCCTAAAAATTCAGTAGGGTTAAGCATCAGACAAAAATACAGCCTTGGTTTCTTCTTGTGGGAGGTGATACAGTGGCAGCTTCAGAAGGCTTTCTTACTTCCAAGAACGTGTAGCTTGGAAGCCCCATCCTGCTGGGGCAAAAAGCAAACCTCTTCTTCCCCTCTGGAGGGCTCACAGTGACAGCTAGTTATTCAGCATCCTTCCCAGCAAGAGGCCATGTTTTATGAGGAGTGGGACAAGCCCAGGAGGCTCTTTTCTTTCTTAATTTGGATTCCCAACTTTCCTAGGAGGGGTTATACCTTCAGAGAGGAGTTTAGCGTTTCAGACTCTGCAGATGCAGAGTATGTAAATCGTTGTGTTAGTTTTCCAGAAACCAAAGTAAAATAGGTACAGGGAGAAGGCTCAGTGAAGTGAGTCCAGTGTAGCTGTCAAATTCTTGCAGATAAGGCCCCAGACTGATCACACCCATATCGAGCTGCCTAGAGCAGTGCTGGTCTGTGCCCCAACACACAGTGAAGAAGCCAAGCACCCGTACCATGCCCCGTCTCCGTAACCTGACATCTAAGCCCTTCCCATCCGTGAACCAGGGCACCCCTGTATGCTCAATCGCTAAATTACTGCCTGTGCCTTAGTCTAAGGCATGGGGACCTGGAAAATTAAATGAAGCAGCTGGGTAAAGAGAAGCAAACATCTAGAAGGATCAGAACCTATAATCTTATCTTAGGCTGGCAAATTCCCTTCCACCCACGGGCAGGTCTCCTCTTTCCCAACATCTCTCTCAGTGCATTCCACTTGTTTCCCCATGTAAGATCCCTGCAAAGTAGTCTCCTGTCCTTGCTCTGCCCTTGATGTGCTTGAAACATATAACTTTGCCTGAAGCTGAAGCACCAGGAGTAATTATAATGATTTGCATTACCCAGTCACATTATTGATGAAATCATGAAGCTAGAGATATAAAATCCTTAGTTAGAGCAAAGAAACTCTGACAATAGCACCATTTGGATGCACACTTGCTGTCTCTAGAAAGCTTCATCATTAAGTGCAGTCAAGCTTACGAACCAGGTATTCTACAAATGTCAGAGTCACAACGAATTTGAAAATTCAAACTCTTCTGCCTCCTTTGCCAATATCACCACGAGGGCAAAGACACTGGAAGCAGAAACCGGACACAGGAAAATCTGTGTTCAGCTGGCCACATCATCCTCAAAGCTGTAGAAAGGGAAGGATGAGAGGGCATCAAACAGGCATAAATACACCCAAGTCCTAACAGTGGCTTCTGTTGCTGAGTTTCCTCTCAACTCTTCCACAGCTATACTGGTCTAGAAATCCTCAAAACGGAGACAGCTACACTTTCATTCAGCTGCTTTTCTGATCGCCATTGTGCTTCTAATCTACAGCAGACTGAGGCTCTTCTCTACCGTCCAAACATTCCCATTACCAGCTCTCCCATATCAGACACACTGCTTACCTGGCTTTGCCCTTACAGCCAATTCATTCAGACAGCAGCAGCCTCTGCTCTGTCATTCCTGCCTGATTTCCTGAAAATCATTCACTCTTGACTCTGTACCACTTCCCTCTGACAGGATCGAGTCCGTGCTCACAGCACATCCCAGCTCCCATGCTTGCTGCAGGTTCCATGGCTTGGCTGTCCATAGCCAGAGACCAGCATGAAGCAGGGGAGTAAGATAAGTCGTGCAGGGGAATAAGGTAAGACACAAGTCCTTTGGCATGAATCACATGGCATCACTCCCTGGGACAGATCCCTGCCTGTTCCCTGTTATCCATCTGGCCAATGTGTGGATGAAATCTGAGATGAAAGCAAAAAATTGTCATACTCCACCTCTCACCACATCTCCGATTCTCTTTGTTGTTACACAGGAAAGAACAGCGAGAATTCCCTCTCCTGACACTTGTCTGCAACTCTTTTACATGCTTTATTTGCAGTCCAGTCCTTATTTCTTGTTTTGCTTTTACTACCTGCTTTCACTGCAGTTTTGTAGCATCTAGATTCCTGCTGTGATGTGCTCTAGTTTTATTTCTGCCTTTTCCTCTGGGGAAGCGGGAAAGAGAAAGATGAAACGGTAAAATTAATTTTGTTTCTTTGATAAGGCAGTTAAGAAGCACATTGGCCCCTCCGAGTATTTCAATAGTTTATCCTCTTTTCTAATATTTCTGAGACAGGAATTAAAGCTGAATGCTCAAAACTGCCAGCACATCCACATCCTCCTCTTTGAAAATTGAAAACTGAGACTAATTATAATGGCTCGCACAGTCCAATTATGTTGCTGATCTAATCAGCTAACATCAGGAGAAGCGCTGAATAAATCTGCACAATAGCTGGGACACAGAGTCAATTTCTCCCTGGCCCAGCACATTTAAAGCATGCTTATCAGCTGCATGACATCCAAAAAAAAAAAAGAGATGCTGGCTGCAAAAAGTTTTTTGAATTTTCCCCTCCCATTTGTCTACCCACATCCCAAAGGAAGAAGCCTTTAATTTACAAAGGATTTTGTTGGGGGTTTTTTTCCTGGTCCGGGCACGCCCTCTTGAAATAAAGCAAACATAAGCACTCGGGTTTCATTAGTTAGTGATTAAATATGTTATGAGACAGAAAACTGGCAGGGAAAGTAAGGCTGGTTTGTTCGTGTTGGTCTTACTGTTGGCTCTTTGTGCACACTCTGAGTGGCAGGCCTCTGTAAACTGAGCTCAACACTT
This sequence comes from Balearica regulorum gibbericeps, assembly GCF_011004875.1. Taxonomy (NCBI): domain Eukaryota; kingdom Metazoa; phylum Chordata; class Aves; order Gruiformes; family Gruidae; genus Balearica; species Balearica regulorum. The sequence continues at coordinate 55,898,963 of NC_046187.1, forward strand.
GTGGGGTCCTTCTTCAACTCGACCGGGGGCCTGTCCCCTCTGGCTACTCCGTCAAATTTCAGAGATCTGCTCGGCGAAGGAGTAAATATTACTGTTGTACACTCTTTATCCTTCTCTTCCACGCCGTTGAAATTCTCTCCATTCATGCTGACTTTTCCATCTACCTGCAGAATACAGTTAAATAAATATGCTGATGCAATTAGCATTCAAAGGAATTTAAGAAATTAGAACTTCAATATAATATTACAATTGTTAACACAGTCTGCGCCATCAGTGAAGGACAGAGCCAAGCACACATTTTATTCAATGGGTGAAGACAGAAGAAAACCCTATTCCAAGGGTTTGTCAAACAAAATATAGACAGAAGGTAATAATTTTTCTGGATTCCCTGGTTTTCCACATTTTGTTCTCCCAGTAGCACACAGACACCCTTTCTGTGTATCACAGGTCGATGGATTTTAAAAGAACAACAAAGCTTTATGTTAAATTTACACCAAAACTGCTGGGTTTTGCATTGCCTCATGCAAGAGGCAAGCAGGTTCTCTGGGACTAATTATGCTGATGGACTGCTATGTAACCTGACCACCTCACCACAGTGCTAGTAGACTGTGCTTTCTGAAGCACTGTCATATGAACTTTGAAGGGTCAGGAGCAGCAGCGTTCATCCACTTGTTGCTTTACCATCCATAATATTGAAGCAAGGAACCACAAAGTAAAACTGGGCATTCCACCTTCTCCATGAGGCGATAAAATAAATAGCTGCTTTCACAGAAAATGATTTTATGCTGTCTCCATGGAAAGGAGAAAGCAGAAACAGTTTAACTTCTTTGTTCTCAGGGTCAAGCTAGCTCCTTGGTGGGCATATATTCCCACTAAGGAACCCTTAAGCAAGGAAGAAAATACTAAATAAACTCTAGCTTCTTCCTCTGCATTTATACAGCTTCCTCTCAGGACTTCGGTACTTCATAATTATGTACTGAATGGAGGTGGTATGTAAAGACTTCCTTCAATTTGGACGGCTCTTTGTAGAAGCCATGGTATACATGAAAAAAGCATTCCTACAAAGAACTCAGAAGCCATTCACCATAAGAGGGCCCAGCTGGAGAGAGATCAGAAGTGGACCAGGTATCACTAACACCTGCTTAGCTACAGCACAGAGGTTTGTAGGCTTGTCAGAGGGGGTGAGTTTTAAACAAATTTGAAGGAGGGCTTTGCTACTCTGTGCACAGAGATCCTTGCTTGCAAAACGATCATCACAGGAGACAACACAAAGGTGAGGGAGTAAATATGGACAGACTCTTCTCTTCTGATTATTTGACTTTGGGGGAATAATGACGTAGATCAGTGAATTCTTAGAGAAGCTATCTAGGATATATATGGTGATTAGTCATTTCAGGTTTCTCCACAAGGTACTGCATAAACAAAAAACACAAAGGTAAGCCATTCCATGAGAACTTTCCACTTATTTTGCTGTTACTGAAAACTGATGCAACAAGTGTCAAAACTGCTTAATCAAACTGAAATACAGTTTAAGAAAAAGTTCTACCCATCTCATCCTCCCTGCCTCACTCCTTATTTCACCATTTACTTATCTTCAGTACTTCTTGTACAGCTTGGATACCTCAAGAGCAGCACTCCAACTTATTATGTGCCATCAGCGCTAAGCTGAGGACAAACTCCTCCTGTTGACTTCTTGTATACGTGCATCCAGAGGTCTGTTCTCTGTCTGAGGGTGATTAACTAAGGGGCCATGTCTGAGGCGCTGGGCTTCCTCAGCTCTGACAGGAGTGCGGGGGGGTGAAGGCAGCCAGCACCTCATGCGACCAGCTCCCAGGCAGAGGAGAAATAGCCCAGCTCTGCAAGTGGTTTCACCCCTTCTGACTGCTTTTCAGATTAAAAGGTTCCTTCCTTTTCCTCATTGTCATCATCCACTCAACACAGTACTGCTCTTAGGGTTTATTCCCAAACGCAAATGTGGGCAGACACTGAGCCCCAAGTCTTCTGGGACTGTGTGCTGGATTATCTACCAAAGAAGCAGGTCATGAAAGATCTCAGAAATAAAAAAGCCAGGAAAACACTGGCAGGCCGCACCATCCATTTTAGTGTCTCTGTTTAGACTAAGACATTTCTCTATTTATATTAGGGAGAAAAAGCAAATGTTTGAATGATCAGGACAGATACCCTGGCTGCAGAGTTAAACAAACATACTCCTTTCCTTCTGATCTGGAGCAAGTCAACACATTGTCACCAGAGCTGAGAATCATTGACAGACTGGTGTTTCAGGGGAAAACAATGCTACAGCTACATGTGTTAGGGAATGATTCCTACTGAGGCAAATCGCAGTCTTTCACATCAAGTGAACAAGGTCTAGACAGACTTTTATTGGTGGCTGGTTGGGGGAGAAGCAATCGTGGGTTAGTTTCTCCCCACACAGGTGAACTATATATGCATGAATGTGAAGGTGATATATATATATCTTGGTCCATTGAGGAAAAAAAGTGGCATGGATCAGAAAAAAAAAACCCACCAAAGATCCATGATTCACTGATGTCTAAAACCTAAACTCTAGGGGAATACCAACTGAAGTATAGGAGAAATAGGAATTACCAGTTTCACATTTCTACTAGGAAACATGGCGGGGGAGATTTCCACAAGGGCTGGGACAGACTTCAAGAAACTACAGACATCACAACACGCTTTTCCACTATCTGTACAAAACTGACTTATTTTTTAAAAAGTAAACAACCTGAATATACACGGTAGCAATGCTACTGGGACATCAGCAGGGCTGCAGGGGCCCTTGAATGCCACTAGCAGAGAATCAGATAGCAATGGCAGACACAAGGGGACCTGAACTCTACAGGCTGGGGCACCCATGCCATAAGGCTTCACACTGCCTACAAGGTAATAATGAGACTTGGCAAAGCTCCAGTTTTAATACAGGCACTGTGAGAAGCAGATTTCTTTGAACTTGACGTATTCTGGCCTATTCTCTCTAACATATCTCAGTTCTTTGCTTTCTCTATCACAGGTTCAGTATCTTACCCCAATTCTCCACATCCACTCGGTCCAAAGATATATTCCTCAGGTTTCATAACCCAGTTTCAGTCTCTTCTCCTATCCCCTTCCTCCTCAAATCTCACAGCTGGCTCCTTATTCCAGGCAGTTCTGCTTTCATCCAAGCTCACTTACTACTTTTATTCCCATAATGTTTGCTCAGTTCTTGCAACCCAAAGCAGCCACTCCCCCTCTCTCACCAGCAATCCCCAGTTGCACTGCTGCCACAATATCAACCTGTTTTCCTTAAACATGCATTGACAGCCTATATCCCCTCTTTACGCCAGTGAAGCAGCTCTCCCATTCATCCCTGGTGAGAAGCATTTTTAGGACAGAAAGTATCTTTGGGCAAGCTGGCTCTTGACTCTGAAGGAGTTGGGACTCTCCCATCAAATACATGCACACTGCAATACTTCAAGGGCTTATGACTTGGCTGAATGGGACAGACTTGTTTGAGTATGGCAAAAATCAGGCCCCTGACACAAAAGCCAGTTCAGGTCTTGCTCCAAATGTCAGGGCCTCCACGCTCCCTGCTCCTTCTCTTTTGTTTAAAAACAAAAACTGCAACAACATAGTCTTTCCTAACCTCTTTCTCACAAAATGCCTTGCTTTTTTCTCAGAGGCTCCCCTTTCCCTGTCTTTCCCCAAACAAATTTAGCCTGAGGGAAAATGACCAGCACAAATACTTCAATATGAACAGGTCAAGTTTCTAAAAAGGTTGGTAACCAAGAAGAGATCACTAGACTGGGCAGCACAGAGCACAAAGCTGAGCTTTATAACATCAGAATGCTGCAACCAATTTCTATTTAATTGCATTAAGCATTTGTATGTTCAGATGATTTAGTCAGGATCTCTTTGCCTCCTGATTGACTTTGGGGAGCGCAATGTATCCTACCTTAAAGTTCTTTAAAACTTCCTGTGTATTTTTGGGCTGGGAGTAAGGCTTGGGTGTCAGCATAGGCACAGCCTTGGAGACAACACTTTTGCTGGGAGATGTACGGCCCGTTGAACCACTGGGTTCTAGTTCAGCAGTGGGAACAATGGTTGCTTCAATGGTGGCAGTGAATTTTGGAGCAGGCAGCGACTGTTGCCTTAAGTATCTCAGAGGATTTGGGTCTTTCAGTGGGGAATTTGGCTCCACTGAATGGCTTCTTTCCAGAATTTTTGGCATCTGCAGACGCTCAAGGACAGCTTCACTGATAGTGAATCTTTCGATGTACTGCTGGAGGATGCTCTCAGCCTCCTCCTGTGACTTTGCATTCTTGTATGCCTCATGAAGCTCCCGCTCTCGTCTCTCTCTGCGTGGGAGACAACACAAAAGAGGTCATCATATTAAAATTAACGTTGGAAATCACTCCTATTTCCTCTGCTCCATCAACATCCTTCCTTCTCCCTCACCCCAGGTCTACAGGGACAGCTGCCCAGCTACCCATCTATGGAACAGGTCACCCAAAGAGGCGGTAGATGCCCCATCCCTGGAAGCATTCAAGGTCAGGTTGGACGGGGCTCTGAGCAACCTGATTGAGTTGAAGATGTTCCTGCTCATTGCAGGGCGAGTTGGACTAGATGACCTTTAAAAGTCCCTTCCAACCCAAACTATTCCATGATTCTGTGATCACCTATGGAGCACACAGCATTTTCAGACATGCCACTGCACTTCAGTAAAACAACATACTTCTCTTCCACAATTTCTCGGTAGGTTTTGATGCTTTTTCTGCGCTCATTTGCTCCATCTCCAGACAATAACCTTTCCATTTTCTTCCTCTCAGCTTCTTTTTTTATTAAATCTTGTGAAGCGCTCCTTCGGCGACTCTTCCATCGAGCCAGGTCCTGCAAGAGAAGGAAGGCACTTGAATGTGGAGTTGCAAATGGCTAAAAACCAGCCACAGAAACCAAGGTTTGCAACACTTGCTCCTGGCCTGCGGACCAGGCTCCCATCATCTGCAGGCAGTGATGTTTATTTTAAAGAGAAAAGGAGATAATACCATAAAATGAAGATGTTGTTTGACTGATTTTTCTCCTAACAGCAGGATCCAGTAAGGATTTCATAGCTCTACTGGTGTATTTACTTTTTGGCTTTGCAGTGTTGCAGAAGCTCACTAGGCAATAACACCAGGAAATTTGGCCTAAAGGGACCAGCCAGGGCACTCGTTTTCACTTGGGCCAACTCTAGGGACAAAGCCTGGTTCCCCAAGAAGATGACGTAGAAAAATTATGTTTGGTGAAGAATTTTAATCATGAGATGTATGGGAGGCAGGAGTTCCTTGGAGGAAGGGACATCGTTTCACCATGAACTACAGCTGCACTGATAGTCTGCCTTGGAGAGCTGATAGTCCCATACTTTGCCCATGCTATCAGCCAACTACATGCAAGCATCATTGACTCATGCTTTTTTTTTTTCCTTTTGATAGAAAAGTCCAGTGCATCATCCAAACTTAAATTCTTCCTCATGGGCACCCTGCAATATTTTGGGCCCAGATCTGAGCAACACAGGTTAGGGACTAAAGTGGCTCACACCTTGTTGGAGTGAGACATGACAGAGAAAAAAACCTACGGTTTGTATCCAGTTATGTAGATATGCCCTTCTTGAAGCAATGATCTTATTCTTTTTGGAAGCTACCTGTCCAAAATTGTCCAGAAGATCCACTGACTATGGTTCTTTACCTTTCCTGCAAAGCCTGCCTGACACTAAACCAGAGAGTCACAGGAGATACCTGTTACGGGTACCTATGTCTTGCATCCTGCTTGGGTTATGAATTCACAAGTCCTGGAGGCTACAGAGACAAGATCTTTTTCACAGTGAAAGTATTACAGTAAAGAAGTTTCCTAAGCTATAAATTTTCTTTGCAGCCAACTAGCAAAGAAACAAAATTTTACATGTAAAAAAAATCTCTGCAGAACTTCTGCAAAGACAGATAACCTCCTAGGAAACTGTAGGGGCACATTTGTCATTAACTTTACAACATCAGGAGATTAGTATACAGATTATATTTCATGCACTCTAACAATTTCTGGTTTTAATAAAAACCAGAGATTCTGTACACATACTCAATTCAAAGGCAATTTCATTAATTACATGGTTTTCCAAATATTTTAATTGCATTTTTATTGGTAAACAGCAGAAGGTACTGCAAGCATAACTTATTTTATTAAAACCAGGAACAAACCTTGTCACTTTTAATTTAGCTTAAACCACAAATTATTGATGTTACACTCAAGGGAATGCTCATTAAAGTATTTCTTCACATGACCTACATATATCAGTCTATAATCCCCTTCTTGAAACATAGGGCTTTTTTCCTCAGTTACTAATTATTCTCATTGAAGTACCAAAGCATTTCTTTATTCAGCTACTCCCACTATTGCCTATTGTTTGGAAATTAGTTTTTCATTAGCAAATTTCATAACATAAGCCCTCATCCTCTTTTTGTAATTAAAAACCAGACATGTTTATCTTTTCCAGCTCTGATGTTTTAGAATAACAATAATAAAAAAAAGCCATGAAACTGTTAATCGTTGGCAAATTTACAGCATGGGCATATAAAAAATAGCCGACCATGAATGTGGTGTCATCTCCATAGAGCCCTTTGAATGCCAAGGACATTCCAGTAAGGGCATTTTTAGTACCTCTCCAGAACTTTTAGTTCAGTGTAGAAGGTGCTGAGGGCCTGGAAAACTTACGCACTTTAGCTCAGAGGATTTTCCATTCAACAGCAAAGAGTTCTCAAACCTCTTGAATGCCTTTGGACTCATTCTTATCTCTGCTGGGAAATTATGGCTTCCCACACATACAGACCTCTCAGCTGAAATCCTTCATTGTTCTACTATGAAAAGTTATTTCTTAGTTGTATATAGTGTTCTTTTTTGGACTTTTTCTTGATTTTTTTACCAAAAACCTCTATCAGATGTTTCACAGTAGCTGTCCTTATAATAGGAAATTACTGTACTAGCTGCTTGAAGAGATCTGGTTTTGGTTTGTTGTTTTGTTTGGTGGTTTGGGTTTTTTTTAATTAAAAAATATGCCCCAAATTCCTCATTTAAAATAAGTCTTCAGGAATGAATAGCATTGATACTAAAACTCCTGATACTAACTTACCTGCAAATCATGCTTTTCCATCCTTACTAATTTGCTGAAGATAATGCCAAATGCCAGGACAGCTTAAAAAAAAACATTGAGGAAAGAGGGTTTGGAAAGGCCTTGTAACCCAAGCAGGGTGTAGGTAACTTGAAGGGTAATTTGTTTGCTCAGACAAGAGGGAAAATGTTAGCATTTTCTGTATCTATGCAAATTTATTAAAGCCTAGTCCAGCCTATTTATTCACTGTTTTGCTTAGTCTTGTGTTTTGTCATTTTGGGCATTTACTAATTATAAAAGTTAGAAAAATCAGAAGTTAGAAGCTCTTCTGCTTCCATTTTTACCTAATCACAGTTTAATTACATTCTTTAAAAAAGCAAAATACCTGGTGCCCATGCAGAGGCACCAGAAGGTCTTGTATTCTGTAATTTACACCAAATTATGAACTTCCATGCTTTTAGCAACAACCTATTGTGGGGGAAAAAAAAAAAAAAAAGAAGAAAAAAGCTCCTGATTATTTTAGTGCTAGAGAACAACTGTAGATTTAGCAGGTTGCACTGTTTTGCCCAGCTAGTTGGCCTCAATGCCAGCATTGCAGACAATGTTGCATACTCACATCTTGCCATCTGGTCTCGTCCTCTTTGAGCTGGTTGTGTATGTTCTGCAGTTTCTCATGGCGAGCTTTGCTGTGAGGCTGAGCCACGGCTTCTTCTTCACACCTCATGTCAAACATGCTCATACTCCTAAACAAGGGGGGGAATAAGAAGTGCAGCGTTATTTAGAAGCTTATATTCCTTCAGCTTGTTAGAGCTAAAGCCGCATGAGGGTGCTACAGCAGAATCAGACACCTGCACTGTAATGAAGCTCCCAAAAGCAGCAGTCCTTTAGAAGGACCGGTCAGCATCCCTATGCCTCCCATACAGTACCTTCAGGCATTATACTCCTCAACTTTCTCTTGTTTTTGTTAGCTGACAGCAAGTTTTTCTCACGCTAAGAAGCGCTACTAACATTATACCTCCATCAATAGCTCTTATTAAAATCGTTCTATTCAGAGCTGAGTTCAGAACATTTTCCTTTCTGAAGATTTGTTTCCCAGTGAGTTTTCAAGACCCCTCCAATTAACACCGCAGACAGAAGTTTCCATTTCAATGTAAAACAAGAGAGGCTTGAGAAGTATATTAGGGGCAGCATGGCTGGCTAAATGCTATTGCTACAAAACCGGGGAGAGCCTGCCCAGAGAAGTACATGCAGCGCAAACAGCATGGTACTTCCTCCTCTCCCCTCCCTGCCTTGAAGTAACTCAATGCTATCAGCACCAACTTATTAATACAGCTAACCTAACAAGGAAAAGCTGACATTCAGGACAAAACAGTTTCTTTAAACACATTCTATTTCTGTCCCTGACCTTTGGAGAGTTAAAGGAAAAAAGGTCATGGTTTGATATTATACATCCATTCATACTATATAAAGATCTTCACACAAAGATAACGTACTTACTACTCCCCCCCCAACTACCTATTATTAGTAAAACATGACCTCAGTTGTGCCATTAAAAGCAAAAAGCAAAAAAAAAAAAAAAAAGCCATGCAGTTCCACATGAAGTGATTTCACAGCAGTCTTCAAATGATCATCTGTAGCTTTAGCTAAGCCAACTAGCAGGAGAAGCACCAAAGGAAGATAAAATTGTAGGCGACTGTGTACACAGTAATCAAAGTGAATAGACAGGGAAGGCTGTGCGTGTATATATATATATATTTAGCTGATATTTGTATTCAGGCAAGCAAAGATGGGAGTGAACCACTCTCAGGGGAAAGGTCTGGACAGCGGAATGGAAAGGACATGCATAGATCCCATCCCATTAGTAGGTGTTTATTCAGTAAAGAAGGACAGAATACACGTCCTATGGCCTTTAAGTACAAACAGCGAGGTTAGCATAGTACTGTGCTTCATCCTATAAACAGAGTGCTAAGGAGGGGTACACTAGTTTGGGTTTATCTGTGGGTAGTTTAAGGGTTGCATTTCTCAGGGTTGGATTGGAGCACTCTAAATAACTGAACTGAAAGAGATGGCAAGTTTTGTTGTATTTAAAACTAAAAGCGTATCCCCTGCTAAGGAACATTAAAATATCAGCCATGTTTTGCAGACTGGTGAGATTAGCTGGGAGATGCATAACTTACAATAAAATTACCCTCAAAGGGCTTATTGCAGTTTAAGAGCTTTTGAAACTCGCCCTAAGAAAAGACTTTAGCGTTAAGTATTTGCCACTATATGTGCCTACTGGGTGAAACTGGTTGTGTAGCTCCCTTCTTCTCATGTCAGAGAATTTATAGTTCACATACAGTAGAAGAAAACAGAAGGCCTGAAATGCTGGTAAGTGGTTCTAGCAGAGTGCACAAGTACTTGCCCTCTGCCATTTGGGCTGGGAAAATAAAACTACTTTCTACCAAGAGTCCCCTGATGTCCTAATTAAAGGCTAGTGTTTATTCCCTCCGTTCACTCGGGGTCTCTCAGGGTGCACAGAGACAGCAAAACCAAAGGTTTTATGATTATTAACAGCGCAATAAAAAAAGCACACTGGAAAAGGCTTCTGCCTAGGCCAGGAATCAAACTATACACTACAACCCACGTGCACCTTCTGCTCTAGTTGTCACCTCCGACTGCTGGGCCTTCATTGCTGTGGATGAGCAACCAGATTGGTTCAAATAAACATTAATTCTGCAGCAACGTGTTATTGCTCTCCTGGGAAGATACATTTGCGCAATCAGGAGGAGTCACATCTCAAAGCACTGTGCTTTGCTCTGACCAACACGTAATAGCCATTAATGAGAGCCGCCTACTTTCCTGAATACATGGAAAAGGCCAACTGAAAGGTCTACATCGACTTCTCTGCCTGACAAGTTCATCCTCAGAAAAGAGTCAGAGGCCAAACCTCTGATCCTCTGCCAAAAGACACTTTCAATGAGTCCCACATCATTTTTTCCTATTTCTGTCTTAGGTAAACTACAAATGACTCCCGTCCATCACTAACACCTGCGTGAGCAGAGCTGGATTTACTCCGTCCTTCAACCATGAGCTGGGCCAGCAGGCACACAGCATCCAAGTAGGTGAGTGAGATGTAACAGTACCAAAATCACGTTTATGAATTTTCTGCCATTAGCAAAGCTGTCTGGAAGCAAGAGGCCTTTCTGCTGACCAGTGTACCAGATCTGCTGTTCTAACAAAGTTCTGGGAAAAAAACACAGTGTATTTTGGAGGGCTAGGTCTTTGGGATGATGTGATTTTTAAGTTATGCCACTTATTCTTGCAAATTGAAGTTGTTCTTGTCAGTGATATCATACAGCAATTCTTTTCTTTTAAACAAGTCTGAACAGGTATTGGATAAAAAAAGTCCTCAAGGACTTGAGTGTTCAGACTATTTAAAAGTAAGAAATAAGGTAAAAAAAACTTTTCATGAGAATATGTTAAAAATCCTTATGCAAGGCATTTATTAGGTATCTGCATTACCATTTTACAGGCATACTAAGACTTCAGAAATCGCAACAAAACATAAAAAGTAACAGGCTGGCTAAAGAATCAGACTCTGGTAAACAAATACTCAAAAATCTCAGCTCACTATTATTTGCTTGTCAGGCTTAAAGTGTAAGGCGTAAGCCTAAACTCAGACTGGACTGTCACACTACCACCAGAATTCAGCCCCATCTCTTTGAGAGATGGGCATGGGGCTGATCAGCAGCAATACACTAAGTATTGCCTTTTCTGGCCCTTGACAGAACAGGGCTGATGACAATATCTAGCATTCACTAACCAGCGAAGGGAACTTTCTGTCTAATAAAAGAGTTTATAGCTTTGCTGCTAGAATAAGCAGTACCTAGTCTAAGACTGAATTCAAGTTACAGAATTTTCAAAGGAGACTTGACAAACATTTTGGAAGCATTTTAAATGTCAATTCAATTTATTTTTCCTAGTTGAGAGCCAAATTTTATTAGATTCTTTGTAAGTACTTCATCTTCTGAAGGAAAAACACAATCTTACATTTATAAGAGCTTAAAAGACAGCTTAGGAAAATAGTTGCTCTATAAACTGTGGCACATCTGGAAAGGATGACAATGAGGCTTGAACATTTATTGTTTTGCCCTTTAAAACAAAATAAGAATCAATGTGGAATAAACAATATGATTTATTCATCTTTGCTACTCTCACATTATACAACCAAACGCATTGCAATGCCTTTTTGAAGACATCTCCATGTACCTTCTCTCATGTTTGCATTTAATACAGACATGCAAAAATGTGGGAGAACAAATCAATCAGATAGGTAGGCTTTCTGAAATGGCAGGGAAGTCTCCATTGTTAAGTATAACACTTCTGTGGTGTTATGCTCTTTTTATCTCATCTTTTCATTGGATTGAGCAGATTTCTACTGCTTGAAAATGATCACATTTACTCTGTGGTCAGAGGACATAGGCTTCGCTCAGCATAAAGGTATTACAGATCTTGTAAAGAATATTCAGTCCATGATTCTAGCCTTTATCATTAGAGGAAAGGGTGAAAAATTATACATGAGTCTCTATATATACTTGTTATAAAAACCCCTCCATGATGTTTCTATTTTGTGATTTAATCTGGGAGACAGAAGGTCATGTGCATTTCTTTGAACAGAAGAACGATATTAAGGACATTATTATGTGGGTAGCTCCCAAATATTTCTTTGCTTCTAAATGCCTGCACTTTGTAAAAATAGCTAATACTTTCACAGAGCTTTCTAAACAATGTTGCATACTATTCTGAACTATGGTTTACGTACGTACACACACAATTAAAATATGTTCGAGTGCAATAAATGTCACAGTCCTACTCCTTCTGTCAAAAGTAAAGCATTGAAGTGAAGAGCTTAAAAAAAAAAAAAGTTTAGCACATTATTAAATTAAAGCCAACCTGGAATGGATCCAAGAGAAAGTTTTTAAAAGACAATAAAGGAACAGCTGAAAATGTATTTTCTTGGTTATTATTCTGAAGATCACAATGGATTTTATTTTACTTTGGGATTTCTTTTTTCTTCCTGTACAGGTCATACTTCATTTTTTTTCCTCAACACCCAGCCCAGATTCAACCCAACTCTCTTTACCTGTAGCTGATTAGAGGCAATGGAAATTCAGAAGTAAAACAAAAGAAAAGAAAAGTAAAAAAAGAGGAAACGACACTTTAAGCAACAGCTGGACATTAGTGTTATGCTCAGTTTTTATGGGCTTTTATATAAACTTTTTTTTAGCTGCAATGTAAGCCGTATTGCATTCCATTTTTCAGTGCTTTTCTGAAAAATTTATTTGCTGGAACACTGCAAAATAATAATCAGGCATCAACTGCATTTTAAATTAGTAGAAAGATGGGAAAGCATGCAGTGTAAGTTGTTTAAAATAGAATCTTGGGAACACAAGACAACTTACTCTGCGTCATCAGACACAGCAGTTCTGGGGCCGAATCTACAAGACCAAATATAAAATTAGAGCGTTGATAAATACATTAAGTAGTAATTGCAACTGGACCCATAAAATTTGGGTAACTGTCACTTGAACATCCAACCTGTACTAGTAAAGCTGACGAGAAAAGAATCATACTGTTCAGGGATTATGTAGTCCGCAAACAAGACTTACCTAATCACCTGGAGGTCAAACTACATAAGAACACCACCCATCCCTCCTTGATCCCAAACTAATGCCCCCATTATAAAAATCTGCTGAAGTATACCTAAAATGGGTGTAGAAAATGGTTATTGAAAATAGACAATATATTAACATTTACATTAAGTGCCACACGTGATGAATAGAGACAAAACTTAACAGTTACATTCCACAGCAGTGCTCAGAATCACCATTACTGAAGCATGGAAGAGAGTGAGCCACAGGATTTCCTTTTGTTGTTGTTGTTGTGGGTTTTTTTGGGGAGTATAGCTGAAAAAAGGTACTGATAATACACAAGTCAGTGTCATTCACTAAGGTGACAGTCTTGTTTAGAGCCATGCAAACCATGTATTTGTATCTGGGATTTATCATAAAAGAACATCAAGTACAAAAGTGGACACTGCAACATTTTCTAATAATGGAGCAGCAAGATACACATCCCTAAAAAAGCAGAGTCCAGTTGAACCTCTGCTATTCATAAACCTTTTTTGCAATTCAACATATACACTGTAATCAAATATTTCCTTTCAGTTAGCTTTCATTTCAATATTTCAAATGAAAATACATTACACAACTATTCCATTTGTTTCTAAGAAGTGTGTTACTGACATACAGTATTTAGTCTGGACTGAAAACACACCAGGCAATGCACAATCTGAATTCTGAAGTGTGCACACAGGGGCATACAAGCTGCGTGATTCACACCATACAGAGCTCACGTTTGCAGATGCTCATCCTTGGATGACAATGTTTCTGTTTCGTTTTCCTCAGGAACCTCCTGAAGCTTAGATGTTTGACCAAGATGAACTTCCTTAAGGCTACCTTCACCCACCTGGGCAGTACAAATAGTCTCATCTTGTTCTGCAGGAGGGAGATTGCATTTTTCCTGCCCTCGCTGCTGTTCTTGCAGTGGTTGTATGACAGGTTTTCCAGAGCTATTAATGCCGACTTGTGGACATTTTTCAGGCCTGAGTGAGCCAAAGGCAGCAGTGCAAAGAGATGTATTAAGCAACATTTGAAAAATCACATATACATAAAGAAAAGCGTGACTGTAAGTTAACAAAAAAACCCCCACAAACCCAAATGGCTGATAGGTGACAAGCTAAGTGAGGCAAGTACGCAAAACAGAACTTTAATATCAAATGTTTGTACTTCCATTCCTCTAAGTCAGAAACACAAACTGTCCTGGACACCGCCAAACATTAAAGTATTTTAACTAAGCTACTCAACTTAAGGTCTTCCCAACACCAAGCCACTGTTCAGTTCTATGGTAGATGACATTTTCATTTCTCCTGGCTGAGCTGTACACTAGTTTTTCATCTGTGTATGCACTGGGACATGCATATCCTTCTCCTCATGTCCGTTTAAGAGGCTGATGAGTAAGAATCTTTCCACTCTCTCTTGCATGTGGTCAACTAGCCAAGGAAAACTCTGTTCAAAGGCTTAAACCACCAACTTCTCCACACAGCCTCATGCATCTGAACAAAGGTGCTTAGAAAGACACCAAGCATTATCAGGAAGGATCTCAGGATCTCTAGATCTGCTGTTTGGAAGTCACTGGCACCAGCTAAGCCATAGACAAGCATCTACTGTACCCAGCACCCCTATTTCTAGCTGGAAACATTTATAATGATGAGCTTGTATTTGACCTGCAAATGTAATGCAACCTTGCTACGCATATCCATTTCTATATGCTGTTAGAATTTTGCATCTGGTAGAGCTCTGCTCTAAGTCTTTACAGGGCTTTATCAAAAGGGCCAGAAACCCTGCATTGCCTTCTTTTGAGCAGAAAAAGTCGGCACAGAATCGAGGACAAGTATGGAAGAAACTGCTGCTGGGCCAACAGCAAGTCTCGCAGACGAAGAGACCTTGACAAGCAGCCCACAGGGCCAGCTACAAGGGAAAGAGAGAAGCACAACTTTCTTACCTCGTAGCTTTCTTCTCAAGTTCTCTAGCTGTGCCCTGCTTATTCTGCTTCTTTGAAAATGGCATGGGAAGGAACTGCTTAACACTGGGCCCAGGCTGTTTTAGAAAAGCTCCAGTTCTTCTGGCCAACATGTCATCTCTTTGCGGGTCTGGAAATTTCACTTTGTTTTCTGTTCCACCGCTCTGCTGCTGAGGGATTTCAAGCTGTTCTTGGCTCTCTTCTCGTGTGACAGTACTGCTCAGAGAGACAAGTGACACTGTTCCGTTATAACGCTCACTTGTACAGCCCAGGGCAGGTGGCTGCTCAGGCAACGTGCGGTACTGTTACTCAAAACACAGTTGCGGAGTGATGGACAACTAGGTATCTTTGGCTACAGAGCAGGGAGTGAGAGCAAGAGGAAACTATGTTGAATGGCACACTTGTGTAGGTGATACGTTAGAAGTTGGGGATTACGTAAAAAGGTATGCGAGGAGTTATTCACTTGGAAGCTGGCATAAAAGTATGGACAAAGCACCATGGATTACAAAAGAAATCCCCCCAAAAGATGAAAGACTGTTTTCATGCTGAAGAGCAACTAACAACTGAAGTACTTAAATATTATGAAAGAAAACAGACTGTTTTATGTTAATGTGATACATTCTTGTAAGTAATTTCATAAAACAGAACACATGCCATGATGAATGAGTAAAACACATCTTTAAAGGCTGTGTGAAGAATGGAACAACACTGCTGACTGATCCAAGCTAACACCACACACAAACCAGGCATGAGGCTCAGAGGGATCTGCTTCTGTTCTCTGACCTTTCTGCTTCCCGTGGAGTCTTCAAATCCTTCTCACGAGCTACTGCCTCCCCTTGCTGCTGCTGCAGCAGAGGAGGAGCTACTGACAGGGGAGGACAATGTATGGGAACGGGGCTAATGGTACGCCTCTGGAAAGTTCCCATCCTTCTAACCAGCATATCATCTCTCTCAATGTCTGGTAAAATCCCGTCGCATTCTTCCTCGGTGCTTTCTTGCCGTTTGTTCAAACCGCACAGGGTTTGTTTCTCAGAGATGATGCCAAAAGCTGGGACAGGTGACAGCATTCTCCTGCAAGATTCATCTGTACCTGACTTGGCTACCTCACTAGCAATGAGATTGAGAGGAGGGGTGAGGTAGACAAAACAAGTAAAAAAGAAGAGTCCTCCAACTCAGTTTGCAAATGATTTATAAACACACAAACTTAACTGAATGATTTACTTGCTAAAAGCACTCATTAAAAATTCTTGGTACAGCCACAGACTAAGCGATTAAAGAAAAGCCAAATAAATGTAAGCTCTGTTAATATGTTAACTTCCCAGAGCTGTAATTCTCCTCCAGATAAATGCCAGAAACACAGAGCACCAATACACTTTGGTTTCAGCATTACATCTTCAAAAAGAAAGTAAATCCATTAAGTTTGAAGAAAGCATTTTTTGAACATCAGTAAGGCCAGCAAGCTGAAGGACAAATTCCCAAAGTGCTGAAAGCGGGCAGAGCAATGCGGCTGGAATTCAAGAAGCACAAAAAGCTTGAACAACAGCTCGGACTCTGAGATACCAGCGATTTCACTGCTTATCAGAAATCCTGAAGCAAGCTCTCAGAAGACCTTTGCACAGTGTTGTTTTGCATAACCCTAAACTTGTTAAGATACTGTGAAGGCGTCAGATGACTTCTGAGCAAGGCCGTGCGTGTAAACAGCTCTTAGGCCTATGCTGCAGTCCACCCCCATGCAGATCAGCATCTGGCAAGAACAGGTCTCATTTCCAGCTCAGCAGTACTTCCTAAGCCACACCAAATACCTGGACTCATTCTGTGGCTTGGATACTTCATTGCTGCGTTCAGCAAACCCGAGGCTGCCAACAGTGGTTGCAGGAGAGCTTTCAACACCGGAGTGACTCTCCACACCGTCTTTCTTGCTTTCCTCTTCTGTTCCACCCTTGGACGAAGCTCTGCCAATAACAAGCCTGTCCCATTTCTGTTGATCAATCTCAGTTACTGGCCCAAAATGCACAAACTTCTGCTTGGGGCTACCAGCCTTTTTGTTTGCTCTGGCTTTGCGGACAGCAAAATCATCATGGACTGCTGCTTTCACCGTGATTTCAGCTGGTGGCACTGTGTCACTGGGACATTTGAAATCTTCTTCACTAGTCAGAATGAGGAATAAAAGAATCCCCCCCAACATGAGACCCCAGAATAAAGGAAATTAAATGCTCCTAAGGTTTTGAAGGGGTTTTATTTTAAAATTCAAGGACATGGGTACAAACAGCTGTGGCATACCGAGGCCCAAATGACAGTTAAAATCCAAAGATACTGCAGACCTGTTGGGGAAACTCTGGGAGCACATCCATGGAAGCTCTTCCTTAGGGGAAGGAATGTAGCAGACAGCCCATTCCAGACTCAGGTCTTCACCCTAACAAAGTCACAGTTCCCTTATCTGCTCATGTAGACCTAGGCCACATGCTATGTGGGACCACATGGCACCAGTGCACCCACCTTGTCATGGGGGAGTTCCAGTGGCATGAGAGCACTAGCAGGGCAATGCACTTATCCTGAATCAAGGGGACTGAATCTTGATTTTAATAAGTCACCTCAAAAGTAATGGAGAGACTACTAATATCTGGGAGACGAGAGAATGATTGAGTTTTGATAGTTTGTATTAGAGCTAAAATTACACACAGTAACCACATTGTTAGAAAAATGCCTGAACAGATGGCCACCTTTAATTGGAAAACGGCCCGTGCCTAAACAGGAAGGCTAGGGGTTGTTATCCTTTCCTACTGGAGTCACAAATCACCTGCATACATTATAGCCCATCTCCATAGGGAAACAGCCTAGAATAACTCCTTTATACCAGCTCCCTTTGCAGAGGTTTAGTTTACAATAAGAGCACATCTACACCACATAACGAGGCTCCTGAAAGCCCTGCTGTAATGACAAACAGTGCTGGTGTGCTCACTCAGCACTGGAGTACAACGCCATGCCGATCTATTAGCTCAGGTCTCAAAAGCAGTATAGCCACGTTAACGCAGAGAGATGTTGAAGATAGCTTGGTTAGCAGCGGCACAGTGCTACTGAATTAGTTGTGCCACTTGGACCTTTGAGCTGTTCAACTCTGAGCAGCTTCAAAGCAGATTGAGCCACAAGACAAGAGGGACCTTTCTGACATGACATTAAGAGCGTCCACCAGGGAAGTGACTGTGAAAATACTGTAGTGCTCTAAATGATGGGCATGTTTTCATTTCATGATAGATAGCATCTCTGTGCAGATTTTGGACTCCTCCTGAAAACTGAAATCGGTAAGGATTGGTTGTCATCAAGGCATTCTTCAAGTTTAAAAGCACAAGCACACACAGCAGATAGTGACAAACTAAACATGCTTCCTAGGGTGCCAATCCTGTCCACAGGCAGAAACCATACCTGGGCTCCCCTGACAGTTTCAATCTTTTCCAGGTCTCCAGATCTGCTTTTGTTATAGAGGCATTCACAAAAATCACATCTTCTCGGAGCTGAGGAAGGGTACTTTGAGATTTCCGTTTAGCCAAATCATCTCTCTCAGTATCAAGCTCTTTCAGCTGCTGTTCCTCCTCTGACTCAGTCTTCTCAGTTTGCGGAAGTGGGTTCTCTTTGCTCGTCACTATTTGCTTTGCTGATGCTATGTGCACCCGTCGTCTTCTAATTTATGCACATTCCAGTTCAGCAAGAAAAGATATTTTGAGGGAGTAATGATAATTCAATGTCAATAGAAGAGGTTCAGAGCACAAGAAGATAAAACTGAATTTATAAGATTAGTTTTACAGTAATTTTAGGAAGTGAACATGGAAGGAATCATTTGAAGTTGAAACCTCTCAGCTATGCTACCCTGCTTATGCACTACTGAGACCACTTCATCGCATGACTTCTATTCCTAGCTCAAGCAAGAAAAATCTTTAAGTTATTACCGTATTAAGCATTTCTGCAATAAGCTTTCTCTTAAATAGTTACATATACCTCATTTTCATATTAGCAAAGTGAATTCAAGTTTTGCTTGCAAACATACTACAGAATTTCTTTGATCTTAAGAGTCATGTCAATAGCATTAGAATATTAAAATTTGGTTATGTGCTCTTCAGATGCCCTGCCAAACTAGTCATTAGAAAATGTTAATATAATCAAATTACCAGCAGCTGAAAGGCACATTTTGCATTACTGAAAAGAGCTACCAGATATTAAGAGACGATTTCTGAATGTATCAGATATTACAGTCAAGGTCCACTGTGATGTGTATGTAGTGGTGTTATCTAGGGTCACTTCTCTTTGCACAAACAAAACAAATATACTTGTTTCCTGAAGATCTGTGCCTAGCAGATACTTGTGTTCAGCAACTTCTTAAAGGTCTTTATCACTGAACTGAAGAAAGAAGAGATTTTCTAGGCTGAAATCTTGTAATCCATGCTCTATTCCCCAAAACAATGCTGTATAGAAACATTAGGACTATGTGCAACACAGTTCAGAGCAGTGTAGCTGGCATATGTATTCACTGCCTTAACTAAAGACTTAGCTGAGTCCCCGTTTTATGCAGGGTATTAAAAGGGCATTAGATGAAACCAATGCATCCAAAAATGTGCATTGAAAATGCTTGGCAAAAGACCTGAGATGCAAAATGTATCTTCTACATTTATTCTCAATTACTCACACTCATGAGCTGTCTTCATGAGCTTAGGTAACAAAAGTGTCTAGTCTTTATGCTTACACTCATAGCAAATTTAAGCTCCTGGCTCCGATAGTCTAACAAAAAATTAGAGCTGTTAATCTACACCTCTCTCTTTTTTTTTTTTTTTAAAATAACTTTATGATAAAGCATTTGCTTTTACTTTACCATGTAAGTTTTTTGTAGCCAAGGCAGCTTTAGTCCTACACAGCAATAAGCCATGTGAAATCAAGCATTATAATAGAAAGAAAAAGACCATAAATGCACACCTTGCATGTTCCTGCTTTTCCATCTGCAATGGCTTTTTAATGTCTTCCAGTTTACCTTTATCTTTACTTGTATAGGGTCCAATTAAAAAAGAGTTAAATGGAACTATGTGTTTGGGTTGATTCATTCTGGCTCTCCGGGTGGCAAAGTCATCCTTTTCTAAATCAGGAACTCTGCTGGCTGCTTCATCTTCTGAACCAGAATCCTTCCCTTGATAATGTCTCATGAAGGGGTTGTCCTTGCGAAGGATGATGTCTGGGATGCTTCTGTTGTCTTCACATGTTGGCTTTTTACTGACACAGAGCAAAATTAAATAAAGCTCTTGATGTACCAGGAGAGGAGAGGGCAGTGGCAGCACTCATCTCCAGGTCATAAAACAAGCACAGTTAATCAAATATGCTCCAGGTTGCTGTTAGATTGGGCAAAGCCTTGTTATAAATATAACTTATCATATACAAGTCACAAATCTGCAAGGACTTCACACAGAAAATCAGCACGTTGGATCTTTACTTATTTTAGCTATAGCTAGAAGAACCAGTGAGAAGCAGTTTAACGTACTAGATGCAGTGGATGTAGTACTGTAAATGGCATTATTAAACTTCTTCAACACTTCAAACAAAGAAAGAGATTTGATGGAAATACCTGATCCCTGGGCAACATTGCTGAATCCTGAAATACCAGATATTTGGCACTTTTTCTTCTAAATGGCTCTATTTTTTTAAAAGACCTGAGTAATCACTGAGGCTGCTTGCCCTAATGTTCTTAACTGCTTTTCGTCTCACACACATCCATGCTTGGTTCTTTCCCTAACTAACTTCCCCTTTCCCCCAGAATAAGCCTCTATGCCAATGCTGACATACAGTAGCTACAATGATAGCACCAGTATGCCAAGGATACTGGCATGACAATGATGCTGGAACACACGGCCATCTGCCTTGGCCAGGAACGAGACTGATACCAACACAGCCTTGTTGTTACTGAAGATTACGACAATAAAGACCCTTGACAGCTGGTACCCAGAAAGATTAAGCTTATTTTAACTTGTAACAGTCAATACTCTTAAGTAAACTGAAAAGACAGATGGTAAGAGGTAGGCAACTCTCCTGTTTAAAAATCAAATTGTATTTATTGATATTTTAGGAAGTTGGATATCAAGTAGTAAACTGTTCCAAATAATAGTACTTGTGCAGGCTGCAAATATCTTGCATTTCCTCTTTCATATAGTACACCTTGCTATGCAAAGGGAAAAAGAGGGTATCACAAAAGACTAAACAGACTGACATTAAGAAAGCAAATCTAAACAGCTCAGGGGCTGCTTCAAGTTTCTCTATTATTTTAAAACCCAGTAGCTATAATTAGCTGGTTTTTTAAACATTTTAAAGCCACTATACATGCTACTTATTTTACGGCCCCAGCTGCCCTTTCAAAGCACTGCTCAATAAAGTTGCCGGAGAAAGTAATGGGAAGCCATAAACCATCCCTGACAGGTCAGCCTGGCTCAGGCCTCGGTGGACAGAGGAGCAATATGAATCTGTCTGCCTTCACCTTGTTATGCTGCAACGCACAGGACCCCCCGTAGTGATGTGTAGAGCATGCTCTCAAATGAGCCAAAGGCAACTTTTTCCTTAGATCCCTCTGAAGGATCAAGATTTCATTTAAGGCAACAGACAACACTGGCCGACCGCTCCAAAGGTAACTGCTGTCCTTCTCCTTCATCAGCATCTCTGTTTACAACAGCTTCAGAAACATCTGGAACAGACGGCTCTGAGCTGCTCTATGCTTTGCATACACCCTCCATCAGCAACCATGGTCCAATCCCTCAGCTTCCACTTAGAACGGCAGTCTACAAGGGTCTTCCACCACTTTTTCTTCGGTAAAAGAATATGGTAAGAAGTTTATTACGTATGTACTCTTGTATATACCAAAACCAACAGCCCTACAAGGGCCTTGATTGACAAGGTTGTCAATACACAAGCATAATTTGCCCAAATCCAATTTGCTTTTTAAACCTGCAATACAGTAAGTATTAGATGTCCACAGGTGAAAGAGTCTGATTTTCCATTTATGGTTTCCTAAGGCATCTTTTTTTTTTTTTTTCTCCCCAGTACAAGAATGTGAAAACTTTAGAGAAAATCTGAAGTAGATACACTGTGCCTAATGTTTTAGGCACAAAGGCAAACAGTTATCTAAAAGTCATATACGCTGGGACTTGTTCTCCCAAATAAGCCAAAGTACGTATGATTAACTTCATTTTTCAGACTTTACTACTGGTACCATTACCCTTTTCTGAAATCTAATAATTTGGAAATATTTTTCAGAACCCTGGACATAAAGGGCATGTATAAAATCACGTAATACTCCACTAAATATTGTCTGTATTTACCTCTCAAATGAAAAAGCAATAAGATAAGAATTTATTCAGCTGGTTAGGTTGGGGGTATTGTTCTATGCTTTTAGTTTTTAAGAGCTATGTATAAACAGGTGATTATTCAGTAAAAACAGCTGGATGTTTCAGTCTTATGTCCGCCAATGCTATTGAAGTTTGAGAGCAAACATAGCATTTCTGATAAGGTCGGTTTTGGCAACAAAGAAATACAGAGTTATAATATGCAAAAGAGCAACTATGAGTCACTGTAATGAATAACTGAAGAACTTAGCACTTTTAGAATGTAATGAGACTTCAGCGATCAGTTTCTAGGTTAAGAATACTTTCCATTCATTTACATTTTGTTTTTAATGGAATCAGGGATTAGCTGTGACATTTTGGGGTCTCCTGAATCAGTTTGTGACAGTCTCAAAAGTGCCTTTTAAGGCCAGTTTACCACAGAGACAGCAAAGACTGCAGATTTGAAGCTTGCAATGGACCAGAATTCCCTGCAGATTTGCAAATCACACTTGCACAGCCATCCCCAGCCCTTGCAGCAACAACACCTGGGTCTATGCTGGTACAGCAGGTGCTTCTAAAGTGTCAGACTGTGGGCGTTTGCACTCCCTGAAGCGGGGTGTCGTACAGGCTTGTGGATCCTTATATTGCATTTCAGAACAACGAAGAGGGTTTGCATGCTTATGCACTGCCAAGATAAGAGTCCATGTCCCTTTTGCAACAAACATGCCAAAAACATTTGCTCACATTTCACTTTTACATCCTCCTCTCCATCATCTATTACAAGACACTTACTTCTCCTCTTTTTAGGGAGCCTCCATGAATCTGATCCTCACCTTTCAGATACAATAGTGTAAATAAGAGACAGACCAGACAACAAGCAAGCAAGGAGGATCACATATCATCAGAACAACGTGGTGCAAAGAGACAATATATTCCTTTGGGAAGGGAGAATGCTTTTTGGCATGCATTCGCATAGCATCTAGTTCAATGGAGTCCTTCCCTAGAACATGCTACAGCAATAGAGATAAGTACTTAGATTCCAGCCAAAAAATGTATTTGCATACAAGTTCAAATCCTTCCTGTGCCGGACCCAGAAAGGTCCCCGACTGAGTTTCAGCTTTAAGAACAATTAGATGCCTTGTAGAACTCAAAGTCACAGTGGGTGTCCTCCAGAGGTCAAAATGTTGAGACGAAACAGCCTGTAAACAACTCGGAGCAAGTGGAAGACAACTGGTAACCTCAGGTGAAAAATAGAGAGGCTGGCATCATAGAAAGATGAGAGAGTAAGAGGGGCAAAAAAACCCAAACCAGCAAACAAGAGGGACTGAGAATTGTTCAGTGCCATTAGTACATAGAAATTTGAATTTGATGCCAAGAAAAGACAGAAAGTTGAGAGATTCAAAGAACAGGGAAAAAGAATGAGACATTAAGAGAGATGATCAAATGCTCCCCTGTATCCTGAAGTGTCACTACTGAACTCTTCCCTTCTCACGCACTATTCTTCCACTTACACACACAAATATTTTTCCTTACAGACCTCTGACCCCAGTGCCTTTTCTGCTGTGTCTTCCTACAATCCCCAGGAGCAGGCTCCTACTTCACTGTGGTGAAGCTTGGGCTACAAACCTCTGCTCTTTGACCCTCTGCTGGGGCAGAAAACCAGCAGCACCTCCTTCCAGCTGCCAAATTCCAGGAGTTGCTTCTGCTGAGAGCAAGGAGGGAACATGGCTTTTTTTCAACACGTATGCTTCTTTCGTGGAGATCAAGCCAGTAGATAACATGGTGAGCATCCTCCAAATATACATGCAAACAGTGTGATCCCTTGTGCATAGCACTGCTAAACACGAGCTATTACTACGTTTTACTACATATTACAATATTACAACCATTAATACTACAGCCTTGGCTCAGAACAGGATTATACTAGTAGTATCCTACTGGTTTATGGACTCATGATCAACTAGCACACTAACTCAGCCTGAAGGACTAATTTATGACTGAGAGTTCCTCTGTGCTACTATTTGGCTTTGTTAAAGTAGTACCCCATGACTGCACACAAACACTGGTTCATTACAGCTTGACAACAGTGAAGCCAACCTAAGAGGACATATGACAGCGTATATACTCTGACTATTTTATCTGCAATTGGTACATCTGTATAGGATCACAAACAGGCTTCACTATATCTATAAACAAGCTGTATCACACAAGACCTGTACTTTTTACTACTACATTTCAAAGCCCAACTGTAGATCAGCGTCTGCTAAACTACTCACTGTCAGGATTTCACCCCACAATCCCAAATAAAATTTTTTAGATGGGAGGACATTTGGACACTTACCCTTTAGCCAAAGCATTTTGATCATTTATAAGAGCCTAGTCTTCTGACATGTTGGTTAAAACTCTGCTTTGTGGGCCATCCCCATGAGAAAGAGATATTTTTCATGAGGATTCAAAATCAGATGATGGAAAGGCATGGGCAGTGAGCCTAGCCATCGTTCAGCTCTCGAGTTAAAGAACAGGAAATAACCAAATTGAACAACATCCAAAAATAAATAACACAGGTAATAAGTGAATAACTACTGATACTCCATGCCAAAGTCAGTCAAATTATGATTACTGAACTATGCCTCCATGCTTTAACTGGTACATGTGTTAACAAGCACTGTACTTTTATAGTTCCTGCCATTAAAAATAAATACATCATTTAGTAACACAGCTAAAAATATTAACCACATAAAAAGTATGGTTCAGTAAACTGAACCATCCCATCGACAGCAAGTAAAGTAAGTTTCTGAAACTTCTGCCTAAACAAGGTATTTTTAATGTACACTTATATGTATTTTCTATTAAATGCAAGAAAGCATTAGGTGGAAGGTGACAAGTAGTCTGTGCAGTAGTTTTCTTGAAGTTTGTTTACATTAAGCTGTAAGATGATACAGTTTCTCAACACAAACGCAGTTAGCATCATACAACTCTGCAATCCACAGCTGCCACATCACAAGCCTTTTCAGACCAAGACCTTCACTAGCAATTGTGAGTGCTTAGCAGACTGGATTTTTGTTAGGAGAAGTGAAATCACAGCGGATCGAGGAAACCCACACTTCAGCCAATCCTAAAAATGTGAAGCGTGCACAATTTCCCACACCGTTGGGCTAACCTGCCATAGCGCTGGGCTGCTGACATGACTTTAATGCCAGCTTCTTCGAGTCTTCTTAACTTTCTGATCTCTTCTGCGTCTTTCCCCTTGGGTGCTGGTGTTTCTTTTGCACTACCTGAAGGAGACTGGTCTATGGAGTTTCCTTCATTTTCATTCAAACCTACTTGATTTTTAAGGGGGCTTTCCTCAGGAGCCATGGAGCCCACTTTCTCCTTTTCACACAGTCCTGATGTTTCATTCTGTTCTTCTTCTATGGTTTCAGGGTGGGGTTTGCTATTGAATTATACAAGGTAGCTTAATGTATGCTGTGCCTAAAACATATACACTTATTTATTACAAGCACATTTTGTTGATATCAAGACACCAAAGGATATTCTGATGAATGATCCAGGAAGATAATTATGCTCTTTAACAGATGTCGCCTCTTAGGCCAAATCAAAAGTGAAATATCCGTTGGCAAAACCAGCATGCAGAAACACATAGTCACAACTATATAAACTGTACCGGTGTAAAAAACACAGCAAAAATACTACCTATTTTGATTGAATACATCACACATTACTTGTAAGTATCATTTGTCAGTGAGTGTCTTGAGAACTGAAACAGATCATCCAGAACATTTTTGTCCAGCCTTGGGTTTGAGTCAACATCCATGGTACTTATATTAATGAACATCTTGTCAAACACAAGTTATGCATTGCATTGTATGGTAAATAACAACATCAAGACAATGATTTTCCCCTCATTGCTTTTCTACCACCTTCGCCAATTACTACAAACAATTTATCAGTACCATCTCAGCAAGAGATTTAGTACAGCAGAAGGCACTTCACACATCTTATGAAAAGAACAAAAATTAGGCACATGTTAAAGCATCATCACTGCGGCAGGGAGAATTTGGACAGGCCAGTCTTACCTGAAAGGTCTGTCTCCTAGCGGTGAAGTTGCCGTGCTCCAGCTCTTTCGGTACTCTTCTCGTTCAGCTTTCTTTTTCCGAAGTGGAGCGGGTACGTAAAAAGTCTGATTACTCTTGTTCGGGAGGTACTGGTTAAAAGGCACAGCTGATTTAGGTTCACCATGTGAGGTCCGCCTTGCCAACATATCATCTTTTTTCACATCTGGCATCTTTCTGTGTGGCAGGTCAGTTTCTGAGTCACTTCCTCTCCCTAGTGAGGAAGGAGAAAAAAATTCCTTCTTCTTTTCACTTCTGCCCTTTTTTTTTTTTTTTAAATTATAAATTAGAGAAGACACCACCAGAAAGTGACGTTTAGCACATGAACACAAAAAAATGAAAACATTTTAACTTGTATTTATGTTTTAAAATCAGTCACTGAAGGTAGTAGCCATAATATCTACACAGACAGTGAACAGGTTTTTTTCCATCAACTCTTCTTTTCTACCCCTGAAAAAACTCATCTTCACCCACAGGTCACATTAGAAAACTTGGGGCCAGATTAAACCAGACTTTTCCATCACACCAGACAGCTACAGAAGCTTACCTGACTTATTTCCAACTGACTCCTGGTTGTAAATATGAGTATGTTTGACCTGATTCACACTCTTG
The DNA here is from genome assembly GCF_011004875.1 of Balearica regulorum gibbericeps. Lineage (NCBI taxonomy): Eukaryota > Metazoa > Chordata > Aves > Gruiformes > Gruidae > Balearica > Balearica regulorum. Next base: position 55,925,785 of record NC_046187.1, read on the forward strand.
AACCTAGACTTACATGTGCACAGCACAAGCTCAAGCAAAAAAGGGCTGCACGCTGTATATTTACAGAATGACAGGAATCTGCGCATGGATATTAACAGCACTTTGAACGCACACAGCATCAGCTTTGATCAAAATCTGAGAACAAGCACCAGCTGCTATAAACCAGAATACTCAGATGGTCTCTCCCCAGTCTCACCAGTTGCCTGGTCAATCAGTTTAGCACACTGCAAAACAGAGAGACTTGATCCTCAGAAGGAAAGGGGTGAGTAGAGAGAGGAGGGATCTCAGGATGTAGAGGCTAGATCAGTACAGCAAAGATTGAAGAGCACTTTATGGCAAAGAAAGGAAATACAGCGAGAGAGAAAAAACGAGAGTTACAGAGAATAAGATAGGAGATCAACAGAGCTGAGTGGCTACTTTATTTTGTTCAAATGAACTAAGCTTCCTGATATTTACAACCCATTAAAAAAAAATTAAATTCAGAGAAACTTAGGCAAGACTTCTCCAACTTGAAAACAAAGCTCCCAAATAGTAGGACAAAAAACTTAAAAAGCATTTGCAGTGGAACTGCCCTCATAGCCATTTTGGAAGCCACTTCATAGACATTCACTAGATTCCCTGCACCATCATGAGCCTTTTAAAGTAATACATAAAGAAGCTATGTAAACAGTTCTCTCCCAGCAGTGTAACATCAGCCAGGCCCTGGTTTGAGCAGTGAACTGGAGCATATTCAGCCATTTCTCCCACCAGCATTCAAACCTTCTCCCAGCTTTGGAGTGTTGGATGTCTCTGGCCCCCGGCCCCTTTGCAACACTTGCATCTGCAATAGCTGTTCCCCTCTTTGCGGTGCAGGGAAGCCACCCACGTTGTGTCCTCTTGCTAATTCACCATGCTAGTAAATTTCTAGCTAATTCACTGAGCTACCTAATGAACAACTGAAAACAATGAAGTCATAAAAAATCACAAGTAGCTTGTGTATAATTCAAAGTGGGGGAAGGAAAAGAGGTCTAAATATGCTAGGAATGTTATTTGCAAAGAGCTTTTGCAGCACATTGAGTTATTCAATGTTTGCTTGGAGAGACACGAGGAAGAGTGAAAGGGAACAGTAAGAAAAGACAAGACACAATGGAAATGAGCTAGTTTTAGACAAAAATCATAATGCATTTTTTGCCAGTAATCTTTTTGCTTGGAGATTTTTGGTTAAGAGCATATGATAACTAGCACCATGATTGGTAACTTGAGTCTATATCTAAACAAGAAGTGGAGACGGAACCACAGAATCATGGGTGTCTGAGGACGGCTGAGGTTTGAAGAGCTATAATATCATTAGACTGAGCAGGGCCACAGAGGAGCTAAAAGAAAATGAAAAGATCCCTTACTGTTATCTGCTAGTCTGTCTGCTCTCAGCTTTGTTCTGGTGTTTATTTTTGTATCACATGAAAACCAGTCTTGAACCGGCAGACAGAACTGCTGGAATAAATAACCACAGTAGCAGAGGAATTAGAACAGATTCCTCTCCCTCATTACTGATGTGCCTACCAGCATCCCCAAGTTGAGGACTTCAAAGGCAAACAGCTTCCTTAATTATTCATATTTTACTTGTGAAATTATTTTCAGCTCAAATTCGAAAAAAAGCACTTGAAGCCAAAGCACTGAATGGAAGATGCAGCCATGCTCGACATTAGAACCCTAACTTTGTTGTTCTGCATTTCCAAATAGAAGCAGCAGCAGTCAGTTTCCACAACCTGTAACAAGCAGTTATACACCACAGACACGCACAGATCCTTCGTACAAGGATCCATGCACAACTGCCGGCCAAGCAGAGGATTTTTATTCATTCCCAAGTACATTAGTGACTCTACAGGCAGGTCAGCCTGCTGTTCTACTGTGTTTTAAACAAACTATTCTGCCCTGCCACTGGTTTTGTTTGCTTTTTGCCAAGGGACAGAGTCTGCACAGGATACCAGAGCAATTCCTAAACAGTTGGGCTGATCACAGATGGCATTTGTGAAGGTGATATTACTTATTGCTTCCACCTAAACTGATCATCATGTAAGGATCACTTAAATTATCTCCATGCATTTTTTTTTTTCTAGGAGTGCAAAGAATCATAGTTTTATTTCACTATCACATTATTTGGTTTATAAAGCTCCTATCTGAACAGAGAGAGAAGTAATGCAAGCAGAACCTTTTCTTCCATCCAGTTTTGCATATACAGTATTTCTATCAAAAACTATGTGCAGCTGGGTGAAACACTGGCCTGCTGGGGCCACAGGAAGAGGTTCAAAAGAAAAGAGGTCAGGCAAGCTACACCTCACCTGCAACTCTTGGAGGAGACAGCTGTGAAGTTATGGCAGCAGCAAGCCAGGAAAATGGGACATATTAGAAAGGGCCAGCTGGACAAGTCATACGTGTGCACACAGCATCTGCAGGCACCCTGGGTCTGGATATGGTTAAAGACTAATTTTAAGAACAAGCTTTGCATGCTTGCATCTTATTTTGTGTTTGTTATGGACTCAAGAATGTGACAAGATAGTATGTGTCAGCTGTGGCAACTAACCAACAAACCACCCACCCACCCACAAAATCTTATTAAATTCTGCTAATACAGCAGAAGTTGATAGGAAGCAGCTACAGGACATGTGTACCTGGCTGCCCAGCAGCTCCAAGTAGGCAGCGACACTGGACACTCCTTGAGCACCCAGGACAGAGCACCACTTCTTGATTAGGAGATGTGAGGTGTTCCTATCTGCCAACACCACACTTTTGTCTCACTTGGGAAGGCAGAAAAATGTTTTGTAATGTGGAGACTGTGCTCTGTTCAGTGTCTGAAGGGGCATGAGGCTGTTTCAGTGAATCAGTCCCAGTACCTGGTTCTGGATGGTCAACCAGCACGAGGCCCAATACCACAGGCCACTCAAAACAGCAGAGCAGATCTTAGCCCTGCTTTACCCACAGCTCTTTTATAATTCAGCTGTGATACCAGCTCTCCCTGCCACCTTTTCAGTTTTAAGGAGTTCCCCATAACCTTAGGAAATCTCTCATGTGTCCGGTTATGATTAGCACCAGTTACTTTCACACTGCCAAAAGCAGTATGAACATCTGGTTCCTACCAAAAAGTTTCTGCCCTTCGTTTTTTCATCAAATAAATAACATTACTAAGGAGAAGTGATTCATGTGTGGAACGTAACTTCATCTGATAATGAAGTTTGACCGATTCATCTGTTCATTGGGAATGTAACCATGCAGAGAGAGCTTCAATCAAGCACCCTTTTATTCTGAACCAGAATCCTGCTCACAACAGGCAACCTAAGTGCATGCTCCACACCTAACCCCTAGCAAATGCTTCCTCATCCAGGACAGTGAGTTTACAAGCCTCCGGAAGCCTCTGGGAATCAGACAAGAAAGGCAGAGAAGCAGCAGCCCTTCTGTAAGCCAAGAGCTACATGTCCTCATTCAAAGGTGTACAAAGATGACCACAGCTCTGATGCCAGGAGCTATCAAAATACCCAATTTTCTAAATACCATGAAACCAAATATGACATTTGGTAAGATGTTGTACATCAGACTTCAAAACTCTGTCAAGTGTCAGACATTTCCAAGATATTTATCTGCCCAGGGTATATTTAGGCAGCATTTTACTCACTTCAATATTTCTCCTGTTCCTGTGCTTTTATTTCTTTCTCCAGCCTAGTTTATAAGTTAAAATGAATCTGTGTAACATACTTTTACACCGTAACCCAGAAAAACACTCTCCTACTCATAAAATTACACTGCAATGATGTAACTCATTTTCCAATGCTAAGCTATCCTAACTGAGACAGACTTCAAGTAAGTTGTTGGCAAAGTCATCTAAACCTCAGGGAGCACAAATCAGCATTCACAGAGAAGTTCTCCCGCAGGATTAACACGATTCAGAGGCTGTGTCCAGCTCCCGAATGGCACATTTGCTCCAGAAACGTTACTTACATGTCACAACGTTATGCATGTGCCACACTGTGACCGGTACTTACCATCGCTGCTCCCTCGGAGCACTACATCTGGAGACGGTGTCTGCTGCGAGCGGGAGCCAAAGGAGTCCAGACTGTCAAAGGAATCATCTCTGCCGTGGCGAGGAGGGGAGAGGGAATCGCTGCGTTCAGAATCCCAGCAGTCTATATAGCCGCTGTCACGAATGCTGCGCTTTGGGCTCTCAATATCCTCCGTTTCCTACAAGGAAGTACAGCAGGTACCTCTTCATAAAGAGGCCACTGACGTGCCCAGGAGATCCCTTACACAGCAGACAACAAAGCATCTTCCCAAATACTAAAAATCTCCTCCCTCAAAAAAGGATTTATTTGGTTTCTGCCCCTTTTCCCCTGCACAAACAAAAGTGCAAGCTTGCAATAAACCCCGATTTTATGCTGATTAAGAGGAAACCCCGCTCATTAGATTAGTACGATGAAGTGAGAAAAAAGTTACAATAGGCAAGTTAATAAACAGATCAAAACTGAAAGTAACCTGAAACTTGACTTGTCGTCCATAGTCCATAGCACAGGCAAAGGCACTACAATTTTAACATCGTGCCTGCATCAGGTTTAAGTCTGCTGCTTTCCAAAAGATTCCCCCCCTCCCCTTGCCCATCTATTGTATCTGGCTGGGACACCAGCAGACAGCATTCGTTGTTGCTGCTTCAGCTCGGCAAAATAATGAAGCAGTGTGCCCCAGCCTCCCTCTACCTTGAAGAGAAATTCCTGTTATGAAAGAGGGATGTCTTTCTGAAGCAATCAGCAATGAAAAATATGCAAAATGCTTTTCCTGATGCCTCAGAAGAATTCAGTTGTGCTCTTTACTCTTTGCCAGCTCCTGGCTCTGGGGGATATGAAAGCACTTGTAGCTGACCCACATGTTCAGAGCAGGGAGAACAATGGTTGTCTTTGACAGCCCTGTGATTATAAATTCTTTCCAGTGCAAGCAGCACATACTAAAACACTGAAACTCCAGCAGAGGAAAAGGTCAATAGAAGCCATCCTCACCCTTGCATTATAACAAATCCCTTGTTTTAGAGAGTGTCTTAACATTAATTACAATCACACAGGCTGAGAAAAACCAAAAATAACTACTTTTATTCAAAGATAAATCTGTTTTTTCTCCCCCAACAGTAAGTAAAGTCAGAGATGTGGGTGCCATTATCAGACTGACATTTTGCGACCCAAGGAGGCTGGAATGTGGGGTTTTGGTTTTTTTCATTCTTTCTTTCTTTCTTCCCCAGAAACATTTGAATATTAATTCCTAATTAAGAAGCACCCCTGCTTACCACTAGCTGGAGCACAATGGCTACGTTGAGCACAGCTCCCACTGTCCTTGACTGCTAAGGTTTTACCCATTAGTACTATCGCCAACAAGATCAGTCAAGAACATCACAGTATGCTATGGTGGGCCACCTCCACAAGAAAGCAGGTCTGCTGGAGAAGTGATGGAGGGAGGAGAGCCCTGCAGGAACACACCAAAGCTTCCATGCTGGAAAAGAGGGAGGCTCAAAGCGAGACAGAGAGATCAGACCCAACGTCCTGCAGACTTTTCAGGAAGAAGGCTTAATTAGTGCCACTCACTGTTACATTGCCAAAATACCACATTAAGGGCAGCAGCAAAGGTCCCCTAAGGCCAAGCTAAACTGTGGTAATGTCAGTAAGTAACCTCACTGCAAATGGAAGTGAAAGTATTTTCTAAAACTAAATAAAATACATCTAACAAAGTAGTAATTGAATCCTACGTAATTTCCTTCCCTGGTCCTGCTTAGTGGACTAAAATACTGACAGAAACACTAGACAACAAAGATCTGTCTCCCTGAAATCTGCATGAGTTACACACATCCAAGAACAAATCTAAAAATCCTATCAAAATCCCTTTTGTGACATGATCCAAAAATCTTTTTAAAAATCCAAATTCCCTAAATCCCCTCATCCCTTCATACCAATCAGCTATTCTCAATCCTCAGGCACACTTCCATTTTCCTAAATTACTGTATTTGAATGACACAGAACTGCTCAGCAGCTACAGAGACTTAAAACTCAGGCAAAAAGCTCCATCCTGCATTCACTATATCCCAGAGTTTGAAAACAGTCCAATTGTGAACTAATGAGTTCTGCAGACCCTGCTTTCAAAGGCCTGTTGATGTTAATTTTGCATGCCGCTCACCAGGAATTAAGAGGCAGGCACCAGGATGGGATCCTAGACTTCTGAAAACATGTTCTTTACAGCCTTGCCCTTGGCAAAGCTACTCTCCCAGCCCACCGCTGGCTCACAGATGGGTACTTGTCCTGCTCTGAGCAAACGTCATCTCCCAAATGTTATCAATGGGAAAAAGAAAGTGGTTATCTGTAGGACTGATAACACCGTAATACGCCACACAACAGCACATTAGTCTTTCGTATTATCTAATTAAAAACAGTATGTAACTGAGCGGTAGTAAAAGTGTGATTGCCAAATATAAGATGTGTTTCTCCAGGAAGTTCCACCCACTAAATATAATCAAAAAGGCATGGTTGTTTTGTCATTGGGAATTTCCAGTTCAAAAGTAAAGAAGAATGCGTATCCAAATAGTTAATAAAATTAAAAACAGAGTAGCATGAATAAAATTAGAAATGAATAGCCCTTTCAGTACGAGAAGTAGAAAAAGATGAATCCGAGACAACTTACATCCGAGCTGTCCTTTGATTTGCTCATTAAAAAAGGAGGGCAGAGAGGATTTATAACAGAAAAGCTAAACCAGACTGAATTTATGGTCGATTTAATTATTAAATTCTGTGGAAATAAATGCCAGTAGAGAATGTGATAAAGTGTCTTTTCATCACTCGAGCTCAGCTGTAAAGAACATCAGAGTGTTGCGCAGCATGATTAACATGTTCTATTTTACACCCAAATCTTCTTCAAATTCAGTAACAGACAAGCCCACAATTGCCAGTGGGAAATACTGCAGGAGCAGGGAGGTGACCTTAACATAAGATGCCAGCAGCCCTCGTTACAGTACCACCTAAACAAGACTTTTCAGGACTGCCAAGTGCTCTCTTTTTACATTAAAGGACTATATAGCTTTTAGCTTTTATGAGATCTCTACTCTGCTCCCAGCTCCAACATCTGCAATGAATCAAATCCCAGCCTCTTGCTCTTGTCCTTGACCTGCAACGCTCTGCGCTGCCCAGCCTGGCTCTCCACGATCACCTCCCCAGAGAACGCTGCCTTTCGGCCCCTGTCTATTTCATCCCACAAAAGGGCTGAAGATGGGACCTCCAAAATGTTCTGATGATTAGTTTGGTGGGTAAACATCACCTGGAAAAAGAGGAGCCTCATGCTGCAAGATTAGACATTAAAAAATAAACCCTGATAACTAACATAACCCGCACTTCAGCAATTTTTCTGCGTTAGCTCCCTTGACCATCTTTGTTTCACCTTTCAGACTCTTTGGAGTGGGGACTGGTCCTTCCCTGCATCTTCTATTTGGAAACAACTCAAGTATTAACTTAACGTCTTTATTGCTTGGTTTCAGTCGTATCACTCATGAGTTGCAAAGTCCCGAGTGATTAGTGCAGGTCATTTCAAATGAAGACCAAAATAAACCTCTACAGAGAAGCAGAATGTTCTCTTTTCCTCTCAATTTCCACTTGCTTGTTCACAGGAACTGGGCTCACAAACCAGGATTTTACCTGTCTAGCTAAGGCTCTCTGGTCACACTAAGGTGTAGGAACTGCTATCAGTCAAGTATTTCGTCCTCTCCAGTGACAAACCAGTGCTGGCCATCTTGACATCCCAGAATGAAGAGCTGCAGCCAGTGGAGATGCAGTAGCACAGAGCTCGAGGAGAATGAAAAGCAAACTCTCCATGGTCCCCAAACCTTACTGCCTGTGGTGACTTGGCCGTTACGTGAGAAAGCAAGGGAGTAGCAGGCATGAAGCTCTCTGTGGGCTGGAGAACATGTCTGCATGGCCTTTCATGAGCAGTATGTCCAACACATGCAATGTTAGCACTGGGTGCTGCCATCTTCTTACATGCCTGCTCCTTGCCCCTTTCATCCCCAGCAAATGCATGCTTGGGATATGTGTTGTATACGCAAAACCAACACAGGATATCAACGCTAACCGTTACTGAGGTTAAGTGTCTCATGTCGAGGTTCAGGGCAAGCTGGAGTGCTCAACCAAAAGTCCCCAAACCACTCTACAGGAAAATCACAACTTTTCCTTTCCAACAGAGCTCTGCTCGTCATAAACCACCAAATATTATTTCAGCCAGAATGTAGACTTTGGCAAAACACAGATTCATCATAACTATGCCCTTCATGAAACATAATCTCCTCCTCCTACCCTTCAGCTTTATTTAGATACTTTGGTTTGATGCTTTATGTCGCAACTTAAAAACAAAAGAGCTGCCCATGAGACCAAATGTTTTAAAGAAGAAAAATCTCTGCTCCTGTGAGTCCTGCTACTTTATTTTTGAGTCTCAGCTCTTCTAGCTGAAACTGTGTGTCATAAATGCAAATAATTCAAACCAAAACCTGTGGAAATGAAGATGACAGAGCCATGTGACAATTGTAAAGTCCTGTTTGACATCATGTGCTGCATCATCGATATCACCACAAAGCTGGCTGCCAAGAAAAAGTTGTGTTCATGGCTTGGTAGAGTCAGAAACATTTTCGTAAGAGGTAGGGGTTTACTAAGTAATTTGTACTCCAGCCCCCCACTTCTTTCATATTTAGCAACAAACAGGTTATTTATGGGAGTAATAATTCAAATGAAATTTCCATTCCCAAAACATAACAAAAAGATACCTTTCTCATTTGTGCCAGCAAACCTTCAAACTCCTTCAGGTTCAGGGTCGATCCACTATATGACGTGCAGCTGTTTGCCGCTTTCCCTAGCCAATAAATGGTGACTAACACCTGCAGAAGTTAATAAGAATTAATTGAAGCCATCTAACACAGTCACTTTGCTAAGTTTACTTCCCTTCAGCATCTCTCATTTATTCTAAAGTGCACAGCAGCACAAAATTTTGTTATAAATCAGAATTGAAAGGTAAGCGTCTGTCAGTGGTTAAACATAAATACATCAGGCAACTATGAAAATTTAAACAGTCCCAGTTACAGTAACTTAACACATTATCTCCCCAGTATTTTTATTACAAAATGAAACTGCCATGTCTGCCTGGAAAATAAATCTGAATAGCAAAACTAGGCAAGATATTTGAAACTGTCTGGAAGACACACTTACGTCTGTTTGTAAATCCAATAGAAAAAAAAATCCCTAAAGATTACTAATACTAGTGGTCATTAATTAAAACCATTAAGACTAACAGAATAAAACAAACATCTGAAATGTGTGCCTGCCTATTTCAAGGACAGAAAAGGTAGTTCCATTTTTAATCATCTTAATGTAATTAACCAGATGACACAGGAACATTTACTTCCAGGCTTCTGCTTGCTTAAGAAATACTTAGACCAAGATTAATCAAAAGCCACGAGCATCTGGTTGTTTCTATCAGACTAAAGCAGAAAGAGTTAGTGGTTTCATTCATGTTCTGACTTGATGTCTCTCCGTAACTCAAAAGTCACTTCAAAACTAGAGTGGGAAAAAAAGCCAAGAATAGCTCTTGCAAATGTTTATATACCCCCTCTCTCTCCTTTAGGTAGCAAAGAAATCTGATCTGGCACTGCTGGTGCTGCACTTGTTTTAGGAAAGGAGAAATTAAGATGCTCAGGATGGTCAAATCCAACACCTCCAAAACCACTGATATTTATATCATGCAGGGAAAGCAAACAGTCCTTCTCTGCACCCACATATGTCTCCACTTAAAGCAATGTCCTTAATGGTACCTGTGCAGCAGCAATTTGGACTGAAAACTGATTGTCAAAGGCAATTCTGTTCAGTGTTTTGCACTGGTTAAAAACGCCAAACCACCACCTGAGAACTTAGGGCCTTTTCTCATTTAATGCTCATTATTTCTGTATATTCCGTGACATTGCAAAGTATTTAACTGCAGAACAAACAGGAAATATTTTGATGTGGAAAAGATGTGCAACCAATAATATATAATAGTTGCCATTAACTGCCTCAAAAAAGTTAAATTAACTGAAATATAGTATTTTATGTTTTGATGGAACAGGGACATATAATTCATATTATATGGTGAACTAAAGAAAATAGGACTAGGAGAAACCCCAAGGGGGTGTTGGGGACAAACATCTCTGTCAGACTCTTCTTCCCTAGAACATACACCCACATTCCTTCAGTCCTTCCTCCTCAGTCACATGTGCTAGACTTCTGATTAGCCTTTTCTCATCAACTTTTGCTAATATCCCCAGTTTTCATTTAAGTGTGATGTCCAAAATCACACACAGCACTCCAGCTGAGGCCCCACCAGAAAAGGATGCAGCGTGTGTCATATAGACCCCTTTGTTGTTTAAAAACTGTGATGCAGAATGTAAAATATATTGTATTTTATACATAAATATACTTTATATTTCCCTTTAGTTTATAAATAATATACATGCCACGAAATAACTGAATAACATTTTAATAAAGTTCAGAAATTTCCCCCTTGTTTTTAAAATTATATCCAAATTGATACTACTATGCTGAGGGAAAGGAGGTGGTTTCGCCAATACAGACTTTTTTTTTGTCTTGAAACAATCTTTATCTGAGCTGTTTTCCTTCAACCAGCACTACTCAACAAATTTATGTAAAAAATTCTTACAGTACATGTTCTCAAGTTAAGTGAAAACACTTGCAAATATAGTATTCCTAGCAACCAGGAAACTGTCCAACTCATTTTGCCACTCAGTTCTCTGATGAAGGTTGTGGTATTTTTATTTATTTCTGCTAGCATCTGATCACTTTCTCTCCTCTTCCTTTCTTTATCCACTTCTTTTTTTCCAAATAAAGTCACATTTGCAAGCAATTCCGACTAGCTGCCAGCTGAGGTTGCAGGATCATGCACCTGGAAAGCATATATTGCCTACAAGCACACTGTGGAGGATACTTTTGAAAGTTTAACTTTAAAACAATACATCTATACAAAGATATTTAGTCAGTGCCCACAAGAGTGCTAAAATGCCAATGCTGAACTCCTCCCCTGCAACTTTGTGTGCTGGATGCAGAAGATATTACTCTAATGATGATGGGAAAGACAGGATGAAATAATTTAGGGTTTTTTATGGTTTGGGGTTTTTTTGATTTATTTTTTTTACCTGCAATCATGATTACTGGATTGCAAAGTTATTAGGAAAAGGTCTTGGCATTTCCTAGCAGTTTACAGCGATGTGAGCCAAATATTAATTTATAGCAGTTTACAGCTGACTGAGGACAGACAGCTTGCTAGGCTTTAGGATAATAACTAACTCTGAGACCAGCAAAGTTTAGCCATGTTCTTTTCTGCTTAACAATTACAGGATCCATTATCATTTCTATTAATTTAAATCGACAAGAAATTGAAGTTAAATGGAATTAGCCTTTCTGGGAGAACACTCATTTATTTGGAAGACCAATGAGAAAGCTAGCAAATCTGACAGTAGAGACTTGTATCCAGATCTAGTAATAGTTTTGCTTCATTTTAAATACTTTGTGCGAATTTACTTTATGCCTATATATTCATGAAAGGCTACAAAAGCACAGCCTTGTGGGTGAGTCAGACCATTCCCAGTGAAAACTATGATGGACAGCACAGAGATCACATTCTTTATCCCTTGATTAAGCAGAGACAAACATTCTCCATTGTATTTCTATCGTAAGGCTGCTTTGCCCCAGCAGCTCTACCAAAGTTTGCGGTAGAACCTGGTTAGGTTTGTGTTCAGAAGAACTTTTCAGTGATACACATCCGTGCTAAGTTTTTACTGACAGAATTCTTGCTCAGGCCAAATACAGGATTAATCAGAACAAAAAAAGAAATACTCCAAGTCATGTACTTACATTTTTCAGCTTCCTACTATAGTCAATGTTCCTGGTTGCACACACACACAGAGACCAAAAAAAAAAAAAAAAAAAAAAAAAAAGGAAAAGAAATAATCAGAAAGCAGACATACTTTCCAGGAGCATGTATGCAGCAGATCACATTCTCCCTAACAAAAGCTTGCAGAATGCTTCTGCTAGCTGGAAACACATAAAAGCTAAGAAGATGTAGTTCACACATTCGTTTATTCATAATGTGGGAGTATTTTGTCACCATTATTTCAACCATTAAATTAGAATTCTGGAAGTACAAAAAGATTATGTGTTTATAATGGTCCCACAGTAAAGTAGGACAGTGCCAAAAATATTTCCTTTAAACAGTGTTGCTGATTTCTTCAAAAAAGAAGACCAAAGGCCTCACTGCTAAAATTCATTCTGCAGGAATCCAACAGTCAGATTCTGCTCTACAATAAAACATGCAACCCATACAGATTCTGGAAGCAACTGAACATGCATTGGAGACTGAGGAAATCATCACCAAACATTAAGGAAATGGAGCAGGTGCTTCTGTGGAAACAAGCATCACAAAGTAGATGGGTGAAGCAACAAAGATCCTGCCACTTGCAACAGAACCTGCTGTGGGAAACATATTTATTTTTTGAACATATAGTCAAGCACTCAGACTGAACATTGGCATCCTTCTCGATTTAGTTTTTCACCAACGTTCAAAGGGTGGAAGTTTTATGTTAGAAACAACAAAGTACAAAGTTTGCACAAACATAAACGACATTTTAAAATTCAGCAAAGAAACCATTAAAAAAAGAACGGAGGAAATGTGTATCACATTTAGGTGCTGCAGAATAAATAAGAGCACTTCAGATTTAGTACAGATTGTCTCCTGATTATTTATAATGGAATTGCCTTCTACTATAACAGAAAGTCCATTCCAGCATTAAAGGTTACCTGATAAAAACAAAAATAAATGTACTTAAATCTATGAGAACAACAAAAGTCTAAATATAGGCAACATGAAACCAAAGTATTTTTGATAACATATTTTTAAGCCCAAATTTTAATCCACCAATATCCACATACTAAGAAAAATAAAACAGTCCTATTTTTTTCTTAATAAAATAGCAGTGGAAAAGAGTCTTGTTTAACAAGTCAAGAAGAAATTCTTTACAGCATTAGCTCATAACTTTTATTAGCTGAATGTTCCAAAAAAAATAGATCTAATGCATACTTCAATTAACATCTATATGAAAAAAAATGGTTAAAAATGTCATTATCTTAATCATGTGCAATAATATCATATTCATACTTTACCATAGAACAATTACCATTTTTAGCATGTTTAAAAATTAACTCAAAAGTCTTCAAAGAGGGGGGGAAAAAAAAATCACCTTCATGCTTTGGGAACTAGCTAGCAGAAGACAGTCTTGAACATATTTCTCTACAACAGTCATGGACTTGGCTTGTACACCTCAACTCAGTTACTCAGCGTGAACTTGGACAGTACTAAGAAAACATTTGGCTCGTTTCCACAGCTGCTTTCTCTGAAGAGTTGATGAGGGGAGGGAAAAAAAATCCATGCCAGTGACACACTTCACATCTATCTAGCATCATATTCAGCAGAGGGCCAAGCCAGCTCCACAGAGTTTACTGCTCCTGGTTTAACTTGCTTACGTGCTGGACAGCTCTCCCTGGAGCTCCATGCTGGTCCCAGCCTCTCCACCTGCCTCCTCCAAGGTACACCACCATCCTCAACCCCAAAAGATCAAGCTTCTTATCAGAAAGACCCTTTCTCTCTGGTTTTATATGGAGATTAGGGTTTTATATTGACATTAGGGATTGTTTTGTGACTCTCTCCAGCCACTCATTGTCATGGTTTTACAGGATGTTGTGAAGAACCTCTTCTATGGCAACACTACCAGATTTAGAAGAAATACGTTACATAGCCCCCTCTCACTGGTATGTATAGGGGAGGAGAACCTCATATTAGAGCCAGAAACTTGGAAAGGAGCAAAAAGTGGGAGACTATACTTTAAAAGAAGGAAAGTGGCCAATTCAATTTTCAGAACCTTTGCGATTTCCCAGACATTTCTTGAACACCATGAAAACTTGCCCAGCTTCCACTGCCAGAAGCGAGGGGGGGGGGGGGGGGGGGGAAGAATGCCACTGAAATGTAGTAAATTGTTTCCATATACTCTTCTACAATGGATATGTCCGACCAGGATTTCATTAGTGATCTTTTTGGCCAAATCTTTTTGGTCAAATGAAACAAGGCCATTCAATCAACTCAGCAGTATTTGCTTGTCTGTAGAACAATAACTTTTAAAAATTACACATGACAGACCCAAAAATTCCATGAAAACGTTTAAATAACATCAATTACAAATTTTGTTAATTTAATGAAAGTGTGGGGTGGTCTTGCTTTTGGGGGGTAGGGAGCTTGATTGCCATTAATATAAATGAGAGAAAAATACGGTTTGACTGCGTCTGTTCCTCTAGTCCACGATGACAAAGTCTTCCCCTGTTCCTATTTAAGATCTCAATCTATGACTATATGGACTTTGATTCAAGCCTGCTCTGTGTGACCTTAGGCAAGCCAGTAATTCTTTCTATGCCACTTTCACATCTTTATTTTAAATCACTTTGTGGGGTGAAATGCTGAATATACAAGCATGGGAGTCTAAGCACTTAGTGCTCTTTGCAGTGAAGGATGCACACATACCATGGCTAAAAAGCTGTTGATTAAAAGGAGATTTTTTTTAAAAATCGCTTCACCCCCCCAAAAAAAAAACATGAATCAGTTATTAGGAAGGAGAACCATTTAATATGTGTGTGGTAATTTGTGTGGTAGTAGGTGTGTGGCTTTGGTGAAAAAGCATCTAAACTGTGGCATTTCCAGTCCAAACAGTTCACACAGACATCCTCAGCCCAAATATCGTGTCCTAACCTATAGTTCTTGTTAGAAAATAAACAGACCGTGCTCGTGTCTGCACCTTGTAGAGCCTGAGTGGCCTATAAATGTCCTACAACGCATCTTCAAAACAGTTTAATCTGAAATAACAGAGCTGTGATTTTTTTCCCCCCCAGCCTATATAGTTCATTAGTTGGACAGACAAAAAAGAATGCCATGAATTTAGACTCAGGAAAACCCCTAAGTCCCACAGAATCTCATTGCTTAACTAAACCAGTATTTTAAAAGAGCTGTGGTTGATCTCTCTGGGAAAAATAACAGCCCTTAGAGAAAGCCTGTTGAAGGGAACAATGTACTCTTCCCAGAGCTGAAGGTTTCCCAAATCTCAGCTTCCTATTTGCTTTATGCAAATGACAATTCTGTAGCCTTTTTGCTCATCCTTAAATATTTACTATTGCATCACATGCATCTGAGGTTGTAACATGCTAATCACAAACTGCTGTTGTACTTACTTGATGGTGACTCTGTTTGATGTGTCCTGCAGATCACCAGGATCAAAAAGCTGAGATTCTTTAAGTCCCAGCTCTTTGCAGCCTCTTAAGAATAAGATGATATTGTCCTGAAATGAAGGAAAAAACACAAAAAACCAAAAAACTTTTAACTCTTGCTCATTGAAAAAAATAATCCTACTGAACCAACCTCTCCCTGACTTAGTAACAGCTCACAAACAGTTGTATCATTAGTTAAATGAAGAACCAAAGATATTTCCTGTCACATAATTTAAGAAGTCAGTACATGTTTTGTTTGAAAACCAGATAAATATGAAACAAAAGTTCTTTTTCTTTTTTTCTTTTAAATATGTAACTGTAACAAGCTTATTGACTTTTCTCTTTCCAAACCCAGATGTTGGCAACTTCTTCAACTGAAAAAACCCTGCTAATTTCCCCAACTACTGCTATCAGCTGCCAACACAGTTTCAGCATGTTACAGGGCAGAAAAGGCAGGATTTCTGAAGGGAGCAGGAAGGGTAGATATGAAAGAGCCTGCCACGATTTAAGCAAGCAGTTTGTTCAGAAAACATTTTGCATGTCGATATGAACAAGCCAGTTTCTCCTAGTTAACAGAACCAGTCTCTTGCCTCTCCAACCTTAACCAGCCAGAAGCCACTGGAAGAAGAGGTAGGTGCCTTCTCCCCAAATAAAATGGCTGAAGCTACACTTTACGTGGCCACTGTCTGTAAAGAAGAAACACCACCAATTTTGTAACACTTTTTATGAAGGATTTACACTTTTCAGAGTGTAAAAAATAAAACCCCCCAAAACTAAGAGAGATTAAGCACAAACTGATATAAGCCCCTTTCAACCCAAATACTAGTGATGACATATGGGATTGCACTGAGAGGACTCATCTGTATGTGGTTATATACATTAATATATGTTTTATACTTATTTACACGCATGCATGTACAACGCCCCCCTTTTATAGAACCAGTGAATCTTTCTCATGCAGATAAATCTGGAAGGTCAGTAGGGAACAAGCTTTTACATATCTACGTTGCTAGATCAGCCACTGCAGTGGCAGATGTCTGGACAAGTAAGGATATAACCTACAGCTTGATATTCTCTGAGGCCTCTCATCTCAAACCTCCACCTGGAGGTAAGCTGCCATGTGAAGAGTTAGAGAGCAGCAGAGACCTCCATTTTTGTAAAAACTGGGAAGCAGAGGAGCCTGGGCAGCATCCAGTTCTTACCCACCCTGCGTGACAGAGCAGGATTCACGAGCAGGGCTCTCCCCACATCTGCTCCCAGGCTTTTGTTTGGGTGGCACAGCCACAGCTCGGTGAGAGTAGCCCTGTTTATTCTGTCGGGGCGCAGTCATCAGCATGCTAATCACTGCGGCTCTCTGCATGCCAACGCTCTCGCACACAAAGATCGCTGTCACCAGCCACACCGCAAAAAAATACGGACTTGGAAATTTGGAGGAGTCCAAATCTCCCTTTCTTCCCTGGCTGAAACTTAACAGCTCTGGAGGGGAGCCAGGGGGAGAGGAACAGCAGTTGAGAGAGCAGAGAGCCCATAACCCTGAGAGACAGCATCATTCATGACATGAAAAGATGCTTGTAAAATTCCCCATCTGGCTTACTGTTTGCATTACAATTTTTCCAAATGCAATGTGAATAAGTCTTGTGTTTAGCCTTTGATGGAGGATAGTTCTGGTCACTTCCAAATGGTGGGTGGAGCAATGTGTAAATCTAATAAAAATGCAAAAGCATTCAAAAAAAGTTCCTAACAATATTTCCTGACAAAAATATACAGGACATACAGGACACAGTAACCTAATAAGTTTAGAAAACAATCAAAGCAGGGGAAACTCCAGGGATAACTAATTGCACCCATTTTTATGCCAGAAGTTCACATCCAAGTTATGATAAGCAGTGACAAAAATATAAGCCATTTGGTGGCCATGTAGTTTGGAAACTTGATTCTTCTGTTGATGAACAAATGCCCACTTCTTAAAAAAACACAGTGTCACCACCCTAGGCCTGTTTTCCTACATGCTTTTACGGTCATCGTAACAATAAGGTTTGCCAATAGTCACTAACACCATCACCCAAACAATTCCTCAGAAAGCTGGTATCTGATATGGGCATAAATAACCACGCTTGCCAATAAGACGCAATCAGTCAGCAATGAAACTTTTTGCTTCTGTTAACAATCTCATCGTTTTATTTCCCAATGGTCCTAAAAATGGCAATTTGATTAAAAGGATTTTAAAGGAAAAAAGCCACCAAAGAAATAGTTTTCAAGTGACAGATGTTCAGGTAAACCTGCCTTGGTTGCATATCCCCAAGCCAAAATGTATCTCATACTACTGCAAAGCTAAACTTTTCCTGGTTTGCTTCAGTACAGTTGAAATTTGTATTTGTTAATTCTATTGAGACACTGGAGAACAACATTGCTAAGCCACAAAAAGGAAAAAGGAATCATCACAAAAACCCAGCTCCCAGGAAAGCTTTCTCTCTGGATTACTACACCTTGCATTGGCCAAGTCCTGGTTTCTTCAGTTCTCAGGAAATTTTACTTAAACTTTTTGAGGGAAATTATAGTTCCACACATGTTAGGTGTAACTACACAATTTTTTTAGTCATCTAAAATGCCACTTCTTTGTTGCTGTTGAAGAAACTAAAACCAAAAACAAACGCAAAAAACATTCACTAGCAGCAACATATATAAAACATCCTTACCTTAAATAAGGGACTGAAAACACCCACCTAATGTGCATGTCCAGCTCCTTACAACTTGGCAGAGTTAAATAGGTCACACAAATGGGCCACACTGCAATGGCAAGGATTGCAGCGTGGCCAGCTGCCGTGCCGCGGTCAACAGGGCCGTATCTTTTACAGTGGTCTCAGGAGACACACGGCCAGAATTCAGTCCCTCTCGCAGCCTCTGCAAGGCACTAACACACAATTTCCTCAATACGTTAAATGGAGATGATACCGCCTTTCTCTGAGCAGTTACTTGCTGCAGTTGCAGAATTGGAGCAGATGGAGGATGGGTCCCTTGGTCAGCACATCATTTCCTATGGCCCCAGAGGACCTGCAGCTGGCTTCTGCTGGCTCCTCTTGGTTTCAGTCCACACCACTATTCAACCAAAAAATCTTGTGGTTTTTGTCCTTGTACACCCAGAGGAATAGTGAGTTTCAAGATTACAGCCTAAATTTCTTTTGCAAAATTTATCTATTTTTTGTCTATACAATTTTATATCTATAAATCTATAATCTATAGATATCTATAAAATTTCATCTATGTTTTCTCTATAAAATGACATAAACTCTAAACAGGCTGCTTACAGAAGACAAATGCTTCAGTGTGGTGACAGACAGAGGACACAAGCACAGGATACAATGACAGGTTACAACCCCAACCCTTTTCTGCTTGCCTAAGCAGAGTCCTGGCAGTTACTATTAGATCAGCACTATAACCAATGTCATTTACTTGTAATCATTGGAAATGCAAAAGTTATTAATGTAAATGTTTTGCTATGCTGAAGTTCAGCACAGAAAAATTAACCAACACACAAAACATTACAAACTCTCAGGCAAAACCAGCCACAATCCAGCAAGACGGGCCAGGGAAGAGCAGCGTAGGATGAACAGGAGCATGGGGCACCAACTCCCTGAGCCCTGAGTCAAAAGGATGCACGGGAAGGACGGGACTGAAAAGCTGCTCCTGCTCTCACAACTGCATTTCAACACCATCACCTTTTCATCCTTTCTGCTGTGCAACCCGTACGACTCACCTCTACAAAATCACTTTGCCAGGACAACCACCTGCAGGTAATGCAGAAAGGATGGGAGGCAGAGGGGTTACACCTTCATGAGGGTGGGGGGAGGCAGAAGAAATAATACACTGCTCACTTGTAATAATTCTGTTTGCTGTTTTTAAAAGACTGCTAACCCATGTGCTATAAATATGAAAAAATGTTCACTGTATAGCATGAGGTCATTTTCCTCATACATGAAGTGGAGCACAAAATCCTGAACTCTGTAAAAAAACTCCAGAAATTGGAAGTTCTGCGGGACAGACACCCTGGAAAGCCACTGCAAATTCACACACTAGCACTGCCAACACATAAGATAGTTCAAGCTAGCGAGAATCAAATATTCACAGCAGGCAAATTCCCTCCATAGGATCTGCTGATCAGATGCAATGGCAAACAGCTTGAATTTGGCCCACTTCCATTCCTTTCATCTGCCACAATAGTATAGAAAATATTCCCACTGTATCCATGCTCCAAATCGGACTTGCAGCTTAGCACTGCGGAACCATCGTTTGTCAGATGTGCTAGTGCATGGCCTGGATGAGATATACAGATAAACTCAGGGAAAACAAAAGCAAAGCCAAGCTGTACGTCTGCACAGAACGCTGAATAAAATGCCAAGTGCATGCCACTTCTGCAAGTTGGAGATATTATTAGTTGCCAGTAGCACCGTGCTGTTTTGCAGGACAGCTGCAGACAAACAGGTGGCCTTTTTCATTTCTGGAATGCTGAAATTTTCCCTGTTCCAGAATACATTGGAAGATTTCTAAATATATATATATATTTCCAAACTGCTTTTCAGAGCAATTTGCAATACAGACTTTTAAAAGCCTTTTGTTTACTCTCAACATTTCTTCCTAATTCCCTCATTTTTCCATTTAATATAAATAATTAGTGCTGATAATTTATTTATATAAAAGCAATGGATCTTGACTGATTCACAAGTAGACGGAAAGGAAACACTGCAATATTCAGTTCAAGTCTGCCAGGAAAGAACTTTTATGAGAGAGGCTGGGAACTTTTCATATTTTCATATATATATATACACACACACACACACACATATATCTATGTTGTACTATTTATCCAATATGCTTTGCTGTATATATTTTACTGTATATATGTTTTACTGTTTTACTGTATGTACAGTAAAGCATACTGTATAAACTAAACTTTCACAAAACACTGTCTTCTGTGACAGATTCCAAATCTATTGATTTGGAAGCAACTTGATTCTATTCAGGACACATTCAGTTAGAAACTTAGGATGCTTAATCTCCAGAAGACGAAGGATGACAGCACACCAGAACCGAAGGCAAGCCCCACCAGAGCAGTAAGGGGGGGACAAGTTACCTGCACCCAAAAGGATTCTGGCACACAACAGCCTCACCTAATCAAAATTAAACACTACATGGGGAAAAACAGAAAGAGAGTGACCCCAGGACCAGGGAGGGAAAGCAGGACTTACCAGCCCGTCTGCCTGACCCGATTCTCGCCTCCCAAAGCGCAATAAACCTGCGCAGCGGCAGGAATGACAGCCAGCCGGCCGGGAGCCACGCAGCTGCTGTTGGCGGGGGCTGCAAACCCCAAACGCCACCCACCGCCATCCCCGGAGCTGCAGAGCCAGCAGCACGGCCCCGGACACCACCCCGAAACCACCCCGAAACTGTGAGACATGCCAGGGCTGCCGTGCGGCCGCTGGCTCGGCTCCCTCCTCGGAGCAGCGCTTCCCGGCACCCGCACGGGGAGAAAGCAACAGAAGGGCTGGAGGAAAACGATCACCGTGTGTGGAATTGTGTGAGCCCCGAAGGCAAAAAGTAGGTCCTGAGAATACATAAAGAGATTATTAGATTGAAACGACAGGAATAACACACACTGGCAGGAGATGAAACGGTACCATGCCGAAGCAGGGCTGCAGGAATAGCAGGGAGAAAGGCCGGGCTTGCCGGGAGCACCAGGAGGCGGGAAAGCCTGACAAGCACTGCCTTTAAGAGCTCAGCAGAGAAGATGGTGAAGACTGACTTTGCAAAGAAAGCCAAGCCTTTTTCTGCTTCTTTTGAGGCAATCAACAAGAAAAAGATGTGTCTCCTCCAACAGTCGCCCTACTCCCTTAACAAAAAGGCAAAAAAAACCTTAAAAACTCCGTGAAGAAAATGGGTCTGTTGGGAGCATACTGCAACTACACAAAACGTATCAGAAACCCCAAACATGACTCTACGTGATCTTCAGATAAT
This sequence comes from Balearica regulorum gibbericeps, assembly GCF_011004875.1. Lineage (NCBI taxonomy): Eukaryota > Metazoa > Chordata > Aves > Gruiformes > Gruidae > Balearica > Balearica regulorum. Next base: position 55,947,177 of record NC_046187.1, read on the forward strand.
ATCTAAGACTGCCAGAAGATATTCAGTACCAGACCCCAAAGATCTAGCTGGAAGTGCCAAATTCCTGCCAAGGTGCTTAGATCCTGCTGCTCCCAACCAGGCTTACTTGGTCGGGAAATTGCAAGTGCCTGGAGCAAGAAGATAGGGCACAACTTTGATACCACTACTTTACGAGTATAAAACTCATCCTCCTTTGATCGCATGAAGGGAAAGCTCTGCAAAGGAAAGAACATACTCCATTTATCTCTACAGAAAGCTGCTCTTAGCATTTTTGGTATCCAACAAAATTTTTTATTCCAATCATTACTCTCATATAAAACAGGAGCACATTCTGTACAATCTGCATTAATAAACTGAAAACAAGCAACAACAAAAAAGCCCCCAAAATCATGCCATAAGAATTGACAGGGGGCTCTAAAAAAAAAAGCTCAAAATAAATTAATGTGTTAAATCAAATTGTGAGTGCACTTGTCCTCCAGATATCAAAAAGCACAATGTTTAAAATTAAAAGCTTGAAATTCTTTGAGAAAATCAGAAATACAGCAGCACTACTCAAAAAATTGTCTTTGACATTTTCCTAAATCTGTCCTTTGCTTTTTAAAATCTTTGCCCTGTAACAACTTTCAACTACATTTATAAGCTTCTTACACAATGCAGCGTATTACTATCATTTGTATGATGGTTATAATGAAACAGGAATGGCCATATTGTTTATAATGAAAGGCAAATGCAAGGAGCTCAGAATATAAAATGGCACTGAAGGTCCTGAGCAGGTAGTGAAAATTTCATGCTTGGTACAGAATGGATAATATGTACCTTATTTTTGCAAATTTTTAGAATGAGCTTAAAATTCCTGCAGCATGGTATGATGTAAAAGGAGGGAAGAGACACTGTGGAAAGGAAAGGAGAAGGACAACAAGGACAGAGAGAAAACACATGGAGAGGACCGTACGAAAGAACACGAGCAAGAGCAGCCTTCAACTCGACAGGCGAAAGCAAGCCACGGGAGGGTGGGAGGGGTGCACACAGCATGAGCACAAGGCTGACCCTATGACTTCACTAGTTAAGTAGGTCCTGATAATTCTCCTTGCTGCATCAGGTCATTATCCCTGAAGGCACAAATAAAACATTTAAACAAATGGGGGCTCAGTCAATATCCTTGTCTTTGGGGGAGAGAGCAATCAGATGATGTACATTCCCTCAAATTTGCCAAACCCAAGATACACACAGAGTAAGATGGCTTTGTTTACAGCAATGAAGACAGAACATAGGCAGGCAGGGAAAAAAGCCCAAAGCATTTCCAGGCTATTCACTGGCTCCGATGCTGATGAAATCGCAGCCAGATGTCAGCCAGATGTCAGATTTCACCCAGTCTTGGAAAGGGGGTGCCTATCTGATTCCATATTCTGTGGTAACAGTCATGCTACGGCCAAGGAAGACGACAACATTTCCTTTTCATCCCCTCTCCGCAGCTTTTTAGTACCAGATGATAGCGCTTGGCTTGTGAGGGTTTGGGCCTCAGTTTCATGACTACTTCTGTTACCCACTTTTCACATTTTTGATGAATAAAGCTCACCGAGAGCAGGGTTAAAAACAAGCTCACATGCAGTGAAGTGCAGCCAGGCACTCCCGCTGGGAATTCACCTTGCGTATCCAGAGTCAGATGGGTAAAAACACAAAGACAGGAGAGAGCCAACCAAAAAAGCAAAGCATGGTCCCTTCTGCTGTGATGGAAGGGACTGTTATGTACCTCGCTCTGCCTTGATGGTTGGGCTATGAAGTGGGTCAGTACAAAACTTACCCACAGAGCAGGTTGGGGAAAGAGCTGCAGAAAAGATGAGAAGAAAAGAAACATCACAACAGCAATGTTCTCAATGCTACTGGAGCTCAGCATCTGTCACGTCTACCTCTTCCTACCCATCCTCCTGGCAATAGTTGTGCTGTCTATCTATCTGAAGGAGGGGGAAAAAAGGTCATGAAGACAAATTTTACCTTTATTTAAAGTCACATTATGAGTGCTGGGAATATGACTAACCTAAAAACAGGTTTCAGGGAACCCTGAAACCACGGCCAGTGCCACAACGTTTCTCTTAGGACATCCTCTTGGGGAAACTGGACGCTCTCCATTCTCAGCACATCCCCGGGGCTGCTGCCCCCTCAGCTGAGCTCTACAGCAAAATATAACAACAGGCAAGAAATTCACAACTAAGGAGAACATGCTGTTTTCTAAGTTTGGTTTATTTGTATGTAATTATCAGGACCAATAAAGCCTTAAGGAAATTATACAGTCTGACTACAGACTTAGAAGATCTCAAAGGCAGCCATCCCAAACAAACTGCATCAAGTAAACAAAAATACATAAACTTTAAATCTAGAGTTCTAAGTCATAAGAACTACTACACCAGATATTGTGAAAACAAAAACTGTCTATAAGTCTGGGGGGGTCCAAGCAATGAGACCACCAAAGAAACTAACCTGAGCATTAAATATGGGAGACTATGGGTTTTCCCCAGATGAAGTGTTAAAGTTTATCACCCTGCATACATTAAAAAAAAAACCAAAAACCAAACCACCACAAAAAAAGGCAATTCACAGATGAATAAAGTTGAATTACCTCCTGAGTGATATACCCAAAAGGTACAGCTCTGGCGTAAACCAAAGGAATACTTTAAATAGCTTAAGCTCTGACACAAATAAGCCCTTTACATGTTATGTTCAGCCATCACTGCAACCAAACATTGCCAAACAAACCTTTGCCTTTCCCGAGTGCTGTCAGGGCAATCATGTGTTAAGCCATGGCACAACAGATGCTTTTAAAAAGCTATTTATGTGTTCCTATGATGATATTGTACTACGGTAGTCAAGAAATTACCTATGCAAAGCAAATCTATATGCTAAAATTTATTCCATGTTTTCTTTAATTATATTAGCAGGTCTACTAAAAGATACTACCTTTTTTTTTCACATACCCTGCCTTCATTTCCCTGCCTACATATTCCAAGCTTCATGGGATCCCTTTGATCACATCTGATATCTCAGGGCACTGTTACGCAATGCCTGCTTTCTATATTTTAACTTGACTGTAGAGAAAATAACCTTGTTTTCCAGGAAGAGCAGTGTTGACTATTCAAGAGAACCAGCTCCGGGAAACTGTCACATGCAACTTGCCACAGGACCTTTGGGATAGAGTGGGGCTAGCAGAGAAGAAAATGAGGAAAAATTCTATGCATCATGAGCTTCTCCACGTGAAAAATTGTGTCTGAGGGTCATTAATTACCTGACCAGCATAATCTATTATAAACCAGTATAGATAGCTTAAAGCATGGTCAGTGCACCTGCATGCACATTCAGAGATGACTATCTGAAAAAATACTTCTCAGCCTGTGATCACTACAGACTGTTTCTAGTTCTCCTCTCTCACTACATCTAAAGCAGATGTCAAGGACAAAAAAAAAAAAGTATTTTTACATTTACATTTACATATGATGCTTTTCTGATACACAAGAACCTAATTCGTCAGAGACACAAAGCTGTATTGGAGTTACAACCTCAATGCTTATCTTTCCCTGGTCATTTATCAGCTGTCTTCCTACTCGGGCACAGAAGCAGATTTCATTAAAGTTGCATAATCCCAGAAAGTACAGGATTTTTATGAAAATATGTCCATGATGAGTCTCATTTGAAGTTTTGCTGCATCCAGCTGTATTGAACTAGCTGAGCACGAAACTCTGAACATCCAGGGCTAGAGAACAGCTGAAATTTTGTAGAGTTTATTTTTAAGGTTTGAAACTGTAAAGGTACAAAAGAAATTGGTACCTAAAATGAAAATTAATTCGATGCAAAACCTCTGAAAGCAAATGTATGACCACCACTTGGCAGACTCATAACACTGCTTCTAATGGCAGCAACTACTCACTACTAACATGACTTCACTTTCTCACCCCTTTCTTTTACGTGGTATGTTCTCTTTTGCTTGGTATATTAAGCAAAGCTATCCTCCATTTAAAGTCAAAAAAATAGTAACAGTTGGCCAATACTCAGACTTCTCTCAGCAAAGACGGCAATCAGCTACTCAAGGATCAGGATACTGTGCAGCCAGAGCCGTTGGAGGGCCTCTGCATCCCAATGTCCAAGCACAACTGCCGTAGGTGGGCCTCAAAAGATGCGAGAAAGCTGCCTGTGGGGGCCGGGGACCTGGCAGTAGCTGTTAAAATCAGATCAAATCTGTATTCCCCAAGGCAAACAGCAAAATAGTGAAACCGCCAAGGAGGACTCATTCCTGCTCAGTTCATGACCTCTGCAAAAAAAGCAACAAATTCCATTTCTCCTTTCAAATTAAACATCTACTCTTTATTGCCAAGGAATATGTTTTAATAATCTGTGGTGTTCAAGGTTTGATAAACATCAGAAATCTCTTTGCTGCTGTTACATGATACCTGACATACATTTTCCCTCCACTCATAGCTTTGCATTTTCATGCCAACATTACATAAAACATACTGGACTCCTTTAATGTACAGGTTGGGGTTTCCTTGCACATATTTCTAAAAGAAGCTGTTCAAGTTCAAAACCCACTATTTTTTTTTTTAATTGGCTTTTTATACTGAATGAAGTTCCAGTGTGTTCCACTTGGAAAACCTACATTATTGGTTTTACTTCCAGTAAAAAAATAAATAGAAAGCTTTCACATTTAGATGTGTAGAATGACTACAGTGAGGAAAAGGAAGGGGAAGAAAATAAATAATTTTCAATTTGCTGCAAGTGCATTTCACAGACAACCAAAATATCTGTGCAAAAAGATGCTAAGTAAATTAGTGCCCATTCTTAACTTTGACCACTCATAGCATAACGGCCTAAATTACTAAATATGACAACACTCAATCCATGTATCTCTTGTTTGCTTCTCAGATTTGAAAACATACATTTGGTGTCTAGGTAGCATGGCCATAACTGTCAGTTCACCTTGAATATCTCCAGTTTGTTGTTTGGGGTTTTTTTAATGGTAAATATTCAAGGCAAGATGAGCTACCCAATAGTCTGGCAGTGATTTCTTTTCCATCCCTTTTCAACCATCAGTAAAGCATTCCCTAGACATAATTCAGGAACTGGCACAATTATTCATGAAGCTATGGTAGCTGCAAACCTAGATGGACTATGCAGAATAGCCAACCTAAATTACTACTGTTCATTAAGTCTATAGAGATCATGCAAATATGCCTTCGAAGGGCCATTTGGAAAGCAGGATTCATGGATTATGTCTGGATGCCAGAGTCACTTGCAGTTGTGAAGACTAAGCTTTGGGGAGGAATAAAAAGTAGTACAATAATATACTGTATTTAAGACACAGAATTTCCTCAAATTAATGGGCATAAAAATCAGTGATTAAAACAAGAGGGAAAGAAAGAAACTCTTCTTTAATACAGTGTATGCTTACTGCAAGGCTTTCTCCCAGCTCTTTCAAAATGATTTGGTTCTGCTTCCTCTGGGCAGCAGAACAGGGAACAGAAAAGGATCTCTCCTCCTACAGGAGAGATGTTCCTGTTGCTCATTTTTCTGTCAACACACTAGAGGTGTACTTGAGGCATACTTCTGCGACACCCTCTCTCCTCTAGGAATGCAAAAACAACAAGGGTAGGAAGAGGAATACATGCATCACACCAGGTCTTTAGGAACTAAGGAGTGGAGATGGCAGAAATAGCTTGTCACATTTGTGGTGGAGGGAAAAGAAAGGGGAAACAAATCAGCTACCATTGATAATTTATTTCTAAAACTTCTGTTTATACCCTACCCTCTGTCCTAACCAGATGTGAGATCACCTTTTGTTTGTAGAGGAAAGCAGCCAACCGAGCTTACAATTCAGCTTACCTGGGTATAACCAGTGGCTCCTCCTCAGAACAGTCACAAGCAAAGCTGACAGAGATGTTCATGCGCCGCAAACGCCAAACTTCCAAATCCTCACCTGCTACTTCTGAAAACCTTTGCAATTTGAAGCCACATTATATAGATCAAGGTAAAACTTAGCTAATGAGAGTGTGTAAAGGAAAAGGATAAACTTAAAGCAAATAGGATTTTTTTCCCTTCCTCAACAGTGGGACTCAGTTCAACTGGTTGATCAGAGAGATGTCTATCTAGACAGCAGAACCAGTACAGTCCAGCAGGATTATTAGCCCAGGCTTCACAGGCCATGAAAGCAGCTGCACTAGCTCCAGAGCCAACAAGAAGCCGCCAGCAATTTAGCTGATTTAAAGCACTGCAGAGCCCCAGTCCCCAGCCAGCTCACATGTCTCCAAACGACTCTCGCAGACGCAGATTTCTGGAGAATGTGAATGTTACACATGGCTACCCAAAATCAGCTCAAGGCCAGCAGGACTTATTGGCTTTGGCAAGCGCCTCTACGCTGCCCTTCCTAGCGACTGGGGAATATTCATCAGACACAGTACTGCTTTGCTTGAATGCACGAGCCCATCTAGGCTCAGCACTGTGCTGAAGCTAATCAGCCTTAAATCTGGAGACCCTACTAAGAGCTACCTGGGATTTACAAGGTCAGCAGATGTAGTCTCATTCAAATACAGGGGCTACAGAGCTATGTAACCACCTTAGGCGATGTGGGAATACTGCAGCACAGGGAGCCCAACCACCCCAGAGGTACCAGACCCTGGCACACGTGCACTTTGTACCTGTGCGTGTACACACCAGCCAGCCCGGAGCTGCACCCGGGCTTCAGCACGCCCCATGCTCTGCGTAGGACTGCAGAGACCCTGGAGAGTCAGCTAGCACAGAAGCAGCGCCCACTTTCCAGGGCTTTCTGGCTACCTGGAAGTCCCTAAATGTGCTACTTTGCGCTGCTAAGCTGATCTCATGCCTTCAGGCCACTTGCCCCCGAAGGGGAAAGGCACCGGCGTCGAGCAGCTCTCCTGCAGGAGCCGTCCTGAGCCAGGGTGACAACCGCCGCTGCCAAACCCAAGTGGCCTCTTCAGTGAGTTGCCCACACCCACAACACAAAGGTTATTCCAAGGTTTTCCATTCACCGGCATATCCCAAACTCCACCTTCCATTATCCTGAATAGAGCAGTTGACTGTTTTTCCTCTTATTTACTTCCCATCTGCTTCCTAACCTCAATCTGGCACTTTTATTCCTCCAACTTGTATTGTAAAGTTATAAAGGACAAGAACATTTGTACACTGTTATATATATAGAATAAATCATACTGGAATCTGTGATGGAGAATACTGACCACAGCCTTTGAAGTTCTTGGTCTGCAATTTGCTTATGTAATAGTTTGTACGCAGGGTTAAGTGCTGGATTTCTAATATCGCTCATCAAATTTCGGGGGGGGGGGGAATTAGCAAGGTGAACTACTCCCAGAAAGATAAACTATCTGCAAAAATGTTTGATGCAAGTACTACGAGAACACCAAGAACTCACAGTTCTTCAAAAAAATATGTAAAAGTCTGGAATCCGAGGAGTTTCAGTTCTCTAAGATCATATTTTAGAAAGTAAATTTTAATCAGGATTGGGTGGCTCAAGAGATTGGGTAATAGTATTTAAAAAAGCAAGTGATTAATCTCTGATCAACCAGAGGGTAAGGACTAAAGAGCATTTAAGGTCTCAAACACCCCTGGGAACCAGCCAACTTAGTCTAATACTGTGGGTGCTGACTCTAGGCAGATTTTGGATTTTGGATTTTCTCACACACAGTCCTCATGCTTATGAGTAGCCTCCTCTAAATTTCACTAGAACTACTCCATTCTCCTCCCCAAAATTCTGCGTTACAGTTATGCCTACGAAAAGCCAACGGCAGTTAGATCCCAGGTTTGCTGATAACACTGTGCTGACAAATAACTTTTTTTTTTCCTGTTTCCTTTCTAACTGTATCTATGCGTTGTTTCTTAATTACAAACTTCTGAAGGCAGAGACCCATAGCAGTAAGCTTGATACTTTCTTTACAGGAAAAGAGATTTTGATCGTTCCTGACTCTATCATTCAAAGATCCAAGGCACTCAGAAATTGAGGCCAGGCATATCTGAAGATACAGCTCTTAAATTCCATTCAACTCAATCATATTAGATTGACTTTTGCTCTTTTGGTTGTTTCAGATAGAATGAAAGAACAAGTAACAATGGGTGTGATATTGCTGAAGGTAACGTATTGCCCATTCTAATATAATTCTGCCAATACCTTACAAAACAAAACAAAACCCAGCCTCCTATGACAAACTTTATATTGTGTTTCTTTTTTACGTAAGTCTGTTACTAAACACTGACTTTAGTAACAAATTTTATGTGTTCTTTTGATGCACATTTATTTATTTACTTACCTACCTCTCTTTGCCTCTTTATAGACTTTTTATAAAAGCTCTGGCAGTGTTGTCTGTGGACCATTCCATTTGATTTGCCAGTTTGCAACTAGTTTTGCCAACGATTGATGCAATTCCTGCATTTGTTCATAATTTGTTTTATGAAATGTCAGAATATACATTGCTCCCAATACATATTATCAAGCCTGTAGTAGTAGTTTATTGTTTGTTTGGTTGTTGTTTGGGTTTTTTTTAACTGTTCTTGTCTTTTCTTTGAAAATAAACAGCACAGCAAAACATTGTGTCTGTGTCTGATGCCTGTGGCACTCTCAGGACATTTCAAGTTACACTGTTCCAGCAGTTGTTATGGTTTAAGAAGCAACAACTGTCTGACCTCTTTAGGTGTAACAGGAGAAACTTAATGAAAGAAAACATCCGAGAATTGTCCAAAAAAGAAAGGTTTTTTTCTACTTATGCATATGTCAAGTAAAAGCTGTATAAATTATTTTTCTAGATCAGAGGTTGAGAGATTTTATTAGCTTGTGCTACTGACCTGTGCAGGCAGTTTTCTGGCACAATTTTCATGACTTGTTTATAGTATCACCTCAGTTATCCAGAAATTCTTGTTATCCCCACACGGGTCAAATTCCTGACATGTATTAATTACACTGAAAATTGCCCTGGATTACTTGAAACCTCAAATAACTGAACCTATTCACTGTTCTCCCTTTTAAATAACAGGGGACACACTGTATAGTGGTGCTAATACTTAGTGGCTGATCCCTGCAACTCCAGATATTAATACATAAACGTCACACTTCTTATCTAGCAGGCCTGTCAGCTTTGGACTGAAAACCAGGCTCAAGAGGCAGAGAGCATTTATAGCATGGTCCTGCCCACTGCCGTGGGCTGCGGGGCAGGAGGAGATAGGAGGTAGGAAGGACAGGAAGGTTAAAACCAAAAACCACCGACCAGCATTCCTGATCCATGCACTGCTGGTCAAGGAAACAGAGCCACTTCACAGTTCAGCCCTCGCTAGTTGACAAAATGACCTTGGATCCTCCCCATAGTCAGCCAAAGACTCATTGCTGCCTGCATGTTAAAGTATACATCCCACTGACACTTGAGCTTTTACCATTGTGGCTACTGGGCTCCATCTCCTCATGCCCATCACCGGGCAAACAGGCCTGCAGCTTGTCCCTGAAGGCGCCCACCAAGCAGCTTCTCAGGAACCTCCACGACTGCGTGACTGGAGCTTGAATGTGAAGATGAGGTTGCAAAGACCCACTGGCAACTCACGCATTCAGACAACGTCAGGCATTAGCTCTAAGATCCCTTATGCCGTTGCTAGGCAGGAGCGGTAAAGTGAGAATTGGTTTTGGAAAAAACAGCAAGCCTCCTTCCAACCAAACTAGAATTGGTATTCAAAGGACAACAGCAACAAGGCAGCTTTCATTAAGAGAAGGTATTAGAAACATCCAGGAATGCTTGGAAACACCCATGGGATTTGTTGGCTGTGTAGACAGGCTACACAGCACCCAACCAACCCAACAGTTATAAAAGGCAAGAAGCAAGAGCACCAGCAGCCCAGGCTATCAGTTTAAAGCCTGTAGTTTGTTGCCCCACAACAGGTGCAAGGGTGAGATTCACACCTAGCACTCAGTCCAACGCGCCTCCCAACACACCAAGTCGAGTAACATCTCTTTTAGCTGTTGCAGTAAAAGGAAAGCAAATAATACCAACGTTACCACTAAAAAGGAAAAGAAAGGGGAAGGGGGGGAAAGCAGAATGTTTTCCATCAGCCTTATGGGGAAACACAAGCTTGATTCTGAAGTGTGCATGAGAACTAGTGCAATTCAAAGAGAAAAGCTGACGTGATGAAGAAGCGTTACAGAATGGACTGAAAAAAGCTGAGTTGAACTTAGTATACACTTGGATGCATGCACACATTTAGCAGGTTCAATACTCTCTCCTTATTGAAAAGCCTGAAAAGAGAACTCCCTTTCACACATGGCACAGCAATAAATCAGTGTGTGCTATTGCCCCAAACAGAAACAAACATTCACCATCTAAGTAACAGTGCTTCCCGCATGAAGATGAGGAGGCAGAAGCAAAGACGTGGCAATAGCGAGGACTTTAACAGAAGGACACCACTCCAAATAGCTGTGGATTGCCTCTGTACTGCAATATTTTTTTTCTAGACTGTTAAGTTATATTGCTTGTCCAGAAATGAACGTGTAATTCTCCTACGAAGCTGTGGGACAGATTTCCACATAGTATCACGAGGCTATTCAGCTTTCAAAAGGTTAACAGTTAATGGCTTTGATGTCCCTTAGTCAGATAGTTCAGCCTACAACCGCATTTTTGCACAAGCAATTAACTAAGCTGCTTCCTCTGCAGCATTAATTTTAACAGGTTTACAATAGTATCATTAGACCTCTGGACATTTAAGAGGAAGCACATTACAATTGGAAAGTACTGTGCCAAGCAGGAAGCGAGTGGCTTTAATCCAGGAGCACTGAGGAATGCAGAAGGCAAGGAGACTTCAGTGTCAGGTATTTCAGCCTCTATGAACTCTTGACCACAGCATCAAACTGCAGAGTTTTGCTGGGCTCTTAAACCAAAGAAATCACAGCGCATGGATCTTTAAGGCACTAGTTTTCCACTAGTTTGCCTTTTTATTTGTTTGCTTTAAGCCAGGGAAACAACTGCAACGTGATCTTTGGAGCAAGACACGTTCCATCATCTGCATTCAGCACGTACGCTCCTGCTAGCGACATGCACATCATCTGACAGAAATCCACTCACAGCGCCCGGAAAGGTTTTCAGCATAGAAACAGTACGAACAGTTGCTAGCAGACGTAAACTGCAACAGACTTCACCGAGTTGATTTGCAGCCAGGAAGGGGATTAGAGACAGCATTCTTCTGCCATCGTCTTCAGCCTAAGGGCTGGGGTCACAACAGACCGTTGCTAACTCAGGCTTGCCCCCTTTTCACAAGAGGAGGAGGTAATAGGAAGCTTGAGCCTCCCTGGCCCATTTGAGGTGGCAGATCTGTTAGTCTGACCACACTGTGGAAAATTTAGTTCCCACTTGCCTCCCAGGGACTGGTCAGGTTAAGAGCTCTTTGGAAGGTACCCTCCTCTTTCGCATCTCCAGTGCTACTGTTATCTGGTTATCAACATTCCCCAGACCGTATCATGTGGATTTCATGGGCAGCAGCACCCGCCTCTCAGATGCTGTGAGAATGCAGGGTAGCAGCAAATACAGCAAATATTCTTACTCTGGTCAACTCCATTTACACTCACGTTAGCTCTCACTGTCAAATAAATACTGGCATCTTGCTGTTCCCTGCGGTAGAAGCTACATGTCACTGAAAAAGACAGTTGAGGATCAGAGACAGTATTTATAGCGCAGACCTACAGACTCCAACCTGTGAGAGGCTTTCCAGAATTAGGGCGTGAGAGTACTACTAAGTATAGTTTTAAAAACAGACAACCTTTAAACTGGGGATTTCACGATGAGACTTTCCCAGGTCCCTGTGTCCTTCAATTTTGGCCAATAACTTCAGGATTGCATCTAAGTTTAAACTCCCTAGCTGCAGCTTCACAACTACTTTAAACTGATCGACTGACACTCCTTCTCCAACATGGTGAGCCTCTTCCTTCCCTCCTGCCTGCACTTCTGCTTGTACAGTTACATGCTGTAAGATGAAGGAGAAGGGTGTTTTTCGGCTGGATCAGTTGCCCACTCCAGCTGGTGGTCTAGTGCTGGCATGGCAGGTATAGGAAAGTCAAATTTAGAACAGCAGAAAGCAACCATAGCCTCAGGTATAGTTTTTCTTGTTAAGGACAAAAGCAGAAAACACAGTGAATACTTCTTTCAGCCTCAAGACATGGATATTTGTGGCTCTCCATGCATGCTCACATGCAGCATACCAGTTCAGTGCTTCTTTTTACATCCTCCTTGGCAAACTAATCAATTCTGTAACAGAATTCACCCAGAGATTGCAAGTACCTGGATAGAACTCCAACAGTGCCACATTCATCACAGGGCATGGACGACACATTCGCAGACTCAGGGCACCCAACTCTTCCACTGAAAACTCCTGAAAATGGTACATACCTCCGGAGTACGTGGCATTTGCCCAACTCTTAAGAGAAGCCACAAGCTTCAACAGTGGGATTTGTCCTGAAGAGTTTAAGTCATTCTGCTCAGGAGGCCTTTCGTTTCTAAGACAACAGCTCAAGGAAGGCACTGGATTCTTCACTTCATTCAGTGCAGCCCTAAGCTCCACAGTGAATGGCATTTTGTTTGTTAAACTATCATTTTTTTTCTAATACTTACAGATACTTAGAGATTGTTCTTCAAAAGCTTGCCATTTCTCAAATACTTGACCAGAGTCAGTAAACCAATGTCATGCGAGTCATGGCTGAATTTGCAGAAGGACACTTTAAGACCTGAAAGCAAATCTAAAAATTAATCCAGTGGGCAACCTGCATTTTTCACAGGTACAAAATGAGCTCCTCCTGGAAGCCAGCTGCCCTCCCCAACCCGGCGAAAGACTCTGTCATTTATAGCAAAGGTTAATGCCATGATAAGGGCAAGTTCACATTTCAGCTGCCTAGCATTAGGGCTTCAGCAGCAGCAATGTTTTTCTTTTTGCCATTTTCAAATGTTATCCCTGGAATCCTTCACTTTATTAAACTTCCTATGTCAAAAAAAAAAAAGTAAACAATCATTACACCAAGCCTTTCTTTATGTAGTTTTATAAATAACATCTTTGTGAAGTCACTTGACAGCCCCAAAACAGGTAGATTCTTTGCTTTTAATCAAGCACTTTTTTCTAAAGCATGGTAGTTGGCTTTCCCTTCTCAAGGCTAGGCAATAAAACCGTCTCTGTGTAAAACAAACAAAAAAATTAAAAAAAGGAGATTGTCTGCAGTGACCATCCTCTCTGGTTTTAACACAGAAAAGGTTCTCCTCTGAATTTGCATATTAACATTTTAAATTATTCAATGTGAATAAAGCTAATTATAAACCTATTGATTAAAGCCATGGTTAAAGACTCGAGTTGGGAGAGCCATCTAAAAACAGACTGTGAATGACACAGGAATGCCTGTGATATTTTTGTAAGTGTTATTTATTATTTGTATTAACATACTGTCTAGGAGTCCTGGCCATGGAGCAGGACTCATGGGGTGAGGTGTTAGACAAAAACAGACTAGCAGATGATCCTTGCCACAAAGAGCTTACACATATTATTAGCATTTGGCCAAATCAAGTCATGACATTCTCAGCGGCAGAGCTCACCAGGCTCAGGGCATGGCTTAACCTGACTGTGAAACTGCTGCACCTTTGAATCCTAACCAGTCTAGTTTGGGAACAGACCTCAATAACATAACAGAGTTTGCATCTGTCCACAGCAGCTATGGTTCACAGCTGTCCTTCACGTGTGTCCTACAAACCTTTACCCATCTTGGCTGGTGCCATCCTGACCCAAGAGAGAAACTGTTCAGGGAGCTCTGAGGGCTAAATGGGAGACTTCAGCTTATAACAAGGTGTCCTGGTTTCACTGGGATGGAGTTAATTTTCACAAAAAGCTGGGAGGGGACACAGCCAGAACAGCTGACCCAAACTAGCCAAAGGGGTATTCCATACCATATGATGTCATGCTCAGGGGGCTGGCTGAGGAGGAGGGATCACTGCTCAGGGATGGGCTGGGCATCAGGCTCCAGGGGTGAGCAAATTGCATCGTGTGTTACCCATTTTGTATAGTGTTTTATAAGTACTGTTGTTGTAAACTGTCCCAGTAAACTGTCCTTATCCCAATCCATGAGTTTTACCTTTTTCTTCTGATTCTCCTTCCCTTCCCACCAGGGGGGAGGAGGAGAGTGAGTGAGTGGCCACGTTGTACTTAGCTACTGGCTGGGGCTAAACCACGACACAAGGGACCAATTCCTGGACACTGGCAGAAAGGGACGTATCCGTAGCATGACGAGTAGTGGTCCCAGCCAACAAACAGCATAGCTTGTTGAGCGCACTGTAAGCACTGCAGCCAAAGAACCATACAGAAGAAGAAACCTGAATGCCAGCAGTCAGGTTGGTCTGCAGGAAGCACACAGAAACCTGGAAGGGATCAATAATGGCCAATTCAGATGCAAACAAGGTATCAATCACTTCAAGTTTCACCTCCAGCCATAAGCACAACACTCCAGCTGGTAGCTGAAGAGAGAAGGGACCGCTCATGGATGTAAAGTACAGCTCTTGAGCCAGAATGGGATGATGAACATGAAGGCTACTAGGAGGTGGCTGAACTCACTCCTCTGAGTGTGTGCTTTATAGCTAAATGCAGCTCGGACCATTAAAAGCAAGTAAACAAGGTGGGGTCATTTACCTCCCTTCATTTGGTTTGTTGGGGTTTTTTTTTGATAGTTCGGGTCTTTTATTAATTCCCTATTATGTCAGCCTCTCTTACATCCACACATCAGGTTGAAGTTCAAACTTGGAAGCCTGGGCAGCACAGGCTGAACCCCAGTGCAGCAGTAGAATATGTCTGCAGCACATATGTTACTGTCAGATCGATGATTAGTTTCCAGCACCAAAAGTATGAGATTTTTGGAGCCAAACTCAACACCAGAGCAAGCACATCCATTTCTACCAATAAAATACTAAATGAGACGCCAGCATTGTGTTTTGCACGCGACTCACTGGTTTTTCTCTAAATGGGAGGAGAGCAATACTTTCTGGACAGCATTTGCATGGTTAATTGGAAGCAATAAAACCCTTCAATCCAGTCTAAAAAAAAAAACTCAGCTGAATTTTAATGTAATGTTTTAGTTTTTATTGGTTTGCATCTCATTTTTTTTTCCCCATCAGTGCTGCTTCCTCTGTGCTTCCTGCCAAATTTGAACTGATGCCTGTTTTCCTCTTCTGTGACAAATTAATGACAGCACCACTGTAGATTGTTCCACATAGACTCTGTTTACAAACAGCCCAGTTAAGAAACACCTGTTAGTTTACTTTTCTACTCTTCATGAAACCTAGAAATGCTTGTGCGTACAGCATCTGGCTAAATTCTTCAAACAGGAATTTTATCAGGGTCGCTCTGTCTGGCTCAGATTAGCAAGGAAGATCCACAGAAACTACAGCAGAATGGTTTGCACAACATTTTGCTATGATGTTGACACTTTGCTTTACATCAACATTCACAAAAATGCTTTTGGGATGCGGGTGCCAAGAACTTACTGTTTTTAGACAGGAAATTTTGCTTCTGTTTACTTCACATATACCACAACTCATACAGCAAGACTTTTTAAGGGATGTAGTTGTGCTGGCAAATGAATTTATCTAGCAGCAAGAAGTACAAAATAAGGAAATAGAAATTATCACGTATTATGAATCTAGATATTACAATAGGAGTAGACTCTTTCCAGAAAGTACCACAAAGAATTAAAGGAAGAGTGAGAAATTAAAAGAAAGAATGAGAAGATATTTTTTAAGAAAAAAAATTAAAATAAAAGTAGTAACACTGTATTAGTATTAGTGGAAGGAGTGATAAAAATAATGCACCTCAGTTACAGTTCCATGTATTTATCTGTCTTCTCTATTTTTTTTAATTCTGTGAAACACACTACACTATATTTGGGTCCTGTATTTTTATTTTCAGGTTCCTATCTGCATGAAGAAACAAGATCTCATTTGCTGAACTTAATTAGAAACACAAACTCCCAAAAGCTAATGCAATGCTGACATTTCCTTGGGATATCATATGACTAAAAAAATACCACTGGAATTTATGCAACAGTGCAACATAAGAGCAAATTACCAGCATCACAAGACAGGTACCTATTCTTAATAAGGTTCACAGTGAGTTCCCAGAGAACGCTTTGCCAAGAGAAACTTCCTAGGAAAATAATCATAGAAAAAAAATACCTTGTTTTCAAAGGAACAGGTTTTTTTAAACAGCACGTTACAGTTCTGTTCATCCTGGTGCAATAACCATGCAATCAGGTGACTTTTGCAGAGCTATTTTTTCCATTGCTAAATCATACAAATGTCACAAAGTTAAGAACCGTACACAAGCTGAAAACTGGATGCCACAGTAAACAGATTTTTATTCAGTAGTGTCGAAACATGAGCCAAGATACAAACTGAAGTTCAGCCCTCCAACTTTGTCTTGACTACTTCCTACTATTATATGTGAGACTCTTTCACACAGCCTCTGAAGTAAGTGTCTGAGCTCCTGTGGGGATTGTTCAAGGAACTGAAGTAATGCTATAAACTCTCCTAAACTCTGTCAAACAAAAGATAAGGCAGAAACCTTTTCTTTTCTCACAGAGTGACATTATTCAGGGACAGGAAACACAAACTAGAAATTTTTTTAAGGGCAAAAGATAGTCAGCATACAGTGGTTAGCATTACAGAGCAAAGCTTATCTACAGCGATGCTGGAAATGTTTTGTTTCTATAGAATTAAATATATAATAAGTCATAGTTGTACAAAATTGCAATTAGTAGAAACCTTAAAAGTTAGTTGCGTCCATTATGAATGTCACACAAAATGAAAGAAACCAACAGCAGCTCACTGAAAAAATTGCTGGTTTTGTAAAAATCACTTACACATTAATTATAGTCATTGTACTCAAATAATCCATCTTTGTAAGACTTGTACAGCTTCAGATGGTCTTCTAATTAATAACTCTGCCAAAATACTTCTCCAGCCTTGCACAATTAAATACATTAAATGATGCTTCTGGAAAGCTGACAGTCTTAAAACAAAGATGTTCAGTATCAGTTTCTCACATGAGAAAATTTCTTCTGGCAACATGGCTCTTTCAGCAAAGCCTGTTATTCCCACCTAGGTTTAATATGTTCTTTGGATGTTTTGTGAACTTGCTTTTTGGCGAGAGCATTAGCTCTCTGGATTAATGAATAGTGAACAGGAACGAGAAAGCATTTTACAAATTTAGTACTCACTGCAAGTCTGAATACCAAACTGTTGGTCCTATGTTTTATTTCATTAAAGTAATGTATCATTTCTGCTGTGATAACAGAAGCAGTCGGCACTTCTGGAGATCAAAGCAAATTACAAACACGCCTGCCAAGCTGAACATATGTAATTCTATATGTAATGCTGCATACAATCCACGTCCTGACTTAGACTTGCAACTAGACAAAGATCATCTTTGTGTAAGTATATGGTCTGTGCTTAGTACAGTGGTGTGCAGATCCTCAAGTCCTTACTTTAACACTACAACACTATAACCAATAAATTTTGATTACATGATTGGTGTTCTGGTGTACAAAAGGTCTGCAAATAATCCATTGCCTCTTAAACCACGTGAGGAAGTCACTGGTAAAAATTTCAGAGTAACTGCAGATTCATCTAGCTTTAAACACCAGGAAAAGTTTGAAGAATTCAATCTGTCAACACTAGACCAGTTATACATAATACTTCAGAGCAGTGTTATGCGAAATCACTCAAACACAAAATATAGGCAAAATTTTTACACCTGATAATACTCCCAGATTAACACCTCAGCATGTCTCCGATACAGGCTTCAAGTTTACTGTTATTTTCCTTCAATAAAGCGCACTTCTTGATTTGTCCTTACAATAACAAAGGAGAAAAATAGGGTATCATCTGGAGAATTAGACTCAAGTAGACATTTTGTAGAGCTACATAATATATGACTGTTTGTGTCTCTGGAGGTTAAAGATGAAACAAAAGGCACTTTGAGTACTTCACAATTACTTATAAGGTTTAGCTCCAACTCTGTAAAAAAGAAAACCTACCTATTGTCTCTACTAGCGAACTAAATACTTACTCTATCAGCTATTGGGAAGAAATTCATTAATTAACTCTGTTAGAATGACTAAGTTACACTTTTTAGGCAGACGCAGTATCTATGAGTTCAAAAGCACGTATCTCACACAAGGCAGAAAAGGTACTGAAGCTTTCACAGTATTTCTACATGTACTGGAGGAAATCACACTCGCTGGGGTGAAATAACTGGAAAGAAGTCAACTATATACTATGTCAAACCAACCAAAGCTAAGATAATAAAGAAAAATCAGCAATAAATAAAGGAATGTCCCTCATATGCGGTCAACTAACTCAGAGGCGTAACTGCTTCTGGACTACAGTGTCAATATTTTAAATGTTTTTCAGACATGTGGACATAGTACAGGTAAGAGAAAAGAAAAATATACATTCTGCACTCAAACATACACCTAATGTCTGTACTTTAAAGTAATACACCATAAATACGTGTAACAGACTAGAATACTACATCATATAAATTCACATGCAATCCTTAAAACAGCCACTTACCACTGTAAGTAAAAATGGCAACAAAAGTCAGCAGGTATGGAACTAGACACCTTCAAAAGCAAGGGGACATTTGGATGGCTTGCTTTGTTTGGAGCAATTTATTCACAGAACAGTAGATAAAAACACCCATTGGTAATGTTCAAGAAGCCAGAAGCACCAGTGAACTTTTAAAATAGACTAATTATTTATTAGGAAAAATATTTAGGAAAGATATTACTAAAGGTAAGTAGAGGACACAGGTATAGAGGAAAAAAAGTCACTTTCAGCTGTATCATTAATAGCCTGAAAACTGCTTTTTTGGTACTGCTTTGAAGATATACATCTTGGAAGAAAGAGTTATCTCAAGGAATGAGAAAAATACACACATATAATGACTTTTTCTATGTCCCTCATACTACAACCACCTTACCTTTGGGATTTTACATATGAATAAGAAAAAACCCAATGTAATTCAATATCATCCTCTTAAAACAGTCATAACAAAAATTGAGTCTTTCCTGAAAGGGAGCCAAGGAAAAGAAAACTGCACTACTGGTATCTTTTGCAGCTGTTTATATAAAATATTCCTTTCAAATAGGACTATGTAGGAATAAAACTAGATGGGTTTTAGAGGCTAAAGAAAGGCAAACTTTAGAGAAAGGGTGGTGGGGATCACAAATTAAATGCTAAAACTAGGCAGTCTTCATGCAGAAATACACCTGTCAATCTACAGGTTGAAGGACCCAGCCTCAAAGGCTACTTAATTACATTATAGAACCAATTCAATAATGAATGCAATGTGGTTCCTAATACACTGAAACTTTTTAATGTGGTTTATATGAAGGAACATTAACCTCAGCTATCAACAAGTAATACATTCCAAATCTTGCACAACTAAACTACAATGTGAGTAGTGCCAGAACAGAAATGAACCACGTATGTAAAAATATCACTAGACTAAATTGAGGATGGTCACCTTCCACATGCTCAGGGATCCTTTTATTCCCAGCCACATCTCAAGGTAAAATCAATACAGTCATATTTCTATGGGGCTAATGCTGTTAGACCCAACACCCATTCATAGCCCCCTCCCTTCTTCCCCCACGCAGGCACAGGACTGTGCCACCCCTTGAGGTGACCTCCTGAGCACCCGGAGCTACTGAGAGCCACGGGCTGTCAGCACGTCCTCTGTGGTCTTCCTCGCTTATAACAAATTATGGCCAACTTTTACTCTGCCCTTAAAGTCAACATGAAACAGTTCCCTAGATAGTCCCACAATGAGTGTTATCTGCAGACTGTGGTATTTTGGAGAAAGAGAAAATGAGACTAAATATACAAGTACATTTTTCTTTCTTTCCAAAAAGCCATCTTTTTGTGGTGATGGCTTCTAACGCATATGTTCCAGTCTTTCTAAAGCTAGCACCACAACTGGAAGATGATATGTAACCAAGAAGATATTCTTCCTCTAAAAATATACTCTGCCTCTTGAATACTGCTTACTTTCAAAAAAAAGGCTGGAAGGTCTTAAGGTGACCACACCGAGAGTTCAGATTTCAGAGTGACTGTCTAAGTTTAATAGGTTAGAAGAGTTCAAATTACAAAAATAATTGCTATCTAAATCACACAGTCATAAAACCAAGGTGCAAAAAGCAGCACAGAAAGATTTTTTTTCTCCATTTGACATACTCACCAAACCTGCAATGGGGGTCGGTAGTCTATTGATCTTTTTTACCAATCCTGGCTTTATTGCATTCAGCAACCTGTTATGAGAAAAGAGTATTTATGAGTGGTAAGTCACAAAATCCAAATTATCAAACACTTGTCCCCAGCACATAAGGATTTCAATATGGCTGGAATGAAGGAGGTTCCTCTTTCTCCCCTCCTGAAAACACATGTGTGTACCCAAAGATCCATCATTGAAATGAAGAAAAACTAGGAGGAAAAATATCCATAGCACAGTACCACAGTAATATTTCTTTTATACCCTAAATGTATCTAGATCACATCAGTCTTCACAGGCTGTGGATGAATTTTGTCACATGAGACTGCCTCCATTGCCTAGAGGCAGGTCATGCCTAGAAGGGTCTGAGAGCAGAAACCCAGAAGGCATCTGGGTATCTCCCTAGCTTGGGAAGAACAGTCCAGCAGTTTCTGCATTGCAGGAAAGTGAGAAAGGATGTACACTTTGTGGGTGGTCTGTCTATTTTTCTGCACCTGTACTTGAAATTAAATGCCATCCTTGCATATGTTGTGGAAAACAGAGGTCCCCATAAAACATAAATGTGAGAAGGCAAATAGAAAGGGACTCAAAAAAACCCCACCTCATCTTAAGAACATCATTAGGCCAGTGATACCACAGCTGAACACTGTTCAGTGTCCAAAGATTAGCAACCCCCACCGAACAAAGCTTCCCACCACCCATGAACACACTATGAGAACTGTTGCCATGGCTTATTGTTAGAATATTCCAAAAATCAGTCAAGCCTCTAAAAGTGGGGAATTTTAATTATAAAATCCTGTTGCAACAAATACTGTTTCTTTACCACCCTTCCCCCCCAGAGAAAAAAAAAAGAATAAAATTCAACCAGGGATCGGATCAAGACACTCACTTCAAATTCAAGATCTTTGGAGAGAAACAAAGATGTCTATAATAATGTAAAACTCTCTAAAAATTAGAATACCTACTATGGAAGAGAAGAATCTCACTTTGTGCTGACACTGTCTCCATTCAAGAACTGACTCTTCTAGCAGCCTATTGTGGTGGTAAAAATATTAACATTTATGATTTGAGGGGTCTGGCTAAGTTTATCCTAACTAAAAGAACACTCCTTTCAACTAAAACCTCACAGCCTGTGATTGTTTCCAACTCCCCACTTCTGAGCTGAGATAACACAGGGCGTGCCATGCCTATAGGCTCCTCCAAGAGCCATCTCTCTGTATTGTCGCACCATTTAATGTTTGATTCCTTCCTAGGAGTGTGGCAGTTAGCAAGCTCATCAAGGAGTCCATCCCTCCCTCTGACTTTGTTAATATTGAAAAGATTGTTTTTCCCCACCTCTTTCTTTTTTTCCCCCCTGAAACAGTATATAGATTGGGTCTCTGCAATCACTTGGAGAGAATGGGGCGGGGGGGGGGGGTGGGGGGGAGCAGAGAGGAAGATGCTATTCTAAATATTTTTATGATCAGAGTTAACGAAACTCCTGTCCAACCTGCCCTAAACTGTACTTCTGTTATTACAAGTCCCCACATCTCCAACACCACCATAATCAGGAGTGGCAACAAACCCAATACAAATGACATTTTTGGGAGTTGGGAGTATTTTCTTGATCTTCTTGCAGTTAAAAACTCTAACCCAAGGTCATACAGATTGCTGTGCTTTTCCTGCCTTCTGCTTAAGGTAGAATCTAACACTATTATGTCCTAAAAACAAATTATGAAAGAATATACTTTTATATACAAACAATTCGCTTCCTCCCTCAGATGCACAGAATGGCAAGAAAAGAACCACACATCTCACTTCCTATAATCATCATTTTACTTCACAGATGACAAATAAGCATTACTTCTTTTTCCCCCAAAAGTCACAAGCCTTTCAGACTTGCACAGCAGCAACCCTATAAACTATTATTTTCCATTTAGCTGCTGCAACAGGCAACTTAAGTTTTTTTTTTTCTTTGGGGGGGGTGGGGTGGAGTTTTTTGTTTGGGGTTTTTTTTTCGTCAGAGAACTTCTTTCCAAATAC
Source organism: Balearica regulorum gibbericeps (assembly GCF_011004875.1). Classification (NCBI taxonomy): domain Eukaryota; kingdom Metazoa; phylum Chordata; class Aves; order Gruiformes; family Gruidae; genus Balearica; species Balearica regulorum. Next base: position 55,969,530 of record NC_046187.1, read on the forward strand.
TCTAGCTCTGTTGTGATTTCCATCTTCAATCTGCCTATTCTGTCTCAGAAAAAAAAGGATATATTAGCTAAAGCATCCTATTTTATTTATTACTCAAACATGAATACATTAGGCACCGTAATCAATATTGCAGGTGCAGTTCAAAAGCCATAGACAGTAATAGAAAGTAAAATAAAGAGGAATAAAGACGTCTTAATGGAAACTTCAAAGGCCAAAGATCATCCTAAATACATCTTCAAAAAGGCTTGTACAGGCTTCCCTGTGAAATATGGGAGAAGGATAAAATGAGAGGAAGGAAAGGAGCAGAGAATAAACAACATTTTAGATGGCCATTTGGAGTCTGAAGAGGGAGGAAATGGGATGGGGCAAGATGGAAAAGCCTGAGGAAGAAAGGTCTCTATTATTAAAAAGTTTACCTCCTGTTGGAAACATCTCTAAACCGTCTGGCATCAAAACCCCCAGGATTTGCTCACTGCAGAATGTGCCAAAGGAAGATTTCTTTCAGAGCAGACTGGCTGTTTCTAAATTATTGCCTCATCTAGAGCAACAGTCCAGATGCCAAAATATCGAGTGGCTTAAGCTTGCTTGGCCACCAACCTGCCTGAAAAACCGTACTGTTTATGCAGTGTCTCAATGGCCGCCTTCACTCACACAGTTACTATCTGTTCCTGCTTCTGGAAAAAAGCCGCTGAATACACCTCTTCCTACATAGGTCAATACACACAAACAAAATTTTCTGTGCCAATTTAGACTCGTATGGACCATCTGTCTCGATATGTAGTTTCATCAGCTCCGGCAGGTTTCTGTTGAAACACGGGGCAAACAAAAACCCTAACCATTTTGAACCGGGGACCTGGTGCAAGGCCCTTGGCCACAGCCCAGGGAAAAGCGCCTGCAGGGCAGAAAACACTGCCTAACGCATGCCTTCCCCTGGCAGCCCCCTACAACTGCACTCCCATGCTTTCTTGCCCCACCAACCCTTACCAAAGGACTTGGCTGCCCAGGGCCTCACGTACCCAGCCATGTCTCACGTTAAAGAGTTTGCAAGGAAGAAAACTTGCAGCGCACACCCTCCTCTGGCAGCCCCATTGCATCTGTAGCTCTAGCCTTTGTCTCTCCCAATCCTAGTCCTAACCCAAATCCTAACCCTTGGCTCATTCTGCGGTGAAGACACTCAGACATGACCCCAGTGACCAAGTTCACAGAGGAGAAAACATTTGCGGCCTAAACCTTCCTCCAGCCCCACTACGCTGGCCCCATTTCCAACCCCACTATAATTATAGCTCTGGGCTTTGTCACTCTCTCAGCCCTACTAGTGTACATTGACCTATTAATAAACATTTGCTGGTATTTTTCTGTACCACTCAAAAAAAGAAAAAATGTTGTAAAAAAACCCCACTGGTTACCATTCCAAAACCTTGGCAAACCAGTACATGTCAGAGTACCGTCCTGCCTACGGCACTGCAGACAGCATAAAAGTCAGACATCAGGCAATCATCAACAAGACCATAACCAGAAGCAGCTTTTTTTTCCTGCACTTAGCTGCACAGCAAGTCTAGATATCTGCACTGTAGGAATCTATGGACAGGGGAACTATTCCAGCATCTGTTGTCCAACCTCACAGTTATCTCTGAAAATTTTCTATGGCATCACATTACAAAAAACAAACAAAAAAATCCAAACAAAACAAACAAAAATCAACTTCTTGTTCTTCTGGAATCACAAATTTGATAACTTAAAAAAGCATCAGAAATCCTGCTGAATGGATTGTTCCAGAATATTAAATGAAATCTTAAAAAATATATTTGTATTGCAGCAATCCCCAAGAAAGGTATGGAAAACACAGTGGCAGGACAAGAGTTACAGGAGCAACATAGAACCTATCAGCTTCTACATCAGCCGAAACATACATTGTTCAGTGCTTCATTTTCACATTTGCTTCCATTACAGAAGAAAACCTTATCACCTTTGTACCAAGTCACAGAGGACAGGCAATCAATGTAAGCCTTGCTACAACACACATCCCCAGATCATGTTAAACAAGTTACATCCATCACCCATTCTTGCAGCAGGAAGACACTTGAGGGCACTTGCTCAAAAAAACACGCCGAGTCGATGGCATAGTAAGATCCTCTGCCTCAGACATCTGATCTGTCTGGCCAGTTTAGCAATACTGATCAGCCCACAAAAGACACCGGGGTCCCTACTGGGTCCTGAGTTGTACCAAGACTTGGAATGATCACTCGCTTCTCTGAGTACCTCCCAGCTTCTGCTGCCCCTGTCTCATGCTACCTCTTTCCTCCAAGGATGCAGTCTTTTTTCTTGTGCAGTAAAAATCATCAGGGTTCAAGTATATTCATCCTCGCAAGGGCATCGAGGGCAGACACACTGCTTGCTCCTAATGTAAACGTCAGGCCCCAGTTTTGCCCCAAACTACCACCAGCTGCACGCCTAGGTTTTCACAAGCACAAATTTAGTTCAGATTTTTGTACAGCTGTGTTTTACAAACATAGAAAATCCTCGAGTGGATATGCACCTTCTAAAGAACAAAGCAAAACCTTTGCTTTGTACCACTGTGTACCACATTCTACTATGCCAAGGTCTGTGAGCTACTGTATAAATGGTCAGAGAGTAGAAGTGTCAAAGTTGGCATGGAAGTGTTGTTTTTGTTGGGGTCTTTTTGTTTGTTTGGTATTTTTGTGGGCTTTGTTTTGTTTTTAAGGTATTGGTACTATTTTTCGTACTCCTGCATCTAGGAAAACAGATGTCAATGGGACAAGTCCAACTAAGCAGTCTTGAGAGATAACAAAACAGGACAATTTAAAATCTGCCATGATTTTCTCCTTTTTCCTTCCCCTCCTGTAAGATACTGTTAATTTAAGGTCTGACACCACACGGTGAGGGAATAGTAGTTGAAACAAACCATAAAACAATGTCCTTCAGTACTGTTTTCTAAAGGAGAATGTAGGTACATTCCCCAAGCTTGACCTTTTTGGTAGCTGGGGTTTGGTGACCACAAGACATTTTAGAGATAAGCGGCAAAACAAGTTTAGGGAGGACTTTTTAAAACTTTAGCTTTCAGTCCAATTTGTTTCTCAAGGAAATAATTCTGGAGTATTAACAGCTACTTATGCAAGAAGTTAAATGATATGGGGAGGAAAAAAAGAAACAACAGTAATATAAAGACTGTAATACTTCTCCTACTGAGGCTTTCTGGTACCTGATATGACCACTGTTTCTCTAACATGACCAGAAGGAAGATATGATAATGAAATCTCAAGGAACTTTTTAACAGTAAAAGGAGCAAAGACATGACAAAATCAAATACAGATAAAATAGTTCTTAAAAAAATTCAAAGAAAATATGCTGAAGGAAAAAAACCCCAATGGTCCCACCAAACGCCCAAAAGACAATAACCCAAAACAGGGTAAACCCAAGCCTTTTCAGGGTCCATCCACAAAACCCAAGTTTCTATACACACACCTGACATATTCTCCACACCCTTCATGGTCTCAGGTGGGATTTCTGCCCACCACCCCTGGCATTTATGCACCTGTCCTGAGTCAGGACAATCCTGTGTTCTTTACTTCTCAAAGTCCTCCTGCCACTTTCAGTCCAACATCCACACACCCCTTCTCGCTTTCCCCTGTGCCAGGTGCTGGCTTGGATTTTTGGATGGAGCACAGTAAGACATTGCATAGAAGCTAAAACCTTAGAGCTGCCTTACCTTACAGAAACAACAGGGAATGATGGAAGTGGAAAGCTGCTCCATTCCCACTCTTATAGGGAGAAGCTAGGTCATTTCCTTCCCCCGATAAAAACCAGCTCTGATAGGTATGGGGAGAATCAATTGCTCTATTTGGTGCTGTCCCCAAGGCTCGGCATTCCAGAAGATAAGGTATCTCCCCAGCAGGACAGACAAGCTGAAATCAGTACTAGCCACTGTGTGACTAACCTATGAGACCTTCCTGGGGTTGTTTATCACCAGTTAAGAATTTGAAAAAACTTCTGCCAGGAAGAGAAGGCGTTTCAGGCAACAGCTGATAAAAGATCTAATGAAAAGCACCAAGACAACTGCCCATGAAATTCTTGCAAGAAAGCGTCAGTTAAGAAAATATTCAGAGGATGGCTGCCAAAATCCAATCTCCAAGAAGACCTTGTTTTTAAGAGGAAATGGAAGAGAAGCACTTTCAAAGAATAAATGTCAGAAATGGAAAAAAAGAAAGGTTGAAGTGATGTGTGTTCACAGATCAATCCAGGCTAGAGGGATAGGTATCCAACAGAGTTCTTTGCTCAAATAACAGATCATATTGCGAAAAAGAAAAGCTGACTAATGACCTGATCTTAAAGTAAAAGGGCATTTCATATTTGAGGGTTCAGGAAATTCTATCCAGGGTAAACCTTCACCAAGACATTGCTCTTTTTAAATTAAGTTTTACAGATTTACATTCTAACAAGCAGCCTTTCAGCACTTGATAATTATTAGCCCAGACAACTTTGGTATCCACATATTTTAAACTCATGCTCTAGTGGCAGCTCCAAAATGCCCCCAAACAGTTGAAAAGGAGATGAAAACCACTATTAGTCTTAAAGATGAACAAATCACATTAAAACAGCAGACAATGAGAAGTCAAAATATTTTGTTGCAAAGGAAGTGGTAAAGAAGTTTCAAAATATAGAGATGTTCTTGAGGTCACAAAAATATTTTTGGGAAAACATTCTTAAGTGATTGCTAATGATGCCCCTGACATTATTTATTTAGGATCAGATGAACAAGGTGCTTTTTTAACAAGAAAGACAGAACTGAGTTTGTCCTATAAAGGGCTCACAGTCCAGTCTGATAAGTAAAAGGTGAATAAAGAACTATGCAACTGCGTAGGATTGAGAAAACAAGTATGCCAAACTCAGGATAGCACGAGTCTTGCCCTGCCAAAGACTAAAAATATGAACAAGATAGGGGCCTTGCAAAACAGCTCGATAGAGGCAACAGAGAAGATTGTGTAAATACCTTCACAAGCTATTTACACTGAACCTACCACCACAATGAATGTCATGAAGACTGTCCCATGCACCTATAGATTTAGAATTCACATGTAGTTTTACATTGAGTAGCAATGGCCATGGATAATTGCCCAAAGTATGTATCCAATATAATTTCTTAAATGTACCCTCTTGTAAAGCTGAAACCTCTCACAGGATTACCTTGCTTTGCACTTCAGCAACACCCTATTTGAATGGGTCAGTGTTCCACAGTCTCTTGCTCTGTCAATTACTGAGCTCCACTGAAAACACTCTACTATTTAGCCTGCTGAGATGCTTTTTTTTTTTTTTTTTTTTTTAACATAAATACAAAGACAGGCCATTCTGAGTCTACTCAAGCATGCCCCTCAATGGCTATTCTCTTCTCATGCACACAGCTGAGTATTATGGCTTACATTACCTTTGACCCCTCACCTAAACCAAACTAATAAATAGCTCTTCATTATAACACGGCAATAAAACTTAAAGATTAAAAACTCTGGGTTCATATAAAACTGTTTCAAATGTCCTCACATGAACCTAAATCTTAATGCTTAATGAGCCTTGGGGCCCGTCTCTCTAAACTGGAGACATGCCAACTCCACGATGCTGATAGTGTTTTGGCTTTACAACGCAGAGCCTGAAAACCGCAGGAGAACACCAGTCCCTTCTCACTTCAAGGCATGGGTCACATTCAAAACTTCAAGTAAGCCTATGAAACTCAAATACCTTCTTAGTTTCCAGGAATAAGAAATTCAAGCAAAAGCCTAATTAAGCCTAAGGGGCTGGGCATCCACTAACTTCTCCAGTGAGGTATCTGTCAAGACAAGAGTCTCTGCACTGTACACTACACAGCCAAGTGCTGAACTGATGCCAGGCCTATACCACTGACAGACAAGTCAAATAATATATCTGCAAAATCCTACAATCTACAAAGACGACCAAGTATTTGTTTTCGCCTACTAGGTCTCCATAACTGGCACAGCAGTTTCACATAAGTGACATTAACTTGCAAGAAGAACTTGATTTTTAAACAGCCAAACAACTGAAATGCCATCTATACAATGAAGGCTGTTCTCCATACCTAACGGTACCGCTGACTCAGAAGACAAAGTTTTACTATTCCATAGCATTACACTGGCACTGATCTGGCACATATCCAGCCCTTGCTGAAAACAGCATTCACGTCAGCCCAAAGCTTGGTCAGATGCACTATAACCATGATGCAAGCCCAAAGAAACTCTGCCCTCTGAGAAAAAGCAGCTCATTCATTACCAGTGACATGAAGAACAGAAGCCAAGGAGATTTCTTATTTTTAGATGATAATTATTCTCATGACAGAGAAAATGATAAATTCCATTAAGTAATTCTTAATCATAATCACTTTCAGCTCACTCAGCTTTATAGCCACACTTCAGTTTTTCTTTAAATACTATTAAAATAATCTATCTGCATGACTACTCACTTTTATTTTATTTAGAAGTAAAACCTAAAAAACTTTCTTGTACTTTTTCAGAGCATATATTCCTAGAGTGCACATCTGAAGTGAACTGCCTTTCCTACACAGTCCTACATGAGAAAAAGTGTAAAACTTTTTCCTTAAATAACTGTACATACCCAGTTTTACCAGGATTACTTAACAACAATTAAAACCTGTCTATTTGCTCTTTCAAAAAATAAGTAAAAAGTTACAGAGTCAAAGAATCCTGGTTTGAAACAATAAGCATAGTTTCCGCACATCTTACTAAGCTACATAACACCATGTGGTAATATACAAAATAGACATCTCTAAGTAACAAAGAAAAGTTTGGGAAAATGCTCATAAGCTGATATCCAGAACTGTATATGCAAGTGACATCCATCTTTAACATCCAGTTAAACATCCAGTTTTCCTCTTTCATATGTTTATGCCATGGCTTCTCAAGGTATGCAGTTAAATATACATTAGAACTTTCATGCTTGAGAAAAATCAAAGCTTTATCATGCCTGCATTTACTCTATAAATTGATTTACATGCATACATAAAATAGACAAGCAGCTAAGCTGTTGTACATACAGAACGCAAGGTATTATACACAAGCATGATGCTGTTGGACTCCACTGCAAAGTCAAATAATTTCTGCTGATATCTAAATCTGGATTGGGTTTGAGTTCGTTGTTTAAGGTCCTTTGCCCAGGATCCATGTCCCAGCTGTTGTTGTTACTCTCCTTTATGGCTTGGTCCTATTCCTGACATTAGACTCTCATTACAACTAATACAAACTTTCAGGGTGACTGGACTCCTGTACTGCTTGATTCCTGAGAAAGCTTGAGAGAAAATATGATCCAAATTGCATGTCAGAAATGCTTACAGATATATTGGATATTTATCACTCTTAGACAGTCATATCAAAGCAAGTAATTAACTTGGGTTTTCCAAGTTTCACATCCCCACAGAGACCTTTCTAACTGCTGAATGCCCAATGTGAAAGAAGGAATCCTGCAGTAGTAGAGCTGAGCAAGAGGATGGCAAAAAAAACGGAAGGGAACTGCTCACCTTAAAAACACACTTGCAAGAATATTAATGCAGTAATAATTGGGCAAGGTTGCAAGAAGATGTACATATCTTTGTTTTCATGTAGTAATTATTAAAGTTATTAATAGCACTTGTTGCATGGTTAGAAATAAAAGCAACTTCCTTATCTGCTGTTTCAGAAAAGCAACAAAACTACCCAAATTAGTGGGGCAGGTGGATGGAAACAAAATATACTTTTTCTTTTGCAATCAACCTTCATTCAAATGTCTGAATCTGTAGAATAGGAACACCTAAGATTGCAACAACCAGATGTAATTTATTCCTGATTAATCCTCTAGCTTCTTATGAGATCTGGGTCAAACCAAAATGTTAAAGCTATGTAACAAGAAAAAAAAAAAAAAAGAAAAAAGAAAAAAAAAGAAAAAAGAAAAAAGAACATGCACTGGAGTGAAAATTGGGAATTTCTAGTGATATTTCCTGCTACTGGTGTTGTATTCTTACCTCATATAGCTTTCCACCATGTTCCCCGGAGGGCACATTTGCCCACCCATGCAGCGGTGTAGCCAGGAAACTCCTCAGTCTTTGCATATGAGAATTTAATACACAAAGCAAGAACAGAGCAAGAATTGCCTCCACCTAGCTATGATGTCCCTTGCTGAAATCACCATCTGAACTGACGTCAGACAGCTATGCTAAAAAGCCATGAACTCATTGCTGACAAACAGAAATCAGTCACTGGCTTCTCAGCACAGCTGGGTGAACAATTGGAGCTGGCACTGTCAGGGCAACAGCACAAGTGGGCTTTCAAATATCCAGAAAGAAGGAAGGGCTTGTGTTACTCTCATCTGTCAGCTTGCCGCTTCATGGCCTCCTGCATTGTTTAAATCTGCTCCTCATGCTCCCGAGTTGAGGGCGGCAAGCTATAAAAGTGTCGTAATGAGGCCAGATCGCGTCACCAGCCGCAGTGTAAGCACTCCCAGGGCAGGCACAAGGCTTGTGGGTGCCGGTGGCTAGCACGTGAGCGCAGGGCTGCTCTGCAAGCCAGGCTGCTGGTCCATGGCACTTCCCTTCCAAGAGTCCAAGCTTTTGGCATCGCGCAGTTGTATTAGTTTTCATTTATTAAAATATGTGGATAGTTGCTAGACGTGAATGAATCATTTATAACCGGTGTAGTGATATCTGCCTGAGTTTGCAGGTTGTGTAGGCCACAGGCATCGGGATCAGCTGGAGGGAAGCTTGGCACTACTGTGCCTAAAGTTCCAACAATCCTGCTCTAGACACAGACAAAGATTTCCCCTGGGCCATTTTGCACATGTTCGGGGAATGGACTCTGTCATGGTGGCTAACCCCATCCCCTCCCTTCTGCAAAATGCCTGCAAAGTCAGAGGGTAGCTTGAGACATGTTTGGGAGACTCAGGGCATACTGGCTGTGTCCCCGTTCCTGACATCAGTTTCCAGTCCTCTAGCTGCTGGGATCCCTCAGGACTCGAGTTCACTTTCAGTCCTCATCGCACAATGGAACAGGCAGGAAAAAGACTGACACAGCCATGTGGAAGTAACTACCACTCACATGGACATCACCCACATAAGTGTCTGTCTATGAGTTGCCAGTTAACGACACTGTGGAGATAAACTGAGGCAAGTTTAGCTTCTCCCTAAAATGTCTACAAATCAGATAAACTAGATCAAAGGCTATGAATCCTTCCATCTTCAGAAACCTAAGACAGCTATAATTTCTTTCTTGATTCCGGTAGCTTATCAGAGACTTTGAGATCAGATTGTCATCTACTTGTTGAGGTCAGCCATGATGAAAGCACAACAGATTGGAAAGAGCTTGAGAGAGAGCTTAAATACCGCTAATTTTTGATCATGAAGTACCCAGATAGGTCTCTGATAAACCAGAAAACTTCTGTCTACAGAGACAATATTGCCTGTGGCAGCTTCACTAGCACTTATTCACTGAGCAAGAGACAAAAAAATTTACTACCAGTGCTTCACCTGGCAAAGCCTGTACTTTTTGAAGATACGTTAAGAGCTCACAGTGTTACACCCCAAATTTCTGTTGAGCTAGTTAGCTTAGAGTGGACTAGGAACCAGCGAGGAGCACGCTTTTATTGTTGGGCTCATAATTTGTTCATCATCAGAAAGCCAAACTTGAAGGCCAAATTTGTAGGTCTCTGGTTAATGCTCTGTAGACTATAGAGTTTTATGCACTAGCCACAGCTGCCAGGAGCAGAATGCAATTCAAACATCAGGGCCTCTCAGATTTGAGGTTGAGGAGACAGATCTTTTCATGTTGTTTACCACCTGTGGATAAGTGCAAACCAAAGACAAGCCATTTGCCCAACATCACTGAGCGATTTAGTAGTATAACCATGTGGTGTCCCTTGACTTGCTTATTACTGGAGCTGACAGCCTCTTAAGAAATACATATTTATGCATTTCATTAGCCAAACATCAGTTGGCTAAGCTGTACATCTTAAAGATTTACAGCATTTAAACCAGACTACCTCTGCTTACTTGCAGATAAGATTACAATCTAATCTCAAAACACACATCCCTTATTTTTCATGGAACACAATTCAACCTTAACATTTAAAGAGCACTGTGAAATGATTCAGCACACAGTACTTCCCTTGAACACACAGAGGAGAGAGATCTTGTGCAAGAGGCAACCCTTAAATACAAAGAGGTAAACTACATGCTCCTTCCGAGTTACACAACTTTTGATCAACAATAACAACTACTTCCCTCCTCCCAAAGCCACTCCTCGGCAAAGACATGCAATTACAATCAAACCAGATCATATCATTTCCTTTATGGTTTTTTTTTCCCCTTTCACAGTTAAAGTTCAAGCTGTCTGATTAATGACACCAGTGAGATATATAACAGTATTTACATGGGTAGGTTTCAAAGCTATCGTAAGCTACCTAGAGCTGAGTTACAGGATATTAGCTCAAATCTACTGCTGAAAACAGTTTCCAAGTTGCAGTATCTTTCACAGTATAAAACCTAACCAATAGCCGCAATGGTCCAGCTAAACATCTCAGGAGATCCATTTATAAATTTCAATACGCATTAAGTTCTGCACAAGCTTCATCCTTCTAGTGTGCAAAGACAGCTTTTACCAACTTCAGTGACAGCCTGCATGCCCAGGGAAAGAAATCGGTCCATACAGGTGATTCAGATCCCAAACTCCTGACATCCTGCATAGGATTTTCTAAGAACTACGAGCATTAGGGCACTCTTCCAAATTGCTCTTAAAAGTCACCAGCTTTGGCATTTAAGCCCACAACAAGCTTTTGGAAGACTCTGCCTAAAAACTAGCTAATAAAACCAGAGAGAAGCGTCCAAAAGTTAACTTGCATTTCTTGTCCAAAAATTACAAAACACATCTTTCAAATACACCTTTAGGTAAAAGTTAGAGGATGCTTTACCTTTCCAGAAACTATAAAAGCAGCTGAGTATTGATGGTATTCAGATGGCTAACTCTTGACAGTGCTCGGACCTGGAGTTGGTCCAAAACACCTCGCTGCAGAGATGGCCGCAGGCAGGTGTGGAACACCGTTTGCCAATCTGTGGTTAACATCTTTAAATAAAAGCAAAGCAAAAAGCAAACATCATTTTTTACTTTACATAACCCAGCTAAGGAGCTGGGGTGGAGTGAGGGAAGCACTTTGCAAAACCTGTTTTCTTTAAGCCACATTTCAATCCTCACCATAACAATAGCTTTGGCACTGAAATGACGTTGCAGTGAAACACCAGCGTGCACAATGTCAAAACTTGCAAAAGGAAACCAACAATTGGACATACTAGCTAAAGTTCATTTCAGCGTTAGTCAAGGTTGTATCCAAGGCTCAAAACTATAAGTGTTACTTACTCACACAGAAGAATGCCGTTTTCTAATCCAGAACGAAAATCTTTCTCACCAAAACTTCTGCCCGTCACTTGCTGCAAAAGAGTAGGAGGAAACAGAAGAGTGACATGTATTAGAAGGCATAGTTTATAAGAGCAATGCATAACATTCAGTTAAAGCATCTGCTGCATAGGAAACATCTGAGCTTTACAGGCCTTGCCAAAGGACTAAGTCGTGTCCGTCAACCAGCTTCCTCCTTCCCATTTCATCGATCTATTTAACACATAGAATGAAGTATTTGCTCTGGCCAGTGCAATTACAGATTAAACCAGAGCTGTTTTCTAGAAGTAAAAAACAAAATCTACAACCCCAAACCTACAAAGTAATCTTCAGAGATTTTAAAAATTTTCTTCTATAGGATTTTGAATTTTAGAACTATTTTATTTAGACAAATTATGTATTTTTACTTCTTTTTTTGCACCATGTTAAAAATCTTGTACCGGGTTTGAACTTATGGCCTTTAACTTATCACCTTTATAGAATAAGCAATGGGAATTGGAAGCGCTCGCACGAGTTACAGCCCTTCAGACACACACTGCAATACTCCTGGTCATATTCAATGATATTTCACATCATGAAGTCAACTGTGAGCATGAATAAAAACTCAGTGGAAGCTGAGGCTTAAGCACCTCCTCACAGTCTGCAGCTTGTCAGGGGTGCTTGGACCAGGAGGTACATTCTGCATTATGAGCTCTTAAGACAGACGGTGCTGCTTAGGGATGGACCATCTAGGAACCGTCTAGGAATCCCCATCTCACCGGAGGGTGCCGGATGCTACAAGTGTGACTGAACCCCTCTTTATGACTCACTACCATGTTGACAATGGCTTGCCATTCATCCTCAAATCATTCTCAACAGATGATGTGTTCAGTTAAAAGAATACTTTTTATTACCAACAGCAAATATATAAAAATAGTTGCTATGTTTAGAAAGCACTGAACAGAAACAAAACAAAGTAAAAAAAGCCTGCCTAGTTTTTAATTGTCCTCCAGGAGGTCTTCTCCTCACCCAGCCAAAACATTTACCGGATGCTTATAGAGTTCTCATGGCTCGCATCCAATCTTTCAGCAAGACCCTTGCTCTGGGCGTTGCTTCTACCACAGAGAACAGTGACTTGGGGACACATCTGTCCTTACGTCCCCATTTTCTCCTTACTGTTCCATTCAGATACAAGACCCTTCCCCTCCCAGTTTCCTGTCATAAAGACAGCAATTTATAAAAACTGACAAGTTTGGCACTTTCCCACGGGATTAGTGAATGTACCAGCTTCACAAATGCTGGTTGTAGCTATGCACAGTCTTAGACAGAGAACAACACTTTTTTGGAATTGAAGTGCAAATGCAAAGCCTAAAACCTAATCCCCCACTTAATTATAAACATATTGTTTTTTTCAATGTGAAGGAACTTCTCCCAGCAAACTGGTATGACAGTGTGCAAACTTTAACCCCCCATACTCTGAAAAGACATCAGGTGACAATCATATTTTATGCAAATGCATAAAGTAGAACAAGGCACGATGTTGTCCTCATACCTCAGAAGAAACCAGATGCAATTTGCCAGCAGTAAATGACCTCTAATAATTTAAACTATCTTTAATCATAGTAAATAATCTCTAATCTGGATCTGCTAGGACAGAGGGAAATCATGACAATAAAACCATTAGCATTTGGGATGAATGATAGATGGAGCATATCAAAACTGACTTTTATTTCTTCCACAGAATAAAGTGCAGTATAGAAAGGAGTAGGAAGAGCTATTTCATAACAGCCTGACTCATAGTGGTTTTTTCATCTATGCAGGGGAAAAAAAAAAAAAAAAAAAAAGATAGTAATCTTATTTCACTCCTCAACATCAAATGTTCCAGCTATGAAAGTCAATCTTTTTATGTGTTTGTTGAACATCATCATTCATCAGGTGTATTGGGTCTGGCTGAGATGGAGTTAATTCTCCCCACAGCAGCCCTCATAGTGCTGTGCTGTGTATTGGTAGCTAGCAAACTGTTGGTAACACACCAGTGTTTTGGCTACTACTGAGCAGTGCCAGCACACATCAAGGCTTTCCAACATTTCTTTTTCCCCAGCAGCAGGCTGGGGGTGGGCAAGATCTTGGGAGGGGACACAGCTAGGACAGCTGACCCAAACGGACCAAAGGGATATTCCATACCATATGACGTCATGCTCAGCAGTAAGAAACTGAGAATAGGGGGAGGAACAGGGCGGGGGCATTCGTTGTTTTTTTTTTTACAATGTTTGTCTTCCGGAGTAAGGGGCACGCTTACTGAAGCCCTACTTCCCAGGAAGTGGCCAGACATCGCCTGCTGATGGGAAGTAGAGAATAATCTTTGCTTTTTGCTTTGCTTCCGCACGCGGCTTTTTGCTTTAGCTACATTAAACTGCCTTTATCTTGACCCACGAGTTTGGGATTGTTTTTTCTCCATCTTCCCTTCTCCCCTCCCTGCCTTGCTGAGGAGGCGAGTGATAGAGCGGCTCTGGTGGGCACCTGGCCCCCAGCCAGGGTCAACCCACCACAGTCCTTTTTGGCGCCCAACGTGGGGCACGAGAAAATCGAGATAAGGATAGTAATTGGAAGAGGTAACGGGCAAAACATTGACTGAACGTAACTTGAGAGTGATATAGTGGTGAAGGGACTAGAGGTAGATTTTGTGTGTAGTTTGTCCACTCTTGTTTGGTGTTGTGATAGTGTTGTTTTGATTTTGATGTGGGGAATTCTTTTTCTTTTCCTTTGTTGATGTGATTAGTGTTTGAAGTTTTGTGTTGAATGTATATTTTAATGATAATTCTTAAATATGTGATTCACAGAGGCGAGGGGTGGAATGTGTTGGTTTTGCGTGGCAAGGTTTTGGTAGTGGGGGGGCTACAGGGGTGGCTTCTGTGAGAAGCTGCTAGAAGCTTCCCCTGTGTCTGATAGAGTCAATGCCAGCCGGCTCCAAGACGGACCCGCCGCTGGCCAAGGCCAAGCCAATCAGCGCCTCTGTGATAACATATTTAAGAAAGAGAAAAACAGTTAGAGAGCGCTTTTTGCAGCCAGAGAGAGGAGTGAGAAGATGTAAGAACATCTGCAGACACCAAGGTCAGTGAAGAAGGAGGGGGAGGAGGTGCTCCAGGCGCCGGAGCAAGATTCCCCTGCAGCCCGTGGTGAAGACCATGGTGAAGCAGGCTGTCCCCCTGCAGCCCATGGAGGAAGGATGAGGGGGTGTAGAGATTCCACCTGCAGCCCGTGGAGGACCCCACGCCGGAGCAGGTGGAGACACCTGAAGGAGGCTGTGGCCCCGTGGGAAGCCCGCGCTGGAGCAAGCTCCTGGCAGGACCTGTGGATCCGTGGAGAGAGGAGCCCACGCCAGAGCAGGTTTGCTGACAGGACTTGTGACCCCGTGGGGGACCCACGCTGGAGCAGTTTGCTCCTGAAGGTCTGCACCCCGTGGAGGAGACTTACGTTGGAGAAGGCCGTGAAGGACTGTCTCCCGTGAGAGGGACCCCACGCTGGAGCGGGGGAACAATGAGTCCTCCCCCTGAGGATGAAGAAGCGGCAGAAACACCGTGTGAGGAACTGACCGTAACCCCCACTCCCCGTCCCCCTGTGCCGCTGAGGGGGGCGGAGGTTGAAGCCGGGAGTGAAGTTGAGCCCGGGAAGATGGGAGGGGTGGGGGGAGGTGTTTTAAGATTTTGGTTTTATTTCTCATTCCTCTGCTCTGTTTTGCTTAGTAATAAATAAGATGAATTCCCTCTCTAAGTTCGGTCTGTTTTGCTCGTGATGATAATTAGAGAATGATCTCTCCCTGTCCTTATCTCGACCCGTAAGTTTTCTTTTATTGTACCTTTTCTCCCCTGTCTAATGAAAGAGGGGAGTGATAGAGCGGCTCTGGTGGGCACCTGGCCCTCAGCCAGGGTCAACCCACCACATCAGGGAGCAGTACTGAAATTGTTAACACAATCCAGGTATGAATCCACCTGCCAAAAGCCGTCACCTGCATATCGCTGTCATTACTGCTGATGTAGGAAGGTTTCATACATAATTTCTGGCTGCCCGAATAAAATCATGAAATGCAAATGCACAGCTGGAACAACAATTCATCCAGCGAGAGGTACAACAAGAACTGACAGCAGGTGAGGAAAGACAGGAAGGTCCAGGAACAGTGCATGTCTGTTTGAAAAGGAACTGGAAGTAAATGAGGCATGGAAAGGTTTATGCTTATTCTAGATGATCCAGCTGTAGAGCGGAAACATTAATCAGCTACAAGGCTCCTGATTTAGCCAATTAAAATATAAGAACAGTTCAACAGAGAAAGGCTAGAAACTAAAATTGAGCATGAAGATGACATTATAAATGACAGAGATAAACCCAACAGGGGACTGAGGAGCAAGAAACTGGGTCCACCTTTTCCAGAGGAAGTGAGAGCTCAGTTTCTTGGCCTATGCAGACACATACGCATGTGCGTGCACACGCGTACACGCTGCTCTCTGCGGGAGGCCACTTCGGGCCATACCCTCAAGAACAACTACAGCAGGCCAGCCTCCTGCACGTTGCCAAGATAACCTTTGTTCAGCACACAGAGTGGGACGAGCGAGGATTCAAAGTGACTTCAAGCAAAAGGATTGGCACTTTCATATTTGCTAACAGTCACATGTAGCTAAGTGCATACTAAAGTTTTCCCAAACCTGTGTAAAAAGAAAAGCACGTGCATTAGCCACAGTATCACAAAACGGTTGCATGCATCACAGGTCACGTTATTAATCTAAGCACTAGTCTGTTCCTACTAGCTTTTCTTCTTCCACCTCTGGAAAAAAGCCTCCAGTTTGACTGCTTAATGAAACGCTGAAAAAATTGACGTACAAGGACTAGAGGGTAGCATTTACAATGCTTCTATAGAGCTTTACTGGACAAAATGAAATTGTACATCTGCAGCCAGGTGCAGAAAACTGGAAAATGAGGGAAAAGATCTTTAGCCCATCTTTAGCTTTAATCTACAGAGAACCAGTGTTCAGAACTGAACCTGTAGAAAAACAGTCACAGACAAATGCAAGGTAGTCTGTATCCTGGACTGCTGCCTTTAGGAAAGGAAAAAGAACCAACGAGATGAGAGAACATCGAGAATTAGCCTTTCTTCGCAAGGCCCTCTCTAGACCACCACACTTTCAAGACACAACTCCACCTGCTACCTAGCATCGCCCCCATGTCACCAGTACAGACCGGCACACTTGGGCAGTACAGGAGGGAGCAGGATACATGGGAGTTCCCCATTCACTTCTGCAATGCCAGCACACTGTAATTCTCTGCAGTGCAGGGGTACAAAAGTTAGAACGAAGCACCTTAAAGGAAAAAAAAAATTACTAAAAAAGTCTACCACTTCTTTAATAAGTTCTATAAAGCTGAGAGGAAAAGAGCTGCCTTTCCATATCATACTGTAAATTAAAAATAGAGAACAGAAGCGAAACACAATATAATTTATTTTTGTGCCTCATTTATGTGAGGAGGAGTTGTTTTTTATTCATCATCTGGATGATATTTTCTTCTCTGTAAAAAGCTACTAGCGTCTTCAACCGGGGCAATTATTTGACTGCCGGATGCATTTATCAGTTTCACTGCCACTTAACAACCCAGAAAAGGAACCTAAAATGAATAATAAAATTTTTCCAAAAGGAATATTAGGAGACTAAACCACAGCACACTGACTCTCTATCACAAGCTTATGGCAACAACTTTAATATGCATTTACACATAGTAACACTTCTTATATAGAGTATTGTTGCTGATTAACTCCTTTGTTCTTTGCAGTTACGCATGCCACTAAATTTATGTCATCATCGATGGCTGTCATCCAGGCACTAACCAGTGCCATATTACACAACTCTATTTTCACTAAGCTTCAGTTCACATTGTTTTCCTTGCGTTTTGTATTGCTGCTGGTGCTTCCTGAGATGGAGCTTGCAAAGCCTCTGGTGTCAAAACAGCTTAAGGGCATGAAAAAGAAAAGGTGACAAATTAGTGAGCAGATGCTGGCCTCAGGTGAAATTTATCTCAGCCAACAAGATATAAGTACTTGAATAAACACTAAGTCATCAGGGACAACACTGTGAAAATAGTTAGCTTCATTTTCTGTGTACACATCTGAAAACAGCATGTAAAGCAGTGAACAAAAATACAGACAGGAGAGGTCTTTGTACTCATTACACCTTTTGGAGAGCTTGTGAAGCATGACAGCAAGGAAAGAAAGATTTTCAAAAAGTTTGGTAGGCTGTTCATTTCTTTCTATACGGGTACACTGCATTTCAGTTTTGTACAACCACTGTTTTCCCCTCTATAATTTTTTACTTAAGTGAAAAAAGCCCACCCTGCTACTTAAGCAGAAAAACACACCACTTTTACTTCAGAGAGATGTGAAAGTAAGGCCTAAACTGTAATAATCACAGGTATGTAAACAGAAAGTATTAGATCATTGGCAGGGAACACAAACCACCAAAAGAAGCGTGACAGTTTCCAGGGCATCAGGATTTGGTGCCTCCAGAGTAATGAATTCCTGATTCCCCATATCTGACATATCATTTGAGCTAGTAACATGAATATGCAAGTTAAATTCCTTTTTCATGTAGCATAGACAAGAGATTTCTGAACTAAACAGCACTGACAAATTTAAAGCCAGCTCCACATTTGCAGACCAGAAGTGTACCACATTGCTATGGCAGCGCCATGGGACTTGGAGACCTTTCACTGGCTCCTGGTTCTGCCACGTCCTCCACATGCAATGCTCTGCTCTGTCTGCAAAAGTGGACCCGGTGTATCATCTAGGCATGAGCTCCCTCTCTCTTACTCCACAGCAGAGGGATTTAAATTGTTAAAATCATAGCAATATAAATCCGTCTTGAATTACAAATATTAGGAAGCTAGTTGATTTAGTACAAACTTGAAGACTGCATGAACGGAGCTTCCCAAGAGAAACAAGCACTGGTCTAGGTGTACCTATCTTCCAGAAAAGCTGAATGATGACAAGCACTCTGCACAAAGCTTTCCAAGGCATCACAGTAGTGAGGTAATTTACTACTAAAATCAATAAAAGGGTGAATAACTTAAATATCTTTAGTGGGTATTTCTACTCTCAAGGACAAAACCAGCATGAGCTCAGAATGACTAATATAGCCAGCGACGAACCACCTGAAATTATGTAGTATGGCACTTGAAAATTTAAAGAATGCACGGGAGGAAGTGGGGAGATTTCACACTTGGGGAGCAAGATTAATCTGCAAAGAAAGCACCTAACATTTATTTTTAGATCTTCCACTTCCTAGTCACTTAAGTTTAACTGCAATTTGCAAAGTTAACTAGCTATGCTGAAGTCCCCTTTGTCCTTTTCCTCTGACTATTCACCCTTGTACTATTCTTTAAAGAGCCAGGGAGTTGACTTGCTCTTTTTCACACTTGATAGGAACTCATCTTTTTTCTAGCAACAACAGAATAAAATAGAGGATAGCATATCCTCCTCCATTTGCTTTAATTTTCCATCCGTCACACTCTCAGTTGGGTTAGCTGACAGTTTGGTGTCAACACATAGCATGGGAGAACCATACCCACCAACACAAACATACTCCCAACGCCTTTGGTGGACCCAATTTTAAGTCCTCACCAAATGAATGATTTCTTTGCTATAGGATGCCGGTGAGTGCCTTTTCTTTTCCACGAAGGGAGAGACAACTAAAAAAAACACAACAGCTGATTCTTTCCAACTCCTTGCATAGTTTAGTGAGGAAATGAGACTATGAATGGACACATGCATTTATATTTAATGTGTAGACTAAAAGAACAGACAGGTTCAGTCAGTACTCCATTTAGGAAACATGACAAAAGAAACACAGAAAGAAGAGTAAACCAAATGCACTAGATACAGACTTCCACCCCAGGCCCCAGTCATCCCTGTTCTTCCTATTAAACAAGAATTTGCCAAGAGGAAGACAACAGAGCTCCATTTACAAGACAAACCACAAGCCAACTCTGAACTGCTACAGAGCAGCACTGCTCTGTTGACTCAGGCCTTGAGTTTAGCAAGTCTTTGACAACACCCCCTCACCACTTCCGTATACACCAACAGAGAGAAGAGCTCAGTCTCTGAGCATCTGCACTACAATTCTGCCTGCTGAAAGGGTAAGACACGATGAGAGAAGACAACTACAAGCAAACGAGGCTTATTGCTGCTGATAAAGCACTGGCATTGCTATAGTCCTCCTTTTCCCATCAACATACCACCGCCATCAGCAGCTATTACCTATCTAAGGCTTTAAAGCTAAGTCTGGGAAGGTTTTGTCCTTACTAATCCTGCTCGTCACCAGAGCTTTCCACACTGAAATTCTGCATTGCTAACAGTAGTATTATACACACAGGGTTGCCATACGTTGTTTGGATTTATGATCTTGTGGAGCCGTGCACATTTCTGCCAGGACATCTGGTAGTATAATCCCACTTGGCTGGCAAGCTGCTAAGGAGTGTTAAAGTTTCATGATAGAGTAAGATCAGGCTTCTTTTTCATCTCCTCTCCCTAATGCTGTTTGTATACATTCCCAGGTGCATTGCCAAACGTTGCAGCCTTCCCTTTGGGGTGGGGTGGGGCAGAAAACATTTCATTCAAGGTTGAATATTTTGGAGAAAAGAGCAAAGAGCAGCAAGGGAGAATTTAAAAGCAACTTCCATCAGCCTTTTCTCCTGGCTGCAGCTCAAGTCCTGAAAGCTTCACCTAGCAGCAGGTCATCTGTTACATCACATTTGTATTTGACAGTCAGTAAATTGCTATTGCATCATTGTTTTATGGGTAACCAACTACTTATCTGTACTTCAAGCAGTATTATCAAAATTAGATACCAGATGACAGACATGACAGAACACCCTAAGATACCTGGTCTTGATCAGTGGTTCAATTTAGGGTTCTTTTTATTGCTAAAACAGAAAAAAAAGAAGAAAAAAAATAAGGTCTCTATGAGGAAAACTCATTTCCTGTACTGCGGGATCCATCATGTCTTTGTTAGTTTTAATGTGACTTAAAGAAGGGGGAGTTGTAGGCTCCTGCCATAGATTTACCAATCAAGTATTCATCCTTCTTGACTGCGGAGAAGGAGGAATGAAGCATTATTTCAGGAAAATAACTTGGATTTGATGGGAGCTACATCTTACCATAATGATACATTCTTTAGTTCTGTACTCTTTTCCGTAAAAACAAGACCCCATGCAGGCAGTCAGAGGAGCAGAGATCAGGATTAGCATGTACGATGTGGAGCCAACAAGTACAACACACCAGAAGACAAGAGGGCAGAACGCACCTCCTTGATCCGAGGCCCTTGTTTAATCTAGTCCTGGCTGTCTGGAGAGCCTGGCCTCACTCCTCTACGCCGTCTCAGGAAAGCTCCCTGTTCAGCTACCCCTTCTACTACTGCACAACATATCCTACCTAGTTCAGGGCGAACCAGTACTTAATGGTAGTTCCTGCACCTTTGAAGGGAAGAGGAGCAGATGACTAATAATTACTAGCTATCATGAACACCTTTTCCCAAGGTCTTATTTTCATACCCAACCAGGCTAAGCAAGCAGTCTGCTCATTGAAAAATGAAAGGCTGATTAAAGTTATTATGAATTTTCCAACTTCTGTAGTGTGATTCCCTGGGGCTTGCCACAGATAGACAGGCATCTGCACTACCTTCTATTGTCCCTCTTAGTTGCATGCAGGAAAAAAAGTGTGTACAATAGGAAACTACTCTCAAAAGCAGTAGCTATTGATTTAGCCCTTATTATTTCCCTGATGTGATCCTTCTCGAAGCTGGAATCAGTGCTGATGAAGAAAGAGATAACTCAAGCTCTGGCTACTGAACTCAGAGTAGCTGTCAGACCAATACATGTCAGCCTCACATTTTATTACCAAGCCAAAGTTTTTTTAGCAAAGGCCAGGAGAAATTTTTTCCTTTGCCTCAGGTTGATTACACCAGCAACTATCCAGCAAAACAGGAAACTGGGTTACTGGCCATCGCTAAAAGAGCAAAGAATTAGAACAGACATTGTTTTATCCCTTAACTCCTCTTTCTAGTTGCAGTATCCCACGGTCTTGAAAAACCGCTCCTCCAAAGTATACGCTACATTGCATCATCTACATGTTGAAACTGAAGCATCTGCTAATAAACTCCTCTATTTTCTCTCCTCCAGCTTTAGAAAGCTTAGACAGTCCTGAATCAGAAGTGTTTAAAGCTCTGTCAACTAATTACAGCTGCAGAGGCAGAGCAAAACACAAGCAGCAGACTCCTCATTGAGCCCAACGTCTTGTCTCACCCTAAAAGCAATGAAGAGATCAACAGCTCTGTAGGAGATGATGGGATCGCTGCAGTATCTAGATTTGTTAATCCCCACTTCACACTGCTCTAACCTATTTTACATTACCACCGCATCTGTGTTTTACAAGACCACTGCGCTACTTCTTGGACGAGCAAATTTTTGACACCATCACATTGCTTTTTGCCAGGAATGTGCATCTTGGCAGATGGCTTTAAAACTGCACACATTTAAAGCTGGACTGAGACAAGCATACAGACATACGAGAAGCTCCAAGTTAGAGAGGCCCAACACTAGAAGCACTTCAACTTGTCATTAACCACTATCAGAGAGACTACCAAAGCTCAGTAATTACTGAGCTTTTGCAACAACAAATGTCTGCTAGGAGGCACCAGCTTCTCTTTTTGGAGAAATTAGGTGTTCACTTGAGCAAACCATTACTGAATTTAACCAACCATTTAAAGATGACACTTAATGTCTTTAGGTCTCAGTGGAGCCTCTGAAGTGCCAATGATGAGCATCACTAGGCACCATTCTACCTTAAAGCTTTTGAATTTAATGTCATCAAGTCATTTCAAGACAAGTCCATATGTAAAGTGTCCCATTTACAGTCTGTACAATTTGAATATATATATGTGTGTGTATATATATAAAGTATAGCTCAGCAAGGCATTTTAAGCCCTGGTTCTCCAGACAATAAGCCTGGAAGCCCAGAGTAAAGCAAGCAGGAAACTGTCTATGGGCAATAAGTCACTTCATACAGACACCACTGAAAAGCATAGCTCTATCTACTGTCAGTATAACTCTGCAAAACTTTACTCCTTTCAAATAAAAGGGAAAGAGGAAAAAAACCCAACACTTCTGACAGCAATATCTGAGCTCCTTGGATGTTCCCTCCAAACTCTGGATTGTCACTTGGCACATTCTCCAGCAGGAACAGAGCTGCATGCCACAGCTTTGCAGTCACTTGCAAACAAACCGCAGAACTACCAGCTTCTAAACAGGAAAAAAAAAAAGTGCATTTCAAAAATCATGGAATGAAGAAAAATGATCCACTTTCCTACAGAAAGAAGGCTAACCTTAATTCAGTCATACACTTCGAGGTCTTCATTAGTAACTCTTTGGAAGTCGATCTATTTTGTTCCTGCCTCTATAGAGACAGAGTTAAGGAAAAACATTCACACTCTGAATGCTTTTCCAGCTAAGCCAGTTTTTAAACACCATTTGGCCACCAAGCAAGGGTGGAGTTATATTCATAGTGCTGTCAGGGAGCAGCAAGGGCCATCTGCTCCCTAAGGGCAGGCAAGCCAGGAGCCAAGGGTGGCCCCAGCACAGGCTGTATTCTCACTGATGGGGGACAGTCGCACACAGCGCGAACTCAAAGGTAACGCCAGGTGTTGGTAACCATGTCCATCCAGGGCATCAGACATGGCAAGTGATGAACTGGGCCCGGGGTCTGTCCAGGTAATCTTGTCAGGAACAAAAGGAGATGGGGCCAGAGATGGGACTGGAAGCAAGGCTACAATTTAGGTCCAAAGTTCATCCAGGAGCCTGGACCAAAGACAAGGAATGGACACAACCTACAGCATATGTACAAGAGGTCCATCCAGGAGACAAGGCACCTACAACATTATGCAGCACACCAGCAGTGACGACTCCGGCAGCACCAGCTCCGAAGCCATGACAAACCTGACTAAGGAGCAAGAAACAGAATGAGCAACCAGAAGGCTTGTACTGCAAATGCCATCTCTGCCGCCAGATACTCCAGACCTTCAGATAGCAACAGAAATGATAATACCCCTGCAATCCACAGCAATTACTGGTACTCAGAGACACTCTGATTCACTTTACTCATCTTACGGCAATGGAAAGAACCCTTTGTTCTCCCCTCACATCTTGCATGAGAACTGGAGAAGATGACACATCCACAAAGAGAATGCTGCCATAATGGAAGAAATAAAAAGAAATAGGAAGGTATGGTGAAATAGAACAACCATTTATCTCCAAATTATGATGACATTACAAGCAGAATAGAAAGTCTACTGCAGCCTCTACTAGAATAAATTGGTTTTCTGTTCTCCTCCACTCTGCTCCATGCCTCGAGTGTCCCAAGCCCTGAAGGAGAGGCAATAGCCCTGCAGAAGGAAATGATGGTTGCCATTACTGCTCCAGACCAGAGAAACACTTAAGAATAGCTAGAACTAACTGATGTTTTAGAGCAATTGGACATGATATAGTGGTACATTTGAATGCCTGTACATTGAAAAGAAGAAAACCTTCTGTAAGATTTCAAATCACAGCATACTCTTGAAAAAGCACTTCTCAGAGCAGCCATCACCTTAGATAAAACTAAGAAAAAGAATCTCCTGGGTTTTTTTCCCCCTTCTGCAATATTTATTTCTCTCCCCTCCTCCTCCCAACCTCCCAAAATGACATTTTGCCTCAACTGAAGAATGTTTAGACCTATCTTTCAGCAGATTGCTCCCACAAGACCTAGCAATCTTGCAGTGCATAATGAGTACTAGAGTTGAATGCCATTTTTCATTCATCCTGTTTAGCTGGAATAGGGCAGTTACATATAGGTACAGATAGAGTTTTCTACTAAATGGAATTCATAAATCAGTATTGTCATCCCTTGCAATGATAAACATGCCACTTACAGATCCAGAGCATCAAATCAAGCCCTATTTACAAAGTTGTCCCTGAGACAAAAAACCGGCAATGTTACACAGGGTCGGTTGTTGCTATTTTCTCCCCTGCTGCTGCAGATACAGGGAGTCTTTGTTTGAAGGACATTGAGAACAGAGCGAGAAAGGGAGGAGGATTGATGATGCTTACAACAATAACAAACACTGCTCTTTTCTATTGCTAGAGCACCTGCTGCCTCCATCAGTTCAGGCTCATCCATTATGCAGCACGCCAGCAGCGATGGATCCAGAAGCACCACCAGCTCTGAAGCCACGGCAGACCTGCCCAAGGAGCAAGGCACAGAACAAGCAACCTCTCGTTATCAAATCGATGAGCTGCACTAGCACTTATTCTCTTCCTGTTTATTGCTGGGTGAAACAAATATTAGGAACAATTAGATTAAGCATTTGGTTCAGATACAGACAGAAGGAGAAAAAGAAATTTGCCTTCAACACAATTTGTCAGTTTAGCCTTGTAGTAAATAAATTCCTGAAGAGAGAAGAAAACCCGACAACTATTTTAATTGCTGTTACTTTTATTTTTACTGTTAGTGGAAACCATGTAAGGTCTAAAATGGATTGAAAGGAATGTAATTATTTCACTGTAATGCTTTACTAGTGGAAAAGGAGCCTATTAAAAACATGCTTAACATTTCCAATCTAAACAATAAGAACTGCAAGTTTCAAAACATTTGCTACATTTCTACAATTCCAAGAAATCTTTGGAGTTGGCCACTTCCCTGGCAGAATCAGACCTGTCCCATGAACATTTTCATGCTTCCCTCACGCTACCAATGCGGAGTAGCTCACTCATGCCAACAGGGAAACTCAAACACAGGAC
This sequence comes from Balearica regulorum gibbericeps, assembly GCF_011004875.1. Lineage (NCBI taxonomy): Eukaryota > Metazoa > Chordata > Aves > Gruiformes > Gruidae > Balearica > Balearica regulorum. The sequence goes on from NC_046187.1 coordinate 55,994,822, forward strand.
TTTTAACATCAAAAAGTATATTTAAATAGTATCAGCGTTGGATTGCAAAGCACTATTCAAAATTAGGTGATTAATTCACAACTTTCAGCTGTCAAAATGAGAGGAAAAAGCATGATTGATTGAAGTTCTTTATTAGCACATTAGTTTTCCATGATGCGCCTCCTGATGCTCATGTACACTGAGTGACCTTCTTCAAATCTGAAATAAATAAATAAATAAATAATCCAGAGATCTTGAAGCTATTCATTAATTAATCATACAACTATATAAAAAGGGAAATAAAGTTTAATTACTTTTCTAAATAAGTTGTTTTCAAATTTCACATATTATTCAAATAGTAGATTAAATGAAAGGCAAATAAATATCATCAACAACTTTCCCCATTTGTATTAAAAAGGACATGGGTATTGGCAATTTTATGTGGCACTCAACAGTAATACCGTACTTCCAGCCATGGAAGAGCATTACTGTTTTACAAGCAGGAAAATGAACCAGAACTGTCAGAACAGGAATACCTGCCTAATCTACAAGCAAAATTATAGACAACATGAAAAAAAAAACCAAACCCCAAACAAACACCAAAACCACCACACCACAAAAAAATCCCACTGCAACATACCACCACCACCCTCAACAAAAAAACACTACAACATACTTAAATAATAGATACTCTGTGTATCAGCCAACGTTTTTTTGACAGCACCACACAACATTCTTTTCAGAATTCACTTATAGGAAATTGTATTTCTTTTCCCTTGTTTTTTAATGTGAAAAGGTATTGATTGGCATGACAGCAGGAGCTTTGTTGCTAAGTTCACATGCTCATGTAGTTTTTCAATCCTGACAGTCTCCAAGTGCACCAAAGCCATATTAAAACCTAGGATTATAATGCCTGTGATGTTTTAAAAGTGAAAGCTCAGGAAGAACCCAAAGCTTCTTTCTCTCTAGCTAAAATTAAAAGTGTCTCTTGCAATCAGCTAACTCTAATAGGTACAAATTCTAAACCCCTTGTGCTAAATATTGCCCAGCTTAGGCTGGAAGAAGCAGTCACCTACAGCAAGCTACCAGGAGCAGCTCTCTGATAACAACCTGTCGTCTGGAATCAAGGGCAAGTGTTTAAGACTTCCACGAGACAGGAAAAAAAACACAAAAAGGCAACAGACACAGGTTTATTTGCTACAAAAGCATCAGTTGACACCTTGCTGAAATTTGGACGGTTTCATCATAACAGTCAATCCAGTTTCTGAATATGTGTCCTCACTTTTCACTCCATGGCTAGGGGCAGACTGCTCAGCAGAATAAGAAAAGGTTTATATGGAGTTGGAGAGGCCACTGGAAAACCAATGTTATTTTGCCAAGACTGATCTGCTGATACATTTGCAACCACCACCTGATTTAGCTGTGCCAGTTAATCTGCCTTAAAGCTAATTTTTCTTCTGGTATCAATCCTACAATTGCTGGTTTTGTACATGACGAGAGGCACCAGGTATCCGAATATGAGCTGGCTCTTTTTAGCCAAAACAGGAATACCAGCACACTCTCCAACCATCTGTTTTTACCATACACTGCAAAGGTTGGCCAAATAACTTTAAGTTCAGTGCTTCTGTAGCATTTTGCACACTTTGCACTCTGACTCCACACTTTAAAGAACTGCTAGAAATTTTTTCCCAATTAGCTTGAAGTGATAGTTGCTTATACTGAGTACTCTCTACTTTTCAAAACAGCAGTGAATTTTTACCCCTCAGCAATAAAAGGAGATCTTTTTCCTCAATCACGCAACACCAGCAGGTACAAATGTTTACTATGACAAACACTTATGTTGGAACAAAGAAATCAAATAAAGGGATGTAAAAAGAGAGAAAGTTAATCCTCCTGCTGCTGCAACTCATGGTGAGTGGTAGAGGCAAAGGGGCAGGAGGAAGAGGACAAGCAGTGCTAGATGCCTGATTGCACAGGATTGCATCCCATAAATTTTGTGCGTATCACTTTCAGATGAAGCCTGTGCATGAATTTTTTCTGCTTTCTCAAAGTTTGACTTGGGTAAAAATGAGAGAAGACACATGAGGATAAAAATGAAGTTGCAGACAGAAAGTACTTTAGCCATTAGGAGCTACATGTAAGTCCTTTTGATGCAGGTTAACTCCTACAGAAAAGCACAGCTTCTGTCTCCAAAAATTTCAAAACCCATGTTCGTTCAGACTCCAGAAACACAAGAGGAGGCCTCACAGCACTCATTCTAGTTATTTCGGTTTTATCTTGATGAGCTGACACTGTGTAATGCAAAGGCATTTGCATTAGTACAAAATTATCAAGTTAAATAAACTGTGTCTCAAGAGTTAATTGTGTCTTCTTACTGCCTGTCTGAAGAATCATTATATAATGGAACAAAATTGGATGGCTATTAATATGAAAAAAACAGATTCAACATCAGAAAAAATAATACTATTTTTGTATGTTTCGCATCCAAACCACAGGCCAGCAAGCACTAGAATTTTCTCCAAGACTAATAAAAGTTAAGTTACTTTGCGGTCTTTGGTTACTTGGTTAAAACCAGATACATTGCTTTAAAACTTTGTTTTTACATAGCAGGGTTTACAATTTAAACCAGACAGCAAATGCAAATGAACGTTTAGACAATTGCAGCTGGGTTTTGAATACTGTTTAGCGCCCGTCCATCTAGGTCTGAGCTGCCTCTTGAGCTGCTCCACAAAACCACATCCTCTTCATGATTCAGTCGTGCCATTTTCTCCCTACTCCTCTCCAGCTTAACTCCGTACAATAGGAATGATTTTGGCCACTTGTTAGAGGAACTGAAGCAGGATTCTGTAGAGACAAGCTTCAGATTAAATGACCTCGCATTTTTGTATTTTAGTGGCATTCTTTTTGGTGTTGGATAGCAAGGGAAGATGGAATGGCCCTGTCTAAAGCCAACGTTATAAAGCAGTATTGAACAGGCAAATTAAATAACAAATATGCTGCCCCTCACTCCATCACCAACAGATGGTGATGTCTTTTGCAGACCTCGTAAGTAGAAGCAGGCCACTACACCTAGATGTCCAAACCTGCCATTTGTTTCTTCTGTAACAGTTTGCAAGATAACCCTTGCAAAGCTGAGCAGAGGTCCTTACTAAGGTGAAAGGCAAAGTCTTTTTAAAGACTTGTCCACGGAAAGTCAGTGACCCACATGATCACACAGCACCCATAACTCTTGTGAAATAAACCACATGTGGATAATGAGGAAAAACCCAACACATAGAAACAACAGAAATCCAAGCAGATGCATTTAGATGAGCTGTCCCAATAGGGTGTAGGACATAAAACTAAAAGTGAAAATGCAAAGTTTATTTCAGTCTATTCCTAATGCTAGCTCATGATCCCTTTATCTTCACTGACATTGCTGTGACCCTCTTCAAACCCCTCTGGTTTGCTATCGCCACCCATGTACCACCCATCTTCTCATTTTTGATCGCCTCACTCTTGCTATCACAGCCACAGTAGCACATTTCCTCTGGTTTACCCAGTTTTCTATGCTAAGAATAGAAAATAAGTATTACCACTCAGGAGTGGAAACTAATGTCTAGTTAAACATCCCTTGAGCTTCCAGTTTGGTTTCTCATTCATTTTCAGTTAGGCACATGGTATTTGCTCCCAAGGTAATAACAACCATTCCAACTTCTATTAAGATTAGTGAAAACTATGCCGTCAGTTCTCAATGGGGAACTAACTGTGTCTTAACCAGTTCAGCTATTTGCAGCCCATTTCTGTATGAGAATTAAAGAAGGCACTACCGTCTGCAGCTAGTAACTCCCACCCAGGGCAAGAAAGTTGAGATTTGCTGCTGCTTTCAAGTGCCCTAAAATAAACAAACCCCTTTGTTCCTTCCCCTTGTAGTAACAGGAGTGACCAGATGGGAAAAATCAAACAAAGGTTTTCCTGATTATATCCTTTTGATTATAAACAGCTGGTTTTGTCCAAGTACTTGCTAGATCTTACACAACTTCTTGATGGCCTTATGTACAAAAAACATTTTTTAACCTATCTATACTCTGTCATTTTTATATCTATGTACATAAAAGGCTTTTAAATTTTCATATTGTTGATTTGCATTCATTCAACAGCTAAATACAATCAACAATTTAACAGACAAGATAATCGCTCCAGCTAACGCATTTTACAGGTTTTATCAGTTTGCAAATTCACAGAGCAGCCTCCCAGAGACTAACACTTACATGTCTCACAATCAAAACAAACAAAATCTGCAGTCCTCAGAAGATATTTAGTAAACAAAACAAGGTGTATGCTGACTGCAGTATTAACATAAGCAAACACCACTAAATTTTTTCCCATACTTTAAAAGTCAGAACTATCTCCTCATTCTCAGAAATACAGCACAACCTGAATCTCTGCTCAAAGTCACCTTAATGTTGGGAGAGCAGCACCTAAAAGACAGTATCTTTTCAAATAAAACAAAAAACCAAAACAACAATTTGACATAGTCACAGAACAAGATACTAATGATGCTGTTTGTAATTAGCTCCGAAAAAAGAAACATCAGCAATAAACCTGCCAGCTCTTAGGCTGACTGCAACCCCAGAGAGTAGGAGGGAGCTGAGAAATACCAGCGGAACCTCCCAGTGCAAAGGCTGAGGGTGTGAGAGAGGAGAGAAAGCGGAAAGCGAAAGGGCGAAGGTTCCCTAGCTCCTTCCAAGAGTATCGTCTGCAGAGTATCTGTACGCATTACTGAAACCATGAGGTTATGCTGCTAGCAAACTGTTTGCAGCTTGTGTCCGTGTCTGCGATGTGTGCGTGACTAAACAGGTCCTGATGTACAATGGCAGGCAGCTGACTCGAATCAGAAACTTCAGTCACACCGGTACCAGAGGCTGCCAAATCTAGGCTGTGTTAAATAATATTATCACAAATATTCAATACAATTTTTATATTCATTGAATCTTTAAAAACCAAGTAGCAAATAAAACAAAAAATCAGAATAACTTCATTGGATTTGAACATTGACCATAACCTATATTGAAGACTTTCGAAGGAAGCTGCAAAATAAAAACAAATTTAAATTTTAAAAATGTGTTTGGAAGCATTTCAGCTGCTTTTCTTTTAGTATTTCTCATGTAACTAGTTGTGGTTTAGCTAGGAATTTTTTAATATTCATTTCATTCAATGAACAGATGCCAAAGCTTCATCTCAAAATTCTGTTTAGGAGTTTAATTTATTTTTGAAAAGGAGCTAATAGGTTTTAAATATCTAACTCTTCTTCAGGAAAAAGCCCAGAAACAATACCCAGCCAAGGTCAGACTTGTTAAACACATATATCTATGAAATTCAGATTAAACGAGTGCTTCCTGCAATTAAAACATTTTCTACATTTCCCACTGGGCTCAAAATTCACTCTTTTTGTTACTGGGACAGAAGGCAAAAATGAACTCTCTTATAAAGCTAAAAGTTTAGAAACATCCAGCTGTGGCTCTCCATAGAGCCACACTAAATATATGCATGCTTTGGAGAGGTTATCCCCCCTCCCATACCCCAGTTACTCAAATGACCAAGACATGAGATAAAAGCAGCTATCTGATCCAAAAGTCAGGAAACAGGGAATTCCCTGTTCCACTCTAAGCCCAAACCAGATGCCAGCACCTGCATCCCAGCAGCTCCCTCGGCCACCGCCGGCCCAGCCCTGCATCACCCCGAGCCCTGCCGGAGACCTCCCGGGGCCCCTGTCACGCCACCTCCCACCATCAGCTCCTGCTGATGCTCCCCTTGCCAACGCCACCACCAGATGCTGGAAAAAACTTTGCCGCCACTCCCAGGCTGACTGTGAGGGTCATCAGGGAATCCCAGAGAAATCTGGAACTCAGCAGGAGGAGAAGGACAAATACTACGGCCAAAACAAGTTCTCCTGAAGTTAAGACGCCTAAGACACAGGTATCTGCGTCCAGTTTGCAGCTCAGCCACGAGCTGCTTGGCTTAGACAAAAATCTCAACATATAAATTGCATTATACAAACCTAGCCACTTGGCCAGGATTTTCAAACTCTCTTTGCATGGGGACTTTTTTTTTTTTTAAAAAAAAAAGTTATCTTTGACGTTAACTATTTAATCAGTACAATGTTTTACAAAACAATGCACCTCTCACCAGCTTTTAAAGTCTAATTATATTTCTGGACCAGTCTCTCACATAATACAGTTACTTTGCACAAATCAGGCCACCCAATTTGCAGGTATAACACTTATATATTAGAGATGGAGGCACTCTACAGTAAAAAAACTTGTTCATAGCTGTCAGAGTAAGTAGGACACACAGAGAAAGGAATGCAAGAATCTTGGACTAATAATTCTGTAAAAACAGATACTAAACCTCCTCAAATGTGCTCTGCATTAAAAATAAGTAACTTCTGAAAATTGACTATTTATCTGTAAGTTCCCTACAACTATAGAAACAAATAGAAAGCTTTCTCCACAGTTAAGAGCTAAAATTTCTTTCCCTATACAGAATACAGTGATCATTTTGTTGTAAGAAAATCATCTATGATTTTCTTAGATGACAAACTACTGTCATTTTTAGATGACAAACTACTGTCAGTTCCTGAGGCTCCCATTAGTCATGTGGCTAAAAAAAAAAAAAAAAAAAAAAAAGACGTGTAAACAACATGAAATACAATTCATGTCCCAATTTGCATTTGCCATCTCAGTTACTCTCTTTGAAGATGAGCTTTTCTCCACTTCTCAAATCAAAGAGATGCCAATGACCAGCTTCATGTTCCCACATTTTTCTTCCTCTCTCTTCTCAGATCAATTCTCACTTTCTGCAATAGCACTTTTCAGTCCCTCACGACGCTACACAGAATTCAATTCAGCAGATACTTAGGCCAAGTCAGAGTTGACTACAGCATTTTACTTATCCTAGTGGATATGAATACAGAGAATATTCTGGTTAACCTGTCAGTCAAAATGCAGTAAGCTGGAACCAAGAGATATAATGGCAGCCTGCACATTACCTTTTGAAGTAAATGCCCTCCCAAAAAGTAAGTAAGAATATAAATAAAAGCATTTCCTCCTCAATTATGATGGCAATATTGCTGTATTTTGCCTTATCCCCAGGTGGCCACTTGCTTCAGTTAGAGGCTCTGCTGAAAAAAAAAAACCTTCATGTTTGGAAAGGCCCTTAGAGGCCAAATTATCACCGTCTCAGTGTTGAATCAAATATTTCAAACTCAAAATATTTGAAGCTTAGTGTAAATCAAATTCAATAAAAAATATTTTTACATTAACCATTACCAAGAAAACCCCTCCACAGCAGCAGTTATTCTTCCCTTAGTAAATCCAAAGGAAAGCACTCTTATTTTTTATGTTTAAAATTATTATATTTAGTTATGCAAATTTTTCTGTAATTCTGCTCTAAGCTCCAGTACTCTCAGGGAACTAGCTCTGACATATATTGATGCTTTATCAATCTAAAAACCCACATAAGCAGTTATACTGATGCAGAGTAGCCTGAAATTGCTTTTTATACTTCGAAAGAGATCACAAGGAGGACACATAGCAAGCATAGACCATTGAAGACCATGATTTCCTGTGTGTTCAATGACATGGAAGTCAATAAACAGCCTCCTTCTGAAACAACATCAGATACAGGTTTATTATTGACTCTGCTGAGAATTGGCTTCTATTCCTTTTGAAAAATCTCACACTGAATTAACTGGGCTTTTTTTACAAGAATACCAGTATGCAATAAAGAATTTGGTCTGCTATACGTGTGAATGAAAAACTAGCAGCAAGCTAAAACAAACGTTACATGCAAAGACAGCTATCAGCAAAATGCTAAGGCCACTAAGCCATGCGATCAGAATCCATGCATTTCAACTATAGCATTAAGAAAAAAATAAATTCCTTGAGCTTTGAAACTCTACAAATCCATGGATGATATAACAGAACACATCATCTATGGCAGTCCACTTGCATAACACAGGACTTCACAGGTTTCAAAGAAAAAAACACCACAAAACAAAACAAAAACCACATGTGGCATGAAAATTTAGCAGGGAAACAAGCACACACAAATTGCATTTAAGTGTCCAGATGATTAGCGCACCCTTGAATTGCCCAGTGGCTACAGCGTGGATTATATGCATGGGATAACAGCAAAGGCCCCAAAATGTGGACACAAGCTGACAACAGAGACCCCAGGACTGTACAAAGCTCACTGATGGTCAGTTGTTGGAGAAAAGCAACCTCGAGTGCCTGGAAAAGACTGCTTTAAGCTTGACAGAAAGAAAAGCAACAGGAAAAGGCACTTGGTCAAGCCTGGGAAAGAAACGCCATCCACATCACACAGTGCACTGCCAGGGTGTGTAGGCCAAAGGATGAGACCCATCTACAGGGTCTCACATCTTATCTTGGACAGGATCTCCAGCACGAGTGGGGGACTGCCACGAAGGAGTCACCATGGGACTGCTGGAGCTATACACCGGCCCCCGCTCTCCCCACCAGCTCCAAGGACCTGCCTCTGCACCTGCACGCTCAGAGAAACTCAACTGTCCCTTCTCCTCCACAAGCCCTGACTCACCAAGGACCCACGACCAGCTCACCAATCATCCAGGACCACATACAGGAGTGAGCGTGCGTGTTTTCCTCAAAAAAGTCTGGACTGGAGCCATTTAACTTTGAGACTTACTTGTTCAGGCATAGCACCTAAAAGGGTCTTTCTGAAAGTAGATTTTAAAAATTGAGGTATATGTTAGCTTCTGTCCCTTTCTGCCTATCCCTTAATAGGCCTTCAGAAGTTGATTTCAGCTAGTCTGTGCTTCCAACGGGGGTCATAAAAACCTTACAGCTGCAAACTCCATGAGAAGAAAGAACAGTCCTTATAGCTGGATGTACTCTGCCAGCTTACTTGTAAAAGATATACAATAAAAGGTAAAAAAAAAAAAAAAGTTAAGGTACTCTATTATCTCATGCAATTCTTGTTTTTCCCTCAATTCCTCCAATAACCAATGAACTCTACAAAAAGCTCTGGTGGCTACTTCAACACTCTATTCAAGGCCACAGCTTTCAATTTACTAAAGCAATTATAATTAATGTTGGGGGACAGGAAGTGTTTACCATGTATATTTGAATGACTCATTATTTGTCCCGGGGAAAGAATGGTAATATACCAGGAATTGCTCCATGCAGTACAAACAAGCATGAAAGCATATCTGTTTAAAAGTCAAATGCATCAGAGATCCATGTTTTTCATGACAACCTTGTCCAAATCAGTTTATAAAAAAACAACAAGCCTACATACTTTTTACTTTTAATTACCCTTCAGAAAATGTCCACCAATGTATTCTGTTTAACCTATATTAGACAAAATCCAACAATATAAAGACAAATATCTACAATTTTATTGCCTACATTCATGAAATCCCATTATTTTGTTCATCCTGAAGACACAACTAATTCCACCACCTTAAAGACAGAGTAATTTATACTCATTCAAGTGTCCTCAGTCCTGTCCCCTCAGTCTTATCTTAAAATGTGCAGGGTTTTTAAAATTTTTTCTCACCAATATCATTTCACTTAGTTATGATACCATAAATATCACCTTAAGGCAAACCAAGCACTTACTCCATTCACATCCATTTAACACTAGCTCTCCCAAATTCATGAAGGTGGTTGGCTGATAAAACAAACAGTGCCCCTTAACACTGACACACAAAGCATTCAGCTGCAGACCACAGAAGCCATAGGGCAATTTACAACGCCAAGCAAAAAAGAAATATCTTTGCACTCTCTTCTCAAATTATCACGTTTGTTTGCAAAATGTGCAATCTACTATTTCACGTGATTTGTACCACCAGCATCCTTTTGTTCTGTTACTTGATGGACACTTGATGGAACTTCAAATCTCCTGCAAGACATCACGCTGGCTAGGCACACTCTGTCTTCTCCAAAATGTTTTATTTAGAAGGCAACATTGCAAAATGTACTGTCACCATCAACCTGCTTTTCATGCTATGGAGCAATGCTAAAAGGATTAGAGGATTTTTACCAGGATGCTGAGGTCTTTACCTAGTAACCATCACCAGTGATATTTATTTCTTCACCCAAAGTATAAATGGGATAATGCTATGCTAGAGGGACATTTTCATCCTTCTGAGCCTCCTTTATTATTGAAATTAATCATCGCTAATAAGTTACTAGCAAATGCAAGCCACTCTTGTCAACATGGGACAAGCTAGGGTTGTGATCTTAAAAATCTGTGATCCTCCACACCAAGTACTCAGTCATTATTAATCATAGAATTACAGAATGTCCTGACTTGGAAGGGACCCATAAGAATCATCGAGTCCAACTCCTGGCTCCACACAGGACCAGCCGAATCAGAGCATATGACTGAGAGCGTTATCCAGACGCTTCTTGAACTCAGTCAAGCTCGGTGCTGTGACCACTTCCCTGGGGAGCCTGTTCCAGTGCCCAACCACCCTCTCAGTGAAGAACCTTTTCCTGATATCCAACCTAAACCTCCCCTGTCGCAGCTTCATTCCGTTCCCGCGGGTTCTATCACTGGTCACCAGAGGAAAGAGATCAGTGCCTGCCCCTTCGCTCCCCCTCATGAGGAAGTTGTAGGCCACGATGAGGTCTCCCCTCAGTCTCCTCTTCTCTAGGCTGAACAAACCAAGGGACTTCAGCCTCTCCTCATACGTCTTCCCCTCTAGACCCTTCACCATCTTTGTTGCCCTCCTTTGGACACTCTCCAATAGTTTTACATCCTTTTTGTACTGTGGCACCCAAAACTGCACAGAGTACTCGAGGTGAGGCTGTACCAGCGCAGTGTAGAGTGGGACAATCACTTCCCTACACTAGCTAGCAATGCCGTGCTTGATGTACCCCAGGATTAAAAGGGTATCGCACTCTTCCCTTTGCCACACAGACTGGGGGCGGAAGGGAATGTGTTGCTCTTTTCTTCTGCAGTAAAGGCTGTTCTGCTGGAGGAATGCTAAAGAAACACCATCGTTCTTATCAAGTGCTCAGTCACATCCTTCTCTCAGGCAAAGTCAATTTTCTACACCCGCCTTAGCCTGCAAAATAAACACTAACATATCTCAAAGGATGCCTTCCAGAACTCGTAAGTCTCTAAAATGATAATATTGATTCTGAGTAAGTCAGCTTGATTTTGCATTATCCATTTATACTAGAACTCTGTTGATGCATATAAAGGTCAAGGTGTATTTCTGGTAAAAGATTTCTCATTTGGCATGTAGCACCAACTGCTTTATTCAGTTTTCTCCAATTAGCAGAGTTATTTTCCATCCAATTAAAAGAACAGGGTATGTTTAGTCTATGGACCATTCTAGCACACCAAACAAAAGTCTTTTGTAATCAGTGAGAAAATTCGCAGAGAATGCATACAGCATAATCATTTTGTATTATGTGTGAAATTCCAGATCATTAACCCCTTAAGAAGCAACTCTTCCACACAGCTCTCCCAGAAGTGGCTTCAGACAGGTTTTTCTGATCCACACTGAAAGCAAATTGGCTCATGATCTAACGAAGAAGCCTGCCTACTAGGGAAACAAAAGGGAAGAAAGTGCCTACCACACACGAGCATCACACTCTTAATAGACAAAAGCACAGTTGCAAAGCAATAAATACTCTTTTTTTTTTTACAATTTACATTGGTTACAAGAGCACATAAAACATAAAGCCAAAGGTAAGTTCATCCCTTAACAATTCCAAAGTCAATTCACTCGCCGTTGAAAAGTCTTGCTGTATGAAGAGTCAGGAAATGAAGGGCTTGCGATGCTGTTATCCGCAAGCAAAACAAACTGAAAAGCACTCCTTCCCCCCATTGAAATACAGTTTCACAAGAAAATAAATTACATTCTGAGTTGCAATGGTACGTAATCAATTTTTTTACATATACACAAAATCTTTAACAGCAGTCTATTTTCAATTATATTTCAGAGATGGCCTATTTCTGGTTTCTCATTACAACCTGTGTTAATAATGCTCCAATCAGCCCGGGGCTGAGACATCACCTCTTCCTACGTGGAATATATTGCATAGTAATAACCTATACATATACTCCTGAGTTCTGTTTTGCACTCAAGGTTTTTTTTCATTCCTTATCAAAAGATTCCCAAGGCAGTTCTAGCTTTCAAACTACCACCTCACCTAGAGCAAATATTTCCACTCTTAATTCATTCAGCCTCCTGTTGTTGAGACTGCTGAGCTATATGATAATGTTAAAGAGTGAGTGAGGTACATCTGGAACCAGAAGAGTTATTTTAAGTCAAGGGACAACACTGGCACAGAAATAAACAGGTATACCTCAGTCACAACTGCATCTACGTTGAAATTTAGAGTGTTTCTAGCCATGGAAAGATTCAAGGGCTATTCAACCAGAATTATGCAGGTGTATCGCTTTGCTATTTCTTACTACTTTTAAGATGAAGTTGACCATCTTATGGCTTTATGGAATTCTATACCCCGAGTTGCCTGCAGTAGCGAGGATTGCCACCCAGTGCCATCCTCTCTAGGCCTTCATTCTGAGGTCTCTTTCCAAAACTATCCTAGTGCTGACAGCAGCCAAGAGCCAAGTTTCCTTTCACAACTACTGTAGAGCCATAACAGCACTCCTCTGTGCATGTATTTCAGCTGAATTCAGTTGTTCGGGGTTTTTTAATATCTTCTGCTACAAACACGTGTGCAATCTCTGAACTGCAATATGCTGTCTTTTGTTGGTGGTATTTCAAGGCTGAAATACTTGTGCTAGGATTAGGTTCTCCATAAGTGAATTAAGATACACTTGTGCTAGAATTAGGTTATGAAGCACAGTCAACTGTAGAGGAAGACCTAACAGGTTAGGTAAGATAAGAATAAGACTAATAGGACAGGCAAGTAGTTCTTTTTCTTCTCCTATTTGTGAACTCACATAACTGACCAAGGGCACTGAAATGTAATTACAAAGGCAAGGATGAAAATCCAAAAAAACGAAATAAGAAAGCTATTTTCAGTACTGTGTTTAGATATGGTGCAGTAAGCCTGGAATGATGCCACACACCAAAGAAAGAAGATCAATACTGAACAGCTGCCCTAGCTCTGTGCATCTTGTACATTGAAAGAAACAAAGACTGCTGGACAAAGATAGCCTATGATCGTGTAAGTAAATATCACAACCTATGCTGCATCTTAGAAGTAGGACTAGGGAGGCAACCTAAATACTAACACCATCTTTTGAGTGTTTACCTTCAAATTCACTCTACTTTTTTACTACTATTATGCAATTCATGTACAAATATTGAATATAAATTTAAAACTCTCTGAGGAATGTAATGGCTATGACATCTTATTAGAATGTCCATAAGTGAATAGTGCTAGATCTTGTTTGAACCATGGCAGAATTTGCACACAGAAATCTAAAGTATTCAATAAGCCCTAATAACTGCAAGAAATTCAATAAGCCCTAAAAAGTGCAAGCTAAGCGAACAGCCCTTGCCTAGAACACATAGTTCAGATATTTAGACATGTACGAGCTTCCAGAGAAGTCATCAATTCTACATTTGTTTTGCTTCATGAAGGACAAAAGTGTTGTTTGGAAGGGACGTGAAAACACAGTCTAGATTGCCAAATCTTAGATATCTAAGTTTTACAGAATAGGTTGTTTGGAAAAATCATACTCCACGTAATTCTGAAGAGTTGATTTTAGGCTTTATGTAAGAGGACCAGAAATGGCGTGCATGAATAAAGAACTTTAAGACATAGTTTTACAAGTCGGAAAAACCATAGCTGTGCTTCAGGCAAGCGGCAGTAGAAAGAACATCTGAGGAAGTCATACCTTTAACGCATTTTATGTCCCATACCTGTGTTGCACGCCTGACTAAAACATTGTCCAAAAATAGTATCAGCCCTAAATGACATCTGCTGCACTCCCTCAGCCACTGAGCCAGTTATCTCACCACAGAGGGCAATCAAGTTGGTCGGCCATAATTTGCCCTTAGAAAACTCAAGCTGACTATTCCAAATCACCTCCTTGTTCTTCATATACCTGCGAAGGGCTTCCAGGAGAATCTATTTCTGCCATAATCTTTCTATGGACTAAGGCGAGGCTGACCCACCCCCAGGGCTCCTTGTGAAGACGAGCCTGATGTTCGCCCAATTCCAGCCATGGTGGAGCTCTCCCAATCGCCATGACCTTTCAGTGACAAACAGCACTCCCTCAAACACTGTCACTAGGCACAGGGAACTGTGAGTCCAGGCCTGAGACGAGACCTTATCTGAAGCAAAGAAGGCAATGAACACCTCTGTTTTCCATGTCCTTGATCACTACATTCTCTGCCCCATTCAGCAGAAGGTCCATATTTTTCTTAGTCTTCCTTTCATTGCCAAAAAACTGTGGAAGACCCTTTTGTTGCTATTTACATTACCTATACATTTCAAGTCCAGCTGAATTTTGGTCTTCCCAATCTGCTCCCTGCACGCCCAAGTAAAGTTTCTGTATTCCTCCCAGACGGTCTACTCATTCTTGTTTTCACCTTCCATACAATCTGTTTGCATTTCCTTCTCACCGGCATCTGCCTTACTTCCTGCACATCAGAGTGGAAGAGACTGAGGAATGAATTTGAGGAGATGATTGTTTTTTGAAGACCAACCAGCTCCCCTGGGTCCCTCTCCTTCAGATCAGCCTCCTACAGGATCCCTCCTACCAGTGCCCTGAGCAAGCTGATATCTGCTCTCCTGAAGTCCAAAGTGGTGGTTCTATTACCAGCTCTCTCTTCCCTATAACAATTTTAAATGCCACCATTTCACAGTTGCTGCTGCCAAAGCTGTCATCAACCCCAAATCCATTCATCCTTATTCACGAGTAGTAGGTCTGACAGAACTGCTCTGCTAGGCCACTTGTCCAGCACCCGTGTCAAAAGACTCAGAAACAACTACTAGGGGTGTGGGCTACAGCTTCCAGGCAACATACATTTTCATCATATGGGAAACTATATGATTACATTTGTTTTACATAAATTTCTGTCAGCTAACAGTCAAAAAGCACAGCCAAAAATCAGTGCTCTGGCTTTGCTCTTGTCTCACAATGCACAGAAGAACCATTTTTTTTGGAATACGGACAATCCAACACAGGGCATTTCCCAGGCACAACTTCAGGCGTGACTTCCACAGAGGTCCAACATACCTTTAGTGACTATCTGAATTCTTTGGAAGCTGAAGAGCTTAATTTAAGTGCATCAGGAATAGGCACTGATGTCAGTCTAGCTTTTCAGTATTCTTAAGTAAATGGAAAACGAAGAAATGAAAGAGGCAGTCACGGAATTTGACAACATAGTCTTTGTTTATCATTTTGGGGATCTCGATCTCCAGCATACATGGAATTTTCAGAAGGATTTGACTGTCACGAAGGGAAACAGAGTCCAGATGTCCAATACTGAAATAACAGAGCCTGTGTACAGTTGTTGGGGAGCCAGAGTGAAAGAAGTTTGGTGTATTTATATTCTGTTTGAGTATTAAAATGTGATTGTCTGATGAGAAAGCTGAATGAATGTTTGGATGTTGACAACAGAAAGGTCTCTGAAAAACTAGAGACTGCTAATAAACTGCACTAGGTCTAGACTAATGTTCAAGTACTTTTTTTTACTTTTTTTTTCTTCTTTTTTTTTTTTTTTTTAAAAGATCAAGCATGGCTCAAGGAAGAGTAAAATGTAGAGGCCATCTTCCATCAGAAGATTTTTATCAGGAACCCTTTCCTCAGGCTTTTTAAGTGGCAGAATTTTGAAATTGCCTTGTAGATCATCTCTGCTTGGAGACTCATACTGCCACAGGTCACACAGTCATGGCTCTAAGAGCCTACAGAAGGATGCAGCATTTTAGATAGCTGTAGATTTACTTTGGTTTAGATCCTTTTGGACAACACCGTCAAGATGCTTAGACTTCTGCTCCCTGCAAAGCCATTTTATTCTTAGCTAGGAGCAGACTGTCAGAAGACATGCATACAACATTCTTTTCAAAGTACTTTCATGTCTGCTGTTCTGCTAGTCTACAGTACAGTCCATTCAGATGAAGAGAGAAGTTTGCAAATATTATTTTTCAGTCATTACCTTTCCCAACTAAACACTGGCAAGCCTAGCTGCACTTAGAGCTTACTCTCCAAGCTGTCTGAGAGTCAAAGGTGAGAAATGAAACTTCATATCATGCTTATGAAACATAGTATGAAAAGACTGAATCCTCCAGCTTGAAGAAGTAGACCCAACACACGCATGCACTCCTCCAAGAGGGCTTCTGGAGCGGCTATGCACATGAACAGTCTTTAGTAGTAAGCAATGTTTCACTATTTCCCAACCTATCTTACTGCTACTAAAAGTCACTCCACACTTAAGATCCAACTGGAAGTTCAAAGCAGACTGCACAGATAGCAGTGAAAAATACAGAGAATTTCAAGAATTCATAATCTTTACTGACACCTGGTAAAAGAGTTGTTAGTGCTAAGACCTATAAATCCTTGCCAAAGAGGCTTAAAAATAAATAAATAAGGAACTTTGCAAAATTGCTGTAGAAATAGCATTGATTGTCCCTCTTTTCTATCCCCACAATGCATACTACAGCATTGTAAGAGTTGTATCAGGCTACAGTTTGGGTGCAGCTCAGGAAAAGAAGTGTAACAGGGAAAAAACAACGCTGAAAGTACAGAAGGAAGGATTAGAAAGCTCCTCATCAGTAAGATGCCCAATAATTCAGCTAGTTTCCAGCAGAGCCCTGCATCGACGTAATTATTGTGCAGAGCTGGCAATATTTTTAATACAGACAACTTACACGCCCCTCAGCATGTGGTAACAGCTCTACATGCCCTTGCTTTTTGTTTTGTGAAACAAATATTACTTTCCTTAAGGACAGAGTAAGTTTGCAATTTATACCCCCTCTTCCAATACTGCACATGTGGGAATAGTTGGTCATTGAGGTCATACATTACAAGAGATAAAGCTCTGCACATCTATGAAGGCCCATCTATATTCATGAGGACACGATTCTATTCAAAAGGTATGTAACACCCCTCACACACATTTTTCCTCAATAGCAGCTCTGCGCAAGGAGGGATGGAAAGACGTGCGCTTACCTTTCCCTAGTGACAGTTCTTCATCCCTGACCTCACACAACTACCTCTAGCATGTAGTATTAGCAAACAGTTTGTGAAACATTCCAGACCCATTTACAAGCACAAATAGTCATAACAAATAGTCATAAATGTGCAGTCATAAAACTCCCACCGAATATGGTAAGAAGGCATTGATGCAAAGGCATCAAAAGGAGTAGAAAGGCTACCAAAAAGAAAGGAACTCAAGAATAAAGTTCCCCCTTGTGCAAACACAAGGAGAATTTTTGCAACAGATAATCAACAGCTGTTATCACTAATTACTGATAGACAGATAAATAACATATGTCATGATATTTCATCTCATGAATTACATTTTGTCAACGCAACTTCACCTGCATTCACTCTGTAGTATTAAACCAGTTGTACCTTTGGACCAAAGTAAACATTCACGACCCAGAGAAAGAGAACCAGTGCTATTTAAGCTACACAACATTGAAAACTCTTTCCACTATTGTTTAAGCCTACTAGGACTTGAGATAAAAAAAGAAACAGCAATGTTGCAGTTTCCTTTCCTACATGGAAGGATTACTTCTTCCGTCAGAATAGACTTTTCTGAGAGCATCTTTTCAATTTAGCTATGACTGTAACATTTTCCTGGCTTATGTGGCCTTTCTGATGTCATTACATAGCCAGCTGTCTGTTTATTTTCATTTAGTTAAAACCGACCAAGAAAAAGTCTTGAGTTTGTTACATTACCAAACTGCACACATGGCACAAAAGAAGGCTTCACGTGCATGCATTAAGACTGCAGGAAAACTGAAATAATTAATAGGTAAGAAATTCATATTATACCATTCAGAAGTGAGAAATCTAAATCAGTCTCAGAAGAAAACAAGGTTAAATAATCTCCTAGTCACTAAGCCATCACTTTAAGGGACAAAAATAAAACACCTAAGCTCAAATACAGTAAGTCACTGAGTACAGCACTGTAGAACCATCTGAGCTCTACTCATTAAGCACAATATTCAGAGAAAGTGTTGTTAAAAATATTTTGATGGCTAGCTAGTAATGCAAACAACATATCTGTCTCGTAGCCACAATGGCTTCTATAAAATGGCAGAAACAAGCTATGCCAACATCTGCCCAACTTCAAACAGCCTAAGTTCAAAGCAAAGTCAAAACAGAACATATTAATTTGGATTTAATAGGACAAGACAAAAATATCCACTTTAGAGTAAAACACAGTTCCTTATTTTTGCCCCTTGTGAAAACGTAAGGGAACTCAAACCCTCAAAACCAAGAGTGCTGTCAGTGAGGTCTTTGCTCCTGTCTTTTGTGTTCCCACCATGGCCAAGGCACAGATCTTTCCCAACAAGATGTATGCAACCTGACGGAACCCAAATAACTAACCTCTTCCTAAAGTTTTTCCAGGAAAGGTTTCTGGCATGCTAGTGATACTTACCTTTTCTTATTGAGTTCTCCCTACCCAACAAAAACTCTTGTATGGCCCATAACTCCAGAGAACACCTGCTCTTTTTGCTCCATCCAGTAGATCCAACACTACAATCAGTCTCATGGGCCCAGCAATCCAAGCTGCACCTCAGCAACCCAAGCAGCACCTCAGTGAGAAGATGGCTGGTCCCTGCTTTTCTTCCACTTCATTGCAGGTAAAATACCCAAGAAGTGCATTGCAGATAAAAAAGCTCAAGAGAAGGGTTCTAATGAACTTCCAAGATCCCCAGTGCCCAAAATTGGGATGTTCTACTATATTCAAAATCAGCACACAGCACATCTGCTATGTCAACCATAAAACTTTAGGAATAACAAACCATGCCTTGCAAAAAACATCCGAGACCAAATCACAGGATTCAAGCATGGACAAAGTTTTGACCCTATCACAATGTAAAAGCACTGAACCAAGTTCTAGAGAAAATAGGTTTGCATCAGTTATGTTGTAACCTTTACAAAATTAACTTGGGTAACAAAATGAAAATGTTTCAATTTGACTAAGACTTCCTGATCTCCATGTAACAGTCTCAGCTCATGCTAACTCAAAGCTCAGGTACATGAAGACATGCTACACACCAAGACATATGCAAACCGAGACTTTCATAAAGTTTTTCATTGTTTATACAGTTGGTAACCATTTACTGCTAAAGGCAATATGCAGTAAAGGGATTTTTGTTGGGTTTTTCTTTCTTTTTTTTTTTTTTAATGAGTTGATACCACATGTTTTCACAGACAAAAGAAAAAAATTCTTTAAAAGCCAAAGCAGCCAGATTCATTTTTGGAAAGAAGCTTTCAAAATCCCAATGAGCCACATCTGCAGAGTAACTTCAGCAATGATATAAAGTGATTCCCACCAGTTCCTAGTTCCTGTGTACTAATGTAAAAGTTTATCCCTTTAACACAGCACTGTCTCTGAAAAAGGCTCTTCCTCCTTGACTACCATCTAATCAGGTTAGCCCCCACCCTATTAAAACTGGTTGAGCATTCCCACTCCACCCATCAATCTAGTGTCCTCATCCCATGAGATTCTCTGCTGACACCTCTACAAAATTTAGTAACTCAGATGTGACTGGGGCAGCCAAATGAAGCAATAACCTGTAACTCTTGCAGTAAATTTCACTTGCTTGGAAAGTTAAATGTCTTGGACTAAAGCAGTCCTGCAATGACTTCAATGAGTTGCACGAAAGTACTGACTCCATCTCCCAGCTCCAAGCAGTTAAGCTGTCTCATTTCAAAGCAATTCCACAAGTTGGCTTCAGCTGCAAGCATTCCACATTTTAAGAAGTGTTGCGTTTTTTTAACGTGAGCCTGCAATAGGAAGCCACACGTATTCAGAAAGTAAACTCTGAAAGCAAGTCACAGACTTGACTTGATCACAGACGACTCTGAACTGCAACATGGAAGTTTGACAGGAAAGCACAGTCTACCCCTACAAAAGAAGGGCTTCAGCCTCTTACCAGTGAAAACCCTTGGGAAATCCAAAAAGCATGTCTTGTCTCTCACTTCATCTGTTCATTGTAGGGGGGGGGTGGAAATTCCATCTGTGCATAGAAAGTTCTCAAATCTGGCACTACAGACTGCATGCTGTTAAATTAGTGCATTCATTAGTACAGTGTTTTGGAAATGTGCCTATACATTGTGTGGGGATGAGGAAGGATCTTTCATTTTAAAAAAAAAAAAAAAAAAAAGAGAGAGAGAGAGAGAAATTGCCCCAAGCTGGTCTATCCTAGCATCTCAGCACCAGTGAGAATTGTCATAGAACTTCCCCTTATGAGCTTTTACACAAAACAGACGGTCTCAAGCAGAGTAACTAGTAGCGCAATTACAACTTGATCATAGGCAGTGTATCTCCTGAACAAAGAGCATGCATTATATGCCTTCAGCATATTGTTGAGTTGGTTTGCTTTTCTTTGGTATCTGTATTTAGCCCGACACAAGCAAGGACAGCTCTCCCTGCACGCACTTATGTATACATCACAAAGGAAAGCTAGCTTTTCCAATTTCAAAAGAAACAGAAGAAAGCCCTTTTCTCAGTATCACCATAGATATCTCATCCTAACTGCCTTTCCCCTTTCTCATTGCATTTCAGGTCCTGTCAAAAACTTTTACTTTTTACACTTATTTGAGTATGATCATCTGGCACAAGAAGTCACTTCCTCAGTTTTGCTCATTTTTATGGACAATTACTGGTTACTTTGCAGTACAACCATTTAAAATAATGACTGAACTTGGGTTTTCCCATCCCTGGGAGCTGCATCCTCTTAGTGTTGACTACACTGGCTGTGTTTTGACACTTGGCAAGGAAGGTGATTCCTACCAACCAACTTTGACACCTAACTTTAAAGGTTTTTCCACCAGTGGCTCAATTTAAAGGGCCCAACTCCATTGACTTACAAGCACCTAAGAAAACTAATTCCTTCCTTTTCTTGATGCCCCATATAACTTAAGGCATCTAACATTACCTAGTTTTCATTCTTCCCTCCTCGATTAAGACCTGAACACTATTGATGCCCACATTTCTATATGGATAGTTATGATCAAGATCTAGTTTTATGTTGTTTGTATTTCAACCTCTACCTTTCCCATGACTTCAAAACTCCTGCCTACATGTCTTCCATATGTGGATTCAAGTTTCAAGAACATGAGGCTCATCAACAAAATACTACTCAAGCCTAAGCCTGCAAGCACTCAAGTGCAGCAGCAGCTTTCCGCATAGAGATGGAAGTCCTCCGAGTGCAGTAGAACTACTCGGGTGTGTAAAGTTACTTATGCGCTTAAGCACTTTAGGATCTGTCCTTAATTTTTAAAGCAAGTTTTCTGCCAAAATGGCAAGGAGTTTCACAACAATCAGCAGTTCTTGGGAGATTTCCTCTTCTTGTTCTAAATCTTATAAGAACAGCTGTTCTGGAGAAAACTTGGCCATATCTGAATGTCCAGACAGGCTCCAAAATCACAGGTGCAGGCTCCAAGCCAGGGATGCATATGTAAGTCTTCCTGAAATTCAATGGGCTTCATGTTTTCTCCTTTCTTTACAAAACCACCACAGAAGGCACAGTGATCAATAACAAAGCTTCAGCAATGGACAGGTATTTGCTGCTCACATTGCAGCCAACACTATGAATGAGATTTAAGGTTGAGACAGTTTAGCAAGACTTTTAGCACTGTTCCCACTACTGACTAAGCCCTGTTGTACTAAGCTTAGAGAGTCTTTGTTTTAGTCTCGCGGGTCAGTAGGGAAACCAGAAAAACTAGACCATGCAATGTGTGGGCAGGGTTCTTGGGGGGCAGAGGGCTACCTTGCTAGATCACTAGAAAAGGCATTTGTTCAAAGCATGATTACAGTATTACACATGCTGTAATCAGCAAACACTGGCTGTAACAGCCCCGAGAGTAAATCCTACTGAAGTTTTTGTTCTTTGTAAGCTTTACGAATTAACACTAGACATGAAGCAGACACTATGCTGACTAACATTAAGAGAATTCATAAGACCTACTCACTTTTCTCAATTAAAAAACTTGGCTTAAAAAAAGAGATATTCTCACCTACAGTCATAGCAATTCCTATACTGTTTTCCAGCATACCTGTCTTCTATCTTCTCCAGCAGAAAATTTGCTATTAGTCAACCTTTCAACAAGCCAGACATTTTTTCCTGCCATCTGCCACTGAGAACAAATCTGGATGGAGTTCTGGAAATGTTTCTTAATTTACTTATTTACTTATTAAGCATATGAATTTGTCATATTACCCTCCTTGTTTAACAGGAGACTTGAAACCACATATTTAGCTACTTATTTGAATCTTGTGCCACAAACATCTTCTCCAGATGTCATCAAAAATGTATGTCAACAGTCATGATCTAGGAAGTGGAAAAGGTGAAACAATTTTAGATATTAAAGTTTACGTTATGAAATTATTGGCTTTGTGGCTAAATCATTCATTTAACAGGTTTTTGTTCAGTCAGCTCAAGACCAAATTTGCCTTGAGGGGTGATCTATATAGGCTTATTATATTTCTAAAGCCTCTCAACCACATTCATTACACCAAACATCACCAACTGTGTTTTATTAGAGGCTAAAAAGACAGTCTATGTCATGCAACATGATTCAGTCCAACAAACTGTAAATAACAGAGTCTTAATAACTTAACCATTAAAAAAAAAAACCTCTGAAAAACTATTTATTCAAAACTTGACATAGTCTATCAGATTTGGGGTGCAGGAGGAAAAAAACTCCAACTGATCAGAAAAATACATTAAAAATACTAACTCCTATTCCAACAGCTACAGATCATTCACTCATACATGCAAACCATCTTGAACTTCCATGTAGCACCAAACCCTGGTATCACATTGGGGCTATCATCTTCACAGTAAAAGAAGCAATTCCTTGAGTTTTGCAGCTTGTAAGGTGTAGGTGTGGAACTTAAAGTGGTCTCTGATGCTCCAACACCCACTTTAAATTCCTCACCTGTTCTTTGCCTGTTACAGGACTTCAGTAACCTCTAAGGAGACAACTTTGGTAAGGATCAACAGAAACTCAAGCAAAACCTATGACAGATTTTCATGCTCTTAATTGCACTTTGTCTCACTTGGTGCAAGTTGAACTGCATATCAAACTGTACTCAAAACATTTAAAAGTCAAAAGAAACCAAGTGCTAAACTCTCTAGAGCTAATGGGTTAGAACAAAAGCTCAGGGTTCATGGATTGCTACAGCAGCAGCATCAGTAAAAGCATTTACTGATACCTCTATCCCTTGATGTCCCCCAGTCAGCGCTGACTGGCAATGGACAGCAGCTTTGCGATGAATATGGCCGGATTTGTCATACATGATTGCAGTGGGTTTCTCCTGTCAGCCTGTGGGTGGGAGTCAGAGAGAGGACCCTCCATGGTATGACTAATTAATTTAAAAGATGTCCAAAGAGCCAAACCATTCATCATAGTCATCACCCACAACAAAGTCCCAAGTCAATTTTCAATCAGTATTTTCTTGGCTTGCAGTTTCCTTCCTCTGCTTCACAGAGGCAGTGCTAATGGTCAAGAAGAGTACAGCCCGCACAGCGTGGGAGTAGCACAGATACCGTGCTACTTAAACATGGCAAAGGACCTGGGATGGGAACGCAGAGTAAAACCAGCTTGCTTTCTAAAGGATAAAGGTTACTCAGGAGATGTGGGTGTGCGCTTGTAACAAAGCCTTCACTGTAAAACTGACGTGGACTTGAGAGCTCAGGAAGAACTGTAGAAGCAAGTTAGAAAGCAAATGCCTTAAAAGTAAAGAGAGAAGCTTCACTTTCCTCTCCTTGCTCAATAGAAGAGCATAATTTACTATCACGACACAGCCACCAATGATTTTCTCCATAGCAAAAGCATTACATAAAGGATGAGCCTGATGGAAATGAATGATACAGAAGATTATGTAATTTTTAAGCTTTACTGCTAGGGAGGCTGATTTTGTTTCCGTACAGAACTCTAATCACTCCACTTTTTCAGAGCATTAATTCCAAGCATTTCTCTCCTGAAATCCTCCATGTCAGAAACAAAAAAATTCCACCCACCAAAACTTATACATTGGTCTCATTCTACACCACAGCGAAATGCTATGGAAATGCAGTGTTAATGGGAAGAAAATCAGCCAGCATCTTTCATAATTTTGGAGGGGAAAAAATATTAAAAAGTCCAGCCAGAATTGCATTACACTTTTTTAAAAGTCACAAAATTAAAAAAATATGTTCATACCAGCATTCCCAATGGTCATTCTGATATACCTTTTGTTTAGATACAAGTAATATTGGAGAAGGAGAGAACAGAAAGGAAAGTGGACGTACCATATGCATCTATCTACAAGTGGCAACACTCCCAAATCTGCCATATAGATTTATTGCATCATCTGTGGCTCAGTCAAAATTCATTAGCTCCGTATGCTTGTATTTGAGTACGGGAGAGTGTGCGTGTGCGTATTCACACATCTGCTTTCAATCGTTACACTGAGGAAATCCTACACAGTAGACACATGAAATGTCTTTAGCTGCAACCTGTACCAAAGTGTGAAAGAAACAGAAAGAATTTGAAAAGGAGAATTTTTTCCTCCCAAAAGGAGGACCAAGCTGCAAAAATGAGTTGCTACATACCAAGATTGTTTTGCACTTCAACTAAAGTGTCAGTAAAAGTTTGGTTTAGGGACTAAAACCAGTGAGTTAGAATGAAGTATACAAGAGACAGGTGGTTTTAGTAGGAATTACTGACTAATATCATACCAGCTTCTTGAGAAACAACTGAAAGGAAGCTCAGGTCTATTATCCAAGTTTCCTGTGAAGACAAGTGTGACACCATCTTTGTTCTGATTAACTAGATGTAGAGCTACAATAAGCGCAAAGATTTGATGTTCTATATACAGCTGTGACTATAATAAGGTGTGGGGAGTGAGGGAAGCCAATTATGTACCTTGAAATGTTAGGGTCTAGAAAAAGCTCCAGAGTACTCTCTGCATTCTCCATTCACTGGCTCCTGCCTCACATGATGCGCCAATTCAAGTTCAAGTGGTAGGTACCCCAAAGACCTAATGAAGACAGTAGCTCCCAGCTACAAACCACCCAGCAGGACTCTGTGCTCTACATGAAGCTCCACAAGAAGCACTAAGTCATGCTGATTCAAGGAGTTGTTAAACCAAATAAGGCCAAAACGATGCCTGTTAATGTGGCCTTTAACACCAGACTGCAAAAGAAATAACTATTCTGACCACAAGCAACCTGCAAGTTGGAGACTGTCTTTAACCTCAGTCCCATAAGAACTTTGTTTGCAAGAGCATCCTATCTACAATTCTTACAAAAGAGTTTGGGTAGATTAACTGAAAGACACAGCTAGTTTCATTTCTTTATAAGTCATAGAAAAGGGAGGACTCGTCCTTAACTATCAGTCTCCAAACAACATAATTTTGTAATGAGTAGAGGGTCAGAGAGCTCTTCTATGTACATTTAACAGACTTTTGCATTTCTGCCCCAGTTCTGGTTTTGAAGCTGCACCCATGGGTCTGAAGGAGAGTTTAAACAATTCTTAAATAATTTTCTTGGAAAAAAAAATTTAAAAGACAAATAATGGGATTCTACAAAAAAACAGTACCCTGCATTTATGGATATCTATTTGTATTTTAAGTAGTTGCTACTTATATTAACTGTGTATTTAGCATAGCCAAATCTTTCCACATTTGCAGTTCTTCATGGAGAGCTTCTGTGCCAGGTCAAACCCAAGATTAATTTTAATGAACTCCATAAACTACTTGGGAGGGAATTTATAAAGGAAACCAAGTAAGGAATAGTAGACATTTTCAAAGCTACTAGAATTCTACAGGCACAAAATAATCTCCATACAAACATTTCCTCAATCATTTGCTCTTGTGAAATATTTTTAATTATTAAAATTTTCCTGGCAGGACAACATTCCTCCTCTAGATCTTTTCATGCCTCATATAAGTCTTTTAGGACAATAACTACAACAACCACAAATCATCAGTGTATATGAAATTCTAAGAGTCAAGTAATTATTCTAGTTATTTCCCACTGTGTTTTATTTCAAATTTTCCCAAACATTTTGCAATATCATGCACAGATATAACTTCATACAGAACACTTAAAATACTGAAGGAAAAACATTGTAAAGCTGCTGAAAATGGAATAATAATTCCTAATAGTGACCTCTTTACATACTGTTGATAGTTTATCTTCAGACAGAGATACGATCATCTAAGACAGAAATGTTATCTTGCTGATAAGCAGCTGTTACTTTTTTCCCTATAACGGTGTTTTCGCTAGCACAATACAAATAATTTCTTTGACCTTTATATCCATTTATTGTTTGAAGACACTAGTCAATATTACAAACAGGGAACAGAGGCAAAGAATCTATACATTTGTATGTATTTACTGTACTACGGATATTTTAAAAGTGTGTAAATAAGGGTGATTTTATAGTAAGGAAAGAGAAGTAAAAAAGAATTTTAACTTACCACTTGAAAAGGTCTCACACAAAATACTCAAATCAACTCTGCACAGAAGCCATTTGGCTTGACTAGTCTAAATGAGATGCTCTTGTCCAGGTCCTTTATCATAACATCATTTAATATGACCCAAAAGCTACCTTTCCAGTCCTGATGCTTGACAACCACAACCTATGCTGAAATCACGTCTTTATCAGCAGTGCCATTTTTCCTGTCCAGTGCAATTTCCTGTTCCTAAACCTGGGACCTTTCCTGCCAATGTGTGCTCTGACCTGTAGGGTTGAGCAAAACTAATACACCAGCATAAATTTGATAATGGCATTTCATAGCAGCCACTAATAAGTTAAGTGATCAAGTACATAAGGCCTCCAAAATTCTGTTCCAGACTATTTAAACCATTGTGTGACATCTGGCCAGAAACGCTGGCAAAATACTGATGAGATATGACTTATGGAAAGCCAAACCTTATGGAAAGCACTACTCCAACTTAAAAGAATTATTTTAATTTACAGTCAGAGACCAAACATAAATCTACTGTTTATTGTTTGGCTGCCCTTTCCCCAGTAAGAGACTGCACAGTGCGCTGGTAGGACCAGACTGAAACACAAAGAGCAGCTAAGCATTAAAAAAAAAAAAAATCCAGAAGGATTCGCAGTAACCATTTGCAGAACATCCATTCTCAAACCATGTCCTCTCTCCACACTTCACAGAGCAGATGTCTCTGAAGAAGAATGGTTACGTTCCATTGAGTTCCCAGGGTCTCCTTCCCTTGGAGACTAGTGAGCAGTCTTTGCTCCAAGTCAAACCTTCCTTTGTGTTAGTACACACCTACTTTTCAAACGCAGCCACCCTCTACCTGCTGCTGGCTTACTGCTACGCCGGTGGTCACCATAATACAGACTAGAATTCACCATGATGGGCATAAGGCAACCGGCAATGCCAGGGACTCGGCACTGCCGACGGGTGCCACGCGTGAGCTGGATCACCTCTGCGCTGCTGCGAATGCTGCAATGCTGACACGTACAGCAGGAGTCAATGCCAAGAGCAAGGTTGCCAGGTAGCATCTGTTTAATAAATCCAGCAACCCTCAGCTTTAACAAAAGGAGAAAATTCAGCAGCAACAGGGCTGTCCCACAGCACATCCAACCTTCATTAATAATGCAAATGCATTAACATTATGGTTTGAAAACAATACAGTACAATTTGATTACTAGGAATACCCCTTTACTGATAAGCCGTGTAAAGCTGAGTGGGAAAACCACACTTCTGAAATCAGTCTACTACTAATTTCTAAATTTATCAGTGACAACTCTTGTGTGAGACAGCCAACACCTGTATTTCCTACAACCATAAGTTAGAAACACTCTTCCAATACATTGCTAATACTAAATAGCCGGGGTAAAGGGGAAGAAAAAAATGAAAAACAACCAAACCAAAAACCAGAGACACATCTTGCTAAAATGAATTCTTTGGGACAGTCAATCTGTGAACAAGAACTTTCATTTTCCCCTTGCTTAAGTAACAAGAATTGGAAAGCAGAAGGATCATAGCATCAGCCACGGAGGGAGAAACTGCATAGCAATGAAAGCTTTCAACATCCCACAAGAAAGGAAGCCAGCATAGTGCAGGAAGGTTTAAGTAACTGCAGTTCCATGGTGGTTTTTTACATCACAGACTCAACACACACGCTCACTAAGAATGCCACTTTCCTCCAAAAACCTGATTTATAACCAGACTCTTTGAATTTTTGAAGGAATTGACTTTTTTTCTAATAAAGGCTTTTAGTGTCACGTTCTACAAATAGAAAATTTTCATTATCTCAGTCTTTCTGTACAACGTGGATAATTTTGTTGTTATTAAGAGCTGGCAGAATTGTAAATCCCTAGGCTCAAAAAAAAAAGAAAAAAATGGGGGATGGGGGTGGAGCGTGGCATTCCATAGATCAAATGGTATCAAATATATAGTTGTACAGACATTTGTTCCCAGTTCTACTGCATGCCACAAGCAACATGATAGCAGTTCCTAAATTTGTCCAAAAGGAAGAAGCCATTTGGACTTGTTGCAAAAGCCTAAGGATAGAGGGGGAAAAAAAAAAAAAAAAGAAATTATAGACTCAGAAGCTCCAGACCTGAACTATTTTGAAGACCTCCCTGGCAAAAGACAAACAATGCCCTTTGCTACCAGATTAATTCCACAACTAACTGAGACAGTTCAGCCCAGCAACTGTAAGCAATGTCACAACAAGAGCATGCCACTGGACTTGGCACAAGGCAGGACTACCTCAGCTGCCCTCCCTGCAACTGCTGAGATGATAGTTTAATGAACATATATATGCATGCCAGCAAGCAACAGGCAATCAAATGAAATCTGAGATAATTTTATTTTACCCATATAAATCGAATGACAAACAAAACTGGGTTTTTCTGCAGTAAGTTTAGGCAGAGTACTATAGGAGACTTAACTTATCCCTCCTCTTTCCCATTCAGTGATGAAAATGAACCACACACATCAACTGCAAATAAGAACACCCAGAAACTCTAAGAGTTTCCTAACTGCCCCTTGAAGGGGGGAAAATGAATGAAAGAAGGAAAAGAAAAAAAGAAAAAAAAAAAAGAAAAGAGAAAGAAAAAGCCACATGCAAACCCAACTTGAAAAAGCCACACACAAACACAGCTTCTAGAAAGAGGGGGAAAAAAATAATTAAGAAAATGGGAAAAAAACCCTCCAAACCTGAGAATTCCAAAATGCCCTGACCCAGCAGAGCATCTGCTGAGCCCATTACAGGAGCTCACTTCATTGCAAAATTTGAGTCCCTGAACATATATTGCCTCTAAATGACTGATCTACAGAAGAAAAGGGTGGAGCTATCGTTAGCTTCTCTGAAAGAACATATTTGTGAAGACAAAGCTGTAGTTTACAAACTATACTTTCCTTAAAATCTGTCCATATCAATCATCATCCTGCAGTCCTTTTAGTTCTGGGTTTGGTTTTTCTTTCCCCCAGCCAGCTAATTTTTTTCTCATCTTTGAACTAAACAGAAAAACCACGAGAGCCCACTTCTGGCCTTGGGAGCGGCTGGGAAGTCCTGCAGCAGAGCCGAGCACCGCAGCTGCGGTCTGAGGTTAACCTGGGGCACTGGGAGGCTGGGGCAAAGCTTCGCCTGATGGCATGTTTAAGAGCAACCACCCTGCTTTTAACCAGACAGCCGCCACAGCACAGCTGTGCCCCTGTAGCTCTGAGAACAGCAAGGACGTGCCATTTTTCTGGCTTAAGACAATGACACTTGGGAGATAAAAATGTATATACCCTTTCTTCAAGCCCATTGCCCCCAAAAAAGCTAGAGGCTTGGTCAGTAGTTATGTCCACCATATTGCCTCCTTGTTGGATTGAGTTATGGCAGCGGTAACAGTCTACTCATATATAAGTTGCCATGAAATCAAACATTAAATCCACATTCTGGTATATTTTGATCTATTAGGTTTCCAGCTGACACTTTTTCTGTGGTAAAGCCTTGCCTAAAGGCTATTGCCAGCATTTGAGTGGGTCAGCCCATCACTGGAATGGGTCTTGTCTGGGCTAAGAAGGTACCCAAGACAGCAAGCCATCTCCATGGCATCCCTTCTGCCCTGCACAGTGAGGACTGTGCAACACTTAAAAAAACAGAGGGAAAAC
The DNA here is from genome assembly GCF_011004875.1 of Balearica regulorum gibbericeps. Lineage (NCBI taxonomy): Eukaryota > Metazoa > Chordata > Aves > Gruiformes > Gruidae > Balearica > Balearica regulorum. The sequence goes on from NC_046187.1 coordinate 56,025,081, forward strand.
ACTGCAAGTCTCATGGCTGGGAAGAGTGGCTGACACCAGGTTAGGAGTAGTCTTTTCTGAGGCCAGCAAACGTTTTGGGTGAGACAGAGGAGGAGGGAGGGCATCAGGATCTTGGGGGAGCAGGAGGAGGAGGGAATTCCAGGAGCAGCTGGCAATATCAGGGATATTTGGTTTCAGTGTATGCTTTAGAAAAGGAATGGCATGTTTAAAGATGGCCACAGGCGTCAGTCAAGCTGTGCTCTTGATACAGCCTTCCCCTTCTGGAGTATTCCCTGTTAAGTGGCATCAGTGATACAGCTGGATGAGTCCACTAACAGACCGGCGCAGTGTCTTACATGAGCAACGGGCTACAGTGCACCAAACTGACAGGCAAGGTGCTTCAGTGAAAGCACTCACACATCACCATTTATTACAGAATGTTTTCTGGGCAGCAAAGCTGGCTAACGCTACTCTGTCTCGTTTCTGACCTCCACATTCAAAAAGCTCCTTCCCAGGTCCAGCTGGAGACAATGCCCATTTATTTACCTGCACAGCTGCCAAACTAGAGGCAGATTTTCCACCTGAATGTTGAAGGAGGACAGTTATTCCCATACATAATGTTATTAGTGCTGATTGATATTCTCCAATTGGGTACAAGTGTTTCGTACTGATTAGCTGTTAAGATTCTGCATGTGTATACCACTGGATAATAGTTATCAAGTGTTCAAATGACTCATCCACTTTGCTGGGCACTAGGTCTTGGTTTTCTCTAGTACAAGCTAAAATCTACAAAGCAAGAGATAAGGAAATGCAGCAAAAGAAGGGCAACTCTCAAGCCAGGGAGAATTACCTCCCAAGGAAATCTGCCCAATAATACTATCGGGGCCACAAGCTGCAAGGCCAAGGAACCAACAGCACGAAAACGACAACAGGAGAAAAATAAGGGGGAAAAAATACTGCCACAGGGGCTCAATGGCTTCGGTGGAAGAGCTGTGAACAGCAGACCCTTAACCTTCTTGAGGCATCAAGGCTCTTAAAAGTGCTGTGCAATAACAGCAGAGGGGAATCTTTTAAAAGCCCAGTTAGGTCAGAAGCCTGGCAGATGTCCACATCAAAAGCTGAGCATGTTCCCACATTCAGCAATGATGAGGAGATCTGTGCTATAGCAAGCTAAACCCTCACAATTAAAAAAGCAAATCCACAAACAAGCTATTTACCAGCAAGTATGATGGAAAAGGATGCTATGCTCAGACAGCCTCACCTCATAGCAAAGTCCATCTCTGAGGTCAGCCAGAGACAGGTGGTCTTTTGGCTGGAGCTAAGGGCCAGCCTAGAGCAGGTGGCATGAGCTGCCTCTAATCTAAGAGGGTGGGATGAAAAGGTCAGGTGTCCTGTACCTACATATATTCAATACTGTTTATATGACATGGAATAAAACACTGTTGAAGACTGACAATCAAAATCCTACTTCTGTCTTTGTCTGTCATTCTGCTTTGACTCATAAATGCATGCGAACATTTGTAAAAGGAGCTTCAGCTGAGTATGTCATAACATTGTTATCTTGAAACTCATTTTCCCCCGAAATAAAGATGGTAATGTTCCTCATGCTGGCAGTCACAAAAATCTCCACAGGAAGTGAATTCACAGAATAAATTCAAGCTTCAACACCATATTTCCCCAGTCAAAAATTAATATGCCGAGCAAATAGTTTATGTAAAGCTCTGATATTTGGGTTGTGTGAGCCAATTATATACATTTAACAAAACCAATTAAGAAAAACTCTAGCTTTAGAATTTGTATTCACCACATTTATTTAGGTACTGGAAAAAAAGCCATCAAGCTGTTTAAGAGGTGGTAAGATGACTAAGTCTTGAATCAACTTTGTTTATTCAAATTTGTGACTAAGAGTTACTTTGTAAATATTTTCTTCGTGTATATTTTTCTGCTTGTTTATTTAATTTCCAGTTCATATTTTTATTTAGAAATTGGGTCCTCAGTAACACCTAATGGGTGAACTGAATGGTCATACAGTAGAAGATATCAACAAAGCACCGTGTTTTATTCCAAATGCTTGATGTTGTTTTAATACCACATTAAACAAAACCACAACAGCACTTACAAGAGTCATAACACTTTCAGGTAAATGCTGTGAGACCCTGGTCAGAGAAATCACAGGAAAAAGGCTACTAATGACCCTAAAATAGCATATGCTACTGTCCATACCCTAAAATTTGAGGGTTGAGGTTAACTAGATAAAGACTAATAAATTGTGCCTGTCTTCTGTAAGGCTTTCTGCAACAGCACCCAAGAAAGCACAGAGGGAGTTAACCAGTCACCTTCTTCCACCTTTTAGAGAATAGAAAGTCTGATTTTCAGAGATGGGAAACTGATGGTGCTCACACATATGAAGGAATAGGAAAAATAAACAAGCCTCAGTTATGATGGCTACATTCTTGCCAGCAGGATACAACTACCTTCTTTACTGTATTTGGGGCTTTTTCTAAAGCCTGCACAAGATAATGTCTTGATCAATTTAGTGCAACAGGCACACTCCAGCTTCAAAAATCTCTTGCTTGATTCTGTCGGGTAGCATAACTTTGCCAGCTCCTCTCCTTACTTCAAGGTCAGCTACTTTGGGAAAAAAGGTGTATTCTCAGCTTTTCAGAAACCACCTGGATCTACAGGATTTAACATCAAAAGGTATTTCTCTTGGTGCCTAGTTATCAAGTGTCTGCCATGCAACCTTCTACATTCTCTTTGCCATCAACAGAAACCTGCACAAAGCTACCTTGTGCTAAAATCTCAAGTTTCTCCTCATTTCCACAAGAGACACTAGCTGCAAGCATTTTCCCAGGGTTCCAGCCAAAACTTTTATCCTGCTTACCTGTGTTCCCATTTGGGAGTCTATCCTCTACTTCCGCCCACTGTCATAGTGCAACTATTGTTCCCAGAGATGATTTCATGCCAATGCACCAAAAGAGACTCATACGATGTAGACCCTGTGCTTCAAAGCCAGACAGATAAGGTTTCCTTTCTGATCAACATTTATCTTACAAAAATGGTAATAGAAGTTTTACAACGGCATCCTAAAACTTAACTTAAATATATAGTTTTCCGATTCCCTGAAGCTTTTATTTGAGATAAGCCAGCTCATGTTACAGTCACAGCACAAAAGCAGATGCAAAAAACAACCTGCTATCATAACATGTAAAGGGTCACCATGTACTTTGGAAATAGCCAAAATTTTTTAAAACCTGAAGAGTCTCCAAGGCAAGAGTGATTCTCTGAGACGACCTAGAAATTTACCTCCTACCTGAATGTGATAGTATCACTTTGCTGTCCCCACAGCCTTCCAAGAATTAGCTGCAGGGAAATGTGACATCACTTTAAATGCATGGTTGGCGTGCCTGTGTGCACACTTGACACGTACCTTCTCTTTAGATCTCCTGGTACCATGAAGCATCAATAGCTAGTAGGACCTGAGTTTATCAACAGTTTGCCTCAAAAATACTTGGCATATTTTACAACTGAAGGGTTGTATGTTGAGACAGCGCTATCCCTACAACTGCACCGACTTGTACATGTCCAAAGAAGGGCTAAGGAGACAAAAAAGTTAAAAAACCCAACTATACTGGTTTAAGTTGATGCCAGGCCCCTCACAATATTCCCTTAAGAATCCTTTATTTTGTTGAATGCCCACTACCTGTGAACATTTAGCACACTAAGTTCAAAACATCGTATTGTGGGTCACACCGGACATACCACTTGGACTCTCTAAGTCATCCTACACTGATTTATTGATTACCAAGATGAAGTCAAATTTATTATGGTTCCTAGTCAAATTTATTATGGATCCTTTATTACAAAGAAATTATTTAATTTCTCCTTCCACCCTTACAATAAATAACACACATCTATTCTTGTTAGGTACATTTAACAGCCTTAGGCAATTAACCTTATGGTTTGATCAAAAGAGGAAAGTGAAATTTTTAGATTTTTAAACTGAAAAAATAGATCCTTACTTCAAATCTGCCACAAGACATTTTAGATTTTAGAGAGTTACAAATGAATACTATTGTACAGTATAAAAATATTAATGAGCATAGTGGGTATTAAATGAATCATTTCAGTTTGACTTTTCATCGTAATTACAGAAGTTAGTGAAGACGTTATTGAGATAAAGCAGATTTAGAATAGCATAGTGATAGCAAGCAGATCCGCTACCAAGACAAACTGACAGAATAAGCTTCCACAGCCTTTATGACAGACAAATTTTGATCTATTAACCTTCTTGTGCTGAATTTCAGCCAAAGAATCCAGACAACCTGAATACCAAGGAGCAGACGACTCCATACGACAGGACAGATGTTACTGACTAGCCTGCCCAGCCCTCTCTCCTACCACAGGTCATTTCAAAATTCCTAACGTACCGACTCCTAATTCATCATGACTTCTTATTTCCAAAAAGTGATCATATACATGAAAAAATGTTATATTCCAGTTAAAATGTGTATAGTAAGCCAGAAAACTCATGTTGGACAAGGTCTTTGACAGGCTTTATCCAGGGAGGTGAAGACAGAAGGTCTGCAATGCTAGTCAGAAGAGTACTAGTAATTACAGCAGTTTATTATCTATTAGCAAGGGAAATAAATCACTAGGACTGTATCCTGGTAGGATAAAAAAAGTTTCCAAGCTAAGGGCATTTCAGCCCTGCTCCTTTCCTGTTAGAACAGGTAAGCGTGGCACATGGTCCCAAATCTTGTGACTCAACAGCACCCACACTGCTCTTTCATTTACGCTGGTGCCAACTTTAAAGCACACAGTCCAGTGAGGTATGAGAGTGATGGAAATGAGAAGACAGGAGAAAAGGAAACTGCCTGAGAATTATAAAGAACAAAGAACTAGTATTAAAACAAGAAAAAATCATTAGGTCACTCATATCACAGGAGACTGAGATTGAAAGCCTTAGAAACAGTTCAGGCAAGGACAATTATATTTCCTTGCCTGTATAATTTGTATGTAGGCAGCAAATGCAGAATTGTAGGGAGCTGAAAAGATGATCTTATATTCCAGCCAGCTACATGGCTTGCTCTGAGATTTGAATACTCTCCTGGCTTGTGCCACTGTACTCAGTTGTGTTACTAGTCAAGTCATTTATATCAAGCTTTTGATAGCTGATTACTAGTCACACGTTGCTCATTTGCTATGACTGCCTGGCAGCCCGGTGCAGGGAAGAGAGCCATAGCTGTGCCTCTATAATGCTACAGAATGCTAAGTACACGGCAAAGAATACAAGGTCTTAAGAGTCTCAAATTAGCATACAGTCTTGAATCTATTTTCTCCATACCACAGTCCTGGTACTTACAGGGATGGCATAAAATAAGATTCATGTTTGCAAAGAATTTTTTTTTGCAAAGATACTGTCATGATGAGCACCACAGAAGTCTGATAAAGTAATTCTGTCCTTGGGATTTGGTTTGAATAGCACATAGTAAATATGGCATAGGACTGCATGTTGAACAGTAAGGAGAAAGTGAAACACTGAATAGCTGTTCATTAAGAGCTGCGCTATTCATTCTGCACACTAAAGAGATACTCAGAAGAAACACAGCAGTGACCATGTATTTAATATGCATGCCCATGAAGGAGAATTGAGCTTGCAGAGACAACACTATTGTATTATTTTCCAGGCCTGACCTTGCAAATTTCATCACGTTCTCCAAGACTGAAGACAGAAACTAACACATGTAATTATTCAGATAATTATTATTTCACTTGTATTTAGCAGTCTTCAGAGAGATCAGGTTCTAAGATGCTGGGTACTGGACGAGTAAAGTAAAAATCTATCTATTTCCCCAGAGAGAACACAGCACACCTCTTGGTAACTTAATGTTCTTAACTTTGTATGTGCAATTCAGCCTAACAAATACTGCAAGCACTGAAGTGCCAAAAGAGTGATTGGTCAGACAAAGTAAATGGTCAAATGAAAAACAGGAAGAAAAAAAACCAACTAAGAAGTCCAGTGCAAGAAGATTTCTTGTGCTGTCCTGAAGTCAAATAACTTGGCTGGGCTTTAGTGGAGGCTAAAACTCCAGCAGTAGCCCATGCATAGCAGAGATGTTCTATGTATACAGGAAATTATCATTTGCATTAGTATTCACTTGCCTTCTCTGCTGCTCATGAGGGCATGGAGCTAGATTTTCTGCTGCTGTATACATGAAAGCTTTATTGGTGCAGTAAGTCAGGTATTCTCAGAGGAATACACTGAGCCTTTCTCAGCTCTCTGCAATATTATACCAGCTGATCTGTATGGTGTTAGAAGCCATTATAATAGATTGAAAAAAATCATCAATGTAGTTAAATGCAAATAATGTCTTTTCCCATTTGAGTTATGGAATTTATTTCTGTTACCCTAACTTAAAGCCACAACAAGAGACCAAACTGACTGAGGCCAAGTTACTCTTAGCATGCTAAATTTCTAAGGCAAAATTATAAGGCTACTGTAAAAATTTAAGTATATAATCTTATGGTAAAAGCAACAACCACCAAGAAACCAGAAGTAGTCACTCTATCAAGTTACAAAACTTACCCTAAAATCAGAGTGCTAGAGAACAAAGCTAGTGAACATCTGAACTCAGTAAAGAAATAAGAAGCCATCACCAATGATGGAAATGCAAAAAATGTTGTCTTTCAAGAAACACGTTCATGAAATCTCCCCATCAGGGACTAAATAATTAAAGAGGTCACATCAAGTTAGAATCTTGACTCCAGCCTGGACAACTGTCAAGGGCTGTCAAACTCCAGGCAATATTGGTAAGAGACATATTATGCAGGAATCTCTATAGGCTACTTTATAAAAATGAAAATGGAAGCAAGCTGGTGAGCTTTTGGGCACTGATGGGCTTTGGGTTTGTAGGGCAGGGCTGGCAGTTTTTACTTTAATTGCAAAAAACAAAGCCCTAGAAAGCCATGTTCCACTCCCACTTCCACCAAGCTTAGCTGGATCATCTGCTTGGTCTGCAATGGGGCCCTAAACCTGTCCTTGGGATAGCCAAGTACAAGCCAGTACAAACAGAAGGCATGGAATTTTAATTCTTCCATCTTTGAGAGAAAGCTGGACGTGTAAATTGAGTCTCCTATTTAAGAAAAAAAATAAATAATCAGTTTCTCAGTACTTACCTCGTAAATCTTTCTGCTGATGGAATTTAAGAAAGCAAGTCAGTTGTTATAGTCTTTAACTTCAAGAAGATGAAGATTACAGATATAGTAGCAGAATTTACATTTTTAATAGGATTTAATATTATTTTCTCATTCTAGAGACAGGATTCTGTTGTGTCAGATAATATTCACAAACACATACGTGCATTTCCAAGTATTTTCCAAATATAAAATGGGCTGGTATCTGAAATCAGTAATGTCTTAAACCTAAGTCAGTTAAATCTGTAAAAATACAACACATCAGCTGAACAAAGTATTGGAAATTTATCTCCTGTTGAAAGGGACATCAGTTCTTTTACCCTTCTATTCATGGCTTTGTTCTTTCTAATAATGAAAACCACCTTTGTTTTTCTCCTCTCACACCTCTCACACCCATGGTTAGCCCACAAGAGAACTGCTCACCAGAAGCATATCAAATTCATTCAGTGCAACCTGGCAGCAGGATAAATTACAACAACTTGTTCGGCCTAGGGAAAGGGTATGGGTATGATAAAAATTAAGGAGTTATCTCAGTTCTTTCTAGGATTGCACCGAACACTATAGACACAATGCGTGGATAGGTGTCACCAGAGCTGAAGTCAGATGCAGACCATGAGAGACCAATACATATACTTGACATTCTCTTCATCACGCATGAGACCCAAGGCCAGTGAGAAACGTATTAGAAAAGAAACATGTGGCAAGAGCACGCAACCCAGAGTTCTTCCTTTACCTGCTTATCGGCAGCAAAACAACCTTCATAAGGAAACAAATCCTCTCCATCCAGCCTGGACCAGTGCCAGGACAGACTAAGCTACAGATCCAAAACAGCACTGATTCTTGATTTTAATTACAGGAGGAACACCCACATATTAGCTTAAAACTGGAGCTACCAAACCACAAGACACAAGTTACTTCCAGGTGACTGCCAAGCAGCAGAGAAGCAAGAGGAACGGCCACTCAAGCCCCAAATGTCCCCAAAATAGAAAGTACTCTTCTCTAGCTACATCCAGCCCAAGTGTGCTGACAAGAACCATGAGAGAGGAGGACATCAGGCTGGACAGACACCACCTGCACCTTCAGCACTGGCCATCATCACCGCCATAACAAGAACTCTCTTCCCAAGATGGTGCTACCCACGTGACTAGATTTGGAAACTGCAATAATCATCTTCAGGGAATGAAGAATACAAACTCATGCTGAGAGAGCCACCTTCTTGTGGCTTATGGACTTCACTAAGTTTTCAGGGAATAGCTGTATAGAGAGCCCCAAGCACACATGTGATATCTGTGGTGCCCCAAGAGCAAGCAAAGCTGAACAAAGTCTGGCTTTTAAGATTTTGGCTTGAAAGATATTGCAGAGGAGAAAAAAGGTAGGGAAAAAAAAAAAAAAAAGCCTTTACTCTTTGCCCATGGGGCAATTAAGCTGGAACTCTAAATATGAAGGATGCAGGGCAAATTAAAAGTTTTAAGCAGTATGGAATTACTGGTTTAATGGGTCTGCCAAATGATGGCACACTCCCAGCAAAGAGTTCTGGCTGCAGAAAGTCCTTAATCCCAATGAATAACTAACTGGGAATAATGTCAGCAAAACAGCTGTCAGGATGCAATGCTGTTCAAGTTGACTAGAGGAACAACTGCCTAGACCTGGAAAGCAATATGTTCAGCCCAACCTCATAGTAAAGAGCAGGAGCTGACACCACAGTTTAACCAACATCGGCCACCGCCACTTTCTACTTCAAAAATGGGAGTGTGAAGGAGGAAGGCAGAAGCAGCAAAGGAAAGAAGCGAGTGTTCTCTTCAGAAACACAGCAGTACAACTCTGGAATTAATTTGAGAATTAGCCTAGTCTCCTCCAAAAAGAAGAGGTAAGTCAGTACTTTGCACTTTCCACTAAGGTGAAAAGGGATACTAAATGCTGGCACAGAGTTAACTGTTAAGAAAAGAAACAACTTCCAGAAACAGTGTACCAGAGAAGCTCTATTAGGCTCTCCCCAGCAGCTTACTGAAGGCAGAATTGCTATCCTCTACTTCCAGTAGAAAGAGCTGCATCTCCCCTACATCTTGATCCTGACTCCAACCAGGACTCCCTAGAAAAATAAAATAATTTTCCAGTGGATTAGAAATGCCTGACCTAGCTTACATCCTCTGAAGTGCCTATCTGTTACAGGTTCCATTCTCTTGATGCTCTTTGTCCAGACTCTGCTCCTCCTCATCTCTTCCATTCTTTCACCTAAATTTCTTACACTTTTTTTTTCTGCATCATATTTGGACTGGCTTGTCCAAATGGTGAGATGGGAGAAGATCATTCATCAGAAGCTCAAGGCATAGCAGTTGCTCTGAGCCAAGACTTTACCTGCTTGGTTAAGCTCCAACATACAGCACAGGAAATAAGAGATACTGCATTTCTTTTACCTAAGAAATCTATTCTGGTTCCTGTGATGGTGCTTGAAGTGACAATGCAGCTTTATCAGTCTTGCAAAACAGCCCTAAAAAGAAGAGCCCATTCAGAAACAAGTTTGAAAGAAAAACCTTGAAGCTATATGCACCGGAAGATAGGAAGATACGAGGAGGATGGATGACCAACTACACACAAATTATTCAAGTGAGCTTGTGATAACCAATCTCCTATATAAAGATATTTGAAGCACTTAGAGCACATAGGATGCAGACAGCTGGCAGCATCCATGTGACAGATGCATCAAGTGAGTGCCTTTTGCCACCTATACTGCTCAGCATTAACAGAGGGGTTGTTGGGCAGTCGTTTACAGACAACAAAATCCTCCAACCTCGCCCATGCAAACAGCAAGTGAAATGGCCCAGACCCCTGTAGTCAAAAGTCAGATTTGAAGTCAGATGGGCTGTTGATGAGCAAAAAAAAGGCCTTCTGCTTTATTAGCAAGAACAAAGTCATAATTCTCCTAGTTGTATTAGTCCAAATAATCTGTCACTGCACTGAGAGTGAAAAAGCTATAGTTACCACACTAGAAATTCCCAGGCGTGCTCTTTCCCTCCAACAGCCTCATTAGACTTCTGGCAGGAAGAGAGGAGCAGGACAAGTGCACAGGCCAACACACACTGCTCAGTCATTTACAAGACTTTCACGGCAATCCATAAATGCAACTGGCTGCGGAGAAGCTGTCAGACAGCAGCTCCTTTTGTCTCATGCCATTGTCCTAAGGAAAACTGCTATGATACACCTCTGGACAACACAGGACATGAGTGTACACAGTTGGAATGACCTTCTCCCCTTGCCAGATGCTTTCTATATTGTAGAAGAGCCATTTTTTTTTAACTTGCTTTTTGAAGAAAGCTTTTCCTCATACTCAAACGCAGAGTACCAGCAAGAGTTTTTGACATACATAGGCATCTCAACTTTGTTGACTCTTACCACCTTTGCTTCACCAACCACTTATGCCTTGCACGCAGTTGCAGTTTTAAGTTTAAAGCCCTCTCCTTCCCCACCAAATAGAAACACAGGAGTTTATGTTTCACTCTCTCCCTATCTTTCACTGTTTGAGATGACTGCCTTCTCGCTCTCAATCCTAAAAGAAAACCTCAACCTGGTTGAGGTTGCACACACCCTGGAAAATGTTCACTGCCCGTAGCTGATGCTGACGGCCCTTTCTCCACCAGCACTTTTTCTGGGAGTACTGGAGCCCAGATCAAGCCATGGGAAACTGTCGCTTTGATGCTTCATATTGGAGCTCCCCATCCTGTACAAAGGCTGCCACCACTGCTACTTCTGGAAGTCAGCTCCTCCTAGTCACGTAGCCCTGTACCCCAAGCGTACAGTGATGGGATACTCCCCTTTCCCTACACAGAGATCCCCCTTATGCTCTTCCTTCTCTTGGGAGACACTAAGAGACAGGGAAAACACAGAAAACAAAAGCTTTCAACACAGTTTGAGATTGCCCCACTTCCAAGAAGCCTGCTCTGGCTTTGATCTATTGATTTCAAGGCCCTTAATGTGGGAAGATGAAATGCAAGTTTTCACCACACAATTCTAAAATGAAAAAGAAAACCCAGTATGGCACTGGAGAATTAAGCGCTGCACTGAAAAACTAACAAATATTGAGGGGGGTGTAAAAACCACAAATACCAGATCTGCCTATAACCAGAATATGAACTCAAGAGTCTTGGATGAAATAAAAAAAAATAAATTAAAAAAAAAGTAAAGAATTAAAACTATTATTCAGCAGTGCTACATCAGAGATACTAGCAAACTACAACAAATGGAAATTCATGGATAAAATCCCACAAGCACTGGTAGACAAGTTTCCTATTATCATACTGGAATGTCACCTCAGAGCTACCCTTGTGAGTTTTCATTAATTTAGGCCACAGCTATCTACAACATCTTTGCTTGCTTTCTCCCCTGAAGCTGCTCACAAGAAGCAAAATGAGGGAAAGGAAGGAAGTAGCAAAGCATTTATTATTGAGATGCATTTTTAAATGAAAGTATGGATCTTTTTTTTTTTAGGATACTGAGAAGGCTCTAGCACCAACTGCAGTGCATCTTTCATGTGTGGGGCTGGAATAAACCCAGTTTGATGCTCATCTTTGAAGAGCACCCATACCAATCTAACTGGGGACTGCTTCCCGGGAGAAAATAATCACCGAAAGATAAGTGAGGGAGGTGAAATTAGTTTGCAGCTTCACCAGCTTTATTTTTATCACCCTGCTCCCTTTCTGCTCATCTCCTCACAGGGAATCTCTAAACCCTCAGCTGTGCTGTGCCAATCTAAGAGGCTCTGGATGCCAGGAACCGGAATGCAACACCCGCCTGTGCTGGAACCACCATGCAACAGACACCACCTCTGCTTCCAGAAGTGGCCACGTGCCCGGGCCGTCCAGAGGAAAAAGTATAACATTGCCTGTGCCCCACACCTTCAGCGGGCAGAAGTACCCGCCTTGACAAAAACCGCCCATCCACCCAGCACCCTCAGCTGAGGAGCGGCACTGATATGAGGGAAGGAGAAAATAAGGTCCCAGCAAGACTGAAGATCTGCATGTTCATAATTAAAATGTTTTGAGGGTATTTTTGCTTCTCTTTAGAAAAGGCAAGCTGTTTCTAATAAAGATCATTTGAGTTGCTTGAACTTTGTTGATTTATGAGTTTTTTCATGTTATTCCAAAACTAAAGGCCCCCTTGTTGAAATAAAAATTGCTTTTGGGAGGAGTAGGATGTTAGGCTAAGCTTTTATATCACTTCTTTCAACTCAGGAGAAAGTCACCTTTATGACTCATCGATTCTGACACCTCCTTTTTCTTGCCATCAAAATTATTTCTGGAAAACAGTTTATTTTCTTGGCTATCTTTAATTGATCCAAACACTGGCAGAAGACAGACACTGCACATGTATGCTCCCAAATCAGGACTTTCCGTTTTCCAAATCACAACTTGAAAAAACCAATTCGTCTGAATCAGGAAAATGATAAACAGAAAAAACCACTTATATAGTTGCTGTCTTTTTTTTTTTTTTTTCTGTTTAGATTACATATTTACAGTTACGCTTCTCAACTGAAGGAAAGTTTCCAGAGTTGATTTTGTTGCAACAACACATGCAAGTTAGCCCACTGAAATGAATCACAACAATCGCATGGAAACAGAGCCAAGGGATTCAGCCCTGAATGCCCTGGCACACTGGGCATCCCTGCCCACGTTGGTCTGACAGAGACATGGTGGTCACTTCTGCGTCGCCTCATTCCTCCCTGCCCTTCCCCAAATCCAGTCAGAAAATGCTCACTGCCAAATAGCAGACTTAAGCTAACACACCATGGCTCCTTTTTAAACTGAAAAAAACCAAAACAAAACAAAAAAAAATCCCAGAAAAATACAAGAAAAATTGTTAACAAAGGCAAGCAGTTAATAATACATAAAACAATGAATTATTAAAAAAAAAATGGGGGGAGAAGCCTCTGCTTTTCCTCAGACACTGAAGCTTCCTTTCTCTGACAGCAAACTGAAGAAAAATCTCCTATTTAAGAATTTTTTGGATTAGTGAAGTAGGCATTTGGATGAAGGGTTTTCAAAGTTTGTTTGGGAGGAGATGGAGGGGAGTACCCAATACACCCATGTCAGGTATAAAACATCATCACTGATATTCAAGAAATTAAATAATTATGAGTTCCACAATTTCCTAGAATATTTATATGCTGTTGAAGACTGGAGTGATAGGTTTGGATTTAGGGGTTACATTTGTTTTAAGACATTGTAGGAAGACCTCTAAATTCCACCAGAGCCACAATCTTCTGCTGTGATACAACCACATAATGTAGGCCTCTGCATTGCATGGAAAAGAATGCTTGCAAAGCAAAGCACCACAAAGAGTTTTTAACCTCAGCCCCTTGTCCTCTGTAGCCATGCAACCATTCTGCTCCCACTTGAAATCAGTTATTTATGGGCATCAGCCTCTGCTTACGCAAAAGCAAGACTGTGCTTCAAGTCAGAGCAAAGGTTACAACTACTCGTACCAGTCTGTGGCCTGCTGCTGAAGTACAAATTCATCTGAGTTTCTTGGCCTTTTAGTTCTAGTGGAAAGGTCATTTGGAGATTTTTTCTTCCACTCTGGAAATGGAAAGTTCCAGTACTGGAAGGTAGACTTTTCTTCATCTTTGGTTCACAATTTCTCCTTCCAAGAGTCCCATCCTGCATAAGGGATTTCACATGATGCAGTGCTATCAAGCATTATCAATCCCATATGCCAAAGACATTGACTTGCACTTTTGCTGGATGTATCATATCCAAAATAAATTTTGGGAACTTTTGTGTATTAATCTTTTTACAGATTTCAGCTCCTCACTGTTGGGAAGAAAAAAATGAATCCCAGCAATGTACGATCTGAGGAACAGAAGGCCGGTAAAGGCCTAATTTATTTTTTAAATGATACTGTAATCCAGCTAGAGACTCGATTGCTTCTGAGTGCCAGATCTACCAATGCCTACAGGAAAGGAGACAATAGGGAAGGTATTTACAGTCTCAGAATGAGGACTCCTGTTGTTTGCACTATGTTGAGTATGTGCAGCCACTTTCCCTATAGCTTGTAGATAACCAGAGGGCTGTGACTCTTCTGAAGCCCATGGAAAGATCTGATGGAGGTGGGGAGATTTTGGAGGTTAGAACAGTAGAGGGAAAAGATACCATAGAGAATTTTTTCCATTCATGCTGTTCATGCAACTCACTGTGGGATCACATAGTGCAAAAATCCCTGTCTTATTTCCAGCACAAACCAGGATCATGGAGAAAAGTCTGTGAAGGAGAGATTAATGAAGAGAATTTCCCCTCTTACCTTACTCATTCAGCCGTACAAAGCAGAATTAAAGAATTACTTCCCCTGCCTCCACCACGCTGCTCCTTAGCCTGTGAAGTGCTCTGTGAATCACTGACAATGACACCAGAGCCAACAAGCCACAGCAGTATGATTTTTCAAAACCTTAGCTTGTCAAAGTTTATTTCAAAATCAAGCTGTCTTTGATGCTTTGAGACCTCAGAACAGCAGAAACCACAAAAAAGACTTTCTCTTCAAATGGCCAAATGAAGCAGATTTTCTCCTTTCCCCACCAAATAAGAAGTCACTAGACTATTTCAAGTCAATTTTAACATCAGAAGCAAGTTCTACTACTAACTTTAAGCAAGTCATTCTGCTAAGGTAAGGCTTACTAGCAATAATCATTATATATACGCACATACAATAAAAAACCACAAACAACTAGGTAACAGTAGCAAGTTATACTAGAACTGAGCAGAGTGACTATCAAAGTAGATGATTCGTATACCCAGCTAATATTACAAACAAAAAACTTCTTAAGGATTTAACATCTGAATTCTCAAGAATTAAGCCTGCACATCATCTCCTCAAGATCTGAGAAGCAAGGGAAATAATTTCAGTTCCTTAATGGTCAATTATAGCAGTGCACAAGGAATTAAATAACAAAAAAGATCTCACCAAGACAAGGCAATCAATTGTATTTACAGTTTTCCAAAATAAAACAGGTTTAACAGAAATAGATTGGAAGCCAAACACATTTTACACTGCCTCGAGGAGTTTCTACAAAGGAAAGTCAGTAGCATAAATGCCTGCCATAAGCCATAGGAGTTTTGCTTTTGTATAGAGAAGGACCTTGTTCATGTAAACAGGCTCTTAAGCACTACAATAATATAAGCCATGTCCCCAGAAAGCCACCTCTCCTGAAGAAGCCCAGCTCCGTCAGCCTCTCTCTCAGGGCAAGTCCTCCAGCCCCAACCGGCCTGGGGGCTCTCTGCTCAGCTGCCCCCAGCTTATCAACATCCCTCCCGCACTCTGGGCCCCAAAACTGGATGCAGTATTTCAGGTGTGACCTAGCAAGTGCCAAACAGAAGCAAACAACCACTTCCACCAGTCTACTGGCCCCAGAATAACCACAAAGGGCTAACCTCTCCTGCTGCCAGCACACGTGTCAAGCCTGTTGTCCCACGGGTCCCCCCAGGCTCTTTCCAGCAGAGCTGCTCCCCCAGCAATTACTCCCCCCGTCCCAAGTACAGGGAGTACATTTATTCTGTTTATAAAATAAAAGGTAGCAATATGCAGGGTTTTTTAAATTTTAAGCTGAGGTGTGTTGTAGTTCTTCACATTCTTGCAAGGCTGTCTCGAGGACATGCACTGCAGCCCTTTCACCTGAGACAGCGATTAACATAGCTGGGAGAAGTTTCAGCTATCAATTTTGATGTTGTTATTGGTGCCATCGTAGCTGTTGCAGTCATTGTGATCTAAGGGACTGAGTGGGGAAAGGAAAGACAGTACTTTCCTTTTTAAATGATATATTGGAAGGAGAAGGAAGGAAAGCTTAGATCTTCAGGGTCTGCATGCCAAAACGTACATACCTTCCCCTTATGCAGCTGCCCTTTTAAATGGCACTTGCAGCCCTATAAATCTTGCTTTTTCTGTAACATTGTTCCACAACTGTTCTTCTCAGGGTATTTGCAGAGAGCCAATGCACAGAAGTATTCATCCATGGATGAAAAGCTTCTAGACTGGTAGATTTTTTTCAAACAAATATAATATAATCTTTATAACCTGTCATGAAATAACACTTCCCAGATTGGCCAACACATTTTAGAAGCTAGAAAACAATTCTGCTGTATCAATCTTCTATTTATTCTCCATACTTGGGAAATATTCCACCTTCTTTTCTAGAGGACTATTATTTTCCCTTAAAAACATTTTAAAATATAGTTAACACTGGCAGAACAAGTGCAATGACGTTACATAGCTGCATTAACAGATCTTCACCACCAATTGCATAATGGCATACCAGACTATGGTGTTAAGGGCAGATCTTTTACCTATTTTAAAATTGTAGTACTGAAAGGAGAAATTAATTCAGTTTTAAGACAATTAACAGCTCAGTCCTGCATTTCCTAACATTATCCCCTTATCAATAGTATTGTTGTTCTGACTATTCTCACCCCCGTGCCAAGCACTACTTGTAACATGGCTTAAACGGATCTCATGACAAGGGAATTGGGTCTACATATACAGGACAGGAGGTCAGCTGCCAGGCAACTAGGAGAGGAAAAAATTTCTAGAAGGTGGTAGTCTGATAGGGTCAGAGTTTGGGCAGGTTCTTCCACCCCCTTTCAATCAATTTAGTTTTCATTTCACTGAACGACAGACCGAGCCAGAATGAAGAGCATCCCATCTGCCCTGTCTGCAGTCCCTAAACACTGCCCAGGAGGAGACGTACAGAAGTCAAGAATTCCTCTCCAAGTCCAGTCACTGTAACCACAGTAAAGTTATTCTGCATTCACATCCCTCTAGGACCAGAATCCAGCTACACACCTTTTGACCCTTCACGGTTGCCTTATAGACACTGTGGGAAGGATTAATCAGGCCTAACTTTAGGTGTTCACAGATCAGACGCATTAGATGTCTAAGCTATTTGCATAGGTTTCTTCCAGTTTGAGAATACAGATGTTCTTTTTAATAAGATAAATCACAATACATTATGCCAAGTATATAGGTAAGACACTCTTCCAGCAGAAGGAAAAAAAGAAAGAAAGGCTAAATGCTGAGAAATTTGAACTGTGGGCACTGCTTGGGGCTAATTCAAAAACTTTCCTACAATATTTGATTAATAAAACCATCATGCAGTATTAAATCTCAGTGCATCAGTCTACACTTAAATGGTTGTATTCAAATACTCTCATAGGCAGTTGGACTGACTTCTCTGGAACTGCTCACTGGAGAAAATGTTTGTTGGATTTGATCCATTTGTATCCAAATAACAGCAAGACTGCAGTGGCACCTGAAGGTCCCAGTCTGGCTAGAGGCACCACCATAGAATCATAGAACCATAGAATGGTTAGGGTTGGAAGGGACCTTAAAGATCATCTAGTTCCAACCCCCCTGCCATGGGCAGGGACACCCTCCACTAGACCACGTTGCCCAAAGCCTCATCCAACCTGGTCTTAAACACTTCCAGGGATGGGGCCTCCACAAACCTCTCTGGGCAACCTGTTCCAGTGCCTCACCACCCTCACAGTAAAGAATTTCTTTCTGACAGCTAATCTAAATCGACCCTCCTTCAGCTTAAACCCATTACCCCTTGTCCTGTCACTACAGTCCCTGATAAACAGTGCCTCACCATCTTTCCTGTAGGCCCCTTCAGGTACTGGTAAGCCGCAACTAGATCTCCCTGGAGCCTTCTTTTCTCCAGGCTGAACAACCCCAACTCTCTCAGCCTGTCCTCATAGGAGAGGTGCTCCATCCCTCCAGTCAGCTTCATGGCCCTCCTCTGGACTCTCTCTAACAGCTCCATGTCTCTCCTGTACTGGGGCCCCCAGAGCTGGACGCAGTACTCCAGGTGGGGTCTCACAAGAGCGGAGTAGAGGGGCAGGATCACCTCCCTCGACCTGCTGGTCACACCTCTTTTGATGCAGCCCAGGACACAGTCCCATTCCAGGGACTGTATCAGTGTCCAGCGGAACTAGAGTTCAAGGATCTTAAAATCAGCTTCAAAGCAAAGGAAAAATACATGTCTACACATATTTGAAAATAGAAACACTCCTGTGGGACATAGGTTACTCGTATAATCTGTGTATCAGTTAGCTTAATTAATACTTTTCTGATGTTCCTCAAGGTCAGGGCACCCCACTTGGTGTCATTCCGCATTTTGAAGTTCACATAAACAAACTTGTGTGTTCCTCAAGTTCCAGACCTCCACAGCAGATTTTCTAATCAAGTCTCTTCACCAAGTAGACAAGATTTTTGCCAATTAACTACCTCTATCTCCTTTGAAGTTACATTTTTGCAATGGGAGCCACAAGCCTCAGCTCTCTCTTGCACTTTATCCGCACAAAGGGGGGACACCCTATAGAAACCTTGTTTCCAGACTCCTAGCACAAGACAGTCGCGTGAAGTTTATTTGCCTGAGTCACTTTCCTGGTTTTACACCCCTCATACTCTTTCACAGAGACAGTGCTGCAGAAGTTCCAACTCAAAGCTGCCACCTTCAATAGAGAAATCTAACAGAGGTTAGTGTTTTGCTAGAAGGAAAAAAGAAAATAAACCACACACCCCCAAACCCCTCTGGCTGGCAAATTTCTCCTTAATAAGAGAATTCTCCAGAGGAATATATATACATATATATAGGAGAAGAGTAGCAGACTTAGAAGTCGATGGGGTTTAGCCTATACACACCTAGAGGGAATAGCAGAGTCAAGCGCTGACCATAGGGGACAGAAAAATGACCATAGGGGACAGAAAAACATGACTTGTTTATTATTACCATACAACTATAAAGGAAGCATTCTTATCAGCTGGCAAAGTTTCTAAGGAATATAAGTCTACGGAAAAGCCATTCCTAATTGAACCAAGCCTCAACAATGAGGAGAGAGCATATTAATGAGGCAAGGCTAGGAGGTGCGATGAGGAGATAACAATACCCTTAGGAGTTACACCGGTATTAAAGGCGACTTTATTACTGTATTACTCTCTCTCTTATGAATCTTTGCAGCAAGAATAACTCTGTTTATACAGATGTTCTTTCAGCCATCAGTTATTCTAGTTTAAACACACATACAGGGAACCTTGACTTTTTAAAATTACAGGCCATTAGATTAACTTAGATTTGTTATTTTGCTGTAGTAACCCACTAGGCTTTACAAGGCTGATATATTCTTTCAGTGAAACTGAGATGCATTAATTGAAATGAGATACTGCACCTTTAATAATGCAGATTGATGTAGCTCGCTCACAAGGTTTTTCATTTGTTGCCTTTATTTGAATTCCTCTGAGTGCTACTAATATGGTTCATTTTATCATGAACAGGGCATTCTTCACTTAAGTAGCACATACAAAGCTAAACTAAAATAATAGGATTGGTTTACTGTTACACAGAGGGAAGCATGGTTGATATTTATGCAAAATTAAATAGCCATGCAAGGCTGAACTCCAGTTTCCTACCCAAAGTGACTTGCAATCAAGGTGGAAAGTCCACAGAATTCCAAAATCCCATCTTCTGCAACATACAGACGACACCAAATCTATCACCACTTGAAATACTCTCTTACAAAACACAAACTCTTAAGTATATATATCAGCCTTCACAGTAACAGCCAGAGCTTTGTTGCTTTTCCCTGCTCAGGGGAACATCTCAGTGCTACTAGTTCAGAGGTCCAGGGAGAGACAAGAGGATGATTATGAGGATCCACCCAAACTTCAGTGCAGCGGCGAGATTAAAACAACGCTGGCAGAGGAAAAAGAAGATTTCTGGCACCCAGAGGACCTGCTCTGGTGAAAGGTCACGGACCCAAACAGTAAAGACAAGACCTCTGGACCAGAGGAAGGGAAGTACCTCGATCCTTGCAGATCTAGACATTCATCACTTTGTGTCTTGGCTCCCCATCTGTAAAAAGATGGCAGCCTCCCTTTCCAGCCCCACCAGAGGAGAAATGCGCTGCAGACCACAGGGTGGATTCCTGTCCGCGCTACACAATGGTGACAGCACTCACACGAGGATTTAAACCAGATGAGAATCCAACTAGTGAGTCACACAACTTAATCATCAGAAATAAAAATGCACAGCAAACTCAATCTGCCCATTTCTGCTTTCATTTCTTTGCGTGGCACTATTTTACAGCCTAAGACAGGTTTTAAGCTGCCTCACACCGCTAACATCCTCGTTAGCCTGTCTTCTCTGTACTAGGAAGATCCACCAGCCCTGCTTGAAATCCTAACTGTTTTATTTTCGTTTGAGAGACATGTCATTTCAAATGGTCAGAAGTAAGCTGGAAGACACACCACCACACTGGACACTTGCTAACATCTCTAGGCCAAAGAATAAATTGGTGAGAGACAATTACAGAGCCAGCTGAAGCAGACGGGTCTGGTAGCCAGACACAGCATGACCCCTATTTCTGTTTTTCACCCAAATCAACAGGGCTTGGCACACTGAATGTTGATACCTATCACACTCCTTGGTTTTTTATTTCATTTCTTTTTAAGATTGACATTGCTTTTCAATAACTTTGGACTAATATGTCAAGTTCTGCATAATTTGCTCAGTTCAAATCATCCAGATTTACAATGGTGAGTGCTGACCAGATTTTTAGAAGAGTTAACAACCCTCCTGCTCCAGTGCTTAAGCCAAACTAGGATTAAAAGGGAATCTAATGTGTTAGGCAAATTAAGCCACATTTGCTTCACCGGCAGCTTCTTCCTCCTTTCTCTTAGTAGGAGCATCCACTCTGGGCATCACTGGAAAGGCAGATGCTTCCCTCTCACCACAGCCATGGCGATGCTCCAGGTTCCTGACACACTCCCTCAGGCAAGAGGACGGTGGCAATAGTAACAGTGTCGCGACGCACATTACAGCTTTGTCATCTGTGCATCAAGCAGATTAAAAAAAGTGAAGGAGGACACATAAGAAATTATAGACAGCTTCTTTGTACACATGGACTTCTCAGGCCTGCATGGAGGGCACAAGGAGTTAAGAGCCCTTTTGCTCTGCTCATCAGGCCCTGGGTCGCACAAGAACAGGCGCAACACATCCTGTCACCGTGAACTGCAGAATAAACTGCCCAAGAGGGAGGTTTCTGCCTGACCCACAAGTTTCTGCTCTTATACAGGAAGATTTATACTCCCTTAATTATTATTCACGCCTGGAGTGATTACTGGCAGCTTTGGTACCTACAGAGAATTGCTTCACCATTGAGTTCTTGGCTTCATTAGCAGTCAGCAGTACTCACGGTCACAAGGTATTTTATGTACGGTATATATGATGGAGTCACGTGCCTGTCCCTTGGTCCGGTATTATAAAGAAGGCTATATAGCAACCATTGTATTCATTTTCCCAAGACAACTGGTGTTTATATGGACTTCACTTTTCCTCTTCCAGGCTGCGTACTCACCTTTCTTTGGCACAAAAGCCCTTCTTTTCACATTCCTCATTGTTCTTCTGCCTCTGGTCCTACACCAGCCAGCTTACTGTGTCAATGCCAATTCCCTGAGGTCTGACACAGCATTACCTTTCTGGCTACCATTACAGTCTGAAATTCCCAGGGCTTCAGGGAATCTTAAAGTCACAACAATTTCAACGACAATTTGCCTAACCACTGTCGGAAAACAGAATCCACCGAGGCTTACTAAAAGCTGCAGATTAAACTCAAAGCCCGCAGCTGAAGGGAGCTGTTACCCTGGTATCTGGGTTTATACCACCTTCACGCATGTTCTGTACTGGCAATCAGACGAAGAGCTATTTAAAGTGTCTCTATTGTTACATGCCAAAATATTTAACTATTAAATTTCACCCGCCACCTGCCTGTCTTTGCGTTTTATGGCCCGGGCAAACAGATCTATTTTTCTGCCTTGCCTGAAGAACGATCCTGAATGTCTCTCCTTGGCTCGGCCGAGCGATGGGAGAAGGGGCTACCGGGCTGCTCTCCGGCGGGACACCGCTGCCCCAGGCCCCCTGTGCGCGTCCGTCCGTGCCCCCCTCCCCGCAGCGCTGCTGACCCGCCCCGGCCCGCCTCTCCGCGCACTGCGGAGCGTTACCTGCGCGGCCGCGGCCACCACCCGCAGGCGAGGGGAGCTGGCAGGGCGCAGGGCCGGAGGTTTGCCCAGCCGGGCTGAGGGGCCCTCGCCGACCCCGGGAACCCCGCCGGCTCCGCGCACCTGCGCGGGTCCTGTTTACAGCCGCCTCGTTCATCCCAACCCCGGGGGCGGGGAGGGGAAATACGATTAAGAGATTAAGTTTGGAAGAGATGCGCTGGGAGGGGGACAGGGGCCCATCTAAAGGCGCGCACACTGCGCGGGCGCTGAGCCGCGGCCCGCGGCAGCTTTCCCTGCAGCCAGCAAAGCGGGGAAGGGAGGCGGGGGGGGGGGGGGGGCCGAGACGGAGCTCGGCGTGGAATAAAATGCCTACAGTCCCCGCGACGAGGAGGGGAAGGACACCGGGTCGTCCCGCGGGGTGTCCCCGATGCGGGCCAGGCGCCCGCACCCCTGCCATCCCGCGGTCTTACCTCGATCCACTTCTGAGCCTCGGTGAAGGCCAGCTCAGGCTGGGGGGGCTCGGGAGGAGGCTGAACCTCTCCCAGCTCCAGCCCGGGACTGGCCATCTGGAGGGCCCCGGCGCGCCGCGGCTGCGGCGGGAGAGCAGCCAGGCACCGAGCCGCCAGCCCGAGGTGAGCCGCGGCCGCAGCGGGGGGGAACGCCGGAGGCCGCTGCCTGTCTCTCCCTGCCTCGCAGCCGCCGGGGCGGGGGCCGGGGGCGGCGGCGCTCTGCAGCCCGGCTGGCTGCAGCTCGCCTGCGGTAACCTCTCTCCGCCGGTGCCCCGTCCGCCCGCCCTGCCGGCTCGGTCCTCCCTCGCCTGCCGCCCCGCCCGCCCCGCCGGCGGAGCGGAGCTGCGCTGAGCTGCCAGCTAAAAATAAAACAGACGGGCGAAGCCGCTTTGCCTTCAGCCCATGCAAATACCCGCGCCGCCGCCTCCCCGCCGCGAGCATCGCACCGCACCGCTGTGACCGGGGGCGGGGGGCGGCGGGGCCGGGCACCCCTCGGGGTGGGGGAACGATGGCAAGGCACCCCGGGCTTTGGGAGGAAGCCGATCCTCCCACCCCACAGCTCCTGGAGGGCACCGAGCCACCCGTGCACGCAGCGAGCTGCTGGTTGCGGCCGTTACATTAAACACCTGATTAATTAACGTTATCG
Organism: Balearica regulorum gibbericeps; assembly: GCF_011004875.1. Taxonomy (NCBI): domain Eukaryota; kingdom Metazoa; phylum Chordata; class Aves; order Gruiformes; family Gruidae; genus Balearica; species Balearica regulorum. Next base: position 56,048,442 of record NC_046187.1, read on the forward strand.
CACGAAGGACCTGAGAGCCTCCAGCTCCCCCGCGGCGGGAAAAAGCTTTGCCCCCCCGCCCGGGCCCTCACCCACCTGCCCGGGGGCCGTGGGACCCCTGTCCCTGGAGCGGAGCACCGACAGGTGCCTCTGACCCTCTGCAGGCATCTCCTCTTGCTGCTAAGGGGTGAGAGCGGCCTTGCGAAAATGTGTGAGGGCCAGCACGGCACCTGACAGCATTTTTCTTCTTTCAAAAGTGAAGCAGGCATCAAGGTGAGCTTAAAAATTGTCCTGCTTGAATACTCTTTTTGTTTGTTTGTTTTTCTCTCTATGCAGGGGAAGAACAACAACTCTGTCCTGCAAAGAGTTGCACACCTAACTTGCGTCGTGTGAGTAGTCGTAGCCCAACCAGATGCTCTTTAAGCCTAAGGTTAAGCATAGAAGTTTCTAGAAACAGGGAAGAAAAAATTTTCACAAGGCCTTGTTAAAGCCAAATCCTAAAAATCTCCACTCATAAGTTTTTGAAAGATGAGCCAAAGTTACTTGTTTATATTTATGAAGCATCGAAAGATACCTGGTGCTGGAAACGTAGGTATGCGAACATTAACTCCTACCACTAAGGGTTTTTTGAGAGGGGTCATAGCTGGTCACCTTTTCAGCTTGTGATAGTCATCAACAAATTTTGACGAGAAGCAAACTGTAGGATCTAGTTTTCAACATGCTCTTATTTTAGGCATGATTTTGCCTCATTTCAAAGCTTGGGATTTTGAATCTTGTTTATTGTTATAATTTGTCAAAGAAAAAACTCCACTAACTCTTCAAATATAAATATATCATGTAAATGCATATATTTAGGCCTATTTCCATTCTGGGGTTTTGTCTTTATTGTTCTCTACCTTTTGTTTTGATCTTTGTTTATTGTTTGAAATTTGCTGGAATAACAAAGGGCCTAAAAACAGGAGATGAGTTTATAGGGATTTTTCTGAGAACAGCAACTAGATGAAAACTAGATGAATGGTAATCTAATCTCAAACATTTAAAACAAAATAATAAGTGTATTTTGAAATACTTATGCTAACACAAACTATTTTCTAATTCTTGAAATATTTAAATAACACTGATAAATATCAAACATCAATTAGATTTATTCTCCCAGGGCAGTGGAAGACTAACAATTTAAAATAATTATCCTACCTTTTTTTTTTTTATTACATTATGATATTAAATGTATGATTTTACTGTCTGGTGATCTCAACATCACCTCTCAGAGAACTAGAAGATCTGGAATGGGCTGGGGTAAGCATCGTACCACACAGTGTAAGCAACTGATACAGAGACCACCACCGCTGCCACATATATTGTCTTAAACTGAGAACTGGACATTCATTTCTCATTTATACACTCAGTTTTCATGGCTCACTAAAGGTCATGTGCTTTTATACATACTCTTATACACACTCTTATACACACACTTACATTCAAACATACACATCTTTTAAGATTGATTAAATCCCCACAAAGACATGTGCATATAGAGCTAGTGCAGTCCTGTAAAGACCCCTCTCTTGTATTTAGGAGTGTGAAAGACACCCTGAGTGGCAGCAGGAATCTGGCCACTTCTTTCCTAATCCTAATTCTGAATCTGCTTCCCATTTGGTCAAGTACGAGGCAGCATCCCTACCTCCCTGTTGCCATGGAAACACACTTCTAGCATCAGCCCAGCTTGCTCCTTTTTTTTTTTTTTTTTTTTTTTTAAAACCACCATCTGCCTGGAGAGTTGCAGGGCTTGCTCTAAGCCCCTTGAATATCAGTCATAGGTTTTTCAATGGTTTTCCTGTCCCTATTACAGCTGCCCCGGCAACTGGTACAGGAGGCAAAATATGAAAACGAGCACCTTAGAGACTCCAGCAAGGTTTTTCCTGAGGTCACTCTGCTGTTCCCCACCAGAAACATTAACAGAAATATAGTGATGGAATTTGTAACAGCAACAAAATGGGAGAATTTTTCTTGTAGCTGTTTGCAAAACTCTCTTCTTTAAAAACAAAAGCTTCAGTTTAGCTTCTCTGTTTTTCTTTCCAGTAAAATTCAAGCTAGCATCTCAGTAGTCCTTATCGCCTGCAACAAACTTGCACCTCTGCATATTAGACAGGAGAAAACCTATGGTGGAGCAGGCATCAGTGCTGAGCTGCGTACCATTGTCCAGGTGCATTCACCCTTCCCAAAAGGAGACTGTGCCTATGCACAAGTAAAGTAATTGTGGAAAATTGTGTGTTATGGCAGTTATAGGAGAAGCTATAAGCAGAGGAAGAGGGTCTTCTGTGATTACCAGGGATCTCTCTGCTGCTGTGTATAGGAGGAGAAGTAGAGGCTTTTAGGAAGATAAGTTTCAGGAAAGGTGAGGGTTCAGCTTGTATTAACTGGTTTGGTCTTCTACCCAATTTAGTTTTCTCCGCTGGGAAGAGGAACTCTCCTGCTCCTTTTTTGTCTTCAACGTAACATCTAAAATCTTTAAGCCTCTTGAATAGCAGAAGCAGGGAGTTAATAAGGTCTGACTGGTGTCGTGGCAGACCTGGTCTTATCCCATGGCAGCAATGAACAGCTTGCATGGAGGAAGTTGTGCCCTGGACAGCTTCTGCCACTATAATGTGTCTCCCCGAAGGAATAGGTCGGGTGTTCAAGACCAAGCTCTGTGCAAAACTGCACCTAGATGGCATCTTTGTACTCTCACTCCTTTTTCTGGTTGTATTAACCTGATTGATAATAAACCTTTTTCTTCAAAGCAGATCTGACACAACACGCTTCCAATAACACGGGCACACTCCATTTGAAAAAATTACTTTTACCAAAAAAATTTGCACAACGAGCAAATGGGTGAAACATCAAAAGATCCTCTGTTTCTATTCTATTTTACCTGGCTTATTAATCTTTTCTTTGTGAGCTTTTATAAATGCGCCTTAAACTAGCAAGGCCGCTGTGCTGGTTAAGAAGGGAAGTTATCCTGCTGGCACCAGGGCTTTTCTGCCTCCTTATCTCCTCTGCAATCTGTCAGTCCTGGCTGCTATTCTCTGAGCAGAGCTTCTTTTTGCCCCAGACCATAACGGTCATAGTTGGGGATGTTGCACAATCCTGGGTCAGATTTTGGAAAAATCTGAGCTGAGCCATAGGCAGACTGCTCTGACTAAATATCTTCTTGGTTGTTTGCTCAAGGACTTTTATACATTTCATTGGTTTGCTTGTCCTTTTCATCCCTTTAACAAAACCACTGAATGTCACACAGAGAACTTGAAGCCGTGTGGTATTTATTGTAAAAATTCTGCTTGGAATTCCTTCATTCTCTAGAATATAAACCAGGGGTAGGCACATCCAGCTGTGTATAACCTCCAGATGATTTCGGAGATGCAGCCTCTGAGCCGTCACAGGACTCACACCATTGCAAAGAGCAATGTGGCTGCCCGGTGATGGTACGGGAGTTGGACAGCCCCGGCATAAAGCATCCTTGCTATTAATATCTCTCAACAGGTACTAAACCTGCCGGAGAGTATTTGGAGGTTTTTTTACTGACTACCGAAGGCAGGTTGTGCACTTTCACAGCTTGTCATGTATGAAAGGGTGAACTGAGAGGTGAGCTGAGTAAGCAGAAGAGAAGAGCCCTTGCAGCAGCATCTCTCAAGGCAGAGGAGGGTGGTGGAAGAGATCTTCATGAGAAGTTTAGTATTTTCTTCCTTGATAAAACTAGATTCAAAGACAGTTCAGCTCTCCATGACATGCAGCCTGTCTTTGAGAGCAGGCTGGTAAAGATATCTGCTCAGAAGCAAGAGATAGAAAAAACCCTAATTTTGAAAAATTACTCAAAGGAAGACTGTTTCCATTCAAGATGGTTTTTAATTTAGGGTTTTTGAAAACTTACAAGCTAAAAGAAAAGTAACATCAGAACTTTAGTTATTTTTAATTCCCATGAAAATCAATGAATCTGAGATTGTGAGAACAAGTTGGGTTTTTTTTCAATCACTCAAACAAATGTTGTGACTTCACATTTTATTTAATCAGGGCATCTGCTGTGGTGCATTTGCAGTGTTCAGCATTTGGCTGACAGCACCTGTTTGTTTATCCCGGCCATGCTGTCTTCTATCACAGTCACTTTCTCTCTGCTGTCACTCACACAGCAACATATTGTCAGGCTCGGCATTGATGTTCTCTGTCATTCTGGGAATTACAGGAGTGGATGGATCATCTGAGTTTGCTCTTTCCTTGGGGAAAAGCAGTATTACCCCTTCTCACCCTGTCCTGGGAAAGCGTGAAGCCCTTTTGTGATGCAGTTTTTCTTTATTTTGGAATTTTATATTGATTTTGGAAAGCTAATACATCCAATTGTCTCCTGATAGCTGAGCACCATTTGATGTTTTCCTATTTGCCTATCTTTGCATTTAATTAAATGTTTAAATTTTAAAAGCTGTTGACTATCCAGGATCTGATACACTACTACATATGTTGCTATTTAGCTAGCTATCAGCCTAATGAATCAGAGTGCAGGCAGTTCAAAAATGCCTGTAAATATTCAACGTCATTTACAAAGCATAATTTTTGGGGTCTTCGCCATTCTCTCTGTTCCCTGTGTAACAAATCCCTGATCAGTATCTCCGTGTTTTGAGCACAGCTGTGCTTTTAGGTGTGGGGTTTTTCCTGCCCAGCCCTCCTTTCTGGCTTTGACACTTGGTTCTGCCTCTCCTGGAGGCCTCCAGATCCCAGGCTGATAGCTCTGCTGATTGCACAGAGCCTGGCACAGCTTCTACTTTCATCCACAGCCACGGTCAATTCTCCCACTCACCCAAACAACCACTTCCTTCCTTCTTTATATTGTTCTCATCAAGACCTGCCTTTCCTCTGGTGTAGGAAATTCCTATATCCAGCCTCCTCTTTAATGACCATCGTTTTTTTTCTTCACCAGCCTGCTTTTCTTCACCCCAGCCTGCCATAGTCTCCTGTCTCTCAGTTCTGAAACTGCATTCAATCCCATTCTCTGTCTCTCCGGTTCCAGGTACTTCTCCCTTCCTCTTGTTCGCACATAGTAGGTGGAGGGACAACACAACAGATAAACCCCATGAAAACCACTGGGAAAGAAGAGCAGAAGGAAGGCTAGGGAAAGGAGAAATATCACAAGTAAGTGATACCAAGTTACACAAGGCTAAAAAGATATACATTGGGTTGTACTGAAGAGCAATTACATAAAAAAGAAGTGGAGGAGTGGTGAAAGGAAAGTGAAGCAACCCAAAATAAAGAATCGCCAAGGTAAAGAAAGAGTAAATCTGAGCACAAAACCAGTGAACTCCTCAGGCCAGGGAGCATCCTTTCTTTCTGCGTTCGTAGCAAACACAGCAAGGCGCAGGCCCATACATGATCTTTCTAGGGCCTGCCATCAAATGCATACCTTATTACGGCAGGTTAATGACCACATGCACAAACCAGCTGCAGAAAGAGGACTCTGAAGGAAAGCATGGCTTTTCCACCCAGCTCTGTACGCCCAGAGCTGCAGAGTTCTGCTCTCTTGACAGGTCAAGTTGGGAAGAGGATGTGGCAGGACAATGGGCCTTTCACCAGCTGCTATCAAGGATCTTTTTAGCCTGTTAAAACAAAAGCGCATTGGTGGGGAGCCAATGCTCGTAAGTTTGTGTACCTGCTGATGTGACACCCGGTTTCTTTAATGCAAAAACAACAAACAGCCTTTGCTCCTATGCTGAGCTGGAAGCAGTACAGAAGGGCAAAACAGTATTTCCCTTCCATTTTTTTTCTGAGTTTGTCTGGTTTTCAGCTACTTTCTTGTAATCTCCTTCATTAAAGACTGGAAGGGGTGTTCTTCCAAACACAGTCCAATCCAGAGCAGGAATCTTCACTTCCAGTATGTATCGGCAGTAATCTCCCAGCTGATTTTGCACTCTGCTCATTTAAATGCAGCCCCTTTCCCTACTGCCCCCCCCCCATGCACCCAGTATGCATCTTACTCCATTTCACCATAAATTTTCAAACACATGGAGTTACTCAAATCTTTCTTGGTGAGGAGTGCCATTACAAAGGGCTGGAGCACCTCTCCTGTGAGGACAGGCTGAGAGAGTTGGGGTTGTTCAGCCTGGAGAAGAGAAGGCTCTGGGGACACCTTATAGCAGCCTTCCAGTACCTGAAGGGGCCTACAGGAAAGATGGTGAGGGACTGTTTACAAGGGCATGGAATGATAGGACGAGGGGTAATGGATTTAAACTAAAAGAGGGTCGATTTAGACTAGATGTTAGGAAGAAATTCTTTACTGTGAGGGTGGTGAGGCACTGGCACAGGTTGTCCAGAGAGGCTGTGGATGTCCCATCCCTGGAAGTGTTCCAGGCCAGGTTGGATGGGGCTTTGGGCAACCTGGTCTAGTGGAGGGTGTCCCTGCCCATGGCAGGGGGGTTGGAACTAGATGGTCTTTGAGATCCCTTCCAACCCAAACCATTCTATGATTCTATAGTAGAGGGATTTTAGTACCCTCAGGGAGATGTTCCTAAACACCTCTTTCATATTGCTGTCACCTAGGAAGAAGCTCTTCTAAGTCAGCTAAGATGCTCAGAGAGCCTGTGCCAGCTGCAAACTCAGTAAGTGCAGCCGAGTCTGTCTAGGATCAGTACCTGAAATGAGAAGTTGCCAGAGCAGGCTGTTCAGCAGTCTGCAAATCTCTGCAGCAAGCCGTAGCTTCAAAAAAGTGGTTATCTGGGGGAAGGCAGGGGCTGTCACGTATAAGGGAGCATGCAATGAATGCAGTTAGAAACTTTTGCCAAACTGGTGTCAAACGGGATGAAAATCAAACTTCTACATATATAAAACTATATGTGGAAAAAGGTGCTTTGGAAAGCTAGCTTCCAAAGTAAATTCCTGGGTTCTGATATTCCTTTTCTTGGCTTATAACAAATTTTGTGTAATGGTGGCATAACCATGTAGTTCACCAAACTACCTTATTTTTATCAAATGTGCAAAAGGAATGGCAAAACCTGTCTCACTGATGTTAGAACAGCTATTTGCTGGGTAGCTGCTTGTGAAAGTTTGAGAAACCTGGGAAAAGGTACATCACATTCAGCCTTTAATTTTAGCTGTTGCTTGCATCATCCAGAAAGAACTGGTGAACTTTATCTTCCCTTTTCTTTTCATAGTAACTTTCTTTTTATCAAAAGGGAAAACCTGTATCTGGAATTAACACTAGGCTTTATCCAAATTTATTTGGGGTATTAGCTGGTTCACAGTGAATTGGAATATTCATTTACTCCAGATAAGGGAATAGGCAGCTAAAAGTGGAAAATGGAAAGGAAAAAGAGAAGCAGGGGCAGAAAATAAGAAAAAAAAAGAAAAAAGTGAGAAAGAAAGACAATGACTTCATGCAGTAGGCCAGCAATATATCTTATATAGCAACATTATAATTTAGTTCCATGACACAGAAATATTAGGGTTTTTTTCTCCTATGTATTGAATTTCTGAAGGACAATATTTAGCAGAGGACACTGTTCAACTGGAAGCCAGAGAAAGACAGAGGTGAGTTTATTCCCTGAAGGCAGGCTGTCTTGCTCAGTGATCTCCTGCAGCCTGTCAATCCTCGCAGAACAAGACACTCATCAAAGCTTGCAGAGGTGCTTTGGTGCAATAGGTACCATTCCTGGGACAGACAGCATCTGTCATGTGATTACAGACATGATGGTCACATACTTATGAGAGTCAGGGTGTCAAAATCAGCCATCAGTCCAAACTCAATATGAAGACTATTATGTTTTCTTTATTTTGCTCCACCCATCATTTCAAAGGATGGAGTATTATTTGCAACCCTGACTAAATTACTACTGTGAATTAGGAGGAGCTGTGGACATCTCCCCAGATACCAACCTTTCTAATACATCCCTAAACTGCAAGTACCAACAGGTTGATATGCCTTAGTAATATTATTTCACCACTTACACACACCTCCACCAGCTGAAAACTCATTCACTGGAGCTACTGAAGGCAGAAAATACAAATCTAAGTGTGACTGCAGAAATAGAATACTTCTCAATATATGTGAGACATTTAGGTATTAAAGAAACAAGCGGTACTACGACAACTTGTTGGGCCTTCCTGTAACCTTTCAGTGCTCCTAGAGGATTACTTCTGCTGCTGCTTTCTGGACTTCTTGGAGATCAAACCTGACTTCACTGAAATCCCTGGGAACTTTTCTGAAGGTAGACGTCCCTATCCTGCAAGAGTATGGGTCCAGCAGGATCTTCCACACCTCTCAGGGTTGGAAGGGTTCACCTAAGCTTTACACTCTGCTCTTCCAAACCCAGACATAAGTTGATTCTGCTCCCAGGTGGTCAGACATGAGCCAGCTCCAAATCAGTACCACCATTACTGTACCAGTGATCCCGGTTTATGAAGCTGGGCTTATTTGCTCAAGCCTAAGTACCATAGATCACATTTCGGAGCAGAGTTGGCTCTCTTCCAGCCTGCTTTAGGAATGGATGTGGTGACGTAGGTCTGTCTGTTGGACCGTGTAGACATACTCCTATTTTAGTTCATGTTGACAAACTGTCAGGGAAGAGAAGGATATTATACTTGGTAGAATCACTGTCTGAACTGCTGAATGATTTATTATACGAGAGCTGCCCACCCATACGAAAGTGGAGCTAATGAGATGATTGCCAAAAAATCACTGCTATTGAGTGTACAGCCAAAAAAGTTAATGAGGGCTGCCCTTAAAATAACAAAATTGGGGAAAAAAATCCCTTTAAAGTTATTTTCATAAGTTTCTCTGATTATTACTTTTTTAATTAAGTCTTTCTGTCTGGCCAGCAAAAGTGTCTGGAGTTTTTCCCAGGTTAGAGGCCCCAGTGCTCCTCTATAGGCCTCCAAAAGAAGCCCAAAGGTCAAGAAAACTTCAACTTCTCATTCAAGAGACTGGAAAATACTTTCTGGGAGTTGGTAATCCATGTTACTGAAATAATTGCCAATACCTGTCTTATTCTTTGGCACTTTTTGGTCGCTAATGGGACTATTACAAGAGCTCCTGACCTAGCTGAAGGAAAGGACAGGCAACTCATAAGTTGCAGAACTGTCATACCTGTAGCTAATCCAAGCCAGCACTTTGGAGTATATCTACATTTTTTCATTAATAATTGTTTTTTGAAAGGACCATATTTACTGAGTGTTTTTTCTTCTTGAAATATAGTATTCATTGAATGTGTCCTCGCTCTATTGATGACCCATGCCCAGGAAACTGGATAGGGATTTTCATAAGACTTTAAAGGAGTTAGATGCTCAAATCTCATCAAAATTAATGGGATCAAGCACCTAAGTCCCATCCGTGCCTTAAAAAATTCCAATCCTAAGACACTAGCGACACCATGTTTGCTTAGCATGCTAGTAGGTCAGGAAAAGATCAAAATGATGGTGTGTCTCCAAGAAATCGGAGTGCTAGCATGAAGAAAACCTTGTAGAAGTTATAGTTCTAAGTTCAGGTCAGATACCACAGGGAACATTAAAGTAATTCATCATTTGGCAAACTTCAGTTCAGCATCAACATTTTCTAAGGGACAAGGGGCCTCCAGTTAACTTCAGACAGTTTGCAGAATGATGTTTCTCTGAAAATGAGTCTTTTAACCAGTTTTCAGTGCTGAATTACACCAGTTTATATGCCATATTTGTGTCTGTGCACTAATTCCAGACTTTTCAATCAAGCTTCATTGCAAATCCTTCTCTTTAAGAAGGGCAACCAGGATGTAGCAAAGATTGTTGTGCAGGAAGGGATGATCAACCTCTGGAGCATCTTGTGAGACTGGTCAGCACCTTACATGTCTCAGTGAAACTAGGAAATCATGAGCCCATCAGGAATAAAGACTCTCAGACCTTGTTGGCAATCAAGACCTGTGGGATCTTCATCCCCGTGAGTAAGGAAAGTCATGCAAGTGGTTCTACAGAGTGGACGATCTTCCAGCAGTGCAGGGTGACTGGGCTATTAGCTGCGGGAGCTCTTGCAATGTGAGACTCTCTCCTTTGTACTTTGAGGTAGCTGATATCAATACGGCGCTCAAGTGTTCATGATCTAAACCTAGAGGAGAGGGACACTTCAGCAAGGAAAATGGAGAGTCATGTGTGGAGAGCATGACATCTAGAGAAACAATGGTTCTTCAAGGCACGTGCTATGGCAGTCTGTGGGCATGCCCCAGCATCATCGGGTTGCTACAGTCTTCCCTTTCTTTTTCTTGAGCTGCTGAAGCACTGTGGAAGAGTTGAGTACAGAGAGCTTGCTTTCAGTGCAGAAGGCCCTCACAGCACAGGAAAACCCAGCTGGAAACTGTTGTGGTGTGCGTACGCACATGCTGGAGGTGCTGTGCTGTGGAGAAGCGTGAGCTGTACGTATGCCCCATTAAGCCTGCCAGTTCTTCGGGCTGCTTCACTGCAAAGACTGTAAGGCTCTTGTTTTCTGAAGGCTTGAAAGTGCTGGGGCCTCCAGGAGCAATGCAGGGGAAAGAGTAAGATGTCAAGAAACTTTTCAGCCCTTGGGCAGGTGAGAAGGAGCTGCGAGGGGGGGGGAAGAGAGGAGAGTTTGCTTTTCCATGTATCGGATGTGGACCTTTGTTGGTGTTTTACTAATTCTGCTGTATCCCCCTCATGAACTCAGCAAGAGCATTTGTATGTTCTGGATACATTCGTATTTTTCAGTGCTCAAGGCTGGGAAACCCAGAGAGGAGAGAGAGAGATGGGGTTTCTGCAGCCCGGCCCGGAGTGGAGGCTATACAGTGGGGAGAACACAGCCTAACTTCCAGGATCCACTTCTTACCTCCCTCTTGAATTTCTGGCCCTCAATGCCTGAATGGAAATTACTTTGTTGGAACATTCTGCATTTGAAAGCTTGTGATAATGCAAAAGCCATCCTCTGACTGATTTCTTCTTACAGAAACACCGTTCAGAAGTATGGAGGGAGATGTTTACATCAACAGATATCCTCAGTTTATAGCTTGGTGAGTGATTGCGAAACTTAGGACTTACTTTCCAAACCCGTTTAAGTTCTCAAGTGATCATAATACAGTTAACACATCCTTTACAGAAAACATGCACAAAAATAAGGAAATGAATGCCTAAACACATAATAAATCTTTTGCTCTCCACAGAATAAATACACTGTGCTTATCAGGTATAAATCGTGGCCTATTTCTTCATAATCGTAATCATAAATCTGGCTCAGTTATTGTATACATTCTACTATCTGTATTTACTTTTGAAGAACACTGCTGTAAATTTCTGAAAGATAAAGGGATTAATTTTTTTCACGGATATTTACAAGTTACTAGTTCTGGGTGTTAATAGCAGGAGTACTGTTGGACAGGAAGGTGTATAACAACCATTTATCTTAAAATTATATATGAATTAAAGTTGGATTTGGGATTGGAAACAGAACATTGATATTGCTTTTAGAACTTTTTAATACATCTATTTTGAGATTATTGAAGAAAGAACATAAAATTTTGGGGGGCATGATTGAAACAGTTGTGTTAAATAGAAATACACCTTTGGTTACAGTTTAAAAAGGAATGGTGTGTTTTTCTCGGTGTGCCGGATGTGTAGGATCTAGGATGTGTGCAACTACTTGTTACTTTGCTTTCAGGGATGCGGTGTTTGGTGGTGGTGTGGTAGCTTTCTGCCTGTAACACTCACAAAGCCCGCTGCTGTAATGTGAGCACTACGTCCTGAGGAGAAGCCAGGCTGTTGGGCTGTCTGTGTGGTTTCACAAAGGGTTTTGATTCTGTGAATCAAGGCAATTTGTTGATATTCCTGTAAATTTGATGATCTAACAAGTCTTTTATGGAAGGTGTTTTCAGTCAACGATATTTTTAGAAATGTTTTGGGGCTACAGAGTTAAGTAAGTAAGTGAACTGGTGTATTGGCCCTGGTGTTACTGGGAATGATGTTTGCTAAACTATGGGTGAGCGCTAAGGATGCTGACAGTGCCATTTATACATGGCGCTGTTAAGATACAAGAGTCCTTATCATGAAAAAGTTATGTGCAAAGAGAAAGATAAGGGAGGAAACCATGTATGACTTGTCATGTGTAAGCAGTTGGTTTTAGTTAGCTCCTGCTCGTAATGATAATAATTTGCACATTAATCGCTTCAAGTGTCTTACAATGCATTTGGATTTATGTTCACTCTGGAAAAAAGTCAGAAGTTATGTTTCAACCAGAACCATCTGTTTTGCTTGGATGTTTAAAGTTTATATGGGTGCAAAAGCAATTGAAGAAATTCACTGAATAAAAATCTGTCAAGGGATATTACATGTAAATATACCACATCTGCCTGTATGATATCCCTCCAGCTCCTTGTAAGCTGGTACAGCATGTAAGAGCATGTCACTGTATGTTTACTCTCTTCTTCTGTTCTGCCCCAAGATCATGCTATTGGCCATTCACAGAGGCTGGATAGTGAACTGGGGTGCCTTTTTATCAGTATAATGCTATAATGCTCTTAGGACCAGAAATCACATTTGTGATTTGAGGTGCATCTCAATGTTACTGATGGTTTTGAGGGGTTTTTTTACCTTCAGTGTGTTTTTTTGAGATGGCATAATGCTGACAGCATCAGAAAAAATAATGGGCAGGGAAGCAAAGCATTTGGTAAGTTACAGTGCCATCTATAGAAGGAACATAGCACCAGCCTGCAAACTGAGGTCTCATTGCCTTTAAAAACCTTATTTTGTACCTTCAACAACCAGGTCAATGTTTTAACCATCAGCTGGAACTAATCATTAAATCCAACAGAAAACTCTGAGCACTGCACTGAATCTTGAGGCACTACTGAAATCCTCAGAAAACTTGTTCAGCTTTCCCTCCTAGTTCCCTCAGACCGTATTTTTGTCCCAGTCTTGCATTTGTTTTTTTCTAACACTGAGCTACTTGGTGGTCTCAGTTAAGGGCCAGGGAACTCAAACTTGGCCTTCCCCTTGCCAAGGGGGTGGGCTAGTTAAAAAAAAAACCTAGGAGAGGCTTTGCACAAGACAGAATTGAGCAAAGTCTTAAAACTCTCAGTGTGCACGTCTAGTTATCACCCAGAGGCAAAGGCTCTGACTAGGAGGTCAGGGGTCTACCTTCAGCTCCCCGCAGCTAGTGCTTCTGTGTTTTAGGACCTTCTGTATTTTAGGGGCTGGTGACCACCAGCAGGCTGTTACAGTGTACAGTGAGTTGTACAGCTGTCTGAATTATGGTTTGTGTAAAGAAACTGGATATACATTAAGCCAAGGAGAGATGTTGAGATGTTGACTTCATGATGAGGAGTTAGAAACTGGTGTGGAAGCATCAGATTCAAGTCCCTATTCCAGTGACTATTTCACTGCTTACAAAGTTGAGGACCACTTCAGGAACAGAGAGGACCATTCACCAAGAAGTGCCAAATAGCTTAGTAGTTAAACTTAGTTAAACATAGAGGGCTTTAGTACGTGTTTTGGCTGCAGAGCAGCAGCAGAAGCCTAGCCAGAGGAGGAACATAACTCAGGGCTCTCTGTCATGTCTCTTCTTTTTCTCTCATTCAAAAGAGCATCTAACATTAGAAGAGTATTCAAGGTAAGAGTATTAAGCAGGTATAAACACCTCCCTCTTGCCATCACATGTTTAACTCCTTTTGGAGTAAACCTGTACCTAGACTCAGTATTTTCCACCGGCTAGTTTAAGCAATGCCCCACTCTCTTGCTGGTTTCTGTGCCCCCCCCCCTCCCCCCAAGCTGTAAGCCCCTCGTTCCTCCCGTTGGTTTTGTAGGGGATCACACTGCCTAACTAAAGGCTGAGGTTTCCCTGAGTGACAGAGCATGTGGGAGTGGGGCTTTGCCCCGTGTAGTTTGCTCGAGAAGGCTGGTGGCAGGGCAGGACATTTAATGTAAGGCTCCACTGACCCAGCCTGACCGCCCAGCCCTCCTGCTTTTTTCTAGCAGTTGGTCGCAGCACCGAGGCTTATCACTAAGGATCTCCATTGCTTTGGGCAATAATGGCTCTGGTTTAGAAACTCTCTCTGCCTCTTATAAGTCCATAGATTTTGGTGATGTGAGTAAAAGAAGACCCAGGATCTAATGCAGTACGATTTACCATCAGTGGGCGTTTTGCCACCAACTTCAGCTGGCTTAGGAGCTGGTTTTATAACCCCAAAGAAACTGGATGAACTGTTCTTAAGCTAAATGAAAGGAATAATTAACTCCAGTTACTTTTATAATGTCTTCTTGCCCAAACTTACTTCATTCAGACCCTGATTCTGGAGGACGTAAGATCGAAAAAAACAGCTTCACTGTGCAGCTGAATTTCTTGTGCCTGCTTACAGCAATGTGGTTCCATTTTCAACACTGGCAAAAATCTATTTGCAAACAACTCAGAGAATATGAAAAAAAAAAGAAAAAAAGACAAAAATGCACAGATATTTTTAAAACAATTTAAAGTTTTTCACTACTGAAAACTACTTTTTAAATTTATTTGGTATACACAGAAAAAGCTATGTTACCTTTCAAAAGCCTTAAAGAGCTTAGATTTGGGGAAAATATTTTGAATTATCAGGGAGAATTAAATGGTTATGATTTTCATTCCAGAGAGGTAATGAAATCGTTGTTAAATCACAGGAGTCTGACTAGCTGAGATGAGAATCTAGATGCTGCCGTTCCAGAAACACAGACCTGTAGTTCTTTCATCACTGATGCCTTCCTTTGCGTGTCATCTAAGTGAATACTTCTTTTTTCTAAATGCCCACCAGCCTGTAGAAAGTAGGACAGAATACGATGATATGCCTCAAGAATAAGGGCATGACAATGAGAACCAGTAGCTCTCACCGAGATGAGAGCTCCATGGAGTCTCTTGGGCAGAGATATTCTTTGCATGATTGAGGGAAGCCGTCACTCTTCGAGATATGGTGGGAATTGAGAGGATATCTTAAGACAAAGGCCGTTCTGGAAAACAATCCCCACATCATTGCATGCCAGCTAAACTCCAGCATAGCTCATGCTGTGTGGCTGCTGTGAAGGAATGCAGACCTGGGTCACTTCTGTCCATCTGTTGTGTCTCATCCTGAAGGCTTCCCGGACTGGCAGACTCAGGGATGTACCAAAACGAGCACATCTGGGCCACAAGACATCAGTGTAACTCACTACTCATTCAAGTACAAAGTCTGTATGTTAGAATACAATACATTTTTATAGAAAAAGACCATTCCAGAGCATGCACATTTTTCAGACCAGCTATAGTTTTAAATGAACCATGAAACAAGAGACCTGTCCATCTGTATTGTGGGCAGCAGTTGTATATCTGAATATCATAAGCACACACTGGCTGTAGTTCGGGAAGCCTTTTCCAATAGTCCATTCCAATAATTACTGGTGTCCTTTCCTTTTTCAATGCAGAAAGGTCAACTATAATTCCCTACAAGAAATGACAGGAGTTTCAGAGCACTTTCCTACCTTATGGGTGATTTCTTTCTTTTTACAGCTTACAAAGTATACGCATGTTTTATAGTATTTGCAGTATAGTATAACCCAGCTAGTTATCTTACATACACAGCACAGATTTTTAAGGGCACCACTGCTTTTGCTTTGTTACAGATTTCACTGTTCATGCTTTCTTTGCAAATACAATATGCACAAGCGTTTCTTTTGCCCCGGATAAGAATGAGTGTAAATAAAAAAACAAGCAGGCATTGAAAGCCCTTTCTAGTACCTGCATTTGTGTTTCCCTCCTGAAACAGAAGTAATTCTGAAAGCTTCACTGAAAGCTTGCTTTGAAAATGAGTATTTTTGCAGACTGCTGACTGCGGTACTACATTTACTAAAGAGATGCAGTCACACAATGGTTTGCCTCTGTATTATCTAGGTCACGGGCCAGAATTCTCCTGGGTGCTAACATTTTCAAATAAGCTGAATTTGTCGGTGCACAGTGGAGCTATTTTCCTTTTTAAAGCTGGCGCTAAATGGGAATGCTGAGTGTCATGCCTGGTTTAACGGGTTTTGGGTTTGTGTGGAGTCAAGGGGTGAAGTCCTCTCCCCCAGGGGCTGGTCACTCACTCTGCCATGGCCAAGCATTAACCCAGTGTTGAAGTTCCCTAATTTACGCTCCCCACCCCATATGTTCACTGCTGATTTTGTTCAGTGACTTTGGCAGTGTTCTGGGGAGATACCTGGAGGGGTCACTTGCAATCATCCATAAACAAAAGTAGCTCAACAAAATATAGGTGAGCCCAGTCTCTCTGCGCTTACACTTAGGTACATTTAAAATGCAGAATTTAAAACTTAGTTTATTCCAGTAGTCAGTGTATGAAAAACTTTCCCTAAATTTAATGCAGCAAACTATCTTCTTTTTGTTCTTAACCCTTTTCTCTTACACGTGAATATGCTTGTGAGCAGTAGCCCTATCTCAAGCATTTTAAAGTACCATGCAGGATGTGTTGATAGTGTCTAGGTTTTATGATTGCTTATTTAGACCTAAAATTTTTGACTTATTCTCTATATTAAGATGATCCATGTTCTACGCTGCGTATCTTACACAATGTGGGTAAGGTATTAAGTCTGTTACATACGTAAAAGGAAATAATGAAGCTGGGTCCAGTTCAGGACAGTGCAAGAAAACCTAAAGATAAACTGTGTGACCGGTTCTGTCCCTCATTGCCGCTAGTTCTGCTCTTTTCTCTGGAGAGAGCCTTTTCTTCACCTTTTGACACATATTGTACATATGAAGTTGATGTATGGATATAGCAAGAAGTATACCTTGGCCTGACTGCTGAAATACTGGAAGGAAGAATATTGAGATCTTGCCATAAACATGAAGAATAATGTGGGAGTGGATAAACCATATCCAACTTGTTATTGTTTTATTTCTTAAGAAGCTTTATAGAGCTTATTTCTTAAGAAGCTTTCCAGCAGCATTCTTAGGGAAAAAAAAACCCGAACAGAGGGAAGTTGCTCTGTTGGTGGTCACCGCTGGTGAAAAGTCCAAAAATCTCCTGTCTGAGAATGAACACAGAGACAGCCCACACAGGTCTGCGCTCTTCTAATACACACAAACGTTATCTATTATATTGCAGTGTGCAAATATGCTAAAAATGTATACTTTATTTATACAAACTCATGTTACTGCTGCGGTAAAAAATATTTGGGAAAGCAGTTGAACTTGTGAACACTTACACTTCAGACTATAGTTACATTGTTGAGATTCACATTTTCTGCCTGCTTATAATTTATAAACATTGGATTTAGTCAAGGAAAGTCTTCATACAGCTTAACTGTAATTTCCTGCGGTAAATGGAGTCTGATGACTGAGGATATGAAATCTTGGAAAAGTTTAATCATTCTAAGGAAAGCTGTCCCACTTGATGTAGTGAAATTGGTATAATTTTGTAAGAAGGACTGGCAGTTTGCTAATTCCCTGTCCAATCCAGAGTGAAAAATACCAAGTGAGGGGCTTCCGCTTGAAAGCAAATGGATTTTTGCCCTCCTAAGATGATGGGATCAGGCTTTGAATCCAGGCAGATGTGGAAATATCATCAAGTGTCTGACTAAGGAAATCACTTCAGCCTATACATAACTTCAACCATGTGCTCCAGCCTAACTGAAGGCTTGATTTCAGTTGAAATCATGGACTAACCGTCAGCTGAGGTGTTTTGCAAAATCAGAGCCCAAGTGGTACATAGTAATTAAAAATAAGTTCTCCTGTTGCAGCCTAGGAGCTGAATCTAGCTAATGTATTTGAGCAGAGAACTTTTCCCTACCCCACCAAATGTAATGGAGTCTGCTGCCAAAGTGATAAAACGACATTTCCTGACGTGCATATATCAAATGAATGTCCGTAACAAAAATAATGTTGCTATGGAGCTAATGTTTCTGGGTTTTGAGAAGCATTATTTGTCTCCTTTTGATTGCACCTTACAGGGGCCCAAGTGCATTTGTGGATTCTCCTTTTAAATGTGCCAGCCAAGCCTATGGGATAAAAAAACCCCAAGACTTGCATATTGTTAGCTGCTGGTGGAAGAAACATCTCAAGCTTTGAAAACTAAAGAGATTTTAAGCTAATTTCTTCCTATGATTTTCAGTCTGTCAATGAGCGTGTGGTTCTCTCCTCATGACATAGCAAGCATATCCCCTGCAGGAAACACGGGCAGTAGTCGCAGGCTCTCCTGGGACTCTCCCCTACTACAAGCCTCAGGAGTGGCAGCCATGAGCTATCTACACCCAAACTGCAGCTAAGCAAAGGATTAAAGTCAGTCATCCGAGTGACATGTAACCCTGCAGCAGCTGCGGCATACAGAGCGGTAGAAATGAAGCAACTTTTGTAAAACATTGTGCAAGAACACCGGCTGCTTAACCAGCAGTTTCTCGTTGCCCTGAAACACTGCACTTTCCCAAAGAGCAACTGTGTGCCTGCGGAAACGCTTGCCCCAACCCTCACAGCCCGATCCAGGGCCACGAACACGCATCAGACTGATTCAGAGTGTTCTGCCACCTTTTATAAAAGATTTGCATGATGCTTTACAGGAAAGTTTGTCATCACGGCTGCCTGTGCTGATCATTTCTCAAAACGTAGCAAGGATTACTTTATGACTTATTGCCAGAGGGTCTTGCTGGGATGGAGAAAATTGGAAACCAAGCCCCAAACTGTGCCTTGTATTTCAGGGAAATCGTGTCCGCCTCCATATATAGCATTGGGCTGCATCAGAAACCTCTAATAGCTGCTTTCTGAAGTTGGGAAAAGTCAACCACCCAGTATCTAACCCCTTCTCTTTCTTTGTTCAGTAAGAATTGAGCCTGTCAAGTATGTTGTTTATCGACACAACTTGACCTTCAGGTCCATTGTTCAGTTAAAGGAGAATGAATGGTTGGTAAAGTCAGAGAAATTATCAAGGTAGCCAGATGATACTATTTTCAGAATAATCTTGTTCCTTCATCAATACTTCTTCAAACCATTCCATAAAACCACCAGGAATGTGGCCACAACTTTGCTACCTGACTCTTCTGTACACCAGAAAGCCTGAATCCTGCAACCAGCCTCTTTTCTGTAATCATCTGCAATTTAGATTTATGTATACTCCGCAACATCCCAGTGCTGCTAAACATTTTTGTGGAACAGGAGGGGGAAAAGGAGGGTGAAAGTAATATTTCTTGAATCATGATGCAATAGAATTTTACTGGAGAAATACATTGAGGCATTAGAAGGGGACTCAAGGGACTATATGTCAATACAGACCCTCTTTTGCAGACAGACATGAGTTCACCTGACTGTTCTCCAAGTCAATCAAGTTGTGGTTAGCCTAACACTGAGCTTTAGCTAATAAGCCGTGCTAAGAGGTAGGGTATATTAACTCAGGCCCAAAGCCAAACTAGCGTAAATATAAAACTCTGCCTGCAAAAAAACCCCCAAACAAACCCACATGTAGTTATAAAGTTAGTTTTAATTCCAGCTCTGCCATCAATTTCAAGTATCACCTGAGGCAAATCACTGAATCTGTGTCTCGGTTCCTTACTTGCAAAGTGGGGATAGTAAAACTGCATTTCTCCCACTCTCTGTGCATTAAGAGTGGAAGCTGTTCTGGTAAGATGTTAACAGGCACATGTTTTCTTGAAAAGAAAATGCGATTCAGTCTTGCTGTGGTGCTGTAAGTAATAATACCTCTCAGTACGGTATTGAGTGTTCTTATGCAATGGAATTGACTGTCTTGTTTTTTATGGTACTCTGCTTAAAATGCTAAACCCACTGATGTACCTTTGCCCAGTCTAGTTCCTCCAACATCATGCAGATCTCACTTTTTATATCTTGCTGCAGGCTTTGCAATATCAGCTAACCACATCTGAAACTCATCTAAGCAAAAAGTACATAAGACATTTTCAAATCAGTTCTACATAGCTCATTACTTGTGCATTGGGCTTCATCTAGAACTACATTTCTGATGCACAGCAGTTCTTCAAGGGGTTGGAAAACTTCATTAAACCGTCTCACGTTGTTTATGGTACTGCTGGGAAGATGACCTTTGAAAAACGAGCAGGAATTCTCTCCTCTTTCTCTTTTCCCTATCAAGCTTTCTCCGCTCTTTTTCCTGCACCCTGTTCCCAGTAGGGTTCCCTGTCACCTATAGGGATATTACACACATCCTCAGGGAGGATTGCCCATACTTCTGTTTCTGATTAATGGGTCATGGAAGAGCTGACTCAGATCTGCCTCTGTTCTCTGCTTTCCCCAACTCTTTGCAAAGAGACAACTCTCCCATCAGTGACAAAACCTGCGCCACCTCCTAGATGCATCGGTTGTTCCTGCAACCATTCTTGTCCTTCCACCCCAGCCAGAGCAGAAAAGCAGCAGTCAGCAGCATCAGCCTCCAGCTCTTCCTGTGGGGAACGGCTCCCCACACATCGCACAGAGAGGAGGCTCACAATTAGCTCTTCTCCAAGGAGCGCAGCACTCCATTCCCAAGGCTGGAGCAACACTGATGGCTGTTCCAATTTTTTCAGACTGTAACAGGTAACCGGGGGCAGTTTAACAAAAGCTGGTTGTCAAATCCTTGTCCCTTGCAAACTCCCAAGGATGGAGATGCCCCCATTTCTCTGATCACTTGTTCCAGTACTGTACTACCTTCCCAGTGAAGAAGTACTCTTCCAGTTTCCGAATGTCCCAAACTGAACCCTCTAAGCTGTAATTTGTGGTTACTGCCCTTTGATATACCATCTCCTACTACCAAGACAAAGAAATTGGCTTTGTCATCTTTACAACAGCCCTTGAAGTAGTTGTAGGCTACAATTAGGTCCTTCCTTAGTCTCCTCCGTGCCAGACTATACACGCCCGGCTCCACCAACTTCTCCTTGTAGGCCATATGCGCCATGCCACTGGCTGCCTCAGTAGGTTTCTGCTGGACCGACTCCGGATTCCTCCATCTTCTTCTTGCACTGGGGAGGACCCAGAACTGGACACACGATTCCAGGCGCAGCCTCACCAGTGCCAAGTAGAGATGGATAATAACTTCCCTCCATCTGCTAGCCCTACTCCTCCCAATATAGCTCCCAACATAGTATGCAATTTTCCTTACTCACAAGGAGAGCACACAACACATGGACTTATATTGAATTTGGGACCTGCCATAACCCCCAGAGCCTGTTGAGCAGGGCTGCGACTCATTTCGTCTCCTCCCAACCCGTGCAGAGATATGCAGTGGCTCCAGCCTGGTGCCAAGCTCTGAACCTTGCTGTGTTGAACTCTGTGAGGTTTCTTCTAGCCCCATCCTCTCATCTGTTGAGGTCCCTCGGGTTTGAAGCATTTGGAATGTCAACCACTCCCTGTAACTTAGTATCACCCTGTGCAAGAATTTAAAAATGACAAAACACAAGTGATATTTTAATTCCTTTGGTCACAAAGGAACTTTAATGCTGTTACTCAGCTTCTGGCTGCATTTTTCCCAGTTATTGGTTGCTCCCATTTGGTCCACAGTCTCACTGAGCTGCAGTCCTGTCATCAGCCTCTTCTTGGCTGTCAGCAGCACCAGGAAACAGATCCTGTGACTACGAGGTTTACTGTCAGTCTCATATGCTCCCTACGCCCAGCACACAGGCTGGGGGACTGGCCCCTAGAGCTCCCCAATGCCTTTGCATCAAAGGCAGAGGATACCAGTATGTCTAGTTCCCTTTTTCAGGTAACTACTTCTCCAACTTAACTATTTGTAGATTGATAAACTAGTCTGTGCATCAAAAGCTGGATGCTGCTGAAGTTATTCCCACTCTTTCTTTCCTTACTCCAGAAAATAAGAATCCTATTTAGCAAGGAAATACTACTGCATATATTGTACAGCAGTATATACTAGACAAAGTGGTGCGGTGCTGTATCAGCTGCAAATAAGCTATGGACCTAAGCCAAAGGCTAAGTTAGCATTTGACTAAATTAAGGCTTGGATATTTGGCTCTGAAATCAGAAGTGTCCTTAAGCACGTGAGTGGTCCCACTGAAAGGGGTAGGACTGCCTATGGACTTAACATTAAAACATGGTTGAATAAAATTGCACCTGGATCTGTTTTGCCGTTGGTAGCTCCTAAATCAGACTTGTTGCTGAAAGTTTCCCAATGCTGCCACCTACGGAACAGGTTAACTACAGCTTTCAACATCATGGAGAAGAAAACCCTATTAACAAAATGATAGATTATGCACAGTCAACCCTGGATACCATTCTAAATTAGCAATATGCAGATCTAAACAGATAAGCCCGAAATCCTACCTGAGATTCTTAAATATTTCTCACATATTTCCAGGGATAGTTCTGTATATTAACTGTTAAAAGTCCACCTCTGGAAGGCGGCACAAAAATGGCAGGAACCTGTTAAT
The DNA here is from genome assembly GCF_011004875.1 of Balearica regulorum gibbericeps. Classification (NCBI taxonomy): domain Eukaryota; kingdom Metazoa; phylum Chordata; class Aves; order Gruiformes; family Gruidae; genus Balearica; species Balearica regulorum. The sequence goes on from NC_046187.1 coordinate 56,070,765, forward strand.
TCAAGTGAGATAATTTGCTCAATAGAGTCCTCACATATCTGGAAGAGCAGCAGTGGCAACAGCCAGTCACAGGTTTCTCTCCGAGCACAAAACACAAAACAGGCTTCACAAGCTCCTGCCCATCTCAGTCATTATCACAGTGAAAATTCAGAAGTAAATTCAGGGAAAACATGTAGGGTTTTAGATCAGAAATGGAGAGGGTCAGAAGAGCTAATTACTTAAATTAAGGAGGATGCACAGGAAATCAAGGAAAGGTAACAGTTTGTAAAGAACTACAGACTTAAGATAAAAATACAAAGAGGAGAAAACAAGCAGAGACAAGAAACCAAATGCGCCTCACTTCAGATAGGATGTAACCAACAGAAAATAGTAAATTATGAGAGCATCTTCTCATGAAAACAAGGTGTTTTGATTCATAGCACTCTAAAAAAAGCCTACAGACATTTACATCTCTTGGTCCAAACACTTTCCCACTTATAGTGGGAAACAATGGGCAAAGATTAAAATTCAAAAAATTGCAAGTAGGCAAAACTAGCTGGAAAATACACATCAAAAGCATTTATTTTGAGATTCTACACATCTGATGTGACTTTAAAACATCCTCTATCTTGTCTATTTATAGCTTATTCTGTATGGTTTAGACTTGGGACATACACACTTCTGTGTATTGTGACTTTTCTTCTGAACACAGTAACAGATCTGGAACAGCTGCACTGTTAGTATGGCAAAAGCTTCCATCTATTCAACTTACAGACCCTCACCCATTTTTTGAGACCACCTTCATCTGAGGCAAGTCTATCCCAACTCCCAAGATCTTTGCCATCCCCAGCAATTCATCTTCCTCTTATTACGCAGGCTGTTTTGAGTGTAGCCCAGCTGTTTGCCAGGCCCCTGGGGTAATTTTAGTGGGGGGAAAACAGCCTCACTAGCCATGTTACATGTGAGTGGATAGATAACACCTATTCCTTAGTTGTTCTCTTTATTTCCATTCTTCGAAGCTGTACAGGGAACCAGAAAGTGAGAAAATAATAGAGGTCTACCTTTTCCCTGTTTTTCCACAAGGCCAAAATTACTCCAATGTTGCCTTTCAGTAGATTCTTAACCCAGCAGCTTGAACAAAAGAGTGGAAAAAAGTTTATGAAACACTAAAATAACTTCAGGAGCACTAGACATTAATATTCCTAGATTAAAAAAAGAAAAAAAAATGAAACCAGAAGCATTTGACTGCTGTAATCACTATAAAAAAATACAGTGGTATCACAACAGTACTTTCAGGTTGCTTCAGCATTGACTGACTGCACAGGCACAGCTAGGGCAGGTACCCTTGGCAATGGCCTTAAAGGCATAAGGGTCCCCTGCAGAATTAGAGCATGCTCCCCCAGGTATGGCACACAGCTGATTGGGCTCTGCTCTCTCTCCTGCCCCCTCCTTCCTACCCTATCTGACTGTTTTTGCTCCTTCCATCCTCCTGTGCTCAAGCCACATGCGTTTTCTCTCCTGCAGGCTTCGTTGCTAAGCAGCCTGAGCCGCAGGCATGGCTCCAAGCCTGCGCTGGAGCAGAAGGCTGCAGCAGAGACGCCCCAGGAGGCCCCCCTCCACCTTGCAATGACTTCAACCAGCAGGCAGAGTAAGATGCTGCTATAGAGAACAGCAGCATGTAACAGACCTTTTCTCAGCAGGTAGCTTTCACCTCCCTACTAACAGAAAGCAAGAGAGACTGATTTTCAGAATTGAAATACTCTGAACTTTAGCTAATCCTCAGAATTTGAATTAAAATGTGTTGCAACCCCCTGCTAGCTTCAGCTATCAGGTAATTATATAAGCAGTAACAATACCAAACACCTTCAGACCATGCATGGCTTTAATCAAAGCTTGTGTTTTGAATTACTCTTCAAAAAAGCCTGGAAGCCAGGAACAGTTTGCAGCATACACAGAACACCTGCTACCACCTAAAAACATTACACAGCACCATACAATGCAGCTGACAGGCACAGGCTGGGACATAATGCATTAGAAGAAAGGCCCCAGTTGAAGGGTGTTTTACCCCTTCTTACAGCTACCTAAGGTACCAGCAAGGAGCTGCAGATCAACAGCAGCTAGACTCAGGTAAAAATAGTTTCCACAGAAGGTCACAGTTGAGGCCAAGGAATATGTAATGTATATTAAGTATCTTCCTTCCCCTTGAACCCAAAATGTCACCCTGCTATTAAAAAATGCATGGAGTGTAGGTTTACTCTTTTTAGGTAATTTTGGAAAGGACAGATAGTCTAGCCTCTTTCAAGGCCTTCCTAACACAATCACAAGTTAATAAGCACATACTGGCTAGCCAAGGATTGTGTTCAGCATTAGCTGGCAGATTTCTTTTAACCATAGGTAGGGAAAAAACTCCCTCTAATACTGTCTCCTACAAGGAAACACCACCAACCAGTTGGGTGGATATTCTGTTGCTTGTAGCATTAATACAAATGGCCTCCAGAAGCAGACAGCTTCAAGGTGACATTTGAGTATTTATCAATCACACATTACCCCTCTAAAATAAGTGTCCCCAGGGTAGCAAATTACAGCTTAAGAGTCACAGACTGGACATTAGGAAAAGGTTTACCAGAAGGGTAGTGTAGCACTGGAACATTTTATGCAGACAGTGGTACACCTCTCCATCCTCAGGCCTTCAGGACACTAGAAAAAGCAATCATCCTGCTAACCTGATGCTGACATTAGCTTTTTGCTCAGAGTAGAGCTTTGAGGGTTCTTTGAAAGCAAGGTTTATATAGGATGCCACACTTAACTCCTTTTGATGAAAGTTAGTGATCACTTTAGTCCATTCAGTCTTCCAACAGAATATTTTATTCTCATTAAGGACAAGGAAATATCAATCAACAGCTCAAATAACATGACACAGATTAAACAAGCCCTGTTAAGCATTTTCTACTTAACATGTGAAAAAAGAGTCTAAAGACATCTGATGTGTCCAAACTGTTCACATTAAAACTTGAGCTCATCCTTAGCATAAGCTCTGCTGATGTTGCTCCTGTGTATAGCAAAAGGTGGAAACAATTTAAGTTACCAGAACAGCTGTGTTTAACAAGTACTGAAGCACTGGAGTTTAGACTGCATTTACTGGTGTGCTATTAGACTGCTTTCCTTGCATCTCTTCAGAGTCTCAGGCAGATTTGCAGAAAGCCACAGCAGAAAAACGAACTTCTCCTTTTTCACGTTCTGTAAATTGTCTGCAGATCTTAGCAGAATCCTCGGAATAAAAAAAAGCTGTTTAGACTATCAGCATACACTTGCTGTAGGGACCAAGTCTTTGTAGGTCCTCTCTGGATCCTACCAACTAAGTTACAAGTTTATTTATTAGCTGGTGCTACAAGACATTAACAGTTCTCCAGCTCTGTGGCACACCGCTACCTTGTCACCATTGTATAAGCAGCACCAACTTGTATGGCAAGTAGGTACAGCCACTCTACGCTGAATGCATGCCTCTAACCCTTTTATGAGCCTTGTTTGCAGGGAAAGAAGCATCAAGGGAGAAAAGTCTTACCTTCAATAGCAGGTCATCCGAGGTTGTGCCATGGTTCACAGGAAATGGCATACGCCCATCTGTGAAAAAAAGTCCTGTCACTCAGTGTACTTGTACTTCTGAATTCACAGAACTGAGCATAGTGGACCCAAAAAACAAGTACACACATGAAGATACTTGAGGTCACAGTAAATTGTCATTACATAGCTTAAGTGGGAAGTAGATTCAGTACTCCCAGCTCTACAGGAGATAACATACTTTACAGAGGGCCTACACCTTCAGTGCAACCCATCTCAGTTAAAATCTTCAAGTGAAGATACAGATTACGTATTGGCTTTGAGAGCCTCAGTGAGCAGCTTAACTAGCACCAAGTGTTGAGCCTGAGGCCCCAACACTGCTGTACAGTGTAAAGTTGGCCCAGCCCAACTCCAGCGTTCTCAGGACCTTACCCAATTCATACAGATGCCCATCCACATTGACAAACAGGATGAAGTGGAAGTTCACGCTGTTGTCCTCAACCTTAGGAGAGACCATTAGATACATTTGTTAGATTGAAACAAGCCCAGTGCTGTGAACCCTACTTGTGATTACAGGACAGAGTAGATGTCAACAAAGCAACAGCAAAGGACTGAACATGGAAGTTTGGCTTAAGAGGTCTCTGTAAGACCTCTACAAGGTCAGTGCCAGAAATCCTAATGTATGGTCACATTTTCAAATTAGGTCTGAACACAAGTTTTCAAACTATGTTTGAGGAAGAAACCCTGCACAAGTACTCACCCACGAGTCACTCATTTCTCTTTCCTCATGAGCTGTAAGCTATCTGCCAAAACCTGTATTGCCCTACCACCTTCATTAACTCCTTTTCTCCAAAGTGGTTTTTTTTTTTTTACACATTTGTACCTTACCCGACATTGTCCTTCTTGTGCAACCGAATTGTGAACTTCTTGTATAGCCTTAAGAGAAAACAGAAACAGGTTACTACATCCTTAAGCACTGATAGCTGTCAGCAGTTTTTGTAGTTCATATACCTTATTATTTGCAAAATGCTTAGCTCTCTCTTCAGGAGACAGATCAGCTGTTTCATCAAGAAACTTCTTCAGGGCGGACCCCTCATCTGCACAAGAGGATCAAAGATTTTTATTCAGTGTAGGCAGAGCATCAGTTACAGTTGCAGCCCACAAATCAATGCTTGTTGCACTAACTAGGAGTCATTGCATTCAGCCTGGAACCATCTGCAGCATAAGCATATTTTAACTAACACTTGAAGTGAGCTATTTATCCAGAAGCTGTTAACAATCTACAAACAGCCAGAGTTCAAGTGCTTCAGAGTACTCTGGATGCTTGTCCTTGAACTTACTTTTAAATGGGATTAGCTTTTCCTATTTCCCCCTTGCAGATTTGGTAGAGGTGTTCAGTCCTGTTTTGAAGAAATTCAAGAAAGGTGCCAGCTGTAAGGACACTTAAATATCAACTAACAGAATATGGGTAGATAAATTAAGTTGTCTCACTGCCTTCAAAAGACAACAGCACTTGATCATGCTAGACTCAACTTTGTTTTTTCCAGAACATAAATTACTGGTGCAGTACTAAGATGCACTGAGTTCTAATCTTCAGTGAAAGACGTGCTGTATCATTCATTTCACTCATCAAGAGCATGTTATTTCATAAAATGCTTTCTAGTAAAGCAAAGCTACTCTCATTTAGCCTTCCATATGTGTTCTCCTTTGTGTAAGAAGGAAGCCCACACCACCCAAAGGGTTCCAGTTTTCTTGGAATGACAGTTATATGTTGCAGACCTCTAGGCTTTGAATAAAGTATTTTCCAGACTCCATGACAATCTTTTCTGACAAGAACTTGTCATCCTGTTTCCTAGGAGTTTCCAGCCACCAGTTGCCTATGCCAGTTTTATATGCTTTTCTATAGGAAGAGAACCATCCTCTGCATGAAAAGTCTACTTATAGACCCTTATCATCCTATACTACTTTCCCAGCAAAAAGAAAACATGTTTTAAACTGATTTACAGGCTACCCTGAGCAAGTCTGTTTACAGTAGACGTAAGTGGCATGAAGAACTTAAGAGATAAAGTTGACATCCACACCAATGATACTTCCTAATCACAAACAGACTTTTGCCAGTCCTACTATATGACCTTTTCTTCTTGCATTGCTTGGTAGGACAATATGTCTGCAGCTACCAGGCAGGAGTCACAATCCATTCCCTCTGGAATTCAGACAGTAGGTGAGACCACATGCCCCTCTCCAAGAGCTGAACAACCCAATTACCAAGTGAAGCAGTACAGTATGCCTTAATTTGGCTCACATGAAAGCCCCAGGGTGTCTCCTATAGCCCATACCCACTCAATCTTAATCTCTGTCATAAAAAAGTAGAAATTCAAGCACTTCAGAACATTCATACTCACCAAGCTTCAGTTTGTCTTTATTATTAGCAACTGCATGTATCAGACCAATTGTGCCACAGGAGTTACTGACTGTCTGCTTCAGGAAATACACCTTGGAACTGATTTCTTGATCCTTTATTTTCTCAGTCTGTTGTTTCCTGAAGTTCTCGTGCTATAAACACATAATGGTTTTAAGCATTTCACCACAGTGGTACCTTTTTATTGTGCAAACTACTAGACAAATGAGTTGTGCAGCAGAATCAATACCAGGACTGGGCAAAGATTTACCCAGAAAGTCATCTTTGTGGCAGAGGTCCAGAAAAACATTGCATGTCTATACTGGATGCAGGCCAAGTCTTAATGGACTACCTGCATGACTCAGTCATATCCAAAGGCACTGTTCTTAGCATCTCCATCTGTTCTGTACGCTGGAAATAGCTTTGGGTGGGAAATCATATAATGGATAGGCTCTTTTATAGCCTCTCAATTGTTTCGGTCCATTTAATGAGACTACTCAGCATGTCTCTGCAATACTTTGCCTTTGCACCTTCAGGGTACTTCCCTTCATGAATCCCTCCCCAACAGAACAATGTACAGACAAGTGTAAAACCCATCACTGCTTAAAGGCAAGAACCTGTTAAATATACTTTATTTCAAAGGCTATCTCCTCATCTACTTCCTTAGTATCAATTGAATTAAATGTATTAATCGTACAGAAGTAATTTAGGCCTCTCCAAACACCATGATTCAGCATGGTAACAGAATTGCTATGCCTCACAATGAAGATCACTCATGGTTTTTTCCCCCCTCAGTCTGATACACAAAGCAAAGCTTAAGATGAGTATTGAAATAAGAAGCTTTGTTTTGTTGCTCAGTTCATTTTAGTTCAGGCTATTTGGAGGCTGAGGCCAAGCATCCAGCACATACTACTCATCACCCTACCAGCCACCTACAGCCCCAGTGCAAGCTAAACCCACTCCCAACCATCTGATGCTTGGAGAGATGACACAGGTACACTCCTGACAGCAGCCAGCACTACCCACTGTTAGCCAGCAGGTAGAGACACTGCTGCTGACAACAGCCTGTTTTTTTCCTCCGGGGTATTTGGGCCAAAGGCAGCCTATTTGGCCTACCCAGGGTGACAGCAGAAAACCCATACGGCACCAGCTGTCATACAGCACTGGGGCAGCCACAGGCTCAGTACCTGAACCCAGCCCATCCAGCTGCTGCCTCCAGGGCTGCAGCCCAGAGGACCTGGGAGAGGAGGTGAAGGAGAACGGTCCAGGAAGAACAGCCACCCCCCCAGGGAGCACCTCCACCCACCGCCTACCTGCTCGGTGAGGGGGAACAGCAACAGCAGTGCACAGGCAGGGGCCGGCACAGCGCCCAGCGCCTCTTCCTCGAAGCCCAACACGTCCACGAAGCGCCAGCCGGGACCCACCCCCAGGCGGGACAGCACCTGCACAGGACACAGCGATAGGGTGACACGGCCGCGACATGCCCCCCTCCCCGCACGGCGGGGCCCGGTCGCGACATCCCCCCTCCCCGCCCCAGTGACACAGCACAACGCACGGCACCACAGCGCCACCTGCCGGCCGCACCCAGGCGCCACCGCCGGCACCACCCGCCCGAGGGGGCGCCCCCGGGGGAGGGCGCGGCCTCAGCACCGCTCCGCAGGTGCGGCCGCGCCCCGCGCAGTGATACTGCTCCGCTGCGGCCGGCGCTGCCCCGGCAGGGCGGGATGCTGAGAGATGGACGGAGAAGGGGCGGCGCCCGCCCGCGGCGGCCCGGCGACGGGGACTCACTTTGTTCAGCATCTGGAAAACAATGCGGGGAGAAAGGTGTGAGTGCCTGGGAAAGACAGCGCCCCGCCACCTGCCCACAGCCCCAGTCCGCCCTGGCGGCCCCAGCCCCCTCCCCATCCCGCGGCCCCCCTACCCACAGCCTCGCTGCCCCTCGCGCACCTCAGGGTTGATCTCCATCGGCTGCCAGGCCATGGCTGCAGAGCGGTGGGGAGCCGGGAAAAAGGCAGGCTGCGTCCCAGGCACCACAACGTCCCCCACAACGCTACCAACGGAACCCCCCGCTGCCGTCGACGCTGCAGCGCGGAGCCGCCCACCCGGCTGTTATATAGGGGCGGGCTGGCCCACTCCGCGCTGCGGCGGGGGGAAAGGGAGGAGCAGGGCACGACCAAAACGTGGGGGGCCGGGGGGCGCGCCGGTGCCAGTCCGGGCCGGCGGTTGCGCCGCGGAGTGAAAAGCCCGCAGCGGGGGGGTCGCTGTCGGTGAGCCGCGGGGTGGCGGAGAGCGAGGCCGGGACTGTGGGGGCCTGGGGGCACTGCCCGACCCCGAGTCCCGCTTCTTCCGCGGGAGCGGGGCGCGACCGGTGGTGGGGAGGACCCCGGCCCGCCTTACGTCCGTGTGGAGAAAGTGCTGGAAGCAGCGGCGCTGAGGTGGCGGCAGCGGCCTCCGGGCCGGCGGGGCAAGCGACAGACATCACCGGGGGCGACACGTTTCTCCACCACCATCAGCCCCAGAGCTCTCTTTATTCTGAAAGCCTGTGTCTGCATTTATGTACCTGAACGCTCCCCAAGCATTGGACCCTGCTGTGTGTGTATTGCATAAAGTATATGATGGTTTTGATATTCAACCTAAGCATTAGATACTGATTTTTAAGATTTCAGTATGTTTATAAAACCATCACAAAAGTCACCTGTCTGCTGACTGCATCTCTGCAGTTTGAACCAATTCCTGAACCAGTCCAGTAAAGTTGGTTATAAAATACTGGGCTTTTTATCTTTTATTCATGACCTGGCAGTTTCTCCACGCAATGTCTTTGGACTAGAACATCTCTGCACAAGGAAACAAAAACAACCTACATGGAATACTAGAAATCACGTGGAGTCCAAACAGCCTTTCAGATTTCACTGGTAAACAGCCAGATGGGAGTCTTGTGGGTAACTGAGAGATGCTTCACAGTTATCTTTCAAACAATGCAAATACTGAACAAAATAGTCAGCTGAATGTCTGCAGTATGTTTCATTTGGATGACTTTCTTCCTTAGGTTTTCCAACCTCTTCGAGAATGATTTGGACCCCAGTGCAGCAAAATTTCTTTACCTGCCTAATTTCAAGCACATTTAAATTATCTTTAGATCTACTGCACTGTGAGTTAGTGGGGAATCAGACACATCAGGTGGTTGCACACGCACGTTTTTGAATTGAGACCTATTTATCAGCCTTAGTTTACAGTGAGCTCTTAGGGAAAGAAGCTTACAGTTTAATCTTTGAAATATGGTCATAAAAGGTTTAAGATACGATGTCACATTGTTTCTACCTGCAACAAGACTTACTAAGGAAAAGACAGGATAGCAAGGAGGGGTTTGTGCTTCATGTGCAAAGCTGGGATGTTTCCAGACAGGATAAAGCCTTGAGCAACCTGGGCTGCTCTTGTAGCTGATTGTGCTTTGAGCAGAAGGTTGGTCTAGAGACATGCCGAGAGCCCTTCCAACCTGAAGTATCCCGTGATCCTGTGATTTAGTCTATCACAGTAAAGGGAAGAGCAGTACACACTGTTCAAACCCAAAGATTTTCGGGGAGGAGGAGGTTCACAGTAAATGACAATATAATTTATTTTTGGTTTTTTTCCCCGTACATTTTAGCTGAAAACAGTCATTGATACCTATAAACAAGATAAAAATGGCCCAAAATATTTATTCTATATATAGTATCTTTGACTATCTTTCCTTTTGTGATCAACTCTTCATGCACCATAAGATGCAAGCATAGCAAATCAACTTGAATGAACAAGTACGATGCTAATGGTGCCTGATACATATGTAGGAGAGGCTGCATGCAGCTCCTCTGAGAGGATGGCAAAGCGCACATCTTGCAGCCTATAAAAGAGAAGGCTAAAAATGGCAAGGAAAATCCTATTTCTGAATTGCTCAGCGGCAAATGGTGGTTTTAATTTCAGCCTGCCTGGGAGCAATGGCAGTGCTCAGATCCCTAGGTTACAGTCAGCCCTGGGATGGCTCCTGTGTCTAGGCTGTCATCTGTTGGGAGAGAATGCAAACAGCCGTGCAACTATTGTTTCAGTCTCTGCATGCCACGAGCAGCACACAGCGACCATAGCAGGAGTGATCATTTCTAAGGGAGAATCTGCCAACCTATCAATACATTAATTTTAAATAAACAGCAAGTATAACAAGACAAAACTGCTAAAAATATGCTACAGTGGCATAAAGATGCCTGCCTATGGAAAGTCATGTAAAAAGTGAGTGCTGTGTCATGTCCAGTCCCCATCTACCTCCTCGCAAAGAGGATGTCTCTGGACCATCTTTCTTCAGTGCAGGTAGATGTACCTAGCACATTTAACCCAATACATTCCCATGACTGCAATAAAATAACTCACCTGAAAAAGTGACTGGAAATAACTTGTGAACTTTTTGCACTGTCCAAATATAATAATAGTACCTGTGGTGATCAACATTGTCTGCGAATAAAGCTTTCGCTCACATGTCTAATGTAGAAAGTGCATACAGAAGAATCTTTGCTATGTGTATAATCTTTTGGCAGATTTCTTTCTCTTAAATATAGGACGCAGTGGTAGTATTTTCTTTCTCCCCATGTTTCAGTGGAAGGTTTACATCCGGAAGAACTAGACCTTCAATTAAGGGCTGTTTCTGAGTTCAGAAGATCTCCTAACGAAAGTAGCTATGACAAGCGGGGTGGTGTAGGAGACAAATGTGGCCTTAGACAATGCAGAGCTACTGCAATGGCACCTGAAGTTGTAAACTAGTCTTTAGAAAACAATTTTCCTATTTCCCTGCCAAAATCTAAGCCCTGAGGCAGTGCAAGTCCCAATCTTCAGCTGCACTATTTGCACCTGCCTAGCAAACACCTCAGACCTATGCCTTGCTTCATTTTCTTAGAATATGACTTGCTTCCTAAAAGAAGGACCCCAAACCCGTTCCTGGAAATCTCCTTAATTCCCTACTCCCTACCTCCCAAACAAACCGCCCGTGTCCCTAGCTGGCTGGTGGTGCCCAGGGCAGCAGGATGCAGGTACATGGTGCTGCAGCGGCTGGAGCCCCAGGAATCCATGTCACCATTCTGCTGGTGCCCCTTTGCACTTACCCTACAGCTTGAGATTGCTGTAAGTACATCTGCTGGGTTGGGGGTAAATCCTGCCTGAGGGCAGTTACGATAGCTCAGTTATACCATAGCAATGTGCTTGAGAGAAGTTGACTTAAACAGAAATGCAGCATCCTTGAAGAGTTGCTAGGACTACTTTTGCCTAAGGCCAGTTCTGACATAAGTCATAGCATCACTAAGGTGTTATCCATCCATCCATCTGTTACAGGGACATTTAGGATGCCTTCATAATCAGGAGTGAGAAGAAGACACTTGAGAGCATGAGTCAGTGGACCAAACAGAGATGTTAGCTTTGGGCTGGCACAATCTGTGCTCTAGAAACACCAGCTTCTCTCCCTTGACTACAAAGGGAACCTATGGGACCCAGTTCAGGTGTAGAGGGAGGTCTACAGTGGTGACACCGGCTTTCAGATGGATGAATCCAGCCTTAACTGCCTGGTGATGAGAGGATACATATTTTTACCTCATGAGTGCACCCTCAGCAAGTTTGCCAATGACACCAAGCTGTGTGGTGTGGTCAACACACTGGAGGGAAGGGATGCCATCCAGAGGGACCTTGACAGGCTGGAGAGGTGGGCCCGTGCAAACCGCATGAAGTTCAACAAGGCCAAGTGCAAGGTCCTGCACGTGGGTCGGCGCAATCCCAAGCATGACTATAGGCTGGGCGAGGAATGGATTGAAAGCAGCCCCGAGGAGAAGGACTTGGGGGTATTGATTGATGAGAAGCTCAACATGAGCCAACAGTGTGCTCTTGCAGCCCAGAAAGCCAACCGTGTCCTGGGCTGCATCAAAAGAGGTGTGACCAGCAGGTCGAGGGAGGTGATCCTGCCCCTCTACTCCGCTCTTGTGAGACCCCACCTGGAGCACTGCGTCCAGCTCTGGGGGCCCCAGTACAGGAGAGACATGGAGCTGTTAGAGAGAGTCCAGAGGAGAGCCATGAAGCTGACTGGAGGGATGGAGCACCTCTCCTATGAGGACAGGCTGAGAGAGTTGGGATTGTTCAGCCTGGAGAAAAGGCGGCTCCAGGGAGATCTAATTGTGGCCTTCCAGTACCTGAAGGGGCCTACAGGAAAGATGGTGAGGGACTGTTTATCAGGGAGTGTAGTGACAGGACAAGGGGTAATGGGTTTAAGCTGAAGGAGGGTCGATGTAGATTAGATGTTAGAAAGAAATTCTTTACTGTTAAGAGTGGTGAGGCACTGGAACAGGTTGCCCAGAGAGGCTGTGGAGGCCCCCTCCCTGGAAGTGTTTAAGACCAGGTTGGATGAGGCTTTGGGCAGTGTGGTCTAGTGGAGGGTGTCCCTGCCCGCAACAGAGAGGTTGGAACTAGATGATCTTTAAGGTCCCTTCCAACCCAAACCATTCTATGATTCTATGATTCTATAATTGTTATGATAATATATGATTGAGTATGCATTGTGGCATATAGCAAGGACAGACTTTATTTCTATATGACAGGCTTTTAGCCTGGTAGATATGTGGCTGTGAAACAAGACAATTTCCTATCCTTTGGCAACTAGTGTGCAATCAGTAACTGGAAAGCTAATAAAATACTGTCCTTATTTTCCACCACTAATATTTTCCATGTAATGTATCTGCATGTCTATGTCTGCATCACTATAAAGGACAGATGTAAGGGAATTGCCCCCAACTGCATTTGCATATAGGTGTATATATATACATATATATATAAAATATTCTATCACTGCTATACCACTATCACTGCTATCCAGCTATACCACCAAATGTATATAGCTTTTCGAAAATAAAACCCCAGTGTTAGCTGAAGAAAGCCTTTCTCCCGGATTAGATGCTGGCAAAGTCTTATGTGTTGTGGGTTAACCAAAGCAGGCAGCTAAGCTCCACGCCACTGCTTAGTCACTCCTCCCCAGCAGGATGGGGGAGAGAACTGGAAGGGCAAGAGTGAGAAAACCTGTGGGTTGAGATAAGGACGGTTTAATAACCAAAGGGGAAAAAACCAAAACAAAAAACCAAGTGATGCAAAAAGCAGTCATTCACCACCAGCCAATGGATGCCCAGCCAGTCCTGGAGCTATGGCCCCCTGAAAAACTCCCCCCTTCCCCCAACTTTTATTGCTGAGCATGATGCCATATGGTATGGGATATCCCCTGGGTCACTTAGGGGCCACTGTCCTGGCTGTGTCCCTCCCAACTTCTTGTGCACCTCTAGCCTACTGGCTGCAGGGACAGCGTGAGAAACAGAGAAGGCCTTGATGCTGTGCAAGCACTGCTCAGCAATAGCTAGACATCCGTGTTATCAGCATGTTTTGGTCACAGATCCAAAACACAACCCCATGCCAGCTGCTATGGAGAAAATGAACTCCATCCCAGCCAGAACCAGTACACTGTGTCACCAAATATAAAACATGACAAGCATATCTGAGGCCACTGCAGGGACAGTGGGCGTCAGGGATCTGTGTAAGGCAGTAGCACCCCTCTTCTCTTCTGGTAAGTTGTCCGGAGCACAGCAGGAATTCCTGCATGTGAGTGTCCCAGCCTTTACTTAGAAGATCAGAGGGATCAAGAGGGCAAGCACAAATGACTGCTTTTATAGAGGGCCTGGGTCCATGAAAGCTTTGAGCAGGAAGGGAGGCATGTGTTTGTTTCTGAATTGCAGCCAGGTTAATTTAAATACTTCTGTGAGGAGTCTGGGTGACAGCAGCCCAGTGCTGTGGCATAATGTAAGTCCAGGTACTGCTCAGCACCTGGCTGTTGGCAGCTGCTCCCCAGGTCCATGGGCCAGGAGCTCTGGGCTAAAATGTCTCAAATATCAAGCAGGAGTAAGACTGGGAAGTGAAGAAATTCAAAGCAGCTCTGAGCTGAGCTAGGAATGGGGGAAAAAACCCAAATCTTTCTTTACTTAATGTAAAGGCTTGAAAAGCTTTGTTCTCCTGTCCCCTTCTCCACAAGGAGGGGATGTTTTGGCTAGGAGATGTAATGACTAAGGACTGCTGAGATGGAGATGTGCTGAGGGATGTGAACCCTGGGTCTGCCCTGTGATGAAACTCAGCTGGAGAGGGGTAACACTGAAGCTATCCAATTAAAAGGGTCAGGCTTAGGAGAGGGGCTGCTCTGCCAACGACTGCCTTTGTGTGTATTGACTGCCAGTAATGACTCTGCAATTGCTCTGAACTACAGCCAAGTCCTCTGGCTGTAAAAAATGAACTCTACAGAATGCAACAGCTCTTCTGGAAGCCTGGAGGTAGAAGTGTTAAAGTGCTAAAATGTAGCTTTGAAGGCCTGCCTTGAGAGTCTTAACTCTGAAGAGTGTGGCCATGGTTTTCTTTAATTCAGATCTGTCTGACAGGATGCATAAGATTCTTCACCTTGTTCCTCTACAAAATCTTGTCTGCCATATGGTGATGGTGTCTATCAGGGGTATAGCGATAGTATGCTTGTTTCAAGGTAGAAGTAGGACAAACAGAGTGACTCTTTTCCCTTTCCATAAAGGCAGGAGGGACATCATTGTTGACAAGGGTGTCTCAGATATATTCTCTGCTCTTACTTGGTATGAAAGTTTGCAAGGCTTGTCTCAGTGGATAAGGAAGACAGTATATTAGCACCTGGGCAATCGGCATGTGTCTCCTTTCCTTCAAATGCTTTCTTTGGTGATGTTAGCAAGCCACCCTTTTTACTCTATAGGCAGGAACAATCCATCTTTCTAGTCTCTTCTAGTGGAGGAGAACAATCCCTCCTTCCTTCCTCTGTCTTTGTTAATTTATACATTCTTGGGATTAGTGTTTTTATCTAGAGAGGTAAAATACATATCTCAAGTAAGAGGACCTCATTTTGTGCAATGTTTTAGCGTAATACATGTAATAGCTAATAATAATGAATTCTAATTTGGATGTAGCACTTGGATGATCTGTGATAAGGACTTACATCCCTACTTATATTTTCATCCAGTTGATGCCTTCCTCGGATTAACAGGCACAAGAGAAAAACAAGATGAGCCATGTGAATTAAACTACTGGTCATAAGAGAATTAAATAGCAGCACTTGACCCTTGCAATACACTCTCTTGTGCACCACCGTGCCTCTTCCCAAGTGCTGTGTTGTGCCAGGCCATCCCGGGGTCATCCTAGTCTGCTTCTCCCCTGCAGTCTTCAATTGCTTCAGCCACAGCTTAATTAGCAAACCCTGTCCTTAGACTTGCTTTTGAATACTCATCAGCCATACATAGCACCCAGAAAGCATTCACAGCCTCTCTTTTGGGACTGCTGGAAGAGTTTACCTTAGGTAGGCTGAGTTTCTTGTGAAACGAAATAAAAGGCAGTTCCAAATCATCTCCTGAGCACTATACACTCTTAAACTGGAGGAAAAGTAGGGGAAAAAGAGAAGCGAGCTGAGGGATGTTGTCAGTCAGTTGAAAGGATAGCAAGACAGTGACTCACTAGTACTTTTAAGGTTGGAGAGAGAGATGCACTTCCTCGGGTGTATGGGGTGCTAAGGGAAAGGCATGGGCCATCTCCCAAATACCTCTTTACATAAGTGGTCTCCATCCTTGAGAATGAAGCCTTTACAGGGAAAGGACAGAATATATGCTTTAGGGAGCTGCTGAGGAGTAAGTCTGTCATCACCTAACATGCTAACATGGCTTTAGTGTTTCTCAGGAGGACATACAAAAGAGCTCTTCCTGCTTGCATGACAACAGAGGCACCTGTGGACAAGGACTCTCCTGTGAAGGGGGTTTATTGTGAAATGTTGTCACTCCTCCAGTCCAGCAGCACAAACCATCTTACACTATATCCTGGAGGTCAGCTTATCTTCTTTTGGAGGGAGGGAAGAGGGGATGGATCATGATGGAGATTAACCCAGATGTAAAAGGCATTCCTTCACCCTTTTTCAAGCAAATAAAGACATTTAGCAGAATTTAAAGTAGTTGACACTTGAAATCAGTGAACAACAAAGCCAGGTCATTAAAAAAAAAAAAAAAAAAAAGAAGCTGTTTAGCTAACTCAGTCACAGAATCCCAAAAGATGCTTGTTTTGTTCCAGACATCTGCCTTGGTCCTGTACTCTTGCTGTATCTTATTAGTCTTCTGGTGAAATGTTTCCATCTGATTTTTTTATACATATTCGCCCTCACCTATATAAATTCTGAAATAAGGTGTCCTCAGTTCAGCATGTACTCTGAAAGCTTTTATTTCCATAACAAAACCATCTTACGTAGTACAAGCTACCCTGAACTTTTATACATCAACGGGGACATACATGTGTACCACAATATTTACAGCAACTTGTGCTAAAGGATTTACTTCCTCACCTACATGTGCACACTCTTGAGAAGTGTGGGGATTTTATTTTTAATTAGAGAAGTGGCCTGAAGTAAAGCCTCAGCTGCAGACAGTCTGTGAGAAATTCCAGCATGGTTCTTCTGTTAGAGCCTCTTCACCTGGGGAGCGATGTTGGCACAGAGCTGCTGGCAGCCCAGTAAGCGAAGCCGAGAGCCTGAGGTCCCTGCCTATCTAGCCCTGTTCTGAAGTGGGCTGGCTGTGCAGGACTGCATGGGAAAGACATTTTCTGCATCTGAGCCAGTCTCAAACTACCTCTTCTTCATCACTCCTAAGGTCTACAGCATATCTTAGAGTTCCTAGCCACTATATATATATATATATACACACACACACACGTATGTTTGGTGTGCAGCTCTGGCAGGCTGGTGATTCAGAAATGACTCAGAGCAGCACAGCTCTGTCACTTTCTCAGTGTGACCACAGTAGATAAAGCCTCACAGACCTAGATCTGATCTGCGCTGCTTCCTCACTCTGTAACAGCGAGTAGGAGCATTAAATGTATCCCTTAGTCATGCTGGTGGAATTCAGAACGTGCTTTTTAGCCGCTGAGATCTCCAAAGTCTTGCCTATACCAATTCCTATGTTAATTACAAATTAACAGTAGCTATTCACTTGTACTTAAAAGACGAGGCTTTGATTTTAAAATGTGTAAGAATGAGAGACATAACCCCATATTAATAACCACTTTCCAGAAGTTCATCTGGCAGAACATAACCCTTAGTTAAGTTTCAGTTCTGTCACAAAGCATTTTACACATGGTGACCACCCAGTGTATCGCTAACGCAAAGCAGTTGTGTGGTACGTGCTGCTCTTACCAGCTGGAGGATGCCGCAGTGTTGGGGCCCAACCGCTCCAACACCACTGTGGAAGTTGCCGGGGGAAGGTTATTAGTCTTGGCTCAACTGCAAGCGATTAACATTGAAAACACAGTGAAACAAGCTCACTCTGGAAACATCATCCCTACCACACTTGCCTTTGTCCCAAGCCACTGTCAGAGCCTAAGTCTACATCCTCCTGTGTGTCTTCGGAGGCTGGTCTCAGAGCATCAGCAGTGGTGAGAAAGGGAGGCTTTTCTCCCTCTCTGCTCCAGGAATTTTTCCATGCTATTCAAGGAGGAGTATTTCCAGCCCACCACGTTCAGATAAATGTTTAGGCAGTGTTTGTCACTGATGGAGAAACTTTTTCTGAAGATCAGTTTAACAAGCAGTGTTTCAAACCATCTACCCAAAGCACACATGGGTATGAAGAACACCATCATATAGCCCTTCAGCCTTTTTGCTGTAGTGGAGGCGTTTAGCTTATCAGTGTGCACGCTGAAACAAATCCTTCTCAGTGCTGAAAAATATTTAGATGACGAGGGAAACTACACTATGGATCAGAAAAACAATGGGACTGTATCACATTCTGCAGCTGCACATATAAACGCAAAACATGCCGCTCTTTCCAGTGTATGTTTATACACATAGGGCAAAATTCCCATTGAGTGCATTTGCAGCCTGGGCTTTTCTAGCTGTATTTAGGACATTAGACACTGGACTTTTGTCTCTCTTGTTTCAGAGACAAAGCACTGGCCTTCTGCTGTCAGTAAACCTAGTGTTTCCAACTTTATCTTAGCTTTCTACACCTCTTCATTAATATGTATTAGTGGATGTGATTGTGTATATATGCGTATACAGCAGATGAGTGGACTAGCCATTCTGGCCTGAGCCATGGGTTTCCTGCCTGCCTCGCAGGGAGCTGTATTGCTGCACCGCCTCGGCTGCACGGCAGGAAGCGGAACCGGCAGCGCAGCACTTCCAGGGAAACCTCTGAGGTGCGAGAGAACGATGGCTGAAACATGGCAACTGCTGGCAGTGGAGACCTGTTGGCCTGAAACTTCTAAGCTGTGCTTTATTGTGTGCTGCTTGAACAACTGCCTTCTCAAAATACGGAAAAAATGCCTCAAAGGCAAGCGGCATTCCAAAATCTCTGTTTCATATTCCTATTTCTCAGATGTAGAAAAATATTGATCATATGTTTCAGTAGCCATCAGAAGGCAGAGCTATACTTCCCATTTTAAGCACCCAAGGCAAGAAAATCTAGCTACACCTGAGCTTTGCAAGTGTGAGTTGTTCTCTTTATTTGACTACCTGTAAGTACAGGCCTTGCTCTGTGGCAAGTTTTGAGTATTTTTGTCTGCCAGAGCCACATAAAACAGTAAAGGGAGTCTGCTGAAAAGTCAGCTCTGAAACTACCTACTGCCTTCTAGCAGAGTGCCTAAGCATTAGAAACTCTGCATTAATAGCAGCTTTTTCTCATAAACAGCAGCTTTCCCTCACCTGGCCCCTCCAGCTAGAAGGATGTCCAAACTGGACTGTTTTCCTGCAGTTGTCATTTGGTATGTTCCCCTATTTCCAATATTGCAATCATTTGCAAGCTAACACAGTCACCCTGCTTGCCTCCCCCAGCACTTGCCTGTAATGATAAAAAAAAATGGAGCTGCCCCTTTCTGGGTGAGTGGGTGGGCTGGGTAAGCACATCATTTAATCAGGGAGTTTATATACCTGGGAGCGAGGCCAGGCCACCTTTCCTTCACCTCACCCATAGGAAATCCCAGTTTACCTCTGTATAACAGGCAAGGAAAGGAGAGATCAGAGAATTACATCTGGTCAGATGCCCAAGAGATCATTTATAACTAACTTTACAACTATTCCTGGATGCAAGGCTTTGCATTCCTGAAGAGCTAGAAAGAAACGTCAGAATTATTATTCTGCCTTGCTTGGCATGTCAAGAAATCAGCAAACTGCTGGCCTGCAAATTGCTCTGGATTGAACTTACATCCACATAGCCTTCGTTAATGTAGCAGTAATGTGCCTGAGATAGCTAGCTAATGCAGTGGACAGGAGAGGACTCCATGAGTGTAACAGGAGGCCTTGATTTAGTTCCTGGCTTGATTAAACTACTGGAGTAATCTTATCTGTGACTGATGTCTCGCGGTCTTTGCTTCTCCATAAATAACACAGGGAAGTTCCTCCATGACAGAATTAGTCTTTCACTATACGCTTGCCCAGGGAGCACTAATGAGACAGGAACTCAAAACAACAGGAGCAATCCATGCTTTTACCCAGGTCCTGGGAAGCAGTGCATCCAGGGGACTGAACCCTCTAAGCATGTTTGAGCCTTTAAGGAAAAATTATATGCTGCAAGTTTAATTCTTAAATCTCCTAGCTGACTGTGTAATGTGTGTGGTGTTTTTCGTTCTTTCTGGAAAATTATTTGATGTAGTATTTTAAGATGGAGACTTAATGTCACAGCAAATTGTGTGAGCATGTTAGAGAAACAGTTCCAAAGAAAATTACCATTCTGCTATAAATGAATTTTCCTAATTAAATTTCTATGTTAAGCTTGGGTTTATGATCAATATATTCAGAAAAAGGTTATTTGATGGTGTAGGTTCCTCTGAAATATGAAAGTACAGTTGCACCACTAGATGGTAGCCTTGCTTATTTCATATTCACCTCTTTTCTACTTGGCAGCAAGAAACAGTTTCTCAAGAGATGGGATTATTGCATACTTTCCACCTACATGGACTACTCCTGAAGTAAAAAGCTGGTATATAGAAGAAAGCAGGGAGAGAAACTATGAACTTCTCCTGAGAGAGCATTCGGGGGCACCGTCAGTCCCAAAGCAGGGTCTGCAGATCTGAGCTGTACTGTGGACTTTGATCAAAATAAATTTGCAGTCATAGTTCAAATACAGAAAAATCAAGATGAGGATGAAATGATTTTGGAATAAGCTGATAATATAGAAAGGCCTTTTTTTTCCCTGTTATGTTTATAAATGCTGTTTCACAAGATGTTTGTGTCTTATGTACCAAGGCAGTAAGTGCTCTGTATCAATTCCTGAAGGTCCCAACTGCAGGAACTGTTTCATTGTACTTGAAAAGTTAACACATTGGACTGCTCTAAACCAAGAGATCTATATTTGATGAGACTGGCTGAGGCTATGCAAGCAGTACATCCACCTGGAAACCTTTCTGAGAAGTCTGAGTGTATTGAGTGGCTGTCCATTTAGGATATATATGAAATTCCTTATTTAGTTTCCCCAACACTTCATTTTTATGACTCTGCTTACTACGCTGTAATCCAAAGGGCATTATATAGACTATGTAACTAAATGTTAATCATAATTTTAACCGCATAGTGAAAACCACAATGCAGTGCTTTTACACTTCTCATCAAAGGAATGTGAATTATGAGTATCTTGCCTGGCCATTTCTGTCAGGGAAATATATTAATAGGCTAGTCACTAATAATCTTGGGTAACCCGATAGTTGTCTTGCATCTCTTGAATAAATAAATTGCAAATTCCAGGTAGAGTTCTGCTCTACTATGCCGTCAAAGCATAAAAGCTTTCCCTCCTGCTGGATGATGTGCTTTGTTGAAGAGGGAAGCACCCTGATTTGCAAATGCTGGAATTTGATTAATCCCCTTTGGATGTCTCGGGAGGTCATTGGTCCTTCCAGCACTGATCATGATGACACGTTTCTATTAATGATCATTAGAACTATTGAGAGGCTTTTTTTTGAAGCTTCATCATAGTTCTGGATCTAAAAATATCAATTAAAATGTGAGTTTTAGCTTATAAAAGTGTTGATCTTTTAAAACAAATTAGAAGATTGAATCACATCCAATTTTAAGACAAATGGAAAAATGTGGGTATCACTACAAGCAAGAACTGTACATTTAAGAGTAAGTTATTAAGTATTAAAATGTAATTTCTAGGTGCTTTGCTCTAAATTATTATATATTTACATAATTGTTGCTTCTTCTTGTTCATTACTATTGCACTTGTAATTGCAATTTTTTTTCCCTGTTCTTAAGCTGGTGGATGTCAATATGATCTTCTAAAACCATAATTATTTCTAATTAAAGATGCTCTATTCCTATTCATCTTAATGATCCTTTTAATTGTACTCACTTCATGAGTGTTCTGCTGTTATCAGGAGCATAGTTGTAAAGCCAGGGAACAAAATACTGAAGAACGTTCTGGAATGCACAGGAAAAAAATCATCCCTTCCAGATAAATAAGTTTGCCATTATAAATGATGTGATAAATTTTAAGTAGGCTTGGGCACTTCAGTAGGATTCCTGAATGTGCTTTTGTTGAAGAGAAAATGAGACTGGTCATTTCATTATTCTAACAGTCTTCTTCCACCTCCTTGTATGTCTTTGGTCACTCCGATACAGCACTATATTTTACTGCTGATTGTTTTGCACCTGCGGACTTTGTCAGTGTTACGTGGTGTAGCAGTAAAAGGTCTGTTAGCAGTTACATGCTTTCCACTGAGCTGCCATCCCATGTTAAATTTTTTGCTTTGGCAATGAGCAGTTGCTTCCCCTGTAATCTCAAGTGCCTATCTTGACTCAACAGAAAAGATTCCACATATATGGAAGGCTTTAAACAGAATGATCTTCCCATGGGTGCATTCTTTTAAGCCTCACTACTAACTGGCCAGGATGTTGCTGGGATTCTCCACTCATTGCTCAAGACGTGCCTCAAAATTCACTCTCAACTTTACTCTGTGGTACTGCAAGCGTGAGGTTTCCAGGACTGGTCTCTTTACTCGTTTGTTCTCCGCACTTGAGAACACCCCATTTCTTTCCATCTGTGCTGGCTATGTTAACTTTTGAGATCCACCAGAACACAGCTGCCTGGAACACGATGCAGTGGTCAAGCACCCTCCGTTAGTCCATGACTCGCGAGGTTCGCTGATGTTCATCAGCCACATGCGTGTTTAACCCCGCTCCGTGTTGCTACTCGAGCCCATATCCAGTGTGAAACCACCCCGTTCTTCTAGGTGGGCTTCCAAACCTACATGGCTATGGAGCTCCCTGGCTCTCGGTGTTGCTGGAGGAGTCCTGGGATACAGCAGGTGGCATTTCAGGACATAACTACAGCTGCCTCACCTTCATATTATTACATTTGCCAACACAAGCCCGACTCTTCTTTTTTTCCCCTAAGGAGAAAAAAAAGATTTTTCATTTTTTTCAGGGGTACACCTGCTCCCACGGATAAACCCTACCCCTTCACACCAGGACCCCTGCTCTGGAAGCCACCGATGAGCTGCCGACTGAAAGCCCTCCCCCCCCAGTGCCACATCGCTGAAGGGACACCGGCCGCAGCCCAGGGGTCCGGCGGGGCAGGAGCGGGGGCGGCACCTCACGCCGCGGCGGGGCGGCGGGCACACAACATGGCGCCGCGGCGCACGCCCCCCCTTCGCCTCGCCCCGCCCGCCCGGCCCCCTGCGGGCCGCGGCTCTGGGCGGCGGCCGGGGCGGAGGAGGAGGAGGGGCGGTGGCGGCCGGCGGCCGGAATCGTTTCCTGGGTAAGCGCAACGGGCTGGGAAGCGTTTCCGGAAGGCTGGCCGCATCCCGCAGCGGGCTACGGGCGCCTCCGGGGCGGGCGGCGCTACGCGGAGCGGCGCGGCGGGCAGGTGCGCTCCGCGACCGGGCCGGGAGGCAGGGTGGGCGGGCAGCGCAGCGTGCCCCGTTGCCGCCGCGGGGCTCCCAGTGTGCGGCCGCCTGCGGTGCTGCTGCTCCGGCCGGCCCGCTGCCGGTGCCAGCGGGCAGGAGGCCGGGGGGAGAGTCCCGCCGCCCTTGCCCGGGGCCGCTCCGGAGCATCCCGGCCTCGGGCGTGCGGGGCCGGGGGCGGCCTGCGGCTGCCGGGTGCCACCGCCAGCCCGCTGCCCCGCTCCCGCCGCTTTCCTCCGTCGCGCAGAAGTGCTGCGGTGCTGCTGCAGGGAGCTGGCCGGAGCGTCGGTGCGAGCGCCGGGCTTCCCTCCGCGGGCGGCGAATAGGAACGGCGGCGGGTCTTGTTCTGCTGTGGGGGGGGATAAGGTAAAAAAGCATGGAAAGTGGCAAAAGTACCTGTAGAAGTAGCTTTTTTTGGTGTGTATGTGTCTATTAGAGTGGGCTTTGCGAATTCGGCTCTGTGATTAAATTGTACTTGAGGATTGCACGTGGGGTTGCAAATGGGAGTATGCAAAAATACAGTTCTCAGAACAAAATGTGGACCCCATTTAATCCTGCTTGAAGTTTTTGCTTGGGTCCTATGACAGCAACAGAGCTACTTCTAGTTGCGGCTAGAGAGAGAATGAATTCAGACGGGTGAAATAAAATGGAAAGAGTAATGGTTCATATTTGTACTTCATTGCTTTGCTTGCTTGTTTGCAATGGTTTGTAATTCTTGGCTGAGCCCCTGCTTGCTAGGGAGGATAAGTGCAGTTCTGTGCTTTAAGCACAAAATAAGTAAACCCAAGAAAAAACCCCAACAAACCTGCACTGGTGATAGACTGGTAGGCTTTGTGTGTTGTGGATGCTGTTGGTAGCTGTACAGGGTAAGGGCATCTGCAGTGAGTTGTGCAGGGTAACAGTATCTGCAGCAAGTTACAGTGCTTCACCTAAGATCTGCTGTATTGCCCCAGAAGCCAAGGTATGGGTTGCTGCTGAGTTGCTGCAGGCTTGCTGTGTCCTCTGGCTTGCCAGTGTGTTCTTCCAGTTTGTTCTAGATCTAGTATGTCATCATCCTGACATCTCATGCTCTGGTACATTCTGAAAGCTTGAATGAGTTGTCTGTCTTGTGTTTAAAACTGTTTTCTGCCTGTGTAATTGCATTTGGTTAAAATAAGTGTGCAGATGTTCTAGCACTTAAAGGGAGAGGCATCTTCTTACGGTGACCTTGGGACAAAATCTTGGCTGATTAACTTCCTTGCCTGGAACAGCCATGCTGGGTATTTTTGTTCTTCCTTTACAGCGATGAATGCTTGATGGAATACTTCTTGGCTTGTATTTTGAGGTTTTTTTGGCCACTTAAGGGAAATTGAGGTTTGGAGAGGACTCTTCAGGAGGAAGAATAGTTTTATCGTGAGTTACGAAGAATACATAACGTCGTTGTAACGAGGAGGAAGATCCTTGGCTCTGAAGCAGCACGAGAGAATGTGTCCTTCCCAGCGAAGGAGGCATCTAAGCAGTAGATCCCAGCAGTTTGGGAATCATTTCCTAGGAGAGGGGATGCATGACTTGGAAGCCTGGATTATTTCTCTTGTTTTTCAGTTCTGCAGCTAAGTCAGGAACAGTGACAAAAATGGTTGATTTTGGTGGGGCGTTGGATGGGCTCTGCTGTGCCCTCGGTCAGGAGGGATGGTGACTTCCTTAGGAAATGCCTGAGGAGCCTAGAGAGGGCTGCTGCAGGGCTTGAGCTGAAGAGTGGTGGCTTCAGGAGCTTGTTAGGGAGGAATTTGAGTACTTGAGATTACCTACTGTAAGGATTTTTGTAGCAGAGGCTGTGAGAAACTAAAATAAATCCCGATGGTTGGTAGGTAATCAATTGATTACATCTCTGTAGTCTGTCAGATGGCAGATCTGTGCGCTTTGGAAGCTCTGACCTAGGTCGTGCAGTCACACTTGGACAAATCATTCACACTGAAAACAGGCCATACCATATGTACGTCCCTTGGTAGTAGAAGATGAGGTCTTGCCTTTGTTCCCTGCTACGAGCAAGGAGCTCCGCTGCTGGGAACAGCAGAGCAGGAGATGTGCTGGGTGCGTTAGCTTGTTGCTGACCAAGCTGCTGCTGTTGTGAAGAAAATAAAGGCAATGGTGGAGCGTGTTAGGCCAGGATACTGGCAGGAGGGGTGGTGGGATGGGTGTGAACTCCTGAGCAGTGCCAGAAATACCAATTTTTCCGGCGGAGATGAGGAAAGCCTGGCTTGTTTAGCCTAGCAAATGAGGCCTGAGAGGGGATATGATTGCAATCTGCAAATACAGCAGGGATATAAACACTGGAAAGGGAGAGGAGCTATTTAAGCTGAAGAACAATGTTGACACAAGAACAAATGGATATAAACTTGCATGAATAAACTTAAGCTGGAATTTAGACAGTTTCTTCTCTAAGTGGAGCGAGGTTGTAGAACAACCTTCAAATGGGAGAACTGGGAGCAAGCCCCCTAACTGGCTCTTGAGGATATACTGAGGAAGTTTATATCGTGTGCTTGGCTATGGCAGTGGGAGATAAGGCTTGGTGACTCAGGAAGAGCTTTTCCGTACATCTGAGTTAACTGAATATAGATTTTCCATGCTAGTGTTTCTTATTTTTAAAATCTGACATTCAAAACTGGCATAAAAATAAAAAAGCATGCTTTACAATTTGTATCGCTACTTGGAAAGGGTTGTGATGTGCTTAGTGGCCACTTTCTGAAATGTTCTGCAAGTTAGGGTGTTTTTCCCCTCCAAAATACCAAGTGTTGGCTTACAGCTGCATCTAATTGTGTGGAAATTCCTTTTTCTTTAAGTCAAAACTGTGCAGAAGGAGACTATATACTAGTATGTGTATGTGAGCCTTTTGAGCTTATTATCCTTCAGGTTAAAAAATGAACTGCAGAACCCCCCCCCTTTTTTTTTTCCTACTGAAGCAATTCATAAATCCTCTCAAAAAAAGGAGTTGGGGGGTGGTGGGGGTAGGCTGTACAGCAGACCCGGATGGTGTGAACTGAGACCAGTGCTCCAAGCTATGCTGTGACTGGAGGACTAGAATATATAAAGTTTAAAGTAACTTTGAAAACAAGTCTAGTTGAGCTAGTTGTGCATGGGGTTTGTCTCATTTGCTGTTAAGCAGAACAGCTGAGAGTCACCTAGCATGGTGGTTGCAGTAGTTGAACTCGTATGGAAGTTTGTAGTCAGTTCTAAAAATATTGTTTGTGCAACACACAATGTAACCAGCTGTGGATGCTATATAACAGAATCACAGAATGTTAGCCTCTGGTCTCCATCTCTGGAGATCAATGGGTCCTACAACTGTCAGCAGTACTCTACTGCTTCTAGAAGATGTAATAAGTATAGAAATGAAAGAGCAGCTGTGATGGACCAAACCAAGGGTTTATCTCTCTAGCCCAGTATGCCACATAGAACTTGAACAAGCCACATGCTGGCTGGTTTCACCTCCAGGCAGCACCTTGAAGATGCCTCTAAGTGCTTCTGCATTGTTTCTTTGCCCTGTGACAGGAATTGGTCTCTTGCCGTCAGGAGGGATGAGGAGCTCTTGCAGGCTGACTTGTACTTTAGGCTAATCTATCACCTGCTGAAATGACATGTGAGAACATTGAGGGGAGGTGAAAATGGGTGCATTTACGATGTGCTTCATTGACTGTGACTCACATCCCTTTTGCAGGGAAAAGGAGACCTTGGGACATGTACATCTAATGCGTGAGGCTGCAGTTCCTCTTCTGGCTCCTCCAAAGCCTCTTCCTGAGCTTATGGGTGTTTTTGATTTCTAGCTTTCCTATCTGCCACCCTATGAAAGAATGGGATCTTCTTGCCAGTGTCCCCCCCACCCCTGTCTGAGCTGGCCACAGCTCCGTGGGCTGATGGGCTCCAGACTTGATGGGCAGGGTCCCAGCACCTCTGGCTGTTTCTCTTTTCTTGTCTCATTATGGGTCTGGGCAGAGGACTAATGGCTGCTGTCCCCAGAGCTTTAAGGAGCAGAAGATGCTGTTGGGATGCTCTGTGTGGTGTCCTGCTTTGGTTTCCTGGGTTTTTTTAACCCTTCACCTTCAGCCTGCTCCCTTTTTGATGTGTTGTCTTCTGCAACCTTTTTGTTTCTTTTTTTTCCCCTCTCCTTGTAAGCAGATGCCTGAGGAAAAATAAGAATAGGATGACCTTATTCAAAACCTCCTCTATAGATGTTCTCTGAGCCTCTGGCTGTTCTCAGCTTGGGGGTGCCAGAGCTGGGTGTGACCTTTCCTTGTTTCAAAACATTTGATGGCTTTTGGCTCCAAAGGCTTGTCTGGTCTGTCTGTAGCCCCCTGGGACCTCATTGCAGCCTCCACGGCCTTTGGCTAGGATTGGTGCTTCTCTCTGGGTCTGCTGCTGGCTCTGTAAAGAATTCCCTCCTTCTGCTTGTTCTCAGCTGACTTCCTTCATTTGGTGGCTCTTAGCTCTTGTGTGGCGGATGGTTAGTGATCCTGTATTATGCCACTCATGATTTTGTAGGCCTCTGTCTTCTTCATCAGGTTGGCTTTTGACTGGCCTGAAGAGTTGCGTACTCAGATGTTCTTTGTATGGAAGCCGTTCCTAACCGTGAGCATCCGTTGCCAGGAGTCTACCCCAGTTCTACATGTGTTTTAGGATGAAAGGATCAGGGCTGTATACAGTTTACAACATGTAGGTGAGCTTTGGGGCTATACAGTGGCATAACCATGTTGGTGGTTTTTTTTCTTTTTTTTCCTCTTTTTTTCTTCCTTAATAATTTGTAATGTTTGATTTGGTTTTTGGACTGCTAAGGAGTTAATTTCATGATTCTGTGAAACTGTAGTGTCACGATGTTGCTCAGGAGTACAGTCAGTTTGTAATCCCTCAGTTACGTATAGCCATGGTTGTGCCTTTCCCATGTGCATCTTCTTACATTTCTTGTGTTTATTTGCATTAGCTTCCTCTGCAGCATTACTGACTCAGTCTCCCAGGATTGTCTGGAATTCCTCACATCCTGACCTTGCTACCACAATACATTTTTTTGTCATCAGCAAACTTCCCCAACTCGCTGCTCGTTCCCCTTTCCTTGTGTCACATGAATGTGTCAAACAGCCAAATCTGACCACAGGTTGCTGCCACACTTCATTGGTGACTTCTGATTGCTCTGGGAAGAGACTATTTACTCTCATCCTTACCCTGTTTCTATTTTTCAACCATCTATCTCTCCACATATGACATTTCCTCTTACTTTGTCTTCCTACTTTCCTTAAGAAAGCCCTTAGTTTTTGGTAAGGGACTTGGTTGAAGTCCTTTTGGAAATTCAGATTGGTCAGAATGAATGGGTGTACTTTGTTCATGCTTGGCACCTTTGAAGAACTTGGATTTATTAGGCATGGTTTCTCTCCATACAAACTATACTGACTTTTCTCCAGCAGACTATTTATACAGGTGACCAAATTCTTGCCTTTTATCGTTAGCATCAGTTGAGTTAATTATTAGCCCAGTAGAGGTGTTAGGCTTTGCAACTCTGTACTTCCCTGGGTCCCTACTGAGATTGTAATCTTTTTCACTTTCCATTCCACCTTCTGCAAAGGATGTTTCAAGCGGCAGGTTGCAGAGCTCTGCAGAAGAATTTGGCCGAAGCATTGCAGAGAGTGCCCTGGGATTGCTAACGGATGCTGGTTTAGCTGTGCCTTGCCTGAGAGGTCCTGGTTGCATAAACCTATTGCCAAGGGTCTAAGGGCAGACCCTGCAGCGAGGTGACTGGAAATGAACGTAGGAGTCTGCCCTAACAAGGACAGCAGGATGATGAGTAGACATTGTGTGGCAGTTAATTTATGCTTTAAAAAGATCAAATTTGATTTAGCTTAAGATCTAAGGTGAACCTCTTAAGTTCTGTCTCCTACTGTCAAATCCATTTTCTTTTTTTAACTAAAATGTGCTGAGCTTCTGTCTCCCCTGAAAATGTGGTATTTGTTTGGGTAAGCGTTTAGATGGTGATTTTTACTGCTGAACAAACTTTGCATCTGTGTATAACACTGATTAGTGCCTTTTTAAAGTGGTCTGCATAACAATTAGGATGATTAACTAGATGCAGATTTTTGCCTTTATCAGTAGTCTGCGCTGCATTTGATACTGAACCCTGATCTCAGATGAATGAAGTCAGATGCAGTTTACTTGAGGATATTCTTGAATGTATACTACTAACTTGAGTAGTAGTGCATTAAGAGTAATAATATCTGTCAGAGGAAAGTTTGCTACAAAATAAAGTATGTAAATTTTTACTTCTGATCTCAATATCGGATAGCCAGTATCTGTAATTCTGGTTTGGTTTACCTTATGAATAGTGCTGTTGCTGTAAAGTACTTCAAGCAAATTCCTGGCGGACTTATCTTTGACAGTTTAATCTTTTGGACTTCACAATTTAAAAATCACTGCTAAAATCTCAGTGGTGTCCTCCTGCAGCTATGCCAAAATAGAGTTGTAGCCCACTGATTTACCCACCTAGTTCTTATTATTTGTCTGTCTCCCCCCCCCCCCACCCCGAAATCTAACAGAAATCTCTTTCCTTTGTTTTCCATGCTGGATTTGCACCCCAGGTACTATATCCCATCAGACAAGCATCAGCTCTGCCTGCCCTTGGGAAAACCCTTCTGGAATCACTAGACATGCTTACTGTGATATGCTTTTAAGCAGTTTCATAGTGTGTTTAGTTCTTTTGTTGAAGGTTGGTTGTTGCGGTGGTTTTTTTTTTTTTCCTTTCATGCAAGTGCGGTTTAATTTTCAAAGGCACCAAAAGGAACACTTCTAAACTACTTCTGCAGATTTCAAGTGTAAAATATGTGTTTAAAAAATACCCCTTGGATTTGATATTGGTGCTAAAATGTGTTTCATTCAGGACTCTTAGTCACAACTGATTTTTTTCTTATATCTAGCAGCTGGTTATGAAGGGAGGTTTCCTGGTATAATTATTGTGAGTAAAGGACAGATTCCAAAGGGAAGGAAGCTGGCAGGCACTAAATGTTCCCTACCTTTATGAATTAACTTGTTTGAACAGAAGAAACTACCATAAACTTTACATATTTTGTTGTTTGTTGTAGAAACATGTCATTCCTTTGCAGCATTCTCAGGGTAGAAAGCCCTCCAAACAGTTATTAAATGACAATAATTTGGTGTGACTAATATTGGCACAAATTAGTTAAAAAGCCTTTTTCGGAAACCTCGTAAGTGTAATTTCTCAGATGGGTTGGAGGGAGATGCTGCAGGGTGCTTACTGGCCAGCTGCCTGATTCAGCAAATGAGGAGCTTGACATTAAGCCATCCTATGTATTTAATCCAGAATTTCATTATAAGGAACTGGAAGCAGTAGTTTGGGTAAATATGACAACTAATTCATTGCTCCTGCATTTACATTTGCCTTGTTAATTCTATTTGCAAAGAGGATTATTGTTAGGAAGGGATGTTTCTTAGCAAGGTATTGAATTGTGTAGCTATGGAGGAAGCTGTGCACAGAACCAGCGTGAAAGATGAAAGAGAATTGCAAGGAAGAGAAATAGAAAGGAGGGTTGCTCTCATGTGGAGAATTCAGCGCTTGCCGGATTAAATTGGGATTTAAATGCAGTATAATGAAAAGATAGTTTAATTAGGTTGTTTAAACGAGTTGAAGATATCTACATATAGGGCAGAATCTATGAACTTATGGAAAGATTAATCTTGGAAGTAAATACAGTAGGGAGACCTGGGTGTTTGATACATGTGGTGTTAAGGAAACCTCCAGCACTCCATGATGACCATGTCTCATTAGCATCCTGTGTGCCTTCTATGTGAGCAGGAGAGGCAGGGTCTCCATGTGATCATTTCCCTGATACTCAGCTGGGTGTAAAATGGTGCTCTTTAGGAGTGTGTGGTCTCACTGGGCCAGACACCCAGGTGGAGTGGCATGCCGGGAGTGTCCCAGCAGTTTTGTCATCGGGAAACTTCTGTTGCCTATGAAATGACTGGTGCTGGATGTGTGCTGTCTTAATCATGGTAGTGACGCTGGTGAGCACAAATAGGCACGAGGGTAAAAGTATTAGGAGAGAGTTAAATTTTGGTAGCTCCCTTTAATAGGATGATGTAAAGTATTTCAAGGAAATGAAAGTAATTTGTGCAAAAGTTTCTTGCTGATTTTTCTTGCCTCTTGAAAGCTTAAATTGCCATTTTTCCTGGGTGTATAAAGTTGTTCGACGCAGGAAAATGTAGGGACTGGACAACAGGCAAAGTCTGTGTTGCCATACCAGGAAAGTTTAAGGTCTGTTTTAATGTCTTAAAACATCTGGAGAGAAGCCCTGCCGTGGGATAGAGGGAGTCCAGTGCTGCGGTGATGGAGTGGGTACCTGATCTCTGGGGAGGCGAGGGGTGATGTGGAGCCGATGTGGCTTGGAAAAGGAAATCCAGTGCTAGTAGAGTGACCGTACCGTAGCGCTAGCCCTCATCCTGCCTTCGTCTCCTTCCTCTTCTTGCTGCAGCTCTGCCCTCTCCTCTGCCATACCACAGAGACCTGTGTACACCGGTGTTCACCACCTGTAAGTCCCATATCGCTTCAGCCTTGTTGCTGAAGGAGAGTGCCGCTGTCTGGGAGAGGAGCCTTCGCCCTGGGTGTGGGGGAAGCAGGGTGGGAAGCTGCGCTGTGCAGGCACAAGCCCACTGGCTGCAGAGGGCAGGGGAAGGTGAGGCGCATCCAGCATCACCAGTCTGCTCCTTCCTATCGCTGTGGCCAGACCGGCTAACTGTAGCCTTTGAAGCCTATTAAAATGTTGATAGAATAAAACCCTGTCTCGATGATATATCAATTTCACAAGATAGCAGTGTGCAGTGGGTGTGTGCTTGTGTAAAATGCCAAGACCCCATCCAGATTTTCTTTTAATCCAGGCATCGTGCTGTTACTCACTGTTAAATTCTTATTATGGTGTGAGATTTTTTAGAAGAAATGTTTAAAAAAACTTTGCCCTTTAAGAAATTAAGTTTTACTCTGATATTATTTTTTCCCAAAAGTATAGATGTGAAAGCTTAACTATACAACAGACATGGAATATATACTGATAGGTAAAGAGAAAGGGAAAGGTTATAAAGATAATTTCACTTGAATCTGAAAGATAGTGAGAATTGCCTGCTTGGGAAATAACTCATGTTTTTAGAGTCCTGTGGGAGACTGCTTGCCTTTATTTTCCATTCTTCCCCCTCCCCCCCCATTTTTTTGCCTCCATGCTTCAGGAAAACAGTGAAACAACATGAGAACCATCAGTAAAGGGAATGGTTTAACTAACACATCTGTATATGAAAAGCTGCATATATTCAGGCAAATAAGATTTTTTGGCAGTGGGGGAGTTTGGGGTTTGTTAGCTTAAAAAGTTATCAAATATAAGAAAAATGTTTGACAATAGCTGTGTATTTGAAAAGAGAAGCATTAAAAAAGAAAAATTTTCTTCATTATTTGATATTTGCTTCTCAGAAATGTTTGATATTGAACTTACTGTTAGATAAGTGTGTAGGCTGGTAAGATGACTACCCAAGGATATTGAAATAACTTGGAGACAAAGCAATGTTGGCTTTAAACATGCTGTTATTTAAGCATATGCGAGCACTGCTAGCAAACCATGTTTAACTACATAGATGTGTTTTAACCTTATTTTTATAATCTTTGCATGCTGTTACATCAGCATTTATCTAACTGCATTTTTTGCCAATCCTTGTCATGTCTAAACTTTTTCAGTAAGATATCCTGTATGTTTCCCTTTGCAAGTATGGATTTAAACTTGGGTAAACATAATGGTCCTATATATGCTAAAATATAGGAAGCTGTCTGGTAGAGGCATATGGGTATTTAGGGACCAGTAAGTCTTTTTTGAAAACCAATATAGATACTTCCTAATGTGATAAAGATGGTGCCGTTTGTCAGGGAAACTGCATAAGTGGTCCCTGGGGAATGCATCTTTGCAGCCTGATATGTTGATATTAACATCATGATGCCCTTGCACTGAAGTGTAACTCTAATGGAAGACCACAGAAAATTCAGGTATTGTCAGTGAGGGATCTTTGCGGGGAAGGGGTATCAAGAGGGATGATTGGGAGGCTCCCAGGGATGCCGGTGAGGCTTGATGCCGAGGAAGTCCTGGAGTGATGGGACCCTCAGAGCATCATTAAAGGCTTGTACCTGAGGCAGGAGTCTTGTTTCAGTTGTTTCCTAGCCTGCTTTGGGCTAAAAATCAGCCAGCACTACTGCATGCTGGTTCTGAAATACAGTCTCCGCACTCTGGTTTTGGCCAGCCAGTGTGTAGCAACAAATGCAATTGTGTGAAGTGGTTTTACTTATGTATTTTTGGGCAGAAAAAGGGCGATCCCTCAGTGCTTCCCCAGTCCAGCCAGCAAGTCAGGAGGTGATGCTCTTTTTTCTATTTGACATGTGTGCACATGTTGCAGTGGTGGGAACAGCTGACAGGCAGGGTATATCAAGGTGCATACCTAAATTTGCAACAGACCTTGCTGGTAAGAATTGTATGAAAGCATTTTCCTGGTAGCAGTGGCTCTGGTGACACCAGGAGCCCCAGAGATGTGGCAGCCGAGAGCTGCCTCTGTCCTTGCCTTGCAGTAACCCCGAGGCTTTAATGAGCAGACCTACCCTCCCAGCCTCTGAAGAGGCACAGGAATCAGTGGCTGGCCGCTTGCCATCCTGCAGCACAGCACTTCGGTTCGCTGCTGCTAAACCAGCAGGTAGGAGTGCTAGCTGAGTGGAAAACATTTTGTGGGATTTATCCAAAATAAATAGCTAATTTTACATGGGCGAGGCCAAAATTCTTCGGCTGCGCCTCCTTCCACAACAGAAGAGAAGCCTGCCTTCCTTGCAATGCTTATCCAAGTTTTTGTGCATGTGCAAGGTAAACCGGTTATTTTTCTAAATTTAAAGCTTGGATGCTTGAGTTCTCATGGATGTCTAGATCTATACCACTTTGAAAACCTGTTTGAAGACAGATAACCCAAAGTTCTCTGAACCTTCCCCAAAAGGTTCCCGTCAAGGTATTTGGCCGGCTTCTCTGCTTCTGCTCTGTGCTTCTGTGTAATCCTTGAAGTGTAAATATAGAGCTGGAAAAAATAACACTCAATCTGGTTGAAAGTATTCCAGCTTGCACTAGGACTTACATTAAGAAATATGAGCTTCTGCTATAAATGAGAAATTTGAGTTTGTAACCCCTTAATTTTTGGCCCAATAAATCCTATTACTCCCAGAAAACTGTTCAGGTTCATCTCTGTAAGTCCTGAGGATGTTTTAAATCTGTGGATTACACTCATGCCAAAGTTTAAAATAAGACTGCTAACCCACACAACACACTGATGGTAAAACCACGAGTGGAAAGTGTGGAGCTGATTTGGGAGATGCCAAGTGACTGATCCAACTTCAAACCTAACTAGTGTTGAGCTTTTGCTCCTGCTGCCTATGCTGCTTTTGCTGCTGTACAGGGATGGAAAATTCACAGGATGCTGATGTTTGTACTAGCATCATTAGTTCTCCCAAAGTAATGGGGGCGGTACTGGTTGCACAGTGGCATTGGGCTCTCGTAGGGCCTTCTTGCTTGGCACATGGTATTAGCACGTCCCAAGTTTTCCCTGCTGCTGAATGCGAATGCTTGAGAACTTCCTCAAGCAGCCAGCGTTCAGGTGGGGAACTGGGCTTTCCCCATTTCGGGGTTGCTCTTTGAACTGAGATTGCAAGCAAATGTTTTTGGCGTGCGTAAATGCAATGTGCTGTTATGGCAGGATGTGAAGCCTCCTCACAGAAGGTGAGCTCGAAAGGAGGTGTTGAGATTCTGGATCCATCATGGTAGAGGATTAGGCTGAATTTGTGTAGATTTTTAAAAACTGACAGAGAATATGCTCTAAGGAGAGTGACGCACATACCCTGTGTTTCCAAAATGAAGATACTGATGCTCCTAAAGGCTGGCTCAGGAAAGGCACTTGCCAGAGGGCTCAGGTGGAGGCAGGAGCTAGTACATAAATAGTTGAAGAAGAATTTTAATTACACAGAGGAGTTAGATGATGAACTGGGCTGCAAAATGCAGCCATAAAATAAGCCTAAATCACTTGCACAGAATTAGGCACTAACCTTGAAATAGAACCTCTCTGTGGAGCAGTGGGGAGGCATACTCTGTACTAGGTACAATATAAATCCATTTTAAAATGTTTTCTAGGTTGGTTTCTTTCCTCCTCTGATCTGTTTTAAGGACAGGCCTGGGTTTGTCCTGAAAGATTCTAAAAGTACCTAAATTTGAGAATAAATGTGTCTTGTTTCACAGAAACTCAAGTTTGGGTCTAGGAGTTTCACACACAAGCTATATTCCTTTGCACTTTTGTGGCCATTCCTAATCCAGTAGTGTCTGTAACTTTTATTATTTCTAATTCAGAAGTGTAAGTTAATTCAAATTCTTTCACAGCACAACAGGAAATTTCAAAAGGCTGTGAGAGACCCCGTGCAAAGCCTGTCAGGTGGCTACAGCTGGTTGGTAAAAATGGATGATTAAAACTAGCGTTTTCCAAAGGGTTGTCAGTTGAACGTAGCAGACTCATGAATGAGCTGTGTTTCTGCCTCTCTTAAAAGCTGTGGGTCAAAGAACCTTCTCTTCCAAGCAGAGCAGCGCCCACGTGAATGCTTGGTCTTCTGGAGGCTGGTACAATCTGAGGTAGAAAGTATCTGCACACCATATAGAAAATGGTAGTAAAATTATCGGTGCTTTTGAAATGGATGTTTTCGTAGTTGTTAGCCATAACCAGAAAGTACCACAATAACTTAAGCTCAATAAAATGCTTAAACTTAAAGCAAAACAGTTTCTTTAAAGGACCTTCAATTGCAGAGAACCTCTCAGTTTTGCAAGGTGAGAGTAATGCAGCTGGAGCATGTTGGTTTTACTGAGTGGCTACTGAAGACGGACAGAGGCAAAGTACTGTAGTGAAATCAGTGTGGGCTTGATTCCCCCCTCTGAGGGGGAGCACGGTGGGGTTTGTTTTTGGTTTTGTTTTTTTTTTTTAAAGACAACTCTATTGGGAAATCTAACTAACGCTGTTATCTTAAGAGGCAGTAGAGATGGCTTCAGAAATTAAGCTGTTACTGTATAAAGGCAGTTCATCTTAAGAATCAAGATCAGGAAGCTTGGTTTCTTGCTTCTGAACAGGAGTAGTGTGAGACTTTTACATGCTCATTTCCTTCGTATGCTCATTGCTATTTCATAGTATAACAATTTCTGTGTTTAAAACAACCTTTTTCTTGAAACGAAAGATAAAGAGCAAAGCATTTATAATGTTACCATGGGGTTGGCAGTTTTTAATTAGATGCTTTAAATACAAAGTTAAGAAATGGCATGCCAACAGGAATTTTTAGATCTACTGTTTTTCTTGTGGTCACATGTATTTTTTGGTGTTAATCTAACTTTTGATAATTGCTCCTGGTTACTCTTTTTATGCTGTCCTTTCCACATCTAGTCAGGCAAGCGTAAACATTTCATGTATATTAGAAATGAGAAGTTTCGTCTTCAGAAATGGATCACAGGCTGTTGTGGACAAAGAGAAGGGAGAACAGCAAGTCTTGTTGTCTTTTTTTTGTGCATCCTAAATGAAATTGTGTAGGTAGATGCTGTGTTTAGGTCCTGCCACTGTGATGCGGTTTACACTGTCCTCGAGCTGTCCCTGAAGAAAGCTTCATCGCTTCCACAGCATATTGTAACAGTTACGGTTAGGTTGCTCAGAGGTGTGACCTACAATAATAAAAGCTTATGGAGGACCAAGCAACTTGCAAAACTGGAGAAGCGCAGAAATGGGTTTAGGAGTGGGCCAGCCGAGGTCAGAGCTGCCCAGATGTCTACCTGATGTCCTCAGCTCCCTTGTCTCTTCACATGCTTCGTGCTATCACGAGGTAGCTGGCATGTGATGTTCAACCCGCTCCTCAGCGTCATGGATGAAGTCATGCTGTCCTCTCTGGTGAGGAGATGTCCTCCCTCAGGTGAAACCAAAGCTGGCTTTACATCTGAGGAAACCCTGCACAAGAAGTGCAAAGGACAGGCAGCAAGACAGGAAATGTCCCCCCAAAATACCGAATGTGAGACATGAATTTCTTTAACTGTATGAATTTTTTGGACTGAAAACTTTGGATGCACGTTGCACATCAGTAACAGTTGTGTTGCAAGAGGAGGCCTGTTGTTGCCACCATTCAGGCAAGCTGCACGCTTTGGATTTTACTCCTGTGAGATGGTGATTGACTACTGGCCTGCGTTGTGAGGGCAGAAGAAGGTATTTCAGTGAAACTTGTGTTAGATGTGTTTCAGCTGGGATGCCTGGCCTTTGCGGCATGGGAGCGTGCACCTTGTTTGCTTCCATAGGTCTCTGGTGCCCTTTCTGCATCAAAAGGATTGTCATCCCAAAATGCCTTAAAAAGAAAGGTGAGAAACAGGGTGTTCGCAGTTGTTGATCCTCAACCATCCCCCACCCCCCGCAAAAAAACAAGAGTGATTTATTTAATGAGGAAAAACTACCTTTTTCATTTTCTGAGTAGTACAAGAGCCATTAGTAAACTCTTTTTTTTTTTTTTCTCTTTTGTAGAAGAAAAGTAGGAGTTAAGAGTGATGATTAGTATACCATACTCTTCCAGGTTGCTTTTATCAGAAGGCATCTGTTTGCCTGAATATTCACTGGTAATCGTTAACATTTAGGTCCTTCTGCCTTTTCCTCTAGAGGAAACAAATCTTACTTTTAGCCTGCATCCTGGTTTTGTGTAAATCCCTAATTGCTCTTCTGTTTCGTTAGGTTGTGGCCAGCCTTCAGATTTGGGATCATAGTATGTTGGTGTTTTAATTACATCTGTGCCGTTCTTCTGAGCAGTCTGAAATGAATGTTACACACTGCTTGGGCATCCCTGCAGGTGTAGTCAGAATAATACTTGGGATTTTTTCTGTGAATTTTTGAGTGACTGCTATTAAGACTGGCATGTATATGGAAGTCTTCAGCATACAGAGCATCAATTGCTGCTCCAAATAAACTTGGAATATATATATGTTCAGTGGAGCTTTACTCCGCTGAATTCATTCTCATGCTCTCAGATATCAAAATTGGCTTAAATTTGATGGCTTAATTTCGTGTCAGTGACCCCTTTGTATGAATGTACAGCTGTGTGGGATGCCGAGTAAGAGCGCTGAATGCTGCCAGCCAAGCTGGAAGGTCTCACGTGTCCCTTCCCCGGCACGGAGCAGCTTAACACCTCCTCCCAAGGCTTGTGGCACCATCGCACTTCCCTGCAATTAGTTGCTTGGCTAATTCCCAGCATTGGAGGGTGCTGGTGTTGGTTACAGAGACAGAAATGTCATTGCTCTGCATTAGGTATTGCATAAGGAAGAGAAATTAAAGGGTACATTTTGTTAAGAAAAATGTGGGGTTTTCTTGGGGTTGTTTTTCCTGTATGGAGGGATAAACACAAACTTTGAATTTCTGTTTCTCAGGAGACTGCTACTTCTTGGAGTAAGCGAACCAGAAGCCGTAGGAAAAGCTTTTATTTTCTTGGGTGACACATACGTGTCAGCCCTGTTCGTAGTGAAGGAGAACTTCATGGGGTTTTGGGTGATTTTTGATTGGGTTTTTTTTCCTTCTCTTTTTTTTTAAAGACAAATTTTAAACTTCTACCCTGAACAGTGAAGTGTTTTCATTCTTTGCCTGTTTCTTAGGTTTGGTTCTATTAAGAATATGAACATGTGCAAAAGTTACTTATTTTCCTAAATGGTAACAGCCCTGGTGTGTTCGAAGCACAGTATTGTGTGTTTATGGAAGAAACAGTCAGTCTTTTGATATGTAAAGTTTTAAAGCTGATATTAAAGGAAAGAATAATTAAAACCATGAATGGAAAATGGGACAAAATGCAGCATAAGTTTATCTATAGGTAGACTGTGCCAGAGTAAATGACCTTCTTTTTTTTTTTTCTCCCCACCTTCAAATGTGAGTTGGGATAAACATATTGATTTTATCTGGTCTTTAACAAAACATTTATTATGGCATGAAGTGGGAAACTCTAAACTAGAGGAGTGGGTCATTAGAGTTACAAAGCAGTTAAGGGTCTGGCTAAAGGGGAAATAATAGAAGGGCACAGGAGACCTCTAGGCTGGGGAAGACTAGTGATGGGATATTGCCACAAAAACTTTGGCAACTAGAAGTTAGGAATGCATAAAAGACACGTTAATCTTGCCAGTATTAAATGAGATGATGTAGACATGTAGAAGTATCGAGCCATTATATAGTGTACCATAGAAGTCTTGTTTAGGAAGAAATGAATCATTTTGATAATGAGAAGTGAGAAAGATAATTTTAAATGCAGCTCGGTGTAAGAAGGCTCCTCATTCTGAAAACGTGCATTGGCTTTGCCCCAAGTAGTACCCAGCATTTTGCAAGGGGATGCTCTGGGATTTCTTGTGTCTCATTTTCTCCAGTCTTTCCCGCTTTCCTTTCCAGCTCTGCCTTAGTTTGCCCTTTTTTAATCACACTTTTTCTTCCTGAAGTCATACAGTACTCTTCTTTGTGCTTGTGTTGGATTTGTGTGGCAAGATTTTGGTAGCGGGGGATCTACAGGGGTGGCTTCTGTGAGAAGCTGCTAGAAGCTCCCCCTGTGTCTGATAGAGCCAATGCCAGCCGGCTCCAAGACGGACCCGCCGCTGGCCAAGGCCAAGCCCATCAGCGCCTCTGTGATAACATATTTAAGAAGGGGGAAAAAAAAAACCAGAGAGAGCTTTTGCAGCTGGAGAAAGGAGTGAGAAGATGTAAGAAACTCTGCAGACACCAAGGTCAGTGCAGAAGGAGGGGCAGGAGGTGCTCCAGGCGCCGGAGCAGAGATCCCCCTGCAGCCTGTGATGAAGACCATGGTGAAGCAGGCTGTCCCCCTGCAGCCCATGGAGGAAGGATGAGGGGGTGTAGAGATTCCACCTGCAGCCCATGGAGGACCCCACACCAGAGCAGGTGGAGGCACCTGAAGGAGGTTGTGGCCCCGTGGGAAGCCCACGCTGGAGCAAGCTCCTGGCAGGACCTGTGGACCCATGGAGAGAGGAGCCCACGCCAGAGCAGGCTTGCTGGCAGGACTTGTGACCCCGTGGGGGACCCACACTGGAGCAGTTTGCTCCTGAAGGTCTGCACCCCATGGGAGAGACTCACATTGGAGAAGTTCATGAAGGACTGTCTCCCGTGAGAGGGACTCCATGCTGGAGCGGGGGAACGATGAGAGGAGTCCTCCCCCTGAGGATGAAGAAGCGGCAGAAACACCGTGTGATGAACTGACCGTAACACCCATTCCCCATCCCCCTGTGCCGCTGAGGGTGGGGAGGAGGTGGAAGCCGGGAGTGAAGTTGAGCCTGGGAAGATGGGAGGGGTGGGGGGAGGTGTTTTAAGATTTGATTTTATTTCTCATTCCCCTACTCTCTTTTCCTTGGTAATAAATTAGATGAATTTCCTCTCTAAGTTCAGTCTGTTTTGCTCGTGACGATAATTAGTGAGTGATCTCTCCCTGTCCTTATCTCGACCCACAAGTGTGTCGTTATACTTTTTCTCCCCTGTCTGGTGAATGAGGGGAGTGACAGAGCAGCTCTGGTGGGCACCTGGCCCCCAGCCAGGGTCAACCCACCACAGTGCTCATGGCTCTGGAAAGCCTAATTGAAATGAGACTTTGCTGATCATCTTTGGAAGTGGCCCTAAGGATGACTGGACTGGCTTACTCAGCCTGGGAAAGGGCAAAAATGCTCTATAGCTCCTGGGCTTCGTACTGCTTGTGGCTACACAGTCTCTCAGGCTGTGGGTGCAGCTTCCTATTTGGCCTCTTGGATCTTACCAGGAGTTGAATTCAAAAAGCATCAGTAGAGTTTGGATTTTTCTCTGCTTGCTGCAAAGGCTTTGGCAAGGACTTTACTGCATATGTAATTGTAACAACGGTACATTAAATACAGAATGTTGCATAATACGTTTCTATTTATTAAATGCTATTGTTATCTGAATGTAGTTCATAGGTTGTGTGTAACCTGAAGCCCCCCAGGTTTGGGGCTTCATTTGGGTTTTATAGTTGCCTTACTTAAAAATACCAAACACCATCTCCACCCCCCAATTTTTTTAAATGTCATTAGCCCTACTATGGATAATTGATTGTATCTTTGAATATTGTGCTGGGGAAGGGTGAGCAGTCCTAGGAGCAATGTTAGGAGCTTCCGGCTACCAGCCTTCCTCAGTTTGTGGTAGGTAAGTTAGGAGCTCTCTATTCCATCTCCATCTTATAAAGACAGAGAACAATGATCCAAGTAGTGTCTATTCTTGTTCTTTGCAGACCTGGATAGCAAATGAAGGCAGCTCTGTAAAGTAGACAGGGACCATATTAGAGCAAGGCTGAGGGATGACCTTCCTAAATACTCTACTGTATTTAAAATCTTCATGGCAGCAATTTGAGATTTATACATAGAGTCATTGGTGAACCTTTTATTCAAGTGGTAAGCTCTTTCCTGCGTTCGATTCAAAGTACAGCATAGGAAATAGGTTTTTCTTCTCTAA
Source organism: Balearica regulorum gibbericeps (assembly GCF_011004875.1). NCBI lineage: Eukaryota > Metazoa > Chordata > Aves > Gruiformes > Gruidae > Balearica > Balearica regulorum. The sequence goes on from NC_046187.1 coordinate 56,112,241, forward strand.
AGGAAGGTGTTTGCCACCCTTACCATAATGATGTATGGTATGTTACTTCTAAGTAACCTGTTGGAATTGGGTTAAGATAAGACTGACTGTGAGGAGGAGTGCTAACTTTGGTTTGCTTTTGGTCAGGACTTAAATATGGCATTGTGCGTGCTTAATTCTGTAAAAGATGTTGTTTCCAACATCCTCAAAGACCTTTGGATCTGAATGGCTTGGAATGCTGCTATTGAGTTACGACAGGGGTTTTGATGTTCTAAGAAAACATTTTTACCTGCCAGAAAAATATTTTGTCCATTTTGCTTAGCAGTGTCTGATTCTTTGGCTTTGCTTTTGTATTTTAAGCAGTACTTTAACGCCTGCAGAACTTTGATTTTTGGCTCAGTGGCACTGATGGGATGGATGGGCTGAAGTACTTCCCTCTGTTACAAGTGGGGCCTGAATCATGTTTGAAAGGCGTGTCACTTTGTTCATATGAATTTATGCCTTCTCCCTCCCCAAATACTAGAATGTCTTGACATTGGGTCATTTGCATCCTGAAGAGCACAAGCCAGAGACAGCTTCGCTTTTGCTTGAAGTATCTGGCTCCCAACTGGTTTGGCTTTAGGCTGATAGTGCCTAAGGACCAGCCAAGTTGGAGCCCGTTTTTGATGCTCTTTCCTGGCAGACAGTGTGACCTTTGTAGTTTCAGGATATTGTTTTTCAGATGTGAGCTTTTAGTCCTAATGGTTCAGCTGGTACTTCTTTAAAATTGATGTATATCCAAGAACCAAGAGAAACTACTTGTTTGATGAGGGGAAACTAGAGACCGAATTAAACTAGTGAAATATTGAGGTCAAGATATTCTTTAGTTGAAAACATTCACTCTTGACAAGTAGTGTGTCTTTATAGCAGGAATATAATTCTTGCTATAAAGAAGCTGCAAAACACGAGGAAAAATTACCCAAAGCTAAAGATTTATTGACTTTTTTTTTTCTCCCCCAAACAGGCTGAAATATATTGTGAAAGAGGAGCTGTGTTTGGACTCAGAAAGTGTTTAGTGATCACTTACTGACTGCAGTGAGTTTGATACAGAGCAGCGTTCAGTAAGTGCATAGCTTTTTGTTGAAGGCGTGCATAGCTTTTTGTTGAAGGCAGGAGCGCAGCGATGGAAGATTACTAGTGGGTTTTGTACATGATTGAACGGGGGCAGAGGCAGGGTAGCTGTGGTACAGAGCAGAGGAGGCGTGAGCACATGTGCCGTTTGGCCCTATTTCAGTCTGCCTCGGCCATAAACATCTCTCCTCCATCCCCCTTTCTGTGTTTTGCTCCCTGCCAAGGAAAATGTAAACTTGCAGTGTTATTTGAAGTTTTTCTGTACAGACGTACCTTTTGACTGTGATCAGGATGGAACACCTCCCTCCCCCATGGGTAACCTGTAGTAGCATTGCTTGTGTCCCCATGTGATCAGAAATATAGAGAAAGAGTAATAAAAACCTTTCCCGCTGTATGACTTTTTCCTCCAAGTTCAAATGGATGGGAAAGTTCAAGGTAGCTGATGAGTTCTGATTTTTTTTTTTTTTGGCAAAACAAATATTTAAAGGTTGCTGTTAAATTATCTTCATTTTCTTTTTAATCCCTCTGTTCGTATCAAACTGCTTAACTTAAGTAGTGTTTTCAGCATTGTTTGGGGACAGCATTATATTTAGAAAAATTTTTTTTTATGGAACAGTTTTAACATTATATGGAAAAATAGTATTTAATGACCAATAAGATGATTTATGTTGCTAAGGCAACCGTGTTGCAAGACATCAGAACAAAGGAATATGGGTGTTGCAGATTTGTGCCGCAAAGGTGCCTGCCATCAGTTTCCTATGTAACCACATTGTGCTTAATCACAAAAAGATCTCTACGTTGGTGTGTTGGTTTTGCGTGGCAAGGTTTTGGTAGCGGGGGGGGCTACAGGGGTGGCTTCTGTGAGAAGCTGCTAGAAGCTTCCCCTGTGTCTGATAGAGTCAATGCCAGCCGGCTCCAAGACGGACCCGCCGCTGGCCAAGGCCAAGCCCATCAGCGCCTCTGTGATAACATATTTCAGAAAGAGAAAAACAGTTGGAGAGGGCTTTTTGCAGCTGGAGAAAGGAGTGAGAAGATGTAAGAAACTCTGCAGACACCAAGGTCAGTGCAGAAGGAGGGGCAGGAGGTGCTCCAGGCACCGGAGCAGAGATCCCCCTGCAGCCCATGGTGAAGACCATGGTGAAGCAGGCTGTCCCCCTGCAGCCCATGGAGGAAGGATGAGGGGGTGTAGAGATTCCACCTGCAGCCCATGGAGGACCCCACGCTGGAGCAGGTGGAGGCACCTGAAGGAGGCTGTGACCCCATGGGAAGCCCGCGCTGGAGCAAGCTCCTGGCAGGATCTGTGGAGAGAGGAGCCCACGCCAGAGCAGGTTTGCTGGCAGGACTTGTGACCCCGTGGGGGACCCCGCACTGGAGCAGTTTGCTCCTGAAGGTCTGCACCCCATGGAAGAGACCACGCTGGAGCAGTTCGTGAAGGACTTTCTCTCGTGAGAGGGACTCCATGCTGGAGCAGGGGAACGATGAGAGGAGTCCTCCCCCTGAGGATGAAGAAGTGGCAGAAACACCGCGTGATGAACTGACCGTAACCCCCATTCCCCGTCCCCTTGTGCTGCTGAGGGTGGGGAGGAGGTGGAAGCCGGGAGTGAAGTTGAGCCTGGGAAGATGGGAGGGGTGGGGGGAGGTGTTTTAAGATTTGATTTTATTTCTCATTCCCCTACTCTCTTTTCCTTGGTAATAAATTAGATGAATTTCCTCTCTAAGTTCGGTCTGTTTTGCTCGTGATGATAATTAGTGAGTGATCTCTCCCTGTCCTTATCTCGACCCACAAGTGTGTCGTTCGTTATACTTTTTCTCCCCTGTCTGGTGAATGAGGGGAGTGACAGAGCAGCTCTGGTGGGCACCTGGCCCCCAGCCAGGGTCAACCCACCACAGTTGGCAGTGCTGGGGAATTTAAGACATGCTCTACTGTAGTTTATGTGAGGATTCCTGCATATATTAAATATTTGGTAACTGTGCTAATGTGTTTTGGGGGAAAAAGTGGTGGAGGGTGGTGGCTTGAGTAATGTTTTGCAGTTGATAGTAAAATAGATAGCATCTGTCTTTTCTTACTGAGCCATAGATTTGAGAAGATAGGTGTCCTTAAGGCATCACTTTCCATAGCCCCGGGGAGGATTTCTCCACCTCGGTTTTTAGCACTGGTGTTAGGAGTGCCAGCTGCAAGCGTTATGCAACATCCAGGAATTGGCATGATGGAAATTCGTCTGGCTGGCTCCTCATTTACTTACTTGTAGCACAGTTTTTCTTTTATTATAGATGGTTAAGACAAGAAAAAGACTTCATAAGTGACCCCACGTCAGTGCCAGGCAGTTTGTCCTAGAAAGGCTAGCCAACAGATTGTTTAAAAAACTTATAAACAACAAGAATTAGCAGCCTGGCAGCCTAAGCTGACACAGGCTTTGAATAGCATGTGCTTGGGAGCATTTCTCTCTGCTCCTGGCAGGATTTGCGAATGCATCCAGTCGCACTGGGCTCCCAGCTCCCGTTGCTGGGGCGTTTTTCCAGAGCGCCTTTAGCTGCCTTTAACACCTTTCATCAATCTGGCCTTACCACAGCATGGAAACCGGAAAAAAGTTGCATAGAAAGTAGCTGACTAGATGCTGATTGAAGGTGTTTGTGCTTCATCATCCTCTTCTCCCAGCAGGGATCTCTTCAGCCAGTGAGGAGGAGAGAGCCCACCAGCTCATTTGCAACGCGAGAGGCTGCACTGTGCTGGAGAAGTGTTCTATGGTGTTGAGTCAGGGCTCTTCAAGAAAGGCTCCTCATTTCAACTTAAAGATGTAAGTTTCTGGGCGTTCTTGAGTAAAAAGAGACGACTTCTTTTCTAAACTTACTTGATGCCCTGAAAGATGTGCGGTTAGAAGTTTGAAAGTTGTGATACATCAGTACATTTAAATGGAAGCCACCAAATGTTCATGGCTAAGGATTGCCTATTGAATTTCCTGTTCAACTCTTTAAAAGCATAAATATCGAGATATTCTGTTCCAACCTCTTTCTTTTCTTTAACGTAAAAGGTTGGTTTTTTTTTATACTGTGGGGTTTTTTGTGCCTTGAAAACTGCACTTTTAGTTTTAAATGAACTTACAGTAAGACAGGTCAAAACAAAAGGCTAAAAACTTCCTTTCAATTTTTTCCTTCTGTTCAATTTCTTTCTAGTCTTTTGTTTTCTTTTTTTTTTTCCTTCTGCTTCTGAAGATCTAAGGTAGAGAAGCTGAGGGAGGTTATAAAGTGAAGGTTTGGGGATTAAGTGTAGGCACAGCCGTCCCATCTGCAAGGATACAAGAAGGATGCTGCTGTTAGCTCTTCTAAGAGCTAGTTGTTGAATCCAAAAGAGGTATGACTTGGAAACCTTCAAAGACCCCATTCAGGCTAAATACAGTATGTAGTTTTAGATTTGTGCTCTTTTTCAAGAGCTTCAGGTCCATGTCACTGAGAGCAAGTGGTAAGAATATATGGAGAAGTCAAATGAAGGATAATGTGCATCTCACTGGAGCCAGTCATATTGTAACTTACCGTTAGAAAAGCAGCATGTGGCATCCTTGGTTGTAAAAGCTGGTTGTGGTCAAGGGCTCCATTCTGCTTGGTGTTTATAACTGAGGACACACATATTTAATGGTTAAAAGAGCAATTTGGGAAAGGTGTTGCTTATGTGACTTCAGTGTCATGCAGTGTTGGGGCAGCTGCAGTTTATCTGTCTCTGATGAGATGGTAATAGCCTTCTTAACTCAAGTAGAAGTTGTATAAATTAGTACTTCAGAAATTCTTACCGACTGTTAAGATAAAAGATACACTGTGGTTAATGTGCATTACTGTTGAAGGAATAATGATGAGATGAAAAATGGAATATCGGACAGCATTTTAACTTAACAGCTGTGGTGTCTATGGTAAAGACACATAAATCCCTTCACATGAAACAAACCACAGTTTAGGAATTCTTTTAAATATTTTAGCCTGTTTGGAATATATATTTACATTTAAAAATGCTTTAAATTCTGAGAGGAAGTTTTCTTCTGTCTCCCTGATACTTTGTGAAATCCTTTGAGGGAGAAGGGAGGGAGCTCTTAGAAAGCTATTTCTGACGTTAAATGGCTTCTTAACTGCTAAACTGCTGAATTTGGGTTTTGGGAGTTAGTGTTCATAGGGTGGGAAGAGTTTTATTGAAAAGTGGTTGCTTGTGCAGGGCCAGAGGTCAGCTGCCCTGGAGTGCCCTTTGGGCTCCGGCATCAGTCCCTGGGTACACTCTGCTGCCAGAGATGGGGCTGGCAGGATGCTGCTGAAACCCCTCCTCAATGCTCCCCTCCTAGCCAGCATACTGTGAAGCTGAACAAATTCCAGTGCTAGCCAAGCTTGTAATCAATTAGGCACAAGGTGAAAAGGATAAGGAAGAAAAACAAAAAGTGATAGCTGGGTGTGAAACTTCAGTAAGGCTTCATTAAGGGCCACATGATTGACAGCTACTCAGCATCTTTGTATGTACACAAGCTGGGCCACGGCTTCAGTCGCATCCACTGCAAAGACTGATCCCCGTGTCTAACCATTTTTTGCATGTCTGAGGATGTCCTCTGCTTCAAAAATAACCAGTTCTGTATCACTGCTCTATCCAATGTGGATGTTTGCTGCCTCCTTGCCCCCCAAGAGCTTCTGCTCTAAACATTCAGACTAAACTTGATTTATTCGGGTCCTTTAACTTTGTTCTTATTTGGTTTATATCAGCAATTTTGTACAGCTTGAGGAGTTGTGAACTCCTCTCACAGTTTGTGCTCAGCACACTTTTTTTTTAAAGAAGGTAGATGTGAAGGGCATGAGTCAGACTTTGGAAACTCTCCTCCAGTTCCTGCTGTAGCTCAGTGTGAGAGGGGAAACCAAAATCTCGAGGGAAAAACGGTTGTTATGGCAGCAGAAATAATTTCTGATTGAGACTTGCTATTCAGATGCTGCTTTCATGTTTCCTGTTTCAATCTCAAAAGAAGTCTGTGTATTATATGATGAATTAAATGGCTTTTTAATAAGCCCATAACTAGTGTCTCCCAAACTCTGTAATTTAGGCACTTACATGAATAATAGCACATGATGTATAATAGCATGTTGCCTTCAATTTTCCAAACTCTAATAGAGAGGGCAATGATGCACAAATGTATAACTTAATTAGGCCTTAATTTTTAGTACTTTGCAGCCCACTTTATGCAGATATCTTTATTTGTATTGCAGTGCAGTTGGATCACTGGAATAATCTTCTGAGCAGTTAGGCTGCCCAATTATGATTGTAGTGAGTCTGCAGAGGTTAATAAATGAAACAACTCCTCTAGATTTTAGTTTTCTTATCATTGAGTAAAGCGTGCTGGAAGGCACAGTTGGGAAAATTCATCTGTTTTTAACTTACTGAGTTAGCATACACTTGTATACAAACACCTAACGCAATCTCTGCCTGTTAACTTTCACTGATGGAGCCCTGCCTGTACAACATGGCTCGTGTCTGAAGGGGAGCATTGGCTCCTAGCCTCTGCAGAAGACACCTGCCTCATGGCTGAGGCTTTCCTCCGAGAGGTCAGGCTCTGACCATCTTCATGGAAGGAGCAAGTGGTCCCAGTTCCCTCTGTTTTCTGTGCAAGAGCCACTACTGCAGCAGAGTTGCTACATAAAGGGGACTTTCACCCCATTGTAATGGTGAGTAAACTTCCACACTATTCCTGGAAAGGACTAACCAGGCACTTCCATGGAGCGTGTTTGGCCTGAGGTCTGTGAGCGTCTTGGGTCCTTGCAGTGGTTGGGATTTCAGGCAAGTCCTAATGTTCTCACTTTCAGTGGTTTTTTTTTTTTTCCCCTTAGCACATGCACCCACACACCCCGGATGCTGTCCACAGTGAAGTGTTGAATGTGGTGATGTACAATTTGCCATATAAGTCAGGTACATGTTTCTCCCATGGGTGTCCTGCTTGGTCTTGCATTGCCCTGCTTCTTGCAGGAACATCCTTTTGTTGCAGCTGAAGCATAGGTTTTGTGCTCAGACTGTACATCACGCTTTCCTATCTTTTGTTTGCAAGTGCCTGTTCTTCATTTCAGGCTGTGTAAAACTCCACAGACACCTGAATGACATCCCGAAAATGACAGGCTTTTGGCTGTTCTGGAAGATTTGAAATTGAATTGAAAGGGTTACTATTGTCGTCAGGAGACCACTAATCTTAGGCTTAAATGACAAGCAACTACATGTGTTTGAGTATAGATAGCTGTTGTTGGGGAACTGGTCTCTTTATATGTGCACAGCTCCCTTCTTTATTTTGCTTTGATCTTTGTAAGTCTTAAGTGGTTGCCTTCAATACACCTGTGAAACTCTTAAATCTGGATAAGCCATCTTTTTCTGCAAGCCATTAACTGAAGTGAGTTGGTCTACTAGAGAGTACAATCTAAGACAGCCCAGGGGTGAATGTAGCGGGGAGTAACAAGCAGTGAAATGTGCTTTCTATGACTGGAGTTGATGAGTTTCTAGGGGAAACAGCAGAGGACTTTCAGTTGCATCTCCTTCACTGAGGACAGTGTGTGTACACAGCTCTGTCATTAGTGTAGCACTCCTGTAGCATCATTACTGAAATAATTATTGATGAGTAGTTGTAATTACTGATATTCCATCCCTCACTGGAGATTATCTGAACGTACTTTGGTGAATATTTGAAGGTAACCATTGACCTCTTTCCCAAATATGCAGTGGCTATCATCACATTTAAGGACTTAATCTCAATGATACTGATATCAGGAGAGTGAGAGAACCTGGTCCTTGTCTTCCATTTGAGTAGAGGTGATGACTGGGCCTTCAGTAAGGAGAGAAAGTGAATGGGCCTGTGCAGACTAGAACGGGTTACTTTTCCTGGGCCTGTGTCTTTAGGCCAAAGATTCTTTTTTTAAAAAGCCTTCTCCTTTTAAGGAGACCCTGTGGAGAAGATGGGATTTGGATGAGCTGGAAGAGGTTACCCACTGGAGGAGCTGATATCCTGGAAAAGCAATGACTGGGACAACAATAATGGTTGCTCTCCTAGCACAGAAAGGCAGATGGCATGACAAATCTCAGTGGTCTCCAAAGACCACTTAATTAACTCTGAACGCAAAGAAATTAATCACATTTGCCTGGCTTATGAAATGGCAGAAAAAGGCATAAAAGTGTTATTTTTCTTCAGATGGGAAGAAATTCTTTTGGGCTTGTCTTGAGGGCAGCAAGATGTTTTAATCTAAGGGCTATTGATTTATCTAAGCTTCAAGGCAGGATATTATTTCTCTGAGAAAATAGATCTTTGCCCACACATGACTCTAAATATATGCTTCCTGAGGTGAAGGGGTTGAAAAGTCTTTAGCAGCACATGCAGTACTGAGAAAAATCATTAAGGAACGTGTATGTTCCCGGATGCTGAGTGAGCAATTTCTGAAACAATTTAAACTTTCTACAATTTATGTAGAGGGTCCTGTTGTGTCTATTATGTATGGAGCGATTAGAGGAGGAGGGCAGCTCTGTGCCCGGAGTAGATGGCTTCCAAAAAGGTCTGACAAATCTCCAGATGGAAAATGCACGAAAGTATCATCAAAGTCAATATTCTAGAGCTGTGTAAGAGGTGGGTCTGAGATCAGAGAGCATTCGAAGGAAAGCTTCTCTCCCTTCCTGAGCTGTAGCCAGCTCTGCAAAAGCTAAGCTTTTCTGAGAAGCCCTTGTGTACTGTTATGTGGGGCTGTCATTCCTGCTTGCGTGAGGATCAGAGGCTTCAGTGTGCTGGGCCTTATGGTTGTCTGTATGGTCATCTTTCTGGATCTTGTATCTTTTTGGCTCTTGGCACTACATGGTTGGTGCTTCCTTGTTTTCCCAACCAGGCTGGCTTTGTGTGAGGTCATAGCCAGGAAAGGCAGGGATGAGATTATAGGGCAGGTAGAATCATGGAATCGTAGGATGGTTTGGTTTGGACTGGATTGGAAGGGACCTTTAAAGATCAAGTCCAACAACCTCCCTGCTGTGGGCAGGGAGATCTTTCACTGGACCAGGTTGCTCAAAGCTCCATCCAACCAGACATTAAACACTTCTAATGATGGGGCATCCACAACTTCTCTGGGCAACCTGTTTGAGTGCCTCTCCACCCTCATCATAAAAACTTCTTTCTTATGTCCATTCTAAATCTACCATCTTTCAGTTTAAAGCCCAGTCCAGTTTCAGTAGTGCTTCTGCTCCTCTGCAGGGCTCATTTTGCCTGATACCAGAGCCAGACCCACTGTGGAGTGAGAGACCTATTTCATCAGTGCCAGATAGCTGATGTGCTGCATGCTGTTTGAGACCGTGGGGATTGTCAGGGTGGATCAGACTCTGTCTCCTTCTTTCCAATGTCTCCTCTACAAGGTGTTGGTGCTGTATGCTTCCAGCAGAACAAGTAGGAGCATCTCTTTTTTTTTTTTTTATGGGGTAATCTCTCCCACTGTTGTTTTATCATGGTCTGCAATGGTTAGAGGTAGATCCACGCCTTCAGGGTTGTCAACAAATGAATTTTAGTAATAAACCTTGCCTAAATGGAACAACTGTGCCTGGTCTTGATCCTCACATAAAACATGCCATACTTGACTTCCATGTCTTCCTGCAGGAATTAATTTTAGTTTGTATTTATACAAATGCACATTCTTGTTTATGCAAACAGAAACTGCCAGACTTCCTTTTCCAAATCATTTTCTGTCTTATCCTAGTTGGATGTATTTCAGCAGATTAGGATTGTTCAGGACAACAGTCTATTCTAAGGATTTTTCCATTCCCAGAGCCAGACGTGTTACCTCTTTCTGAAACAGGTGTAACCCTGGCTGGTTTAGCAGTGTCTTTTGGTGTTACTATAGTGGGGTCTGCACTGTTGTCTTCTAGAAGACATTTGTTAGACTAATGTTATACATCATCTCAACTCTGTTCATGCAAGGCTATGGAATTTGTGGTTCTGTTTTTCTGCTTTTTAAACCATGGCTGTATCTTGAGCAGAGACTTTTGCTAAGCTGTTCCAAATCCCTTTCTAGAGCCTTTAATTAATAGTTTAATTAGAAATCATGTGAGATTTGTAACTACCATAAAAGCTTGCATTCGGTGTGCATTTGTTAATACTGAATTCCATTGACATTGTATTTCTTGTCCATGTCACTTATTTCTCTCTGCAGACTCCTCATGGTCCTGTCAGCTATTGCTTTACATCAGAAATTGTTATCTGCTGATGTTGGATAGTCCTACCTTTGTTGGACTATGAAATACTTTGAAACACAAGGATTTGGGAGACAGGCTCCTGCTGATCTTTGCCGTTAGGCACACTGAACCCTTATCCTCACCCTTGCTATTGGTCTCCTAACCAGGGTTTGATACATGTGCATCCCACCACCTGCCCATCACCTGCTGATCTTGGCCAGCCCGTGTGCCTGTGGAGGTGCATGCGGCAGTCCTTCTTTCCCTCCTCCCTTGGCTGGGTAGGCAAGGCAAAGCACGCCTTGTTCAGAACGCTTCAGGAACTACTGAACATCAAGGTGGCTCTCAGACACTGGTGTGCATGTTATGGTTGGCCAGGGTACTTTGCATGCTGATGAGAGAAGTTTGGGGGAATATTTTGGCTGAAAAGATCTGAAGTGTTTTCTTCTTTAGCCAGTAAATGTCAGTTGCTTTAGAAGCGTTAAAAACTTGGATGTGTTCCAGCCTCATCTTCCAGCCCTTCTTGTTCCTTTCTTCTCCTTATTTTGCTTTATGCCAAGAAACACACCAACTCTCGTGACTCAGACATGAGAACTCTATTTCCTTTCAGTTTTTTAGTCCACCTTTTATATATGCATGCATATGCTATTAACTTTTAAAAAGCCACTGTTTGGAATTAACACTAAGCAAGTAATGATGAAATTGTGTGTTTGATTCCACTGTGTAAAATCTTGTAGTAGTTAAAACTTTTGGAGAGGGAGTCCCATGTGCAGTGAGATGTGGATGCAGAGCTGGGCAGCCGGCAGATGCTGTTGGGTGCTTAGAACTGCACAAGGAGGTGGCTCAGCTCTGGTTTCCAGCAGATTTCCACCCCCCCATACAAAATTGATTGTTACAGTTTCAGTATCTCTAGGTATGGAACTGAAAAGCATCTGCTTTGAAATACAGCTTTCCAAGTATTTTTGTGTGGTAGTAGTCAAACTCTTCATAAGCAGTGAGGTGATAGTTCCATATTAATTTTTAATGACCTACAATGGCTTTTATGACTCAAAATGTGTAGTCCCCATCCTGAGGAAACAAGGCTTTATTGTTTTGTTAAATAAAACATCACAGCAGAAAACGTATATGTGGTGAACTTGATGTAATGATAGTTCAGTTTGATAACAGCACCTGTTCATGTGTTGCTCTGGTTTTACTGCACATGAACCTTAATTTTTTAGAGATTCGTATCTGTTCTGTATTCAAATGTTAAAAGAAATGTTGGGGTAGCTTCCGGCAATAAAACTAAATTGACCGGCTTTCCTGTGAAACTTCCAGTACTTCCTGCTTCTGTTCTGGCTTAAAATTAATGGTGTTAAAACCCCCACCCTTTCTTCTGTCATTTCCACTTCTGATTTTAGCTAGAATGTGAAAGCAAGCATTGTAAGAGTAATAAACAAAAATTTAAAAATTCATCACGATCACTTTTTTTTCAAATGACAATGGTCAGAGCTTCAGGTTTCTGTCATTATTTTTATGTAAAAGGTTTTCTATGCCTGCCTATATTTCCACATACTGAGATCTCGGCACATACATGAGAGAGAGAGAGAGGAAAAAATGAATTTATAGGAAAAAAAACAAGCAGCCAAATCAAGACAAATTCTCTGTAAAAACTACTTGACTGAAGGAGCAACTGGAAGATTAGACCGGGTAATGGCTTGTATGTTACTTTGGGGAAATTTATCAAGCAGTGCGTGAATGCTGCTTTGCTGTTCCTAATGCAAGCCCAGCTGCCGAGAACAAATGGTGATTGAGTGTTAGTCAATAATTCTATACAAGTGGGTCAAATATTTTCCAGCTCTTAATTGGTTTCTGTATATAGTGTGCTGATGGTACTCGTTATTTCTCTTCTTGTCCAAGATTGTAGCTGCTTTCTTCTTAAGTAGTTTTTTTGTCTGTCTGTTTTCAGAAATTTCAATGACTTTGGAAGCATTGAAAACTTGATGTGTTGCATCCAATTTATCCTGGCTTGTATTTGTGATCCTCCCAATACATCTTGGGTACAGACATGCCCAAGTGGTGTTCATTTAGGATACCATAGTTATTTCTTTCCTTTATAGTGCTTGAAAAACTTGCTGCATCATGTTTGGCATTTAGTGCCAGTTTGTAGTGAAGAAGGCGGCATCTGGAAAAAAAAAGGATCACTTCAATTTTGTGTTGTAGTAGTATATGCTAAATGAGGAAAAAAGTGGAGTCCAGCAGGCGAACCTTTGCTCTGCAGTATCTTTAGTCTGAGTTTTCAAATCTGAAGTCCAGTTTGTGCTGTACTCTTGGAAGGAAGTAGCTCAACTCTAGAGTCTCCCCAAACATGTGGCTACAATTTTATGGTAGGATATGTTTCGGCATATTTGTAGCCAGCATGTAGCAAAAGCATGGGAAGGAAAGAAATTAAACCGAAGTTTTAACAGCAGTGAAGGAATAAGGAATGGGTTAAAAAAAATAAAGTGATCATCAGTATTGGATGTGTAAATGAATATAATTTCTCAAGTAGGTTTTATTTGTTGTTTAAAACTTGGAAGCAATCTAACTTTAGATGGAGGTGTTCATGGCAAGATAAAAATGCAGTAATGCAAGGAAATGGTTTTCCTGACTATTTTTTAATCTGGATACAAGCAAGCATAGCAGTAACCCCCTGAGTGAGGTTATTACAGAGTGGTATAACATTTCCAAGTAGCATTTTGAATTTGGCCCTGTTGGAAGCAAGAACAGTTACTCTTGTCCAGCATCTGGTGCAGTATCTTCTCCTGAGATCAGGGTTTCAGAGCAGAGGTTTTTGTTTGTTTTGTTTCTTTAAAAAGTAGTGCTTGGGCAAGTATTGTTTTAAATACAAGACTTGAAGAGCAGTGTAGTGTAGTAAATAGATAACTAGATTAGGACACCTGAGCTGGTGAAACCCTGTCTGTGCTCTGCTGAATTCCAGCTGACTTCAGTGGAGTCAGACTCTAACACAGAGTTTCCATTCATGGGCAGCGATGCTGGGCGGGTGATGCTGCTTGTATGGTCTTTCATCCTTTACCTTGCTAAAGGATATGTTTTATTTCATAAAGCTGATAACCAAAATAAGAATGAGGAATTTGCAGCTTTCTTTTGCTTAACTGGTACCCAGTACCTACCCAAAGCAGAACATTTCAGGTCAGGATGGCACATGCTACTTGACTGCTCTGTTTTGTTCAGTCAAGCGTTGTTGGAATTTTTCTTGTATTGAATAGTCTCCCTGCACTTGGTTATCGTGGGAGGATTATTTGCATCCCACATAGATGTGCTGTGGCTGCAGAGAAGATCTGACCTGGTCTTGTGTGATTCAGCTCAGGGCCCGAAGCAATGTGATAGAGCTTGGGCAGCAGCAGGGGTGGATCTCTGTGCTTCAGAATCTGCATTGCTGATGTTTCTAGCTTGCTCCTGTGCATTAGTTGATATAACTTGTATTACTCTTGTTTTTACATTTGCAAGATTATATTTAAAAGAAAAGAAGAGAAGAAAAAAGAAAAGAATTTTTTTAAAATTTAAAAGAAATTTATATTTAAACCTTTATAGGTTAAACCCACAATTTATCCTTATGACCACAGTCATCTGTCTGGGCATTCTGTCCTTTGCATCTTTACTCTGTAATGTGAATAAAGTTATATGTAAACAACAACACTTGGACTCTGCTATAATGTTATTTTATAGCACTATAACCGAAGGTCTTCAAACCTTACTGGTTTATAAATTGCCTTTGAGTTTCTGTGGGGAAAGCAATGCTGATATATTAATCAAATTCAAGGGATTAAGATGAGGAATTTAAATACTGTGAAAAGTGTGTTTGAATTGCAGAAACACAAACAGGTTTGCATGAAACATGTTAGGAAACAATCTGTTCTCTGTTACAGTTTTAGAGATCTTCAGTGAAAAAGAGGACTTGTGTTGTTCTTGCTCACCCTGAGGAATGCGCTCTCTTGTAGGTGGGGTACCTTTGAATGCTTTCAACAGCCTAATTGGCGCATAAACAAAACCACCCCAAAGGCTGATTTCTTAGTGGAAGGACTGTGCTTGTGTGGTATGCGTTTCTGGCTAGATCCAAGTAGGGGTTTTTTGGGAGGCCTTTAGCATTTTTTGTGGTAACCCTATGAACAAAATATTTGGAGAACATACCCCTGTGGTGTTCCTAGGTCTTCTGTTTTGTCAGTGATCTGTTGTTTGAAAGCTGTGTCAAGAAGAGAGTACCCAACTAACTTTTCCAAGTGTATCTTTGACACATTTCTATGCTCTGCAGTTTTTAATATAAAGAAAAATACTACTGCAATACACTCTTAAGGTGTTGTTCAACAGCAGTGTAAGCCAGTGCAAGCTGGCGGTTTTGTGGGTGATGCCTTTGTAGGCAAGCTTCAAGTGTTGGACTACAGTGTTAGCAGTATGGGTAGCTGCATAATCAGACTTTTATATTAGAAGCAACTGGATGTGTTTCATGATTTCTGGAGAAAGTAAGCATTCAGTTCCCTGGGGGATTTCCTTGATTACTTGTCAGACTCTTTTAACTTTCCAAAAGCCAGCTCTTATCTGATAATAGAAAATAGTGCCTGACTGTTCACGTTGGCACTGAGAAGCAAGGAAGGCTCCCTGTTCTCCCTTGTGCCTTGAAGAGGTTTGGCACCTCAGGTATGTGACTTGTGGGGTGCTGCCGAGCATCTCCTCAGTTCAGTTTGCTTCCCTGCACGGGATCAGACCGAGTGACTGATCTTGGACTTGTTGCTGCATTTCCCAACAGGCCCTTCCCTAGCAATGGATGTGTGTTTCTGTCCGCTGGGATGCTGACACAAATAGTTCACAGGAGCAGAATAGTAATGCTTTAAAGATATGCCAGATTGTAGAAGAATCTAAACTTCTGTCATGCTAATATATAACTGTGGTACCTTCACACTGCCTACAACTGACTGTTGTTGGTTGTTTTTAAAGCCAGCCCAAACACAGAGGGGCCATTGCTGGTGTTTGGTTTCGCTTTTATCAGGAGACTCTGTGGATGGTTATATGCAACCTCAAAATGTAAACTCTTAGTGGAGAACAACATAGCAAAACATTCTTATGGTGTTCCTTATAATAGCTGTGTTCATGTGGGTTTGGGGGATTTTTTTGTTTGGTGTTTTTTTTTTGTTGGTGTTTTGGGTTTTTTTAGTCCTAACCTGGGTTTTCTATGGTTAATTAAATCTGGTTTTACTTTTTTTTCACTTAAGCCTGTTGTTAGCTGGGTCAGCTGAACTGTGTGCACGTGTGCTCTCCTTTCATTGTACCTGGAGGCTAGACATATTTTTCCAGGGACTTCTCGGGCCTTTTATGGTGTGGAGTCATCGGAACTGCACAGGGATTTTTGGTATGTCTGTATAGTTCCTGTGCACTCTAAGCAACTGATTATCAGTAACATATTAACTTCATGTTAGGAGGAGTAGTGAGCAGTTTAGGTATCCAGTTGTTGAGTTACTTGGGTGAACAGTAGGAACATCAGTTCAATCAAAACAAACAAAGCAGCTAGCTAAAATATGCTGTGAACAGAAAAAAGGAAATTAGTTGTTTTGAAGGACTTGGAAATATTTAGAGCAAAAGCTAAAAGAACTATCCAAAGTCATACCTCCTTGTTCCCTTGTTGTGAGCATTTTGAGCTGCAGCTGGCTGTGTTTGTTTCAGTAGCAGCCCCCAAAGATTATGGTGCGCCAGCATGGCAGAACTTCTCAAGGTAGTCAGGATGACAGCTCTTTTGTTATGCATGAGCAGTGTTTCCTCTTATGGAGATCTCTGTTTCTGTGCTGTAATATGTGGCAAGGAACTATCATAGATTTATGTGGCTTGTTTTTTTTTTTTTTTCCCTTTCCTCTCTTCTCCCCCATCACCTCTTAGTGTTCAAAAGCAAGTGCCCTTGCATGAGGTGTACACTGCAGTATTTTGTGCTACAGAAAGCTGACTTGTGAGTGTATGGAAGAAATGAAGTGGGGGGGGGGGTGTTTTCTGCCCTGTGTATGTATGTAACACTTTGCTGACATGCATGTCTTCCAGTTAGCAAAGGAAACTGTGTTCATGAAGACTGGAGCATGGGCTCAAAGCAGAAAGGTCCTGTCCTGGCTGTTGTGGTCACTGATGGTGACCTTTATGCTGCTGTCATTCTGGGAGACCCAGCGGCCATCTACTGCTGGGTTTTGGCTGTCCTACTTGGTTGGAGCAAGACAGTGTTAACTTTGGACCTGCCCAGACAGTGTACCATAGCTAGACAGTGTGCTATTTTAGGTGGGTGCAGGAAGAGGGTGATTTGCCGTATCTGTTATTGGGAAGGGTGCTAATGCTCTGGAGGATTCCTGTTATTCTCGCAATGGAAGTCAGTCTGGGCTTTCAAAAAGCAGAGCCTTGGCATTTATAACAAATACCAAAGGTGTGAGGTGCTGTGCAGTAGCTCTCCAAAGTGCCTGTCTTCATCGTTGTCTTTGGGACTGTTGTTGCTGAAGTAGTATGTCAGCTGTCTAGAAGGAGCTACTTTCTTCACTGTGGGGTGGCTGCTGGCTCGTGTGTTTTGGATCAAAATATGGTTAGGCATTTGGTTATATCTCTTGCTTTTTTTTAAAGCTTCTGAATGCCTCTTTCAGTTCTTCATCTCTCTGCTACTCCTGCCTCTTCTGAGCTCCAGCAGGGACAGTCCAGGTCTAGTCATCAAGTATGGGACGAATAGATGTTCCTATCGTGACATGTTTCTTGAGGATGCTGTAGTCGAGGTCAGTGAGACAGGCTGGGAATCGCTCAGTAAGTGCAAAAAGGAATTAACTGGATATAATGACTATCCCTCCCTACAGATGTTTGTTTAAACATATATAAAAGTCCTTGTGGACTGAATTTTGCTGTGGCTTCAAAACCTTAGTCAGCATGCAGTGTGGTGAGTGCATGGGAGGTGCATTTTTAAGCTAGCATAACCAAGCAGAGAAGTCATTTGAGTGCAGGGGGGTGCCTCAGAGTAACTTCTATGGGTCTACGATAATGCAGTAAAGCATATCACCTAAATGGTGGGTTGTACTGGTTCTTTCAGATGTTACTTAACACGTCCAAGGGCAGAAGGAAATATTTGAGTGTGTTGCAATGCGCTTTTCAGAAGATAGTGTAGTTATTTCAGCAAAGCTCATGCTAAGAAATTTCTACGGAAAGATTTACTGTGAAGAGCATTCCAGGAGGCTTGGTTTGGAGGTGCAGAGGTGAACATGCTGCAGTTTTGTTTGCAAGGAGCATGCCTCTGGCTGATGTGTCTCATGGTGGCTGTTTGTGATTTCTCCCTGTTTAAGCAGGTTAGTTGCATTAGATTGGGGGGGGAGAGGAAGTTGAAGTACTCTGTTTTCCTTCGGTGATGTAGAAATTAATTGGATTTATGACATCAAGGGAGGAATGTAAGCCACAGGTAGAAAAAGTATTCTGGTTTTGTTGTATCTAACAAGCTCTTATTTTTCAAATTTATTATACTGTGTAATGTTATGCTTTACTAGCCTGAAGCATTTTAGTGAAACTGAGTGCTCATTCACTGGCTTCCACGTCCCACTGAAACTCGCTGCTTTGCAAGTACTTTCTGTTTCACAGAATTTCTGTTTTCTTTATTTTTTTGGACTATTGCCTAGTGTTGCCATTTCATGCTCTTGCCGTGAAGTGGTGCGTTTAAACAGGATAGCTTTGTCCATGCTCAGGCGTCGCTGTTTTGAGGGAGAGGGTTTGGCAGGAGGGAGCTGGGTGGCTTGTGCCCCCGGAGGAACCAGGGAAAATGGTGCCTATTCATGGGGCCCTAGTAGTAAAGTATACCTTCCTCAGCATTTCCCTGCTGTTTTACTTGGCTCTGCTCCTTGTTCGAGCTGCAAAGAGCTCCTGGCTCTCGTTTCTCAAGGATATTTTGGGTAGTTGAAGGTGGAGTGCCTCCGCCATCTTCCCTGCAGTCTCTAGACAGCATTGAGGGCATGGAGGTCTTGTGCCATGGGGCCGCTGATGAAGGCCTGCTTGTCCTGTCTCAAGTGGTGCTGAATCCAGGCTGACCCTGTGCTGATCAAGCTTTTGTGGTAGGAGCCCTGTGTCCTGTGGTAAATAGGTTCAGCAAAAGATGACTTTTGAAACCGAAAGGTCCTCAGCTGTGACTCTAGGTAGGCGCAGCGTGATTGCCTTGGCTGTCTTCTGCTGTGTCTGGCTTCCGGGCAGTGGGAAGGGGAACATGGCAGTGGAGGGCTCTCACTACGCTGTGTTCACCATTTGCTTTCCTTTAGATATTTTGGGGCTGTCTTGCTGCTAAACCCCTAGTAGTCTTGGTGGAGTGTGGCAATTTCACTTGGGAATTGTGGATGTATGATAAAACTTGCAGCAGATGAGGGAGGATTTCCTCTCTCCTTGATAAAAATAGTCCTTGTTAAGGAGGAATCGTGATTCCCAGAAACTTAACTCAGTGGACTGGGCAAAAATTGGCCTGCTGGGAAGTGCTTGCTGCAGATTTGCTCATGAGCTTCCCAAGGGTAGGTGTGTGGTACCGTCTCTGATAGCCAAAATGCTGAGAGGAGAGTAGCTGTACATGGGACGTGGGGGAGGAATATTCCATAGAAATTAGTTGGTGTTGGCTGTGAATTAATTTCTCTGAGAGTTTTGGAAATTAGTCTTGGACATTTGTGGCTAAAGACTGACTGGTGTCTGGGGCTGGTGTCGTCTTTAGAAATAAAGACTAGCAAAAGGAGGGAAGTGAGTACCTGAGATTACATACACTTCTGACGTTAAAATGGACAGATTTTGTACATCGTGAGAGAGGTTGATTTTTGTTCTCTTTTGCAGTTCTCCCTTAAAAAAAAAAAAATCGACTGTCTTTGAGCTCTGATTATTTATTTGCAAAACAAAACAATTATATTGTTCTCCAGGATGTTTTGTTATCCCAAAATTACTCCAGAGGCATGCATGTAGGAGGAGTTGATGGGAAAATCCATGGTCTACATAGGCAGTGTGGATGAGGGAGCTGGTGCTGCTCTTGCTGGCCCTGTAGTGTTTACAGCAGGTAGACCTTGCAATGGGACCGGCCTGGCTATAGGTCATTCTGGAGGTGTAGGGTGACTGTATAATACAGTACACTGTCTGATGCTCTTTTCAAATTAATTGGTGAGGTTTAATAATGAACAATGCCTTCCTCCTGCAGTAACAATACTGTACCCCTGCAGCAGGTACTGATTCTCACAATGTATCCAGTCCCTAATTCCTTACGGGTCAGAGGGAGAACAACAGTTGTCCCTCTTTCCCCTACACAAGTTGTATTTTGAAATGTAAGATGACATAACAGCAGAAATGCAATTTGGATAAGTTTTGCCTGGTGTGTCGTGCATACTGAACTGGTTGTTAGTAAGTCACATTAAACGGGGTAACTTAAGTGAATGTATTGTTGCTGTGTCCGAGAAGAGCTCCATCCAAGTTAATCAGTAAAGATTCAGCTCTATTTAAGTCAGTAATATGCTTGTTTATCGTTTCTTCCTACTTAAAAAAGAGTTGCAGCGATTCTGCTGTTTCGGACCATGGGGAATTAAAACATTCAAAATATGAACTGCAGTCCTTTTTACTTACTGGTTACCATAGAAATCTAAATAAAGAATGCTCTGCAAATAGTGTAAATATAGCACTTAACTTTCACAGCTCACACTTTCTTAAAAAGACATGCCTTTGTTCAGATTTCTGTGGTAACTAATCAGTAAGGGCTACTGCACACATTCTGAATAAAATTGCTGTAAAAGTGCTGTATTTGCACTATTTGCAAAGTAATCTCAGTATCAGAAAACTCTCCCATTACTGATTTTTAACATCAATTTGTCAATGGTAAAAAAAAAAATCAACACCCCCCCCCCCACCACCAAAAAACTCAGAAAAAGTTGTTTTGTATGCTTCATGAGAGCTGCGGAATGCTCAAGATTTTATGGATTATGAATGAGTCATTTACAGAACTGTTCCTGTAATTCCAGCGGGAAATGCGACCTGGTGACATGCACAGCAGCCAGCTGAAAGCTGCAGTTAGAAACTCAGGAAGCAACAAGGTGTCTTGTCTGGAAGTGTGCTGCTCTTCTGGGAACCATTCAGAGTCTCCCCTGGTCTGGCTTTCTCACTCAACTCGTTGCATGGCAGCGGGCTGGATTTTGGGTGGCTTTGGCCTCTACGAGTGGCATGGTCTGACTTACAGCAAGTTGGTTTGTGACCTAATATCCTTTTAGGAGCTGAGAGTCGTTGCAGAGTAAAGCTGCTGCAGATTTCCCCTGCTGTCCTTGGGAACATGTATTGTGCATGTCTTACCTGGTGGGACCTGATGGTATTTTCACCACTTTTCATTGTTTTCAAAGTAAATATTAAGATATTTTTTTAAAAGCAGTCACTGTGTTTTAATCAGTTTTCATCTGTTTCCAGTCATCCATATAATGTAAATCACTTTCATATTCCATTGGTTTTTTATTTATTTCTTTTTCCTAGGGCTGTCTGGCTGGTAGTAGTAACCTCCCTGCAGAAAGAGAGCTAAGCATATAAGAATTTTAAATGAGTTTCCATCTGGTGTTGTTTTTGGCTTGGTAATGGGAATAAAAATGTTTTGCATTTTTACAAGGTAGAGGATTTTTTTTTTTCCTCCTGATAATTTAAAAACTGGATCTAAAAAGGAAAATGGAATTGTACAGATTTCCAGAGTCAGGTCACTGAGCTGTGCCCTTACATCAGCATGCAGCTGGGGGAAACCAAAAAGCATATGCATCACGTGACGGATGGGCAAACTGGGGATTTTCGTGGCCAAGTCTGAGCTGGTATGGATTCCCAACAGTTCTTTAAGGTAGCTGTACTCCTAAGATGCTGTGCTCTCCGATTTAGAGACAAGGATGTCTTGTGGGACAGTGTCAAATGCTTTGCACAAGTCCACAAGACATCAGTTACTCTTTCCTTATCCACCATTTGTCCAGAAAGTGCAGGTACCTTTTTAATGAGCAGGATGATGTTGCATGAGGACAATGTTGGGAGGTCCACTCTTGTTTCTCAGTAACTGTGTTGTTATTTGATGTGGTTGATGCTAGTCTGTTGCTGTCCTTTTGGCTCTGTGCTGTGCGTGCTGCAGAGACGGTTGTGGAGGATGCTCCACCTTCATGTCCCTCTGGTCTGGTATGACCAACTTGCCTAGTTTGGGGTGCCTCTGTAGGAAAATCAGATCCCTTCCTGTGGAGGATTGATACCTCAACGTATCTCTGAAAGCAAGGAGGAATAATAAAGGCATCGTTCACCATGGCTGAGACTATTTCTTTTTGAGGTCAAAAGGATCTGGGGGACGTACTTATTATTTAATGGGTATTTGATGTTTCAAGTCTGTTTTTGTGATGTCCTGCCAAAAGAAAAATAGTTGTTTCAGTAGCAATTTTACCAAACTTCTGTGATGAGAAACTGATCTGAACTCAAAGTGTTTTGGGTTTTTTTATGATTCTGCAATTTTGCTGTATTTTCTTCCATGTCCTGCTTTCTAAAAAGCCTACTTAGCAAATCTAGCAACTGTTATGTCAGTTGACTATTGGCTGTGTTTTTAGATGCCTGAAAGAATAGTAGATGGCGGAATTTTAGCTAAGATCTATCTGCAAAATTCACAAGCCATTTCAAGGTACAGAAAAATATTTTAGCATGGTGATGAATGGGAGCATGGAGTTTTGCTGCTTTCAGAGAAACAATACTGCTTTTTTCTGTATTTGTTTATTTTTAAATGATCATAACTTGGAGTGTCAAGTGAAAACGCAAAACTTTGAAGCCCCGTGGTTTTAAGAACTGGGTGTGTGTAAGCCATTTGGTTTTGAACACTGCAGAAATAAGAACTTCACCTGAATTGCTTCAGTTGAAACGGAGGATGAATGTATAAAGGTACAGGAGGTTTTCTGGGAGAGGAGTTCTCACAGAACAAAGAACATCCTTCTAGCTAAATGGCTTTGAGTAGAATGAAAATTAATATTACAGCTAAGCCAGTGAGTTACTGCTGGAAGGGGCTATCCTTATTCCTTTTTTATGTGTTGTGGCCCTGTGCCTTCGTTTCACCCAGCTCTGGGGCTTTTTTCATATCCACTGGGAGTTAAATATATTGTCTGGGTTCATCCTACTCCCTCTGCCCCCTGCATGTTCTGCTGGGTTAATTCCCTGTGTAAGCCCCCTGCCCTATTAAATGTGTGCCAGAGCGGGCACAAGAGGATTGAGGGGGTGTGTGAAGGGAGGCTCAGAGCATGCTGAGCGCACCAGGTAAGTGGGAATTCCACTGAACAGAAGTGCTCTGGAAATCCAAATTAAAGCATTTCTTGTGAAAAAAGCAGTGTCAGATTTTGGGTTCTGTCGGGTTTTATTTTTTCAGAAATATCACAAGTTTCTTGGGATAGGGGAGAGGTGATACGTCAGGGCTCTTGAAAACCAGAACCAAAGTGAACATAGACATTGCAATGCAATGGGGATTCATCTCCATTTGGCTCTTTACAGTGGGTAAAAACACAGCTTTCTACTCTTGAATCCTTAGTATCTTGCCATATATTGCTGCTGCTGCTTCCGATCTGTGTTCCTGATCAGCTGTTAATTTTTTTTATGCCTGCGTTGAAGATGTGAATTACCAGAGTTGGGTAATTCCTATCCTTGGGTTTCCTATCAGGTGTGATGAGGAGGAGGCTGACCTCTGTTGCATACTCACAACAAATAGTACTGTGAGAAATTGCCTCTTGCCTGTGCAGAACCTGGCTTCTCCCCCAGCAGCAGAGTGGTTACTGAGCTGTTTTTACTTGCCCTGTTTGTCTTCCTGTGACAAAATAAATATACACTAATTATCATCTTGATTACATGGAGCAATTTCCTTGTTCATTTTAAATTGCAGCCATTCCATGCCACTGCCAGCTTAAGGACCTTTGACCCAAGTTTGGCCTTGAGTTTTGCAGATATTGGATACATAGTATACTGCAGTAATCTGTCAGAAAAGAAAACACTGCAAAATGTGAATGGACTTTGAGACTAAATGTTTCTAATACTTCTGTAATTAAACATCAGCAGTATAAAAATTTTGTGCTGTGGAAGACTGCTGCAGCTGGTATCAGATTTAAATCAGTCATTGCGTTTGACAGCTATTCTGACAGCCAGTACTCACAGTTGGGTGTGCTGCGGCAGCAGCATCTCGGGGGAGAGCTAAGATGCTGTGCATGATCTCTCCCTTTCACCACGGAAGATTTATCCTTTCCCAGAACTTTGCATCAGTGTTAGATGCTTTGGAAAAGCCTATATAAGTGGATGCATTTTGATAATCTTACTTGGTTGTCGTAGATGTTGTCCTCTAAGGACCTAGTTAAAGCCTGTAAGACACTGAGCATCATGTCCTGTAATTGTAAGGAAAATTTGTGATTCATCACATCTTAACAATTGATCAGTCCTGAGCTGTTTTTACTATTTCTTGATCTAAAGCAATTTGCTGCATGTTTACTCACAACTCAACCATAGCATAGTAAAATGGGTGAGAATCAAAACTACCCTGTATTAAAACATCTTGCTGTTGGAAATTGCTTCTGTTGGTTGCAGTGTTGATCACTAGTGAGCCGATGCGGTAGTTAGTTGAAAGACTGGCTCTGTTAGGGAAGTGATAGCTCCTTACATGCTCCAATCATGGACTCAGATATACACATTATCCCATAGCTTGTAAATTGTTCAGTCTCAGGTTTATTGTTGTTCACAGTTGTTCCACCAAAGAGAGCAATTAAATGGACTGCTTTAGAAGAAATGCTGTTGGGTTGGGACCAGTTATAGACCCGTGGGTTTTCTATGAGTTAAGATTAATACTACAGTTGGCTTTGTGCTTCACTCAGATGTGGGTATTTATTACCTGTTTATTCATATCCCTTGGAAGGTTAAATGGATACAGTAGATTTGTCTTGTTATTAGCTAGCCTAAATTGCTGCTTTATTTATTATGCAAACAATCTGTATATGGCTTTTTTGTTTTTGTTATAAAGTGCCTTAACTTGATCTGAAATGAAGGAAACCGTAAGAGCACAAAATAACAGTATAGCTTAGGTTTACTGATGATAACATGTACTTGCATATTATCTTTCATCAGTGGCTATGGAGATGTTTTGCAGGTTTACAGCAAGCCTCTCTGCTCCTGGAAGTTAGGAGTTAAGAATATCAGAAGATGTGTGATTCCAGGCAGCAAGCTGCATTACAGCAGTAGGTGACAGTAGGCTCCTCCCTCATTTTGCCTGCCTCGTGTGGGCAGGTTTGGCTGAATTCCTGAAGATCCATCTTGTCTTCCAGGGGCTTTGATGTAAGAATGGTTAGTCTGAGTCTCCTCTGACTGTTGAGATATTCTTATTTGTGAGCAATAGGTCACTTTGGTTTTGTATGGCTCTTACCATATCTCACTGGTTTATCAGTTTCTTGCTATGGTTCTCTGGTTTGGAAATTATGGAGGGGAGAACTCCTCTGACTCCATGTTTTGTGCACAGGATATACCTAAATTGAGGGTCTCTAAGTAGTGTCAAAAGGACTTATTAATACACTTGTAAAGGATGTTACAGGTTATCTCTTCCAGGTAGTTTTAACACACTTGTCAAGAAGCCATGGGTACTAGTGGTGGTTGTGGGTTTTAGTAGGTTTGTAAACCATCCTACAGTGAGCTTAAGCAATTTGTACAAGGCCTCTCTCACAATTAATAAAATAAATGCTTGATCTTCCATCATCTGAGCTGTTGCTCTGTGTTTAGCCTCAGCTATGATTTTTCATTAGCTTAATATTTAAAGAAATCTCATAAGTGATGCTGGTTCAACTGATACATTTTAAAAAAAAAATACAAGTGCCTGTAAGTACTAGATAAGTTGTAGCTAACTAATAGGAATACACCTCACACAGCTGCATGGTTGCAGTACCTTTTACAGTACTTGAGAGGATGATTCAGCCTAAGGAAGTCTGAGGTTTATTGGCATTCCAGGTGTGCTCCCTTACTGTGCAAAGAAAGGAAATGTTATCCTTGCTAAACCACATCTCTGAAGAAGAGATGGAGGCTTGAGAAACAAGTTTTAAGTGCAAAAGAAGAATCTTAGCTTCTAACACTATCAAATGAAATTAAATCACTTGTTTAAAACCTCTATAGTATCTGCCTTTTTTCCAACCGTAATCACTGTTCTTATGTTTTGTTTACCTCCAGTAATCACCATCACTTTTTTTTTTCTTTTTGCATAGAACTTGACTGCCAGCTTTAGTCTGAACAGGGCCCTATATAGGGGTGAATAAGCTACATTCTGTGTCATGAGGAAGGTCTGCAGTAAAAAGGCATATGTATGTGATGTCTTTAGATTTAGTTTCTAGCTGTTATTTTAGTTAAATTTAGAAAAAGCTTTGCTCATGTAATAGACAAATTGGAAGAAAAATTGTCAATGGTTATTTTTAAAGGAATTGCATTTGTTGTAAATATGCGAAGGCAATACAGTTTTTTATACTTTTATGATGCCTTGTATCTTCATCAGGAGAAGACAGGCTTTGTGTAAGTTGGGTTAAATTATACCATGTTACGTCCTGTTTCGTGCATCAGAAAACTGTCATTAAGTTCAAAGCAGTAGTTGTGCTTTTTTAATGGAAAATTGTAAACAAAAGAATTTTTAGTCACTATTTAAAACCTAACCTTTCCTCTTTGCTGGAGAGAAAACACAGTGTTCCTCCCTGAGAAGGAAGGAGCAGCAGAGACAACATGATGAACTGACCACAAGCCCCATTCCCTGTTCCCCTGTGCTGCTGGTGGGGAGGAGGTAGAGAAATTGGGAATGAAGTTGAGCCTGGGAAGAAGGTGTTCTTAAGATTTGGTTTTATTTCTCATTTATTTCTCATTATCTTACTCTGATTTGATTGATAATAAATCACTCTTCACTGGGTAAAAAAACTG
Source organism: Balearica regulorum gibbericeps (assembly GCF_011004875.1). Classification (NCBI taxonomy): domain Eukaryota; kingdom Metazoa; phylum Chordata; class Aves; order Gruiformes; family Gruidae; genus Balearica; species Balearica regulorum. The sequence continues at coordinate 56,138,462 of NC_046187.1, forward strand.
GCTGAATGGCCGGGCCCAGAGAGTTGTGGTGAATGGAGTTAAACCCAGTTGGTGGCCGGTCACGAGTGGTGTTCCCCAGGGCTCAGTACTGGGGCCAGTTCTGTTTAATATCTTTCAGTGATCTGGACAAGGGGATTGAATGCACCCTCAGTCAATTTGCAGACAACAAGAAGTTTGTGGGAGTGTTGATCAGCTTGAGGGTAGGAAGGCTCTACAAAGGGATCTGGATAGACTGGATCAATGGGCCAAGGCCAGCTGAAGTTCAACAAGGCCCAGTGCTGGGTTCTGCACTTGGGTCACAACAACCCCAGGCAACGCTACAGGCTGGGGAAAAAGTGGCTGGAAAGGTGCCTGGCGGAAAAGGACCTGGGGATGTTGGTCGACAGCCAGTTGAATGTGAGCCAGCAGTGTGCCCATGTGACCAAGAAGGCCAACAGCATCCTGGCTTGTATCAGAAATAGCATGGCCAGCAGGAGTAGGGAGGTGATCATCCCCTTGGACTTGGCTCTGGTGAGGCTGCACCTCAAGTGCTGTGTTCAGTTTTGGGCCCCTCATTACAACAAAGACATTGAGGCGCTGGAGCGTGTCCAGAGAAGGGCAATGAAGCTGGTGAAGGGTCTAGAGCACAAGTCTTAGGAGCGGCTGAGGCCACTGGAGTTATTCAGCCTGGAGAAGAGGAGGCTGAGGGGAGACCTTCTCACTCTCTACAACTACCTGAAAGGAGGTCATAGCCAGGTGGGGGTTGGTCTCTTTTCCTAAGTAACAAGCTATAGGACAAGAGGAAATGGCCTCAAGTTGTGCCAGGGGAGGTTTAGATTGGATATTAGGAAAAAATTCTTCACAGAAAGGGTTATCAGTCATTGGAACAGGCTGCCCAGGGAAGTGGTTGATTCACTATCTCTGGAGATATTTAAAAGGCATGTAGATGTGGTGCTTGGGGACATGGTTTAGTGTTGGACTTGGCAGTGCTAGGTTAATGGTTGGACTTGATGATCTTAAAGGTCTTTTCCAACCTAAACAATTTTATGAAATCTATTTAGATTTCTCCAAATCGAGTCTGTTTTGCCTGTGACAGTAACTGCTCAGTGATCTCTCCCTGTCCTTATCTTGACCCACATGCCTTTCATCCTATTTTCTCTCCCCTGTCCAGTTATGGAGGAGACTGATAGAGCAGCTTTGGTGGGCACCTGGTATCCAGCCAGGGTCAACCCACCACGGTGACCTGGCTTTGGAAAAAAGCATGATAATTTGAAGGAAGAGGGGATTGTCATCTTGTTGAAAAGGTATCCCTTCAGAAATCTTTTTGTTCACTTTAGTGTCAGCATTGATCTGTCCCAAAACTAGTGAAGTGAGGAGATGGTTTGGGGTTTGGTTTTTTTTTTTTTTACCTGATAGCCCCTCTTTTTTTGAGAAGCATAAGCAATTACAATGAAGCCATCAGAACCTACATGGCACAATTGAAATTACTTAGAAGTATTCCTTACCAAGAGGGAAGTGGATGTGACCCTGGCAAGGAAACGCTGTCCCCGGTCTGGGAGGCTTGGTGTCTGTTACACCTGAGACAGGGAAAACGTGCCAGATCACTTGGGTAACATTGATTTCCTCTCTTGGGGTCTGTTTTATTTAAGCCATGGTAACAGAAATCTTCGCTTGGCTTATACAAAGCACAGTCACTTCCTTTCCTGCTTATCAGGAATCATCACAGAATTATCCCGGTTATGAATTTTTTGGGCTTTACAGGATTTTTGAAAGCCACCTTGTGAAAAAGGTGGCAAGTACTTGTGGTTTTTTTAACTGTTCTTCTCTTCCTTATCATCAGTTTATTATACAGAAGTGGGAAGAGAACCTGCTGTTGCTTTTTGGTCTGTCAACCCTCTGCAAGTGCCTCTTTGGTTTGTGTGGCCAATCTTGAAGCTGCTGTGTCCAATCTTCGTTAGGTGTGAGGTGGACTACCCCGTTCTCAGCTAATGCAGAGCCACAGGCAAATAACTTGCTCTCTCCATAACTCAGCCCACACTGTTAGGTTTGAAAGCTCTGTTTTTGCCTACTACCAGCCACATTAGGATTGTGTTAAATTTAAACATAAATCTTCGTGTGCCTGTGCAATGACCAACTCAGAAGGATGTATTTCATAATCTAATGATCTGCTGCTAGTCAACATCCTCTGCAGTGCACGTTTTGCATACATGTATCCCTAATTGGGACTTTGTCTTCTAGAGTAGTATTTCATTGAGTATGGTGAATTTTTAAAAGCGTTATGTATTTTCTGCTGGTTTGATATGGTGATCTTGCAAAAAGATAAGCAGCGAAGCCTGTCTCTTAGGAATACATACTGAATGGCAACTGGCTTTTTTAATAATCCACTGTGTTAAGGTTTAAACATACAGCAGTATGCCTGTGCTATACTAATTATGGATATTTTTTTGGTAACTAGACATAGATTTGATATTTTTTAAATTTCTTTTAGCAGACTGTCTTTAGGTGAGTTCACAAGCTGCTTGTTAGAAGCACAAACAGTAAAAGGATTAATTGGAAAGATGATCAGTAGTAAATACCCCAGGAGACTGGGGCAGATGACAACTGGCACGAATGCACTGAGAATTTTAAGGCGTTCTCTCAAATTAGTTTTTAAAACACATATCTATCTTGGCATATTATATGGAAGATGTGTGGTGGTTTTTAAAAAACTATTTAATGCATTGATTTCTCTAAATATTTGATAAAGGCCTGACCAAATGTATTTGTAATTGAAAAGGAATCTATATAAAAAAAAAGACTGGTGTTAATTATGGAAACAGTGTGCTAAATCCTAGCCCCACTGATTTTACTGGGAACAGGTTTTGTCTGGTAATTACTGCTATGAACAGGGTTTTCTCCTCGCTTACACCAAAGCATTCTCCATTGATTTAAGACCATGCTTAAATTACTGACTGAAAGTACCTTTGCCTGTGGCGCTGTCTGCCTCCCTTAGGAAGGGATGCAGAACACCTCCCTGGTTTTTATTACATTTTCTAAACTCAAGCTGCCTTTGAACTATAGCGTTGGTGCTTTCTCAACCTTTTTTTTTTTTTTAAACTCTAATAGTATTTTGTCTACTGCATAAACAATTCGACTTGTAGGAACACTGGCATGTCTTTGTCAGGTAAATATTCCTCTGACCAGATATCTAGGGTATAAGGACTCTTGGGATGTTTCTGTAAGTGAAACCGTTGCTGCTTGTTGTGCTCTGCCTCCTGCATCTGCTGAAGCTCCTTGGGCTTCTGGTATTGTCCTGTTTCCAACAAAAGGCATCTCTTTAAAAATGCTTGTTACTGTGGGCAGCATATGCCAGATACATTTAGATTCTTTTGGGGGGCTTTTGCTTCACTGATGTTGGGGTCACTATTCCTTTCCTTTCGCAGGTGACAAGGAGTGAGCTGGGCTGTCCCTGTGTCAGATACTGCATCCTCCTTCTCGACCTTCAGAGGAGGAGGATGACCTCTTTGTCTGTGCTGAAATTAGAAAATCAGATCAGGCTCCCATCTGAAATTTATATGAACCCATGAGTGGATTTCTGTAAGCTGAAGATATGACCCCAATGAGATTTTTTTCTTTTTTTTTTTTTTCTTTTCCCCTCTCCTATTTTTAAACAACACTGAAGACACAGAGTGGGGAGGATAACAGTCGAGCACACTGGTGAGGTTATGTACGTTGTCTGAGTCATTAGTGCTGGCAATGCTCCTGGACTGTCGTACATACCAGATGTGACATCTTTCAATGAAGTTTGAAGGTGTGGTGAAAGATTATGGGCACAGTTTCACACCACTTTGAACTGCTCCAAAATTAATGTTTTAAAAAATGTTTCTGATAGCAACTGTTAAAGGGTGTCTGTCCATCTTCAAGCTATTACAACACACCCTCTCCTCCCTGGCACCCTTGTAGCCCCTTGTCCAAGCTGATCAATTTGAGGACCCAGCTTGAAAACTAACCCATCAAAGAAGATTCATCCCTGTGATGAGGCAACTGAGCCACTCCAAAGGCCGACTGCTGCTGAAAGGGACAGTTGGCTTAAATCAGAGTAGATATAAAACTGTACTATTTACACAAAGGATTTCACTCTGCTGTGGAACAGCAACTTTGACTTTCTGCAGCTGAATGTATGTGAAATGATTCCTTAAGCTGAAGTGAACATTGCCTGTTCCTACTTGGAGTTTAACCTGTTGAGTCCAGGACTCTGTATTCCATTTAAGTTGTGCTTGCATGAAATTAAAGACAGTTCCAGCTCTTGTTTATGCGTATTTTGGGTTTATACAGTGCTTAATAGCAATACTAAATTTCACTGTTGCTTTTGACTATGGGAATAAGTTGCTTTTAAAAGAAGGCTCTGAGTTGGCTGGCCTTGTAGGCATCTAAAATGTGTGCCTGTGTGCATCCACATTGCATACTTGCACATATGTGTATACACACACACACTTATATCTCTGACAGGAAGTCTTGGAGCCACTGGTTCTCCCCCAGGAGCTCTGAGCACAGCCAGCTTCCTAGGTGGGTAAACTGGAAGCAATGGGAATTCTTCCTCTTGGCTTCTGTGGACCTCAGCTGAGGTTGTAGGTGCTCACTCCTCGTAGTGCTCTCTAGCAACTTCTGGCACTGTTAAGGTTTTGAAGGGTCTGGTAGAGAGTTTTAATGTTTTAACTTTATGGTGGTCACACTTCAGCCGTCTATGTTCAACCTTGGCGTGGCTGGTGAGTGATTTTTGTTTCTAGAGCTGTAACTCTGCACTTATACTCTTAACAGGTTCTGAGACCTCTTGGAGGTGGCATGTGTGAGGAAAAATACTTGTAAGCTCCAAAAGAGTTTTGAATTTTATTTTTCATTTGTGACACAGGCCTCAATCTAGGTTCTGTGAAATTAGTGGCTAAATTCCCATTGACTTACTGGAGGCTTCCTTAAGGCTTCTCCATCAGTACTTCAGCTCAGTTTGTTCTACCTATTATGTGTTTTGGTTCTTGTTGTAGACTACCTTCTTTTTATTTTTTAATTTCATGATACTTTGCATCTTTTGTCACAGTTTAGCCAGAGAAGATCAATACTCGGACAGCTCCAGAACTTTCCTGTCCAAGCCAGCATCGGTCTCATGCTTCTAGTCCTTATTTAAGAGGCTGTCAAGCCTCTCTGTCTCTAGTGAAGAGGTTCCTTTTTTTCCCCCCTGTATTGATTAACGTAACTTTTTTGAGTAAATCTGACTGCCTGTGGCTACTTGCTGACCCTAAATTCCTGCAGTACCTCCAACCCAACTGCTAAACATAGCTGGCATTATTGGTACAGCATGAGTGGGTGTGTTGGGAATTCGGGGGCACTACGACAAAGCACTGTAGTGCATATCCAGGACAACCTTTTATTTGAGGGGGGAGGGGAAAAAAAAAAAAAAAGACTTATTCTGTGTTGAATTCAGTTTGGGACACAGCGTTTAGAAGTGAGATCCATCTTACTGTCATTATGTATGAATTGGAAAAAATTCAATGTACTAGGGGGGGAAAAACCTAAAATGAGCATATTTGAGGCATAGCAATATAGTTAATAATTAATCTTCAGCTTTGTTGTTGTTAAAAAATAAAACACTTTTTAAGTCATTGTATTTTGAAAAAGCTTCCTAATTGAGCAACTTCATTTGTATTATTTAATAAATTAAATAAAAATAATATATTTTTTTAAATTTTATGAATAATTGCCACATCAGACTTGTGAGCACGTATTGTATTTCTTGGCTGTGTAATCATACATGAGCAGAAGTCATTACTGAGAAATGCTTTTTTTTAAAAAATAGAAATTCTGAGTGCAGTCCTACAGCATGTAGTTCTTTTTGTCTAAAATTGTCAGAAAGGTTTTTTTAAAATTAATTAAGAATATGCTTGTGTTTCAGGATAGAATATGGCTAAATTTAGGGGAATAAACTTTTGAAGCCCATAGGGTAGTTAAGGAAAGCTTTGTGTAACTTAAGGCAAAGAAGTAGTCAGCGCTGTTCTGAAGTCAGAGGTGGTACTAAGAACAATGGGAAGTCACCGCTCCAAGCAGGAAGCGAGTGTCTTGACACGAGTAACATCTCTGGTGTCTAAGTACCCGATTTCTTGTCATCTGACAATCGTCCTTGGAGTTTGCTCTTTAGGTAATGGTTCTTGTGACCTTTCTATAGCTGATGATTTTGTATCTTCTGGCTTCCTAGTTTCTTTTCTGTGGAAAGCATTTTTTTCCCTGTCGTTGCTAGAACAGTTAATCATCATTTTCTCAGGGAAAACTGCAGGATCTCTTCTAGCAGTGGCCTCAAGTTGGTTTAAAAAAAAACAAACACCCCCCCCCCCAAATTCCCCCCAAAACAACCAAACAAAACAACTCCCTAAAAGTATATGCGTTAGGTGAGAGGTTGTAACCTCACAGCAGATTTTGACACAGTAGGAAGATGTATGCTTGTCTTTTGAAGATGATCAGCAAATTAATTTCATTCTTTTCATTGGATTTATGCACCATTAATAGATCTCCCTATCAGAGGTAGTAGGGAATTGAGAAAATACTGCATAGCACCAGAACTCAGTTTTAAGTAAAAATAAAATTGATCTAAATATCTTTCAGTAAGAATTGTGAGACCACAGCTGCGGTATTTTTCATCCACTTCCTTAAGAGATCAACCCTAGGTGGTGAGTCAGCTAGCCAGCAAAGATGATTAATAAAGGAATATGCTAAATAAGGATTTTTTTTTTTCTATTAACCACCGGCTATTCTGAGCAAGAAATATTCCAAGTACTTGCTGACAAAAAATAACAGCAAAAAACCCCAAAGAACAAACCCAACAGTCATTATATTTGAGGTGATGGAGATGGGACAGGTCTGATAATTACTTCTAACAGTGTTTCTGCCTTAATTCTATTAAGCACATATGTAATCATCTATTCTAAACCTTTCATAGGCTTGCATAAGATCTTTTAGTGTGTGGGGGAGGAAAAAGTGCTGTAATGTATTTTAAACTTTATTCCCCCATTTCCCCATTCCCTGAACCAGAATGAGAGATGCTTTGAAGGTGGAAGAGATGATCCCTTTTTACAGCTAAGCAGCTATTGAGCAAAGAGTTTTGAATATGTTGTCCTGGTGTGCAGAATCAGTACGATTTCTGTTAGTGCACATTGCCTAAGTTAAAGGTTCTTCACTGTCTTTCAGCTGGCTTTGAAGCCAAGATTATGAGGGCTTCTAACAGCATCATTAAAATTGATTATTACTAAAACTGGAGAGAGACTTGAGCCTTATATTCTGCCTTTTTTTTAGTGCACTCTTTTTAAGTGTGCAGTCTTGAAAGTCTGCCTGAGCTTTCACGAATGCAATTTGGTCTCCTGCTGGACAAATTTTTCTGTATAGATTTTCTTGTATATATGAAAATAATATAAAATAAATAGTATCAAGCAATGCAGATGCGAGACAAAGACACTCTTCTAATGGCGTAATAAATCTGCAGCGTGAGTGGATGCCCAGGCTAATGCGAAAGCTGCGTGAAGGCCAGCAGTGCTGGCAGAGTGGTTGACTAAGCAGGATGATGAAAGACAGAGAGTGCCAGAGAAGCCAAGCTGGCATTGCAGAGTGCCTTGTCCCATTACACCATAAGCCCTGGCATGGTGGGCATCAAAGATGCTTGAAGGTGGAGCACCCTGTTGTGTGCAGCAACAAGCTGGAAAGTACGGGAGAATACCAAGAGAGGTTGGGGAGAATTACACAGTGATAATAATATTCCAGAATAGGAACAAGTAACTGAAGTCAGTTACTGGGAGAGTTTGTACATAGAGCACAGATGATAATGCCTTCTTTTTAAAAAGGAGCTGACTCGCAAGTTCGGATTTCACTTTAGTTTTGCAGTGCACTTTTAAGAACTTGCCTTCATTCAGGCAGGGTTACAAGCTAAGCCTGAGTGTGGCTCCATTTTAATTTACCCTGGTTTAGCTAATGCTTTGTGAAATTGTTTTAATGGTGGGAAAGTACATCTCTTGGGAAATGTGAACAAAGGACTACCTTGTGGGGAAAACTGTGTCTCTGGTTTGTGGAGCTCTTGAGCAGATGATGTAATATTTTAGTATCATCTTGTGAGAGGGTGTATTGCATTTCTGTTTGTGTCCCTATTTCTTCTGCAACGACTCATCCTGTTTTGCTGAGTTTGACCTGTTAATGTATGTGTAGAACAGGAGGTGGGGAGAGAATAACTAAATGCTTGTGCCATAGAGGGGGGAAGGATGACTTAAGCTAAAATGCTGCCTCTATATCCCATGGGTATGATGTGTGGTAGAGTGACTGGATCTCCTGCATTATTCATTGCCACTGGCTTCTGCTGTGACGTGGGTGTTTATCACATGAATAGTTGTGCTGTGGGTTGCTGCAGAAAAGGTGTGTGTGACCTGAATACTCATCACCCACAGGTCTTTCTCTAAGTGACAGATAAAACCTGGTCTCAAGTATGGTATGTCTGCTAAGAAGTCGAATCATTTGGAGATGTTTTTCTCTCAGACAGCTTGTGGATGAGCATCTTTAGTTGCTTCTAACCCTCATGGTTGGTCTCTGTCACATGTATCAGCATGAATTCCTGGGCTTTCAATTCCTTCCTTAAAATTTGATGCCTGTGTGAAAGTGAGTTTTATTCTTAACATGTATTTGGAAAATTGGTCAGCTAGCTAAGTTGCATCCCATTGTGCTAAGAATAAGATTTTTTTTTTTCCCAGAGGAATTCCAGGCTGTTTTGTTTTCAAATATTGAATCAAGTTTCTTTTTCCACTCCTAAGTTACTTTTTTTAAAAAAAAATTCTTTTTAACTCAGCTGCTTGAGCGTTTTCAAAGCACACTTGTATTGCTGCTGAAGTCTAACAGCAAATCATGTGTTGGGCTTTTGTGAGCTCTAAAGCTTGGGTCAGGAGGGATGAGCAAACAGAAAATATGCCTTGATTGCCATCCACTGGGGGGAAAAAATGCCGCAGTGCTACTTGGACTATGCTTGAAGAGTTGATGTTGAGCGATATGTACCACTGTGTTGATGATGCTGTGCTTTTGGCATAATAACCCAGAAACTAACAGCCTCAGCCCAGACATTTGCTCAACATAGTTTTGTAATAGCAGCTACTTGTCTGGTTCTTGTTGCGAGTTGATAGCAGTGACACCGAAAGCTGGAGAGAAGGGATGGGTTTACGGACGGAAAAGGGGGACACAAGGCTTAGTTGTGCTGCTGGTAGGATGTTCGGCACACTGCAGACTGCCTGCCCCAGGATGTGGGAGCTGTGTTCAGGATGATTCCATGCTTTCTTCCTTTTCCATTGGCTTTTGCACATTGGATGTATGTGTGCTGAGACCTAGCACCAGAACAGCATCTGTCTTTCTGAAACAGCTCCTTGCCCTGGTGGATGGGTTCATCCTTAGGAAACTGAATTTCTCACCAGTGGAAATACCAACTCTGTCAGACTATAAGGGTAGGGTATTTCCATAAAAGCTTTTACTGGTAGTATATTATGATTTTATGGGGAACTGTAGAAGCAGAACATGAATCAAAGTGCGTTTTTTGGAGTACACAATCTGACAGGACCAGGTGAGCTGGAGCCAGCACTGTGCAGTGGGAGACGTCAACCTCTCCAAGGCTGAAGATGAATTCTGCTTCAGTGTCAACCCAGTGCTTTGCTTTCTTCTGCTTTGGTGTCTGTGCAGCAAAGCTCAGTGGGCAGTAAGACTTGAGAAAAGCAGTAAGTCATGCAGCCAGAGGATCAAAGTAACACCCTGGTGTTTGGGAGCAGTCACTGGCTTCGTGGAAGTCTGTGTAAATGATTTGAGGGCAATGGTGGGGAATATTTGCTAAAATGAAAATACAGATGTGGTCCAGACTGGCATGAAAGCAAAGTTTCTTAGCTCTTCCCTTCCTGCCCCACCCTGTGTCCCCCTCTGTGCAAAGTTTTAAAAGGAAAAACAAAAAACACCTTCCAATATCCACTTTAGACATTTTTAATAAAAAGAATTACCAAAATGAAGGGGACAAACTCAAGTATCATTCATAAATATCAAGAGTTTCCCTCCTTACAGTCTCTTCTGTAGTGACACTGTGGTCAGTGCACATTGTGGGGAGGCAGAAGACCCATGCCCACGTTCATTCTTGGCCCAGGAGGACCCAACCCATCTCCTGCCCTTTCTAGGCAGGTGTCCAGAATATGCTTTTTAACCTAGAAGGGGAGGAGTGGGACCCCTCCTGCAAATAATGGATAACCAAATCTGCAAATAATGGATAACCAAATCTGTTCACGTTTGGACTTCTCAGAGTTCATAAATTAAACAGTGCCATGTGCATTCAGTGTTTTAGCCACGAATGGTGAAGGAAATGCTTCTTCCTGACCTTCAAAAAACTGTGCTTCAAAAATTTGGGAAGGTAAAATACCATCTAAGTGATGCTATTTCCCTTTTGGCCCTCTAGGGCAGTAAGCAAACTAATGTGTAAGATCCTTCCTTCTGTGGATTTGGCAAAAACTGCTGTCAAAGAAGATAAGATGCAGACAAAGAAAGGTAGATGCTAAAAACGTCAGCGGTGACAGCAGCCTTTTCCTCCACCCCCTCTTTAATGAGTCTTTTACCCATTGTTGTGTTATGAGAGTCCTTCGCATCTGTCAGATTGAAGTGCAACTTGCTAATACACCTGGCAGGCTTGTTTGGGGATTTTTTTGGTGGTGTGTTTTGTTTTGTTGGTGGGTTGTTTTTGTTTTTTTTTTTTGTAAGAAAAACATAATTTGTTGTGTGGGGTTTTAGGGGTTTTTTGTTGTTTGTTTGTTTAAAAAAACCAAAACCCTATTTCCAGACTCAGGCAACTAGAAACCTCAGAACCAAAGTCAGCTCTTCCTGTTCTCCTCCTTTCAGAAACAAACCCTAACAGCCTGGGTTCTCGGGGCTGTCTGATGGACTGGATTTAGAAACTGGTAATGTACTTTCTAGAGGGAAAGAGAAAAATTTGTCCCTAAAATAGATGACCATGCTGTACTTATTAATTATTGATGCTATGCTGGACTACTTCTTTCTTCTATTTTTAAATTGGAGGAAGAGGTGGAAATTTTGATGGAGGGGTAGGTATGATCCTGTGATTCCTGTTTAAAAGACACTTGAAGGCAGAGTCCCCAGTCTGATAACGTAAAAGCAGCATGTCTGCATGTCTATATATGTCTAGAGAAAACTGCAGTATGAAAATTGTCACCAGTTTCGTACTCATACCAGTTCACTCATCTCTATATGAGTACCGTACATATGTAATATCCTCAACCTCATGCAAAAGTCCATAACTGTGCTTCCATCCTAAAAGCACAAGAATTGGGAAATCTGTAGTTACTTTTCCCAGAGCAACTGGATCCCTGCTGACTTGCATGTTAGTGATTTTACAGCCTTCTACCCTGCCCAACACAGACAAGTTTGCAGGCTGTTAGCAATATATAACCATTATTACAAAGGATATAGGAGGAGTGCCCCAGAGTGATGTAATCCTTAAAATTTGTATTCCCTGATGCAAAGAAGTAGAACAAGCTTTTGAGGTGAAGCGGTGGAAGACTATCTGTTGCTTTCCTTGGAGAGATGTGCCACCCCCAAGCCCAGACTGGCTGCTCTCTGCTGGGGCTATCCGAGAAGCACTTGCCCAGCGGGGAAGGGGGAAGATTTGGTGAATACTTCTATTTTTTTATGTCAGTTTTTAGATTAAGTGGATTTAAATCAGACTGACTCAGTTTAAGTCAACAGAAGCATCTGAGAACCTTGCTGATGCACCATCTATATAGTGCGTGCTTCAGGAAAAAGAGTTACTGAAATATAAAACCTATCTTGGTACTGAATAACTCCAGTTGAAATTTGGTGATTGGAAACCTGCCTCTCTTATATTTAACCTAAACTTCACAATTCCTTACCAAGAGCAAGGAGATTGGAACGGAGAGCAGTCAGACCTGCTAACCTTCCTAGCTTTTGGCAGGAAGTCACCAGGCACAAGCACAACCTGCAGTGGAGCAGGAGTAAAAAAAGCTGCAGTGATTCTTAGCTCAGTAAATTCCTGCTAAACCTCAAGAAAGTAGCTTTGATCTGAGTTTAGAATTACAAATCCATGGGGAGTCTCCATCAGGTAGATGTCTGTCTCTGTTTTGAGAGATAGTTTTGTTCTAGCATTTCAACAGGGGCAATAACTCCCAAATTTTTTCCTTGCTGGCTGGTGTTTTCTCTTTGGTTTTATTATTTCTAACTGAAATGCTGTGGTGTGCCCAAGATCAGGTGGCATGCTGGCACCTGTGAGATCACTTGTTTCTGAGGCTAGTTGAGGACTGGATTGCAGGTCTGTGTCTCCTGGAGATCCAGGTACCCAGGAATATCTAATCACACTTTAAGTATATGTAGCTGTCGCTGCATCTTTGCAAAAGAAAGAAATAGGGACTATTAAATTTTTTTAAACTCGTACCTAGTATTACCTCAACCAGCCAGTTGTTTATTTCATTAACTGTAACAGTATGTTCCTACTTTGTCATCTGTGGGCGTTAAACATTTGCTAATTCATTTTCTAAGAAGGATATCAGTGCCTGCGTGCTATCTGCCTTCCAATTTACTGCTTTTAATAAAGTCCTAAATAAATTACTCTAGCTTGCATAGGTCTGGGAGGCTGAGCTTGCTGCACTGTTGGCTGGCTGAGCTTTTCTTTGAAATATTAAGATTTATAAACAGGAAGAAAAAAAATTTCTCTCTTCATCCCCGAGTCATTTTCAAGTCTGCCAATTTTCAAGGCAGGCAACGTGGTAAAACTGCGGGTGGAGAGGTGGATGTGTTCAGCAGGACGCTGAGAAAGGGAGGGACGCTCAGGGTTGGGAGAGAGATTCTCAATTGGGAAATAGAAAACGTTGAGTGTGTGACAGCGCAGTTTCAGGGATTTATGTCACCAGTGTTAATATCCCTTTGGGTCTGAGGTCAGATATCTCTTGTTGAAACTTTTGTTTTGCAATTGCCTATCTGCTGTTTTGTTGGAGAGCTTGGTCATTTTTACCTTCAAGACCTGTATTTTGTATTTCAGGCCTTCCTCTGATCTCTGGACTGGTGGCTGACCTGGTCTTAGTTTGGATCAAAACATTAGCTTGTTTCAGGTGTAAAATGCTTTTGAGCTGTTGCCTTTTTTTTTTTTTTTTTAAATTGAATTAACTACTGTTTCTGTTGCCATTATTTTAGGCTTGATTTAGAACAAATTAGGTTTCGTGTATAGGATGAAGAGGCTTAATTATAAAAATGGCTGTGCCAGCACAGACGGATGCTTCTGTTTCTTGGGAAGAAACCCTTTAAAAATATTTGGAAAAAAGTTAGCTTGTATACCCAGTCTGTGGAGAAGTTTGGGGTCTCAACACTTAACCCAGAAAGTTTTGTTTATATAAAACCTGTGAATCTCAAACAGAAGGAAATTGCTAGTTTCTTGGCTTTACTGGTATGAAGGTGTTAACACAACATGTGTTTTCCTTCTCTCCCTCTTTTTTCTCTCTTGAATACTGAAGTCTGATCGTCTGATACAAAAGTCCACAAATGTGCCTGCTAAATGGGTTAGAATATTAGTTGAATGAGCATTGTTCTGTTTTCTTCCTGCCCTCTCAAAGAGTTTTTTTAAAAAATGCTATTTCATTATTGACATGAAAATGAGTATATTTTCTTGCTTTCTTCAAAAAGCTGTAGATTTTAAAATTATTTTTCATCTGTCTTATAAAAAGGTCTATTTTCATATTTGTCATTTGGAAACCTGATTTTTAACGAGAACATTTTTAGGTGTCTTAAATGATCTGTTTTGTCTCGGTACTTTCTAGGATTTATAGTTCTTGGACTTCTGCTAGAACAAGGACAGGAAAAAATAAATCTCTCTTTAAAATGGAACATAATTTGGCTTGATTTAGCCTGGTGTTAGCTTTAACAAAGAGAAAAAAAATTAAGCTCTACAGCAGATGAGATTTGTATCTTTGGTCTTGTATATTTATTTTCTTCAGATGAACGAACAAATATAAAGTTGAAAAATACCTTGAATCCAAGAACATAGTTTGACTGACAGATCAACAAAGAGGAATTGGCATCCCAACAAAGAGGAAGTTGGGCAAAGACACCAGAAGGCCTGCATGGATGAACAAGGAGCTCCTGGACAAACTCAAATGCAAAAAGCAAGCCTACAGAGGGTGGAAGCAAGGGCAGGTAGAGAAATTGTCCAAGCAGCCAGGGATCAGGTTAAGAAAGCTAAAGCCCTGATAGGATTAAATCTGGCCAGGGTCGTCAAGGGCAACAAGAACAGCTTCTGTAGATATGTTGGTGATAAAAGGTAGACTAGGGAAAATGTGGGCCCTTTCTGGAATGATAGGGGAGACATGGCTACCTGGGATATGGAGAAGGCTGAGGTACTCAATGATTTTTTTTTTTTTCTTGCCTCAGTTCTTCACCAGCAGGTGCTCGAGCCACACTGCCCAAGTTGCAGAAGGCAAAGGCAGGGACTGGGAGAATGCAGAACCGCCCACTGTAGGAGCAGATCAGGTTCGAGACCATCTAAGGAATCCAAAGGTGCACAAGTCCATGGGACCTGATGAGTTGGATCCACGGGTCTTCAGGGAACTGGCGGATGAAGTTGCCAAGTTGCTATCCATCATATTTGAGAAGTCGTGGCAGTCTGGTGAAGTTCCTACTGCCTGCAAAAAGGGAAACATAACCCCCATTTTTAAAACGGGGGAATAAAAAAAAGACCCAGGGAACTGCAGGTTGGTCAGTCTCACCTCTGGCACATGGAAAATTAGAAGGTGATGATGACATGGCTTCACTAAGGGCAAATTGTGCCTCACAAATTTGGTGGCCTTCTGTGATGGGGTTACAGCATTGGTGGACAAGGGAAGAGCAACTGACATCATCTACCTGGACTTATACAATTTGACACTGTCTCACACCTCATTCTTGTCTCTAAATTGGACAGACGTGGATTTGGCAGATGGACCACTGGGTGGATAAGGAATTGGTTGAGTCGCTTCAATCACTGTGTCGCAAAAATCCCAATATATTTTTCAGTACTAAACCCCAGAGCATTAATGTAATCATTTACCAGAGAGTAGAACGTTTGGGGAGTGGCTGTGATACAATATACAGACTTTGCAAAAATAAATTATATACTTGATGTCTACTAAACACGAGCATGATAGAAAAGATGTTTTTCACTTTGTTTTCTAAAATAGGTTATCAACATACTGTTTAGCGAGGACTTGTTGCTTTTTTCTAACTTGAGGCGTATCTCTATCATCTAAATTAATTTTCTTAGTGATATTCAGTGTTTGTGCATGGGGAAAACCACAGGTCTGTAATGCAGTGCAGAGAGAGAGAGAATTTAAGGCATGCTTTGCAGTATGTCTCCTACATGCCTGCACTGTCATAGTCTGACAGCAGCTTGCAACACCTGCCTGGTTTGGGAAGATCCCTGCACCATAATATACGGATCCTCTGTTCTGCTTTTACTTTTCCTGTGTGTGCATTGTTGAATGCAGATGGGTTTTAAGGATTTAAACTGAAGGTGGCTTTTTGGGTTACTCGGTCACTTGTGCTCGCCTGATTCCCAGGCTCCCGCTGCTGCAGAAGGCAACCTTGTGGGTTTCTTCTGGTAACCTGCACCTGTGCGAGCTCAGTAGTTTTCATTAATCCATCCTTGACTTGTGACTTGTCTTTTTTTTGCAGCTTGCCTGATTTCTGCAGCCACCTGAGGGGGTGCTGGGGCCCAGGACCACAGGATTTGGTGCTCTGGCACAGGCTTTCCACCAACAAGCTGGGAAGAGTAAGTAACCTGCTCTGTCCAGGGATCCTTTTGGGTGTGGGGGGGCTCCTTCTGCACTTTTCTTGTTCCACATTTCAAACACTGAAGTCTCAGATTTCTTCCAGCACAGAGACTGGAGGTTCCTGTATATCTATGCTGTATTTACATTGTTTATCATGATGTTTGTTAACAAAGATGCTCCAGCTCTTCTAGTTACTCCAGGAAGAGCAGTTCTTGGTTTATCCATTCTTGCAGATTAGCTGTATTTGTGTGACAAAACACTACAACTTCCTCTGCCACCTCCTGTGAGAAAAGGCTGTATGCCACAAAGGTGTTTCACAGTAGTGCTCTGTGGTGTCAGTAGTACTGTCTGTTAACACGGACACTCGTGTTGGATTTCAGTGTTCTGTGCAGCAGAAGCACAGTCTCCTGCGATCAGGAGGTTCAAGTGGTTTTGTGTGGGTCTCAGAGTAGGAGGGAGGCCTGTAGCAGCAGCTGCTTTGTGGCACCAGCTGAGGCCATCAGTGTGGAGGGATTATCTGGCGGCATGCTCCCCAGCAGCCTCTGGGGCTGTGGCTTTCCCTTTCTTCTCATGGGACCTTACACGCTGGAGACATACTTCCCAGTATGTGGCAAGCCTCGGGGCTTCTCATCTTCAGATGTAAGATATGTGAGAGGTCTGGCACTGTCTGCCCACAGAGTAAGTGCCGTTAGCTGGAAAACTTGGGCTAAGCATGTCTGTAGGTTTGCCTACACCATGCAAGCAGTTGTACTGGCAGAGCCTTGTGGAGAAACTGCACTGTTTGCTGCCAGAGGCAGGAAGTTTTTCCATCAGGATTGCTGTTCCAGCTTCCTGAAATGCAGCAGCACTCTTCTGGGCTTTTGCTGATCTGATCCTTACAAGGGTGTTACTTTGTACAGTCCTAACTGATGGAGGTGAGCTGGTAGAGCTTTCAGATGTACTCCAGCCTTGTAGCCACTGAACAAATCTTATGCATGCCTCAAGTTCTTGCTTTACTTGTGTTTGCACAGCTGCAAACTCTTATCCTGTAAGTTTCCTCTTTAGCTGGTTAGTTAAAATATAGAGAGGAGATAAATGCTAGTACCTAGCAGAGACATTGATTTAGAAAATGATCTTTCCTGTTGCATGTTACTTTTCCTAGACAATTGCTTACTTACAAAGGACATCTCATCCTGAAGAATTTCAGAGGTTTTATGGTTGGTTGGTTGGTTTGTTTTTATTTCCACCTAGATAAAGCTAGACTCCAGTGACATGAGATATTTCTTATTAAAGCAATCTTTGCACAAAGAGAATGATGGGACTCCAGCCAGGGCTAATCTCATGTTGGTATGCAGTTTTGTGAGATACGAACGTTTTAGCCAGTGCAGTAAGACAGCTGTTAAGGACTTATGTAGGGGTTCAGGGTTAGTCTTGGTCTTCATGCTTTTTGTGTATGTTAATCAAACAGACTTAGTGGCCTGTAATACACAGGAGGCTGGTCTGATGATGCAGCTTTTCTTTCCAAGCTGTTTTTCTTTAGTCTCTATGCCTACTTGACAGAGCCTCAATTCTTGCATGGGAACCAAGCAGTATTCCTTTAAAACATAAGTTGCCATGCAAATTGTTAATTTGCATCATATACTAGGTCATTCTCATGTCTTTTTTTTGTCGTCGTCTTTTTTCTTCCGTTTTGATCCTCTCCCTTTCACTGGAAGAGCCTGTAAGTCCTCTTGCTGTCCTGAGTCATTTTATATATCAGTAAGGAAGTCTCATAATTTCCCTTAAATAAGATTCCACTCTCTTCCCTGGGGAAGAAGCTGTTGCGTTGAGGACCTTCACCTTGTTTGGACCAGTCACCCTAATTGATCTTAATCCTCTTTGCAGCCATGTCCAGCTCCCCAAAGGCCTGTCCATCAGAGCATCTTTAGGTGAATTGTTCGCTGCATGGTGCTTGGCTGGTCTCTGTTTTACTGTCAGGAAGCATTCTGCCAGGGCATGATGCAGCCATTGGCATGGCATTAGCTAGGTGTCTTGCAGGCAGCTTTGTGAGACCATCCCTGCTAATCTTTAATCACCATTCTCCTGGCAGACTGTTTTGATGCCAAGCTGAGGGGAATAGTGCTTCAGTCATTGTTCAATGCAGGTGAAACTCCTCACCCTAGCTGCTCAGGGAGGATACAGCTTGCCAGATCCTAGCTTTTCAAATTAAAAGGAAAACTTACTCATTTTGTGATAACTGTGGGTTTTGGAGGTAGTGGAGTTGGTGGGAGTTCAACTACCTGAGCAGCTATCGCTGCTTTTCAGAGTCTTTAGCAAGCCTTGCAGACAAGGCTTGGGTGTCATGCTCACAGTGGAGCTGGTGCTCACCACATCGTCTCTGAGATCATAGATGCTGTAGCGTAGACTAATTCTTTTTCAGATTTCATTGGATTAACACGTTTAACATCTACAGAATACATTTTAAAGGTGGAAGTCCATGCCAAGAACAAACTGCATGAACGCAGCAATAGCTCAGGTTGTCCTTCAGGCCACATCAGCATCTTCCTCCGTGCCCCAGTGGGATCTCTGCTGCTAATAACAAGAGAGTTCAGTTCTCATGACTGTTCCAGTATTTCTGCTGAGACAGTAATTTCTGTACTGTGTATGTCTCTGTTAGGGGCTGAACCAGAATCAACAATTTGTTTCATAGGCTAGTAGAAAATCCGTGGTTGCTCTCACCTTGTATTGGTGACCCCTCTTTAGTTAAACCTGTTTTAACTAAAACTGTTGGCTACAAAGCAATGAGGTTGGTTGAACCTGAACTTCAGGTCCAAGCATGTCCCAAAAGACACGCAGTCTGTGATACTTCGTAGGGAGCCTGTAGGAGATAACTTTAAGGGGTCCCATTCTAATTGACCTGAATTCAGCCTGTTTTGGTGCTTGAAATCATATGATATCATCTGTAGTACTTGTTGCTTGGCAAATATGGTTGCAATAGCTCCATAGTAGCTCCTCAGTAGTGTGCTCCAAGTCCTCTCTGTGGCTCAGCAGAGGCTATCAGAAAATTCCAGCTATGTTATCATCACTTAGGACTGGAAAGACTAGCTGCTTGTTTGTGAAAGATGCTAATTCTCTGGTGCCTGATTTGCTTAATAATATTAATAGGTTGTGAAGGAAACCCTGGGGGAACTTCTCAAATTGCAGCAGGTGAATGGAGTAGCCTGTGCTTCTCCTCCCAGTGTTGTCATCATTCATCATTGCCTTTTGCCACTGTTAACAGCAGTAGCAGATGTAGTACTGGGTAGTGTAGGACATGGTTCAGCCTATTTTACTGCCTTGGTATACCATACTTCCAAAAAGAAATAAATTTCTTGCTATGTTGATAACAATTGTCCTTGCAAACCAAGGACACAGCTCTTGCTTGGGGGAGGGTGTTGTGGAGAGACCTGAAAAGAAATAATTGAATCTTAGCTGGTTGTTTGTCTTGAGCCAGTAGGCTATTGTCCCGAGACTCATCTTATTTGTCAAAAAATGGAAAATGGTACCATGAGGTAGAAATTATTTTAGAAAACGTTAAATAAAATTGCTTTTTTAATGGAGTATTGCAATATTTAATGTGATTATTCATGGCTCAGGATTAGGAAGCATCAACGACAACATGAAACTCTATTATTGTTATTCTGACAGATGTTTAATTATGAAAAAAATTGGTTTTTCTGAAGAATAAGTTCTTCCATCACGGAAGGTGGAACTCCTATGTGATAACTGCAGATAATGAACCATATCTTGACTTGTGACTCAGTTAATAAATTTTTCTTTTTGGATGCTAAGAATCCTTTCCACTGCATTGTCACAGAAAAACATGGCACGTGGCATGTCAGCTTAGGAGCAACTTACCCTGTATTGCAGCAGTTGTCAATACAATATGGGTTGTGAATGGAGAGGGAAGGAGGTACCCAGGAATATACTTCTATGATTCTAAATGCATGTCCTCGTTAGCTTTGAGGAAAGAGTCAAAGAGCCCCAACAAGAGCCTGTCTCACAACTACTCTTTTGTTTATGCAAGTGTTTTTGGTGACTGACACTAATATAAAACTGGATTCAGATGCAGGGTGGGTCATGTCTGTGTGTTATGCAGCATCTTAAAAGGCTGACCAAAGTTTTATCTCAGTATGCTAGGCATGGGTTTCAAATACTCTTTTAGTTAAATAAAACTACAAATCCTACATTATATGATTTGACTGTCTCTTGTAGTCATTATTTTTGAGGGAAGGTGAGGCTACTTTGACAAAACCTCCAATATAATTTTCAATATAATTGCTACTTTGTTAACTTTTTCAGAAGTATTTCAGTATTCTACTGTACCAATACATTAATCATGGGGTTTTGCTATAGAGCTATGGAGATAGCTTCTGTAGCTTCCTTCTAGAAAGACGTAAAAAAACCCTGGCTTTTTATTTCCTTATTTCATTAACTGATGTTAAAGTATTATTTTTTTTCCTGTGATGCTGCAGAAATTACTCTTTCCAACGTTTCTGTACTTACTAAAATGCTGAGGGGTTTTGTATGGCTGATGAACAACTGTTTAGTCAATAGAGGTGTTGCGTGAGAGTTCTCCATATTGAATGGCTCTGCCATAAAACCTGCCAAGACTGGAAACAAAGGAGAGGTTTATTTTGTGTGCTTTGTTTGGATACTACAGCATTGTTGTCCGTATGAGTTCCTCATGACTTTCAATTTATTTTTCCTTCATATCCCTGTGGGTTAAAAAACAAAACAAAAAACCCAGAGGGCTGAATTGTTTTCTTGTCAAAAATGTAAATGAGTTGCTTCCTACAAATAAGACTTGCCTTTCCTTCAGTTCAGCAGCAAAAGAAATGCGCTGCTTGCATTGCTAGAGCTGTAGTTGTTGTCCAGTTTATGGCAAATTGAGACATTCAGACATGTGCTTGGCAACTGCACCTAGAAAAAGGTGGGGTTTAAGGGGGAAAAAAAAAAAGTAGTAGAAATTAAAATCCTGAATCATACCCCAGAAACAGTTCATCTGCTTTCAGTCATTCCTGGTTTTGACTGCTTCAGAGAAATAAGAAGGCCAAGAAATTGTGCAGAAGGCAGAGTGAAAAAAATCTGTTCACAAAGTTTCTTCCAGTCCTGTTAGATGAAAGCCATCTTAGCCTTTGAAATTTGATACCCTAAATCTTAGGGTTTTTGAGGTGATGTGTTGTTGGGGTTTTGTTGTTCTTTTTTTTTAAAAACCACAAAACACTTTGTACTCTGAATATTCTTATTATTCATGAACCATACAGTTTTATAACCCTGCTGCATCTTTGTTCGAGGTGGTTGTTTAGATTCTCGTTAACCTCTCAGTGAATTCCACACAAAATTTGTCGATGTTCTTTTTTTTAATTAAAAAAATCACATCTGAGAAGAGTATCTCCCATTCAGATGCTTACCCCCATCATATTACACATTTCTTAACTCTTAAGATGATTTTGTTAGATGATTTTATACCCTCTTGGAAGGCCATTCTTGGACCACCTTTTAGTGATGTTAGGTATGTTCTAATTTCCAGCCTAAATTTAGTAATGACTGCTTTACCTGCACTCGTTTCTTGTGCCAACAAGAAACTTTATGTTGTTGCTTCTCTCAGCCTTCGTTTTGCTGTAATCCAAAGCCTTAATAGCCTTGTGCAAGACAGAAATCTGGTACCTTGATTATCCTCCAATTTCCTGTGTTTTCCATTAATCCCTGGTGTGTGAGGGACCAGATGCTACCAGGCTGTTTCAGATGAGGTCTGGGCATTACCTCGCACGATGGTGTAAGTGTTTTCCTAGCTCTGCAGGAAAGGCTGTAACCAGAGGACGGATTTGCCTTCCCGTGTGCATGCATCAGACTGGAAGCTCAGGGCAGGTCAGTACCCTGCTAATGCAGCTGAGTCTCCTTCTTCCATCACATCCAAACATTTGCATCACAGCCCAACACTGACAGTAGAATTTCTTAGTGATTCCCTGAATGAATGACCTTGTGCTCTGTGTTACTTCACTTCATTACATTTCTATTATGTTCCTTCTCAGCATCCAATTTTCCTTTTTGTGATTCCATCTTTCTCCTTGCAGCCAAACGTCCAATTTTTGTGTCCCCAGCAGATTTCACTAACACCTTTTGTGACAAGATCCTTAATGATAATATGAATTGAAATTTCCTTTTATCATCTGATATTTTCCACTCTTTTGGTTAATTTGCTTTTTCCCTTCTGCTCTTACTGTGTCAAAAGGAGAAGTTCCCAGTTTGCTTCCACTGAACCATTTATTTGGATCTAACTTTGTGTTCCCTCTTGTTAACTCCAAACATTTTTGCTTCCCTCAGTGCATCAAAGCTCCTGTACAATAGCTTTGATAATTGTCCATTCCCTCAGTCTTCCTGCTTTCACAGTCTCTGAAAAATACTTGAAGATACTTGGGCTTGTCTGGGCTGCTGACATTTGTATACTGTGTCTGAGATCAAAATCCAGCGTGGAGGAAGCATGTGTTAGTGTGTTGAAGCCTTCCATTGCCACGGGTAAAATAATGCTTTGTTAAAGTAACAGTTTGCTTCAGCATTGTTCCTCTGCTGTGAATTGTAAATTCTGTTTTAGCTGGTTGTCCAATGGTCAGGAAGCAGTTACACAGAAATATAAATATATATAAAGCTTTATATATTTATATATATAAATATATAGTAAGTGTGTGTGTATATATATATATAAAAAAAAGATAGAGTAAACTTTTTTAGAAGAATCTCTACCTTGAAGTTTCAAAACACAACCTGCACTATGTTTGTTACTGCATCTGCTACCTGCAGGTCCCAAGGAGCAGCAACAGCTAATGCTGTGACTGTTGTATTGCAGACTGGGGATATAATGCACTTGGGTTAAATAAAAATAGGAAACTCTGGTGACAGGAGGAATGAGGAATAAGATAGGAACAGAATTGTTGTGATTTTGTTTTGGTATTTTGCTTTCAAGATAGAAAGAGTGGAGGCTGCTTGGGACAGCAATAAGGAAAATCACAGAAGATATTTGCTGGTGGTGGAACAACTGTTCCAGAAGGAAATGTTTAAAAAAGTATCAGCGCAGATTTTTTTTTTTTATTGCTTTGCAATTCTCTTCTGTCCTCACACCCTGGAAAGGAGCTGAGCTTAGTTTTATCTTATGCTCAGCTTGTCTTTTGAGGGCTGTCTAGTAACTATGGGAGTTAGAAACAGCCTTGGCTTGAAATCCTGGTCTTCTGGCAGTAGGTGGGTTCTGCTGTGCTCGCTGCTCCTGTGGAAGGGTAAAACACAGAGAGTGCAGATTAAATCATTTAGATGCAAATGGAGAAGATGGGTAAACTGGGAATTTTTGTCTTGAGTAATAAAATGAAGTAATTCTCTTAAATTACGTTTCAGTATTTAATGGAGGATACCAGCAAGATGAAGAAGGTGGTGATTTTGTTTTTGTTTTTCTATCTGAGCAGTTGACAAAGGTTTTTGGTTTAGCAGATATATCAGTTTGGAGACAGAAGCTATACCTCATCCTATTAGTTAATTGAGAGCTGGAAAACATAGAAATTATGACATTTTTCTGGAGTTTCTGGTTCTGTCTCAGCTTCCAAGTTTTGCATCCATTCTTGGAAGGACAGCAGGCAACATTGTGTTCATTCCTACAAGATACAGGGGATGAAAAAAGTGGAGTGGTGATAAAATGCTGTAACAGAAAACCTAGCTGTGCTTGAAAAGCTTCCCAGGGAAGACAAAAGCACAGTGGCGTCTCTAACTTTGGAAGAAAACACCTTCTCATTCAGAATTACTGCTGTTACCTGACAGTCAGCTTTGAAAAGTGCTTTTCACTGATGTTGGTGTAAATGAGATTCAGAATGCATCACTACAACCCTAAATATCGCCCTTGTGTTTTAAGCTTTACGGGAAGATCTGCATTGCCTGGTGCTGATTGCTTTGATCGTATAATGCTTTTGCACTGTAGCACAGCTCCGCGGCTTGCCAGGCTTCCTTCTGGCACGCAGCCTGACCTCGCTGCAACCCCAGAGGCTCAAAGCATGGCAATAGTGGTCTTGTCAGCCTTAACTTTGAACCTTTTTTTTTTTTTTTTTTTTGCATTTGGAACTTTACTTCTAACTTAATGAATCCTTCCCCAAAGAGCAAGTAAAATTGGGATCATTAGCTGATATCAGTTCAGATAGCTACACTGGAGTGGATGAAGTTATCTTGATTTATAACAAACTGCCAATATTATAGACAGTGTTTTTCTTTGTGTTAAAATACATATGGACTGTGTAGTTGCACGTAAAATGATGTGATGATTTCTTTTACTGTTTGGTTGAACAAAGTCTGCATTAAGATAACGTAGAATAAATAAATATAAAAAGCAAGTGTGTTTTACTGAGGAAGTATGTATTGTCTGTACAGGGGCCTAGAGTCGGGACCATGAATGACTTGAATTCAGCTTGCTCTACATGATCTGGCTGCAGAAATAGTGAAACACTAAATTTCAGAAAAACCTGTTTTTGATGATTTAGGGACTCTTTGACAAAGCCTCAAATATGAATGAGGGACACTATAGGAATTTTGTCCAAGTGACTAACACTGATGATATCCCCAAGAGCAGAGTGTGAAATAACATCCATCCATCCCCACATAGCATATGGGAACCTCAACTAAGTGGGCAGGTGATGCAGTACCTGAAAAAGACAACCAAGAATAAGAAAAGCCCTCATGAAGGAGTTCTCAAAGATGGAGAAGAGGGAAAGCATCCAATTAGGAACTTGTTAGGGTGGAAGTTAGAAGCACAAAAGCAGCCAAAAAGTATACAGGACAGATAATTGCAAGTGAGAATGATTGCAAGAAATGAGAATTTGAGTAGTGTGAATTTGTTGGAAGGAGAAATGGTGGTGTCGCCAGGCTTTTTGGGCAGGACTGGACTTTCCAGGTCTCTGAGCATGTCTGGTACTTGGATTACACAGCATCCCAGACAGGACCAAATGTGGTAACCCGTAGCAAATGCAGCAGACCTGGAGCGCAGGCAGGACATCCCCTTGGCCCATGGGGTTGTGGTTGTCTTTCTGGTTCCCGGAAGGCTTTTATCCTGTGCCAATGAGCAGGGATGACAGGGAGCAAGTCCTTTGGTAAGCAGGGAGGCTTCCTGCCTCTCAGCAAAGGCAGGCGGTGGAAAAGTGTAACCTCCCGGACGTGAGTGCTCCCCGACAAAACTGGAAAGGCAGATAGGTTGCTTGGGTAACAGAAGACTTCAGAAAAAAAAACCCCACAAAAACCTGAAATGACAATACCTTTTTATAAAAAGGTGGTAGTTATTAGATAATGGATATGAATCATTAATGACCTCAGAAAAGGTCACATTCACAATGATAGAAGATATTTGGCTAGTAGGCAGCATTACGCTTTCTCCAATAGGCAGTTTGGCTTGAGAGATCTGCATCCAATAGCTGTTCCAGCACAGAAAAAGAATGTGCTGTCTCCGTATGTGCCTCCAGAAATCAGCAGCACAAATTCCTAATGGCCTGGCTGTGCACTTTGCTTACTTGTTTAAATTGTTTTGCTAATGTTGTTCTACAGGTGATGCTCTAAGTGGCTGCTTTGAATGCAGGCAAAGTGAGAAGCAGTTGACTGTGGGAAGCATATTTGCATTATATATGCACATATGTACACAAATTTTATGTGTATATACAAATATGCTTTCTTATCTCAAAATGAGCCATCCACCAGCCTTACAGGCTGATTTTTTTTTTTATTTTTGTTTTTTAACAGCAGCCTCCTTTGGTGTCTGAATCCTTTGCTATAGTGTATAGGTCCTATTTTGTATAGGACCTGTGGCTGCTGTGTATTTTTAAAACAATGCAAGGCATTCCTCTTACCCATTCCTTCGCAAGGCTATTTCCTGGTATTCAAAGTAAGACTTTAAAAGTGGTATTGTGTTGTTTGCCAGAATATCACCCAGAGCTTACTGGAATGTAATTTCTTGAGTAGGTATCCCTTGAGAAATGTCATGCAATAACCTTTTTTTCTTTCCCTGCTGTGTGTAGCTGTTCCTTGCAAGAGTTGAATGATGTAGTCAGTCACACTTGGATGACTTCTGTAGGTAATTTGCAGTCATCTCTTTTTTTTTTTTCTTTTTTTATATCCTTTTTCTTGAGCATGTGAGAGTAGGTCTGCTGGCAATCTATTGCATGAGATTATAGCAGCCAGTATGAATGTACTTATATTTGTGTTTGAACACACATGTTTTTATAGCAAATGTTGCTTGGAGAGAACCAGGGAAGGTCAAGGAGCCAGCTGGCCATCTAATACCCTCATAAGCAGCAGCATGTGTGAACAAATTTGAGTGAAACCCAAAAAATGTTTAATAACCATTAGAAGTATGGAGATTGGATTATGAGTTGTTTGTCCTCAAATAAAAGATAATGGAAGTATTTCAAGCAAACTTGATGCTGTGTGCCTGCTGTAGGGATGTAACTCTTGATTTGACTCATTTAAAAAAAAAAAAAAAAAAAGGGTGGGGGCACCAGAATTTAGGGTTTGTTGTTTGTTTGTTTCCCCAGTAGTATCAAAAGATTAATACAAGTAAAATGAAGCTCTTACATAGCTGTTATAAAAACTAAGAAATGTAAAAGAGCCACAACCAAAGAGGCTCGTAAAGAAAATGGCTTAGGAAGATGACAGCCTCAGCTGAAAGTCATGGCAGGCCTCTCTGCAAGATGATTTATGCTCTTATTATGTGTGATGATGAGTAGCTGGTACCTCTGTCACCACAGCTCCTAGAAAAGATTTGGCATGAGGTGAAGCGGATAGTGCTTTCAGGTGCTCCCCTGGGTGGCAGGTAGGCAGTGATAGAGCCCAGGTTTTGTTTCCATGGTTGCCTGTAATTGCTTGCAGCGTGGGGCTGGTCAGCTGAAACGAATCAGGGAAGATCATCAAGAAAGGAAGAAATAGAAAAATCTTCAGGTAGACCCCAATCAAAACATTTCTTGAAGAGAAACTGTAAGGCTATTTGTACATTTGTGTATACTTAGTTTTTAATTTAACTATAAATACATAGAAATTACTATAAAACATTTTAAAAGCAATTTTGCAGTAGAATAATAATGAAAAAACCCAGAAAGCTGTTACAATATACATTCATTAGAAAACAAATGTGAGTGAGCAGGTTAAAAACTAATACTAAGAAGACCTGATCTGACACATTAGGTACATTCAGGTTTAACTCAGATTTATGTGCAGTTGTGGATACCTGTTGTGTACATTTAAAAATAAAACAAAACCCAAACTTGTGCATACATTGTACTTGGATCTTTCAAAAGGAATATTTGAGATGTCCTTCCATTTTGTTTACTGTTCTCATGGATCTATATGGAAAATAAGTGCTAGTTTTCAGATGCATTAACTGTGACCTTTGGATACCAGCAAGGTCACTTAAATTTCTTTGGGAGTTTCCTGAGCTTGCTGAAGCTCAGGAGTCCCTCGAGATTCACCTGGGTGAGTGGGTGTGTGTAAAAGGCAGGTCACTTTGGATATTCTGATCATAATTCAAAGATGGTTTTTGGCGGGGGCAGGGGGGAACTTAAACCCAAGCAGCATCTTCCTTCGTCTTGATCTGGGTATGTCCCTGCTGGTACGTACAATCCAGTGTCACTGTTGTTTTGCAGGGCAACTTCACTTACTGTGTGGCACTTGCTTCTGTGGGGTTTGGGATTTTAATTTATATTTGTTAGTTGTTTTTTTTATTATGGTATGATGCAGAAGGCTCCCTCCAATACTGTGCTGCTAGGTAGGGAAGGAATAGCATGTCTCAAATGTAGGCATTTGATATAATTTATTGAGTGTTACCATTTACAGAAGTGTAATACCTTCTAGAAAGACAAGAATGCATTTATGAAAAATGAGTAATCTTGCAGCTCCATACGTACTGATCAAATTTTTTCACAAGCTAGGGAAAAGACTTGTAAATACTGTCATCTGGTTACAATTTCTGTTTCCCCTCAGTAATTTTTCTTTAAAATCCTTGCACAACTAAGGACTGCTCTGTTATATTCTGCTATGAATTTTGAACTTGGTGCATAGGTATTTGAGGGGAATAAAAATGTTAATGAGTTTGGGGTTTGGGGTGAGGGGAGACTTAATTTTTCTACTAATAAATATGGGGGGGGGGGGGTATTCCTGTAGATCAGGAAAGGGGAAGCAGCCATCTGCAACTTTTTTCTTCGCACAACATAATAATGTGTTGAATTAGTAGACCACTACAGAAGTTTGAAAAGGTCTGTTTGGCCCATGGTGAGGAGTTGTCCCATCCTGCCCTGCAAAAGAAATGCAGGGGGTTTACGGATTGAATGTTAATTGTACTGTGTACCACTTTTCATCTTAACAGCCAGAATTCTTGGTTTTGTTGCAAGAGTACAGTCTCATTGATTCACTGAACTTTCTCCGTTGAAGAGAGTTGAACAGGACATGCTTTGTCAGCAATGATTTGGGAAATAATGGAGATCTTCACCTGTTTATTGCACTATCAGATATGCAGCCTTGCAGGTGTCTGTTTTTCAGAAGTAATCCACAGAGGCTGTAGCAATGTTATGAGATTGCATTTTAAGTAATTTTAAGCACAGGCTGCCATGGTCTCCTTCTTTCCACTTGCCCTCACTAACTACCAATACCAGTGCAACCACCATGAGCCAGTTCAGGAGCCTAATCTGGCTAACAACAGATCTTTATGTGGAGTTTTCAGCTGTGTTGGCTCCCAGACCAACGTACCAGAGAATTGCATGGATACCAATATATATAAAAGGCTTATCTAATTCAGGAGTAAGCTGGTTTTCTACTCACAGGGAACTGACCTATCTGAAGATTTGTGGAAGTCTCTCAGTTTCAGTGCAGTGCTTTTCCATCTGTGTCCTGATGTTTCTCTCTATTTCCGGAATAGAACAAGCTTGTGCTTGTAGCTGCAGCCTGAGACAGTAAAAATCCTTAATGAGGAGGAAAAACGCTTCCCAAAATTTGTTGCTTTTTTTGGTCCTTCTAGCAAGGGAGAGAATGAAATAAAAGGCAATGTATCTTTATAAATTGCATGGTTTATATGCAATGTGTATTGGAAGACATCTGGGAACATGAAGGCTATTCAGATAGACTAAGGAAAAGGTAAAGTTGAAAATCAGCTGAAAGCTGTATTTTAGTACAAAATCTTACACCAAAGAAACAATGGGACTTGGTTTTAGACTAAAAGAATCTATGCTAGTTATTTGAAAGGTTCAATAGCATTTCAATTAAGATTTTGGATTTGGGATTTGTTAGTCCAAACTGATGATAAGATGTGCCATGCATTTCTTGTTTGCATGGGTTTTTGATACTTCAAGAAAACTGATACACTAGTAAATAGCCTGCATGTCTGTAAAGATACTTTGGGTTTTAGGGACAGATTCAAAGTGATCAATGTTATGTAGCATGGCTAAGTTTTGCTTCTAAGGCAAACTGTTCATAAACTTGTTGCTTAATGGTTGCTTCACAGAATTTAAGATGACATTGTTACTAAATCTCACCTACTGGCTAACTGTATTTAAAGCCAAAAGCAAAGTCTTTCTTGCAGTGTTTGTTGTTCTGTCTGTGTCATGGGCCAAAAGAAGCTACTGTATGACCTGAGACTTCTTTGTGCCTTAAAATTTATGTGAGCTTATTAATGGAGGCCAACCACCAATAATAAATTTGGGCTGCGTGTATAGCACAACAGTTCATCTCCTCTGACAACATGACTATGAATAATTTATAGATGTAGTTATACTGAAATTTGTAGGGGTCATTAGCATTTTAATGAAAAAGATACAGCTGTTGTACTAAATCTTCACTTTTTTTTTCTTTCTTCTCCTCAGTTAAGCGTTTCGATCCATACTTTGAAAGTAGCTGACAGCGTGCGGTAATGTGCTGACTGGCACTATGGGCAGGCGGTACCCGGGGGCTCACTATCGGCCAAGCAGCTCATGTATGTATGCAATTGGTCTAATTTATTTGTTGCTTTATTACTTTTGAAGGCTGCTAAGTTTATAAATTTTAAAATAGTATTTGTAAAGGATGCTGACATATTCTAATCGATGCCAGCTCTCCTCTGTGTGTACCCAAATGGTAAGTATATTGATTTATGTTTAAACTGCACAGGTGTTTCTAGGACTTTAAAAAAAGCAGTTTGCAGTGTGACTTGACCAAGTCTACTGGAGTGTGCTGTTTTTTTGAGCTGTATTTTTTGTTCATGGTCTCCAACTGCATTTATTATAGGGTTCAGAAGTTTAGCTGCTGTTCCTCTTCACTCCCATCTCAAGTTTTTAGTACCAGATACCTTCAAATTAACAAACTACTTGAGCTTATCCTAAAATGTCACTGTGCACTGTAGCTTTAATTGCTTACAACTGCAACTAGAGTCTCCAGATTATTTATATGCTTGAGTTCAATATTATTCACGTTGTTTCTTCCTCTGAATTGTATCCTGTTGGATTATATTACGTTATCTCTTACTGAAGGTTGTCTTCTGTAAAAGTGCAAAGCCAACTCCTAAAATTTATCACCTGCACCTTCCATTGACTAAGCAGATGTCTCTCATGCTAGTGCAGGTGGCAGCCACCACACTGCAGTGGTTCCACAGTGCAGGCTGTGTGAAATGAGCTGGCGTGAGCTTCCCTGGAGAGCTGTGTGGGGTAGTACCCCGACTCCAGAAGGCTGCTGCCAGTCCTTGTGCACTTTCTGTTGATCCCTCAGGCTGCTGAGGTGAAGCTGTGGTAGGTTAACTTTTGCGTTCACTCTTCCTTCTGCTATCAGAACAACATGATCCCACATGGCTTTTCTTGGCATCAAAGCAGCTTAAGCAGCTCTCACTTCTGTACTGTTCTTTCTGTTCCTTTAAAGACTTCTTTAAAAGCCTCAATCACTTCAGGCATCCAGCTCCGCACATACTTGCATTGGCTGATTGCAGTGAGAGCTTACAGCTGTGGCAGGACAGGGACTAACTATGATGGCTTTGCCATCAGGCATGAGGAACTGCGTGGCAAGGTCCTCTATTCAGAACTTGACTTTGTGGGATTTTCCCTAACCTCAAGGCTAAATCCTAGGAAGTAGTAAAGCATGTTTATTCTCACTGCAGAGTAGTCATGAAGATGTATGTTAAAATGGTGCATTGGAGACAACTTAGATGCTACTTGTCTTGTTTGTCTTGGGTATTAATGTTGGGATATTGTCTATGCTAGAATGGAGGAAATAAACGGTTGTTACAGTTTTGACAGGTCTTTGGTGGTCAGGTGCTGGAGCACAGAATTGGACTGATGACTTTGAATCACTTGACGTTAAATCTAGACACTAGCCTTCAAATGTGTCCTCTCAGTGTACTGCAGGTTATGATATCAATGTCTCATGCCTAGGTTTGAAGCTCAGACCTATAAAATGATGTAGTGTAGAGGTAGGTAATCAAGTCTTTCCCATTCCTACTTAGAGAGAACAAGTAATGGACATTAAATTCTTACCAGAAGAGCCTAGGATGTTTTTTCCTGTTGTCTAGCTGAGCAGTTGCAGACAGTAAAGAAGTGGAATTGTTTGCTTGGGGAAACAGTGGGGTTCCCATCATCTGCCAGGGCCAAAACTTGGTCAGAATCAATTTGTACGAGAGCTCCCTCTGAGGACAGAGATATCAAAATATCCACTTCGTGATTGCTCTATGCTTTTGTTAAGCCAAGTTTTCCCTTTCCTTAACCTGTCAGGGTTTCTAAGCCAGGAAACTTGCTTTATTTTTTAGTTTTGTTACTGTATGATATGTGCAACTTCCTGGTGCCTAACATATAGTAAGTGCTTTGGACATCCAACAATAATGGCATTGAAATTGCCCAGTCTTGGGGAAATGCAGATCATAATGAAATCTCTGATAGCAGATTAGATCTCAATGAAAGTGCTGGTAAAATACATAATTTTGCTTTTGTTTACTTTGCATAAATAATGAATAATTGTACCACCTCAGCTATTGTATTTCACATTCACAGTTGTTGCAATCTTTATGTTGTACTGTTAAGGACATGGTGCAGCCTTAAGCCTTAGTCCCTGACTTTTATCTTCTGTCTGTATATACAGTAAAGTCTGTGAAGGGAAGAATTAGGTCTGTGTGGAGTATGGCAGTGGTATTGCATCTTTGGTGGTGAGACAGTATTTCATCCATTTATGACATTGACCATTTTGTTGAATGATTTCATACATTTAATGAATATAATAGTGGGTGGTCTTAGGAGAATAGCAAGAGGTTTTATATTCAAGGAAACATGTCACAATTTAAATAGAAAGCAGCTTATTTGAAACCCAGTGCTAGTAAATGTATTTGAAATACAGGTGCTAGAGATATAAGAAACAGCAAGGTGTTTAAAATGTAAAATTGAAAGCTGTGAATTTAACAGGTGCATGCTAGTTTAGACTTTTTAACAGTGTAATTAAAGAGCAATGATCTCTCTTGATTACTGACAATAAGCAAAGCAGTCTTCGGTGTATCCCTGGCTCTGTCTAGCACTGCTTGTCCTGACTTCATGCTCCTTTGTGTGCCGTTTTGTTGGGTTTTCTTTTTTCTTTTTCTGTGCTTTTCTTGTGAAAAATAGGGACTAAGGATGTACAGTCTCCAGCTACTGAGAAGCTAGGTTTTGTAAACAGGTTTCTTTCATGAACTTCTCCTGAGCTTTGTTGATATTTTTTAATATTTGCTCAGAAACCCCACTTTTGTGCGTTGGCTGCAGCAGTTCTCCTGAAAACACACTGCTGTTTGTGTTGTTTAGGTTGCCTCAAATTTTCTTTCGTACTAAATTTTTTTTTTCTATGCACAGGTAAAAAGGTTTTGTATGTCTGAAAAAAGCTTTTTAATGAGTTGTCCATGCATATCCTGTCCCCAGCATAATAATTTACTTTAGTCATTTGTAGTGTTTTATACAATGTTGAAATCTGAGCAAAGTGTTTCAGAGAAAATTGAATTGGTTCCAGTGCCATTCTGCTGGCATTAAATGCTCAGGAAGGGTTTAAATAATAATAATATGCACAGTTTTGTGACGGTACTTTAAAATCATAGAATGTCCTGCGTTGGAAGGGACCCATAAGGATCATCAAGTCCAACTCCTGGCTCCACACAGGACCAGCCGAATCAGAGCATATGACTGAGAGCGTTATCCAGACGCTTCTTGAACTCGGTCAAGCTCGGTGCTGTGACCACTTCCCTGGGCAGCCTGTTCCAGTGCCCAACCACCCTCTCAGTGAAGAACCTTTTCCTGATATCCAACCTAAACCTCCCCTGTCGCAGCTTCATTCTGTTCCCGCGGGTTCTATCACTGGTCACCAGAGGCAGGAGATCAGCGCCTGCCCCTTCACTCCCCCTCATGAGGAAGTTGTAGGCCATGATGAGGTCTCCCCTCAGTCTCCTCTTCTCTAGGCTGAACAAACCAAGGGACTTCAGCCTCTCCTCATACGTCTTCCCCTCTAGACCCTTCACCATCTTTGTTGCCCTCCTTTGGACACTCTCCAATAGTTTTATGTCCTTTTTCTACTGTGGCGCCCAAAACTGCACACAGTACTTGAGGTGAGGTTGTACCAGTGCAGTGTAGAGTGGGACAATCACTTCCCTAGACCGGCTAGCAATGCTGTGCTTGATGCACGCCAGGATACGGTTGGCCTTCCTGGCAGCCTGGGCACACTGTTGACTCATATTCAACTTGCTGTTGACCAAGACCCCCAAGTCCCTTTCAGCATGGCTGGTCTCCAGCGTCTCATCGCCCAGTCTGTATGTATAGCCAGGGTTGCCCATTCCCAGGTGCAGAATCCAGCACTTGTCCTTGTTAAACCTCATGCAGTTGGTGATTGCCCAGTTCTCCAATCTGTCCAGGTCTCTCTGCAAGGCCTCTCCACCCTCGACGGAATCAACAGCTCCTCCCAATTTGGTGTCATCTGCAAACTTGCTCACGACACCTTCTAGACCTACATCCAAGTCATTTATGAACACATTAAAGAGAACTGTCCCTAAAATTGAGCCCTGGGGAACCCCACTGGTGGGTGGCCGCCAGCCTGATGTAACCCCGTTTACCATAACTCTTTGGGCCTGACCCATCAGCCAGTTGCTCACCCATCACGCTATGTTTTTGTTGAGCTGTATGCTGGACATTTTGTCCGGAAGGATACTGTGAGAGACAGTATCGAAAGCTTTACTGAAATCTAAAAAAATTACATCAACTGGCTTTCCTTGATGAGTAACCTTGTCATAAAAGGAAACTAAGTTTGTTAGGCCCTTCCTCTCACGAACCCGTGTTGGCTGTGACCAATGACTGCGTTGTCCTTCAGATGTTTTTCGATAACTCCCAGCATAATTTTCTCCATAATTTTACCAGGCACTGAAGTGAGACTGAGAGGCCTGTAGTTACCAGGGTTGTTTTTCTTGCCTTTCTTGAAGATTGGAACAACGTTTGCCAGCTTCCAGTCAACTGAGGCCTCTCCAGATTCCCAAGACCATTGAAAAATAATTGAGAGGTCTCGCAATGACATCAGCCAGCTCTCTGAGCACCCTGGGATGAATCCCATCTGGCCCCATGGACTTGTATGCATCCAGGTGGAGCAGCAAGTCCCACACAATTTCGGGGTCAGCTGGGAGTTTATCATTACCGCAGTCACGGTCCTCCAACTCGGGGCAACTGGGGTCCCAGAGCCTGTCATCAGTGTTGAAGACAGAGGCAAAGAAGGCATTAAATGTCTCTGCTTTATCTATGTCCCTGTTAGTAAGGTGACCATTCTCGTCAAGTAATGAGCCGATATTCTCTCTGGTCCTCTTTTTGTTATTAACTTACTTAAAAAAGCCCTTTTTATTGTTGCCCACAGTACTGGCCAGTTTCAACTCTAACTGAGCTTTGGCCACGTGAATTTTCTCCCTACAAAGGCGAGCAGCATCCCTGTAGTCCTCCCACGTTGCCTGACCCTGCTTCCAGGGGACCTGACTTCCCAGGGGACCTGACTGACTAGTTCCCTGAGCAGCCTCAAGTCTGCTGTCCTCGTATCCAGGGTTGAAGTTTTGGTGGCAGTTTTCCTCCTATCGCCAAAGATTTTAAATTCTACCACTTCATGGTCACCATGGCCAAGATGGCCACCAATCGCCACTTCCCCCACAAGACCTTCTCTGTTCATCAGTAACAGATCTAAAAGGGCACCTGTCCTCGTTGGCTCCTTTAATAGCTGTACCAGGAAGTTGTCATCGAGGTGTTTCAGGAAACTCCTGGACCTGCTCCTATCAGCTGTGTGGTGTTCCCAGTTGACGTCTGGCAAATTGAAGGCCCCCATAAGGACAAGGGCAGTTGATTTAGAGGCCTCACTTAGTTCCTTAAAGAATAATTCAACCCAACAAAAAACCCAAGCCCTCTTTTTCAGAAGACATTGGAAGTGAGGAAATGCAGGAATTTGTGGATGGCAGTTCTCGGCACTTGCTGACCTTTGGAGCATGCCAGGGTGGAGGCACGGTCCTGCAGTGGCACGTC
Source organism: Balearica regulorum gibbericeps (assembly GCF_011004875.1). Classification (NCBI taxonomy): domain Eukaryota; kingdom Metazoa; phylum Chordata; class Aves; order Gruiformes; family Gruidae; genus Balearica; species Balearica regulorum. The sequence continues at coordinate 56,173,785 of NC_046187.1, forward strand.
AGCATTCACCGAGAGGAAGGAACCTGCTTGCGCCTGGAGCTCCACGACCATCCCTTGCTGCCCTCAGAAGACGGCGCCATATCTCCCACCCTTAAGTCATCCTCTTGATTTGTGGCAGACAGAGGTGGACTTCTATTTCTTTTTTAAATAAGAGATGCCTAATAGTTCAAAATGATTCAGACTAGGATCAATATAGAATCATTTATTGATATAACTCTACCAATATAATTATTAGAGCTAACTGGAGTTTTATTTCAGAAATTTGTGGTGGAGGGTGAATTTCTTTTTGTTTTTTTTTTTTCATTTTGTCCAAGTAATCCTTTTTGGGGAAATAGCATGTTGAAGAAATGTTCATATATCAAGGATAAATACGGAAAGAAATATCCCTTGTGGGAAGGCACTCCCCTAGACTGCGGAGGGAAGAGGTTTGAGTCTCAGTTCTTCCTGATCCTCTCCCATGCTAGAGCTGCTGTTATAAATAATTCAATATACTTGAGGGCAGAGAAAGCAGGGTTGATTTTATAAACTTAGCGTTTGATTTCCCTCCAGGAACACTCAAATTTTTGCTCTGTATGTGTCTCTTCAGCTTCCCAAGCTGCGACCTTCTTTTGCACTGGGGCAATCCCCCACTGCTGGTCTTGCAAGGGTGCTGTTGCTTAATGGAACTGCTGAAGAGTCTTAGCTTTGTTGCAGTGAAATAGGGAAACAAACGTGAGAATGGTGACGTTATAAATAACAGCAAACCTCTGAAAAAAAACCCCAAACTTCCAGTCTTGCAGCCGGTGTCAGTAATTGCATTGCTATCATTAGCCCAAGATGAGTTGGTGTGAAAACATACTGTGGAGTGGCTCTTTGGGCTTGGCTTGGAGCCACTTCCAGAATAACAGAAAACTCACTCAAAGAGGCACTCTGACCCCCAAGGAGGAATGTATCTACCATTCAACTCTTGGTAGAAGCATCCCAGTAGAATTCTACATCTGCAAAATTCTGCCTTGTGTCTCCTGACCTTTTCTTTCCAGAGAAAGATATCTTGGTGTAAACGAGACTCGAGCTGTAACACTGGTCAGGTTGTGGTCAGGGGGAGAGTTTTCTGTAAAGTTGCTGAAAAGCCCCACGTAATCGTTGTTTAGCTGAGGAAAACCAGGAATACAGATGATTAATGGAGTGAAAATTACAGAAGCACCCAATGACACATACGTTATTCTCCCTGTTAAAGCCTCTCTTGTTTAGGTTTCTACATTTCCTAGGAAGCTATGTGGAGACTCGCACAGCTACTTCATTGAGGCCTCTTGGGTGATCCTGGTGAAGCCCCAAAACACATACTGGTTTCCACAGATAGGAGCTGACTTGGAGTCTGCAGATAAAAAGCTTTAAGAACTGTGTATTACTCTGAATGCATATTGTCACTTCTGGTTTTATTTCTTAGCATAATTAAATAGTACCCCTATCTCAGGATCCTGACAGTTTTGTTTCTTCTTCATGGTAAAATCAGAGGTAGAGTGATCTGAAGGTGAAGGTTTCCTGGTAACTCCACTTGGGGTTGTGCGTGTTCACGGAGAACCACCATGGTACCAGATTTGCATCGCGTGTTGGTCCCCTTTCATGGGAACCCCAGTTCCTTTGGTGTTCAAGTGCCTTGTGAAGATCTGTGAGCTTGTAGATAAGAGTAGAGGATTTTGGCTTGCACGTCAAGAACTCAAGACTCCTTGTTGAAATTCAGGCCAGTAATACTAGTAGCTTGTTCTTTTCTACTTGTTCAATGTCTTCCACAGCCAAGTTTACTGCTCGTTGAAACTGAGCCCACTTTTAGCCACGTTTCAGTGTATTTAATATAAATGCAAGTAAGTGCAGTTGCTTTTTTGTTATGCTGTCCTTCCACTTTATTATGGATTGATCTGTTTTGTTTATGGGGAGCATAAAGCAAGTAAGATACTCTGATTTTACTTATAAGCATGTGGGTTTGTTGTATATATGAGCAGTATGGGTAGAAGTTTCTCAGCATAGCACAACAGCATTCTCAAACAGCTCTATTTCCTACAGCAGGCCGAGATTAAATTTATTCCTGTATTCTAGTCCCGTAATTACATTGGGAGAGCTACTGTATGGTATTTTAGTTATCTCTCGGCTTTCTGTCAGCTTAAGCAGTACTGCAACGCTTGGTTTATAAACTGTTTGTATGTTTTGAAGTATTTCTGATTTATCCCATTAAACTTTGGTCGAAGACAATACGCAGCTTTGCAGGCAACTTTCAGCCTTGCTGAGATGTAGCTCTTTGTGTAACAAGTCTTATTTTAGTTCAGCTTCTAATGGAAAAACAAACTAGAAACATGGAGACCTTTTCTGGTTTGATGCATCCTGTGCTCTGAAATATATCTTGTTCCATTACTGAGAGCAAGGGTTTTGTGGGTAGGACATGTGAGTCCAACTTTAAGACAGTTTTAGCAGATGTAGTTAAAAGTGCACATATAACAACCCCACCTAGGTGAGATACAGAACACTTTTAATGTATGTGGAGCAGAAGCAATTTTGTCAATGTGCAAAATCTTAATTTCCTTTCCTTGAGAGGCCTGATAGTCTCATTTTACAAAACCTGGGAATCAAGCTAATGCTCTGTTCTGTGACCAAGACTTGGACTTTTTATTTTTGCTCATAGTTCTCAATTTACTGTTAGCATTTTGAAATTATTTGCAAACACTTATGAATTAATGAAAGTAGAGGTTTTCATTCTTTATATTGAGACTTTTGATATACATGTATTTTTACTTTTTTATATAGAGTTGTAGAGAGTTTACTGAAAGATTATTTCCCATTTAATTGATTTTCAGATTTTCATCTCTAGAGCCCAATTTGACACTAAGTACAACCTTCTAAGTAAGTAAATAGTAAGTAAACAATTTTGGTGTACCATGCTCTTTCAAATGCATTTTAAGATCTCAGCTATGAGGCGGTGATAATAGGTGGCTCAAAACTATTGCTACCAGTCTGGGTCAATTTCTGGATAACCTTGATAAGAGCTTAATGTGTAACTAGCCATAAATTTATTATATGTCATTCAGAGGGCAGACGAAATTGTAGCAGGTGAAATCATGATGCCAGGCCATCAGAAGTTAAAATATATGAGTTTAAAAAGAGAAGCTGAAATGTCTGCATTTTTCTGTATGCACTTAGTTGTTCTTAGAGAAGCGGATTGTGTTGAGGAGTATGCAGTGTTGTTTCTAGGTTTTGCAGGAACAGCCGAGTGTTTGCAAGCTGCAAACAGCAGGGCCACAGACAAGATGTGTGGGAGGTGGTTAACGATAATCATCTATTTAATTTTTTTTAAACTTTTTTTTTTGACCAGCACAGATGCTGTGCTGGAACTTAACTCATCCATTGCATCTGACAGGGGCTCAGTTAGCATTTTTGCTCCTTCTGTTAATAATGCTGTGACCTATGCTTAATCTCTTTCCTACTTTTGCTGCCTGTGTCTCCTGATCAAAGAGGTTTGTACTGGGCTAGTGCTGTTACAAACAGCAGGAAAGCTGGTGCTGGACTCAGTGCGTTTCTTTAACCCTGTTAAGGAATCAATCATCTTTTGAATGGTTCTGTTTCCTGATTTAGGAGCTGTTGAATGATCTCACTTAAATTTATGTGAGGCTGAAAAATCCCTGGTCTGAACTCAATCTGAATCAGTCTAAGTCATTTTATGTGCCAAATCCATGGCCCTTGATTCCTTTCTATTACTTCATTAAGCATATGGGTAGGCTGCCTGTCTTACAAAGCATGTTGGTTACCTTTTAATTTCCCTGAGAAAGCTTATCCTAGCTCTTTTTTTTCATATGTCATTGTGCTTTGGTTTTGGTAATTCTGATCAGGTTCGATTACACATTGTTTACTTTCAGACTTGGAAAGAGTTATTTTTGGATGGTGCTTGAGATTGAGGTTGCAGGATATGGAAGACCAAGTCCTCCTTGCTTTGTTTGTCGTCTCAGTTGCAGAAATTAAAGTGATGATTTCTGAGTTTGTCTCTCTGTGTAAGGGAGAGTTAAGCTTATGCTTGTGCTCTATATTAGCACGTGCATTTGGAGTTGTTTGTAATTAACAAATTAGTCTGAGGTGTGATCTTTATTGTAGAGATTGAGTAATTTATACATTGATTAAAAAACCCCAAAATGTTAAGGCTCAGGAGTTTAATTTACTGAACAGGATTAGAAAAAATGAGTGAGGTTTACTTAGCAAATGTTGCTGTGAATGTATAGAACTGATGACAGAAGGTCTTATTATCTGTGCTTGCAAGTAGCCAATAGATAAAACACACTCCATCTTCTTGCCGTGACAACACTGTTTTTGCCTGCCAGACTGTTCCATTCTACACAGGGGGAGAAATCTAATTAAAGGAAGAAAATTGAATTTGGAAAACACTTAGTATGCCATCTTGTTTTTTCCCTTACTAAATGCAGGATTAGTCGTGATTGCATGTCATGGTAATGCCTTATATAAATGAAAGAATTACTCTTTATTTCTCCAAGTGATCATTTGATTTAAGAATACTCTAGTAGCATAACATGACCCAGGTTGACTGCAGCATGGTGTTTCAGTCAGTCAAATATACACTGATTATTTAGGTATATCTATCTTAATAAAATTATAAGTAAAGGAACAATGGATCTGGCCTGTTTCTTTTTGTCATTTTTACTATTTTTATCTTTTTCCTTTGTAGCTGTTAGAATCTGATTCTGAGAGGCATCTTGTCTCTGAATTTTTGCTGGATGAGGAATTTGGCTGTGTGGGAAGGGGGAGGGAAAAATGGCAAATGGGAAGACATACTCCACTTGAGTGCCAGAACTCATTGCAGGATCTGAAGTTGTTTTTTCCTTAATAACATTATTTAAAGACAGATCAGCTTTCAATTTATGGATTTCCATCAATAAAAGCATCACTAGAACAGAGACAGCACTGCTGCTAGGCTGTTGCAGTTGGTTGGCAGCATGATTAGCTCTAAAAGGAAAAATGTCATTATTGTGGCAGCAGGGGCTCGCAGGGTGCCTCTTGGGGATGGAGGAGCCAGGACAGAAAGCTGGTTACTGGATGGTGATTTCAGTAGGACAAGGAGAAGCAGAAGTAGCTGGAAATGGGAGAAACTGTGTTTAGCAAGCAGGTCGAAGTGGTGATTTTGTTCTGATGTGAGGACAGAGCCAGGGTGGAGTAGAGATGGCAGCAGTGATTCCCTGCTTGGGCAGGGGACTTGGACTAGATGATCTTGAGAGGCCCTTCCCATCTTCAGCAACTCTGAGATTTGCGTGGAGGAGTCTACAGATGGGTTTGAGCACACATGCAAGCTGCTTGCAGCCCTGCTCCTTTCCTGCTCTTGCATTCCCCAAACTGCTCTGCCCACCATTGAAATTTTCTTTCCTGGCTTTGCTGAGCTTTCTCTCTCCAGCTTCCAAGCTCAGTCCAGCAGAGATGCCATTGCCAGAGGGAGCAGTGAGAAGAAAACCACTGGGTGTAGGAACATCATTGGTTGCTTTGATCTACCACAGCACTTCATTCAAGTGTTTTCCTTCCTTTTTCCCCTTCTGAAAGTGTTTAACATCCCCTAGAATTTGTGTAGATATGTAGGCAAGGAGCAGCATGATGACACTTAACACTAAGAAAGCTTCTAATCTCAATTCTGATTTCAGCTACATTAATCTAGACTTTATTAGGATGCTTTCAGCCATTAGCTGGTCCTAGCTGAAGAATGAATGTAGATGTGAGAAGACTGTATTAGGATATTTAATTAAGAATTAATGTTTTAATATTGGAATTCACCCTTTGAAGCAGAGTGAGCTAGTGTTGAGTTGCAATCATTGTGTAAGAGGCTTTCTCTTCAGCTGTTTAGGCTTTAGCGTATAGGACCTGAGGCTGTAGCCCCGTGGCATGTGTTTGTCATTAAATGTTTTGTACTCCACAGATACCCTTGCAAAAAGGCAATCTGCTTTATGACAAAGGTTTGTATTTCCTATGTTTCCTAGACACAACAGCAGAAATAGTCGTAAGTGCATAGTTCTCCCTGTCTTCCAGTGTATGCGTCATTCACATCCAAACCAGAGACTTTAAGGCAAAAAGAGACTTTACTTAAGAGAAGATGGCCAGGAAAGGGTCCCATACAGGAGCTTGCTTCCTAGCTTGCTTTTTATGATTCCCTCCTGTGGGATGAACCCTGCAGACTATGCTTTCTAGTTTCAGGTGCTGGATTCTGCAAATTTTCGTGTGAACATGCCTTACTGCTGTGTTTATTTTTACCAATGCTGCTGTAGTTTCCCGAGTAAGCTGTAGTTGGGTAATTGCGGAAAAACACTGATTTGTCTAATGTCATGAAGTTTTTGCTACAGTATGCTGATTAAAACTGGAGAATATTGTTGAACTTGTGCTCATAGTAAAGTGTATATTAAGAAAAATGTCATAGTTATTTTTAGTTGCTTGTTCTCATTGCTGTAGACTAGCCTCTCCCATACTTTAATGATTGTCAAATGTCATTGAAAGCTCCAAAGATCCTCACTGTTACATTGCAGGGTTTGTTTAGAATGCTTAATGTCTCTCAGGAGCTTCTGAAATGTGGTATTTTTATTTTATGTTTTCCTTTGGTTTTAATTCTTAAATGATCCCTCTTTTCAGATTTCAAATTATAATCTATTTCCTGATGCATTGCTGACGCCCCGTGAGCCATGTCAGAAGTACTTCCAGGTCAGATGCCCTTTAAAAGATTCTGCTATGCAAATATGTGAAACTTTCCTCTTCTTTTCCTTCTTCTTCCCAGGCCCATATCTCACTTTCATTTTGCACTTATACATGAAAAAGAGCAAGCACTTTATTTTCTTTTTAACAGTGCCTTTTTTAATAAACTCTCTATTCGACTTTTAAAAAGTATTCCTATAGACAATACAATGCAAAAACGTCTTAGTAGAGGTAAAGACAAATAGGTCACACACTTTTCTGTTTGCAATGGCATTTTCTCTCTCCTCCTAGCTCTGTAAGGTTTATGACAAGATTGAAAAACATCAATAAAACCCATTCAAGTAATAGCGTTATTTGTATTATTACGATGCTTAGAAAATTGGAACTACTTTGTGTTAAACACATTATGGTGGTGAAAGTATATTAATCTATATCTGTAAGTATGTTTCTAAACATTAGAATTATGCAGTTGAGAATTGTGATTTGTTTTAAAAAGTAAGCAAGCTAAAACCATTAATGAATTGCTATGACAGATCTTCTACCTACTAAGTGCTGACTTAAGCACCAACATTTTATGAATACGTTGTTATTCCCAGTAATATTAACATCCTAATTATTCTTAGTTTTTCACCAGAGTCCAATATTTTTTATTATAATACCCTATTTTTACTTATAACTTATCACTGTTCACCTCCTTTAGCTGAGGTATACGTATCAATTCAGTGATTCCTGGTCTGCTTGTTCATCTGTGTTTGCTTTTCAGCAGAAGGCAGAGGAGTTGAAAAAAAGGTGCCCTGTGCCAGTGGCCAGGCAGCACGGGGAGCTGCCCGAGCAGGGGGGGACAAGGTCTGCCTGCAGCAGGGTGCCTGGATGCAGGACACCTGACACAGGGTGTTGGTTAGCTGGCGAGGGGCATGGCACCAATGTGCGTTAGGTACCCCAGCAGCGAGGGAGGCAGGGTCGGTGGGAGAGACAAAATAAAAGATACGGGAAGTCAGTGATTGGAATTTCAGTCTTGGAAATTAGAGGCACAGGAAGAAGTTGCATTTCCTTGAAGTTTTTAATTAGAAATTTGGGATGTGCTGCTTCTGGGAAAAGTGATGTGTTTCAAGTTCTCACTGCGTCCTGTATAGAAGAGGAGGGACAGGCTATCGCTCTTCTTCCTTATGCTGTTCTACTATGCAGTCTAGGGGGTTTTTTCAGTGCATTTAAGCATTTCCTTGCATTGAAATGTTTTCCAAGCACTTTAGTTACTCCTGGTCTGGTAGCAACTTCTGCCCTTGAGATGCAAGACCTGCGCCTTCCTATCTGTATTTTTTCTTCTCTTTTTGCCTGTTTGGTTGCTTCCCTTTTTCCCCACCTTTATATCTGTTTCTGTGAGTGGAGGAATGCCATCTGCGTGTATCCCAGCGTGTGGCTGAGACCGCAGTCCTTTGAGAGGACAGCCTGCTCCTCTCTGTGCACACCTTGTGGTACCGTTTGCATGTCCATTGATCATTGGATTGTGATGATTTCATCAACAGATCATTTGAAAAGGGAATCAGGAGGGGAGGTGGTATCTAGTGAAAGGTTCATTTTGACATTTTTCTGCTTATGATCATACACCAACCAAACTTAGCACACAGCACTGCTTGGGTCGCAGACTTCTGAAGGCTTTGGCTCAGTCATTGATCAATGTGCCAATGTTCATCATAAATCCATGGGTGAGCTTTATCAAGCAGATTAGTAAAGTGTAATACATCTTGTTTCAGTGTTTCTGTGTCCATACTCTCACAATATTTTTGATAAGTGAAATGCTAACGGCAGGAGACTGGCTAAAGATAATCTGGCAGGCAGATACTTAATCTTTATCTAGGAAGATTATTTTTTAAGAAATTTGCTCAGTGGTAAAAATAGTGGCAAATGTTGCATAAAGCAGCTCACTTGTAACAAAGAACAAGAATAAATTTCAGTCTTGTTCCAGATTGTGGCAGTTGTATTTATTGATGAAAAAATAAATGCTTGTTTTAATTTGCTGAAGCATAAAGTAAAATATAATCTAGTAAATTCCGTAAATACTGTACAATTCCATAAATTCTAAAGGTCAGGGAGTGGGTCAAAATTATCCTGCCTTACTAATTTATTTTTTGTGCGACTTCCAGATTGTCAGACTTTTAACTGATTCAGAAAAAATACAAAGCAGCCAGTCCATAAACACAGGCCATTTTGTGTTTTTAGATTGAAACATGTGCTTTGGTAACATTATGTAGGATCAGATGTGACCTTGCTTACATTAGAGTTGGTTGGTTTTAGGCAAGATGCAGAAAGCAACATTTATTGATGTATTTATATGAGAAATACATTTATCAAGTTCCTTAAAATTACGTGATGCTTGTGTTTTAGAAGTCTTTTGGGACTAAAGCTGAAATTGCCTGTAAGATGTTTGTTAACTGTTACCTAAGCTGCTGGGTTTTGCACAGTGTGTGGGGGGATATCTGTCTTCTGAAGAATTTGCAGTTGGTCTAGACTGACTGGGGCTTGAGGAAATGGCAGACATGAAAATTTGTAAAATGTAGTTTAAATTCTGTTTTGAACAACTTTTAGAAGTTTTTCTAGGTGAATGATTCAGGGAACAAAGTATATACTTGCTCTGCTTGGTTTTAAATGAACCAGAGTGATGGTTGGAAGTGTGCAGCTTTGACAGCACATCAGAGGGAACACTAGCAACTGTGTGTGTGTTTAGGTAATGCTGTGAAGTGCTCCTTTTCACTCTGTGTTTATGTATATGTTCTTTTAAAACCCATATATTTAATCTCTTGTAAATCTGTACAGCAGTCAGTTCTGTCATATATCAAATATACAAGGATGCAGCACAACTCAGCTGGAATGATCTGTCATCGGCTAGCTCAAATTATAGCTTTTCATTCCTGGATAAGTCCCAGACACATTTTTATGTGCAATATAAGCAGTTAGTGATGTCTGAGAATTAGGAACAACAGAAAGGGTGTTTCATGCTGTGGCAGATGGGAGTGATTTATTAATTGGCCTCTAATTTGGTTGCCAGGTGTCAAACAGTGACTTCTACAGTATGTAAATTGAGGTGCTCATGGAGTATTTGTGCAGATTACTGGGAGCCATAAATAGGCAGCACAAGAACAAATGATAGTTTTAAAAAAAATACACTTCTGATCATTTTTTTTCATAGTCTGAAAATCTGTTCCCTCAACAAATTTAGTATTTTTCAAAATGTGAGCTGTGCCCCTGGCTAATAAAAATGAGAAACTTGTCTACAAGTAGACAAAAGAATAGTTTTCTTTCACTGTGGAATACATGTGCTCTGCCCTAGGATGTACATTTTATCTTTAAGTTTGAACTTTGCGAGTGAGCCATCTTCATCTCTGGAGCAGCTCTTTTTTTTAAAGTTCATTAATTTAGAGCAGGATATTTTGTCAAGGGATCGCCCCCCACAATCAACTACAGTATTGTGAAAGACTCTACTTTCTGTATTCCCTGCGTTCTCTTCCCTGCTCTACTTCCCCCTTAAAAAAAAAAAAGAAAAAGAAGAGAAAATGCAGGTGTTAAGAGGCAACAGCTGACTGGCCAATCAGGCTTAAAATTAACAGTGCTTTTAGTTCTACCCTAGATGAAGAAGGAGCAGCATATCTGCCTGTGGTCTGCTTAGAAATTTCTGAATTTTTCTGCTTCCTAGTGATGAGCACTCAAGGAGCTCTTCCCCTCCTCCTCGTCAGAGGTAGAGGTGAAATGCTAAAATGAAATGATGGTAAGGACAACTTCTGGACTCCGGGGCATTTGCAAAGGGCACTTCTCCTGTCCCCAGGCCTGCCTGTAATAGAATCAGACATCAAAAAACCAGCCTTAAAACTGCCTTGTATAGGGTCAAGCTTTCTGGTTTTTCTCAGCTTCATGGTGCTAATGATCTGTCTATATTTTTCTGCCTCTGTTTTTCCTTATTTAATAAGCTAAGCTTTTGTCTATTCTCTTACCCACTTAGGTTGTGGTAATTTTCCTACTATAAAGCAATTATGTAAAGTGCCACATCCCTTTACCAGAAGCCCTAGCAAAATAGAGTATATAATGAATGTATTTCACGACTGTTTCTTTTGCTTTTCTAGTCGATTCTGGCGTGGACGCGTTGGCAGCGTTTATGGCAAGTGGCAGCACAACGGATGTTGTGAACCGCAACAACCCCGCCACCCCACCAAACACCCTTAACCTGCGCTCTTCGCATAATGAACTTCTGAATGCAGAAATTAGGCACACAGAAACCAAGAACAGCACTCCTCCGAAATGCAGGAAAAAATATGCGCTGACTAACATTCAGACAGCCATGGGTCTTTCCGATCCAGCAGCGCAGCCCCTTCTGGGGAACAGCTCTGCCAATATAAAGCTGGTGAAGAATGGAGAAAACCAGCTCAGGAAAGCCGCCGAGCAGGGACAGCAGGATCCCAACAAAAACCTCACTACCACTGCGGGCATAAACGTAACTTCTGAGAAGTTTGAAGGCAAAGAGCCGATCCCGCAGGATTCCTCTGGCTGTGAAATATTACCCTCGCAGCCAAGGAGGACCAAGAGCTTCCTGAATTACTATGCAGATTTAGAGACGTCTGCTAGAGAGCTAGAGCAGAGTTTTGTTGCGATGGAAGATAAATCTGCGCAAAGCAACAGCCAGGCTTCTACTGTTATTGTCAATGGGGAAGTCCTGCCCCGGAAACAAAACAAAGTGTCAAGCCCAGAGGATGGCCAAGTTGCCACAGTGTCATCAAGCCCTGAGACTAAGAAAGACCACCCAAAAACTGGGGCCAAAACAGATTGTGCCCTCCATAGGATTCAAAACCTGGCCCCGAGCGATGAGGACTCCAGCTGGACTACGCTGTCCCAGGACAGTGCCTCGCCAAGCTCACCTGATGAAACAGGTATGCAAGTAAAGGCTGCTTGCAGCCACTGGTTTAGAAATACGTTGCCTAACTCATTGCAGCTGGCAGGAGAGAGGTGATTTAGCAGTGCTTTTGGTGGGGAAGTGAATTGCATCGAAACACAAGCACTGGGCTTGCACAGAGCTCCTTGTCCGCTTGGGAATGCTTGGCACCCTCAGCTCTATCCTGGCAGCTTTACTGCTGCTTTAGGAAAGGCGCCAGTGAATGCTATAGACGGGGTTCTACAACTATGCTAACTGCACCTTTTGCTAGTTTGTAAGTAGTTGCTCTTCACTAATCAGTGGGTACATGTTGTGAGAAGTACGTGATTATATGAAGATGCTAAACTACCAATAGCTGCCTACATGCAACAGACTTTTCTGAGCAATGATTTTTAGGTTCAGCAAAGATTTTTAGTTTTCTAATTGAAATTTTTCTGAGTGTCCCCCCTCTGCCCTGAGTCATTTGATATTCTTTTATTTTCAAAAAAAGTCCTCCCAAGCCTTGGGTCATTTAATTTCTGTGTTTTGTTTCCTTTGTGCAGCAGTTTCATACAGTAACTTAGAAGTTGAAATCATGGTATTGCATATTTTGGAAGCCTGGGCTCATTAATTATTTGAACACTAATGATGACTTCTGCACTGGCTCTGTTGTGATTTACAACAAATCTGTATTATTTTTAAAACTTTAGAGATCTCTAATTTACTCTAGTTATTGGACTTTGTTACTTTTTTGTATCCCAGCCAGTATATAAGGTACAAATTTGTCAAAATAAGGGGAGGCAATCCAGTTCTCCAGGGTGATGTAGGGCTAAAGAAGTTTATCATATCTTGTTTGTATTTTGAATGATTTCATTATTACAGCACAGAGATTATATACGGTTTGGAGGTCACCACAGTCCAAATCCACAGCTGCATTACATGTCTGTCATGCATGATAATGACAATAGTGATTCTTCTTTTAATGTGTAGGGGTTTTAAAATCACAACCAGAAATCCCCATTATGTGACATATAATGGATCTTTGGATCTTCTTTTTGATGTGTAACAAACCTTTGCATTGAGAGACAATTTTAATGAAGTTACCTCTTCATGTGCAAAATGAAAAAGTTTTCTGTTTACTAAAATTGCTGTTTGGGTTAATATTATTTCTTGGGATACTTCATATAATATGGGTGACATCACTGAAAACATTTTCTGGAGAAACTATCAATAGAAGGTATTTAGATAACTTCATGCTGAGCTTGTTGACTCCTCCTGCCTTTGTACTTGCCCCAGGTTTGGCAATGAGAAACTGTGGATAGAAAACTTATGTTCACTGAAAACTAAATTAGAGTAATTTCAAGTAGTCTGATTAAGTAAGAGTGGCCTAAGATCCTAAGAGCTAGCTTAAGTGTTGTTTCTTTTTAAATAATGTTTTCAAAATTTTCTTCCCACATGTGTATTGCCACTGCATGGTGTATGAGCAGCACTGGGGAAGGGGGATTTTCTGAGCTATTGTGAGGTGTCAAGAAGTTTGCTTTTTTAAGTAATCAAGTGTTAGCTGAGCTGTGGTTTGTTTGCACTATGGAAATAGAGGGAAACTTTCCCCTGCTGTGTATGGGGGTTTCCTTGCTTAAAATTAGAATTAGAACACATAAATTAATAAAGTCCTCAGAGCTCACCACTCTTCTAAAGCAGAATAAAGAGCTTTTTATACATTCTCCTCTGCCTTCACCATACTAGCAGTCAATGTATTATAAACAGTTAGAGAAAAGCAGATGTCGAGATATCTGAGTTTAGTCTCTATTAGGAAAGAGTTAAAAATAAACAGAAGGCCCTGAAAAACTTAAGCTTAATTGTTTTCACTAGGGATGCATCACTGTTTAGACAGAATCCTCCTGAACTCTCCTTAGGGCAGGATACTTTTATTTGTGGTCTAATGCAAAGGTATTTTCAAGAGACTCAACTCTTTTTCTGAATGAGGCAGCAAAAATAAGGCAACCGAATTTAAAGATGCAAAACAACTGGCTGGATATTAAACAAATATTCATGTTGTTTACTTGTAATGTTGCTAAACAAATGTAATAGAGCCTGTTAATAAAGGGGGCACCGAACACCACAAGCATAGTACTGTATAAGAATTATGGTTTGGGGAAACTCTTCTTTCTCTTCCAAAGAAATGATCTATATCTGCTTCTTGACAAGAACTACGTTGACTTCAGCTTTCAGAGACTTTTTTATAAGGACTTTTAGCTGTCCTCCACTGGCCTCGGGACTAACTGCACCCATCTGGCTGACTGCTGCCATTCAGAGCACGTGTTGTGAGTTACCAAAGACCAGCTCCAGATGTCTTTAAAACTGCAAATGGCACAGAGCTGGTTTTAAATCACAGCGAATGCTTTTTCCCCCCCCTCTCCAGAAAATTTCCTTAGTCTAGTTTTCAAAGGAAACACATCTTGTGTTATTACACCCTCTACCTATTCTTTCTTTCCATCTCTATGTATTCACGAGTTTCACCTACATTTTATGAACCTGTGGGGTAAACAGCAGAAGTGGATACTCTAGAGCCCAAACCTAGGGCAGAGTGAGGGTGGTGCCAGTGCCATTTTCTGTTTGTGACTACTTTTTTAATGAAGCTCACCAGAACATCTGTAGAAGGCAGGCACATTTCTTCAACTTCCTATCACCTGAAAAACAGTTTCAGTGGAAAGTTATCTCTCCTTAGTAAGGTGCAAGTCGCTATGTAATAATCTCTAATGAATTAGGAATGAGAATTCTCTGGACAAAAAAAAAAGAATTCCATTTGCCTCAAAGCCAAGAAAAATGCTGGAATATGCTTTTGCTTCCTGTTTTATCTTAATTTGAAAAAAACCTATTCCTTCCAGAGCAGGCAATAGCCCCATAATTAGGAAGGTCCCTGAGATGTGGGACACTCGGCGCTAGACGCAGGTTTTCTTGCTCTGGCACAGTTGCCCTCCTTGCTGTCTTCAGAGCTTTGGGAGACTGCGCAGTGCCAGCAGCCACTTTCAGCTCCCCAGCTTCTCAGCTTTTGGCTCACACAATGGCTTATTTCTCCCTGGTTGAAAATGTCATTCAAAGGGGTATCAAAAGTACAAGTGTCCTCTTTTTCAGGGAATACCACTGCTGTATGTGACTGCCACGAACCACGTGCCTGTCTGCTGCTGGTCTCTGAGCAAATCCAGGAAGGCAGTTTAATAGCTGGTTACGTATAAACGAGTTCAACCCAGTGCAAAAATGACAGTGATGAGACTGGTCCTTGGGGAACAGAAGTGTCACTCTTGTAAATAGAGTCTGGTATTCTGAAATAACAGTATGTCTGGGTAGAATAGCCTTCTAATACAATAAAAATTACAGCAAGTCATGAATTACTCAGATTTATACCAATGGTCAGTTCTGCTTCTGATTTTAACCAGCATCTTTGACAAAATTAAAATGCATATCCTCTTAAAAGCCCCATTTTTCCTTTGCAGTATCTATCTGATATAGACAACAAGTATGTTATTTACTACAGAGCATGTTTTCCGTGCTCCTGAGTGTGGAAGAAGATTTATGGTAGTAGAAATACATTCAGTTATACTGTGGATAAACACAAGTCCTATAGTACTAGAGGAAGAATATATTATCACCTATACAATTGTAGGGTTCTAGGTAAATATCCAGTTTTCAAATTTTCAGGAATAAGAGGCTCTAGTTCACACCCACTATGCGTCTTAATGGCCTGTCAACTTTTCAATACTGAACTAGGTTTTTTTAATCCTGCATGTTACTGATAACAACGTATCAGGAACAGTGCAAGTTTTATACTCTCAAACTTGACTTGACCATTTGCTGACTGTCTATGAAATAGAAAAGGTGACTATTCCTGTATATCCCCAGCATATAGGTGACATACTGTATGTGGAATAACTAACTGCATTTTTATCTTCCTTTTAGCGACCCCATATAAGAGGATTTTAGGGAAGAGAAAGTAATTCAGTTTAAAAGAAATAAAACCTAAAAGGCCACACAGTTACACAATGTTCACAGTAATGATCAGCATTTAGGCTCTACTGGTAGAAGGCCATAAAATAAATTGAACTTGAAAGATGACTCTCTAGTACACGCTGCACAGGGAGGCCACTTGCTGCCTTTGGGCAGTCAGGTCGGTTTTACCCTGTGGTTCTCGGTGCAGCTACCTAAATCCGTATCTTGAATGCTCAGATAAGTACTCTGACTTGAAATACAAAGTTTCCATGGTAAAGAGCGGTGATCAGAACTATCCCACTTTTGAACTGGGATAGTTAGTAAAAGTAGGTATGTAAAAGTGAATTAATGTGCTTAAATTCAGGAATGGGAGGATAGATATTTTCTAGAGTAAGTGATTAGCATCCTCTCCCAAACCCTGTTTGCAGCTACCAGAATTTGGGGCTATAGAAGAAAGAGGCTTTCCAGGATGTGTTGTATGGTCACGGTTGCAGTTTCATACTTACTGTTTACCAAGAAGATAAAGAACAATTCTTTATTTCATCAGAGCCATTCCTTTCCCTCCCTAAGGAGGGCTTGATTTAATTACCTGCCTGGTGGTGTCCCAGACAGGAGGCAAGAACTAGGACTTGCGTTCCAGAGGAGGAACCGCAGGTTGAGCGGGACACACATCAAGTAACACTCACAAATAAACCAGCTGGATAGAGCCGGCAACATGTACCCTGCAGTACAGAAAACAAATTTGTTCCTTTTTTTGGGTCTGGCTTTGTTTTAGAAATCACTCCTTGGTTAATCTCTGCTATATTGTGCCTAAAGGGTCTAGGATGGTTTGTCATACTCTTTCCAAACGCAGCTCTCCCAGCGTGACATCTCTCCCTAGGTGCTCCGAGGCTGGCGGAAATTGGGTTCAGTTGCTTTCCAGTGGCTGTGCTTTGACTACCAAAGCATTGCTGTGCCTAGCTCAGTGCTTTGGCTAAAATAGTATCCTAACTGACATAGCTTAATTAATTTTGATGTTATTCTAGCTGAACTTCTGGCCACTGGATGGGAGTTTAACAGGCTGGCTTATTTTGCCCTTGATATCTCACTTCTTGTTTGTTGCTTGTCTTTTCAGGGACACTTTCCGTGCTAGTGTAGTAAACTACATAATTTCTAATCCAGACAAAATCAGAGTGCTGCTTTATGTAAGTGCAGTGCTATGATTTTGAGTGTTTTAACAATGAGTATTTTCTACTCAGTAAAACGTATAGTTGTGAGGTAAACAAATGCCTGCAGGCCTGGCTGCTGGAACATGTGGAGTACCAGTGGGGAAAAGTGAAAGGCGACAAGGGAGAATAGAGATTGTGGTGAGACAGTGTGGGAATGTGAATGCCAGCATCGTGCTGCTGCCTGGGTGGAAGCTGTGGAGTAGTTCACAAGATTTTCAGAGCACCGCAAGTTTCCCTTAACTCCGTAGTGCAGTTTACATTGATGGGTACTGTTAAGAGATATTAGGACATGCTTGTGTGTTGTGGTAAAGTGGAAGACTCTTCTGAGCATCTGTAGGGAAAACTCAAGTTTCAGAGGTGGTGAAGAGCTTAATCATGTCTGCTACTTAACTTGACAAATTATGTTTGGAAGTTTTTCAGGCTTCTGTTTCATGGATGGACAGGTGTAATTCTGGATCCTGCATGTCTTCTCTGAGGTTGAATGTGTCTTGCTGAAGAAGTTCTTCTGTGTCTAGTATTGTACGTCTTCACAGGTCTCTCCTGAGACCATGAAAGGGTTCAGATGCAGTCAGACACAGGACCAAGCAAAGAGGAAGGGAAAACAAACCACAGAAGACAAACCAGAGAAGGTGATGGGGAAAAGTCAGGATCCTGATAGCTCTTTCAGAGGGGTGGTAAGGCAGGAAGTTGCACAGAAGAAAAGCCACCATCAACTAATACCAGAGTAACCACCACTCCTTTAAAAAAAAAAATAAAAAATTGCCAGTTCATAAAGCTGTGCAAGTAATAACAAATTACAACAAAAATCGATCCAGTAAACCTCTGCCTCAGCACTTCTGAATGCTGCATAGAACTCAGGCCAAACTTCAGTCCACCTGATTGATGCTTTGAAATGGGTATAGAAATCTCTGGGGAAGGGAAGGGAAAAAACAGTTTTACCTTTGGGAGGACGCAACCTGCGGGCCCCTGTTCGTTAAGGCAAGCTGAGAACATGGGTATATTCCACTAGGTGCGTTCTATGTGCTTCGGAGCTCTTTGCAGCCTGTTTGGGTACTTGCTTGTCATTTTCTGTGCTCCTATATCTCAGCTGCAGGAGGTGTGGTAAAGAAACGGTATTGCCGCTCAGCAGAATGAGTCTCCAGTCTTTACAGTGGCCTTTTGGCCACAGTTAGCTTTTGGAGGATCTCATAGTTGCTGGGGTAGCAGCGATTCACCTAGGTGTACGATGCCAGGGATGGCTGGTAGTTTTGGGAGTTTCCTGTTCAGAAGTGTTTCCTGCCTCTTTGCAGCTAAATACCCTGCAAACTGGAAACCCAAAGCCTGGGCCCCTGCAGTTGTTCCCCTGAGCATCTGCAGTGATACCAATGTCAGGCACCAGCAGCAGTGGTGGGTTTGTCTCACCACTGCTCTCAGCAGAGGAGAGCACTGATGGGGGAACAAGAAGAGTTGTAGGGTAAGAAGGAAGGAAGGGTCAGAAGATGGAAGTGTGACCTGAAGGCTTGTTGAGAGGAGTGACACACTGGAGGGGGAAGCAAAAAAAAAAAAAAAAGAATAACTGCAGCTGTGGAGATAAACGGCACAAACTGAGGGGAAGCTGGAATAAGCAGGAGCTGGAAGGTTCATAGTCAGCAGGCTACGGCAAGCGGGACTGGCACAAACACAGTGACAATAAATAGGATGGACTAAGATTGAGAGTAAAGCAGCAGAAGTGAGTATTGTGGAATTTGCGTGTGCTTGAGGCTGGGATGATATTTCACCGAAGTTCTGAAAATTTAAAGCAGGCAAAAATAGGAGAACTCTGGGTGAAAGTCATTTAATACTGAAGTACTGCTAAAAGAAAGTAAAATTCTAGCTCAGGACTGGATTCAGGGCCTGGTAGAAGATGTCTGTCCAGTGAGGGACACAGACCTAGATTCCCCTCAAGTTCCTGCCCTCGTATACTTGCAGGTGTAGGTATTTCTTTTAATCTCCCCAAGTTAGTGGCTCCTTTAGACCCCAGTCTTTCAGTGCACTGGTTCCTCATGTGCTTAACTCTCACACAAGTCAGCTTTAGCTGATTGAAATGTAATTCAGCTTTAATTAACGACATGGGATTGGCTGAATTGGGGTCATGGGTCCCTTGAGTCATAACTGTGCTATTGCAAGCTGTGGTATTAAATACACAGAAACCTGTAGCATGTACCACCAAGACATGGACTAGATGGTAATGCAGACAGCCTTGGGTTCATTGCTGCTGTATCCAGAGGAGGTGGGTAGATCCAGGGCAGTACTGAGCCATCTCTGTGGGCCAGTAGAGGTTTTGTATGATGGGACTTGGCATGCCACAGAGACCTTGCTCTGAACTCAGTCCTCACTTGAGAGTGGATGTAGTGTCCCTGCCTTAAGGGACATGAAGCCTTTCTTGAGCAATCCCATGAAAGCACATGCATTTGCCATTAAGGCTCAGTTGCTTCATTTTGAGATGTATGGAGCCCCTGGGTACTCAGCATTAGATCGTAAATGTCCAATATCAGGATGCCACAGAGCTCAAGATAATAACATTAAGTGGGTTTCTTGTAATGTCTGAGATCTGGATTTCTAAAGCCTAGCAGTGTGTCCTTTGGTTTGAACAGTAGATTTATCCATGATACTTCAGTGATGAGAAATCCTCGGGGGGAGAGGGGACGGATGACCCCAAACCTGAATCATATATTTTTGCTCCCTGCTCATAGTGTCTCTGGGGCATTTCTATCCATTTTTGTATGGTGTTGTGTTGCAAGGATTGTTTTTAACCACTGTTGTGTTGATTGTTTTACATGTACATTATTTGATACACTGGACTAATTTATTACCTAATGTGTTTTTAAAGGAAAAGCCTTGAAGTAGTCAGCCTCAGCTATTCATGAAACTTTCCTAATTAAACTATTTTTACCCAAACAGTGACATAATTTAATATTAACTAAATTAATTTTTCCCATTATTTTGTTTTTAATTGCTTTTGAATTGAGATTCTGCAGGGCTAAACTTAAATATGAAACGCTTCAGTTATTAACTTGGAGATAGCTGCAGTGCATTGAGAGATAGGTGTAGTAGCACTGTCATAATACTCAAGTGAGAGCTGTAACTCTGTAGGGCATGTTTCTTGTTTGTATGTAACTGATAAAATACTCTAAATCTAAGGTTATGGCTACTTTTTCTTTTTAAAAGTGGATATTTGGCTCTTTCCTGACCCTGAGAAGTTTTCAGTGAGGAACAAAGGAGCCCATCCCTCCTCCCCTTCTCAAAATGAAAGCCAAAATGCACAACTGAGATTGGCCAAATTAATTTTTAAATTAGAATACATTCCCATTTAGACTTTAATTTAATTTTATTTCTACTCTGCAAGAAAGAGACCGTCAAGTTACCCTGGTCATTTTGGCTGACACAATTCTTGGCTTTGCTTAAATTATTGATTATAGCAAGGGGAGGGACTTTGCAATGCGAGCAGCGCTCTCACTAATAGAAGCCTTTCACTAAATCAATTTCTACCATTGCTGCAGTGCACCTTCGGGGAGTTGGAGGTTAGCAGCCTTAAGAAGAATTTTGTCTTCAAAGAGTGGATCTTTGCCATTCATTTTTCTAAGCCTTTTTTTTTCATGTTTATACAGGCAGCTAAGGAGAAAAAAAAGAGTAGAAATATTTCCAGGGGTTGATTTGCAGGGTGAGGGGCTGTTCTGGTCCAAAGTTGAGCTGATTAAATCTTGATGTGATTGATATCTAAAGGCTTGTGGGCTGAAAGTACTGTTTCAAAAGCTTGTCTCTTGAGCAGAGTCAGTCAGAAAATACATCAATGTCTTGCAAGCTGGAATCAATTCAGTAGAGAATGCACTGTATGCACATGCT
The DNA here is from genome assembly GCF_011004875.1 of Balearica regulorum gibbericeps. Taxonomy (NCBI): domain Eukaryota; kingdom Metazoa; phylum Chordata; class Aves; order Gruiformes; family Gruidae; genus Balearica; species Balearica regulorum. The sequence continues at coordinate 56,194,428 of NC_046187.1, forward strand.
GCTGTAATTCCTGTATAGCCATCCCTCTCATTTTTTCCTGGCTTATTAGAAAACGCTGTCATTTATATGGTCAACATGTAGTATTTCCTCTGTTACATCTACCGGCAGTTGAATGGGGGTGGCTTTTCTTTTCTCCCACCAAAGCACCATTCCTCGTTAGACTAATTAAGTAAGTGTCTGTTTAAACATAGCAGTGTATTTTCCCATATTTGAGTTGGAGATGCTACACAGAAGGAGAATATGAAGCTGTTGGGACATGTATATAGCAAACTTAAAGGATGCTGGTAGCAGATCAGTACATGTTGAACTATACGGGAGCATCTAGTAACTGTAAGTAACACTTCTTTTTTATTTTACTTTTTTGTAGCTCTGGTTGACAATGTCACTTAGCTCTGGATATTGAATACAATTATTTTATCTGTTGTTAAAAATTCTGCTCAGTGGAAGCTTAGCTGGTATCTGACAGGTTAAGTTGCAGAGTGCATGGTGTGCAGTTAATACTGTAAGGGTATCTTTATGGATGCTCATCATTTCAGTGGTGAATTGACAAGTGATGTTTTAGATTTGTGATCCATAGAGTTTGAAGGTTTTTACATAGGTTTAAAATACATTATGAACCAGACTTCACACGTCATGAATTCCTCCCCTGGGACTGCTTTATTTTCCTTGCAGTCAAAGGGAAGAAAAAAGTCTGTCTAAATAATGTAGGAGCAGTACATCTAGTCATTCCCTAAAGTTCAAGGTAAAGCAACTTTTGATATACTGAGTCATGTTTTGGGGGTTGGAAATGTGAGGCGGTTTATAGCAAGTATTTGATTGGGATCTGTCAAAGAATATTGACTAATATCTTGGACTTTTTTTTTGTTCATTTTGCCAACCCTAAATCAATCAACTTGTCCAGGTCAGAAAAACAGTCTTTTGTTGGAAAACTGGTTCACGCAAAACCTTTACACAACTTTTTGTCTTCATTTGTGGAATTGTAATTAAATAGTATAACTGTATTTGCTCCTTACAAAAACAAACTAGTAATAAGAAATAGTGATCTGGTGTGGCTTTTGTAAAATTATTTGAAATTTAGTTCAATTTTTTTTTCTTTTGTAGGCAAGCCAACATCATTTGTCACACTCTGTAGCTGTAGCAGACTTTCAAGATAATATTTGGTGTTAAACTCGAATTACCTTATTTTCTTTTGTGCTTAACTAACCCAGAATAATGAGTCTCTATTTTTTGCCACTGGAGCCTGTCAGCAGATCGACTAAAGAACTTGGTGGTCTCCTGACTACATTAATTTCCCATGGTTAATTGTGCTGAAACGTAACCAATGCTTTTTAACAAAGAGATCTGAAAGGTAGGAAGAAGACATCAGAAAAACAGAGATTTCAGGGCGAAGCTTCCACTGGCATAAAATAGGAAGTTTACTTGATTTTTTTTCATATAGGATTGTTTTTTTCCACAAAAATGGGCGTGTTGGGCTTTGTAAAGTTGTATTGCCTATGAGTATTCAGGATATGTATAGGAAATAAGGCCCTTATGCAACTATCACAATGAATGTGTGATCGTTAACAGAAGATGATTTTTCTATATTTCTCTTGATTTCATGTTATAGTTGAATTCTCACTTTCATAACTATATTCCAGATTTCTGTACTTTAAATATACCAGGTGTACTTCTTTATGGGAAGCTCCTCTTTCCTAAGATTATCTGATCCTACAATTACTTCACAGGGAAAATGCAGTTTCTTGAAAGAGGCTGCTTTGGGAGTAGGGTGACATGGAAGTTGCTCCATTCTCTGTTCCTCCCAGTGGCTTCTGTTCATATCCACTTTGGTTTTAGTTTCAAGGAGCTGGTCGAGAAAACAGTGGTGCATGGTCCAGACTGCTTAACACTTCCCAGAAGAAACCTGGCTTTTTTGGGTGGTCAGGTGTCTCTAACTTGAGAGAGACTGTTGTTCATCTGTGACAAGCTTCAGCTGTCCCAACATAAAATCAATGGAGCAGTGACTCAGGAAGAGTTGTGGTTTTCCAGGAATGATGCACAAGGGTGGATTGTCTGTCAGGTCTCTCTGCCAGAAGTAGAGATGTTGTTTACGTGTTTGACCAACAGTTCAGGTTCACTACTTCCAACTGTTGCTAACATCAGTGCAATAACTATTTGACAGTATTTAAAAAAAAAAAAAAGACAAAATGTACTGATTTAAAAGTTGCACTCCCTGCAGACCACACTTGAAATATTCTAGTAATAGTAATTACTGGTTGTATTTTTTTAACCTTTCTTTTATGTATTCAAGTATACAACAGAAACTTCACTGTAGGTGAGGGAATATATCTAGCATTTGCACAGTAGATCTCTTTTGTTTTCCTCTGCTAAACCACCCCATCTGCAGACAGGGCAAGTGGACAGACTGAGCACTGGAAGCACAAAGGCTCTTCAGAAGTGAGAGGAGCTCTTTTATTATTAACACATTTATTTTACATCTTCTCTTTAATTGCACAAGAATGCTTATAGATATGCATTTATAAAGGCTATAGTACTGATGAATAAGGAAAGAATAAATGCTTCAATTTACACCAAGAAAGCAATTAAAAACTAAATGAAAATGAAGTTATAAATTTTTCTTGAAACAAATACACCTTGCCCCGAAACAGGAGTCTCAAAAGAATGTGTCTTCAAAAACAAGAATCAATTTTAGTTCATTTAGGATTAAGCTTTCATTCTAATTTTATTTTTCAACTTTTTTTTGAGAGGGAGATATGGGAAATTCTGTGGGTTGTAAATGAGAGGGTTTTGGTTGTTTGGGGTTTTTTTTTTTAATGAACAAGCTGCAATTTTCTCATGATTCTAGGAGCTGGGGATTTAAAAAATACTAGATGTCACAAAACACAATAAAAACTATAAAAAAATTCTGTCAAAAATGCTGAAAACAAGCATAAGTTCACAAGAGTAGTATTTAATTTCTCTAGTGTGTTATAAGTAAACTTTTTGAAAGGAATGAGCCTTGCAGCTTGAATTCTGCAATGATGAACAAACCTACTACCTCATTTGGTCATACATGAAAGGTCTTTTGGTATGATGTGGTTTGTTATTTTATGACTTGCTGATGGGTAAGGTGGTGGTTGATGTTTAGAAGAGAGAGAAAGCTCTCTTTGTTTTTTCCTTCTGGTAATGTTACTGCAAAAGGGTCAGTATAAAGGCCACCAGATTTTGACTTAGTTATTTTTCTTTTGGTTTATCACTTTACAGATGCTGTGTCAGGATTGTATGTTGTGCTGGCCAGAGTCTTTTATCTGGGTTAATTCTGTTTTCAGAAGGTGGCAGGATTCACTGAGAATTCGTTATCAGTGCAGAAACACTGAATTTCTAACTAGCGTTTCACATCCAGTATGTTGCTCTCATCTCCCCTTCCTATTTCTGAATTTTTCTGGAATGCAAATCATATAAAGGAAGCAAGACTGTAAACATTTACTAACATAAGAGCTCTTTTGAACTGTAATAATTGTCATATGTAAAAGCCTGTAGTTTAAGTGGGTGTTAATTACTTCTCAAGAGCAGTTAGCTCTGCAGTAATCACTAGATGAGATCTGCTTTTAGTTACTCTTCTTCATGGTAATTCTAATATGCTCCCCTTTTTTCATAAAGATATTTAAGCCCAACAGATGTATTTGCCTATAAAGAAATTTTTACCTATTAGATGGCTCTGTACAATTTAGTATAAAAGTAGTAACATCTTCCTTTTAGATACATGTTAATATAAAATTGAAGGTGACAAATGTGTAAGGAGAATAATACTCAGTCCCGTAACTCCTGCCTTGCTGTTGTCATATGAGGTTATTGTGTATCTCAGGGTAGGAAACTCTGTACCTTTGTACTTAAGAGAACAAATTTATTGTGGATTTTCCTTCTAGGAATATAAATATCCCTTAGAGGAACCTTGGATATATCTGTCTGAGGGTTCTCATATCAGATGTGGCTTTTTTAGTCTGACCCAGTATAATCATTGTGGTTACTTTGATAAAAGTCTTTCAATAATGTTAATTCCACTGTTTCCAATGCAAACTAATATACTGCCTGGAAGCTAGAGCTCACTTCTACAAGAGTTACAGAGGTTGCAGTTCAATTTTGTACACCACCAGATAGCACATCAGCCTGTAAGAATGGCTGTATCCAGCAGACCTGAGGCTCATGTAGTTCTTTATTGGTTGCCTCTGACAGTGGTCAGTAGCAGAAACTTATGGGAGCAATAAAAATAAAAACCAAAGCTAGCATAAAGTGGTCCTTCTCCTATTAATCTTACTCACTTTCAGCAAGTGGTGGTTTTAGGGCTTTCAGACTTGCTATGTATTCATGTTATCTTTTTTAACTGCTCTTGATAGACTTTTCTAATATGAATTTGTTTAATCATTTTTGCTCCCATTTGTATTTCTGGCATCCACAACATCCTGTGACCATGAGCTCCATAATTTAATTATGTGTTGTATGAAAAAGTACTTCCCTTTGTTATAAAATTGCTCTCCAATAATTTCATTAGGTGCCCATTGCTTTTCTGTTATAGGAAGCAGTAAATAATAGAGAATGATCACTTCCTTTCCATTCTTGCCTTTTTCCCACCATTCATGATTTTACAAATTTCTGTGACATCGTTCCCTCCTCATCATCATCATTCCTTTTCCAAGCTCCAGAGTCCTGCTACACTCAATGGCACTGCTTGCAGAAGCAGTTTTACCTTATCTTTGTGTCTTTTCCCGTTTTGCTACGTCCATTTTTATAATACGGCACATGGAAGTGCACAGGCTAGTCCTGTGATAGTTCAACTCTACATTAAAACAGTAGGCATCAGGATTTTCCTGATTTATGTTCCCAGCATAAACTTTTTCAACTGCCAGGGAGTACCAAGCTGCTACTTTAAAAAAAAAAAAAAAAAATTCATGACTTTGGTCCTTCCAGAGTGGCAAAAGGTAATTAATTGCCTGCCATTGTGTATGAGGATTTTAAGTAGCAGATCAGAAGAGTAACAGTAAAGGAACTTTAAGAAATTAATAAAAAACAGGAGGTGGACCTCTGTGTGGTGAAGGAAACTAAGTGAAGGCTGTGCATTGGAAAAACAGCTCTTGAAACCATGTGTGTCCTAATCCTGTAGGACCTATTTGCAGTCTTTTATTTTTGTGCAGCAGCAAAGGTAAATATAAATCTAGAAAGGGAAATCTTCTCATCCAGTGTAACTGGTTTTCCTGTTTCCCAAGATTACCTGCAGCCCTTTGGCATGTCCATGAATTCTAACGTTTTCACCAAAAATTAGATGCTGTGTTCAGCTGGGGAAGGACCATGCTGTTGCTTGTGCATTTCTTGTTTTATTGTTTGTGACAACTTGTGATGACAACCAGCTGTGTCTTTTCCATAGTGCTAATAGATCTGGATGGCTGGTGGTGGGTCACATGCTGGAGATCTTTTGTGTATCGTTTTACTGTGCTTTGGTATGTTTACATTCTTACCAAGCAAGTGTTTGTTTTGAGGGAGATTCCAGCTCCGGTTTCACAATAAAGGAAACTTTGAAGTTGTTACATTCTGGACATATGGAGCTTTAAGAAGAGTTTGTCCTCAAGTTTTCAAAGTGAGTAGCTATTTTGCTAATATACTTTACATTGAAGGTGGTGCTAATTGCAAGTGAAATTCTGTTGTGGTTCTGCAGAACTGTAAAATTAATCCCCCCCTTCTCTTTCAAATGCTTGTCTGGCATAGGACTCCAGTTGTTCAGTGTTAGGTTTGTTTCTGGCTACTTACTAGGATGATCAGTGACACTGTTATTTTTCTGGATGTTCTTCTAATTCATGTTAGTGGTCAGAGATACCTTTTCTAGCTCCTTAAACGTAGATTTCTGAATCTAGCTTCAGTTATGTGTATAAATCCATCTCTGTCAAAAATAAATACGCTTTAGTCCTGTACTGCCATGAAGTAGGTATGAGAATGAAAATAATGATATTTCTAATGGATGCTTTCAAAGATGATTAGCATCTCTGAGTTTGCTTAATACCAAAAGCTATCTGGACGGTATGAGTAAAGATTTAATAGAAAGTTTATACCAACATAGCAATGTGAAAAACTTCTGGGCTACGAGAGCCCCCTGTGCTCTATCAGCATGCTTCCCTCTCCCACGGGGGGTGAAATACAACCAGCTACCCTGACGTTTGTATCTGCTGTCAGAAGCCCCTGGTTATAAAGCCTTCCTGTTGTAGTTCCTACATGTTGCATTTCATATATGGCTCTGTGCATTGTGCAAGAGAAGACTTAGTTCAACTGAAGCAAGATTACATTTGAAAAGGTTAAAGTGTTGTGGGTTGTTGGTTTGTGGTTGTTTGGTTTTTGTGGGTTTTTTTTTTTAAAGTCTCTAAGCCTGAAGGTTGGGAAGTGGAGCTGAGTTTGCATCTTACAAGGCCTCAGTACAACCTTTAGCTGCCTGATGTGCCTGAGCTTCTCCCTGAACATCTCTCTTTGCAGGCAAACTGTAGGCCCTGAGGGCCAATGCCTCCCTGTGCTTGTGCAATATTTCATGTTTATGCGCCTCTAACAGTAAAAGAGAGGATTTTTGCCATAATAACTTTTACTTTCCCTTCAGTACTGTAGCAACATGAAATGAATTTGGAGGTGGGGAAACATTAGGTCTTCAGCTTCTATGCTGGGGAAAAAAAGGAGCCATCAGTTTGTTCTCTAATGCACATTTGACCACAGCTTTAAAGTGGCAGCCTAATCCAGATTGTCTGGCTTTTACTGGTAGTACCAAACTGACTGAATTGGGTAGGATGGGGTAGGAATTACTTTTTTGCCACATCAGGAAGAGCAGCCCTTCGTGTGGGAGGGAAGGAGTCTCTGGCACACGGACACACTGGAGGATGGTGGCTACTCTCTGTCTGTGCACCTTGGTCTTGTGGTTGGTGTTTGGGTGCAGGGAGCCTGCGCAGGTCCCGGGGAGTATGCAGAGTCTGGGCATGACTCCGGGCAAGTTATTTAATGAATCTCAGACCTCTCCTCCTGACCCTGCCCACCTTTTGTTTAAAAGAGGGCTCGCACTCTCCTGCTTCACAAGGTTGGTGTGAAGATAAAGTTTTCATGGCATCCTAGAGCATCTGCCATGCTGTGTGTGGAGCCATGCATCTGCATGGGCTGAGGGATGAGCAGAGCTTGCATCTGAGATGGGAAATAGCTGTTCTTTGCAGGTTTCGCTTTTTTTTTTAAGCACAACATTTAATTTCAGAGAGTAACTCCGTTGTAATTCAATTTTATGTTCTGTTTTCATTGAATCATTAAATTCAGAAAAAGGTTTTTCTAATGCATTTTCACAGTGCTGTAAATGAAGCTGTCAAAGAAAAGCAATTTTAGTCAAGCCGCCATTTGAATTGTATGTCTGTGCCACTGGCCAACTTTGCTGGCTTTTAATTAGCCAATCATATGCACAAAACTCACTGATGAGCACTTCTATAAAATTTCAGAATATATCAATATATTCATGCAGTACATTCTCCAGAGAAGTAGTCCTTCCTTTCTCTATATTGTTCTCTCCTGAATTCAATAGGCTTCATCATATTTTAGATGAAGAAAATTATCATTTACCCAGTACCCGACTTTTTATGCAGATTTCTTTTTTCTGCAGTTCCTGTTCTAAAGGGAGAAGAAAATAGTGCCTGCTAGTCAGATTCCTTCTTCCATGCTCTAGCTTACTGCTTCTGTTGTTCAGATTAGAGACACATTCACTAACATCACCGCATTTAAACTATTGAGGGTATTTCTACTCCTCAGTTGAAACAAATCTGATAAAAGTGTGGAGTCCAAGCCTGTTGCTGTTCTTTAGTACAGGATTTGATGGCAAGTGTATCATAGCTAAGTAAGGGAATAAGATCTGTCTGTCTTCCGTGGTGTGTGTCAAGTGAAGTAGCAGCTGCTACTAGCAGCAGGTCTAAGGGAGATGGGACCCACTTGTGTCTACAGCCAGTCCCAGCAAAATGGGGAGTTACAGGTCAGGAGATACCAAACTCTGTAATGTTTGATGCTTGTAAAACAGAGTTTTACTTGGAAATAAAACAACATGGTGCAGTAGTTCTAGTGTGGAGAACTGAGGCTGTTGAGGTGACCATGCTGCTGTATGCCATACAGCAGCATCTCCTCCCACTCCTCCATACAGCTCCTCTCCTCCTCTTCAAGACTGCATCTTGAAGTCAGAAGGACATCTGTTCTACTGCTTTTTGTGTCAGTATTTATAGACTGAATCTTTCTGCTTTGTGTGATTATTCCAGACTATATTTGTTCATTGCCCAAAATGAAATCTTCAATGATCTCTTCTGTGCATAGTTTGACACTAATATATCGATTCGCTTTGAGGGGACAGGGGAATCAGGCTCTTTATTGTAGTAGAGAAATACATGAATTCACAGCTGCCACAAAAGTGATTTTTCTTGTTTTTCTGCCAAATGCTTGGCTGCTGTTGCTGAGACAGATAAATTGGGGGGGGATAAGGAAGGCTGGACTCCACACATGTACAAATTGTGTTTGCTGGGTGTGCTGTGCAGTGTGTCTGCCGGTGCAACAGTGCATGTGCAGGCTTTGCCATGTGAGTCCAGCAGTCCCTTGGCTGAGATGGCTGTTTAATTTTTTTTCTTTAGACCAAACTCTCCCCCCTTTAAAACAACACAAAGTAGTTAAATAGGGTATGAACCCAGAACACAAGATCATATGCAGCAATCCTGCTCTCTGTGCAGAAAGGCATGGGAAGAGGGTACTATGCCAAAAAAAAGAAGGTACTATGCCAAAAACTCAGAAGACTATTTTTAGTGATTTGCTAATGAAGAAGAAGATACTACTCCGGATGAATTATTTGTTGCTTAGAGTCCTCCATGATGAGGAGGTGCCTTGGGGCACAATCCCACAATGCACAATCACAGTGGCTTTAGACCAAACTAGAGGTACACTCTGCTGTGTATTAGACTATTACTATTTTTATGTAAAAGCTTTTGCCATCTAGTGGAAAGAATAGAGAACTAGCATTTCAAATAAGCAAGAAACCCACTCATACAGGTCATGTACAAAGTGTATTTATAAGCAGGAGTAACTCACTTGCTAGAATAGTAGCAAATTATTCTGACTTCTATGGAAATTAGTCGGTAGAAATCTTCCAAGGTAATAGTGCCTTTTATTCACATAGTATTTGAGACTGTATCTTAGTTAAGCACAAGGTTGGTGAACAGGGCGTTCATTTGTAGGCTGCTCTTGCTTGTTTGGGTCTCCTTTTTGTTCTACCCTGGAGGGTACCAGCCTGCTCCTCCCTGGATCCTGGGCTTGGCCAGTGTGTTTTAAATGCCTCTGCGGTGGCTCACATACACACACACCCCCACACCCCCCCGAGCAGGATGAGGAAGAGAATCGGAAGGGCAAAAGTGAGAAAAACTCATGAATCAAGATAAAGACAGCTTAATAAATGAAAGGGAAAAACCCAACACACACACACAAACCCCAAAACAAAAAAAAACAACTCCAAGTGATGCAAACACAATCACTGACTACCTCCTACCAGCAGACCAGTGCCCAGCTAGTCTCTGGCTGAGGGCAAAGTGAAAACTGGAGGTGGTCTTGGCCCTATGCCAGCAGTAGCTAAACCACTGGTGTGTTCTCAACATTTGTTTTGGTCACAAGTGTAAAACACAGCACCTGACAGGCTGCCATGAAGAAAACTTAACTTCATCCCAACCAGACCCAGTACACCCTGTTAGTTGCCCAACTCTCCTAATGTTCATCAGCCTCCTAATCAAGAGATGGTGATCTCGTCACACAGTACAGTGCAAGAGCTGTAGGATGTGCCTCCACTACAGCGCTTTCAGGTACCGATTCATCAGCCTTTGCTCCAGCTGAGGTAGTCCTTCCTCTATGTCTGCCATTTCATGTCACCACCACTGCTCCACCTGGCTAACAAGCCACCCTCCTCCAGGTGGGATGGGTCTTCCCAGAGCTTGGTTTCTCCCTGGTCCATAGCTGCTGCCACAACAGCTCCCCTGAGGCAGCAGTTCAGGTCACCTCCAAGTCTCCCTTCCTTCCTTCCTTTGCTGGACTCTGTTTTGTGGCTGGATGGTTTTGGTTGGTGAATGGGCTAGTCCTCTTGTTCTTACTTATTTTTGGTCCATTTTCGACAAAGGAACACATGGGACCTTTCCTCACAGTCTTCCTGTGGTACTTTTCCTTGCTGCTTTGCTCTTATATCAACTCTTGTAAACACAAGCTGCAGTGCTGGTTTCCCATGACTTCACCTCTGGACCTCAGGCTGTGTTGCCCCTGAGCAGACACCTCACAGAGCCCTGAAATTCTCCTGCTTAAGCAGGACAGGTAGTACCATCCTGAGTACTCTTCCAGGGCTGTCATCAACAGTTCTTCTGGGCTTCTCTTCTGAAGTCACTTGCCCTTGGTTTTCTTTGGTTATTGTGCTAGTACTTCAGTACTTATGCTAACAGCTTGGGGTTTGGTGGTTGAAAGGGAGAAGCCAGGACATGAAAGCAAGTGGGTTTAATGGCGTGTAGTTTTTTTCCTGAATGTTGACAAAGCTGCTTTCCTCTCTCTTTCTTAAGATAGCCATCTCTGCTTGAAGGCCTTGTATGCCTGTAGTTACTCGTGATTTGTACAGCAGGATGAAGATCACATCCCATGAAAAAAATAGTACAGGTGATTTACCCCAAACTTCCTTAGGATTTTTAAGAAGTCAGTCTTTTCTGATTATGGTTTGTTAGAGGTGATCAAAATGACACTTCATTTTGGCACAGATTGTCTGGTTACATGTATGCCTGTAAATCCCACACTTCAGCACTTTTTCCTGGAACCTGTTTGACAATCTTCCTCTCACAAAACGCATGCAGCTGGTTCAGCGATTCAGCAAGGAGGACTACAGGGTTGTCATGACAACCAGTTGCATACTGTGAGAAAAGATGATGCCAAATGACCAGCTTCTGGCTGTTTATCACTCCTCATTGAGTAATGTTCCCCAAATTAGACAGACTTGTCTGATTTATAATTACTTGTCCTAGTGGCTTGCATTTTTGCTGCATTCGTTTCTGAGATAGCATTCATGCTTCTTGCAATGATGCTTAGGGGAGACTACCTGCTGACCGTTGTTGTTGTGAATTACAAGGGTAGGTGGTGCTGTTGATTATGCGGTAGTGCATTGAAAGTGAGGAGAAAATTTGTCTTCGGGGTCTTTTTTTGTTAAACCTGAGCAACTTAAACTTGCACGTTGAGCCCACTACAGGAAATAAATGGGATAAAAACATTCAGGGCCCATGTTCTTTCTATTGTGCTCTTTAATGGAGAGTGCTTCTTTATTTTTATTTGCCTTCACTCATGAATACAACGTGTCTTCCCCTTCAGTGTGCATATGGAGTGGGGGAATACAGTCCCTTCAGGATCAAATCCTGGATCTGCTGAAGATGATGATTAAGTTTCTGTGATTTTTTTTTTTCTTTGTTTTGCTTTTCTTTAGGCCCAGAAGGCAGAAGGAAAACATTTTTTTATTTCAAGATTTTGGAAACTCAGAAGAGGAAAACCGCCACTTTCCCCCATCGCTTTCATTTTTAATAAAACTTTTTTGTCTTCCCAGCTCCTTTCTTGTGCTTCGCTTTGTGTGCCCAGAGGGATGGTATCTGTCACACGCATGTGCTATTGTGAGCCAGCTCTTTCCTTAGGCTTCATTCCAGCAATGAAGAAAGCCATCAGATTTGAAGCTAGTGGTTTCCCATTGCTGCGTTGTGCACCCAGTGCTGGAATGTGAGCAGTGGGAGGGACAGAGACTGACACGTGGATTTACAGATTTGTTATTGGCCAGATTACTTTTCTAGATTTGGAAAACTCTGAATGTGTCCCTGTTTGGACCCCTGTGAACACTGAACACTCCTTTTTAGTTCTTCTCACTGTGGAAATCTACTTTTGAGATGGTAGTAGATAGCTAATCAAAGTCTAGATCAAATCCTGTGTTTGGATGGTAGCCCTTTTCTTCAGAGGATCTTTACAGGAGAAAAAGTGTTACAAAACAGTCCTAAGAATTGAGATAACTAAACTAGGAGTACAAAAAAGTGAGTTCTCTTATCTTTGTCTCTATAGAGTATGGGTATTTTATTTCCTAACCTATTTAGATAATGTAGATCAAATGCTCGCAAGTATTGTTGAGCCTTGTCTCACTTAATCGTGCTACCACCATGCAGTGGAAGGAGTCCTCCTTAGCTGGAAAGACTGAGTGGAAGTCAGGCTCCACTCCAGTAGAGCTGCATTTGCATCAGCCAGAGACTGCTTCTGCTTCCAACTAGGGGGAAATGAGACCCACATGTTGAAATTAATACCTTAAAAAGCAAAGTACATACATCCCTTTAATAATGCAATAACTCTTAGATTTCCATGAATACATTTTCTGTCTTAGTGTGAGTCTACCTTTTTGCTCTTTCCTAATAAAAAAAAAAAAATTGCTTTTAAACTGAAGTAACACAGTTAAAATTGTCCTGTGCCATAGGTTATACTACTATGCACCTTCCCAGGTACAGAATTTCCAGCACTCCAGCTCTGTACAGCATTATTACAGTCTCCATTTTGAAGTCATGTGTGCTGCCAACCTCGAGCCCTTTGGGACTGCAGTTCCTCCTATTCAAGAATACTCTTTTTGGCCATGATTTGATGCCTTAGCCATGCTGGTTGGTGGGATTTTTTACGTAAAGAAAAGCAGTGCGTCCAAAATACACGGGATTTTTTCCAAGTAGATCTCCCAGTTCAATACAAAACTTACTGCATTAGACACATTGCCTTGCTTAAGAGTATTTCGTTCAGGAAGTAGGTCTGCTTAGCCTTTAGTGACCTAGGTTTGAGGCTTCAGTTCCCTCATGCACATGGACTTAAGCAGAGGCACTGACAGTTCAGTGTCTGTCCCCAGCACCTTGCTTATCATCACCACCAAATTCTCTCCGAAGTGGAGATAACACCTAGTTGCTGGTTTTATCCACATTTGTTTAGTTTATGTAAAGGAAAGCAGAAAGTTTTTTTATTACAGTCTATTATAAATTATATTTTTCTTGTTCCTGTACTATTTTCCTTGTTGGTGCATTTCTCCTTGAGGTATCTATTATCAGCTTTTCTTTCTATCACATAATGTGATCTTTTTCTTCCAGTTCTAAGTAACATGTAAATACACTAGTCATCTTACCTCCAGAAAGGGAAGGAGCTAGATTATATTCCTTCCAGACAGGAGCATTGAGATTTGTTATTGAAATAATATGGTATATTTCATGGCTTTATCAAGAAAATATCTTGATTTATTTAATTTAGCACAAGCACAATGTCATACAGTCAGATTTTAGTACTGGACTGGTGATAAACCAACTTACGACAACGGTGGGTGGAGTATTTTGTTTGTTTTATGCTGATAAATACAGACTTTGCTAAGGACGGTGGAGAAAAGAGGTTTCTAATTAACAGAATTTGGTCCATAGGAAATCAAGTATCTTACCAATGTTCTTCCATTCCACCTTTGTTATAACACCAAATCATCCCTGATTTAACATTTTACTTCAGTGTAGTTCTTTCTTTAAAAAAAAAAAAAAAGTAATTATTGTCTCAAAATTTTTATCACAACTTGCTGTTAAGTTAAAATATATTGTGCTGTACCTTTGCATTCCTGCTCTTCCAGAAAGTGCCTCTGGAGCTCCTGCCATTCTTGTTCCATCTGTATTTCTTTATAAATGACTACCTTTGGTCTTCAGTGAAAGGGATTTCGAGCTGTGCCTGCAGAAGAAAGCCTGAACTAGTTCAAAGCTGCTCAATGTTCATGGTAGTTAGTCTCTCTAATTATGAAATATCCACAAATTACATCAGCAGAGAACAGTGCCGACATAGCTGGGAACAGCAGCTGGAAAGCTGCATTGCATTTAGATACAGGGCATACTGTTTGCATCTGTTGTGATGCCACTGACGGGACCTGCGCTTGGTGGGTGTTGACCTTGCCTTACAGGGGATGCCTGTGGCGACGGAACAGTTTGTGATGTTGTGAAATGCTGGAAAAAGAAATGGTCTCCATCTACTGCATGAGTTTGTTCGCTCTAAAGATCCTGCTGAACCCGTTAGTTTTAATTTCTGTTTAATTGAACAAGGGTTAAAGAGTGACTCATAATGGCAGCAATTTGATTACTATCCTTTCTTCTGAAAGAGCAATAAAATAAGCAATAAAAATACTAGTTTTGCCAAATAGCTTGGTCACCAATTACACGTGCTTTTCAGTGAATTATTTGTATTGTTTAGTACCATCTCTTTTCAATACCAGAACATTGTTTTCCTAGATCAGCCTCAGTAGTAAAATAATTTTAACTTGAAATAAAAATGTAATTACTAAAATTTCTAATTATTGTGCCAAACTTAATATCTGAACTATAGCTACAGCATGGAATTTATCACTGCTCTATATCAGGTAATTGGCAGAGGCTGACATTTGGAGAAAAGAGTTACAAACAGCAATATATTACGTTTTGTGGTCTCTATCCTTTCTTCTTTAGAATACAAAATGTGTTCACAAAGTTCTCCTAGCCAGAATTACTAGTTAAATATGGCTGTGTTTTTGGTTTTGTGGAGGTCCATCTCTGTTGCTAGTTGTTTCATAAGAGTGAATTAATAGTTTCATTTTGTGTGACCAGCTTCATTTTTCCAGTATGTTTGAAGTTTTAACTGTTCTCCTCAGTTATAAAGATACCAAGATGAAGGCTGTGTTAGTGTTTTTTCCTATTACAGGCACCATGTTTCAGCCATTCAGACAAAAATTCAGACACAAGCATTTATTTCTGAGTGAAACTTGATCAGACAATTTCAGCAAGTGGGAATCTCTTCAGACTGTTTCACTCCTTTGGACACTTATTAAAAATGGAAATAACTATTTATACCAAAGAAAGATTTATTTGTTTGTAAAAGGTAATTTTCTAAAGCCTTACTGGCGTTTTGTGAGTTCATTCTTTCTCTTTATTTTAACTTTTAAAGATCAATGACTAAGATAAATTCCCTGTTTGGTTTTAAAAGGGAATGGTAAGGCATTACAGGCACTGCCCTCCCCTTGAGCTCTTACTTCAGATTTTTTTTTTCTTCATCATTTTCCCATTCTTCTAAAAACATTCCTATCATCTCTGTGTTGCTCAGTCTGTGAAGAGATGAAGTGGAGGCTGTGCGGTGGGGTGCAGCAAGCAGATTCCTCTCTCGAGTTCTGCAGAGACCAGTTTCCGGGGAGCAGGCCAGTGCCCCACCGTGTTGGACCCTGTGAGAAGGGAGTGTGGCCGCCAGCCCTAAGCAAGCTTTAGGTAGAGGGGAAAAATGTGGTTTCCCGAGAGACTTGTCTGGTCCTGGTGCAGGAAGGTGGTGAAAGCAGGAAAGCCAAGTGAAGTCCACTTTGTGTTTTTCAGTTTTCCTCAAATGAAATTAACTTCTTGTCTTAAATCACATCTTTCATGGTTTTATGTGATATTCCATTTTAGTTCTCAAAATACTCTACCACATCTCTTTTACTGTCATGGTTTTTTGCCTGATTTGTCCCATGCTTCTTCCATAGTAACATCCCCATGAATAGCCAGTTTAGAGATCTTTCCCCATATGGACAAGGCTTTAATCATCTGTCTTTAGTGTGCCAAAACTCCAACTGAAAAATATCAGTCCTCTCTTTGCAACCTGTTCTTTCACATGAATCTGCCTGCAGAAGACCAGCTGTGAAATTCTAACTATGTTGACCTTTAAGCTGACAGCGCTGCATTTCTGAAGTCAGGTGGTGACAGCTCACACTTACCTTAGGCAGATTTCCAGGTAGCAGCTTGCTGACAAGGACTGGCCAGCGTGTCTGGACTGGCATTGGGGGCTCTGGGATCAGAGTCAGCCAGCCTCGCTGGTGATGGCTCTCATGCACCCTGTGTTCGGACAGAGACAGAAAGCAAGGTGAAGGATCAGCTGCAAGCTGACTGTCTGGTCTCCTGTGGTGAGGGCTGATTTTGGACTTAATCTCTGGAGTGTATGCAGGTATTGGAGCCACCCTGTTCAGTGAGGTCTTTTTCCAGAAAAAGAGTCAGCTGTCAAAGCTCTGCAGTGCTGCCTGAATCTTCATGACACCTGCGTAAAGATGTACCTCATTCCTGTGCAGAGTTTTGAACTAGTTACGTCTTAAAATAGTCTTTCCACTGATAAGTTTACTCTCTTGCTGTAGAAAGACAAATTATACAGATAATATGAACCCAAGTTTCTTAAAGAAATCCACTGTCTGCTTTTTCACACGGCTTGCTACAGTGGCTCTCTTACTCTAGTTCAATATTGTTTTTCTTATTCTTGTTGCTTTATGCATTTTACGTAAGAAATGTCTTACAGTATAGCCTTTCAGGAGATCATGGTTTACTGTAATACACAGTATTGTAAACCCCAATACAAAAGGATACGTTCTTTTTGTGAGTCATGCTCTAATTTTCTGTAGTAAGCCATGCTTTCTATATTATCAGAGAAGTAATACTTTCAAAACCAGAAGCTTTAAGCAACTATGTGGTCCTGGTTCATTGACCTTTCATCAGCAAATCAGTAAAGAGCAGCATGGAAAAGGCCAGGAGATGCCAGGTAGAACTTCACCTCCTGGGGATGACTTGGAGGGAACTGGAGAAAAGTTCCTGATCACCATAAATCATCTGCCACTGAGGAAGCATGAAGGGCTTAGTCTTCCACAGACCAGAAGGAACCCTTTCCATGTAATGTTTTTACCTCTAAAACCCTGCAAGCGTAAGAGGACTTCTCAATTTCAGATGAAGATGTCCAACGGTTCAGTTCTATTTCCTCTTGAGTTTGGTTCATGCAAGTTGTTTCATGCCACATCAACAGAATTGGGTTGATTTACAGATCATAGAATCATTTAGGTTGGAACCTTTAAGATCATTGAGTCGAACCATAAACCTAACATTGCCAAGTCCACCACTCAACCAAGTCCCTAAGCACCACGTCTACACATCTTTGATACCTGATGCTTTTCTCCCCTATCTTGTGGCTGTCACTTTCTCTTCTACAGGAAGATTGGGATTGAAAAGGCCATTGAATGTAACAGGATATAGAGATATATATAGATATAGATATATCAGTGTGGTGCCTTCATTTTCTTCTGGGCTTCAAACACTGCCCTGATAAGGTACCATTCTTACACTAGGCTGTGCAACAAAAACATAAGACTTTGACTCAATGTCATGGCATTGAACGAGGTCTTTCAAATTGAGGGGAAACATATTTTGCTGCCTGTAATTCCATATTCAAATAAAGAAAAGCCATTGGTGTCCTGTAGTAGATCTCTGATGCTGCAAACACGTTCATCTGTCCTTTCAGATTGTGTATGTTGACTCTTTTTTTTTTTTTTTTTTTTTCTTTCCTGTGCTGGTATCTCTTGTGATGGTTCATGACCTTTGATTTGCACTCTGAGTGCGTTCATCTGTTAGAACAGTCAGTGAACTAGGGAGGTATTCCAGTTCTTGCCAGCAGGAAGGCATAGTCTGTGAAAAGGTTATTGCTGCCAGTCTGTCTGACCCTGAGGTGTCTTCCCACATGGGCTGAGGGACACACACATTTCATTTTTTTTCGAGTAGGTTTGTATAGCTAACACAAGGAATTGCGTTTCAGTATGAACATGTGTAGTCTGGCACTGTCCTGTTCAGCCATGCTTATCAGATGGTTTGGGGTCAGCACCCCTGCGCAAGGAGTACCCAGACACCAGCAACCTGCATTTCGTGCACAGATGTAAATCAGTTGTTCTATGTGGAAAATACAGCTTTTTGAAGGTCCTGAGCTGTGTTAATTGGGGAAAAAAAAAAAAAATCTGAAAATTAATTCCTATTTTATGTCCGAGCATATGTGAACATTTTTTGGTGTATTTATTTTTGCTAATGGGTAAGTTTTCAAAGTAAATTATCAGCTAGGTGATATTTTCTTATCCCAGCGTGCTCCCAGCTGTTTTATGTTATTTCCTTCCAAGTATTCATTCACATACAAGGTAATTTCTTCTCTTCTAACTAAACGTTGCATTGATGTTGTTATTTTAAGTCTCTGGGTTAACAGTTTTCTTTCTGCAGTGAGTTTTGCCTGCTTTTACTTCAAAGTCATTTCTGTTTAGGTCTTCCTGGTACTACGTGCCATTACAACAATAAATACCAGGACGTTGGTTCCTCTGCATCTTTGGTTGATTGGTTTTAAAAGGAGTAATTTAATGCAGCCATAGCATAACATTTTGCTAACTGTGTATTTAAATACATGTGTACACATACATATGTAAGGACAGAAACAGTACCTATCTTAAAGTGAAGAGAATAACATTTCACGTCCTAGCAATGTTAAAGTATGGTTGTTTAATACTGTGAACTGTATGAACCTGAACTGATCTGAAGCTTTGCCTCTCTGCATAATAAAAACTTATTATTTTCCTATTCTAGCATGCATTGAAGGGCCCAATATCTAAGTTTTATGAACACTGACATTATTGTGTTGGTTTGGCGTTTTATGAAGCAGTTATTTAAACTTACTCATGTGTATCTGGACTCGCAGATGTTGCCACGCATACTTCAGTGTGATGTTTAGATATTTGATCTTTGCATGTCACTTTTTGCGTGATGTGATCAAATTATTGAAAGTGTTTTGCTTTCATTTTCCTTTTCTATGGTTGAGAAGAGTGCAGGTGAGTTGTTCAGTTAGAAAATAAAAATGGACAAGGTTGAAGATGAATGGGCTTTAAAACACATGAGACCTTGGAGTCAGGAACTACATACACTTGAATGCAGTAGAGGCTACGATGGGGAACATTTAGAAGACGATGTTTAGAATATTTGGCAAATTTCTGGAACTGATTATATTAATGTTGCTGATTTCAGATATTGGGCCATGGGTGAGGCTTGTTATTGAATTTAAGTGTAATGATATTGTCCAGTTTTTCTTCTGCAGAATTTGCTCAGATTAGTCCTCAAGTGGTAAATCAGTAACTTAAGAACTCTAAGTGGCTCAGGGGAAGAAATAGTCTGGTTTGTGCTATGGAGTAAGAGTTATTTCAAGTTATCATGCTATTTGTGTGCGTGTGCGCGCGCATAAATGTGGATAGCAGTAATGAGAGATTCAGAAATAAGCAACCGTGACAAAACATCTAGTAAGACACTTGAGGATAGACTTACAAGAAGCTTTGAATTTGAATTCAAAAAAGAGATTAAGAGCAGCAATATAACAACAGGTTATTCATCTGTCATTCACTGAAGGTGTTTTGAGGACTGGCTTTGAAGGTTGGAAACAAATTGCCAGACTAGATGGGCCACGGCTCATTGATATGGTGCTGCCTTTATTCTTGGGGTTTTTTTCTTGCTAGCTCAGCTCACTGTGCTGGTGTCAGCCTTCATCGTGCCTGCTCAAAGTGCTGGTGGAAACATCAGTCTGGGAGGTTACTTGTTTCTCCCTGCAGCTTGACAGTCCTTGGAGTGGACCAGAGCAGCTGGTTAATAGCACTAAAGCAGTTCAGCTGGGAAGTTTAGAAGAGCGCTGGCTCCCTTCTCAGCCTCTGGAAAGCACGTGTCCAGCACAACGTAGCTGCACCTGCTGGGGTACTGCAGTTTGTTTCCACATAGGTGATGCCTCTGCCTTTCTAAAAAGCACTCCATACTCGCTCTTATATGCATCTATAATCCCAGGTAAATCTAAGAATGTCTCTAATTATGATATGAATTGCTGGTGCATTCTTAAGTTAGTAGGAGGTTTGTCAGGAGAGCCAGTATTTCATTTCTGTGGTGGCACAGATGAGTTTTTGATTTATTTTTTCCCCTGCCCTATTATAAAACCAATTGAAAACATTAAGTTTGTTTGTGACAATCGAGGTATGTGCAAAATGATCACTCAGCTCTTTTGTTCTTGTCGTTTTGAACTAGCAGTCTTTTAGATGTTGTAAGTAAACCCTATGTGGGTTGTTTGATTGGGGGAGTGTTCTGTTTTGATAAGCTGACTTTGATTAGCAGAAAAATATGCTCTGCTACCCTGCATTGAGAAGGGAAGGTGCTATGATGAAGAGGATAGAGTACATCACAACTGCAAATATTTTTCTATATGCTGTGATTTCATGTACTTGAAGCTAAACCTTATTAGAAGAGCTAGTTTATCTGATGGTATTAGATAGCTGCTGTATTAGAACAACTCTTGGTAAGTAGCATATTTTTTTTCCTCTCTTTATAGGCCAGGTCAAACCAGGCTTTGTCACCTTACTTTAAGCCTCAATAATTCAGTATGTTTTTCTGGTATTCGCTTATACAGGAACTGCACAACAGCAGTACCAGCTGCGCATCGCTTGCATCAGGGGCAGACTCATGGAAGAACTGTTTGTGTCTTAGTAACATTCTTTCTTTTCTTTTTCTTTTTCTTTTTCTTTTTCTTTTTCTTTTTCTTTTTCTTTTTCTTTTTCTTTTTCTTTTTCTTTTTCTTTTTCTTTTTCTTTTTCTTTTTCTTTTTCTTTTTCTTTTTTTCTTTCTTTTTTCCCTTCTTTCTTTTTTCCCTTCTTTCTTTTTTCCCTTCTTTCTTTTTTCCCTTCTTTCTTTTTTCCCTTCTTTCTTTTTTCCCCTCTCCTGTTCCCAGCAGATATATGGAGTGACCATTCATTTCAGACAGACCCAGACTTACCACCTGGCTGGAAGAAAATCAATGACATTGCTGGGATCTACTACTGGCACATACCAACAGGAACAACTCAATGGCAACGTCCCGTGTCCATCCCAACAGATCTCCAGGGCTCACGAAAAGGATCGCTTGGTTCCATTACTCCATCTCCTACTCCAGAAACTGAGGTAACATACTATGTCTCCTTGTGGGCTGCATACTGTAAAGAAAATTGAAATAACTTTTTGAACTTGCAGGTTTAATTGCTAGCTAAACTGAGCTTAGAATGTGGGGCCTAATAATATCTCAAAGTGTAGCTATTTGTTGATAATACGTCGTAAGTATCTATTTTCTATTTGCGTTTTCTAGTGGCTGTGCCTCAAGAAACATCCTAAACTTTGGATGTGTAAGATGAAATCAGACATATCTAAGATAAATTAGAGAGCCAGTGCCTGATGAATGTGAAACTACTGTGGTTCTGTAGCACGCGCTGAAGCGTTGCTGCATTGTATGGATACAGGATACATAAAATTTTTGCACATTATAGCAGTCTCTTGGTTGGACTCTTTGCATCTTCTTTCTTTTTGCTTCACTTGGTAGGAGTATCACACAAAGATTTGAGATGCTAATTCCTTTACAGCGTAGTTTCTACTGAGTAAACATCAAGTATTCTCAAGTGTAAGTGACTTAACATTCTGCCAGTACAAAATATCTGTGCAAGGGGATCACTGTGTTGTAGTCAGTCTCTAACTAGAAACAGAAACAAATGCACTCTTTCACATGTGCTGAAAGAGCAATATGTGATACTGCCTTTTAAAATAATCCTTTCAGGCACAATCCAGGGGGTTGATTGATGTCATATAAGTAGAAAAATAAAATAAATTATCAGAAAGAATAGTATGCTTCAAAAAATGCAATCCCTTAGTTTTAGTACGCTGGGAAGACTTCTATGGAATGAAATACTAATATAAAATCAAATTGTTTTAAAATTAATTCTTTTTCATACTAACTTTTCAGAAGAAGGTCCACAGTTCTATGAAATCAAGGCAAGTCTTTGTACTAGCTTTGAGTTTGGGATCAGGCAATCCTTAGGGTTTATTTATTTAAAATGTATTTAAATAGGACATTTCTTCTGTTCTTGACTTTGTTGACATATGCACCAAAATAACTTAAATGAAAGTTAAGAGGAGTTAAGGACACTCAAGTATGTGTTACCATCTTGACTCTGAAACTTTTATCCTGTATAGGCTTAAACATGTACATTCTTCTTCATTATTTTAGAAAGATTGCTCCCACATGTTCGTAAATGCTACTCATAAGGTTTGCAAACTTGACCACAACATTTCAGTTATGGTTTACATCAGTCAAGCTCCCGTGGAATGTGCTGTGCACTAAGCGCATTGGAAATTATTTCTGAGAGGGTTCACGGAGAAAGAACAGCAATTGTTATCATTCAGTTAGAAAAGAAAAAAAATCCAGAAATGCTGAATGTAAAGTGCTGGACATACTTTCAGTATAAGTTCCTGTACTGTACACGAGTGATATAACTTCACCATCAACTATTTTTCTTACTGTAAAATATGGAAAACAGGGCATTAATTAGTAAGTTATAGATGTCTTTCACAAAAACCCAGAAATCCGCATGGTTGGTAAATTGCAGAGGGAAAATGTGTATATTCATTTCAAATATTTTTCTACCTCTGTTTAAAATGTCTTTACAATGAAAATTTCAGACCTGCTGGTAATGTGGCATATGTACTTTTAACCTTACAAAATTTTGTTTGCTTTAAATGAAGAATAGTTTGTGATTATAAATAACGATCATTAATTTTCAGGAGCATCATGGAGAATATGAAATGTATGAATTATAACAACATAGATTTTAATACAGTGTAGTTGTATTAAATAAGACGTTTGAGGAGTCATTCTAAAATGCCATGCATGTGAGTACATTGTAGGCTCATCTAGGTTTTGATACGGCAGTTCTGATTCAGCAAGGAATTTGATCCAGCAAAGATTTATGCATATAAAGTTCTGTGAGAGCACTGAGACCATATGCTGTGATGTAAAAGATGATACAGAAAATAATTGAGTTTCCAAGATTTGTATTAGTCTGATATTATATGGTTATTTTAATTGTAGGTATAGATGAAGGCATTTGTCTCTTGAAGGTTTCTGCAATCATTGATAAGCATCTTACATACCGTTATTTAAACAATACTGATTTTTTGACTCAGTGGTTATTAAGATAGCATTGCAATATACCAGCAGACTTACATACAGTACTGGTGTTCAAAACGAGAGTGTGATTTGGGCTCAGGACTTTGTGCACTGCCAAATTCTGAAACTGCTACAAAGAAGGGGCATAGCTGGAGTTATAATGAGAACTGTTAGGAAAAGTCTTGCATTTCTTGAAAACACGGATGTTGAGCTTTATTAAGAGGGAACTGGAGGAAGAATCCTTTGGGATTCAGCTCGTTCTGAGCAGAACCCTGGTACAGAGCAGTACCAGGGAAATCAGCCATGGTGTTGGGATTAAGAGTAGGGGTAGATAATGAAACAATTTGTAATCTAGATTTAACAGTGTCAGCTATCATGAATCTTTGGTTCTTCATCTCTCTGTGATCAATACTTGCCAGCACCTCATCATCTCCAGGTCACTTGCAGGTGATAGTGGTTTCAGTCCCTGTTCACTGCACTGCAGCCTACCCCAAGTGCCCCCCCTCTCCCTCCCTGTGAAGGATTAACCTGGATGTCTGCGATACGGTCAATCTGGCGCCTCATAAAAGAGGTGGAATTCGATCTAGAATAGGGGCTCCCAAACGCCTTTATCCTGGCGCTACCCTTGGCAGCAATAGTTGTCATGGACAGCTTCCAGCCCCAGGTTGGACCGCCTGTGAGCTGTGTACTGCTGGTTCCCTCACTGCTGTTTGGAAGCCTGTGCTCCGAGATAATCTGGTTTGGGAGGGCTGGTTTAGCTCATTCCCCTGTGTTGGAATTTGTATTGCTTTCTTCTCAAAAGGTTGGGGGATATATAGGTTTTAGGCAGATGAAAGAGTATAATCTAGGATTGAAGATGGCATGGGTAGCATTTCATATCTGTCCCAATAGGCTTCCGTGAGTCCATAAAAAATACTTTTATCTTTATCACATTTGTCTGTGAAGCATCATGTGCTAGTCTTGAGTTTATTCGGGCTCTTACAGCTTTTGAGTTTATCAAATAAACATTTAGAAACATTTTCCTTTTTTGCAGAGTAATGCCTTTTTACCCTTTGTCTTGTTTCCTCCTTTTATTTTCCTTTTTTAAATTTTTATTTATTTATTTCGTGTCTCTGTCTCTTAAATGATATGATATACAGAAGCTTTGCTTCATTTGGTAGAATGTGGCTCACAGCCGAGGGCAGTCAACAAAGAACAGATCAAGTCAGCCATTTTTATGTTGTAGCTTACTCTGGATATTTAGCATAAACAAAAGCAGTTACTTACTATTGTTGAACAGAGAATCAGAAAAAAATGGGTGGGGAGGAATGATGCTGTAATGCATACAAATGGAAAAAAGGGGTTCAAAAAGGAAAAAATGCAAGAATGTCTTACTTTTGCACAGGCTGCAAGGCAATTTTTCTTTCACGAGATAATCAGTAAATTTCAATCCAAAGCAATTATGGGTTAAGCATTATGCAAAAATCCTGCAGATTTAACAAAAATGCTAATGAATGCTAAATATGAATAACCTGGAACATTCCTTCCCTTCCTCCCCCTCAAAAGCATGAAAATGTATTTTAGTTTTGCACAGCTGATTGAATTTGACTTTGTTTTAGATGGCTTTTTTCTCCTGTGTGTTGCCAAATTACTTCCTTTGTGAATCCTCGTCTTTTGTAACGTTCTCTTCCAAATCTTAGAGATTTTGCTGCCTCTTTTCCATTTTCTGTGCAGAGAAAAAGCTGTAGGGTTTAATTTTCAATAAGAGCTTCTTTGACATCATGCAGAATTTGGTGATGTTAGTTGTGTCTTCTCATAGCCTGATTCATCCCAGGCCTGGATCACCTCTAGAAGTTCTTCTGTAGGTAACGTAACTACTAGCAGCTAATAATTAAAGAGGAGGAGGGGCTTAGTGGGAAAAGGTAGTAACTCTTTCACTTCAAAGGCATGTTAGGGAAGAGTTACTCCTGGGAGTTGGTTCTCACAAATCATTCCTCTAGTGGGGATGTACTGAGAATGCTTCTGATATGAGAGGTCCACCCTGCAAATTAATGCATTGGGCCATATTAATAGGTACCACTTCATCTTGAGGCTGAGCTGGACAACCTGGGAGAGCACTTCTTAAAAAAGGGCCCCTTAAAAGGGCCCACTAATAACAGGAATACTTGATTTGGTGAAGCTACAAAGAGGTGGCTCTGGGTCTCTCAGCAACCACCTGGCTCTTGTTCAAGACTGTGGGATTTTTGTCCTTGTGGGGAAAGGAGAGGGACGACTCCAACATCAGCTGCTCCTCCCGGGTTTTACAGAGAAGGTTGAACCTCAGGTTGCTGTCACTGTCACGCTAAATGCACTGCTACTTGCTTGATTGTACCAGTGAATGCCTCTGAAAATTTTGAGAAAGTTGAATGGAAAATGAGAGGATGGGTGATTTGTTTGGGGTTTTTTCTGGGGGGAGAGGGGTTGTTCTGTTTTTAAAAAAAGCTGCTAGACTTTACAAAACTAGTTTTTCAGCAAGAAATCTCTCTGCACTCCTTACTAATCCTCCTTCCCTTCACTGTCCTTTTCTTGTGCCTTCTCTCTAGAAATATTTGATTTTTACCTTGTATGTATCTTATCCTTGTATATATTGTTGTGTTTCAGTATTTCTAGTTCCAGTACTGTTAGAGTCTTTTAACCAAAGTGCCAATCAAATGGAAATCCTAATGTTTCCCCTTAATTGCTGTTTATCAAAGGCTGTAGCAGCTGTGGCCAACATTCATATTCAGATTCATTTTGCTTGCTTTTAAGATCATAGTTAAAGAGTAATTTCATTGTCTGTTCCTAATTTATATTAACTTTCCTTGTTTCAATCATTTGTTTTGGTAAGTAACTGTTAGAGGCATGTCTTCTCTCCCCTTTCCTCCAAATGCCATGGTATAGTGGAGTAATTAGTTGAAGTTTGAGGTGATCTGTTCCCTAACCCATCCTGTAAATATCAATGCTAACAACAGTGTCTTGTGTTTTTTTCTTTTTCTTTTCTTTTTTTTTTTTATTTTTATCAATGTGCTTCTTCCTGTGTGAATAATTATGTGTCTAGAAACAGCCATGGAGTGATTTTGCTGTACTGAATGGGGGAAAGATTAATAGTGACATTTGGAAGGCAAGTATCTTGTCAGATTTTAGAACCTTTAATACTATTACCCTTGGTTTTTGCATGGCAGTGGCTGTTTTTTTTTCCCCCTTTTATTTTTCCATGAATGTCATTCATAACCTAGGCCAAAGTGAATGGGGGTACTGCTAGGGATGTCTAGCTCACAAACATGCTGCCTTTTCTGATCTTTCCACTTGGAATGGATTCAGTCTAAACTAGCAGGGCAACTGCCATGATGTAACGAATAAGATGCCTGCACTGAATGAAATGCAGCTTGAGAATATATGCATGCCTCTTTTCAACTTCAGCCAGAAATACTATCGCTTCTTTGCAGGGAGGATTTAATTTCCCTTTGAAATAAGAAATAACATGATGGTGTACTTAATACTATATTAATAGCACTTAATACTATACTAATAGCACTGCCTTTATCTCTAGGATCTGCATGCAGCCACTGTGAACCCAGACCCAAGTCTGAAAGAGTTTGAAGGAGCAACGTTACGCTATGCCTCTTTGAAGCTCAGGTACAATGACTTCAGAAGTTTCCATGGAGTGACCAGCTCCATTTTGTGCTGTGCTGTAATTTTTATATGATTTTAAGATTGATTGATGTCTTTTATTTTCTGTAACAGAAATGGTCCACAATCTGATGATGATGATTCTTGCAGCATCAACAGTGATCCAGAAGCCAAGGTCTGTAAAAAGATCCACAATGGGATAACAATTAAAAATTTGCAATTGTAAACAGAACTTGCAAGGTGCAGAATGTCTCCTAAGTTTTGAAATTAACAGGACTCCTCCTCTTGGCACAATGTAGATTGACCATTGCAAGCTTAATTCCATCAAAGGAATTTGCAGATTTAAAGCTTCATTCAATTTGGTCAGGAAAGTGTGACTTATTTTAAAATTATATAAGCTGAGAAATTGAATGTTACAGCTAAAGATTCTGCTGTCCAATTGTAATAACTGACTCTGTGGACAACTAAGTGAGTTTTCTGTCCTGAGTGAGAGGGGGCTCTGTTGTTTGTTGTGGCTGGATAGCTTCCTGGGGCATTCGATGACAGAATTTGCTCTTTATTCTCAAGTTTCTCCCTTTTATAGGTACTGTTCCTTGCTTACGTGGCTGCTTGAACTCACAGCTAGTAACAAGGAAGTTACTTTTTAGAACAAGGAACTTTATATTTTAGAACAAAGAATGCAACCTAGTTTGAGGATAAAATTTGTAGAGAAAAATGAGACCATTATGTGAACAAGCACCATAATTAAATCAGAGCCTTTACATACCTCCAGATTTGTCTTGTTGATGGTTTTGCCTTGTGCTTGCATCCATTTTTCAAGGATGTATATGAATCTTTATAATTGGAAATGCAAGTAATTTAAATAAGTGTTTTGGCTGTGCCATACACTTGCAGTGACTGACAGGATCAGAAGCTACCTATATGCAGGAAGATAGTATGTAACAGAGTTAATAATTATAATAGCATTAATGATATATTTTAGGAGAGAGAACAGACTGATCAGGGTACTTAAACTTCTTTGTCATCCTGATTATTTGGCTTGTGATGTTTAAATCAGATGTGAATAAATGTGTTTTGCTTGGCAGGCTGGCAGTTAAAAAGCAAGTGTTTCAGCTGCGCTTGTTGCAATGACAGGCACTAAATTCTGAATGCAGTAACCGGAGTTGGAGGAGTGATGAGCACTAGGTACCTGTTCTCAGAATCAGAAAGCTGTTCCTTTCAAGATAAGCCTTACGGTATGGAAAGCATTATAGGGAGGCAGTACTTTGATATGTCTGACTCTTTAACAGGTGATTTGCACTGGGTAGAATTAAGAGTCCTTCCTGCACGGAGAAGTGTGGCAGTATTTGTGTAACTCGTGTCATCACCTCTCTTCCCTCTCTGGCTTGATGTTTAAACTTCAAAATTTATGGATCTGATATCCATCCAGTGTCTGTGAAATGGGTCAATGCCAAAAGCTTGTCTTCTGCTGTCTGTCACAGCTGGTTTTGTTTCTCCTCTTCAGGCAAAACCATGCTGATGACACTTGAATGAGTATTCAAAACTGAGCACTGAAACATTCACAGAAGTGACTGAGAGGAGCAAGACAAGAAATAGAGGAGAAACTATACTTGCTTGGTTTGTTGGGGTTTTTTTTAATCAGTTGAGTCAAAGCACGTTACCTGCTGGCTGTCACTGCACGATGGGGATGTTGTGCAGGGGCAGCAGTGACCATGTGCATGGTCCTGTGGGTGAAGCTCAGCAGCGCTGATGTTGCTGTGCAGTGGGAGAGGCTGTGGGCAGAGCTGTTCAGTGCATCTGCCTCTGCCCCGAGGACAGGACAAGCTGTACCTCTTGAGTGGCTGTACCTCTGTCCTGGTTTCAGCTGAGAGGGTTCATTTTTTTTTCTTTTTCACAGTAGCTAGTATGGGGCTATGTTTTGGATTTGTGCTGGAAACAACGTTGATAATATAGAGATATTTTTGTTATGTGGACCTGTTATTGAGCAGTGCTTACACAGAGCCAAGGCCTTTTCTGCTTCGCGCACCACCTTGCCAGTGGGATGGCTGGGGGTGCACAAGGAGTTGGGAGGGGACATAGACAGTACAGGTGACCCAAACTAGCCAAAGGGGGTATTCCATACCATGTGACATCATGCTCAGCATAAAAGAGGGGCTAGCTGGGGAGGGGCGGTAGCAGCTTCAGGACGCGTGGCTCGGGGACAGTCCGGTTTCAGGACAGGTCTGAGCATGCGGTCTGAGTTGTATGGTCCTCAGGTGAGAAACTGCATTCTGTATCACCAGTTTCATATACTCTGTTAAGTACTGTTTTGTTTTGTTTTGTCTTCCCCTCTCCCTTTGCTATCCTAGTAAACTGTCCTTATACCAACCCACCAGGTCTTGTCTTTTCCTTCCCATTCTCCTCCCCATCCCACTTTGGGGGGGGGGGGGGGGGGGGGAGGGAGTGAGTGGCTGCGTGGTGCTCAGCTGCCAGCTGGGGCT
Organism: Balearica regulorum gibbericeps; assembly: GCF_011004875.1. Lineage (NCBI taxonomy): Eukaryota > Metazoa > Chordata > Aves > Gruiformes > Gruidae > Balearica > Balearica regulorum. The sequence continues at coordinate 56,223,413 of NC_046187.1, forward strand.
AAACCACTACAACCTCACAGGGTGGTCTGGAAACAGCAGGGAAAATCTTCAACTGTGGAAAATATTCTGGGATCTTTAATTGTCACATGGATGGGAAGGGAGTGTGGTAGGTGGATTCCTTGCTAGCCCATCTACCCAAAATATTGTGAGACTGAAAGAAGTTTGATAGAATTTGAAAGTGATGACATGAGACTTGGAAAATCAGATTTTTTTAGCCCCTTAGACTCTCCTTTACTACATGATATGCCTTAACTATATTTGATTCAAGCTTGCTTTTGTGTAGCAGTAAGCACAGATACTTTTTCTTCATTTCAGCATAAGAGAAGGAAGCTTTTTTTTAACTCATTAAACTTTTTATTGGAAGAATTTGTTAAAATTAACCTTGTTAGAGATATTTTGGACATCTTAAACCTATTTAAACCTATTCATGACAGTGGCTAGTACATTCAAAAAAAATAAATTAAAAAATTAAATTTCCTCAATTGCACCAGGTAATGCTGTCTTTCAGCAAAGGAAACCATGCCACCTGGTGGAGAGCTGAAGTACTTATCTTCCCACAGAGCAGCAACTTCTGCAAAGATTGTAGCACTGCAAAAATGCCAGTTTTGGGAAAAGTGTGTCTCATAATTAATGTAATTCTTGTAAGAGAAGTGATTTATGCAGCAATGTAGTTAAGCATTCAAAATTCTCCATAAACAACAAATGTTTCTCTATACATAATGTGCTTAAGATGCAGTTCAGAGCTTCATATCCCTGGCATCTTGGTGCAGGTTGTCTGCACAAGGCCATAAAAGTGAAGGGGAAGCAGGAAAAAGGGGAGAATGATTACATCCAGCTTCTTGATTTCAGTAATTTATTTTGGTAGGAATTTCTTGAAGACATGGCTCATTGTGCTTGACAAGGATCCTAATTCTGCATGTGAAACATGCACAATTGGAAATGAGTTTTGAATTGGTACTTCCCAGGAGACAGATCATAACCTTCCTGGTTAATTTATAGAGCAACCTGTGCCTTCCTAATTGAGTTTCAAGGGAGGTAAAAAAGATGCTTTTACCAATCCTGGACTGTAAATTCCTCTGGACTGTCTCTTTTTACATTGTTGTAAAGTATGATGGCCATGTGTCAAAGTATAAAAATGCTAAATTTTTTCCTTGTGATCAGGCAAAGAAACTAAACCTTCTGGGAAACCTCACTCTGTCCCTAGGAATGGGATGAAAAATGGAAAGTGCCTGTAACTCAATTTCTCCAAAATCTTTTCAGAATTGGCCTGTTTGGCCTGACATTTGGGCTTACCTTTATTCTCTCCTTTTAAATGTGGGTTTCTGCTAAGGCTTAATGTAGTCGTCTTGTCTTAAGCGTGGATTTTCAAATTCCCTGTCCACATTACCCTGTTCAGCAGAACTTCACTTTCCAGCCTTGCAATTTTAGAGTAGTTTCAGTTATACAGCAATGTCTAAGAATGGGAAGAATGTATTTATACCTGCAAAGTACTAGGCAGTTGCTCCAAAAGTCTGTTTTCTGCTTTAGAAACCAGTAAGTGCTTAGGAGCTCAAAGGAAGAGAATGAGACAGTTTTCAAGAAGGGTAGAGGAAGGAGGTGCTCATACCAGGTATTTAAATTTAATAACTTACCTAGAGGTGAATGAAAACACAGTTAAAGATGTAGGAAGTGAGTTGTTGATGAACTCCTACATATTATCTGGGTTTTAGAGATTAACCAGTTGGGCTTTTTGGAGTGATGAGGGATATTTCTGACGAGCTGACTTGTCAGACCACTTGTGGCTGTCTTGAACATGGCCTGTAAATAGCACCAACCAAAATAATTTTATGAAATACCATGTGTTCCCCAAAGAGTTAATACCCATCTCTCTGCTGTTTTTCTTGCCATGGAGGCAGGTATGTGTGTTTTGCAGACATCCTACATTTGCTTGTTTCTGGTGTTCTCCAGCAGCAAATAGCCTGGCTAGACACAGGACTATTTGTAAATAATCAGCGTGTCTCCTTGGTGGTGGTGATGATGATTCTGGTTTCTGATGCAAGTGAAGACTTCACCAGAGAGGAGGAGGTTTTGCCATGTGTAGTAATTCCAAGAAAGGATCATCTTTTCACATTAAATCCATAATTCTCTCTCACAATTAGAGTAGCTTCTAAAATTATTGCTGCAAACAGGGAGTATTCAACATTTTCCAGCTGTTTCACAGTCCACCTTGTGCTGCATATAATCTTCTCATGAAGCACTACAAAAAGCCTCAGTTCATTTCAATTAGTGGACTCAATTAATTAAATCTGAGGAATTTATTCCTACTTAAGTCTCCTTACAAAAGAAAGATGACATCTAAAAGAAAAATTAGGCATCTTCAACAGTTTTTCTTCCAAAATGGTACTTCTGCTTAATTTTGGAATAGGAATTTGTTTCTTTCAAAAACAATCTGTGCTTTTCATTCCCTAAGAAATAGGACCTGTTACAGGGCAGAGGACTAGAAGAGATCTTCAATCCATTCCTTTACCTTTATAGGGAACCACAATATATAATCCCATGTATTAATTTCAAGTTTTTTCTTAAACATTTTTGGTTTGGGTTTTTTGGGGGGTTTTTTTGCCTTGACTAGTTTTACTGACAAACTGATTCAAGTATTACCTTCCTTTGATGGTCAAAACCCCTTTAACCTAAACTTTTTGAGGCCATTTTTTTATCCTGTTGTTCTACGTTCAGCCATCTTCTAGTGCATTTATAGCAGGCAATTATGTCTCCTCTTCAACTTAGTTTTATTAAAGTAAACAACCAAATGCTTTTAATTATTTATAATGAGGCTTAGGAGGGTTGCAATCTTCTTATGAATCCCTGTTTCCCTGACTGCTGTAGCAGCTCTGTGTTTTCTGTCTTTAACCATGGGCAATAAGCTTTCTTTCTTTGGCTGGAGTTTTTCCAGGGTCTTCTAGAGTAGCTTTCAAATGTCCATATTCGCTATTGGGAAGTTCTTGACACATAATTACATTTACTTTTTCAACTCCTGAGTAGGTAATCATTTTAATTGTAACTTCAGCCATCATTATAAGCAGTGTTTGTAAAAGTGAGTGGAAGAAAAGTTCTGGTCTTCATCTCAACAGTTTGAATAGCACCTTGGTCAGGAGGGGAGGAAGTTGGTTGTTTTGTTTTGTTTTTTCAAAGAATCTTGCTGCCAGTAGCTGAAAGTTTCTTGTGAACAGCAGAATTTTGTACTTTGGGGATTAGCCTAAACAGCATTTCTTTTAACACTGAGCTACTGCCAATACAAAACTAACTGCATCTTTGGAGATACTGATTTTTGCATGGATGAGATGGTGTGGAAATGGTTTCACAAAATGTAGGAAAGCAGATTATGCTCAGTGCTTGTGGATCTTCCTTAAATGATGTTCTTGAGTATTTTAAATCAAAAGAACTGTAGAGTAAGAGTTAAGTAGTTTTAAAAAAATTGTTGCCTTTTGGTATTGGCTTATCGTAGCCTTTCAGAGGGAGCAATGACAATCTGTGAATATAATCTTTTAAAAAAACAACCAACCAAAAACTCAACCTTAAACCAAAATAAACATTGTAGTGGAGTTTGAGGTTAGGGTTTTTTCCTTGTTTCTTTCAAAAACAAAAAGGTGTTTCTTTCCTCTCCCACAATCCAGATGGTCATTTTAGTAGCTTTCAAAACTATGAGTCAAAACACAACAGATCTTCTGTTTGAAACATCCAGTGAATAATAAAAAAGAGGTAAATCTTGACAATTGCTATAGTATAGCAAAAGTTTATCCATCTTTCCATCCTTGCAGCTTCTGGGTGGCAATGGTGAGTGATAGAAATGGCAGTTTCTAAACTGGTTGGTTGGTTCTGAATCTGGCTGTCTGCCATTAGTAGCATTAAGGTACCTTCCCAGCTGTGGAGATGCAGCAGGTAAACGATGCAGGTGCTTGAAAATGTTCTGCTTCGAAAGCTGTTTTAGAAATAGCAGACTAAAGCACTAAAATACATCTCCTCAACAATTTTTTTTTTAAAATAGTGTCTTTTTCATTTTGTACATTAGAACTTTTGGAGAGTGTGTTTGCTCATTCATTATCTCTCCGTGATTGATACTTATTACTATTGACAACTATTCTGTCATTAGGTGATGTTATAAGTGATAATGTCATGATGTGAGGTACATCATAATACAGATTTCCACCTAGAGGATATTTTCTTCCACCTTGTCCCTAAATGGAGTCTGTTTAATCAAATATGAAGTTTAGTCCAGGGCAGAGGAAGACGTAGCGTTTTCCCAAATCTAAGCAATTTACTTTTTTAATGGTATACAGAGTTACAATATGTTTAATTGTTATAATATATGTATAATATAAATATCTGAGATAATGTAGTTTAATTTCTTGAGCCCTTCAAGAGTTGTAATTAGATTCTGCAAAACTTTACATGTCTTTCACTCTTAGAAATTCCACATATCTCTGGGATCTAATTAGATGCAAACCTTTCATGCAAGATCAAGACATGGGTGACTGAACAGCAGGAGAGATGTAGAGAGAGAAATTTTACTTGTAGCCCTCCTTTAGAAAAATATATCACAAAGCCATTCCTCCTGTGAAAGAGAATGGAAACTGCTTTAAAATTTACCATTAATTCACAGATTTGCAATGCAATAATTATATCTTGAATTTGGGGGCATTATCAGTATTTGTTTTATTAAGATATACTGTACAAAAGGATAGCATTAGATTGCCAGATTTCTACAGGATTGGGAAAAGAGAAGATAAAATAGAAGAACGCTTTTGTTTCAAATCAAAATATCTTCCTGGCTAGTAAAGTTCCAGTATTGACAGCAACTTTGCCTGCCACAGGTCTGTTGACCAGGAGTCACTGGAGTAGTAAGAGCATAGATAGCAGTTACATTACAGGAGGGTAAATGATGCACATGGGAGCTGTGTGGGTCACACTCTTCCCTTGAAGCAATTACTACCTTGTGAGTGCCATGATCAGGTTGCACAGGTGGCTTAAGTGCACGCTCAGTGCCTGCTCTCCCTGTGGGGAGGTAGCTTCCCTGACCGCCAGCTGGGCGAGGCGGCACGGGAGCCAGCATGCCCTGCCTCCAAAATCAACCGTGGGGCACCGAATGTGCTGGTAACAGGAAATCATTTCCAAAGTGAAACAGGGCTGTTAAAATTGTAGCTACTCTACCAGGAAGTGCTGGCCATGTTTGAAAAAATATGAATTTACCTGATTTTTTTTTTGTTGTTGATGCTGGTTTTTTTCCAGAGGTGGATGTTTAAGAAAAGTTTTCTGTTGCTTCACTAGGTCAAAGTGCCAGTGTCATCTTCAGTACTGTTTCTCATGGAGATGCACAGTGCAGTTTTTCTTGGTTGGGGTCTGTGTACAGCATCTCGCTGTATGCTACCATTTAACAAACCATGGTTGTTGAGCAGAACACAAAAAAAACCTAGCTGCTGCTCTAAGAGATTTTTTTTCTTGGAAGAATCTACACTTCCTAATATTTTAATGTTTCTTGGGTTTAATCACAATATGATTTGTGGTGCAGCGCAATAAACTCTTCTGGGCCAGCAGTACTTTGTGTGCGATTGATGAAGGAGCCATCGGGGTGGACAGAAACTGGGGGAAGAAGCAGTTTTCATCATATTCATGTCCCATGGGCAAAAGCTCCTGTTGCCATTCCACAGACCGATGGATTCAGTGCTGTCATAGTTTAGCCCCAGCCAGCATCTCAGTACCATGCAGCCACTCGCTCGCTCTCCCTACCGCTTTCCCACTTGTACAGACCAGTGTCTCAGCTATTGGGATTAACCATTCCTCTGCTCAAGAGAGAGGATATGGAGGGTACGCACCACGAGGCATGCTGTGGTTTTACCTGCATGACCATGGAGAGGACATGAAGAAGTGGGATGGAAAAACTACCTCAATCCTAGAGGCATGGGTACATGAATTACAAGGAAAAACAATTTCAAATGGATGTTCAAATTGCTGCTTCAGCCTCCAGTGGGCAGTTCCCTAGACAGAGTAGGAGGACTGATCTTTCTTCTCATCTTGTGGAAGGAGCTTCTTATTCGTATTTACAAGTGAGGAGCATGTGTGGCACAGCAGCACTCAGTGGCAGCGTGATTTAGTTCAGGCCACAGTAGTCTACTGTCAGTCTCCACTCTTCATTGGACTTTCATACGATCCGTATGGGACTATTAAAGGGTGAGCAGGTTCTGCTGATCGCTCCCTCGCTCTCCAGTTGACAAACCAGCTTATGGATGGGAATCAGGGAGTCTTGGTGCGGTATTGTGCCGGTGCACCGATGTGGTAGCGATTGGCACCTGTTGTTCTTCAACCCTCAGCAACCCCACAACGGAAGGGTCCTCTGAGAGACCGGGCAAGGTAGACAGCCGTTTGTTTCCTCCATCTCCAAGGCAGCTATGCCAAAAGCCCACCAGTACTCTTTTGGGTCCTTGAAATATCCTCTCCAGAGGTAGTCTATGCCCAGGATGCATGGAGCCTCCGGGCCAGTCACAGTGGGGTGCTTTTGCCACTCATTCCCAGTTAGACTTACTTTGGCCTTCATTACAGTTAACTGTTGGGATCCCCCTGTCACTCCAGAAATACAGGTGGGGTCCTCCCCTTCATGGCTTGATAGCATTAGGATACACTGTGCTCCTGTGTCCACTAGGGCCTTGTACTCTTGTGGGTCTGACATGCCAGGCCATCAGATCCACACAGTCCAATAAACCTGGTTGTCCCTCTCCTCCACCTGCTTGGAGGCAGGGCCCCTCTAATCCTGCTCATCATATTCGCTACTCACTTCTTGCAACAATGGCTTAGAAGTCCCTTCAAGAGGATCATAAGTATGATTGGGACTTCCACTAGGTCTGGGGAACTGCCTGCTGGAAACTGGAGTGGCATTTTTCCTGGGAGAATCCCCTTTTGTGGTTGGTTTTCCTTGCAACTCATCCCGGTGGATGGGGAGAGAATCAGAAGATAAAAAGGTAAAAACTCATGGATTGGGATACAGACAGTTTAATAGGACAGCAAAGGAAGAGGAAAATAACAATACTAATAAAAGAATGTATAAAGCAAATGATACACAATACAATTTGCTCACAGCCCAGAATCCAATACCCAGCCTGTCCCCGAGCAGCAACCCCTCTCCTCTGGCCAGCTCCCGCCTTACATACTGAGCATGATGTCATGGCTATCCCAGCCGAAAACCAGGACAGGTGCGCAGGCAGCTCCCAGTTTAGCTTGGCCTCTGCTGATATTGCTGGCAGACCTCCCCATCAGCTTGCCAGCATCTTTGCTCATACACTGCAGAGGTAATCACAGCTTGCAGCCCTTCATATTCCCCACTGGAGACCAACCATTTCACCTCTAAAACAATATATAGCCTCTGTCAGCTCCAGCTTTAGAATGGCCTGTTGATTGTGAACTGCCTCTGGAACGTCTGTTCATCATCTTGCTGCTACAAAATGAACTGATCAGATGATATTTTTGTTATTCTCTTCAATTATTTTCATTAGCGTGCCAGTTTAGCATGGCTCAGGGAAATAGCCTGTTCTAGTCTGCAATGTCACAAGGTTTACCATTTCATCACATAGATTTTTCAATGAAAAAAGTGTAGAGTGTGTATTTGTGTATGTGCGTATATATATAAATATATTTAAGTTATATATTGTATATATACAGTTTGAAATCAGCATGATACAAGTGTGGTGGGTTATTTGTCCATTGTGGACCTCCTGAAAGGTACATTTATGGAGGAAGTTAATTTAAAAATAAAATGGAACATTGTGTTGAATGACAAAGCAATATTTAGATAGCTCTAGCCAGCATTTATATTTATTTTGGTATTAGTTCTTGCGCTAAATTTCACTTCAAAAAAAAACCAGCAGCCTTCCTTGCCAAAATTTCCTTCATTTCATCAGCAAAAAGGGAGTGGGAGGTAATACTTAGCTCTTAAGAGATTTAAAAGCATGAGGTATGCAGTACATCATAATGCCATGGGTGTGCATGGGTGTGCATTATTCCTTATGCTTGAAGATGATTGCTCTGTGGTGCTGCAGGGAGGCAGCATGATAGTAAGTGGGCCCTCAAATGTGGGAGGCCCACCGGGGCTCAAGGTTTCCAGACCTGGGATTCGTGTTTATTTGAGTCGTCTTCAAAGAGTGGGAATCAATCAAAAGTAATTTAACTTCATTGACTTTGGATCCTGTTATAAACATAATTTCTGCAGAAAACAAATTACTCTTAACAATATTGCTTCGAAAGAGACATGAAATCCTGACTGTAGTGAAGATGAAAGATTTTTCTCCATTGATTCAGTAAGGTCAAGAGTTCACTTAAAGGTTTTTGTTTGGTTGGTTTGGTTTGTTGGTTTTTTTTATGTTGGATGTCATACATATTACCTTTGAAAATTATGTACCACAGTACTAAATAAAGTACTGCTGGCTGCATTAGAACCACTTACATCTATCAGCCTGCAGAACAGCCCTCATCAGAAAAATACAACATTTAAGGTTAAAGTTAGTAAGTGCAGAGCATTAGTTTTTAAGAAATGAATGCACACATTCTTTCAAGCCCTGTAAACTCCTTCAGGGCTTGTCTTTACAGACAAAGCATATGTGTGCCTGTTGGGGTCATTTTTGTGTGTCACAGAATAATGAAACCTGCTTGAGTTATCCTAACGGTTCAGTTATTCTGCAAGATAGACCCTAATTTGAGCATCATTGCAACTATCATCCTTTATTAGTTTCTGGTGAGAAATATGACTACCTTTTCTTCACTGAGGAAGCATGTTTTTTATTTCACTGTACTAAAATGAAACCCAAAACACCCTTAGCTCAAAGCAAAGACCATAAACTCATCTCTTCAGGATGTGAAGTAAAGGTATCTGCAAAGCATCTGAAATCAAAGGCTGTTCTTTACTGAGAAGACTGGAGAAAAGAATAAGGGGATTTTAATTTCTTCTTCGGAACTACATATAGTGAAAGGGTATTAGCAGAGAATAATAGTTTCCATTTCATTATTTTGCTCAACTGACTAGATTTTTTTACTTGATTGAGAAATACAGTAATGAATAAGAAATTTGGATTCAAAAAATCTTGAACCAACACAATGATCCTGCAAGATTTTCTTGCCTTGATAGAGCAGATTTGACCTCTGGCTGTGAGCCAGCAGGAACCACTGAGACAGAAGTATTAAACTCAAAACAAGAGAGGGACTTTTGTCATCCTACGCGTTGGAGTCTGTGAGTCTGGAAAAAATGAGACTGTAGTGTCTTGGAGAATGAGTAAGGGACTGTGAGAGCAGAAAGTTCAATATTGACCTCCTCTAGAGAATTAATTTATTATAATGGTTATTTCACAGTATTTGTAAAGCCCTTGTATTTTATTGTACAGAAGTTTAGTTTATAATCATCTGCTTGAAAGAGCAATTATTAGTGGATTTCTGAATTCTGTTATGACCTGAATATCTGTGTGCTTATTTTTGTATTGCATGCATATTTTCAGCAGTTCAAATAATACAACATGAACTGCAGCAGAAAGCTAGAAATGTTGAAAAGTCTTATTAGTACATTTTTGATTCTGCATTTTAGATTTTTTGTAATTAAGGATTTTTATGTGACAGCTGTCATTTCTCTGAGAAAATGTATGCATTACAGTTATTCATGTCAATTAAATGAAAGTGTTTCCTTGTTCATTAATTGCAGTTACTCAGTTTAGCTTTGATCATCTCCAATATTTTCATCTGGAATCAATGCAAGCTTTCTTGATGTGTAGCAGGCAAATATACAGGAACATACTTCTTTCTCGGAATAGAGTGGCTATATTTTATGATACTTAATCTTCCAAAGCATAAAATAATATGATAGTTTGTTTTATTTTAAAACTGTTAAAGAAAACATAAGCGGAATTTCCAAGATTGTGTTGGCTGCATAAGAAATGGTTAATTATGTGACCTACATGCTGTGTCTCAGGCACAAGCCTGCTCAGTGGTCTGTGACAAAAGGCCTTATTAAATACTGTAATGATTTATATGTGTCTGCAGACAGATAAAATCTTTAAAAAGGAAAAACATAAAAGGAAACAAAGGGAAACTGCTCAAAACCAAGTCCTGTAGGCTCAGAAGCAGGGAAGAAATTAGTAGCACAGATTTAAATCATCAAGGCAAACATACTCTAATGTAGATGTTCATAGTGGCTACCAACAACTGTGTGACCTGAAAAACAATCAGTTCATGGTTTTGTAATGTACATTAGTTTGTTGTTCTCAAACTGATGTTCTAATCCATTTTCTCCCTGTAATGGGATCTTTTCTACCCACGCCCTTATGAGCTATCCAGTTTCCAATACTACTCTGCTATCAGTCATGTGTAACTGACCTCTTGTCCTCTGTCTAGTAGGGGATTGTATTTGCTTTGGTTTTCTTGATTTTTTTTTTTAATTTTTTTTTTAAAGGTGTGTGCTTAGCACTGCATGAGGCAACAGCTAGAGTATGGCATTTGCTTATGTGCTGAGATTTGTCATGGTTCTGCATTCTTGTCAAAGCTCCTTCCAGAGTTCCTCTTGGAAAAGCTGTTGCAGAGCAGAACCCTACCCTGTGGTGAAGGTTTTGCAATGCCGAAGAGCAGAAGTGCGATCCATGGTTCATTCATTCCTTCAAACCTAAAGCTCCTCAACTTTAGGCAATGTTTTAGATCAGAACTGCACTGTGAGGGAGGTTTGCGGCTTTTTGTAGAGTTTGGATTACAGCATTTATGAATTTGGTTCTTTGACTACAGATCATTAACCCTGAAACATTAATTGGAGTTGCAGCCATGCACACATATGTTCCCCAGCACCATAAAACTGAGCAGTGACACCTGTGTTTTCATTTCTGTTCACCTGTCTTTTCATAGGGCAGTGCGTGATAAGGTGGTCTTATTTCCCCTGTGTATTTTCTTCGCACAATGTCCTGTGTTCCTTGCAGGAAATGTGAAATCTCCAGTCGGGAGATACTAATAATGTAAAACATGATACAAGAGTTACTTGTTTGTTCTCTAATGGAGAAAAGAAATTAGGTAGACTACTGTAAGCCAAAAGTTGGCATCTGGATTACTTTGAAATTATGATGGGCCAATAATTATGATTTGCCATCTGTGAGCCTTGAGTTGAGGTACTTAACCAACCAGCATTACCAGGAATGTCTGTTTTACTGAGCTCATAGACTCTTAGTCAAGGATTGCTGCACTCTGGTTTTCAACTTGGCTTGTTTTGACTCTAGATGTTAGTTCCAGGAGAAAAAAGAGTGCATTAGCAAAGCTCTTCAGGTCCGTATTAGTGTGCTAGAGAACTAAGCAATTCTGCTGTTGGGGCTACTTCAGCTAGCCCTGGTTTAAGAATTAGCTCATACCTGATAGGAGACACTAGGTGGTTTGTTTCTGCTGGTTTTTGTGCTCTTCTGTTTTAAAGAGAACCTCTGAGTCAAATAATTAAGGGGGGAAAACCCCACCAACCATCCATGAAGTGGATCTTTTATGATACAGTTGCTGGCAATCTGCAGAGAGAAGGAAGGACGCAGGCACAGGTGCACATGCTTCCACCATTCTCCTACCCCTCAGATGTGTGCATTTATACTTCTGTTATACTGATGATGAATGAACCGTGGTAGGTATCGCATGCTACTCTGAATCCTCGTGTTTTCTAGTGCTGAAATCTGCATGAAGGTCCACCATCGCTTCTGAGTCATGCCAGCACGTGTATTCATTTAACCAAGAAGTCGAAGGGTTTTGATCTTTTTGTGCATTTTGAACAAAGGAGTGTTTCTTGTATGTGTACATGTTGCCTTGTGAATGGGGTACTGAGTCTTGCTGCGTTTTATTGAGAGTTTTTTTGTTTGCAGCGAGTCTTTGGGAAATGGGTTGGTTTTGATGAAGCTGTTCTGAAGCATTTTATTTGGGTTATAGTAAGGACTCCTTGTAAAACACACAAACAAAAACTTGCCAGGTGCCAGAAGCCAACAAGGTTTCTCGCGTCTACCTAGCTTGGAAGGACCGGGAGGGAATGGAAGCGGGAAAGGAAGCCAAGCCCTTCACACAGAGAGGAATACGTGGGATGGACAGGAGTGTCCCATTCAGCTCACTCTGCTGGCCTGACAGTGGGCTGGGAAGGAAAAAAATACAGTGGACGTCACCACTGGAGAATTTTAAACATAGGATAAAAATGGCCAGAAAAAAAATACCAAAACAATTCATTATCTTTACTAATAAGAGATTTACCTGCTGTCAACTTGAACTGATTGTCTTTCACCAGTTTTTTGCCTTCTTAAGATGTACTCTGTTCAGTGCAAGGACTATATTTATCTTTGTGTTCAGAAAGCAGCTAACAAGTTGCAGATGTGGTTGAGATACGAAGAGTAATGAGGAAACAATATACTTACTATATATATTTAGTTCTTCACCTCTCAAGATGATTTAGAAAATGTTTCTGTAGGATTCTGTTATTCAATTTAATATTGAAATACTAGTAAAAAAAAAAAAATCTTTCTTCTAGTACAGTAAAAATCTGTATTTTAAAAGCTTGCAAAGATAAATATTTAATACCGCAATAGGCATCGCAGCACTTTCAGCAAGATTCATGAGCATCTGATGTGCCAAAACCAATTCTGCAATCTTGAGATTAGACAACCTTAATAATTGCTAAAAAAATTGGTATTTTACTATCTCGTGTAGCCCTGAAGTGAAGAGCACTCCTGAGTGGTGATCCTTCCTTTGTTTCCTTTCACCTTCTCCTTCATCTCCCTTTAAAATCTGAAATTCAGCTCTTTTGTGGGTTTCCAGCCGAGCTGGGTCAGGAAGCAGCAGCACAGGAGAATTTGCATATTGCTTTCCTTGTTTGCAAAGCAAAATAAAACATAAAAAATAATATATCCACAAAAAATCTGGAGGCATGAGAGGCTTTATTGTTTTTACCCACACTCACTAAAGGGTGCATGAAACACAGTTTGCAGAGTATATTTGCTGTCTGATGCCTTGGATGAGATGCATCATTAGTGACTCATCGGAGCAGGTACCAGTGGTACAAGAGGCAGGCTCCTAGGCTGGGATTTCTGCTTGGCGAAGGAGGCTGGATGAGGGTGTTGTGCCTGCTGAAAGAAGGCTGAAGGAAGAGAGGAGTTTTAAAGGGAAAGAGGAAGGAACTCATTAATCTTTCTACCCATTAGTGAATTTTATTCTTCCCTTAGTTTGCCAAAGTTGACATACGCGTATTTAAAATACCTTGGTGTTTTGAGGTCTTTTTTTGAGGACAGTGGTTCCCAAATGGCACGCCAGTGATGATCATGAGCTTGATCTACTCACTGACTTCACAGCAGTTTTTAGAAGGCAGCAAATGAATAAATATTCAGTGTCTGCGTTTGAACTGTGAAGCTGATTTATTTACTGCATCTCAAGAAGAGGGATTAATTGATAACTTCAGCGTGGACCTGCTGTTGCTGCTCCTGGGCTGTGTGCCCATGTGGGCAGGGTCCCACTGGAGGCAGTGAGGCTCCCAGTGGTCACCAGTGCCAGCTTCCTTAGAGCAGCTCCCAGGATCGTTGCCTGCTTTCCCAAGGACCCGCAGGATGCTGCTGGCAGCAAAGAAAGCTCTGTGGCACAAGGCGGCAGCGCTGGACAATGAGTGTTGGTCTTTGCAAGGTCAAAATTGCGCTGAGTACCTAACAGGGAACTGGGTTGACTGAAACAATTACAAGTCAGTTTGCCAGAACAACATGGCATTTCAGGGCAGCATAACATTTCAGAAGAAATGTATGAATAACACTGAAGCAAGAAGGGTACCGAGGACTGAGTACTAATTGACGTCAATACTTGATCCGTCCTGGCAAGGGGAGGCTCGGGGTGAAAGAACAGAGATGTTATACGATGGCAAGTTTTCAGTTATTAATTGTAAATTGTCTCATTTCTACTTTTGGAAATTATGGCTGCCAAATCCTGTACCTCTATAGACAGCATCCTGGTTAGCAAAGAGGATTTGTATGTAAGAAGTGAGTGCAACTTTATGTCAGTGCTGGTGCACTATCTAATCACTGACTCGAGCAAAGAGTCACAAGGAAACCAGAGCTCAGAGGTGGGGCAGGATTTGATTTGGCAGTGTTCAATGGCAGTGTCTGTTGCCATATTAAATACCTAGAAGGCAGCAGGAATTTGGAGTGGGGTCATTCAGGAACTATTGATGAACCTTTAGGGACCATCTTTAATTGTCTATTAAGGAGGTACACCAGTAAGTCTGTTGTGCATCCTTCACTGGTGGTGCATTGCCATTTGAGAGATACCTGTAATGTTTTCTGGAGGAAATCTCGGTCTAGTAGACAAACTCCCGTTGACTTAGTGTGAGGTCTGTATTTCACCCACCATAAAGCCTGAGCGCAAATGTGCAAGGTTTTTTTTTCAGAATTCAAGCTTTTTATTCTCTACCCTAGTAAATATAGGTGCCATTCAATTTCTCCCATTTTGTTTTGTTTGCAAAAAGCACCATATGTGCAAAGTAATGTCGCCTTGGCTTGTTCTGCCAACTGAGTGCTCTGGTTGGCTAAACATCCTTCTGCTAAAAAACTGTATAATTAGATTGTGTTATTTTAAAGGTCATTTTTTATTTCTTCTAGCAAAAGCCTGCTTTCCTCTTATGAGAGCTTATCTTTTTGTTAGTGCTTTGGATTTGTTATTGTTTGCTACCTTAAACTTACTGTAGAAATGATTGCTGTAATCCACAAAAAAATTAATATTCTGGTTAAAAGCCAGGCAGTGAGTGTGAATCTCACAACAGACATAATCGAATAGTGTTTTCTTTCTTTTTTTCATTAAAGCTCTAGATACTACCTAAAATTTCAATTCTACTGTATCTGTACTTTTTTTTTTTTCCTTTATTTCTCTGTGTTTGTGTCCTACTATATTTACTGCTCTCTTGTTTTCTCCTTTATATTAACAAAAGTATATTATTGTAAAGTGTTGCTGTTACCTCCACAGATACCTTTCCTGGCACATCATGTGTTCTTCTTTGTTCCTTCAAATATTTTCACCTTGCCATTCTCAAATTGTATTTTAATTTACTTATTATCTTTGAGCATAAGCTCATCTATAAGGCCTTGATTTTGTTCCCCTCCCAGCCAGGGATCTTTAACCTTAACTGACTGGTTTCTGTTGCATGACAAGATTTCCATAGCTGGATACAGCAGTGTGTTGTGTGCTCTGATACATGTTGAGATATTTTCTGGTTTTTTTTTTTAGTGCTTCGCTGTGCGATCTCTGGGCTGGGTAGAAATGGCAGAAGAAGATCTGGCTCCTGGAAAAAGCAGTGTTGCTGTGAACAATTGCATCAGACAACTCTCTTACTGTAAAAATGACATCAGAGACACTGTTGGCATTTGGGGAGAGGTAAGAATGGGGTGTACTTCTCCTCCTCTTGGAACTTCCCTCTTGTGTCATAAAACATCTTGAAAGAACAACTCTGTAAGCAAATATGTCCATGCTCTGTGTTTGGGATTTCCCTATCCTAGCTGGCACTGCCAAAAATATAAAAGAATTCAAGGAAAGTGTTGACCTTTTTGTTCCAAACTGATCGGGACAGCAGATGCCACAAAGATCTCACTTTCATGTTCGCATCTGTGCTAATAGACACCTGTGCGATAACAGTGTTGGAGACACACGAGCCAAACTGTCGAAATCAGTGGAAGCTTTTCTCCTGATCAGAGGTTTGAGAGTGCTGCTTTGGAACAGCATTTTCACAGGGTTCCCAGTGACAAAAGGGCTTTAAGGAAACCCAGACTAGTGTGACCAGTGCTTCTGAAATGTATGAGAAGATGGAGACTGATGGACAGATGGCTTATTTTAAGATGATTATTTTATCAGTGTTTCAGAAGGAAATTAATTTTATGTCATCAGTCTGTCTGTTGGTTCCTCTCCAGTAACTCTTGAATCTGTTCACCAATGTCATCCAATTTTGAAGGATGCCAAATTCCCACACATTAAGGGAAAAACAGAGCTCCCAGCTCTCCTCTTTCTTGGTTTGCTGATGGGTCAGTACACCTTCATCAACTGAACCATGCAAGCTCTGTGCTTATTTCTGAATTGGCAGCAAAGAGAGGATAACGCTGTGGGAGCTTGGGGGAAACACGAAGGAAGCTAGAGGTACTGTGCTTTGGAAAAGAGATGTGCTGGGGACAGATGGAGTGGAAGGTGTGGAGGGATCAGTAAGTGAAACAAGAAGAAAGGAAAAGGTGAGGTTGTAGTGATGAGAGGACATAGGAGACCAAACTGTAGAAAAACATCTTCGTTATTTGATTGTTCATGAAATGACTTAAACTTCAGCCAAATCAGCCTCTCTCCTGCCATGTTTTCAGGAGGGTTACACTAATGTGGATTTACTACATGAGATCTGAATGCAAAAGTGATGTAAGAATAAATGTTGTCACCTCCACTTGTCTATTTCAGTAAAAATTTCAGGAAAAATATCTGTCAGTCTCCCAAGTTACTGTTACAGTCTAGGGCTTGAGTCCAGTGTCCTGGCTATGACTACAGCAATGTGGAGATTCTTCAGAGGGGGAACTGGGAGAAGGAGCCTGTTTAAAATTGAAGTGATGTTTCAAGGGACATATTTAGAGTGCCCTATCTATTTCAAGTAATTTCAGAAGGCTTTTTCTATCTAAGAAATGTATTTTGTATGTATAAATGAGCAAAATAACATTGGTCTCCCTTTTTCTTACTTCTGGGAACAGTTTTATTTAGTTAATATAGCTAGACAAGCAATTAGAGATGTGTCAGTCATGGACTTTGGACTTGCTGCTGACCCCATGAGGAAAAAAAAACCCCATTCTCTTTACATCTGTGTAATCCCATCCATTTTTCAGATGACAGAACTTTGATCAATTTGAAATATATTGTTTACTTTGAAATCATGTGCTTTATTCTGGTTTAAGAATAAATGTTCACATTTTTCCATATTTCTCTCTGTCAGTCCCATTGTTCTTTGTTGGAAACCCTTGCAGGTCTTCAAGCCAAACTGGTGAAAAGTTCTGGTCCTCTTGAATGGAAGTTTTAATTAAGAATGCTATTCATAAAAAAATTTTAAAAAATCAGCCTGATAAAACAAGAGCGACACTGTGCTTGAATAGGTGGCCCTTGAAGTAAATTGTCTTATTGATTTTAAAAGAAATCATTACAACCACATTTTTCTGCTGGCAATGTAATGCTTCAAGAGTGATTGGAAGAGGCACGGTTTAGAGATGAATCTGAAAAAAGCATGCTTGTCACTGACACGTCAGATGGAGCACATACAGCAGAAATCTATTATAAAGCTAGAACTGATGACTGCAGATAAAGGTTTTAAGATTGCCTAAAGATTTATTTTAGCTAGAATGTAATGAAAGTGAAACTGGGACTAAGACCACCCCCAAGTTTTCATGATTTAAAAAACACAAAACAAAACAGAAAAAAACCCCACACCCTGCATAAAATCCTGACCCTACAGAAGCTTTGTCACTGGCTTTAATGTGGCATTCCATGCCTTCCACTTCCCTCCAAAAGAAATTCCCTGTAAATATCTAATTTCCACAGTTCTGTAAAATCTAGGAAGAAAAACACAAGTCATCTGTTTGTGTTGCTACTTTGCCATGCATTATATTCCTGAACATTACAAAAATCACTTCCATGATACGTTGTTGCCATTGACCTATATACCACAGTATATAACACTTCCCTGAAAGACTGAGTCTTTCTTTCCTTCATTCACTCTCCCTGCGTGGCTCTTCCCACAAGAGCCTTCCTCATCTTGGACCATCAGGTCTCTGCAGCTCTTCAGCAGTCTGAGACATTGAGGCCTATGTTCAAGCTGTCTGTCTGAATTATTTCTTCTTGCTCTCTGCAGTGTTTTCATCTCTAAAATGGCTTTTGTATAAGACGGCAACAAAACTTAGCAAAATATATTGCTTTTGGCTGCAGCCAAGCTATCCCTTGAGCATTTTAAGAGTAATTTTCTGTGACTTAGGTTGCTTATCTGCGTATTCTCCAATCTTTTCCAGCTAATTTGGATTCAGTTTTATTATCCTAGTCCTGGTGTATTTTGCATGATGCACAGATTTTACCTTTTTGTAATAACGTCCTTCTGGAACAAATATTTAAGTAGAAAATGGGTCCAAAAAGCAATCTTTGTGACACTCGGTAACATTCTTCACACAATCTGTTTACTGCTTCTGACCTCCAAGTAAATTTCTTGTGATGACTCTGTTTTCTGTTTGGTTTCCTTCATTATTTTGGTCTGCCTGGTGCCATCCTGGCTTCTGTGGTTTCTTTCCCATGTTTCTTTTTCTGCATGCCACAAGCAGTTCAGTGCTGCTGATTCACCCGATTTACATGCCTGGTTATTGCAGCTGCATCTGTTTCTGCTTCTCTAGGAGCAGCCTATATGTCTCAGCTGTACTTTTTCCATCGGTCAAAATGTTCTTGTGTTGGCATCACATATACCAGCCTATGTCCCCTTTTGTCCCACACCCCTCTCGGTGCTTGCGCTGCCAGCTCTGTGTCACAGCTCCCCTCTGAATCCCTGTTAGGAGATGTGGGGGTGGGAGAGGTGAGCGTCAGTGCCCTTGCTGCCTACCCTGGCAACCCTGGAAGCAGGCCCTCCCAGGGTGACATGACAGACACAAAATTAGACGTCATTAAGACTTGAGCTACTGTAACCAAGCGTGAAGCGGGTTTCTGTGTCACTGAGGTGAAGAAAAAGGTCATTTTTTGAAACATTTGTCAGTAGGAAGTCAGACCCTTTCCATTCTTTCTGTTCATTTAAAGATTCTGGCACAATATAGAGGAAACAAATTACTCTATATTTAGCTGATAGTTCTCACCTTCTTCTTATCAGCTTGTTTTACCTCTGGCAATATGTCCATGATCATTTCCATGGAATCTCGCGGTCTGCAAAGTAGATGTACAGCTTCTGAGAAGAGAGCTACTAGATGTGATAGAAGCGGCAGCAGACCTTTTGCAAATGCTAGACATAGGAGGTAGCTTAGCATTTGTGAATTAGCATCAAAAGGAAAATTGCCTCTAAATTTGTTTCCTCTAAGGGGAGAAAGCATTCTCCTCATTCTTACATGCCAGAAGACTTAGGGAGAAATCCTGGCTCCAGGATTCTGCAGGCACCAGCAGAATTCACATTCATGTCTTAAATGCTAGGGTTTTCCCTTTAATTAATCTTTCTTCAAAGAGCATTGTATAAATCCTTTGACATGTACAAATTACTTTATGTTCCCATGATCCATTGGTTAAAGTTTATGGCAACAAAGCACATTGTTTGAAGGAAAAAATTCTGCCTTAAGAGTACAGGTTTTGATGTAAGTTTTTACTGTTAAGACAGTTCTTGACTTCTCATATATTGATCTCACCTTGATCCCAGTCGGTTTGAGAGGGGGACATACTGTGTAACTGTACTTTGTCTGGAGTTGCAGGGCAAAGACATGTACCTAATACTGGAAAATGACATGCTGAACCTGATTGACCCCATGGACCGCACAGTTCTTCATTCACAGCCCATTGTGAGCATCAGAGTCTGGGGAGTGGGTCGTGACAACGGCCGGTGAGTCTTCGCTCTCCTTATCCCACTTGACTTGATGCTATTTCTGCTTGCTGATACAGAGTACGCATACACCTGGAGCAAGTTAGTTATCAAACCTATTCATTTGATTGAGTAATTGTGTCCCAGGGGCTATGAGAGGATGGGTAAATTCTTCTTTTTCTTGCTGGTGTTACTTTTTAAAATCTCTGCTTTTCATAGTTTATCATTTATATGCTGTTTTGCTGCACCTGTATTGGGCAAACCTTTCAGATGAATTCAGCCAGGTGCATAAAACTGCACACGCAACGTTATTTTGCTTCAGGTGTATATAATACTTTTTTATATAAAACCATGTTTTCAAATCTGTCCTGTAGTATGCTTCTCCTGGCTATGTGAAAGCATGTCTCCCTGCTGGTCCACGTTAAATGCGCTACTTATACTCTGACTGTATGCATTTGTTTCCACTTTCTTGACATACTTGATTTGATGGAGAAAAAAGTTGGATTAAGGGCAATTATAATTACTAAAAGATCTTGATGCAAGAAAATTCCTATGGGTATTGCAGAAAACTAAGGTTTGTCCCTGAAACCTGACTGCCTGCGAGCTGAAGTTCTTCCTTGTGGTAGGGAGCAACCAGGAGTGCATACTAAAGGCCTTCCTGCCCTGCAGGCAGTCTTTCCTTAGCTTGCCCTCCTGACTGGACTTCTTTTGGTAGCATCCTCCTTTGTCATGTAACATTGCTGTGGGAACAGGATTGTGAAGGTGACTTATTTAGAGCAGGACAGCGAGCTATCTCTCTGTCCCGTTGAGCATTTTGATCTATCAAAAACGTTTCCATTCACATTGATTAATTCCAGGATCTTCGGGCAGTATCCATCCTGACACGTGAGCAGTAAGGATTGAATCATGCTGGTGAACTGCTGGTTTTTGTGACCGTGCTTGATTATTGAGATACTTGGAATAATAAGGATGGGGTTTTTTTGTCTCTGACTTTTGATGGGAAATGTCATTTTGGACCCGAAAAACCTTTCCTTGTAAAATATTTTGTGAAACTTCTTTAATCCCCCCAAACGTTCCTGATTATCTCTGGCTAAATTTCCAAAGAGAAATGTGATATGTGTTTCTGTGACCCAATTCCATCTTTCTAAATTTTTTACTTCTATAAATGACTGATGGTTGTATTTGGTGATTGTGGGTTTTTACTGTTTTTCACTTCCATTGGTGCAGATTTTTGAGAGATCTAAAAGGGGCAAATCCAGTTTGAAATGGTGGGAAGTAGAGAGGTTTTAACTTCTTATGAATAAACCATTACAGTGCTTTGGCTCAGAAAATGAGTGCATTGCACATTTCCCTTCAAGTCAGATTTTGTAGTAGCTTGCTTTGGTCAGGAAATAAATAGAGCATCTTAAGGGGCACCTAAATGTGATGCAGCTTTACAGAGTAAAGGAAGCTAGCTTTGCTTTTCATTATTTTTTTTTAAGCATTTACAGTTCTTTTTTCAAATATTTACATTTCTTTGGAAAATAAAATCATTCCATTATGTTGTTTATAAAATAAGATGAGTCACATTTCTCCAGACTGGATAAATAACTTCTCCTAAAGACAGAACTGGTCATCGAAATGTGGACATTGAAAGGGAGCATTTCAGAGAAATGTTCCTTTTGCAATCATGCGGCACCAAGACTGTCATAAGCTTTTGGTGAAACCTATCCAGGGATGCAAGGCAATAGGAAACTCTCCTAGATAAGTAAAAGCCCCATCAGTAGGACAGGATTTGGTGGGAAAGGTTGTGTACGTGCAGGTCGTTCTGTTCTGACCTGCCATGGTATCCCAGGACAGTTACCAAGAGCTAAGTACAGGGCACAGGAAATACCATCTCTGATCCCAGTCCTGCCCGGTTTCGTGCTGTATCTGAGGACCAAAGATGAATTCCAGTTCTGGTGAGACTTCTGCAGAAACTCATGTCTCTGTTAAGAAAAAAATTGCACTTATGGAGTATGTGGGTGAAGTACACATCAAAGTTTAAAAACAAAACAAACCCAGTGATCTCCCTCTTGGTCATGAAAGGTAGAAGCTTCCTGTACTCTTTGCCTAAAAAGAGATTTTATTTGTAACATTGACAATACAGAGAACCTAGTAGAGCAAATAAACTAATCTTCTTCTCATGTTTCTACTATCAGAAGAGGGAATTGGCCTTTCTGTGTTGAAACGGAACATTTCTTGTTTCCAGAGAACATGACTTTTCTTGATTGGTTGCTGTAAACAACAGCAAGAAATAATTTCTTGA
This sequence comes from Balearica regulorum gibbericeps, assembly GCF_011004875.1. Taxonomy (NCBI): domain Eukaryota; kingdom Metazoa; phylum Chordata; class Aves; order Gruiformes; family Gruidae; genus Balearica; species Balearica regulorum. The sequence continues at coordinate 56,245,273 of NC_046187.1, forward strand.
AGGTTTAATATATAAACACACCATCAAAAACAGCCTTACTATTTCATTTGCTGGCACAGTAATGTTCTTAGCCATTTTTATTGGAATCTGGGGTTTTTAATCATAAGAAGTTTGATTTCAGAGCTTTCCTATTCTTAGACCTTCATAAGAACTTTGATAGGTGCTTCTACAGAAATCTTATGTCCAGTATGGCTTTCAGGACTGGAGCCCATTCTTTTTGAAATTTAATTTGTTTATTGACCCACTTTAAAAAAATAAGATTGTAAGTAAAACAATGTACACATTATTTGTAAGTAAAGTCAGACTGTATGTGATGTTAAATAGCAGGTAGAAAATCCAAAAGACAAGCAGAAAGAACACACTTACAACTGAGTAGTTGGATGTAGTGTGTTTAGGGCATAGAGAGGTTCAGTATGGAAAACATGCTTTGAAAGGATAGCATAAATAATGTAGAATTTGCTGAAGAAGTACCAAAAGACAAGAAAAAAGAGAAGCTGAGCTGAGAAAATGATATTGTTGAGCTGGAAATTGCACTGTATCTCTTTTCACGTGTACCTTAGCATGCAGTCCTTGGGCTTATCGTGGTAAAATTACATATCGGTCCTGAGGTGAGAAACACCAGAGCCATTCACTGATTATAAAAGCAGCTTTCCCTGATTATGAGTTTGCCATCATCAGGAAAAAGTGAGAGGAACGCATTGCAGCTTTAGTGGATTAATTGTCCAGGAAGTTGACAAAATCCCAGTTCTGGGATGAAGCTCTTCCAGAAGTTGTTGCACCTGAATGTTGTTAATTAGCTACATCTTCTGGTCCAAGAGCCTGGATAATAAAATATATTGGATTTATTGGGAAAGGCAGTGTTTAAATTTTACAATATTGTAGAAATGTATATTTTCCTCTATTTTGAGGTATTTGAACCCCATAATGATCTGCAGGCCCTCCTTTTTAACTGTATTTTGCTTGTAGTATTTTATTTGGGTATATTTTGCTTTGGAAGATGAAAAGGTTTTCTAATGACACCTGACCAGATGATTTTCTAAGCTGTGCCGTAATGAAAGATTGATGAAATACAGAGATCTACTGATGAAAGTTTAATCTGAGGATGTGTCTGCTAACTCACCTCAGGCAGAAATGTCTTCCAAGAGGCTGAAATCACTCTCCTCATACGTTACACTACTATCTTGACCTCAAGAGTTACTTTATTTCAGACAGTTCTGTGAGAAGCAGAGGCTTCATCGTTTTGTTGACTTAGGCTGTGTGGTGATTATGTGTTTTGAAAGGTAGCATCCCTTGATTTCAATTAATCAGACAGTAAAATATGTTTGACCTTAAGAAAGGCCAGAGTGCTCTGATAAAATCGTGAACAAAAGCAGGTTTCCACAAGAGAAGTTGGTGGTTATGTATGTGTATACGTGTATATACGTGTAGACTCTGAGCACCTGTGTTTGATACGTATATATGGGCATTAAAGGAAAATAAATGTATCTGTCCATCTTTTCAGCAGACTGTTTCTTGGGTGATGTCCTGTGGGTTTTTTAACAGTAAAAGCCACTGTACTGTTTGTAGAGTTTTCCTCTCCTACTGTACTGAAACCAGAGTCTTGATGATTCATTTAATATTATTTGTTAATAAGAAAAATCCTCGTACTTGCTTAAATAGCTTGATTTCAAGATGAGTAAGGTCATTGTCACGTGGAGGATTTGTGGTATCACAGGTATACAGTGAGTAATTGTCAGTGCTATGTTTGCTTCTTAACAAGCAGCCCATGGCATGGTTTTTTCCTGGTCTTTAAAAGCATGTTGGAAAATATTAGCCTACTGAAGCTATAAAAGCATTGTTCTTTTCACTTGCGAGCTGCAGGACTGTACATTAATCATTCCTCAGGTTGGGTTTTGTCTCCCCTTCTCAACTGCTGGTGCATGCCCTTTGCTTTCTGAGCAGCTCACTAACAAGGAAGAGAGAAAAGGTAATGGCCCATCAATTTTGTAAAAGAGTTTCTGTTAGCACATTTCCCTGAATCCTTCTTTATCTTCATTGCTCTTCCACCAATCCAAAGCCTGCCTCGACCTCTATGGGACTTTAATTGCCTAAGAGATCACGGTTCCTTCTGTCGTGGTGTCTCCATACAACAGCAGTATATTCCAGCTGAAAAATTCAGCCGTCAGCTGGCCAGGAGGGCTGTGGCTGGGTTCAGGAGACAGCTTTGATGGGACTAAATATGCAACCAGTTGCTGGACGGCACAGGCACCTGGCATGTGGGACAAAACACGTAGCACGTGTCTTTGGTCATCCACTAGCTTTGTCATCACATAGCCCAGGTTTTGTTTTTTCCTGTAAAGTTTGTGTGTTTCCCTGGCAGGCTGAGGAGGGAGGGAGGTTGCTTTTGCTTCTCAAGTGGTAGAGAGGCAGATTCTCCGATCTTGGCGTTTTCTGATTGTAGGCTCTGTGACTAGACAGTGTAAAAGCATTGTGCTCCCTCCTCTGCCCTAATAATGCCTGTTTTGGCAAGTGGTGGTGGTGGTGGGGATCTCTTCGTCTCTGTGGGTGTCCATTGCCCTGCTGCTTTGAACCACTGCTGGTTTTCTGCTGCTGAGACATCAGGGAATAAAATGAGGCTGGGAATCAAAAAGGGGAGAAAGGCGGAGAGGAAGAGAGCATGCACCAAAGATGAGGCTCAATCATTACAAAGGGACGACAGACTGCTAAATGGATAGATGCCTCAAGTCAGATGGATATAATCCTGTAAGGCTGTAAGATAAGAAAGTCATAACAACAAAACAGAAATTACCTGAGCGCTCTTATCTCAGGAGCTGTTAGGGCAAGAGCTGAGAATACTGTAGGGTTGACGTGAATGAGAACATGGGACAAATTTGTGTAAAGATGAGGAGGAAATGGCATAAACCGATGGCTCAGATTCCTCAAAATATGGGGAATTAAAAATAGTGTCCTATCTTGCTGTTTCAACAGCTAAATAAAAATGCCCTGGCTTCAGAGGTGTTTAGCACCTGCACTGTAAGCTGACTTCAGTAGGATCGCAGTGTCTTTTGAAAATCAAATGTCTAAATAAAGATTTAGGAACCTTTCTCTAGACATGCAGAATTGGAAGTTTTCACTTGAGCGACAGTGCTACAGCAGGTTAAATGTTTTATCTTTAGTTTGAGTGTGTCTTAAGCTTTGAGGGGTAGGCGCGTGTCTGAGCAAGAACTGATTTGTTAGAGGACAGAAAAGGGGTGAGTGGGGAATGTGGAAGCTGTGCTGCCAGTCGAGTGCCTGTCTCATGGGGTTATGATCTGTATTTCCTGGCTGAAACTACATCTTTACAGGTATTACGTGGCTTGAGCTCCAGTGCATGTCTATCATATGGACATGAGATTTTAGGAGGGATATCTGGCCTTAATTAGACAATTAAAAGCTAAGAGAAGAACAGACAATAAATACAAGTTTCGCATGGTTGGGGTATCCTGTGGTATCTGTAATTTATTGTTCCCCCTTTCAGAAAATACTTTATGTGCAAGCAACACAACATCAGGCTTCAGTGATGCAGTGTGGCTTATAGTTGTGTTGTTCAGGGAGGTGTTTAGGGTCTTCAGGGTTTGCCTTCCCTTCAAGGTGATGACTGAATGTGCTGTGAGATTGAGTCTTTCTCTGATTGCATGAGAGAAGCTTATAAGGCTGTACAAGATAATGAATAATAAAACTTTCTCTTCTGCATTAAAGAGATGTGGTCAAGAAAAAACAGAAAATAAATTAAAACTGAGGTGCTGTTTGCACCTGCTCTTCTGAAAAGATAACACCCTTTAAAGAATTTGTAATTCCAGCTGAACTCCTCAAACTCAGAGACACCATTAATCAATATTTCCTATTCCCCTCGGTCCCCGTAACCTTGGAGAAAGGGCAAAACATACTGTGAGGAATCACGTAAATAGGGCATATTTACGGGAGGGATTACACTGGAAGAAAAGGATTTTACTGGCTCTTGTGACCCATTTTCTTAGCTGGTTTTGTAGAGTAATCTTTTGCTTTATCCTTTTCCCTTTGCCGACTGCATCTGAATATCCTTTTCTGTGTGTTTTGATAGCATTTCCACCTCTCACTAAGAAATAGTTTAGGTGATTATTTATACAATACTTCCCATTTATATCCATAAGGCCTGACATCACTGTTTGCAAGTGCAGCGTGTTCTAGGAAGGGGTAATGAAACAATACAGCTATGAAAGGGGAAATCCAGTCAAGCTTACAGAATTAATGTATTTTCAGACAAATATAGTTAAGTGAGTGCAAAAAGCTGTGTGTGTGCTTTCTTACTTTGATTAATGAAACTGGTTTATTTTAGTTTTGGGATATAACATGAAAGACATGGTAGACTGAAGATGCATTGAAATAGGCCCATATTAACTTGAAATTAGCACGCATAGTTTTGCACCGATGGATGGGTTTCTATCAGTAGAGGCTTCAACTGTGTTAGGGCAACATCACTCTATCCTTTCTGCCTAATACCACTAATGAGATGAAACATTATGACATGTGACAGCGAAGAATTTTTCTGTTCTACAGATGAGTCTTGTGAGCAGCTCAGGTACTTACGAACGTGGATTCACCCTTTGATAGCAGCTGAGAAAAAAGGATATGCTTAGGGAGAATTTTGGCCACGGAGCTCTAGATATTTGATAACCTTTGAAAAGCTTAAATGCAGAAAGAGCAGTTGAGAAGCATAGTAGCTGGTAGATTAGCACAAGTGTGGAGAAGTCTCACGGACCAAGGGAATTGGGACAAACACAGATGAGGAGAATTGTAAGGATTTCTGTGGGAGGTGGGGAGAGGAACAGAGAAGCCCCTGAAGGAGAGCTCAAGGTTGTGCTGTGGCATTTGCTCGTAAAGAAGTGGGGAAAATGGCAGGAGGAAGACTACCCTTCTTATTAGAAAAAACAACCAGACAACCATTTAAAACGTGTGACTTGCTGTGCTAGCGGCTGGAGCATGACAACAAATGCTTAGTCACCTTAAACAGACCCCTGTTTAAGTATTTTAGTGTAGAATGTCTTTAGTATTCTATATTTATTTTCAGGAAATAATGGAGAATATCGCCTATAATTTGGAAATTGTATCTAGTGTTTCTTCTGGGAGGCAGACTTTTTAAATGGCACTTGGAATTGTTCAACTGTAAAGCTTTCAGTTAAGACAAATGGTATGTCTAAACCTGGACTACAGATAACCACTGCGATGTAGTCAGGTTGTCTCAATTAATAAAGAAGACGGCATATTGACTGAGTCCCTGGCTTAAAGTATTTCTACACATTTGTGCTAGAAAATCTCCACACGTTCCCTACAATTCCAGCTATTAAACTCCAGTGCTTTAGGATACAACTAGGGCAATCTGTGAACTTTGGTGGCTATTGCATGGGTCCTGCGACCTGAGCTGCCTGTGAAAGTGTCTGTGGCTCAGGAGAGCTACTGGCTGCCAGTTTGGGGTGGAAATCTGATGCTTTCTTCTGTTATTCTTTTCACCGTATGTTAATCAAGCAGATGCTACATCCAGGCTGAATTCCTATATTTAACTGCTGCTTTTACTCTGTGGCAAAACAGCATGCCAGTGATGCAAAAAGCAGCTGCTCTCTGGCTCTGTAGCTGTGAAGAGAAAACATCCCGCTCCCAGGCTCTCCACACGCAGCCCTCCTTGTTTTCAACACCCAGTTAGAAGCTTTGGTCTTAAGTGATGATCAAACATGGTTTAAATTTACCTCACTTGGGCACGTACACAATCTGTTACTTCCTCTTACAGGGGCTACGCTAACAAAAACCAGCATCCTCCTTCCCAAACCAGTTGGAGTGGATTGAAGGCACCTGCCTTTCACACCTCATCTTCAGCAGCACTGAAGTTAGACTCTTAGTTACACATCTGTCAGATGACATGTCAACAGTAGGGACTGTGTATAGAGGGAGCCACCCTCTATAATAAATAAATTTTCACAAGAGAATTAGGCTTTGACAGCCTTATGAAGGCTCTCAAATAATATCAAGTCAATAACACTTTTCTTCAAAAAAAAAAACCAAAAAAAAAAAAACAAAACTTAACTGTATTTTTTGTTCTCAAGACCTTGTCTAGTCTAAGGCCTCTGTAGCAGGTAAGAGAAAACCAAATTAATCCACTGTGAATTCACTTTGCTAGTCTAATTTATGTTGAAACCGATCAGTTACTAATAAGGTGGGCATATAAAAACCTTCTGAGGAGAAAAGCCACAGAGAGCATAGACCACTGAAGAAAAGAGCAGTGTTTTAAGAAAAATTGTGCTAAGAATACTTAAAAGCACAATGCTGGCTGTGATGTTCAATACACCTCTTTGTTACCTTGATTATAGTATGTTTGTATGAGCAGTAACAGACTTTTCAGTTGTATGGTGGCTTATTTGATAAGGTCAGCCTTTTGTAAGATATATATTTACTACACTTATTATTTTCTATTGTAGGCAAAAATTTGACTTCCTAAAAATTGTTAATATGCTGGGCAGGTAATTTCTGAAAAAGTAATTCAGAGGAGAAAACTTACTGTGCAAGGGAAAGGGTTTCATTTGATTTTTTCTGTTATGCTACTTAATGAAAAGTGGGACATTCACAACTTTCTAATATAACAAATTAAAAAGCAAAAGTACAGCCAGAAAATTACCTGTCTCTAGTTCTTCTTCCTGTCCAAACGGTTTATGCCAGTACTGTACTGGTGGGTTAGAGAGCGCTAGGATGTTTCTATATATGCCTTTACTGTGTAAATATTTATATCCACCTACATAAACACACTTTGCATGTTTGCATCAGTGTTACACTCCTGCTATCAAGGGGCTAGTGACATGCCTATGATACTTGTAAAGCACTGAAGCTCTTCTGGAATTTGGTATATGCTACAGTAAAATAAGGTCCAAATATTGTTCTGTGTCTCTCTCTAAGCACAGTCACAAACTTGACTGAACTGCACTGGTATAATAATTTGGAATTTGTCTCTAAAATATAAGAGGATGCTCTTGCTATCAACTTACCACTTCAATTATTTAAATGTTACATCTGCCTTGGGATGCTTTTCCACATTTGCTACTAGCTGATTGCAATTCAAATATTTATATACAGTACATCTTTATGTAAATCATAGCATATACTGTCTTATCCATTACATGTATTTAGAAAGTATTTTCACTTCAGGCTTTTAATTCTGAGGATGGTGTGTAGGCCTGATTCCTAACATTGGCTCCATCAGGGAAAAGGGCCTTTGTCAGTGGTATTCAGCAGGATTTGCCCTTTGGCGATGGAAGTAGATGGCTACTGAAGTCTCGTTGATAGGTGCAGACTGATTAGCAGAAACGTAAACACTAATTTGAGGAAGCTAAAAAATGTTTTTCAACAGATAATTCAAGTGTCTGAAATATTTGGGTTTTTTTTTTTTAATGACTGAGTTGGTTTTGTATTTAGAAACTGCGTTACATGAACATCTGTATTTTTGCAAAAAGAGAACTGTACTAATGACATTGAAAAATCTGTATGCATTATATCTCTTGTGATGACAGTCTGCCTCACGTAAATGCTATTCATCTTAATGCCATAAAAAGAATTTCAATTTACAATTTGAATGATGCATTAAACATAGAACTCAATTGTCTCTAAAATTTCAATATTTTACTGCTTGAAGTTCCCCTCTCCCTACCTTGATTAATTTCAAAGCTTGGGCATATGCTTGCGTGCCCCTCAGTCTGACCAAATTCCCCTTATAATTGATGGGAACTTTTTTATTAACTTGAACATTAATTGGGTTAGTCCATAACTTACAGATGTGGACCTGGAAAACCTGGATACTGCTTAGCAAAATCAATGTGATACCCCTGGGAGTGGCAGGATTTTGTAAATGTTGTTTCTTAGCAGGGTCAGGGTTCTTCACGTAGAAGAACAAAACAGCAAGTGGAAAAGTAAGGAGCCTGCTATGAATCTTAGAAGAGTACGAAAGAGTTTGAGGTCTGCAAGGTCAGGCGAGGTGGCTGACCTCAGTAGGTGACCTGATCTGCTGCTGATCTTATGTTTAATATCGATGAAATAAATTAATTTTTCCACTTCAGACAAGCACCTGTAAAAGTGAGCTTGCCTGTGTTCTGGGATGCTGTTACTGGCACGTGGCAGTCTTTGGGATGTTGCTGTATTTGTCAGGAAGATGCAGGAAGAGGAACTGTCAATTACTTAAGGAATAATTTTTCAGTAGCTCGGAGTGGAAGGGTCCCTGGGTCCTCATGGCCTGTCCTCTGCAATTACAGACACAATCTCCCAGTAGTTAAGGTCCTTCTTTTGGCAAGCTGATAGCAGGTCTAGTTCAGTTTGCTAAGGATGTATTGAATAGCTTTTGTTTTGTAGTCATTTGTCATCAGTCTTTCTTCTTTGATTAAGAAGTTTATTTTCTGCCTGCTCCTTTTGGTGTTGTCTGAAGAATCTAAACTTTACATGTGTATCTCCAAAAATGTACATATACATTTAAAATAAAATGTACCCAAACCCACAAAAAACCAGGCACAATAAGGACGATTCTTTTTTTTTTATCTTTTGTTTGGGCACTCATGTGTATTTTAGGAAAATTAGTTTTCTTTTCTGCTTTTGCTCAGCTACCAATAGGAACATGATGAGATGAATTAGACAAAGCAAACTGAGCAATTGCTTGTGCCCTCTATTCATTTATGAAGTACATACGTGGCTTCAAGGGCCTTAGCTTAAAAAACAAACAAAGCCCTTCTGGGATACTGCCAACCCAGGCATTCATAAATGGTATTCAGTCTGTCACTTTTGAGCCTTTAGGATTCAAGGTATAATTTCAAAGTTTCCTCATCCATCCACAGGTGCTGGAAACTTCTTTTGTGGTCTGTACGGAGAGCCTCATATCCCTGTCTGAATCCAGGATTTAAACTTTATGAAATGTTTCCTCACTCATCCCTCACCTTGCCCCCCCTCTTTTTGAAAATAATGTGAAATTTCAGATAAATTAGAAGATTTGGCACTGCTGTTGCTGCTCAATAATTTGTGGTGAAAGTAGATGATTACAGTGATGGGGCAGGAGGTTTTAAGCTTCTAGGTTGTTAAAGACTAAACAAAATCGTTGTTGTGCTCTGAGTTTTGATAAAAGGACTAGGTTTTTGTTTCCTGGAAATGTCAAAATGTTTTGCTTTGGGATAGGATGGATGCCTTAAAAGAGCAAAAGGCAGGGCAAGCTTGGGAAACGTTTATTTCTTTTCCAGTAGGGCAGAAGTGGAGCTTTGCTGCAGGTGCAGGACCTGGGATGCAAACGAGCTTCTGCTTTTATCTGAAGTGTAGGACTACAAGTCTACAGGTCTACAAATGTGAGCCAGTAGTGTGAGTGCAGCTACTAAGGCTGACTGCCTCTCCACCCGCAAAAATACACTCTTGGTGTCACAACATGAATTCATTGCTATAATACAATTTTCCTTTTGTTCAAACTGAAATAAACTGCAACCTGAATCCCAGTTCCTTACTCAGAAACTAATTTTCTTTTTTCCTCAAAATTTTCGATATGTGAAACCCTGGGATCCAGTCCTTACACACGCTCAGGGTAGGTGTGAGGATCTCAGCTGCTGATAGTGTTTTTGTTTCTTTAATCCAGCCACAGCTCTGCTGGTATTACCAGGGCTGTGTGTGATGGCATACTCGGTATTTTGCTCTGAGGTAAACAGCTTCTGGCCATGCAATTTGAATATTTGATCAATTTGTAGAGAACATGATCCCACCCCTATGTCTAGAGTATAAGCTAATTTCGTTTACTCGGATGCCCTACTGTTCACTGGCAGTTTAACCATAGAGTTGGGCACATCATCACTGCCAAGTGCGTGGAGATCTGCCCAGATTCTTTACGGTGTTAAATATCCACTCCCTGATTATGAGCTTGGCTCAACCTTATCTCCAGTGAGGAACACAGCAGCTTGAGGACATACAACCCAGCTGGGGACCCATGAGAGGGCAGCACGTGATAGCTGGGAGAGGCTGGAACAACACGCATTGTATTTATACACCAGGCATGCCCCCAAACACCCCTGTTGCCTTGAATTTGGCAGTTTTGGCAATGCAGGAGTTGAATTTGTCAGATCTTCATCAGCTGAGAGCTCGCCTGGGCAGTTTTCTCCTTGCCAGGGTTGGCTGCTTGTGATCTTTTTGTCAGTGTAAATTTGACCCGTTACCTGCTGCAAGCTCATTTCTTTTGCAGCCTGTAGGTAAAATACAGTGAAAAGATCCCTCCTGCCTAGTGATTTGGCTACAAGCTCACAGCAGTGGCGGGCACTGGGAAATGGGGCTCAGTGCGGTGTTTGCGCTGGAAATGTTTTCACGTGGTAGCAGTCGCTGCTGAGGAGAGCCCATCAGCCAAACTCAGCAGCCCATGTTGAGTGCTGCAACTTCCACGACTCATTTCAAAACTTGAGTTATTGATGATTATTCTTTAAAAGCCAGCTCAAGAAAAAAGACTTTTGTTTGAGTTTCACCTTTCGTTTTCAGAATACATATATTCAGCCACGTAAACTCTAAGAAATCAGAAATCAGACACCACCACCCCCCAAAGCCAGCACATAAAATTTTAAATTCCTGTTTGAATTCACGTTCTTGGGCGGGATTGAGGATTGTTAAAGCTAAGTTTTGCCAGAACGACAACAAACACAGGGCACAGTTGTAGTTACTGAGCAAATTGCTTGTGCACAAACAGAAAGACATTGGGCCCAAATTGTTCTTCGTTTTCAGAAACTACCTGCTGGCCAAGCCCTAGGAGATTTTCCTGTTGCTGGTGGCAGAGGTAAATCTGTTGTCCTTTCCATAGACAGCAACTAGGAACAACAAACTTAGAGGACCCAAGACTGTGCGGCAAGGGAAAGGGAAGCTGAACTGCTGATACAGGGCAAGTTATTTCTCAGCAACAGAGCCAGCATGTTTGTATCTAGCCATACCATTACTGAAAGGTGCACAGGCAGTACATATTGCATCTGTCACGTACCAAAATATCACAACCAACACAGATTTAGAATTCAGTCCCAGTTCATTTATTGGATAGCCAGCTAAAAACTTGAAGACTGGGATGTAGTTTTAATTATATTTATTGTTACAGGTTTCCAAAGTTCTGCTGAATCTCTTTTCTTGTACTGAAGAGAGGTTCAAGGAAGAGTGGTTCTCTCCCACAAACTGTTCCAGCATATTAAAACGGCAAAATCTGGCTTCTCTCCTTAGAAGCCTTTTAAGTCAGAGTGTGACATTGTTCTCATGAATGCTGTCATTTGGCCAGCTGGAAAACTACCATATTCTGTTGTATGCTACTTGCTGAGAGTAAAAGAGAAGAACCGCAATGGAGAGGGTAGTTGTCAGAGTTATCAGATTAATTCTGTCTTCATCTGCAAATTGAAACAAGTTACACTGAATGCATATTGGAACCTGGATTGAAACCGTAGTGCATGTATATTTTACTGCATTTAACCAGTTTCAGGTGCCATTTTGCTTGTCCATAAAAATGCTCATTTCTTTCCCCACAAGTGGATTCCACATATGTAACAAGACTTTTGAGAACTTACTTGTTTGCTTCAGTGCAAAAAATTATTACATGGCCTTGAATTCTGTTAGAGTTGGGCATCCAGCATGTCCAAGAAAGAAAGGGTTGGATCTGTTTCTTCTTAGGCAGCATCAACAGATTTGTTTATTAAATTCCAACCTGTTACTCCCATGGAAATCAGCGGAAAGCTTTCAGGATGGCACAGGTTGTCGCTTGAGCATAACTGGTCCTGCCAAACCTTGTTGATGATATGCAGGAGGGAAGGAAGGAACCTCACTAGACTCTCAGGGTATATTTAGGCTGTGAACAAACATCCTGCTCCCAATGCATCTGTGTGGCTGGAAGAAGTGACTGCCAGAAAACTGTCCTTAACTGCTTTTCACCCTCTCAAATCTGCTGGTAGAAATACCTGTGGTATACATGTTCCCTGCCCTGCTTTCACTGACTTTGAGCTCAGCTAGTTTAAAGAGGGTGCTTGGTGGGCATTTGCCATGTTTTCCTTGAGGAGGGCAGGGTGTGCAGCTTCACTGGCACGTTTGAAGGAGCGATTCCTTTGGATGGGGAAGGGCGAGGTGCAGGGTGGTGGTGACCCATGTCCTCACACCGTTGCAGTTGTGCCTCGGCTGGAGTTTGCCTCCCCCCAAGTCCTCCCCTGCATCTCGGAGGAGTGATGTGCAATGCCGTGGGTAGCTGTGAAGGCTGAACACCCTGGGATGGGGCTTAAGCTCTGCCACGTTTTGAGTGCAGTCCCCTTGGAAGCGGCTCTTTATTGCTGGTTGAGCACATTTGATGGGGACTTTTGCCAAATAAAAAACGGAGCTCCGGGAGCGATGTGTTTACTGTCACCTTTAGTGCAAGCAACACCTCTAAATTAGATTTACTGTTATTGCATGTGTCAGTTCTGGAAAATCAAATTATTAGGTGTGTTTGTTTTTACAGCTTACAGATAAATCTCACTTCTAGCATAAGCAGGTGTAATTTCATTGAAATAAGTGCAGTTGTACTTCTGTCTGAATTCTTGGGTTTGGCCGTAAATCTTTGCTGCCTTTTAAAGAGACTTTCTTTCTCTGTTGCATTCAGTTCAGAGTCACACTGTGAAAGCTTTGCACTGGTTTTGGAAAACTGGGAGGGGAAGACTCCCTGCGCTCTTCCGCTTTCCCCAAAAGATTGCTTCTGTCACAGCAGATTAATCTTGGAAGTTTACAGGCTAGAAACACAATGCGTAGCAGTGAAGATTTGTTAAAGGGGGAGGAGAGGGGCCTCTTCTGCGGGTCAGAAATGGTAAAAGCAATGGGAAGGGAGGAGAAGACACACCCCTGATGGAGCGGTGCCTTCTAGGGAGAAGCACCCACATGCTCACAGCTGGAGCCAGCAAACACAAGCGTGCACAGTCTGTGAGGAGAGTAGGAGCTGACATGATGTGCTTCAACTCGATGCAAAATGAATGAGCTGCTGTTCTCGGGGGTATTCGGTCCCCGTCGTTGAAGTACAAGTACACGGCTACATCAAGTGAACTTTGCATCATCCAATGCATAGATATATGCTGACGGAGACGGGGACCAGGCAGAGCGTTGGCTTGGGTGTTTACATATGACGTGCTTGGCATTAAATTCCTGTTTGCTGCAACAAAAAGGTAAGAAACTTAAAAAGTGGCAAGAAAAAAAGCTCAGCCTCCCCCCCCCCCCCCCAGACAACTGTCTCACATTAGGAGTAGCCTTTGTCTTGAGCTGTGTTTTCAGAGCTATGGTCCATTAGTCTAAAGCTTCTGTGTGGATGCCTGCAAGGCAAATTACAGCTCCTAGTGTGACAAAGGCAAGTCAGATTTCTTTTCTCCAAGAGCTGACACTTAACAACCTTCAGGAGAGCACTGTAGCAGAAATGCTGGACTGTGTGCTGAGCGGTAAGTATTTGATGCTGTTCTCCCTCTCCTTTATCCCTTCAGATGCTGCTCATTTAAGCAGTAAGCTAACTAATGGATTGTGATGATTAATAGGTTTGGGGGTCTCTGTTCAGCTTGGAATTACATGTTCCTAAACTGGCTGCGGTTACTGGCTGCATATTCACCAGCCTGCTTCTGTAGAGGATGTTCATGATTTGTTTTTACTGCTAATGCTGTGTTAATGGATTAAAAAGATGCTGTAGTTAAGAACAGCAGAAACCTCATTTACTGAAGAGAAGAAACCTCCCTATATTTTCCCCAAACATACAGCGCCTGTATAATTATTTATGTGTAATTCCCAGCTAACTTCTAGCTAGCCAGTCTGGGCTTTCTTCTTTCAGCCTATAATTGACAATGGAGATTGTGCAATTTGAAATCTTTATAGAGCTCCAAAAGAAGTGAACATGTTTGAAGACAGAAGTATTACACTGTGTGTGGGGACACGTGTGTAAAAATGTATTTAGTTGAAGTGAAATGGTTAATGGCTCTTTTGACAGAAGAGGAAACTTCATGATTTAAATGTAATATATTGTCTTGAGGTCTCTGTGCTTGCTTAATCCTATCTGTATTCATAAAGAATTTGCAGCAGGAGAAATTTCATTGATTTGTTAATTGATATATAGCTTTGAATCCTCATTAAACTGGGTGCAGAGGGAAAGGAAGAGAGACAAGCACATTTATCTTTTTTTTTAAACTCAGCAGCTTCACTCTTAAATTAGGTTTCTTGCCTGTTATGGAACCTCATTGCTCTCACTGTTCTGTGCAGTAATTTTTGCTTTCATAAAGGATAGCAAACATTGCTGAGTCGTGATCTCTATCAGGGAAATATATGAAGTGTTTCATCTCTTAAAACTATGGCTTTAATTATGTTTTTGTAGCTGTTGCTTTGCAGTTAATGTAATTATAACAACTTGTGAGTGAGGAAAAGGATATTATTTAGCCCTGGAGCATTTCTCAGTAATTATTTATTTTCATAAGGAGTTAAAAGAGAGAAAGGTAGTGGGTTTTTATTATGTAATACCAGTTAGAATTTTTTTTTTTAAAGTACGGGTTAGTTTTCCCTTCTACAGCAATGGATTTATATAAATAAATAACCCTATTTATGAAGATATTTTAAACACTGATCAGTTGGAATACAGATGAGGATCAAACAAACTGTGCGAATTAGTATTTTAGATATTGATGGTGTGTATTGAAGGTCCGTGGTGTTTCTTGTATTGTTACAGTCTGCTGGGTATCCTGTTGGGCAAGGCTTTCTGGTTCGCCCTTCAGAGCTTCCTGTGTTTTGTGAAGTGAAGTAAAACTCTGGTACTGGGGACAAAATTCTGATCTAATTGGTATTAGAGTGCTGGTATTGATTCAGCTGCTCTGAATAGCTTTAATTGGTGTTAGAGTGCAGACTCTGTCCCAGCACAGTTTGAGATAGGCTGAGGTAATCTTATTCTCTGAGTGAAGTTAATCCAGGTCAAAACCTGAAATTTAACAATTCTAAATCAGGGAATATCAAGTCAATAAGAAGCATTCAGTTTCATTTTCTCCTGTTAGAAAATAACTGGCTTGTTCCTGAATTTGAGTTGGTACCTGCCAAAGAAAACACTATCCTCTGTTGTTGTTGTTGTTGTATTTTGATGTGATATTAAAGCGTTGTCTGTATGTTTTAAGAAGTTTCCAAATTGGAAATATCTATGGCTGACTTCAATAATTCTTAAAAAAATTAAATCAGAAAATCTCATCTCCAACTGATCCATCTAAAATGGTGATCTAGTGATTTGGGGAAAAGTTGGCCTGCCATTCAAAGTTCTTTTCATGCTTCCAGAAATGCGTTAGTTTTCCCTAACAAGCCAAACATAACATTTCCTAAGGAGAGGGGAATGGTCTGCAGTGAGTTATGGAAGATGCTCCTGGCCTACATCTGGAGAGGAGGTGCCCGCAGTGGCCACATGCTTCAGGGAGCTGTAAGTGCAGCCACTCTTTCATCTCAGGTCTTCAGTTACTGTCATTTACTGTGTGCAGAGGAGGGCAAACCCTGAAGAAATGGTAAAGTGACCTGAGGTTGCTTATTTATGGAGAGGATTTGAGGAATGACAAGGAACCAGCTTGCCTGTTAGATACTTACTGATTCAGAGCCTCTGGTCTTAAGAGTACAATTTGGTCTTTACAAAATGTGGATTCATATAATGTGTCAGGTTGCTTCATATTTTCTTTTTAATTAAAAATAGACTCTGGCTAGATTATAGTAGTCTGCATAATGTATGATTAGCAACAGAAGGCTAGATAAAGCCATCAATTTTTAAGCAGAAATCTTTGCTACCAGTGGAGAATTGCTTAAAAATTAATGGCACAATCTGGCCCACAGTGAACAGGGGATTTCTGCAGAAAGCGTTAGGTGTACTTCTACTCAGTCTGCATCCTGGTGGTGGCAGGGACCCAGAAACTCAAGGCCAATCTGCTGGAATAGTCTGATACTTGTTGGAAGACAGAAGGCTTAAGGACGATTTAAAAAACAAAAAACAAACAAACAAAAAGAGAAAAAAAGGTTAAAAAGCTACCAAATCCTTAGAAAAATAATAAACCACAGCTATTTTCCTTTCAGTGAAAGCAACTCTATTTCTCTAATGGCATACATAAGTGAAGGACATAATCATTCTCTAAGCAACAGAGAGACTTCCAAATGCACAGAAGTGAAGATTGTTTCTTTCATTTATTCCTGTTATGTTGTTGAGGTGTGAATACATTTTACATAAACATTTTGCTGCATTAAGTGCTACTAGACTTCATAATTACAAATTAGAAAACCAGAGTAGGGTCTCTTCTGTGCCTCAGAGGATATGCTTGGACAAGTGCTTATAACTGTAAATAAAGACAAAAAGCTCATGCCATGCGTCATTATTTTTAATCAAGTAAAATGTGGTTTACCCCATTAAAACTCTACAGTAATTGAAAGCAAAGACATTTCAGCTGGTCATTACCTCTTAGGAGGAGACATGGTCAGGGCTGATGGTGATGATGCGTGTAGTCCCATGTGAAAATGTTTAAGGACCATGGAGGTTGGAGGGGAGACCTCTGTACTTGCTCAGGGTGTAGGTGACACATGGCAGCCTTATTTTTTCTGATGTGCTCAAAAAAAGACAACTGGGGAAGTTGCAGTCAGGCAGACTCCAGGGGAAGCTACAGGAATGAAGAGGTGTGAAGTGTTAACCTCTTCACCCTGTTAGCTGACTGCATTGGTTGCGGAAATGGTTGGGCTGTAGACTTAACTCTGCGAGGTACAGAGGAGTAGACTCCTAACACTCTCCCAGGCTCATGTGCAGTGCGCTGCCCCGCTAAAACATTAGCTGAGTGGGGGAGCATCAGCCTGATCCTTAAATACCTTATTGGAGACCCCAACAAGAACAAAACCTGTTGGGTTTGTAAGTGTGATTTGCTCTCCATCACATTGTACTCCTATAGCAGCCCTTGTTGGAGTAGAAGACACAACAGTAGCAGCTGTGGAGTATTTGGAGTCCAGGATGTCTGTCCCAGTCACAGGGATGGATGGGCAGGCAGGGAACCTGAGCTGCCAGGTTTTGGGCATGTCATTTCACCTCTGCCCACCACTGAGACAGTCTGGTCGTCTGTGTAAACATGGCATCACCACGTCCATCTGCGCAGCACGTCTCTGTCTTGTGGGTTGAAGCGTTTCTGTTACAGTCACAGGAAAAAAGTTACCCTGGAAAGGACCGCAGCATGTATATCAACGATTAGCCTCCAGGATGCAACTTGCATCAGACACTGATCTACAAAACCCACAGCTGGAAGGAGAAATTGTCTTCTACTCAAACACTGTCACATATTGTGCGGACCTTTCCCACAGGAAGGTGCCCCATCAATAATACCACGCTCTGCAACCGTCTTGCCTCTGCTGTGTCCCTGGGCTGCGTATGACGTGGCCCTCTGTGAGAGGAGGGCAGGTGAAAGGGGGTGACGAGGGATGCAGGCACCCTGAGCAGTACTGTAATGCGCTGCCTCCAAAGGTGCTAATAGGAAAACAACCTGGAATAAAGGCCCAGAATTGGTGGGGAGAAGATGACACTCATCCCCCCTCCCAGGGAGGCAGCGTCCTGTTGGGGCTCCCTTTGGAAGGCGGCTCCTTTCTCCTGCCTCTGCAGGCTGGAAGGTCATGGGCTGTTTTCCTCGGAGGTCTCGCCCTTTTCCCCTCAGAAATGAATCTCAAATCCTGCGTAGCAGCCCTGACACAGTTTCCAGGTATCATCTTCCCACGTCACTGGCAGGCTCTGCCTTGACCCCTTTTAGCTCAGTCAGCTTGGAAAAGGATATATAGAGCAGCATAGCGAAGCGCTTGCACAGCTGCTCTTGTAGCATTTCTGGCACTTGGAGCCATCAACAAAATCTGCCATTTGAACTGAAAACTTTCTATGTCTGCTTTGTAGCCTTGGGGTGATTTATTTATTCATTTATTTATTTGCTTATTTTAAGTTTGAAGGTAAATCATTCAACCATACTTTAGCTACCAGAATGTGAAGGGAATACAGGCAAATAGTCTTTTGTGTGAAATTAATTAACAAATTACAAGACATTCTATGAGTAGATATTGGATTAAATGGAAAGCTGTAATTAACTGGTTAGAAGCAGGGTGCAGCCCCCCTTGATTCATGTGCATCCCATGGTGTGGGAGTCCCTCAGCTGGAGCCCTGCTCATTCCTCGCTGCCCAGGGAAGTCCAGCAGCCCAACTGCTTGTGTTTTTCTCTCACCTTCCTGAATTTCCTCCTTTGCTTTTTTTTCCTTTGTCTGTGCTGGCAGCTGCAATGGTAATTGTTCTGTACAATTGTATCCTGCATAACAATAGGGGAATGAACAGATCTCCCTTTAAGAGTTTGCACCAGCAGGTCATGTTTTGCCTCTAATTGTGCGGGGTTCGAAATCTGCTACGTCCAAGACATTTCCTTTTTTTTTTTTTCCCCTAGTACATTGTGTCTAAATTGCTGGAAGATTTTTCCAATATAAAGCTTTTTCTGAGACATAATCTCTGTTTGTCTACTTCATATAAAGCCAGTGATTAATGCATGAAGAAAATTATATATATTTTGCTTCACATACTACTTAGAAACATTGACTATATTTTCTGGGAAAGTAAAAGTGGTACTACTTTTTCAATTCTGATTTTCAAATTGGCACTGAAATATAGATCAAGGGCTGTTTAGGCTTGAAAAACTTCCAATATTTGCAATACTGAGGTCTAATTTTAACCTCTTAATTTATAAAATGTTAGCAAAAGGCATGGCAAAGTCCTTGCTGATTCTGCAAAGCCAAGTGGAAAGCCCCTGTAGCTGAAGTGAAGGAATGAGTGGGGTTTTGGTTGGGGAGATCCACACAGGTCACCACTGGATATTGAAAAGGTGAAGCTCCCAGTTCGCTGCATGGAAGGAATTGGAGCAGGCCCCCCTCAGTTTCTTCTTTACGATGAGCCTAAGTCTCACGCTTACATTGTAAAATTTCTGGGAATGTCCATTACGTTTGGAAGTAAGGATCTTTGCAGCTTGGCTGCTTTCATAGCATCATAAAACAGCCCAGGTTGGAAGGAACATCAAAAGACCATCTGATCCAACCTTTCATGGGAAAGGGCGCCTAGATGATGGTGTCCAGTAACATCTTGAAAACCTCCTGTGGTGGAGACTCTACCGTGTCCCTGGAGAGGTTGTTCCAGTGAATAATTTTTCTTCACAAGGAGCCACATGGAGATTACAAGGGGCAACAGGTAAAAGTTGCAAGAGAGGTTTCATCTCAGCATAAGAAAGAAATTAAACCTCTAGCTATGTACATACGTATCAATGTGTGACTTGTACTCCCATGTTGGACGGAATCATTAGCTAACCATATGCACTTTTAGTTAAAACCTGGCTTACAAAGCCTGTGTTTGTTCCAGATCTACTCACTAAGCCATTTCTAAGCAACAGTTCAATCCCTGTAAGCTTTGCAAGCTTGCTAAAGTAAGATGTCTAATGGGAATTGGATCCCTTCCCTTCAATGTGCTCTGTCTTTAATCCTGCCCTTATTACTTGAGATGGGATGATTCTTCCACTCCACTACGTTTTTCTCAGTTACACATTAGGATGATGTAGGATCCCACATTTTTGTGCACAGTGCATGAACCTTGCTCAGATGCTGACTGGAGATGAGCCCTTCGTAAAAGAGAGGAGTTGTGAGGTGGATGCAGGAGGCAGGGGTGAGAGAGCAGGACTAAGCAGCTCTCTTCTGGACAGTGGTTATTATCCGTGTAGAGACACTATACGTTGCATCAAGTGTTTTTAAGGAGGGGTGGGCAGAAGCAGGCAGCAACCTTGTTCTCCAGCACAGCTAACCCTTTGTGGTAACGTCACGGGAAGCCGCATGCTTTCTTCACTTAACAGCTCCAGAAGTGCGCGCGTACCTGTGAACTCACACTGCTGGTGTATCGTGGTGGCTGGCGTGACCCAGAGAGTAGGCAGCTGCGATGGGTGCCGGGGACCTGCAGTGATCCCTCCCCAGGGCTCAGGTGGGGGAGCAGGGCAGGCAGAGCAGCTGTGCAGGAAGGGGGAGAAGGGCAGCCCCAGCCTGGGAAGCTTGTGCCTCTCCTGCCCACCTTTGCCTTTGGGAAAGGGGTTTTGGTTAAGTTGCACCAAGAGTTAATGGCTGCTGAAGGGCTTCACTAATGAAGGTGTGATGTTGTACGTCCTGGCTTCAGCTCAGTGCTAGTGTGAGGTTGTTGCCCAGGCTAACACTTCCTCAGGGTGCAAGTTTCAGAGGAACTTGAGTGACCTTGGGGTGTGAGCTTTTGGAAAAGGCATTAAAAAAACCTCATGACAATCTTTCTACTCTTTCAGTTTAAACAATGTAAGGTTTTCACTGCTGGAAGAATTATTCTTGTTTGTTTTGTCAGTGTCTGCTTTAAATAGTGTTATTTTGGAAGAAGGAAGGTTCATGCACTTTGTATGTCTATTTATGCTTTCTGCATACTACTTCCCGGACTTGTGTGTGGTATTTTAAGCTTGATTACCTCCCAGTGTTGATATGTCTGAATTCAGCTGATGCCTGTTGGCTTCATCGCATGTTTCCAAAAATACAAACTTCAGAGCAACAGGATTCAACCAAAATAAGTGTCGAAAGGAAATAGTGGCAGTATGCTTAGATACCCTGTGCTACAAACAAACAGCAAATGTCAAATGTACAGCACTTCTTTCAGCTACCCTGTCTCATCATATGCTGGAGCTCTGTCTGCGTGAGTGCTTTCTAACTTGCTCTTTCTGTTTCTTCATGCTTCCCTGGATTCAGAGAGAGGTAAATGATTTTCATTTTTCCATTATTCTCTGTGTTTATCCTTCTGGCATGCACCAAATAATGCTTGTATTGGTTTGCTTGTATCAGTGAATAGAAGCTAAACTTCAGTGAGTAGACTCATATTTCTCTGTCACCTTTTCACTTTGCTATTAAGAGTATTTGTCACGTTGATATTGCCTGTTGGGCAATTTTTTTCCCAGGTCTCAAACCCTCAAGTACTAGAACAGTTTTAAAATCATGTGATGCAGTGATTTGATAGTTGGGTTTAAAATTTAGATGATGTTGTTCTCTGTAATCTGAAATGCAGGAAAGGGGTATTAAAATCCCACCTTTTATTTTAAAAAAATAAACCCCACGATGCATAGAGCAGGGAATTTAAGAGCTGAGTTTAGCAAGTGTTGGAAACAATGTTTATTTCGGTTTTTTGGTATTTGTTTCGGATCCAGCTGGGTCGGTCGCTTGTCTTTCAAGTTCGAAGAAAAGTTGTCCCCAGTATGTTTGATTTGTTTCAGTGTACAAAGGGATCATTTGGGATTCTCTACAATGCTTCCCGTTTCATGGGAGCACGGACAGTAAGGCATTGTAGTCAGGTGCTTTGCAGCACAAGGGCTGCAGCCACTCCAAAGGCTCTTACTGATAGAATTGCATCCCTCAAATGAGATTTGGGGTTTGTTTGCTCTTCTAAATTGCAAGGACTTGATACTGGGACTGAGCGGAAGGAACGTGGTTTGGAGATGCGGACCATTCCTCGTGTTTGCTGTGTGGAATATAATGAGAACAGTTTCCAGGCATGACTGGTTTTTAATCAATTCTTTAGGCGGCGTTGGCCTAGGGAAATGTTTGAACTTTCTTGATTATGGCTTTGCAATCTAATGTAGATTCCATGCATGTGGGAAGCAATGATCCTCCCAGACTAACACTGGCAAAAGTGTGCTGCAAGCAGATTTGGGGGTAGTGTCTGTGCACAGTTGCTGTGTTCTCTGTCAGAATAATAAAGAACAAAGGAGAACTAGTAAGCGTTGCTTATAAAACAAATCACACTGGAGAGATTAACTGTTCTAGTGTAGTCTTCTATCTTCTGCAGTTAAATCTGTAGTATTGCTTTGAGCATCTCAACTTGATGTATTTCTTTATTAAATCTTTAAATATTCCTTATAAACAAAGGCCCATGTCTTCCACTTAGATCTGGAAGATAGAAGCATTGTCAAAAATATCTAAATACTAATTTGTCAAAGTCAAATTTACAGGATCTGCTGCAAAGAGGCTGTTCAGAGGTTCACAGGCATAATAACACATTCATTTACTTCAAGGAAATTCAGCATTCATCAAAAATGCTAGACTGGCCATCCTGAGCAGCTAAACCACCACTTTGCGATGCTACAAAGAAGCACCAACTACGATGGCCTTGACAACCTGCCTCATTTGTGTGCCTTTTCCTTGAAAACTGCTGCACAGGGTAGGAAGGCAGCCTCCTGCCCATGCACTTTCCATGAGAAATTTGTGGCAATAAAGTCAGTGGTCAGTGATTTTCATAGGATCTGCCCTGGAAATTCTGCCTTCCTGTAAGTCCACTTATAAAAGAAGCTGAGGTCTAAGCTGCTGCTTCAATTTTCAACTTGTCATGTCTGTTCAGTAGTTGGTGAGCAGCGGTAAGCCCCGTCTGACCCCCAGGCACCAGCTGGACATGGCACGCTGTTAGCTGGGCCCCCCTTGTGCTGCTGGTGCTACCAGAGCACAGAGTCTCCAGGGCAGTCTTGCTGGTGACCACAGCACATGTGATAGACTGTCCTCCTTGCCCTGACTGTACTTCAGATCACGAGGTGAGGCTGGGAACGAGGACCAGCATGGAACGTAAATGTTAGCTGTACAATCTGTACTGTTGTCACTATGTTAACACAGCTCATGGATCTGGAGGGCTTAGATACTGAATCGCGCTTTGACGTGAGTCCACCTATGTACATCTGTGGCCCTTTGCAGGGGTGGAATGTAGCCCTTGGTAGTAGAAAGGGAAATGGTTTGTACCATCTCAGAGCCATCCTTCTGGCTAGCGAAGCAGCAGTGGCAAGGCTGACAGGAGTGCTGTCCCCTCCCCTGCAAGAGGAGGTGGTGGGCAGTGTTGCGATGTGGGAAGTCCATCTGGGAGAAAGGCTTCTGCGGCTTCCTGAGGATCAGTCCGCAGGAAGGAAATTGGAGTGAAAATCGTGCAAATGCTTTCAGGCTTGGAAGCACTGGGCTCTGAAGGGCTGAGCTGGGTATCAGACGTATCAGCTCTGCGAGGGTTTTAACGAATTTTGGAAGTGTGCAGAACTGTGGCAATGATAAGACATCAAAGAAAACCCAGCAGGCTGTGTGTTTTAGGGCTGCCAGATTAAAGCCTCTGAGTATCGCACAAAGTAGCCATAGCTCCTCCTTGAGAGTTAGCAAGTGACGTTATCAAGGAATGAAGCAAACAGCCTTTCAGCAGGGGATAATTTGCCCTACAAACTTTATGCATGAATTAGAAAAACAAGCTATGCTGTGTCAATGCCAGACCATTTGAGGAGAATTTAATAAATGCAGAACTGATGTTTTGCTGCAAGGAAACCCATTTTCAAGTTGTGTGAGAACTGAAGTAAGAAAAGTCTCCCAAAAGTCTCCTTTTGGGAGGGCATCTTAACGACTTGAATCAAAAATTAATGACCAGGGTAATATAATGATGGCCAAGTCTGCCGTTCTGGGTTGTAGCTGGGGAGCAGCCAAAGAGGTGCAGGAGCTCTGTGGGGTGGAGCGCTT
Organism: Balearica regulorum gibbericeps; assembly: GCF_011004875.1. Lineage (NCBI taxonomy): Eukaryota > Metazoa > Chordata > Aves > Gruiformes > Gruidae > Balearica > Balearica regulorum. The sequence continues at coordinate 56,268,853 of NC_046187.1, forward strand.
GGAGGGGAGAAAAATTGCAAGGGTTTTAGGATTGCCAGCAACTGTCAGAAACATAGGGAAAATTTATTCTTTCCCACATCTCTTCCAACTCTATCACTGAGGAGAGAAGAGTACATGTGGTTAAATGCACCATGACTATCTGGGAGAAATGAGACAGCAAAAACTCATGAGAGTAGTTATTTTTTCTTCCTCCTCCTGCAGGATTTGATTCCAAAATGGTTGGTATAGTCACCTGGAGAAGGGGCTGTGGGTTTTCTTTGGAGGGTGTGGAAGGGAAGCCGTGGTTTCATTCGGTGTCTGTCTGGTGTCTGGTAGGTGAAATGCAAGTTGAAAGGTCTTCAGTAAATCTCCTACAAACAGATTTTGCAGTTCGTGTGAATGCTGCTTGTTTCATCTAGTTCTAGTTTCTTACCTTCGGATGTTTCTCCCTAGCTTCGCAAACTCCTTGATACGACCCTAATAAAAAGACGAGTGAACTGAACAGAGCCCCAGACTTCATTTCAGCTGTAAATCTTTCCCCTTTCTCCTATGTAAGAGAGCAGTCTCAATAAAAAATTTAAAGTGTTAATCCAGAAGATCTGTGATTTCTGTCATACCTATTACTGCAGGGTTTCTTGCACCTCATCTTCTCTGCTGTTTGTGATACTAGAATATTTGTGTGTCATGGAAAAACCCCATCAGAGCATGGTCTTGTTGGCGTTACATCTATCCGCTTTTCTTCTCATGTTGCTCCCCTGACTTTCCTTGCTTTTCTCCTTCTCTGCTCATTTACTCTGCTCCCGTGGACATTCATGTCTCGCCGGTGAATGGCAGCCTCCTGCCAGGTGCCTTCTGACCCCGCTCTGCCGTACTGGTGGCTGCTCTCCGTTTTTTCTTCCTCCTTTCACAAATCGCTGGTCTGCTGTGTGCAGGAAAGCAAAGTGAAGCCTGAAGGTTATAGACCCAGGAGACGGTTTCCCCACAGCCCGGCGATGTGTGCTCTGTGACCCCGCAGGCGCAGGAGTCTGTATGGTCACACCAGTACGTCGAAATCAACAGTCACCCTCTGTAGGCTATTCTGGATGAATTTCAATCAATTTTAAGCCAAGCCCAGAGGATATAATTTTCTGGTTCAAGGATCCTTGTTACAATTTGTAATACATAAATCTGTACAGCAATTTATATTTTTTCTGCATGCATATCATTTTAATATAGTTGCTTTAAATAGTGGCAATTTAATTTTCATTCATAAGAGTAAAAAATTTTATTTCAGACTTCAAGGCTAAGGTGTTGGGGTTGTTTAACCAAAGAAAAAAAAAGAGTTAATGCAGTCCCACATTCCTTTGAAGAAATAAGTTAATAGTGAGAAGGTAATGGAGGATGTGCTGCTCTTTCAGGCTGTGCTTAATTGGGATGTCTCCTAGGACTTTAGCCTAATAGTGGCAAATGGCTCTGACTGCTACTCAAACAGGACAGCGTTAGCATAAATTGTGTTTAATATGATTATATTCATCCAGGGTTAGGCAGCTAAGTGATGCTTAGCCAGGTGTTAAATAGGTATGGCTATCTAAGTTTCAGTCAATTACTGTACACATTTGCCAATTAGAGAGGGTAAAAGAGCAAATAAAAATGAAATTCTGTTCTACTTAGCACCTTACATTGTCTTTGTAATTCTCTAAACTGCTTTTTAAAATGTCTCTCTGAAGTCCTGTACTCTTTCAAAATTAAGAAATTTCCACTGAATTTTTAACTGTTCAGCCCATTTGTGCAGCAAAATAATATTCTTACCTAATTTTTTCAAGAGTACTGATTTATATCCAGTTCCTATAACCAGAAGGATACTAGTGGATCTTGTAGTACATGCACAAATGGTTTAAAAAAAAATAAATCTGCTGTGCAGTACCCTTTCTCTATAACCCTGTATCAACAGAACTAGTGTGCTTGTGTTGAAAAGTTTTAAGAATATACAGCTTTTTTCTGCAACGAATAGATTATTCTCCTACTAAACACTTCACTGCTCTCCCCACTGACATGGAAGGGAATTTTACAAGGAGGTGCGGTTCAAATCCTGTAAATTTCATGTGCACACACACCCTATTGAGACAGAGAATGCTCCAGCTGGATGAGATGTGATCTGTTAACCCTGTGCTAGTTCTTTATCCAGGCATGGGCTTTGTAAAGGCTTTTGACTTTCTTTTTTCCCGCTTGTTTCCCCAGCAAGGTGTAAAGTCAGGAGAATGGTAAGAGGAGGCATTTGCCCTTTTCTGTAAATTTCTATTGCAAACACGTTACTTGGCACTTCTTCGTTATCAAAGGGACTGGCTGCACATGAATCTCACTTAAATGTTAATCAGCTTCAAGTGAGCTCCAGTGGAGTGAAGGTTTACAGATGAAGCGACCCAGAAGGGATCTGAAGTGAAAGAAGTATCAGAGAGCAGTCTTGGGGCTTATTTGGTATTCAAGGCTTTGGACAAACAAGAAGCTGTTGCCTTCTGGTCTTGTGTAGGGAAACACAAAACTTTTCCAAGTTTTATTTTGTTACTGAAGCTGCTGGGAGCAGATCCCCAAAGCCATACCCTTCTTCTCCGAGAGCGTGGAGCTGGGTTTTGTTTTCCCAATGCCTAGAAATGCCTGAAGCGAGGCTGCAAGGCTCCCACTGGCATTGGAGGAGCCAACTGCTGCCAGCCTGTACCACCATCTCCAAGTCCCGGCTGCTGGGCTGCCATGTAGGACCACACGTGCGAGCGCATGGGCATCTAGGTGACTTCATGAATTAATGAGATCAGTAGTATTGTTTGCATGCTGTCAGAAGGGAGAGGGATGGTTCGCTTGCTAATTTTGATTGATGATTTGAAAACAGATGGTGCTGGCTGGTTGCGCATGATGTAGTACCACAGGTTTTGAAGAACTCAGATTTCCTCCTCTGTCTCAGCAGATTTACAGATGCAGGCCCTGATCATCTAAAGGTTTATGCATATTTACAATCCGTGGATGTAATTAGCTGATTTACTTTGTTCAAGCTGTTCAGGTACTTAAAGTGAAGCGCTGGTGTGTGAGTCTGAACCACCACCACAACTCTCAGTAGTCAGAACTGAGGTACTAGCTGGTGTTTCATTTTCTTGTGCAATTGTGCTATACCACCTTCTTTATGAATGCATACTGTTATGCACAGAAATATTCACAGAAGCTGCAGGACTAAGCACCTGTGAGACTCGACGGAAGCATTATGTGCATTGCTGCAGCATTGAGGCAGTGTTTGCTGAGCTGAGGAGAGGGCCAGGTGCCCCCGGCAGCACGTTCCCGGCACCCACCAGCACCCGCGCGGGCGGGAAGTGGCATTTCTGGCACTTCTTCAAGTTGACTCAACGCAAGTGGAATTTCACAGGACAAAAATGAGATGGGAGGGCTTTCCAGGCTGCATGCCAGAGACTTGCTGCAAACAGTAGAGGTTTCGATGTTTCTTCAAGCAGAAGCCCTGCGCAGTCCATGGAGGAGAGTGTTAAGTGGCCCATATGTAGGGGTCGCTACCAGCTCTGCCAGAAAATCAGTGCATTGCCTTTTGACTAAAAAGAACGTCTTTGTGGGCAGTATCTGCCCTTTGGCAAGTGCCAAGCAGGTCTGTCTCATCAGGTCTGTTGTCATCCTCCTCTCGCAGGGTCAACAGGGTTGCGGGCACTTGTATGGCAGGACTAAAGTGGCAGGTGAGCGCCCTTGTCACCTGGAGCGTCCCACTACAGATACCACATCCATAACTCTCATCGCATTCCTTCTCCCTGCCCTCACCACAGGTCTTACCATTCAGGGAGGTTACTGAGCCGGGCTCTGCGTGGTGGCTCGTTCATTTGGCTGTGATTAGCCTTCCAGGAACAGAGAAGTGTACTCACTGAAAAGCGCATGAGCTCATTAAATGTCAGCGCTGCCCTCCACAATGGTCTCCTTTGATCAGAAAAGTAAATTTACACTTGTGAGAGAAATGAGGCTCAGCAGACTGCCCCTAGTCCACCTCTCTGCCTTTAAGATGCTGTTGAAAATACTCTCACCTGTGCCCCGTTCCCACTTATGGGGCATAATTATGAGTTGTGTTTCTTTATGACCGAAATCTTTGATCCTGACTGACTTCAGTCTTTAGTTTAACACAATTTTAATTGTTTGGCTCATTTTTATGTCTGCAGTCCTTTGAGTCCTATCTCCACTGGGAGATAACATGCTGACTAAACACATTTAATATTATCTTGCAGATTCCCTTAAGGCTGCAAATCCTTGTATTTGAGCTTGAGTCTCAGATAAACTCTCTGCAAAGTGAGATTTAATGTGGCTTCAGAGGTTGTCCCATAACATGTATGAGGGGCTTGGCAGCACGGTGGAGATGCCCTGTCTGATGTGGTCTCCTGTAGCAAAGTATGGTAATTTATTGGAGCGGTCATGGTGTGCCAGGGCATTGCACTGATCAGAGCTACTGATCAAAGGTTGTGCCACAATTTCTTGGGCTGTTACAAAGTTGGGTTTTGCAAGCAAAAGTTGGATGTTACATCCTCCAGGCCCAGATGACTTGCTTTGTTGGCTTTGTCCTATCTTGTTTTTTATTAATGATAAAAGAAGGTTCAAATGGAGAGCTGTGTGGCTAACAGAAGGGGCAAGTTATCTTCTGTGTTTGTGCAGTTCCTTGAAGGTGATGGCCTTATCTAATCCCGGCATTGTACAGTGTTACTGGGGCTGTGCAGGTTTCTGTTTATTTAGATGGGCTTCTGCACAGTGCAAGCAACTCGGCAACAGGGTGCTCTTCCTAGGATCTTCTTGTAAGGAATGCATGAATCACTTGTTTACAAGTCTGCCCTGGTTTTGGCTGGGATGGAGTTAATTTTCTTTCTAGTAGCTGGTATAGTGCTCAAAGGAATAGTGTCGATTTGAGGTAAATGCTTATAAATGGTAATAAATAGCCATGTAACGGTCACGTAGCTAGCTTTCAGTGTTATTTTAGATTAATGCAAACTCAGGTTTCAGCTGTTATATCTGCACTTCAAAAGAATAGATCTTGATCCAATAGTGAGGTGTGCGCAGCAGTCTGCTTAAGTGTCTTTGCTACCCTGCAGTGATGGTCACTGCCAGCAAGTTTTTCTTGCACATAAAAGGGAAATTTTTATGAAGATTTGGTAGCAAATCCGTATCTGTTAAGTGAACAATGTTTTCATATTGCAGTTATAATATTTGTAAGGGAAGGTACTTAGACTCAAAAAATGTCAAGTCTGAAACTTAGGGCATTTTTAAATGCAAATAAAGCCAAACACATAGAAAACAAAAATCCCAAATGCAAGGTCTCTTCAGAGCTCAGGATATTGTATGTGGGACTTTTGTGAGCCTGAGCATTTCCAAATACCTGCTCTGCAAATCCTTCAGGAGCATCAGTAACATCGAAAGCTTACTTCAAAAGGCAAAAATCACAAAGGTTTTTTATGTGGCACTTGGTTTCTTTTTTTTTTTCCCCCATAGATTCTAATTTTTCATAGGCTGTAGCTGAGCCATATCCCCTTCTGTTATTACTAGAGTCCAGCTAGGAGTCTTCAATTTGCTTTTGAAGCGTTAAGCTAGGAAGAAGCCATTCTAAAGCAAGGCTTGGCACATGTACAGATGAGCCAAAAAGCAACAGCTTTTTTCCAGGAGCAAGATTCCAGCTGGAACTCAGCATCTTCATGAACTTGCAGTGCAGCAAAAGGGAACAACATGCCAAAAGGCTCTTGCAGATTGTGGCCGAAGTGCTTGAGGGTTAGGCTGGAGCTGGGAAACCTCAGGGCATCTTCTGTAATAGACAGCACCTTCCTGGATTAATGCTTTGTGATTTTTCCTGCAAGTCACAAGCAATAGGGTGAAACATCGTCCCTCCCCAGGGTGCCTGCATCGCACATGCTGGCAGGGTGGTGCTGCAGCCCACGACAGCCGATGCAGCCCATGGGCTGCGTTCCCCGCGCAGGAAGGGTTCCCGTGCAACGTGCTCCACATGCTGCCCCACCACCTCCTGTCTCTGCTGTGCCCTAGTGCGTGCCATCGCGTGTTGGGATGCAGTGAGGTGGAGGGGTCCTTCCAGCTTCACTGTGTTTCTGCACGGTTCAGTCACATGGTCTTGTTTCCAAATCTTAGCTCCTGGTAGTTTTATAGGGGTTTTAAAGTATTATTCATTAGGCTTCGGGTTGCAAAGTGGTTAAACGGAGGAACAAACTGTGCCTGTCACTGAGCAGCCCAGGCTGTGGGCAACTACCTCTTTCATTGCACAGGCTCATTAATGACAAAATCTAGTGCTGCTGAATTAAATACAGGTAAGGTACTTAACTACAGGACAATGTTCATACCTCATACAAGCTGGAAGCCCAGCTATCCATCTGCCACAGTCTCTGTTCCTCCCTGGATAAGTTGAGCACAAAATTCACTGGGCATCTACAGTGAACAGAGAAATTGGCAATCCATGCCACATTAAACCCAGCTCGGGATAGTTACAGACTTTAGTAAAAACTGAAGTATTCCTGTATATAAAACCTGTGGTTTAGAAGGAGGAGAGGGACCATATTTTTTTTTTGTCTGCCTGGAATATCCCTCCTACCTTTTCACCAGTTAGGATCTTGCTGGTAGTTATTTATGTGTGAAGAGGAAAGGCACTGAGAAGAGACTTCAGGTGTAAGAGGCTGTTGGGAGCTCCAGCTTCCCCTGTCTGGTCTAATTCTAGTTAGCTACTCAGCACAGCTCTGCTAGGGATGCAAAATCCCAAAGAAATCTGGAGATAGTGGGAGGGCCACAAAGTAGGAGTGGACTGTGGTTGCTCAGAGGACATGAAAAAGGCAGAGGTGCAAGACCAAGGAGCATGGAGTCTGGGACAGCAAGAAGATAACTTGAGTCGGGAAGAAGCCTGGTTTTGCCCAGTTGCCATCTCTGCACACCTACCAAACCAGCTTCAGGCCCCCAGCATGAGTGGGTTAATGGATGACTTTGTCCCAAGAGGGTCATGAAGGCAAATTAGCTCTACAGGATGGGCTCTTGGAGCAAGGGCAATCCTTAACTTGGCTTCCTGGTTTCGGCTGGGATAGAGTTAATTTTCTTTCTAGTAGCTGGTATAGTGCTGTGTTTTGAATTTAGTATGAGAATAATGTTGATACCACGCTGATGTTTTTAGTTGTTGCTGGGTAGGTGTAGTGCTTACACTAAGTCAGGGACTTTTCAGCTTCCCATGCCCTGCCAGGTGCACAAGGAGCTGGGAGAGCACAGCAAGGACAGCTGGGATATTCCATACCATATCATGTCATGCTCCTTTTATATATACATATATATATATATATAAAAAAGTGGGGAAGCTAGCCAGGAGGTGGGATCACTGCTCAGAAACAGACTGGGCCTTGGGTTGGGTTTTTTCCTTCTGCATGTGGTGAGCAATAACATTTGTGCATCACTTGAGCTTTTATTATTACTGTTGTTATTATTGTGCTATTCCTTTGTTATCCCGTTAAACTGTCTTTTTCTCAACCCACGAGTTTTTTTCCATTCTCCTTCCTATCCCCTTGATGTGGGAGGGGTGAGCAAGCGGCCGCGTGATGCTTAGTTACCAGCTGGGGTTAAACCACAACACTTGGTAGCCCCAAAATTGGGTTGTATCCAAACCCTGATGCTTTCTTTACACCATGCTCCCGCTTCAACTTTTCCAGAAGAGCTTGAAGTCTTAAACAGCCAGAGGACAAATAAACATAATCCTGACATGTCCATCACCCATGCTAGAAAGCTAGACTGTGCTGTGGTGACTAGCCTGTATGGTGCAAAAATCTCCTTTGTAGGGCAGCTTTATTTAACTTTTGAAAAAATAAGGCCAGAAATTTAGGCCAATTAGTGTGAGCAGAGCTCAGCAGGTTCACATCTCCCTTATGCAACCAGATCACTAATTACTATCTGCATATTTTAAACATTTTATACAGTCCTTTGAGATTTTTCTCTAACTAGAATATTGTGTGCTGTTTCTCAGATTTTCTTAGCATTTAAGAGCTGCATGTGTTTTCTGTCTCAATCTGTAATTCTCTCCCTGCTTTGTCTGCAATGAAATATTTGAGTAAATTCTCCCATGTATTTACAATTGCAGTTGGAATTACAGGTTGTAAGTTCAATAAGCTGCCAGTGTTAGGAAACACTAATGAGCTCTTTAATTGTATAGATGAAGCGCCAAACCTTACATGTGTATTTCATGGGTGTGCAATTTATTGCATTTGTAGATCTGCTTTATCTAAGGCATGTGTTTTATTTTCTGAGAGCTGAGACATATGCCTGTTCAACTGAAGTAAGACTTGCTGTTTTGGAGATGCTATTGTTTCTAATGCCTTAATTCATCTTGCTTGTTTCTAATGTGTCACTTCATTTTGTTTGCACAGAGACTTTGCTTATGTGGCAAGAGACAAAGACACAAGAATTCTGAAATGTCATGTGTTTCGATGTGACACACCCGCAAAAGCCATCGCCACAAGTTTACACGAAATCTGCTCAAAGGCAAGTGGATTTAAAGTCAGCTGCATTTGTCTGTGGAGAAGTCTGTCAGCCTAATACGTACAATCAGTGATCGTATGCAGCATTAGTTTAATTTGTATTGCTGGCAGCGAGGAACAGCATAGAGAATTTGCAAAGGAAAGGGCACAAATGGATGGGACTAATGGGAGGGTGAGCATTTAGATTTGAGGGAGATGATGTGTGCTTTTGATTTGACAAGTGTGTACAGAGACTGAAGGTTTTCGTGAATAATAAAAAAGCTGCGGGTTCAAAATGGAGAAAGAACATGCAGTTTCAATTAATGGTAAATGTATGTTAAACTTCATAAATAAATCAGACCTTGTTTGAATGGTATTCTTCAAGCAGAATGGACAGGAAAATAGTCACTAACATTATGCTGCCCACTTAAAAAAAAAAAATCAGGGAGAAGGAGGGAGTTGAGCTGCTCCAGTTGCAAATTACAAAGAATCTTCATTCCTGCTTGTGGTAGTCTGTAGTAATGGCGAGGACTGTTCTTTTCAGTTGTGATACCTTACGCATTTGCCAGCATTCAATGTGAGTGTGCATTACTGTAACCTTCTGGGCAGCAGAGTTTTGCCTGAGGCGGTGGCCGAAGGTAGCCTGGCAACTTGCAGTGGCTGGCAGGTCTGCCCTGGCTTGGGAGCCAGAGGAGGTGGAGGTGGCAGGGCTCGGGGAGCTGCTCAGGGAGGCAGCTGCCAGCTGTGCCCAGTGGGGTTCAACACCGGGAACTGCAGCAGTGACTGACGTTCCGAGAAGCCTAGCCCTGCTATGGCCCTCAGATTTCTCCTCCAGCTCTCAGTTCTCACAGATGTTTCCAGCAAGCCTAGAAGGGAAAAATATGCTACTTGGGCCCTACCACAGCTGCTTTTATCCAGTAAGGTCAACATCAAGTAAATGCCACAGTAGCTATACACGGGGCTATCAGAAAGGCAGCAGAGCTCTCACATACGCAACCATGACATGAAACTCCTGGCATTAATTTTGGGTAAGAGAGCAACTAAGCATTTAAACCCATAGCTAATAGTAACACAGAATAAAACAGGATAGCGGTGTTAAGTAGAGCATGTTCCTTCGTAATTCAGCAATGGATGTAATCCTGAGTCAGGGAAGCACTTGGCATGTGCTAACTGCCACAATGGACCTCTTTGCTGCATCAGGGCTTTTTCCTAAGCTAGCGTGTATCGTTTTTCATTTGCACATTACATGTGTTCCTGTAATAGAAAATACTTTCAAAATATAAAACCTAAAAAAAAAAAGAAATTTGCTGGAAGCATCTTCAGACCAAGTGTCACCTGCTGGAACACTAGTTATCTTTATAGCTTAATTACAATTAACAGTCATACTGTAAAGAAACAGATGGCAATGCTTCATATATGAGCTTTGGAAAACCTCTGTTAGCTTCCCTGGTTCCTTTCTCAGTCATATATTTGCAGGGAATAATCATCCAAAGTGGTTATTTTGAAGTGGTGGGGTTTTTTCCTCTTTTGCTAATATTATACATTTGGGGGGAAGAAGAGGTTGTATTTTGCATGAGATTTTTAATTCCAAAAGAAACATAAAAATGGAGGAAAAATTATACAGAGCAGAAGACAGATCAGAGAGGAACATGAATAATGAACACTCTTCTCTGTGTGTTAAATATTTATATTTCTTGCTATATTACTCCTTTCTGCAATTTTGCTGTTGATAAAAATGGCTAAAGTCTTTTTCCTCCTCCATCTATCTTTCATCTAGACTTGGACACCACTCAAGTTCTTTATGTAGTTAAGGAATGGTGAATAAACTGGAGGAAAATTAAAGTTGTTACTTAATAACTTGTTTAGTCATGTAGTTTCTGACTTATTTCAGATTTCAGAAACTAGGGTTGTAATAGGAGTAAATTTATACTTGTAGTTGCTATCATACTGTATTTAAAAAAAAACCAAAACAAACCCAAACAAAAAAACCCCTGTATTATCACTGTCTTCTTCAGATTATGGCCGAACGGAAGAATGCTAAAGCGATGGCTTGCAGCTCGTTGCAGGAGAGGACAAATGTCACCCTTGATGTTCCTCTGCAAGGTACTGTGTGTTACAGCTAGTATCCTCGGGATGGTCCTATTTTAGATACATTTTGTTTCTGATGCTGCCTTTGACCAAAATGGAGCATGTTGGGTGGAGAGGTCAGGGCTGTAATCCTGTCTTTTAAGTGCTGTATCTGACTGTAAGTTGCTACCGTAGTACATTAAACATTTTTATTGGTTGTGTTGACAGGTGCTCGGTTATGTCACCTTGTGCAATTTCCTCTTTTTATTTTGAAATACACATTTTGCAAATGCAGTCTTACTTATTTGTGGCTACTTGCATGTATTGTCTTGTTCCAATCAAAATACCTCATGACCTGAGACTGCACAAATTGGCCGATTCTTCCTTAAAACCAGAATATACTCCAGTTGATCACTTGGATTCGGGGGGCTGTAGGAGGACTCCTCCTAGGTTTCAGCATCAATTTTAGCAACTTCCAAGGCAAGAGGTGCAAATGGATTGTCGTCCAACTTAAGAGTCTTTTGCACATGTTAATGCATGGTAAAAGAAAGTTGCCTTTGTGTATCATTATTAGTAATAGCTTAAAAGTTACTATTTTGAAAGTAATTCAGGAGGACAAACGTACTTTGTGTTGGCTTTACAGGAAATTACATGCTTCTAGACCCACCAGTTTATACTCAATATCTTACTCCCGATCCATACATCAACTTCTGTAATTGTCTACTCAGACAGTAGTATTGATCTTACTCATAGACTGTGTTTAACGTATTAACAGGGATGGTATTAAAAACAGATTCCAGATTTTACATAGTTACGCAGTGAAACTTAGGTCTGTATGTCTCAGAGACGCATTCATCTATATTTCCTGGGTTTTAATATGACAGCAATGTAATGTGACCTTAGCTTAGATCAAGAATTAGGTGATGCAAAGTTATTCCTAGTTCCTTTAGAAATTATTGAGCATTGTTCTTGTCAGAGGGAGTGAAAATTTGTTTTAATCAATATGATATCTTCAGAGCACAATTCCTGGGTAAACTAGTTTATGTGATTGATGAAATAATAGTGGTTTTCCCTGCTGTGAATGCTGATAAACAGGAATTGATTTTTGTTCCCATGCAGTAGATTTCCCAACACCAAAGACAGAACTGGTACAGAAGTTCCACGTCCAGTACCTGGGCATGCTACCTGTAGCTAAACCTGTGGGTATGTAACACTTAACTGGCTTTGAGAGCACTTTGCAAGACCTCTAAGAGCTGGACTCTGCTAGCCAAGTGTAAATGCCTGATTTTCAAAGGGGAAGGCATGAAGGCATCTAGTATTCAAGGCCTCATTTGAACATGTGTTTTGCAACCAGAGTATTTTGGGAGCTGCCAGAAAGGCAGAGTTTCTTCCTACTGCTTTCTCTGAATATGAGCTTTCCTCCTAATGAGAAGGGCCCTAGCCAAGTGACATGGTACAGCAGCTAAACAAGATGTGATCCTGTTTTTCTAAGCCTGGGGCACCTGTTTTGTTTCTGCAGTTGGAACTGCACAACCTTTCCTCTCATTATCAAATTAATTTTAATGAGGAGTCCAAAACAATCTGTTTTCTGTACTACTATGTGAAAATAAATATTTCATTATTGTTTAGTTATGTATTTGTTTTTCATTATCACATTTTCTTCTCTTTTAGGAATGGATACTCTGAACAGCGCTATTGAAAGCCTAATGGCTTCCTCCAGCAAAGACGACTGGATGCCAGTTACCATGAATGTTGCTGATGCTACTGTGACAGTCATCAATGAAAGAGTAAGGCAGACTGTCTTGTTTAGAACACATTTAATATGAGTGTTGAAAACCAGAAACACATAAATACTAGTAGAAAGAGTTCATTTGTACTAGAATTCATTTGCTTATCTTGCATTTTATTTCTTTCTAGGGCTGTGAATCTGCAGAGGCTCTTACTGCTTGTATCAGCTTCAGCTTTATTTACCATTCCAAGCATGTTCTCAAAAATATAAATGATTAGAAGTATTCATTAGATATGTAAAACAAATTCAGTGTTATCCTTTCGAGGAATTTTGAGCCTAAAATGTTGTAGGATAAGCCCTAAGTAGCAATCCTAAATTCTAAACTGTATTTACCTTATTCTTGGTATGAAAGCCAAGAATAATAGTAAAATCTGTGTTTCACATCACTATCCTTTGGTAGAGCATTTTCCGTAGAGATTAATACCATGAAACTTTCAAAGAATGTCTTTTATGTATGTCCGTTGATGAGGCAAACCAACATCTCTAGCATAGGGCAGTATCCTTCGGAGTCACAATAGCCGTGCATTTCTTCACGAAACAAGCCGTATTTGCAGTGCACAATACGCTCAGTGCTAAGGCTCAAAGCCTCAGTCTGCTGGTGATGGCCTGGAAGGGAAGATCCAGCCCAGGCCTGAGCACGCTGGGTACGTGCTCAATTCAAAAGGAATTCCACAATACTGCATCAGTCTCTCCTCCATTAATCAACTTAAACTTGAAAGTAAAGAGCATTCAGTAGTAACGATCAATCATTTGATTCATAACCAGAATGAAGAGGAAATCATGGTGGAGTGTCGTGTGCGGTTCCTGTCCTTCATGGGAGTGGGCAAGGACGTTCACACGTTTGCCTTCATTATGGATACAGGAAACCAGCATTTCGAGTGCCACGTTTTTTGGTGCGAACCAAACGCAGGCAACGTATCAGAAGCTGTTCAGGCTGCTTGTATGGTAAGTGACCTTCTGCAAAGGCACCTAACAGCACTTAGGTTTTTCACTGCCTCCACAAATAATCGTCTTTCCAAATTTGCAATTATATTAATTTCAAGACAGAAAAAGAAAGAACAGATAAAAATAGGAATTGGATTAATAGGATTATGATTGATTTGGTTTGATTGTGATTTGACAATAGGGATATGATGTATTCAATCAATTAAAACCCAAACATTTTTAAGTTTGAAACATCAATTTAGTGAATGATACCCCTTTCATCATCTTCCCCCTAACCTCTACAACATCTGTGTAAGTTAGAGATCTCTTCTTTCACTACACAAGTTACCTAATGCTGGAAAAACATTTTGCTTGGAGCTGTGTTATACAACCCAGTGACAATGTGGGGAAAATAATCCTTGTTCAAGAACAGCCAAACCCAGAAAACCTATTTTCCAGTTTTCAAAGGGCTGTTCATATGACTTAGTATCTGTCGCGTGCTCATGAACAGTTCCTGCCTGCAGATTGACAAACCAGTGTCCCGTTAACTTCAGTTGGGCTGTCAGGACCAAAATGGAGGTTTGACTGTATTTCATGAGAATGTATCAAAAGTGCATTGGAAGTGTTCTGTGTAAGTAGCAAACACAGTAAGGATTGCAGAATGCTTTTGCTTTGTTGCAGTTACGGTATCAGAAGTGCTTAGTGGCCAGACCTCCTTCACAGAAAGTTCGACCGCCCCCACCTCCTGCAGACTCGGTGACTAGGAGAGTTACAACTAATGTAAAAAGAGGAGTGCTGTCCCTCATTGACACTTTGAAACAGAAACGCCCAGTCACTGAGATGCCGTAGCTGCAAAAGAGAGAAGATTCTCCTAACATTTAACTGAAGATAACAGTAGCTACACTAAGGAAAATGAACTGACGATATCTGGCCTTCCATTTCAAATTGCTGATGCTTTGTCTTCAGAGAATTTACCCTTATCGAAACAATGTTAGACAAGCATGTTCTCTCGTTCTTGCCACCATCATGTGATATGAAAAGAAGCATGAATAATTTTTTTGCTGTCAGTGAGTTACATCATGAGCAATGGAAGGTCTGTTTGATTGTAAATACATGAACATTGCCTAAACTCACACACACACAAAAAAAAAAAAAAAGAATATGGCCACGTCCCTCCCAGTGAACTCATGCTAAAGTCCTTGGAGTGAATGGTGCCCAAGTTGATAGTTTCACCATCTTGAGCTGGATTTGTCACAAACGAATCTTAAATCCTACAGCACTTTGCTCTGTTTTCAACACTGGCGTAGGTACCAAGTATTAGCTACCATTGAATTACTGTAGATTAAATACCAAGTTTTATTTTTTACAGAACTACACCTGTTAGTTTCAAATTGTTTGTCAGCATTGGTCTAGCAGCCACTTTAACATCTCCCTGACATGCTTTTGAATCTTGGTGTCATTATTTCATCTCCTGGTTATATGTGATGGTCTTAGAGAAGAATCGTGTTTAATACAAAACCAATGCTGGAAAATCCAGAAGTCTTTTCAGTAATTGAGTCGCAGGGTGACACACTGAAGCTTTTCAGCTTTAAACATACAAATGCAATGGTTGGCTGTTAAATTTATTCTCCTAAATCTGTCATTAATTCATCAAAAATACCATTTGTTTCACGCGGGGCTCAAACCAATCAGGAGCAGGAAAGAACTAGTCAGTAATTTTATTGTCTTACAACTCTTATAGAGACTAAAATATTCCATACCTTTTCCGTACAAGTGTTTGATGAAATGTTGAATTCAGCGTCTGGTTGCACAATTCCCCCTTCCCTTCAGAGTTTGTTGCTGAATACTTAATGTGCCACAAAAAGAACAATCATGTTTCTGGTTATTTACAAGATTCCATGAAATTTCTTTTCCTTTTCATGCTCTTGTGACAAAATAAGGAGAGTTGTTGTCTAACAGGATAGTGCTTCAGGTGGTACAACGTGATTTCAATGCTCTTGCTCCAAAGGCTTCATCAAATTTCTTTGATTTACACACTACTGCAGACCCTGGCAAAGTCAGCCCAGCGTCGCCCCTTAAAAATGTACCTCAGGCTAATTTTCAGATGCAGTTACGCATCTTGAGTCTCTCCCTTTGCCATCTTCTGTCTAGACCTGCAGATTGGTACAAATTTTGGAAACGGAACATTAAAGATATTTTTAACTAGTGTTTAAAATGTTTTGCCTCCATTTATAGATAGGTTCCAAATTGTAACTGCCTCCCAAGTCTGCAAATCTGGTCGTACTGTAATTTTAAAAGAACATCAGCAAGTTTGTTATTACAGGAACTCTTTTTTCATTTTACTATGCAAGAGACTGTTATAAACAAACCATTTTCTTTTTAGTTCCTTCTTTAAAGAAATTAACAGCAACACCTGGGCAAAGCAGCTTAGGAACACAAGGGGAAAAGAATGATGATTCAAGGAATTTCTGCATTGAAAAATGCAGAAAAATCATTAAACTAAACTCAACGTGATGTATGAGCGAGTGTCGGGCGCAGGCAAGCTATGCAACTATTGTAATTAAATTTAGCTCTCTAGACTACTCTCTGAAGAGCTGATCCTCCACCCATCTCAGATCTGTTTATGGCCACCATTCTGCCCCGCCAGGCACTGAAGCACTTGTTCCCCTCACAGGCTCAGAGTCCTGCTCCCTCCTTTGCACCAGCTCCATCACTCATACACCTGGAGGAGAAGCTGCTTATGCCAAGTAGGCAGGAGCCCGGGAGGCGAGGGGACGCAAACCAGCCCCTCCTTGTAGCAGTACCAGTGGTTTAAACTTGTCCGCAAAGCCAGATCGCAAAGTATGAATTTTAAACCATATAATTAAATTTTGCAGTTGCATCTGTGCAGCGCTGCTTCTCCCCAACAAAGAGCCGGGCTCTCTTTAAACTAAACCAGCACTTGGCAAACAGCAGTGTCAAGGTTCTCCTATGTAGGTGTTGTCAAGGCTGTGAACAGCTTGTTACCTTTCACTAGCAATTATAGAAAGGGCCCAGGAGAAGGTAGAAAGGTATTTGAAAAGCTGTAAGTCACTTGCCAATACACGTTTTAAAAGTTTTGTGTCTGTTTGTTAACAAAATGTTGTTGATTTTACAAATATTTAAGTAGTGTGCTTAATGGGCTGGCTATATGTGTGGCCTTTCTGCTTCAGTAGAGCTCCTTACACTCCAAAAGATTATATGTACACCCAGGTGTTTGCAGAGTCAGAGACTAATAATGCAAAGCCCGTTATCTTTTGTTAAACAATGTTAAGACACTCTTAATAAGACACTCTTTTTACCATGGCCAAAAAAGTATGTATGAGATACGTGTGTTTGAGCAACTGCTACTGGTTTAGTTGATGTTATAGCGACCCTTCAGTTATCTATGCATTTTTTTATAATACCTAGCGATTCTGTAGGCAGGCAGCCATGTTCACTATGCCTTGTATGTCTGACACCATATTTTAAATTAACCTGTTAAATACAGCTTAAAAATATTGTTATTTTATTTATTCTATTTTTACTGAAATATCCTGCATTATTATGTTGATGTATTGTCTTTACTGGATGTGCTCTTGTAACATTCTTCACTCTGTATACTATAGGTTGCCTAAAAAAGGGAGGCTTTGTAATTATTTGTAGTCGCATTTTTATTGAAGTCTGTAGAAAAATCATGTAAAGCAAAGCTAATTTCTTAATTTTTTTCAATGCAAGTTAGAGGTGAGTATCACATGTCATTAATATGCTCCCTTGGAAGCAAGGCGATTTATATTCACAGTCGATGACTCAAGAGATAAAAGCCTTTCTTTTGAAATCGCCAGGGCTGGCCGCAGGTTTTATTTTTATTACTCACCATTTCATTTGAAGGGGAGCCAGGGGGTGGGGGAGGAAGGAGGGCTACAGGGGCCACAACAGCGTGGTTAAACAGCAACAACAAAAGCTGCCTGGAAGGACACAGAATGCATGTGCAGTACAACGAGCTGTTAGTCAAATACCTGGGGTGCAGTCACCTGTACCTATTGAAACAACACGACCTTTTGTGGCAGAGGAACACAAACTAGGGAGTATCTAATAGCTCAGGCCAGTTCTGTGTCACTATAAGAGTTCTACATCCCTTTTAATTTTATCAAGCACTTCATAGATCATTTAACTAGGGAGCTAAAATTGTTAGTACATCACCCATGGAAAAGACAACTTTCTTATTTCAACGGCTACTATAGGCTCAGCCTTTCAGCATTACCATTAACCCCATTACTCCTCTCTTGGGCAGGTTAGTAATACCTTGCTACAACTCGTGCTGTACAGTCAGCGAAAGCAGGTTTGGTTTATTTTAAGAGCAATAAGAAAGAAGGAAACATTTCTCCCTCTTTATTAGCAGAGTTCAGTCTTACGTAAAGCAACTGACACCGAAAAGGACAATTTTCCCTGCTGTTGACCACTTCTCCACATTTAAATGTAATCTGTTCCGAGAATAAATTTAACTGCGTAAAATGATTGTCTCAACTGTTACTGGTCCATGAAACTGGGAAATGATTTCTTTTGTTCCAAATTGTGGTTGAGGGGAGGGTGGTTTAGAGGCAATAGCAGTACAACAGACACTTTTGTATCTTGAAAACTGAATCAGCAGCTTCTAATTGAAAATCACAAATACATAACTGGATTACAGAAAATCAGTTACATAAGGTACATCTTTACTGTAAGAAGTCATCAAGCGTTAAACTGAGCATACAGGCTGCCACCTACAAGCCATCTGAAGCTGGTCACAGATGTTGCCATCATGTGATGTTCAGTGCTTACAAAGTAAAGCTGCTCACCTGCAGAATCAAACTCTTCACTACCAGCTCTTTAATATTTCTTGGTAAGACATCAAGATTCTAACAGTTTAGCCTTCATAACATTTCAAAGATGCCAACTCCTGAAAGCAAGATGAGGCCAATTGTGGGACATCATGACACATATTACGTAAGTAGTCCAGAAATTCTGTCATCAGACACATGTATGTTCTTTTACAAGTAATTTTAATTATATTTAATAATGAATTGTACAGATTTTGATTTTTAAAAAATAGTTTAGTTCTCTAACTGCAGAATCCTCTTAAGTTTATTTTAAGCATTTAACAACCGTATTGAAAAAAATCCCGAAATCTCCTTACTCTCCATTCCTTTTATGTAACATGTAGAATCTCTCCTCTTCCAAGATGGTTTTGAAATAAAATAGTGATTTATTCTTTTCAGTTCTATACATTGCATGTGTACAGGTCTAGATCTGTCCTTCCAAATTTGTTCAGAAACAAGAGCAGATGTCATCCTTTTATTGGAATAGGTATGGGTTACTCACAGGGATACGCAGCAGGTGAGTGATGCCTTTGAATAGGACAGCTGGCTCAGATTAAAATGCTAAAAGAAATTTTCACTGATTCAGTGAAGCAACGATACTTATGTGATGAACAAGAGCCAGCTTGTGAATATCATTCACATCCTGTCTTCTAAAGGTAGTGCTGATCCAGCTCCATTGACTGGTGTGACTGAGGGGAAAAAAAAAAACCACAGAGATTGTTTTAACATTTTCTCTGGATGTCTAAATCCAGACTCAGTTATACTTCAAACAGGTTAAGATTCCATACCATATTGGCAACACTCTTGCCAAGTATCTTAAATGCTTGCCTAGAGGAAAACTTCTCTATTGCTATGTTCTTTGTTTCATTTCTGCAATAGTATAACCTGAATAAATACAATTTACAATTCTTGAGGTTCCTCTTACAGTCATTCCATTGTTTGCCATTTTCCTTATTTATACCGTTCATGTTTAGTATTAAATCAGATTCTTATTGAAAGTATGTGTCCCTTTTATCCTCTGCTCAGATTGTAAGACAACTGTAGATATTTAACAATTATTTTATTTTATATTTGCTAGCAAGAGGGAGCAGGTTAGAAGCCCACAGCTATTCCCAAAGAAAGACAAATTACTTTGTGTTCAGTCATTATTCAGCTGACTAGTGCTAGCATTTATAAAAATAACTTAACTTTGACAGCAGTGGCTCTTTTCAACTAAGAACTGCTTGCATTAAACTTGGTGAAAACAGTTATGAGCCATGACATAGTCTGACATGACGTTATGATGACAATTCAGTATTTTTAGCCTAAGAAAATTCTATCTCGTTTTCATTATTAGTATTTTGAGTAGAAACCAAGGGAGTAGGTACTAGAAAGCCTATGCATGGGGGTTAGTGTACTTGGCCAACTGCCTGTACAGAAGCTCACAACTAGTTTTAGAAATGAAGGTGAACTAACTGGCTTACTGCGCAAGGCTTACTTTCCATGTGTCATAGTCTAAATGGTAACCCACAAACACGGTATCTTGTAAAGAAAAATAGCCACTTACAAAATGCAGTCTCACTTTAAAAAAAAAAAATCAGTTTGAAATTGAGGATTCCTACAGATCTACACAGGTCATGGGGAGGGGGGGGCACATAAATCTATCAGCCTTATGCGGCTGGGCTGCACTCACTTTAAAGTGTGATTACCAGTTTAAAATTACTATTTAACATGGATATTTCTATGCCTATATCCCATAAATATCTCTTTCCCACAGCAAGATTATCCTGCATAAAGATATATTGTAATCTAACAGTATGGATGAATATATACAGGAATCTTTACCTTTTCTATAAAGGAAGGGCAAAGTTTGAAGACTCTTACAGCCACGGTCGAGGACGGCCAAGCACAGTTGGCTTGAGCGCTTTAGACTGAGGTGGAGGAAGTATCCTGCCACTCAAACCCTTTGTGCCAGTGCAGACATGAAAGCGATGATGAGTTGATGTCCTGGGTTTGTTTCCTTGTGGACTTGCGTATGGTGTAATCACTGGAGGGAAAACAATTTCCACAGGCTTCAATACAACCCTCTTACGTTCTGCACGTGCCTTTCTAGCATGCGTCTGTCTGTCGTACGCCTTGCTCATAGGTGATAAGTGAGACGTGTGCTTCAGCACACTGGGCAGAGCCGTGTCTGAAACCAGGTTGAGAGATTTCTTCTGCTGAGCATAGCCGTGTGTTTTTTTCACATTCTTTTCTTGTATGTTACTGACTGCTTTAGGCACAGAAACTTCAGCCTTAGTATTAGATACAGTTTGATGGCAAAGGAACTCTGCAATCTTTGGCTCTATACCTCTACCAGTAATATTACTTCTACGCTGTGCTACTTTTGGTCGTTTTTTCTCTTCTTCCTTTGACTTTTCTCTAACGCCACCTAGTAGTCCTTTTGCTGCAGCACGAGCCAAAATGTCTTTAACAGACATATTTTCAGAAGAATCTTCCTGAAAATTCCAAAGGAAACAACAATAAATCAAAGCCACAACACAGAGCTGAAAACTATTTTAATCCCAGATTCCTCAGAATTTACTCCATGAGAAAACTATGACAGAATCTAGCAGAAAGACTTAAGCCACACGTGATAAGTGATAACCAAACTATTTATTCAAGAAATAGAGAACATGACTGTTGTGTAAAGAGGTATCTGAGCATTTGCTCTTTAGAGACTTTGCCCTCTACAGGCCTGAAGAGGGGAAACTGAATTCTGGACTTTGTACTACATATCTCTCACACTGACTTGCTCTGTAACACGTCTATCATAACATGCAGATTAATTCTGATACACATTTATATATATATAGATATATGTTACTAAAATACAGAAATATTATCAATAACATGAATAATTTTCATGATGATGAAAAATCCTTGCTCATAATACATAAGCAAGGAACTCTCACACTAGATTGACTAGGAACCAGGTCAACATCCAAATAGGTAAAGAGAAGCAGTGAGGCAGAAATTATTTACAACTAGCCAAGAAGAGGGTTTCTGTAAACCAGAAATTTCAGTTTAAGTTATAAGTACACATTCTGCCTTGCAGAAAATGTTAATTTCTAGGATGACGTAAAAATTGGCCATAGGAGCAATTGCTTCTGTGCATTAGAATTTGACTTAAAAATTATTCAAATCAACTACCTGAAACAAAAGGGTTTGGTTTGGGTTCGGTTTTTTGTTGTTTTAGGGTTTTTTTCTGGAGGGAGAAAATATGATAGACAGATGTACACAGCATGACTAACTAAAACTTATTAGCTCAGGGAGCCAGGTTAAAAATATTTTACATTGAAAAGAAAGAGGTCCATAATAGAGAACTTGAAAGGCTTTTCATTTGTGATTCTCTTACTCTAATAAAATCTTCTCTTCTAATTCCCCCCAATACACAAGCTTCTTGCAAGCACTGCAACTGCAGTATGTCAGAAAGTGGTACAAATAACCAAATAAGATCTCAGATCTTCAATTTTCAATGAAATTCTAATTAGCTCCCCCTTTCCTCTTTTGGTGAAAAAAGTCCTGCTTTTCCTAAACACAAGAGGAAAATGTTGATGCTCTGAGATGCAAGCTAGCCCTTTAAGAAATCATGCCAAGACTTTCCCTTTTACTCAGCAAAAGCCTTTCAAGCCAGATTTGTATATGCCTTGGTTTTGGCAGGAAACATATTCATACCTATTTTACTCAAATTATAATGAAAGCTTGATCCCTATGGGTGACACTGCTTGGATACTGGCAAATCTTGGTGACACATACAGACATAAAAACTTCAGTAGATACCGTTTATCCTGAGTCTAACCAAGCTGTGTATTTCATTCCAAGGTGTGACGGCAACAGTGTATTTCCTCTAGATGTTCCTAGCACTGACTTAGATCAAGAAACCACTCTGATCACCGACAGCTCCAGAAAAAAAGGCACGTGTTGGAAAACTATGCTCAGCATAGAACTCTAGGAGTTGCACATTTCAACTGCTCACCCATTCTTTGTTCTTAAGACAACAACAGCCAAGATTTTTTTTTTTTTTTAAGTGATCCATTTCATATATTCTTTTGTGGAAAATGGCAACATTCTTTTTCTGTAAAGTGTTTTTAAAATTGTACTCTTCTTAGCTTACCTCTCTTGCTAGAATAGCTAGAAAACAGCCACTGGAAATTTCTGATGGCTCCATTTTGAAAAAAATTTCAGTGGGAGCCTTTGAATTGGAGCAAGTCGAAAAAACAGGAGGAATAAGCCTGTAAAAACAAAAGACCAGGAAAAAATATTTAAGGATATAAAAGGAAATAAACAAGGATATATTAAAAATAATTTGAAAATTATGTCTTTTAATGACAGTCTTATAGAGTGTTATCTTCATTTTTTAAAACTGCAATTCAAGACATGATAATTCAGCTTTTTAGAATTAATTCTGGATTTTCCATTTTTTTCCCAATAATTCCCATTTATTATTTTTTTTTCCAATAATTAAGTATATTAACCACCAGATAATAAATACATATGAACACAATTAACAACTACATTCTTTCTCAGGTCTGCAATTACTGGATTATCAAGTTGTCCATGCAATAGGGGACCGCTCTGAAAACACTGAACAGTACACAAACTGTAGAGGTGTTGACTTTGAGTTATGAAGTAGATATTTATTATGAGTATATATCTAAGCTAAAAATCTTAGGTTAAAAAAATTCACCTATTTATAATAATTGAGTGCTGGGTTTTTTTCAAATGTATAGTTTTGCAACACATCAGCGAGGAAGGAAGAACTAGCCCTGTGTTCCAGTCATCCCTAGCCGTTAGAAACAGGCCTCAAAGACTCGGCTCATAAGGCTGCTGAACTTGTACTAAGTCATTTCAGTACAAAAAAATGCTGTCAAAAATGTCCTTACACATTTTTTTTACCCCCTCTTCACATTGTTGAGGACTGTAAGATACAGCCCTTCCTCAATGCTCACTGATCCTCTTGAGACAGAGCTTTGTTCAAAGATGGATACAGAGAAATGCATTCCATATTTATAAGCAATATCCTAATTTGGCTGCCTAGTCCATTCCTCATGGGAACTCAGCAAAACTGTTTGTTCCCAAGTTTTCACTGTAATCTGAATTTTTTTATATGTCCCTCAGAACTTGGTAAACCAGACTATAAGGCTCACATCCTCCTTGCATTATTAAATAAAATTCTATGCCCTGTGACACATAGGAGATCTTTTCTTTTAGATCTGCTCATTCAATGCAAAAAAAGTGACAAGCTTTACTTTGATGGATGTGTAGATATTACTGTTATCAGGAATCCCTTTAACAGTCTGGCCCTGAAAAACTGATGCAGAAATTAACTCAAATTTGATGCACGAATGGTTTAGCGTCTCCTCTATACGCACCTGTTCGCCATGCGTACCCTTACATAAGAAAGTCTTTGCTATTAAAATCTTTTGCTCAGCTTAGTGGGTACATGTTTGAAAGCACCTTTACAATGTCAAAGCCCTAAGACCAGCTGTGTGACCCCAAACTGCAGCAGAGTTTTGTTTGTTCAGCACCACTCCAGCACTGCAGAGTAATTCCAAGATATATAATATACATTATATACATAAGCACAACTTCCGTAAGTTTCCCAAAAGCCCTCGATTTTCTTGGAAAAGAAAATTAAGTAGATCTCTGATCACACAGGATGTTTTATTAGTATAACTTGCCTGTCAAGGCCACTACTGTGAACACCAGGGGCTAGTAATTCTGCAAGCAGTTTTCATTCTCTCCTGCATTCTATTAGTCAAATAAGTTACCTAATTAATTCTACAGAACAGGACAATAAGGAACTGTTGTAATACATGCATCTTAAATAGCTTGAGCTTTCACCTCAAGACAAGCATAATCACACTATATATTTTATTTATGGTGTTCTATTATTGCTCTGTTTATGCTGGTTACGTAGCTTTATTGTAGCAAGAATGAGGCATGAAAACATCCCAGATAATAATGCATGACAGTGAAGGAGGAACCAATTCTGGAATTGTCATTTATGAAGTTCAATCAGTCTTCAGTCACAAATTTGCTCAGGTCTGCAAAAATCCTAACGTAATTTTATTCTCCCTTTCTTACCATCTAAGATTGCCTTGTATTTGAAAGTAAAAATATAATTTGGTAGTATTAGAAGTTTCATGATGTTTCTGCAGAACACTGAATAGATTTTGGGTTGGCTTTGTAGGGAGGAGCAGTGTTTTAGATTTTTTTTTTTTTTCAAATTTATCAATTAAAGCTCTGTAAAAAAAATCTCAGAATTTTTTTTTTACATATAAAGTCTAGAGGTTTTTAATATATATATATATATATAAAAAATGAATGTATGTATTATTTGTGTTCAAATCATTCAGGGACCATTATGTTCCAAGGTCACCCTAGTTCTCCCCATAGAGTAATAGGTGCATGGAGGTCAACACATGACAGAGTTTACAAAATTGCAATCCCAGGGGAAAACACAGTTTGCAGCAAGAGTCCATAAACACTTTTGGGCTAGCAGAACATCATTGGCAAGACATACCCTGATTTCATCCCATTTAGTGTAAAATTTTAAGCAGGCTGCTCTTTTCTCTCAGTGATTTGCAGGAAAGATGCATTTTGCTGTACCATATCTTAACATTATGTGTAACATACCTCTTTTTAAAATGCTGTGGACTGGCTACAGTTAACATTTACCATTTTAATCATGCAAAATTTAAATACACTGAATAATATCTCAAACCACAGTACCTTTCCCCACAATGGCCAAGTCATTACCATCACATAAGATAATATAAATCTAAAAATACAGTATTACTCTCCTGTGCTCTTGGCAACAAACTCTTTTAACCTGTAATCAACTATTATATTCATGTGCAAGCAAGTGCCAACTGTTTGCCTTTATCTACTGTGACCAAAAGGAAAATCCAGAAAGTACCCATCAGTCTTTTAACACTTGCTCCAGCTGACAGGTTGTACAAAGTATACACAAACGCATCCTTTTTTCATATGTATTTGTACTTGTTATGATTGCACAGAGTGTTCTCTTACTGTAACCTGTCCCCCTCAAAAAGTCATTCAACTGAATACAGGGACAAGCAGTCTTAAAGCAGAGGTTCTTAGTCTTCTATATTATATATTCTCATATTTTAAGACTTGGTTTATTTTTCCTTTGGAACTTACCATTCTACGTCAGAAGCTGAACTGCTAGCAAGTTCCCTGACTTCTAGTCTCCATTTTACCTTACATTAGCTTCATTCTCTGCATACTGATAGGATGAAAGCGCTCTATCAGGAGCTCACCACAATGGTATTTCCAACCAGCAATGTTTTCCTCCCATCTCAATTTCAGATGGGAACAAGAAAATTAGATTAAAAAGTCAAGAGGATGCTGCTTATTCCATTCCTTTTGATGTTATGAGAGTACTGAGAGGCAGCAAAAAACTATTTAAAATGTTAATCTAATGCAAGACACAGATCAGTCTAGGATAAGAATTACACTACCACTTAAAGTTATAATTTTTCCACAGACAAAACTACTCATCCCATACCTATATGGTTGAAGTTTATTTCCTTCCACTCCAGCTTCCAGTGCTTTTTTCACTACTAGTTCATTTTCTTCAGGGTAAACTGAACAAGTGCAGTAAACAATAGCTTGTACTTTGCCAACTACAAAACAAACAAATGTATTCCACTGTTCAAATTCTTCATACACACAGTGGTTTCATTAACAACTGAAAGCATCATAAAAATTATGCCGGGATGTCACTTTTACCAATAAAATACATCCTCCTGCACACATTAGTATTCAGTTTCTAGTGTTTTTTAATAATTAAAACCTTTCCAAATATTTGCAGATTTCAGCACAAATCCAGAGCTGCATTTCACACAGCTAACAAAGGAGGGGGAAGGCAGTGGGAGCATGGAGTCAGACCTCATTCACAACTTTTCCAAAGCAGAGTATGAACTAAGCCAGGAAGGCAGTTCTCTGCACAATGTTGAAGATTATCATATTAATGGCTAGTGATTACTAGGACACAGAAACACCTTCAAACTTCAGAAGATCATTATTTAGGGGTTTTGGTTACACACTTCCTGTTAACTAATAGAGTAACCAGTGTATTTTTAACTATGTAAAAACTGGTGATAGTACAATGGAATTGATAGTACAAGGTCTTCCCAGAAATTGGAGAGGTAGCACACTTACATGTCATTGCATGCATCAACTCATTAAGCTGCCTCTCAGCAAGAATGCAGAGTTTATCCTCAGACACAGATCCTTGAAAAAGGTCTCTAAGCAATCCTGCATCTAAATGCAAAGAGTTGTAAATTTATTATTGCAACTGGTATTAAGTGTCTTAAAATTCAGTTGTTTGCAAAAAAATGCTTTGGTAACAGTCCTGGTTATTACTAGTGCAGTGGGAAAGTAAGTTTTACAAATTACAGTACCAAGGAGTGCCTAAATGATTCTTCTTTCCCTCTTTACTTGTAATTACTACTGCCTCTTATTTACTTCTATTTAATGCAAATTGAACAGACTTACAGAGTCAATAAAGGAATGTAATTGATGGAAAATTATATACACATATAGGTATCACGAAATAAATTTTCTGCCTCTAGTCTTTTTACTTCAAAAGAAAGGATATATACACTCTGCTCCCCAGAATAACCCTCAAACTTCATACTATCGACCTGAAGCAGACACACAAAATTATGCAAATTATTTAATATGTATGTTTTATAGTAGTTAAAATAAGGAAAGTGTTTTTTTATAAAATGATACAATTTACTGAAGCAGCCACGATGTCCAGACTATAATATTTTAATACCTTTTCTACTAGAAAGCATTGTATCAAGAGTTACCTCTGTGTTCATTTAAAATGAAGTCTATTGGATTGCCAACACCCAGCCCAGAGCATTGTGGTAGCAGCAAAATAACTTTTGCTTTTTGAAGTCGCGGGTCTGTTGGTCCAATCTCAGTAAAGTCTTCATGTAACAACTCAACATCTGGAAAAATGGGAAAAACTCAACAGTTCTACATGCAAGCAAGCCTGCCTAATTTTAATGTGACAAAGGTGACAAGACAGTGGTGGTACACAGACTTCTATAGAGCTACAGCCTGCTAGACCCAGATCCTCCAAAGTATGCCCCACTGATTTCAAACAGATTGAAGGACTGGCTACACCTTAACATCTTCCACTGAACAGACTGCTAATAGGGTTCCAGCATCTTCTTGCATTCTGTTCTGATCATGTCCTCTGGGTAAACTGGACAAGTGCATAGGTTTTGGATTAACACTCTCAACAGCTGAAAATCAGACTGAAAGCAACAGCCAAGACACCAAATAGACCCAGAAGTTCCCAGCTACACCAACTGCTATACAGTAACTACTTATATGGAAAAATTCACCAGAAATATTTCAGGAGTCTGCATCTATGACATGGTTAATCTGCAACCTTTGGTTAGCTTCATTGTAGCTGAAGAGCTGTCAGTTCACCTTGTGACAAATAAGTTGTTACTGCCCTCCCTGAGTCCTCAAACAAGGGATCTCTGAATTCTGCTGATAGAATTATGTCATATTTATAGCTAACACAAACATCTACATTACAATACTTTATGCATACCAACTGTTTTAACACCTACCGTTACATCCCATGTGACTGAACAAGTTCCTCAGTTCTGCTGCTTTTGCTGAAGATTTCACACCACAAACAAAAATCCTGGACATGCTGTGATTTGTCAGCACGGACATATGGACAATGGTCAGATGGGAATCTACGTGAGCCACTATAATGTCATCACCTGTATTCAACAGCGCCTGTGCAGAGTGTACAGCAAGGCTGCGAGACTTATCCTAGAAAATAATAACACAAAAATCAAGTATGACCAACTTATTTGCTTGCTATAAATGCCAACCTTCTTTTCCACACATTTTCAGAAGTGAGACTGCCTCTTTGACCATTTTTGACCACTTTTGATGTTTATTTCAACAGTTTTAAGAGTAAATTTAAAACATTCTAGTAACTTAATTGTAGCTATCAATTATAAGCATTAATATTTGCATGCTAAATTTAGCAAGTGAAACAGTTTCTAACCTTCTGATTATTAAAAACATCCAAAACGAGAGTATGTTGCTGCCTGACTGATTTAACAGGACGGTCACACAATACATGACCTCATTCTAATGCAAAGCATTTTACTCAAGGGTGACATCAACTCACCTGCAGTAAGAGTTTGCAATCTGCAAAAAGATCTAAATTAAGCAGTTCTTCTTTAAGAGAGGAAGGAAAAACCAGTACATCATGGCAATGTTGGTCCACACAGTACGTATAATGGTCAAAGTCTGACACAGTTTCAACTTTTGTGAATCCCTTCTTCTTTAAATCTCTGAAAACATCTTGAAGGCTGTTAACATACAACTCTGACTATTAAATATACTTAAGCAGTATAGTTCACATTGATTATATGATTTTTGCCTTTTGATTTTTTAGTGTATGTACATATGTGCATATGTGTGTGTGTGGATATATATAAAATAGAATACTGCCTAATGCAAGAGGGGAATTCACTCTATTTTAGACACATAAATTCTGTTTTGAAGCAATGAAGTTAGTAAGTCTGATAAAATAAATTAAGAAAGGGGCATGTGTCTCCAGAGGATGATTCAAAGCATCAAAACATGAATGTCCATGTGCTCAGGAGATGCTGTAGCAAATTTACCGCTGGAATAGTTTAGTTCTTTCAATTCTTTTCAATTTAGCCCAGCTTGCCAATGAATTTAATGGCTGATATCTGAAATAAATATGACATAATTCTATCAGCAGAATTCAGAGATCCCTTGTTTGAGGACTCAGGGAGGGCAGTAAAATGTTGAGGTTTGCAATTCAAACATCATAAAGATTTAAAGGTAAGACTTTAAAGTCTTTAAAGGTAAGACTGTACCAAAACTTGTTTGTTGAAATGCAGTTTCAGACAGTACCATAAGCTTATATAGTACATTAAACGTAAGGTCAAACTAAGACTGAGCTGAAAGCTGGTGTGTTAAGAGTAAGATACCTTCTCTATCTTCAAGAGCCTACAACCTAAGCACACAACACTGGTCCAAGAGAAAAGTATGAAAAAAAGAATTCTTGAAAACACAGTGAAATGGATTACCTGTCTAACAAAATAGGTAACAGGATAACCTGGTATGGTTCATGTATCAGCACAGAACTGGGAACACCAGTGTTACATATCTAGTAGCCCACCGAATATAAGGAGTTTTAAAAGTGTATTTTATTTTAAGTTTCAACTATCCTTACAGAATAAACACCAGTTTTAAGTATTGTATCTGTCTTAATACATCTTGCCAATGTTATGGCTTACATTACACCCACTTTTATAGAAGTTTTATTATATACACCCACTTTGAAGAAGTTTTCTCTTTCTCTATTTTTCATCACAGAGTTTACTCACCTATATAGTTTCTTCTAACTATTTCCTCATTTATTTGGTGAAAGACCCACACAAGCAACACAATAGCTAGAAAAACTGTTTCACAACTTTGTTGCAGTTTATGAATACCATTACTGGAATATAGAAAAACTAAAAATAAACATAAGGCAATGTTGCTGGACTAAGCAGAATTTACTGTAAGGCACTTAAAATACTAGTCATAATATAACCTGGAAATTCTAAAACAAGTCTGTAGTAAACTATATCACTTCATATGTAAAGTGTCAGTATTAGATGAGACTTTAAGACCTTACCTGATTTTAAATGTGTTTATCCAAACATACAAAGGTAAAGCAGAAGCCCTTTGTTGCTGCTTCCGTACGGTTTCTGGTAGAATGTATTCAATTGAAAGAGCATCATGTTTGATGCGACATCTTGCTAGTGCAGCTGCCAATTTGGTCCTAAAACTACAAAAACAAAATCACAAGTTGAGTAAGTTTTATAAATGTTTACACCAGCCATTAACATGCAATATTTGTATTACAATACTATCTTGCTCAAAAAACAAAACTAAAGGTGTGGCCTCATTTTGCAAGCTGCTAAAGAAAATACACAGTTATAGAACATTTCCTACGCCAGGCAACAGTAGATGCAAGGTAGTACATAGCTACCACTGTTTTACTTATATGCACGCAGGACTGGAATTATAACAGATGACTCAAATACGGCAATTTTCTCAGCTAAAAAACCAAATATTTTGGAACTGCAATCTGTGGAATACAATCATCAGATTTTTTGGTATGTTTGAATATATAGCTACACATATGTGCAGAATGAGCATTTGATGAAAACTGACCTCTAAATGTCTAGAGAAACAACACAAGTACGATGGCAATCAGCAGTCAGTTTTATTATTATTACATTAAAATCTCAGAGGAAATATTCCTAGTCTTTTCTTCTCACTTTATGCATAAATTTTGATATGTGATAAATATAAATTTTTATACAAATAAAAATTGCTGGTAAGCTACTTCAGATGTCAAGGTATATTTATTACTGTCCTCCAGGAATACCTTGCACTTATGATATTCATTAACTTTTTGGGCTGTTCTAAATCCAGCAGCAACACAATTTTGTCCAACAAATGCCTGTTGAGTTCATCAGCAGACTGACAAAAGAAATACTTGAACAATACTTAAAATGCTTATTACACATTTTTTTTGTTCTAATTACTTAAAATAATAATTTAACAAAGTTTCATAATAGCAGTATTGCTAAATAAGTGGGTATTATTCCATTCCATGACCTCCTGACTTTATTATGCTCATATTTATGAATGGTTACTATTTAATTTCTTTTCTAAAATTGTATGAAAAAAGTTTAAACAACTCCAAAATAAGATACCTTTTTCTAGCAAAATAATCCACAAGATATAGATGGTTTGTTAGATATATTTTCTTTAACTACAGGAACATGAAAGTTTCCCTTCAAACTAGGTTCTCATTAAAAATAAAAACAAAGCCCACAAAATTTGAAGCTGAAAGACATCTATAATATTGACAATTATATAAAAAAAAGCACTGCTTATACAAATCTGTATTTCTGCTAATAAATATCAATTAAAAAAAAGTTCCATACAGGTATACCTGTATAAATAATGCTCTATTTTCTGAACTTCTGCTACAGGTTCCCCTTCATCAAAAATCTCTCGTGCTTGAAACTTTCGGTCTTGTAGGTCATAAAGCATCACAACAAGCAAGCTGGTTAAGTCATCTGGCTGCAACAGAAAAGCAACAGGATGAAGTGACACAAAGAATGCCTTAGTTCTGCAAAAAGATCCGTATCAAACGGCAGTCTCCCATGGAAGAGGCATTAAAAACTCCAATGAAATGCTTATTCGTAAGAACATTACAGTAATTCCTCATGGAGAGTTAGTAAAACACTGAAGGATTTTTTAAAAACTCAAATACACAAGAGTTAATAAGTTAATTACTTTATCAAAATTAAAAACATTCTCCATACACACAGATAATATACTATATCTTAACAACTTTTAACGTTATCAGAATTTAAACTTTGAAATTATTTTCTCCTCATAAAGTAGTTCCTTGAATAGCTAAGCTATCAAAACCTTCTTGTCTATCAACTTGTGTCTTGTGGGATTCTTCAGTATATAACAACCGATAAGCTCAGTTATAATAACCATTCTGCTGTTAGGACATATGTAAAATCTCCTTCCCATGTCTAAACGTTTAAAACAGTGAGCACCTCCTTCTTAGGGACAGTAATTAACAGCACTTCAGTTACTCTTGTCTACATCTTTTCATGAAATTCCTACAGTTCTTATGCCTTCAAAAATTCTTACCTTCTCACAAATATGACTAAAATTACCTAGAAAACTCAAGTTATTAGGGAAATACCACCAAACACAAAATGCTACCACGTAAGTCTTACTTCCTTAGAAAAACAAGCCAAAAATCAAACGTTAGATCATTTGCCTGCTCACATCAATCTCCACAAATAACATCAGTTCAAATTCATCTTGTCATTGTCAAGGGCAACAAAAACTAAACTGGAAGGAATAGCAGATTGCTCTGCCAGCTCTAGATTTTCTTTTCATGTCAAAGCAGGAAAGCATGTTGAGAGAGTAAACTGGACCAATTTTCGCCAGTACAAGTACAATATTTGTATACAATACAGTTTGCCCAGGAAATGAAACATAGGTTCAATGTATTTTTTTTGTTCGATGGGGTTCACCTCATGCTTTACAACTCCCAGGGACAGGAAAGGAATAAAACTATTTTACCCACTCACAAGGGGACACAGCTAGTGAAGGAAAGCACACAGACATGGACTGGCTCATGGACAACACCACTGAGCAAGTATTGCAGTAAGCATTATGGTTCACTCTCCTACCTTCTTTCTTTGAAGGTTTTGATTCCCAGCAGTCAGGTGCAACAATAATCTCACAAAGAACACAACTAGTACCTTGGAGATTGATGCTTTAGACTACTAACTAAAAAAAGACAGCAATATTTCAGTCTCAGGCTACTGTATCATTCAAAACAACAAATGCTGTTGTGAAGAATGTTGCAGAATCCTCAGAAAAGATTCTAATTACATCAACTTAGAAAACAAAGTTATTTCCTCACAAAAATATTCACTTACTATTGACTGGCATGGATAACAACAGCTATCTAACAATATTTCTTCAAGAAGATCTTGATCTGCAAAAAAATAAAATATCAACAAGTTACACTATGAAATCTACAAGATTCTAGGAAAGAAAAACTTATAAATCACTAAAGAAAAAGCTGAAAGTTTTAACATCATGAAAATTAAAGGCAAATTCCATCACAAACAGTAACAACTCTACACAATTCCTTTACAGGAAAAAGTATAGAGTTTAAATGTTTGATTTCACAAAATGCTAACAACACTTAGATATATTTAAATATTTGAGGGATACGAGTACTCCAGTAGTAACCTGTAGTTTAACAAAAAATTCCCCAGCTCTCTGCTGCCAGGCAGAAACTAAACACTTTGGTTTTACATATTTTCTCTGCTGCATCATTTCTGTTGGCAATTCTTGGAAAAGTTTTGTACTTACATTTTAGAGCATTGAAAGCCAGTTCATAAGATACACGCTGGGAATGCTCATCTTTAAAAGTCAGTAGGGGAGATGATACTGAGTCATCACCATACCGCACCAATATTCTATCCTTACACTTTTCAGTATGAATGCCTTGAAAAATTTTAGCTGCGTTTATGTATACAGAGTCGTGATAGCCATTCTTCTCAATCAGAGTCATTGTTCTTTTTTCAACAGATCCTTTTTCATCTGAAATTTTCACTTCACTCAAGTCTGAAGAATCATTTATAACATCCTCATGTAAAGACACCAAGTTACTTTTAGAACCTGGCATTTTTTCCAGTTGCTGATTGTATAAGCGTAAGTCACAATCCTGCTGCCTCTGCAAAAAAATAAAGTTTGTATTGAATTATGAAATTTTCTTTCACTAGAATAGACTTTTCCCTTCATTTCCAGGTTTTCAATAGAATTTATTTTCTTTTTGAGGCTCTAATCATGCAAATACATATATATCTATATCATCTATACTTCTATATGTCTATCATCTTACATATAGTAGAGAAATAATTATAATAGCTTTCTTACCTTATATATTTTCAGTAATGCAGATGCAAAGACTGGTTACTTGTTTCAAAGATGTCAGTGCTTTACAATAAATTATCCTAAACAGACTATATGCAAAGATTTGATTCTGTGTCTAATAAGAAGTATTATTATTGCAGACAGAATAGTATCTCCTCCTAGGAATTCTCCTTTAATAAAAAGACACTACAGAAATTTCAAAGCAGCCATCCTCTCTTCCAAAGAACCATCTTGAAACGAGTTGCAGTGAATTCCACATGCTCGTCCACTAAACTGCATATCTGTTCCTAAAAATGGATAATACAGATCACCTAGTGTTAATGTATTACCTAAACAGCACAATTTTAAATGAAGGAAATCCATTCTGACAGTCTCTGAAGATATTATCCAACTCTCCATAAGTCCATGTGCATTTCCTAAGTTTTCTACACATCTCACACAAACAATAGAATAAAAATTGCCTTCCCCAGAGATGGAATAGGGCTTCAAGAAAAACAAAAGGCCCCAGTGTTAGCTGAATCCAAAAACATGCTTAATTTCCACGTAAAACCTACTTAAAGTATATCCATCACAGTGCCTGGATTTACCTTACTTGCTCTGGTTGCTACAACATGCATTTGTGAAAATGCTTGGAGGCTTAGAAGTCAGGTTAAATATTCAAAAGAGGGCTAAGCCAAGACAAATTTAGTCACAGGGGAAAGATTATTCTTCAGTTACCACCTTTTCCAGTAGCCTCTATCACAACACAATTCAGGAAAAGAGATGAACAATAAACATTGTATCATGTTTATTGTATCATGCCTGTATATGTCAGGCAGCCTGGCCACCCAGTATTGATTCACCTTAACAAGAATTCATGAAAAGTGGCTCTGTGAGCATGGACATGGTTCCTCATACACCAACAAACAGTAAATCCTGGACAGCCATGTACTGTAGTTTTTGTCTTACTAATTTTATGCATATACAAGACCTTACCTGCTTTCTAACATCAACTGTGACTGTCTGATACAGAGCGCCAATGGATTGCAAAGCTGCTACTGTCCCCAGCTTCAGTTAACTAAGCCAGAGGGAAGGAAGATCAGCGAAAGTCAGGACATCACCAACGAGCCTATGTTTTATTTATGAGAAACGGCCCGCATCACCCCACAGTACAACCAAACATACAGAAAAAAACATACTCATTTGTATAAACATACAAAGTGTTTCTTCAAATACTGGGCTGCAAGGCCTTAAAAACCAACCAACCAATCGCCCCAAAACCATACAGGTGCGGGTGGGGCGACTCCTAAACCCCTCAGCACTAACTCAAGGGTCCTTTTTTCCCTTTTTTTCCTTCTCCCTCCGTGAATGGCGGCGCCAGGCGCTGCGGGGAGAGGCTGCCCCGCCAGCGGCCCGCCCTACGCTGTCACGGACCTGAGGGGCTTCCCCAGGCCGCGCCGGGGCAGCCCGAGCGCTGGAGCCCCGCTGCCGCGGCTGGTGTTACCCACACCGCCCCCGCTCCGTGCCAGGCAGGAGAGCAGGACCCCCCGCCGGCCCGCAGCCCGCCGGCGGACACCACAGGGGTCCGTTAACCCTTACCCGGCAGTGAGCTGCTCTCCCCCGCCCGGCCGAGCCGAGCCCCGGCCCTAGCGGGACAAACACCCCGCCCACAGGCCGCACCTGCCGGGCCGCGCCGGGGCTGGGGACCGTTGGGTTCGGGAAGGGGCGCCACCACCCTCTGCGCTCCGGCGGGGGGGTCCGCTTGCCCAGCTCCCTCGGCTGCCCGCGCCTCCCGCCACCAGCCCCCCCTCCAGGCTGGGGGCATTGGTTCGCGCCGTGGCGGGCGCGAGGGCGCGGTGCGAGGAGGCGCTGGGAGGCGGTGCCCGGCTGAGGCGGTGCCAGGCTGAGGCGGTGGCCGCCTCTTGTCGTGTCTGGACGGCGGGCGGGGCCGGTCTCCGCGGGCGGCCCAAGGCCTACCATCTACAGATTCTCCAAGAGTCGCACAAGTAATTAAGATGCCACAAGAAAATCCCAAGATCCACCCCGGCAACGGCACGCACGGACATGTGTGTGTGTGTGAGACACGTGTTTCCCAGGGGCTGCCGTGACTGGACCTTTGCGAAAATTCCGGCCTCCGGAGCAAGAGCTGCTGTCATGTTCCCTTTCTACCTTTGTTTTGTGTTGGTTTTTAAACAAACTTGTTTAATTCCCCAAACAGCATTAATTCTTGTAGACTCCATGGCCACTCTAAAAAACAAATCTTACCTACACTCACATTTCTCACTGCATCAAAAAAGCACTAGTTAGAGGACTGGAAATCTGGAAAACAGAGGAACAGCCCCAGATAAGGTGCTGGGTTTTCATTTGGAGTTGAAATTTGCAGGATGCTATTACCATGCACCATGCGCTGGTAACATTTTAACTGTCTCAGCCTCCGCTTTTAGTGAAACACATAATTGGATCAGGCTCTTAAGTTCTTTCCGGACTTATTTTTTTTTAAAAAAAACAGGTATTTCTTTATTCCATTAATCAACCTACATATCAGCCATAACCTTGTCAGAAACCTACTTTTTCCCTATAAACTTTGTTCCTCTTATATCGGTGCTGTTACAGGCAACCTTTAAATTCTCCTTTGTAAGAGAAAATGGTAAAATCCCCCATGATTCAGCTGAAATCTGTGATGACCTTCAGTGTGTCACTTCTCCAGCACGACCCTGCCTGGCACCTCGCACAAGCACCTGCCACAAGTACTAGCGCTCTTACATGGGACATTCAGACTCACTTCTGCGGTAGGACAGCGCAAAAACAAAGTAACCAGGACTTTGGTCTGGGTTGATTGTACATTTAGTAACGCTCAGTATAAATCTTAGCACATCCACGTTTTTACAAATTGGGATGTCCCAGAGTTCTTTGGCAGCAAGCTCCACTGAAACACACAAGCCAACGCTCGTTTTCCCTGCTGAAACTTGGACATTAGCCAGACCCATTTCTGGTATCAATATTATGAGATATCTAATCAAACCAAGCTGCAACTCTATGCAATCACGTGCATCAGGACTAGAAAATTTGAAGAGTTAAAAACAATCCTAAATTTGCTGATAGTTCAAAGACACTTTTCTGGTTTCGATCTACTACATGCTCCAGCAACGCTGCTGCAATTGTGACAGCAGCAATTAATTACAAAGCAAGCGAAGTAGGCTGGGTGAACTTTGCATATAGTAGTTCAAACAAATCTTGAATCCTTCCTGATGAAGGGGAGGAATACATGATTAATAGGACACTGTATGAGATACAATATAGATGGAAAGGAATTTCTTGTGCTGTTTATTTCATTTTGCCCGAATAGATAAGGCAGCTCTTTTAAAAAGACCTGACTGGAAATTACTGCCCAATGTCATTTTCATTTCTGCGTACTACTCTTTCACCTTCAAAGTGAAGGTATTGTTTCACCTTCAGGTGAATATTATTCAGATTAATATTATTTTGCTACTGAAGATCAGAAAAAAATTCCCTTCGTCTTACCAGGCTTTATGAATTCAGGTTCTTCCTGAAGTTATATTTGGGTCTTGGCACTGAGAACCAGAAAGTAACAAGATAATTCAGAGCTGGCAGATTGGCTTGAAGAGGAAGGTGATGGAAATCAAGTTGCACTTTTAAAGGCAATAGGATTTCTTCTTGTAGGAGAAATAAAGGATTAAGCACTTTCAGTACAAACCGGAGTATGCCTAATGCGTCAAAAGCATGCTTTTAAATTCAGACACCGTATCATTCACAGTATCTGAATGGTTTAAATGTTAAAATAATTTCTTCAGATTTATATGAATAGAAACTTGAAAAAAGACTTAGGAACAATGAGTAGTTTTCCTATTCAAATACCCAATGATTATGTGAAATCATTACAAATTTTCAACTTTAATCATAATGAAGCAGGGCATGGCCGAACCAGCGGCCATGATGAGGATTTAAAAATTCTCTTTTTCTGGTAATCTAAACTCCACATTGTAAAGCACTACTTTGCTGGCTTAGGCAGAGAGACATGTTTTTAAATTGCAGTCTTCAGTCTCCTGCTTACCTCTGCATAAAAATTGTTTGGAGCAGTGCTACTTCTGATGAACTATTTGTCTTTTTAAATATATATATATATATATATATATTAGCACCACCATCTCATCTCCTTTTTGTCTCTGACATTTTTAGCTACTGTCCTCTCACTGAAATCCCCTTTAAAACTCCTTCGTATCTTAAGTTTAGCCTGGATACTTTCAACTGATTCATGGAGAGGGGACAAAAAAGGAAATACTGTTCTGTTTCTTCTGTGCCCTTTTTTCATGGAGTTTAGCATGTCCTCAAAGCTAGAGTAGAACATTAAGAGTCAGAATAAAAGGTTAAATCTCATTTCCGTCCTGCACAAGTTGTAATTCGTGAGTGTGTTTCTTAGGCTAAATCATGTCAAATTTAGCATATGAATTTGTTTCATTCAAGATGAGTATTAGGAAGCCATTAGGCTTTTTTATGTAAGCTAGTGGTTTAAACTATATATAGTACTATTCAAGGACTGGATGTAGTAAAACCTGAACTTGGTGGCTTAAAGATGGTACAGCGCACTGAGTAGGTACTTTCATGGAACTGTCTGTGATGGGAAGGAGATCTTGCTCCTGAGTGGCAACTTCCAGCTCAGAGTTCACCTGCCTATATTTGAAGCCAGGACTTTTTTTTTTCCTATGTACGTCATTTATCTCATTTTTATCTGTCATTTTATTGACCACTCAATCTCACAAGGTCTTTCTGACCTCATTTCTAACACCTTCCCTCATCCTCACTACTCTGAATACTTTCTTATATGGGCAAACTATCACATCTTGTTGCTCCCTTTCCAGGTTGTTGCTGGACAAAAAAAATCCCAATATGAACTACTACAGAACTCCACTAGTGACTTCCCTTCCTATCTTTTCACCAGTTATTCTTCCATGCAAGGACATTCATTCTTATCCCTCTTATTTTGAAACTACAATCCAAGTATAATAAATTATGCAAAGGCAAAAAGACCCAAAACTGCCAAACCAGTCAGTGCCCACAAACCTCTTACCTGCTGATATTGTCAGTGCTGATATCTGAAACACTGAATTTCTCGAAGAAATGAAGAATATTTGATTTTTCAAATGAAGTGGCAGGTACTGACGAGATATATCAAAACCTCGGAGATCAGTTCATATAAGTTTCATTTCCTCCAAGTCTTGCACCTTGTAGAAGTTATTACTCATTTCATCCACAGGAACTTGAGTTTACTTGCTTGTGAGGTTCTTCATAATGAAAGATGGGTAAATAATTTACCTAAAGTAAATAAGAAGTCATTAATATTATGTACCAGGATGCCATGTGTAAGGGGCATGTCTGTATTTAGCATCATGTTGTTCCGGGTGGCTATGGCACCTGACGCTTTGTGTTGCTCTGTTTTGATAGTGCTTTCAGACACACTAAATATATGAGGAAGGATGCCATTTTTATTTGACCCAACACAAGTTGCAAAATTAATGTGTAAACAGATCTACTACATAGCAACTGGGAGTTAGTAACCAAACAAAGATTTCACAGTTTTCTCTCCTTCAAATGCTCTGTGAGTAACTGCGGTTAATCTGAAAATAAGTTTTATTGCAGAATTTTTCAGAAATCTGGTAGTTCAAAACTGAGAGTGACTGTAATATTTTGACTCAAAGATGTCTTTGTTTCGTATTTCAAATCATTTAACAAGTACCATGTCTTAAATTTAAAGCCTTTAGGGAGCTATAGTGGTGAAAGACATATGAGATCTTCTTTCTTTTATGCCATTCCTTCTTATTTAAGTGTTACACTTGCCATAAATTTCTGAGATATTCATTGGTATACTGGTTAGGGTCAGCTTTCCTACCTCAGAAGTGGAAATGTGAGTTCTAGGGCAGAGAGTCTTTGGTTAGAGTTAGAAGTTAATCTGAATGCAGTATAATAACTTCAGCCTTAATACCATTTAACCATAGGCAAACTACTTCCTGGACTCTAATGTCTGAGTAAATAAAAGTGATAAAACAAATCTTCCTCCTTTGCTTTTCTAGTCTACTTGCAAATCCACCCAAAAAAACAAGTTTTGACACTTAGTTTTTCTGGATTTTTTTTTTTTTTAAAGCTAATGGCCAAATGAGTCCAACAATTGCTAATAGCATCAGAATGATCAACTGTTCACTAGAAACGTTGCCCAGTTGTGTTCTTTACTCAACAACTGTGCTTTTATTTAATTTTCTCTTATAACAATTACAAGAAATCTTGGATTATGCTTTGTAAGAAGGAAAAAACCAAGTTTGGTTTGATCTGGAATGTTATAATTTTTCCCCATTCACTCTTCGGACCATTTATTTTACAGCTTGGAGAACAATGACTGCAACTCAGAATAGCACAGAACAACTAACAGGAATTGGCTTGACACTAATAAATGCCCTGGTAGAAAACAGAAGGATTATTCATAAGATGGGTTGAGACTTGGAAAAGAACTGGAGGAAAGTGAGCTGCTTCAGGGATAGTCGGAGTAAGAGACAGACGAAACACAGCCCAAGTTTCTAGCCAGAGGCTATCAGAGAAGAAGGAGCAAAGTATAGCACAGCTCCCAGTCACATAGAAGCAAGGTAAAATGGCCATCATTGCAGCAGTAATTAACATTTTTGATACTCGTGACCTTACCTTTCCAAGTCTTCAAATAGTATGATTAAGATTTTTTTTTTTTAAAACCACAGCAGTCAGGGCATTAATAAAACATTCCTCTTCAGTTTTATAGGTTATGTAAATGCATTTCTATTGTTTACTTACCAAGAAAAATGCAAGGCTGAGTTCCTTGTTTCTGATGATTAAGACCTTTAGCTAATATAGTAATCATTGCTGCCAATATTAGAATTGAACAGGGATTTTCTAATCACAAATACTTTTCATAGACATTTCCATCTCAGGCAGAAATTCCCGTTGGCATAAACGAACAATTATCAAAATAATATTGTTTAGCAAATCTAAAGTTTGACATATATATCCATACAAAAAAATCTTTCAGATGTTCTTAAAATAAATGTAGATACATTTATAATATTATTCCTTGAAGTTAAGAACAGGAGAACAATTACCAGTACAAATATTTCCCTGCATAATCTAATTGCAGCTCAAATGTAAGGATTTAACATATAAGTCACCTCAGTTGCCAGTGTTTATAGTTTATCAAGAAAAACAAAAGTGCTGCATACATTCCATAGAAACCTTTTGTGCAAGACAATGTTGATTTATGTATATACAAATAAAATTGCAAAGATGTCTGCCAGGAAGATAAAGGAGATAGATATACAGCACAGAGAAGTAAAGCACAGTCAGATAATTTGACACCAAGAAACAGTAGTCGTGCGGTTTGGCAAGGTGTAAGAGAGAACATTCTTTCACCTGTCAGGGACAACATGTTCAGGTTTTAGTGACATAAACAACTCATTTAATTTTCATCTTGTACAAAGGTAAGCATATCTATACACAACGGAAAGCCCTGAAGCTATAAACGCATAACGAACTGAAGCTCAAAAGATTTGTTCATGTCACTGCAGTTGCAAATAAAATTATAACCTGCCGTGTTAGTACATTTTTTGTGGAACGTGTCTAAAGTGGTGCATAACACTTTCTCTCTCTGTTTTCCTCCTTTCTTCTATAACTTAGGTTCAGAGACAATCTGAATGTCTAGGACAACTTGAGCAGATGCAAAGTGGGATCCTCTGTTCTTCTTACCCCTGCACAGGTAACACTAGATATCAGGACAGATTTAGGCCCCTGGGGCCCCAGCAGCCTTCCATCTATCCACCTACACCCACTGAACTAAATTTAAACACTCTTACTGAGATCAGTGATACAGGATCAGGCTTTGTTGCCCCATGCTTCTGCCCAGGTAATATCCACCAGTGGTGTCAGCTTTGAGATCCTTAGTTCATTCTGTCAATTGTTCCAAATAATTTCCGTTCCATTCACAAGGAAGTTGTAAGTATCCAGTTGCATGGGAGGACTGGTGGTGTGGGGTTGGGCATGTTCCCTCCACACTCCAGCTTTCCACTCTGTTACTGATATCCTTCTCACTGTGATGGCAGAGTTTCAGTTACAGAGACCACAAATCTATGCATGTTAGTTCTGCCTTAAACCCAAATTCACTGCTGTGTCTCTCCTCTGATATTGCCTCTTCTGTAAGTCTCACATGTCAAGGCCAAGGTAGATTCTAAATGAGACGTTAAGATGTCTGTGTGGCTAAACCAGGTGAACACACATGCTGCTAATGTCGACAAGCATCTACTTTAGAGTGTTTAGTTTTATTGTTAGCACAATCAATGATACACCCAAGAATCCTCCTGAACTTGGTTAAATTTTCTTCCTTTTTCTGGAGGAGAATTCCAGTTTTCAAATTCCTTCCATCTCTAACTAAGGCTCCAATACTTCTAAATACTAAGAGTATCTGTCTGCCAGATCAAACAGCTCTTACAACTCTGCCTGTTTATACAGTGTACCCATGCCTGACTTGGGGTGATTTAGCAGGCAAGCCGTGCATTCCAGTAGTCTTCCCTGTGACTCCGCTATCTTCTAACAGCATTCTTTTCAAGCATTTCAGCCAAGGCCATTTTCATGTGTCTCTTAAAAGTTTGCAATATGTGTTAGGCAGTGTTATTAAAAAACCTGTAAAGCTTAAAAAGATGGAGATTCATATTTCCAGGGTTCAAACCCTCAACAACATAGGCACATATTGTAAGAAATCCTAACTGGATGTAACTGGATGTTACCATCCAGTAGATTTTACAGGATCAGGCTGTTAACTATAAACTAAGGCAGAAAATGAGCATCTTTGTCATGATTTTCCTGCTTTCTTTGCCTACTGAAAACTATTCATCTAAGAGCTAAGTCTCATTTGAATGTCAACATGCTGACTTTGCAATTTAAGATACACCCGTTTGTTACAGGACATCTTTCTGATTAAGAGCATTCATCATGGTGCCTGTACATATTTTTCTCTGATGATAAAGCTGAGTCCTGTTTCAGAAATCTCTGGCACTGCTCTGCAGATAAGAATATTGTAGAGAAAGCCATGAGTGTAACTCTCCTTGGAATGCCACCAAGCATTTTAAGTCTCAGAATTAACTTAACTCAGCCCTATTCACAAGATCAATCAATTCCCTCTCAAATATATTTTACATGAAACAGATTTGTGAAAAGTGTTTCTTAAGCAATACAATTTCAATGCAGCTATTGTCGCAGTGTATATGCGTCATCAAATCATTGGCTGGGGATGAGGTTGCTTGATCTATTATTCAGTCATAGGACTAACAAACACACTGTGCTCCTATTTATTGCTTTTTACCATTTGCAGCTCACTTGATAAGTGCCTTTGCATGAAATTGTCCATTTTTCCCTTCTGAATACTTTGTCACAATATTCCAGCAATAGTAACAAAATAGTCTGTTAATAACATGAATTGACAAGTTTTTTTAGTATGATCATTGTGTTTTCACCAATACCTAGCAAACAGAGATAATGAAAAGGCAGATTCTTTGTCCTGACAAGTCACAGTTGCATTTCCATATTCTTGAAAGAACAGAAATTAAACAGTTCTCCCAACCAGAGATTAAAAGAATTTAATTCACACAACAAGCAGAGGCAACCTAAGAGTATTCATCAAAGCTAGGAGGATAAAGAGGAGGCATAGTGGTTTTGGATCACAGTTTGTGCTCTGGTCTTTTGCTGGAGTTAAATGTTGCTTGGGACATAACCTGAAATTAGAATATGGCACTGGGTGCCTTGTGACGCATCTCAGAGTAGTGGCTTTTTT
The DNA here is from genome assembly GCF_011004875.1 of Balearica regulorum gibbericeps. Classification (NCBI taxonomy): domain Eukaryota; kingdom Metazoa; phylum Chordata; class Aves; order Gruiformes; family Gruidae; genus Balearica; species Balearica regulorum. The sequence goes on from NC_046187.1 coordinate 56,312,395, forward strand.
TAGACCTGTTATCTGTGAATCAGGTAACCTGCTTACCTCAATGACTTTCAAACTTGGCTTTTTGTTGTATAATAGGACAGGTACTGCTTAGGCTTGGAGCCTGTCCTCACAGTGCCTATACTTTCCTCTCTTTGTACTCCTAGTTTCTTTCAGGGAGTGAAGAGCAGCACTGACCTGATATAAAGTCTGGCTCTTTCATAGCCTCTACCCTGCAGTGTTTAAGTACTCTATAAAATAGGGTAGGCTTTAGAAAACACAGCCTTCCAACTGATTTCATGCATCTAATAATAGCCTCGTAGGTGAGGAATAGTGCATGTGCCTCATGTAAGCAATCATACTGTCAAAGTAGACAGAGACATACAAGCTACAAGCTCAGAAAGCTAGTTTTACAAGCTGCTGATAGGTTTTGGTTCTTCCCATGCAGATCAAAGGCATCAATACAATATTGGGATGGCCAACATGGAGTGAAGAAGACAATTTTCTTCCCTGTGGTGTTAGCATTAAAAGATTTATGCAGTTCTCACAGTTCGCATTGAGAACTGGCCTAAGTGTATCTTGCACTTGACTTCATGACTTACTTGCTTTTTGTGTTACTCAGTGGATGTTGGTGATAAGGTTGTATTTTCTGAGTGGTTAAAGTCATTAACATTAATAGCTAGGGCTGTTGCACACTGCAGTGATCATATTGAGCAAAACTTTCCTAAACAGAAATAGCAGTGTGCTTATCTGTCCTAAATCAAAACAGCCATCAGGCTTCCATTTAAAATTTCACTGATTCTGCATCTGTATGCTGGTCTGGTTCAAGCCAAAGAACATTGTGTACATTAGCATTTCACAACTTAGTAATCAATCTCAAGCATTATGGGTTCCCGTAGAGACTATTGGAATTAGATGTGATACTTTTCATAGGAGAAAAAATGTTTCTATTCAAAATACCACAAGGAAACTAACAGGAAAATGCTAAGAAAATAATGAGAAAATAAAAGATTGAGAGTATTTTAACATTTATCATCTATCTCCTTTTTCCAAAGCTTTACATCTACTAAATTCTTTGTAAAGCATTCATTCTATTACACCAGCAAAGGATATCATAACATTAAGTTACAAAATGACGCAGAAGGTTGTTGCTGCTGTATTCTTTCAGTTGTTAAAACCTCCAGTGATAGTATTAATCATAACGGAAGGACTGCAGTTAAAGTTAAAGAAGTTAAAGCTTCTTTCATCTTGTTAAACAGATGAATGAAACACTGATTGTTTGATATCCATGTATTTATTGGTAATTTGGAGGTTTTATTTTTCCTGACAGCAGTTTCCTATGTGCTTCTGAATTCCCCTTAATCTGTAGAAGTATCAATGAAAGGAAAATAAAGGGCTGAAAGTCTAAGCACCTTTTTCTCAACCAAGATCTCAAATAGATTTATATTTAAGTTACAGAAAGAGTCCTCAGTTATTTAATCTTTCTTTTCTATCAAATCCCTGTCTTGTTCATTCAGATCAATTCCACTTGGTTTCAGCAATTTATTACTGATCATAGCAAGCCCTGGGACAGGCAAAATTCTACATTAACTCACCCAGCTTGAGTTGAAACTGCATAAGCTAAAGGTTTGAATGAAACATGCCCTTGTTACATGGAATTGCATCCTCTCTTAATTTACTCATTCAGGTGACTGACAGTTAGGGAAACTAATAAAGGTTGCTAGAACAAAGGAAAAGCATTCTACTTTTGCCTGAGGATATTCACCCAGCAGTTTCATGCCACTTAATTAGCAAAACTTTTGACTTGAGGTCTACCAGTGAAAATGAGTAATAATTATAATTATGTTAATTTCAGTGATACACCAGTGATGAACCTGAACCTTGACTTCTAAACAGGTGTCAGGTTACTCTGAGAAACCTTCCAGGTTTAGTCTCTCAAGTTTGTCTTTCAAGTTCACAGCATGAAGTCCAACAACACATTCAAAACTTATGGCAAAAATCTCATATTTCTTTTACAGATTTTAGCTCTGATGCTTGGCTGCTTCTGCTCAGCAATAACCCCCCATGATGTGGAAGCTCCGACAGAACGTGTGGTGAAGACAGCTATGGGGTAGGGGGCTACTTTCCTGATCTAAAAGCTTTCTAGTAGTGAGCTGTGTTATAATTTTACTACAAGAGAACAGTAAGCGGTAGTTAAAACCTGATCTGATTCTAGTGCTGAATTTTCTGTATTTCTAGTATACTTCCTAGCAGTGTTCAGAGTCTTTACGCTTCGCTTACCTTGCAGAACTCTGGTCACACTTACATCCTGATACTTCAATTGAAGCATTTGTAAATGGAACTATACTGCCTGCTATTTCTTAGCATAAAAAGAAATTCCAGAGGAAAAACAATATTCCCAAACTGAACTTTACAGAATAATACAGATTTTTTTTAATTAAACATAACAATAAAATTCTGTAATGTTACATTAAATTTATTACGCAAAAGATGTTTATGAATTCAATAGATGACACGGTCAATTTGGCAACATTTGATCAGACAGCTCCGTTATCTGATTGCATTAACACTACATATCCAAATTCTCCTTATTCTGTCTTTATATCTCTCCCGGTTGGAATCCAAGCCCTGGAGTCAAATAAGAAAATTTCCCCATCTCTCTGAAAGTCTTGGATCAAAGGAATGAGTGACAGTTGTGATCTCTGAGAATAGAAAAGCATACACTTTGGTAAGATCTCACTCACTGTTAAGAAACTATGACTGGAGACACAGCACATTGTTAAAGAGGAGTTAGGGTCAACTTGTGAAGTCCAGAGCTCAAACTTCATCTGCAGCTGAATTACTGTTGTGATTCCTGGTGTAGTGTTTGGATTCAGCCCCACACTGAAAATTGCAGATCCAGCTTTTTCATGTTTGGAACATAATGTTTAAATATGATAAAAATCATGAAGCTTATCTCTAACCTAGCTGGATTTAATCAGAGCCTCTCCAAGCCCCACATGCCAATCTGCTTTTGTTCTGGATTTCTGATCCATTGCCATCACTTCAATTGCTGTGAAAAAATACCACCTCTAATCAAATGGAGCAGCATCATTAGCTGGTTCAGAAAACTCCTCAGGTATTAAAGAGACCGCTGTGTAGTTAAGTACTCAGTGTTAACTAGTTCAATCAGACTTGTTAATCTGGGGAGAAAACGTTGTCATCTACAGCATGATGCATCACAAAATGCAAAGAATAAATCACTCTACATACACTTGAGTATGCAGGAGTTGTAGTCAGCTTGGATGCAGACTGAGAGCTGTCACCCAAGCAAGGAAAGCTCTGTCCTGTCCTCAGGAGCATGCATGGTCTCCAGTTCTCCATTGCCACCTCCCGGCCAAGTCCTGGCACATCGGTCTGGGAGGCTCTGCCTTAGCAAGAGGCCTGGGCTTGTGCTGGGATAGCCATTCCCTCTTCACTTCCAAACCAGCTCCACTGTGGGCAGGTAACTGGCATTTCAAGTCTCCCTGCAGTGTTGCTCTGGGTTTTTTGCCTTACTCTGGCCCTGTAGGGAAGTCTGGTGAACAACAAAAGACATGGTACAGAGGCACCGGGGTCACTGCTTGCATTGTGTGTAAACCCGTGTGCAATAATATAAAGGTGTTTCTGGGTATGTGATGTGTATGGATTAGAAGTATGACACTGCACGTCCTCACCGCGTTTTCAAATTCTAAGCTAGGCTGAGACGCCATCGTTGCATGAGAGATGTCCTCACCCATCCGCCTTGTTGACTCTACATGTTACCAGCTCACTTTAGGGCAAAGTTCAGTATTTCTTTACTAGCAGCCAGGACAAATGAGAAGTGGTGTACAGCCTCATTTGTCTTGCCCTTGCTTCTCCATTTATCTCATTCTCCTATATAACCAGTAGTTGGTAGGGGCACATCACATATGTCCATCACAAAAGTAAAGCCAGGTTTAGACATATGTTCATTTAACCAGTGAGTTAGAGTTAATGCCTTATTACCACACCTTTCACCCTGGGATTTGTTATCGCCTCTCTGCCAGATATCACTGGTGGAATGGCACATGCCAACACTCTTCAGCCACGTCAGTGCAAAGTCCAATGGCTTCATTTAAGCTGTTGTGCGAGGCGGTTCAAGCTAAGCTGCAGGGTTTTCCATGGACCATAGAAAATGTTCATATATTCTTTTCCATCAGTGGGACTGAGAGAGGCACACATTCAGAGAAGGTAGCATACAGCTGGGAGCCCATAGCATTGTAAACTGGCATTTTTTTCTGTGAATATTTTGTGTCTGATTTCTACCATGTCTTTCACTGGGGGCTTTTAACAAAAGTGTACATAGATCTTGGTGTTATTTAAAGTAAAGTGAAAGACTCATCATTTCATTAAAGTATTCCTCAACCTGCTGGGTATGAAACATTTTAACATTAAATTTAGAAAATGCACCCCCCCCCTATAGTTTTACAGATACATTTTCTATTTAAATCGCAGAAATATATCAAAACATTAAATTGCTGAGTGGTTAATAAATACAACAAAACCAGCAGAAAAATAAGATAGTTAGCATTATATAGCCTTTCTTCTGTGCCTCTGGTGGGATGAATACACTCAGCTTTACAGCAGCAGAGAAGCCATTTTAATTAGATTTTAAAATTAGATTTTATAGACCTCTGAAAAAGAAAGGGGCAAATATAGGCCAAAAGATACCACTGACTGCAAAGAAACTCATCATGCACCAGCAGCATCCTGGTAAAGAAGATAATGTTCCCTAGCCTGACTATACTGGAGGAAGAAAGCGTTGCAAGCTCTATCACAGAAAGAGTGCTTATGTGAGGACTTCAAACTATCAGGCGTATAGAGGGTCTCTACGTATTTGAACACTTCAGGAAAACATACCAAGATAGAGGGAGACCTGAACTAATGGCAGCAGTTTAGAATTCCTGCATCAGTAGCTTTAAATGCAGTTTTCCAAAGGAAAAACTAATTTACTGAAGGTTTTGTGATATAGTATGGTAAAGCTAAGGCTAGGTTATGGATGCTTTTTTCCTTTGAGTAAATCGTACATGCCAGCCTTCAGGACTGGCAGCTCAGCACTTTTCACCATCTTTCCATTAAGAACATTTTAAATATATATAAAAAAAAAAAAAAAAAAAAGCCCATGGGTCTGCTATTTCTGAAATAGAGCAAAAATCACAATGCTAATTGAGAAGCAAACTTCTGAGACATTGTTTCTTCCTCGATGAGGGTCATGAACTGAAATTTAACTAGATTCAAAGAGCTGACTGGGTAGAAGGGTCAACATTCGGGGTCCCACTGATCATGGTAGCATTATTGTGAGGTCAAGAGCTGTAATATGGATGCTGACTTCTGAGTTGTTTTTCAACTAGTCATCTATAGCTGTGAAACTAAATGTCTGGGCTGGTACTGACTAATGTGTAAAACACTGTAATTATCAGTGCATTTTGGAGTTTTTTTCTCGCTATAGGATCATCTCAGAGTATTTAACAAGCATGCAAGCCAGAAGGCAACATTTTTTCTTCCATAAGGACTGGTGGCATATAACCGTGCTATTTTAGTTCTGCATTATGGCTGCAGATATTTTCAGACGTTTCCCTTTATTAAATGATGAAAGGTTTCATTCAGCTCGGGAAAATGACTGTTCTTGGCAATTGCTTACAGCACAGAGAGCAAGGAGTGACTCTCTTCTACCTTTTTTCCCTGCATCTCTACCACTCGTCCAGCAAGGGGAGTTGTAGGAACAATGCAGCCAATTTCTGTCAAAATCTTAAAGAAAAATACCTGTGATCATTAGTAAGGCAAATTCCCCTTTGTCTATGCTACTGTACAACAAGTCAAATGTAAGACATTTATGAGAGACTAGTTTACTATCTACTGATTTAGTCTTAGTTTTGCGGGAGTAAAAGGTCTGCCATGTAATTAGGCAGTGTTTTCCTTGATGTTGGGTACTCATCAATGCTAGATTTTTTTTGTTTTGGCTGTCAGTCATTAGCAACTGCATACATGACAGCTGTGCGATCCAGCTAGAAGAGACATGAATATGGTTGAAAGAGAAGGTATAGGTTTGTTTCGGTTTGAATTATTTATTGCAGTATTTTTAAACAAATGGAATAGCGTGACATAAGCAAAGGAAATTAAAATGGCAGCCTAAATTCATTGACTATGCATGATAATAGATATTAACTATGGATTATAGAAAGTTTATACATCTATTCAGCATATAATGTTCCCCCTAACTTGCCTGTATATTGGGCCATTTCATTACTAAAATGTATTCATCCTACTGTCGTATCTTGGTCTATACCCTTGCTCTTTTTCATGGAAGTTTGTTTCTTACTGTTCATTTATCTTACCATAGTACTCTGTCAGGATTAGATCCCATGGCAAGTTGTCGGAGGGGGGGTGTGGTGGTGGTGTTGATTTCATTCCTATCCTTGTGTCCACGAACACTTTTGTACTTTTGGGGTAGTAGGAATGCAAGTAGACCCAGGGAACAACAGCAGCAAATAGACTTACGTGCTTTAAGTGAAACCAGAGCAAAACTCTTTGTAGGATGTGGGCCTTATTCTTATCAAGTTTATCCAATAACTTCCCTCTGGTTAGGTTTTGCTGGCTGGTTTTGTTATCTTTGGTCTCCGTTGCTCTCTCAAACTGTGCAGTGTCACAGTGATCGTTTTTCCCTCTCTCATTAAACATTTGTTAGACCAAGACATACTATCTTTCATTCACCAAGCTGGGCACCATAATAAACAGGAAAGTAACTGGCCAATCCTAAAAGCGTTTGGCATTCATGTACAAGGAATGAATATAAATTGGTTTGGGGCCCACTATAACTGGATACTTATAATACGTTTTTTGCCTTAATGCCTTTTATAAACATGCTACCTGTGCAGCTCTGGTAGAGCTTTCCATTCTGGGATAGGCTGTTATACTACGACCTCCTTCATTAGGTGTGCATCTAAACTGTAGGGCAGAAGCAGCCTCCAGGCCAGGTAGAAAATACCCAAACAGCAAAGTTTGGGTTTAGATATGAATCCAGAACTTCACAGCTGGCGCTGCCTCTGAAATAGGCTTTTTCAGGTGGTTTGCTCAACACATCCTCAAAGCTCCGGGGCCATGGTCATGAGAGTCAATGTGACAGTTTGCAAATATATTAATTTCCAGCCATGCTCTCCTTCTGCTCTTCTGTCTACTGGTTAGATTAGCCTGACATGATCCTAAATCCAGATAAAAAAATAGCAGAATTTTACTGAAATGAAGTTTGTCTTATATGCCCACTTCACCACATGGTCAAAGAATGCATTAGCAACCACTTCACCGGGGATAAATTTATGTGGGTGTTGCCACACACAGAGTTGTCACTGTCAGGAATTGTTTCAGTCAGATTGGGACAGAGAAGTCTTTTCAAAGAGTGGGTGAGGCAAAGGCAGAGCTTTTTCTGGAAGCTTTCTGTGCCAGACTAGGCAATAATGTCAGATCCTCTGCTTCTTTTAATCAAAAGGGTGAACTTTTAGCACTGTGAACATGTTGCTTTGTTTAGAGCTACATGATCAGGTGGAAATGGGACACAGTCACAGGGGGTAACCACAGAGGAGCCAGGCTGGGAGCAGTCCCTATGAAGCCGTGAAAGTCTTGAACTGAAAAGGAAGAAAATAAGAGGCTGGGCAGTCTCACCAGGCAGGATCACCATGCTTTTGTACGAGGAGATGATGTAAGGAGTCTGTGGCTGCACATGTGCCATGCTGGGGGGTTTCAAGGTAATCCCCTGCATCTGCCTGCCTAAGATCCTGATGAATATAAAATATTGTGAAATTGTTGTGGATATTTGTGTTTAAGTAGGAAACTGAAGATCCAGTGGTTTTGGCATCTTTCCTTCATCACTTTTCTGATAACCTTCAAGGAAAAATCTTAGGCTAGAAACAGAAAGGTGGAGCTTGAGGCATAGATCTGGCACAGCTGCACCCTGATAACTGCATGCTCACACACAGGCTGAGCATTGAAATGCAGGCATTTGAAAATGGGAAGGAAAAAAAGTGGATCTACATTTGATACTATTGGGAAGGAATTGCACTGCTTCTGATCGCTTTGTATCTGCACTTTTTTAAAGTCAAAGAAACTTGACTTTTTCCAGGTTCTCTGCCTGGAATAATGTGCCATCAGGAAATGCAGGCATTCTGTCCTACTTCAAAGTCCAGTTGAGACCCAGGGATGAATGTGCACCATTATCTTCCTCACACCCATTTTTCTGGGAGCCCTTCCTTTGTTTACTCACTCCTGAAACAAAACTTATCTGCCACTCTGTTCAGACTACAAAGAAAGTGATTTTCCTTCCCCTTTCATCACTTGTATTTTTTCAACTACCACCTTATCTACAGCCTGAAAGGTGGTATAAGTTGTGTCTTCATTTGAGTATAGCTCCAGGCTTCCACTTAAAACATTACAGACAATGCTTTAGCATCTATTAAGAGCAGTGATCCTGCTCCTTGGATTTAGATTTAATATATGTAGGTTTGAAAGGTCTGCAATCAGTAATCATCCATCTCTGTAACGTAATTATTTATTAGATTCTAATCAAGAATAAGGATCCCAAATTTGCTCTCTAAATATGTCTAGGGCTTGGACAAATATTTTCATCACTGATGTTCTAATTATATAAAATAGATGTGGATGCAAACAGAAAGCAATTTTTCTTCAGGGTTAATAAAAATATAAGTAGATATAAATAAGTATAATATGGTGTTTGATTTTAAAATAAAAGAAATGTATCATCAAATGTCATATAATCTCTGAGTTTGGCTTGATTCTATCTCCATTTCACAAATTAAAGGCAATAAAATATATGTTCATGGACTAACATTTTAAATTATCGTTGTTGGTGGATAACATTGTTAAGGAAATAATCCCTGTGTCTTTTCATGCTAGAGTTGGAGTGGGAGAATTTACAGTCAACTGCATCAAATTTCTGAAGAAATGTTGCCTCAGATGTCTATCTGTTGTTATATTTCCCAAGCTTGTAATAAACTGGGTAGATCTAACAAACCAGAACTGCTTCATTTTAATACTGAGTGAAAGAATAGCAAAAGTGTTTTGTTTTGACACAGATTCTTGTAGTGAATGGGTATCTCCATCTGGAGTGGAGTCTTATTCTGGCATTTCTTGCTAGAATAAGAAAGATTAGTGTATTTTAATGGAGTATCTCTAGACAATGGTCTACTCAATGATAGAGAGTCCCTAATCCTTTTTTTCTCCCTGCAAATGATAAATTACTACTGTGTATTTACTATAGTTTTTCATTATTTTCATTTACATTGTGCCCTTTAGCTCCCTGATAGGTAATTAATAATATATTTGGGCTTGGGGTTATTTTTATTTTTAACATTACTCTTGGGGAATCATAACCAATCTGGACTGTACCTGAGCTCATTTTTCAAGTTTTTCTTAAGAGCAAAGTTATTATTCTTCAGACTTCTCAAGCCGAGTCACACATTAATGTTTTCAAAGTAACAACCACAATTAAAATCCCTGCTAGCAATTTTTTTTTTTTAAATTGTGTTTAGGTGGGTACCCAAGTTGCTAACTAAGAAAGGTAGTTTCATGATCTGGCCTCATAACCTTTTGCACTTGTGCTTTTGCTCTGACATCATGAGCAGTACAATGCTGGCTTTGTCAAAAATACAGACATGTCCTTGAAAACCATTAAAACTGCTTACGCATTCCTTAAATCATGACAGGTAGACATGCATGCACACATTCATGAGGGTAAAGACTTTGCTAGTATAGTAGGAGTCATTGAAATGCCACTTGTTATTAAGCGGAACCTTAAAATGCACCTAACAACAATCTCTACTGAACTTTCAGCTGCACTTCTTGTCCATCATTTGTATCGACATGCCTTCTCATTTTTTTGCCACAAAACTAGCAAACCACTCCTTCCTAACATGAAGAGAAGGCAGAGCATTAATTGTTTGGGTGGAACATGGGGATAACAATTACAATGACTCCCAGGACCCTTTTAGTGATCCAGAAAGCTGAACATCAAAGCATTTGATCTTTGCTTCACGTTCTCAGAAAGCAAATCCATAGAGGTACTTGATGTATGTCCATTTTTTCACTCCTTTTGTGCTGCATGGAGTGTTCTGGCTTCCTGCTATTGTCCCTGTTCTCTGTTTTTGTTCCCATGCCACAGGGCCTGGTGCCTGCCCCTGCCACTAATTGCTTTTGTTTACAGGTAACATGCTGCATGTTGCCACGCAACTCCTTGCCCTTCAGAAAATCCTTTAACTCCCCTTTTTCCTCTGATACAAAGGCAGTGGTGCCAGCAGCTTCTCACTTTTCGTATTCAAACCGTCTAGGTTGTGTAAGAGGCACAATATTGCACGCCACTGCTTTGGAAGGTTCGTTGTAGTGGCTTTTAATATGGGAGCGCACAACCTGGATGTGGCAGAAAAGGCAGGGTTCGGAGCTGTTTTCCAAAGTAGTCAGACCCACTGTACTGGGTCAATGAGTAGACCATCCATTCCTCTCTGCCTGTCATGGCAAAAACATACCAGTGTGCAGCTGGTTGTGTTAGCATTGCTGCTTTAGCTCGAACTGTAGTAATTTGGGCTTTTAACTTCAGAGGTCCTCAGTGATGATGGCATTACAGGTGGAGGTTTCCATAGATGTAAATCCTTCGCCAAGTTCCTCAGAGGCAGAGAGAGCCCACCTTCCTAATATCTTCCTTTCCAGCTCAAGAGGAGGAGATTAGAAATTACTCAGAAGTTGTGAAACTTTAACTACACCAGCTATAAACCCCCTCTGCTGAAGAGCAGAGGATTCAGGAAACCGGTGGCAGTGGCCAGAGCCACTCGAGGGAAAAGGTTTGCAAGGAAGAAAAGCAAAAATGAACGGTCCGTTTATCTCCCCTAGAACTGCCCAAGAAACCATATACCCCTAATGGGGCCATATGCAATCAAGATAGCAGGAGCAAGCTCAGCAGTTTCAGACCTGAAAGTCTCTTGGGCTGGCAGAGGCTTTGCTGGTAGAACAAGTAATGTTTGTGCTTCCTTGGGCCAGCTTCAGTGAATCCAGCCCCTCACTGCTTGTAATGTTCAGGCAATCTACATCTTGCTGTTCTGTTCTCCAGACCTTTACTCCATGACAAATAAATGACAGTTGTACCTTGCGACCTTTTTCTGCCTCTATGTACAGTGAAATTGAAACTACTGTTAAAGTAGACCCAGGAACATCCATGTTAGTTCATCCCAATTAGTTAATAAATATATCTGCCCACTCCTGTGCATGCAGTGGAATATTAGAAAACTAAAGTGTATTCCTGTATTTACTCATAGCTGTTTATCTTTGTGTATGCTTTACCTACGCGTCACTATGGCCTTGCTTTGAAGTCTTGGACTAGAACTACTCCTGCACTGATTTCCAGAGGCTTTGTGATACACAAAGGAGTTGCTAATGATGCCAAATAGCACTAGTAAATGCTTGATCTCACAAGGTAGAGGAGATATAGGCTGAAATGGGTTCCCATTCAAATGCATCATTCAGATGTGACTTTAGGAAGCAGGAGCTTTTCATTTGAAGAACCAAGGCAAACCAGTGAGCTTCTACAAGCTGGAGACCAAATGTAGGCACCTCACTTTGCTCTCAGAAAGCTGCAGGCCTGGTTTAGCTGTACATTTACATTGTCTGTGATCTGGTGCTAGTGAAGTAGATCTGCATTATGTAACTCTTATTGCAGTTTTTGATGATAGCTTTCTCTTAATATATGAGCTCCCTTAAATATCCTAATATCAGACAAAAGAGCCATTGTTCAACAACATAAGAGAATGAGATGGGGATTAGCATTATTTCACCAATCAAGTATATGCTGGATAATAATTTTATTTCTAGAAATGTTTTGAAATGCAGTTGCAAGGCAGAATTACCTGAACAGAAATTTAAATTGTACCTTTTCTTAAATTCTGAATCAAACCAGTGTAGCTCCACTGGAATGGAAATTTTGGATGGGACGTACTCCAATTTTCACCTTTTCTTTCTTTATAGATGTGGCATCTGCTAAAAAAAAAAAAGATGCTTGTGTATATCTGTGTTCTTACGGGTTTTAAATTCTCATTGTGTTTAAACATACTTTCTGGATACAGGCAGGAGAGAAGGAAAGGGAAAGAAGAGAAGTGGTCAGGCAGAGAGGGAAGCAAGGGGTGTCAGTGCTTCCATGCTGCTCATTGTAGCCGAAAAAGGTATGGAAGAAAGATCTTGTCATCCTTTAGGCTGTGGTTCCAAGGACATTTCTCCTGGTGACTTGTGCTGGTGCAGGCAGCTGCCTCCATTTCCTGGGTGCTCATTCCCACAATGATACGGTCCCATCAGTTATGTCTGCAAATCTGAAATTTTCTATGGGGACTGGAAACTAGCACCAGAAATGGAAGAAGTGGGATGAAGTGCTTATGTTTGCATCACTACTAAAACAAAAAGACCCGTGGAACCACAGGCTTACAACGGTACCTGGGCAGCTCTGGATCTGGAAGAGGCTGTGAGACCATGGCGTATATTTTATCTCAAATTCCTTGCTCTGTGATAGGTAGAAGGTGGATGGTAAGGATACTGCAACCAGCTTCATTTTGTGGGAGGGTTTATCTGTAACAAGGTGAATGTTTTGCTGCCTCTTCCAGAGGACTTTCTGACTGCTTTACACTATATCAGGAGCACAAAGATGAGAATTTGAAGCCCCAAACAAGTCATTCACATAATGCCCAGAAATGCTCAAGTGCTTGGTACTTTATAGCTTATCAAAACCTGGCCAGATCTTGAGCCATTTTAAGTCAAAATTCAGGAATATTCAGTCATCATTATACTATGACAGAATTGCGCTATGTTGGATCATGTAACAACCCTGTAAGCAAGGAAAGACTGTTATACTACTAATTAATGTATTATTATGCCAGTATATAGATGAGGAAGTGAGACATGGTAGCTTACCTGACTTGCTCGAGGATGTGTGGAAGCACTCATTTAGCAAAGCTCCCACCAACTGCGTGTGACCAGGAGTGATACCTTGAGGCAGGGAAGGATTTTCACTTCTCTTTGTACATTTTACATGTTTACACGTTCTGTTTTCTAGAATGGTCTCACCTGCAAGATGTGGCTTAGCAAGAGAATCTACGTGGCCTTTGCGATGGGCTGTAATGTACAACATGGGCAATGCTGAAGTTCTGGGTTATTGTGGAGGCTCCCCCAGCACTCTGCTTCATCTGTCTTCTGGAGGGTGTCCTCTCCTCTGCCAGGATATCTCCCCTGCTCAGCAGCACTAGCTGAACTGCCAAAGCTGAAGGACAGCTGCTGCCCAAACTGGAACCAAAACAACAATTTCCAGGAAAAGCATCCTGTTCTGAGGATTCAGATTCCAAAGTTCATGCAGAATTATGTGTGACAGCCTCACACTGAGGCATATGCAATTTTTTTGCTTACCAACGTGCTTTTCTGCCATTCAAGACTTCCAAATCCTTCCATTTTATGTATTAGCTAATTTACTATATATGTGGAGGAAAGGAACAGAATTTCTGGACCTGTTTTGCCTGACAGTGGCAGACTCAGCACGTGCTCTTTTTCCATTAGACTACAATGCTAGCTTTATTTACCTTCTCAACTTTTGTATAGGATGTTGCAGGATTTGTTATAAAGCCTTTGCTACTCCACTGGAATCTGTATGTGGAATCCATACTAGAGCTGACTTTGAATAGCTCGTTTGTCCACAGTCATACAACCAGCACAAAAGAAAAGAAGCCAAGTAATGCTGCTGGTTAGAAGTTTCCCCTACTGTTCATCAAAAATAAGCACATCATTAGCTTAAAGCCAGCTGAGACTTCTGAGGAGAGTGGATACAATCTGTGAAATCCCAGCTACAACAACAACAACAAAAAAATCTGTTAACAGCATAATTTTTACACATCTCAGAAGTAATTTAAGAGAGGTGCCCTAGGTCTTGTACATCTTATGTTTTTCTTTCACTGAAGTTTCCCCGAATACTTTACAAATGCTTGCTCTAGCTGGTGAATTTGACACTATTGTTTAATACAATGATGTGTTTGCAACACTGGAACGTAATGTTTTTCTACAATGAAGGGATTTTTTGCATAGCTGTGTTGCCATTCTTTCCCAGTCAATGCTTTGGAATGCTTTAAAAAATGTTTAAAAAAAGAAATAAAACTCCAGCTTCTAGATTTCCTATATATTAGATCCCTTTTATTGCCTTGCAAAATGCCAAGAATCTAAACAAAAGCCTACCTATCTATGAAGAAAGCTATCAGGCCAAAGAGGGTCTTGCTGAGCTTTTGTTCACCTGTTTGGTTTGTCTGAAGCCTTTCATGAGAGCCGTATTTCTGAACTCCGTTGTTCATGTATTTTATGGGAATGGCTACCTGATTGTGCTGCATATATGTAGCTGGATGTATGGAATGCCTGCAGAAAAAACAAACTGATCATTTTAAAGGCTTTTTGGTTTGGTTTACAGGCCAAACCCTGTAAGCACAATTTGCATATACAGCACAACACCTGCAATGGCAAAGGAGTGCAGCACTCTTGGTTTCGATTGCTGTGTCACCCAAATGAGTTATATCACCATTATATGATATGACTCATTATGAGGAAGACAAGGTTATTTCCCTATAACCTGAAATCCGTGAGTTATATTGTTTCTGCACATCACTATTAAGTCCAACTGAATAGGCTTGCCTTAAATAGCCATGCAAATAGAGTTTTTTAACAGTTTTCTATTAAATACAAAGGGTTTAAATTCGAAGGGTGTTCTCTGGCCTCAGCATTACATTGTCAGAGTTCGTATTCTACTGAAGAGTTCATATTCAAAGGCAGCTCTGCATTGCCATCAAGGTAATAAAACAGTGCTGATATTCACTCTCAAAATCAGATGGGCTAGGGGGTAGGAAAAGAAAGGTTTTAACTTTGCATCTGCCTCTTCCAGTTCTTCCCAGACAGCTTTTTCCAACTCAGAGCAGGAAAACAGGAGGCCTGTCCTACCGTTTCATACAGCCACACCATGGAGTTAATGGGATGACACCACAGCAGTGCGTTCTCCTGGGATAACACTGGGGCAGAAGGGCCACTGTATGGCCTGCCAAAGGGTTTGGGCCTTTAATGACAAAAAAGCTTCCTCATCCTGGTGTAAGGGATACAAGGAGCCAACATCTGGCAGGAGTAGCATCACAGGAGCTCCTCATCAGCCTCCTCCTGGTCCTGGCCAGGCTGGTCACGCATGCCACCAGGAGAAGGAAGCTGCATGGGGCACCTTGGTGGCTGTGGGCCTGTGCTTACACCTTGTCCTCTCATGTCCCTGTGCAGAGCACTCCTGAGTGGTGGTCACTGCCTCTCTGGACAGCTTCAAGGAGTCATGGGTGCTCTCAGGGTGCTCTGCTTGGTGTCTCACTTCAGTCCTCTACGGATCCATTTTCTAGCTTGTAACTTTTGCACCATTTTCCTTTTTTTTTTTTTTCATTTGTTGTCCCCTGGAATCAGTTGTTTTTCTTCTCAAGGTATCTTTTGTTTGTTTTGGGGGTTTTTTTAAGGCCTTTCACTCCTGGCAAGGGGACATTTAGAATAAGAGCATTCCTAGGCTTTTATTTTCCTCCTAAAGCCATGCTTTTCCCTATCTCTTGATTTTACCAGTTTCTGTTTGTATTGCTTTTGTGAAACTCAGAAGTTTTACATCCTAACACAAGTGTAATTAGTGTATGTTAGTAACTGTTTGGTGAGCAGTGTGGGAAAGAATATAGGAATTTTCACATAGACAGTGGTTTTCTGGGTTTTTCTGACAGTGGTAATGGCTGGGATTTAACCCATGGTTTCAGAACTCCAGGCTGGAACACATGCAAGAAAATCATAGCAGCAGTTTTCTTCCAGAATACCTTTCTCTTTAGGTCATACAAATGAAGTCAGCTTCCAGACATGAGGTTTGTATAAGCAGAAGACAACTGACCCAGTTAAGGAGTTTGTGCTGGAGATGTCAAGTTCAGCTGGAAGGAGTTTGTATCTGGACGTTTTCAGTCGGCTGAAACTCAGGAAGACAATTTCCCAGTGCGAAGCCTTTGAGACTCTTAACCTCAGACAGTGACACGGGATCTTGCTGTTCTTCAGGACGTCTGAAATTATTTAGGGTTGGAGAATATTACCTGCAAATTGCAGGCAGTTACGTTTGACTGCACTGGGGTTTCAGTTCTAGCAGCCATGCATACAAGTGGAGTATAACTGGTACGAGTATTGTGCGCTTGAGTTTGACTGGTGCATGTCTTTTGCAAGATCTCACAGTTAAATGTATGCCTAACTCTACATTATTATGATATTTTTAAATATAGGGTGGCATTATGTAAATGAACAGCTTTACTCAGCAGTTTTCTGCAAATAATAGGCACTTTATTAAAAAAATTCCAGATCAGCTTACAGCTTGACAACCATCTTTAACAACAAACCTCTACTTTCAGGGAATGGGACTCGTGCAAAATATTGAAAGATCAAGCCTATGGCTGACATACTTTTTAAAGATCTTAAAAATTAGGTACCTCAAATATCCTTGCAGAGTGACAGCTCCTTGCTTTCATTAGGAAGGTGTCATTTGTTGAGTGGCAGAGCCTCTTACAGAGGTAGTTTGTAGCAGTTGAAGTATTTCTTTACCAGCATAGTTTATAACAGTAGTACATAAGGAAAATAGTCTATTGGTAGTATGGTCTAACAGAGGGCAAAGAATTATTTTGCCAGTCTAATTGCCAAGTCACTGGCTTTTTCTTGCACAGACTAAGTCATTAATTTTGTATTTCTTACAACATAGCTAAGCTGGCAAGAGCTTTAAGCACCATCTGTGCCTGTGCTTACTTAACAGATAAAGTAGAAGGATCAGAAAATTTTGAGAATCTGGGGGGGGGGGGGGGAAGCAAAACAAAGCAATGCAGGTACGATTCAAAATATCTAATAACACTCCCCATGCCTTTCCTCAGTGTGCCTTCCCTCAAAGTCAGTCTTTGTTGCAACCATTTTCAAGCAAAATGTAGGTATGTGGGCCTCATTTTCTCATGAAAGCAAATGGCTTGGCTGAGGCAGGCTGTAGGATGGTTGTGTTTTGGGTAATCCAAATATAAAAGGTCTTTTAATCCTTCTGCGAGGACAGGGCTGTGCTAGCAGGAGGACCATGGCCTGGTGTCCCCTCCATGATTCAGAGCCCAGGGTGGCTGCCCCATGCAGAGGGACGTGAGGTGGCTATCCCGCAGGCATCGGCTCACTGGTGCAAGGTGCTCGTCTGTCACTCAGCTGCAATGACAGACGGAGAAAAGCCTGAAGATCACTCTTCCTCCACCATCCTCCATCTCCCAAAGGAATCTTTTGGCAGGTCTGAGTGTTTCATCCAGACATTCAAAAGCTTTACTTTATCATCTTTCCATCACTGCCAAAAGTTCTGAATACTCTCGTGTGTCAAAAACCATCCTTGCTTTAGATCTCAGATAATTAAAATCAAACAGAAATTGTTACAACTTTAAAAAAAAAAGCTTAAAACCTGTGAGTTGAAGATAAGGGGGGACTTACTCATTTTAAAAAATGGCTTCTCCAGTTGACAGGAGTTTAGAAAGCTTGTGTGTTTATACAGGTACCTACAATCTCTCCATCTCTTCACCAAGTATTGATGTAAATACATGAAGAAGATGTTCATTTCTTCACACACGAAGACCGCTTTCTTTGGTGTATGGTCACAACATGAGCAGGGGCAGATTCTTCTGGCTTCTCAAAACAAAGCCATCCATCCACATTAGCTCAGCATCCTGCCTGCACTTTATGCTCTTTCTGTTTTCCAGCAAAGGTTCATTCCTGGAAACATCTTGTTCTTGGAATAATCCTGGCAGTCAAACAGACAAAAATGGTCATTTTTTGGCTGCTTTTCTCCAATAGTTTTAGGCTTAGCAGGTTGCTAGTGCTACTGTGTACCAGGCCTTCCACCAACAGTCTTGGCAGTGGGTGTGTTGTTAGTAACTGCAGAGGTTTGAATCCATCATTTTCTTCTGAAATTTTCAGAAGGGAAAGATGATTGCTGTACTCCCAGTTTTTCCTCTTGAAGTCTATGGAAAATTAGAAGTAAGTTCACAAATGTAGCTCTTCCATAGCGAACAACATAAAAACTTTTAGAGTAGACTTTGAAACCATGTTGTTGCTGCTGTATTTAATCCTTCAGACCATTTTTGCTAACTAGTAAGTAAATTTAAGAAAGTTTACTTCAAAACTTAGGTACTAGGTTACTACAGTGCCAGACTTATATGCTGTAGCTAAAATATACTTTTGATCATACTCTGTAGTGAGTGTATAAGTGGTCATGTTTCTTTTCCAAGTTCCTTCTTAAGAAATTCTAACATTAAGTCTCAGCATAGGTGCTACTCCTAAGCTTTATGGACATAATTTTCCATTTTGCTTATAAATCAATAACAATGTTGGTGGGTTTTACTTTTAATTTTCTATGTTCTCCCATTTTAGAACAATGACAGCAGACAAATGTACAAGTACCCGAATGAAGCCCAGCTCCATCTCGGGTCGTCTTTGTTCATAAAGGATTGTATACACTGACAAAATACATGCTGTGACCTTCCTTGTGCATTTCTCATTTATAAGGTTTCTAGAGATGCACTCTAAAGATACATTTCTTATTTAGAAAGAAATAGAAGTTTTATTCAAAGAACAGATAACCACTCTGAATATTTGCTTATTCCCAAAATGTGCTTTTTCACATGGGATCACAGGACCAGTCTGCTCCTCTACAGCAGCAGCAAAGCACCATTTTCCTATTACATTGCTGCATCTTGTCTCTGCAAAGGGTTACAAAGTTTGCCATCAGAGAACTGCACAGGGAGTGAAAGGACAGTGACAGAGATGGGGCGTGCGGTGGGTGAAACACCCTTCTTCCCATGTAAGGAATGCAAAGTAATGCCCAGGAGCAATTCTGGTAGTTGGGGATGTTGTAGTCCCCTCCACTCCCAGATCCTGTCTCTCCCACTCAGCCCCAGCTGCAGCTGCCCCTCTGGCTGGGCAGCATGATCTGACAGCCAGGGGTTTCTGAGCGTGCTAAAGAAGGTAAAAGAGAAACATTTCCAGAAGAGTGGTCTAGTGGAGGGTGCCCCTGCCCGTAGCAGGGGGGTTGGAACTAGATATCTTTAAGGTCCCTTCCAGCCCAAACCACTCTATGATACTATGATTCTAAGAGCACGTGGGATGATTCACAGATACACAGTTCCAGGACATCATCAGCTGTCTTGGGTGACACCCATGTCTCCTACATTTAGTATGGGGTTTTATGCATTTTCTCCCCCTCCAAACAGGTTAAAAAATGTCCAGGACAAGACAAAATAAATCAGGTCTCTAATTACTTCTGGAAAGCCAAACTCCTCCTCTGACACTTTAGCTCCGGCTGTGTCCTGGCATATCTCCTCTGTGCTTGTCTGGCTACGTCCTCCCTCGGTTATTTTCACCATGACTAAAGATTGTCCTCCAGAGGAGCTGACGCAACGTGCCAGTGCAGCATCCCTTGTGTGATCTGCAGCTCAACAGCCTCCTGTCTCCCCCACATTTGCGCTTTTGGTCTGTGTCAGGGATGACTCCAGTTCTGTTTATCTCGGGAAATCAACACAAATCTGTTTGCAGTCTAGTAGCTTTGAGTTTCCCGAGATTACTCCCAACTGTGGGAGTTGTCCCAAAACATCTCTGCTGTTGTGACTGCCTTAGCCAGCATCTCTTTGAAATGCAGGCTCCAGGTGATTGACTTCCAAGTAAGAGGAGCTGAATGGGTTTAGACAGATTAACATTCTAGCAGTAAGTGGCAGTCATTCCAAGGAGCTAAATCAAATTCTCAAGTGCTCATTAGCAACAGGGGAAGGAGAAAAGAAAAAAAGAGAAAAAAGAAAAAAGAAAAAAAAGAAGAAAAAAACCCTAGTTTGAGAACATGAAAAGAATGAGCACATAATGGAGAGATTTGGTGGAAGCCGTTTTCTTCATTAGAGTTTTTCATTGATGGCCATCTCCCTAAAAGGGAGTGCCGCTGCCTAGCATTTGTTCAGAACACGAAGTACGAAGGTGCAGTTGACCTAGGTTCACTTCAAGTTCAGAATCAAGCCCGTGAAGCTTGTCTGGCAAGACATGCATTAACAATGCCGTACTTCAGCAGCAGGGTAAAAACTACTGCAGCTGCCATTTGCTGTCCTGTCTTGGAAAGACTGCTCTACACCCCTGAAAAACAAAACACAAGTCTGCTGTGATGATTTCATTCAGGTCATCCAGGGCACTGCATGTGCTCGTAATAATTTGTCTGTTTGGAGTGTCCTAATAGGACATAATTGCATAAATCGCTGTGTGGGGGAGGTAAAGAGGCCGTTCACCACTTAGCAATCTGGACAAGAAATACCGCTCTGTCTCAGGGCGTGCAGGGACAGCGGCTTCACCACAGGTTCGGAAAGGTGCAGCCTGCGTTTCTCACCAACGCTACCCATTTCCAAACAGCACGGTGAGGAGAGGGGCACAAGGTGGCCATGCAGCAGCCGTCCCCAGCATGGTCACCCTGTGTCCCCCTCCTCTGGCAGCACAGGCCCCTGCCCTGTAGCATTTCCCTCCCTGGGCACCCACCACTCCTTCCCCTCCCCACACTGTCCTCATTGCTCATTTCAGGCATGGGAGCAAGGGTGAAATGTGGGCCTGAATCTTACTAGTGAGTGGAGTAGTTTACATTAATTAAAAATATTTACAGTTTTTTCTTAAGCTTGTTTTCCTAGAGTTCTACAAATCATGCAAACAGATTTTTGCAGTTTAGGCAACTGCACTGCAAAACTTCACCTGTTCTCACTAAAAACATAATAAAAGGAAAGATTTGAAATTATTAACAACTAGTCCCATGAAAGTAAAATCAGCTCTACCTGGGTAAGATTTTCTATGCAGAGTGAAGTCCTCACTTACCTCTTACATTTCAGAAACACCAGAGGCAAATCCTGCCCCAGGTCCCCCTTGCTGCTTGATTTACTCAGAGAAATATTTTCACTGCTATTTCATGCAGCGCTAATGAGTTTAAAACCCTGTAAGTTCACAGCAGCTGAGTGGTGGTGAGAGCACAACCCTGAGCTGTACCCAGCTACAGCCTGGAGGAGAGGAGGGAAACCTGAAAGCAGCTTGCAGACTTGAATGCTTGAAGGAGAGCTGTCTAAGGGTTTGATTTAAATCTGGCTTTCTGCACATGGGTGCTCCTGCTGCCAGCCTCTTGGGCTCTGCTTGGCTGCTGGTTTGTGCTGCTTCATCTCCTGTGCTCTCCACCTGCTCTGCGCAATGGTGCTTTGTGCAAGTGAAGCTCACCCTCAGCACAGAAGGAGCATCCCTCATGGAAAATGCCTGGGTGCTCTGGTAACAGAGTCAGCTTGAAGCCTGGAGACAGTTAAATGCATTCCCTCGACCAGCACCCACATTTTTAAATGCCTTTTAGAAAGCTGCTCTCACTGAAAAATAAAGCGTCAAAGAGAGCAAGATGTCAGGAAATGCTTTTACTGACTTGGTGCAAAGAAAATACTTTTCTTACCCAAATCGACAGAAGCAGCGGAATAAGGCACTTTGCCTTCCTTCCTTCCTTTCCTCTCCTCCCTCTCTAGGCCTTCTGCCTCTGCAAAGGACCATTTCAGCCATTTGACACCCCACCTAGCATATTTATTCTAGTGATTTATTCTCTTGCATGGTCAGCTCCTGGGTCTATTCAAAATGGTGGACACCTCTTGGTTTGGCTTCTACCTTCAGATGCTAGTGTGCAACCTGGACCTACTTTTCTTTGGACCAGCACTGCCGGCACCGATGGGCATGGCTTCCCATCAGGATTTAGCACGGCAAAGCCTTCTGCTTGGATCCATCACGCACATACAGTGATTACATGTTTTTGCGGTGCCACAGAAACAGATGCTGAAACAATAGCAAGCAAATTTTCTTTCTGGGATTCTGAATCTCTCCACTATAGTCTTGATAATTTACAAGGAGTAAATTTGTGGATCTAAGACCGTTATGCTTGAAAGAGCTACATACTGCAAAAATGCTTGCAGGAATTTGAGTGATTTCTGCTAGGAAGTGTCATGCATTGCTCCCATGATCACTATTACAAAGTATGATCCTAATCAAAACAAAAACCAAAACCCAACATAAAAAGCAACTTTGTGTTCAGAATCTTGGCTCTTTGCTAGCATAAATTATTATTTCCTTCCCCTCTCCTTTGTATTTCTTTGTTCCTCTAAGCCAACACAGGTAAGGAACAGGAAGTTGGATCCTTTTCCTAAAACACTGTGCATCAGCAGCTTAATAAAACCCACTCACATTCAGCTGTACAGCCCTCACTGTGGGCACTGTGGGCACAACGTGGTCTCCAGTGAGGATTAATGGACAAGTATCTGTCAGAAAAGGCATGGGAGTAACTGATCATCCCTTTAGGCAGGGGACCACAGTGGATGACCTTGGTGAATTTTGAGATAAGCTGGGCCTGGATGGGTATGGCTGGGAAAAAGAGAAAAAAAGAAGTGAAACGTAGTAAAGATTATGGAAGTAGCAGAAAAAAAGAATTAGAAGAAATTAGAGTACTCATGAGGAAAAAAAAACAAACCAAAACCAAACCCAAAAGGCACCTTGGCCATCACTGTAGAAAGTGCTGTTAACGACAGTCAGTCGTGCCAGCGTTAGCTGGAGGGGAGGTGCTTCTGAGTGCACTGCGTTCCTCTCTGTCTCTCCTGCTTAAAACAATTCTGTCTATAATGCCAGTAGATATTTTGGCTTTGTCAAGGTTATTATTAACAAACCACTAATTACTAAGCTAATAGTATTTAAAGAAAAAAAAACAATTAAGGCCTATAAAATTCATATAAACTCTCTGCTTTTGTAGGAGCAGTCTGGCAGGGATGGTGGAGTCCATTACACGGCGCTGAAGGTAAGTCCCAGCTGGCTTCCAGATAGTGTAAGTCATCAGGTCTGCGGCAACTCATACTTTTCAGCAGAGATGGGAGGGAGTCTGGAAAACTGCTTATTGCAAGATAATAAAAGCTAGTTTTGCATTTGTATTTGATTTCCTAGGTGAAGGAATGTTCGACTAATGATTACTTTGATTAGTAATAGCTCTGCAATAATTAAGCTGAAGCAATTCCTTCTGATCAATGGGATTTTTTCTGATTAATTTAATTAACAAAGAGAAACGCTAATCTACTGAATGAACAGATGAATTAGCACTGGTTTCTATTTGAACTTTTATATTAAATGTAAATCCCTTGGCCTCATCGTCTTCTCCACATTTGCTTCCTGCCACCTCCCTTTACTCCACTCCGCTCCAGGTTAACTATCCCCTTTTCCTTCCCAGCTGGGCAGGACTCTTCTTCACTAAATGTTCCTTGTTTCTTTCTTTTTTACCTTCCTGTTTAAAGCTTTATCTTCAGTAGACATCTACCCTCAAGTAGAGGCACGCTGCTAATATCACCTCCCCATGGCTTCCAACCACCACTGCCCGCAACATCCCTCTAGTATGGCCAGGACCCGGAGTATAATGTATGAAACAACACTTCTGTCCAAGTGGCACTGCATGTCTTGGTAAGAGGCTGGTTTAGGGCACACAGATTTATTCGGCCTTCTCTTACTAAGACCAGACTAAGCCATTAGTTTTTCTTCT
Organism: Balearica regulorum gibbericeps; assembly: GCF_011004875.1. Taxonomy (NCBI): domain Eukaryota; kingdom Metazoa; phylum Chordata; class Aves; order Gruiformes; family Gruidae; genus Balearica; species Balearica regulorum. The sequence goes on from NC_046187.1 coordinate 56,336,084, forward strand.
AGTGAATCCCATTAATGAGGCTTTGGGCAACCTGGTCTAGTGGAGGGTGTCCCTGCCCATGGCAGGGGGTTGGAACGAGATGATCTTTGAGGTCCCTTCCAACCCAAACCATTCTGTGATTCTATGATTCTATGATTAATCATCCTGCCATATGTTTCATTAGGGTTCCTGATGGGTAAACTTACAGAGGAGCTCATGGTTATTATGATCACTAATATAGCTTATCTTACTGCAATGCTGAAGGGGCTTGGTCATGGATCAGGACCTTATTATGCTACGTGTTGCCAAATATGGATCACATCCCATGTTCTTCCCACAGAATTTATCATCTGAAGAGACAATGTCTTTTACTTTGACAACGAATCTTCCTCAGGATAGAGTACACCTGGACTGGAAATATTATACAACAAGAATTACCATTTTTGTTATTATTTGTACTTATACAAAAGTCAAATCAACTGTGTACGTCACCCTGTTTGTGACTGTGTCACAATTTTTTCCAATTACCCTGTATGTGTAATCAAAAGTCATAGTTTTATTTTGATCTTGTTCTTATTCTGTATGAATGATATATGCAATCCTAAACATTGCTTCTAGGTTAGTTTCTTAACGAACAGTGAATTGCTTAGAATATTACAAATAAGTCTAAAATAATGCATGAATATTAATAGACTGTGTCTTTTATTCATGTATATACAGTTTGCAGTTTTCACATTAGCAGGGTGAAATTCACTTTTGCAATATATATTTTTAATAATTTTTTCAGGTAGGGAGAACTTAATTCCTCTTTAGAACTGTCTTGTTTGAACCCTCAGATTAACCTGAAAAGATGCTGTGAAATACTGAAAAAGAGGAGAAAACAGAAACTCACAGATGTTCATCATTAGCTAACTCCAGGACACTACAAGTAAGTGAATTGATAAATATGTTTTTTGTATAAAATCACAAATCTATGTTGAACTGTTTGTCTTGCTGTCATGAATCTACAGGTTCTGGTAAGGGTAGGGGTCCTCTTTAAATATTGGAACAAGACACAGTGTGCTGCTTTTGTATAATTATCACCAGTGTTGTCTCACATGCTCCATTGTAAAATAATTATCATAGAAAGGATCAAAACTGGACTTCAGTGCACCTCAGAGTATTCCTCCAGAGCTCGTCACTCTTTCTAGGTTTCAAGCTGTTTTGACCGGCAAGCAGAGTGTTTTTAACTTTGCTATACCTGATTTGGAACAGCACACTTATTCTGTGCAAATCCAGCTCTTATAATGGCTTGTGGTACAATCTGCTCTTCAATGTGATGTGTGTTCCTTTTGTGGTTCTTGGCTTTAAAAAAAAAAAAAAGACAGCAGAGAAAATATTGTGAGCTGGAAAATTTCCCTGTTATATAGCCTTTTGTCCCTATTCATCAGCAAAATATTTTGTAATGTTGAATTACTCCTTCCATCCCCATTGCTGATGCTTGGCTCTCCTAGTAGTCTGCACCCTCTTTTTCCCTTGTGCATCACCAGTTACTGATTTCTGTGCCCTCTTTGGAGGGTGAGACACATGCAGCCAGATGCTGGCTCTTGCCCAGCCTTGGCATTTGGGATTTCATCACCGGGGGCGGGGGGCAGGCAGCAGCTCCCCAAAGCCTGGGATGAGGAAACATGAGTAATGTTTGATCAACACTGGTCAAGGGCCCAATCTTACTTTTCTTTTAGCTGTATCATGGCCCCATGGAAATGTTTTAAGGAATTACTTTGAAAGTGAGTTAGATCTCCTGGAAGTTGGTTTGTGACATCTGCCACCCGTTATTGAAGGTAGTTGTCAGAGGCTTTCAAGCTCCAGTATCAGAGTGCGTATTAGAAACAACAAGAGTTTCCAAATTTGAGTATCGACGCAGAGCTTTGCTGAAAGCCAAGGTAAATGCAAAGATAACCATAATTTCCTGCTGAATTCATCTTTGGGCATATGTCCTTCTAGGGTTAGAAGGTCAAGAACATTACTCTTGGGTGGGTGGGTTGACTGAAGACAACTCAGGGCTCAGAAGCTGTGAGCTAATGCACAGAGCAGAGAAGTTGTTGGACAGTGTACAGCAGAACAGGTGGACAGTCCTACTGAAAGCCTGCAGAGGGGCCTTCTGGTTTAGTGTCATCTGTTGCTGCAAATAAACTATTTCATGATTATTTGATTTCTTCTGTGTCCAAGAAATCACGGCCTTAAATATTTTTGCAAGTAGTCTGAATTGCAATAAATGTTCCTGGTGGTGTTGCAAATTGCTGATTTAAAAAAAAAAAAAAAGCACCTTTTAATTTTACCTAGCTATTTAGGTCAAAAAGAACATCAGCGTTTATTAACACAAGGCTTATGTGGGACAGAGATCTCACGTATCTGGATGACCTTCCTGTTTGCTGGGTTCCTTTTTCTGCGTTATAGTCCCACAGCCTGTGCCCCGTGTCCTGCTGGAGCACTTCTGTCCATTGGAGGGGGTTCAGCTCTCACCATTATTTTCAAGTCATTTGAGTACATTGTTTTCTGGGAACCACCCATGGCTATTATGGGATGTGTGTGAACACCCCCTCCTCCTACAGGCACAAACCTTCTTAGTTGTTCTCCTGACCTCTACACAAGCTCACACCCAGCTGAGCACGCAAGTGTCTACATGTGCTGCAGTGATATCTGATGTTGTGTTGGGAGCCTCTCAGACCTTGCTGCTTCTGTGTGCTGGGAGACAGAAATTGTGAATTTAGGCAGCTTCTTTTGTTTTCTTCTCCCCTTTTACAAGGATTAATAAATAGCTGAATTCTACTTGGCTTGGGTTTTTGTTCTGTTCTTAGAGCTCAATTTGGTACATAACGATTATTTCCTGCTGAACTGCTTCTGCTGCACTTTGCCTGTTTCACTTCCCTTCCAAGAGAAGTGACTGCAGAGTAAATACCAGACCAGCACTCAGTGTGTCTCCTAGCCAGGGTTAAATCTGACCACAGAGCCTTGTGATTTTACCCAGCTTCTGATTTTACCAGCAAAGGCTTCCAGTTTTGAGCTAGAGAAATGTATGTCTGCTATGAAGAGAGCACCCAACTTTTCGCCTGTGAATTCTCAACCATCCACAAGGCAGAAGACATCTCCAAGATCTCCAAGATCCCCTGTGCAAACCATCCACTCTTCTGAGCTGAGAAATTGAGCAGTGCCACATCCAGAGGTTTTTACCCTAGCATTTTCAGCTCCTCGGTTTATTAGGAGGACTGGAAAACTGCTTCACATATGTGAGAGTGCTCAGCATAATAATAACAGAAAACCCATTAGTACTTCTGTGCTGGAGGAGGCGCTGCCCGTGGCTGTGTGAAACTGCAGACCTCTCTTCCCTCCAGAGCTTTAGTAAAGGCGGGAGGGAAGACGAGCAGCAGCTTGGTGCAGCACCCTGCTAGTTGTGGCCTTAGGTTGGAGGTGCAGCGAGGGTTACCTAAGGGCGTGTTTACAGGCAGCCAGGATGCATTGTGTGTCAGACACCCCTGAACCCAATGTACCTCTCCGGGTCTAGGAGCCTCCAGGGAGTATTTCCTGGCCAAATGCAGCAGGAGCACGTGGCACACCAACCATGCCCACTCCTCTGAGTAAAGGGATTACATCAAAGATAAAATAGAGCTGCTGCTATCAAAGGCAGGCATTGCTGTGACATCCCTGCGCTGGGGCTTGCAGGGGGGCAGAGCTCCTCTCAGGTCACAGGCCCTGGGCAGAGAGGAACAGCACACGGAGCCGCTGTGGCTGTGGGGCTCCTGCACATAGCAAACCTCAAAATCAAAAGACTGCTTTGTACCAGGTTCCCACAGGCGTAACCGGCGAAGGAGAGCTGGGACTCAGAGGTCGAGGAGAGTCATTGCAGTGAGATGAAGGGCAGAAAGAGGACAGCAAGCTGCAGCACCACTGGGCAGGCTGCGTAGTGTCTGCCAGTGCCAGGCGAGGGCACATCTCCGGGCATGCCATCTCCATCCTAAAACGTAACATTCAGAATCTCTCACTGCTGTCACAACAGACCTCCATCTTAATGAGGGACTCAAGGAAAAAGCACCAGTGGCTTTTACCTGCTTCTTTTAGTTTGGGAAGGCAGCATGGAAGAACACATGAGGTTTCTTGTAGAAAAACAAATCTTAGCGTGACTTGGGCTGGCACTGCGGGAGTCATGGCAAGGCAGAGGCAAAGTGCTGAGATGGGGAAAAGAATGAGGAGGGCTGAGAAATGAAGGGTTTAAATGAAAGCCTGAATCTGAAAGTGTGTAGATAGAAGACAAGGCTGTTGAGAGGGCTAAGATGGTCAAACCACCAAGTAGGAAAGCAAGACGTATAGTCTCAGAGAAGACAATGGGGAGGGAGGGAAGCCACAGAGACAAAGGTTGCAGTCAGCATGCATGGAAGTGTGAGAGAGAAAACAGCTCAGGTGAGAAAATATGAGAGGACAAGAGGATGGGGGAAATCATGACAGCTGCTACAATTTCTTAATAATTCAAATTATAATCCTTATAATTTGGATTATCAAGAATAATTTGAGCTGTTCCATTCAGCTTTTGCATTCAATGTGATGAGGTGTTTTCACAACCACATGAGGAAAAGAGACAAGATTTTTTCCCTACCCATAGAATATTTCTGAGCAAATTCTTCTGTACAAGTCTGTGATGCCTTTCATGAAGTTATGTGTCTGGCTTTGATCTTTGAAAGGAAATTCATTCTCTTACATTACACTCTTTTGGTCTTGGTGGAAAATGATATTGAACCAAGCCAATTTTGTTAGTAAAAGGCATTATATCCAAGCCACAGGATCTCTGTGTGCATCCCAAGTGACAGGAGTTAGTTTAATAATTCTGGACTGGTACCAGTTGCAAAAAATCTGCAAATATGTTCTGAGGAGAAGCTGGGTGTTTTCAGTATTGGGACCTTCGTTGGTAAGAGGCATTTAAACCTGTAGGCAGAGTCAGGCCTGATACTTTCAGCTATGCTGACAAAGGGCTGATTTTTCTGCCCTGATGCTACGCTGGCTTAGCCAGCTCCCAGGAGAGTGGATAGGACTGAAGACAGAATGGTCCTGGGAGAAGACTGAAGATCTGTGAGGGTTTCCTTGGGCTCTCTCTTTCCTTCCACTACCCTCCTCATTACTTGCCCCTGTCCGTCTCATCCCCTCTTCCCGAGAAATGGAGTCCCAGGTCTGCTCCCCACAGGACCTCTCTGGAGGAGAAGGTGCAGTGTCACAGACTAGTCATACTGAGACCTTTTACGCAGGAAATAGCAATATTTCACAAACTACTTTCAGAAATGTTCACTCTCCAAGCTTCAATTTTAACTGGGAAAAGAATCAAACACTGTAAGATTTAAATACTGACTTAATTGCAGACTGTCTTTGCTTACTGAATTACATCCAAATATTTAACCTGTATTCATGTACTAGGAAACATTCTGTGCTAGAAAGCTTAAACAAAAATTTAGAGTTGAAATAGAGGCTTTTTAACTTTTCGTTTTTACAGAAGTAACAAATATTCTGCTTCTCCAATTAGTTTTCTGATATTAAGAAACATTTCATTCCTGGGTAACACACTTTCTCACTTGTGTTTTTCATAGTTTCCCAATTAGGAAAAAAAAAAAAAAAAAAAAAAAAAAGGTTTTCATAATCTCCTGAATGAAATACTGTCGCCAAAATTTCAACATGCAGTTTCTTGCTGCAGTAAAGTCAGCTCTTGGCAGTAGTGATAAACTGTACAATAGGTATGACACAATTGACACCACAATAAGCCATATTCAGAAGGAAACGTTACAAACTGGGAGACACCCCCAAAAAACCCCAGCCCCCCAACATTAAATGTTTGTAGCCAGACATTTTTTATTGCAATTTTTAGATCAGTTTTGGAGGACACCTTTCTTAATCAAATACTGTTGCCTTTAAAGATTAGTGTTCACAGCCTAATCATGCTGCACTTAGCTTAATTTGCTTTGCTATGGACTCATTAAATTCTTTTCTTTTGGTCAGAAACCCCACCATGGCTTGGCAGAGGAACAGGAAATCTCTGCTCCATGCTACAGGGTTGTGACTGCTCTTTCATTTTAACCTGTAGACTGGAGGGTGCTGCAGCAAATTATGGCTGGGTCATTCTTTCCTTCCTATGTAAAGAGCTTACAACCCCTTAAAACACTTTGTCAGCTGAACAATTGTGACTTACAGAGGAAGAAAAATTATTCTGATGTCAAAAAAGCCTCAGACTGCCATTAGATCAATTAGATCTAATGTTTAATTTTATATGACCTGAACCCCCAATGGCAACAATCCCTACAACTGTTCATAAATTTTTGAGGATGCTTTCATCTCATCTCAGCTTGTGATAGATCCAGCATTTGGTGGTCAAGAGGAGACTTTCCTGAATTGCTACTGTCATCTGAATGGCTGCTGTACACCAAGAAAGGAAAGTGCACTTCAGGAACAACCTGGCAACATTTACCTGTTATTTGAACTGGAATCGACGAATCAGAGTACAGTATGAAATATTCTATTTAGTGCCACAAGCAATAAATAGCAGAGGTTTTACAGTACTGTTTTGCTGGCAGCTGTGCAGTGTAGAAATCACTGTCCTCACCAAAGTTTGGAAATCCATTTAAAAGTTGTGAGCAGATGTGTCATGGTCATCCCTATACCTGCAGGGGCATGCAGACAGATGTGGTACCTTGCAGTCTCACCTGGGCCCATAGAAAGTGTCTTGTGACACACAGGCAGTGAGCAGTAATGGATATTTTAATTGCTGGATGAGCTGTTGCCTGGCATTAGCTCTAACTAGACTCCCCACATACTGTAATGCTCTTCACCTGCAGCTGAGCTGCCCTAAAAAAATGTCAAACTCCTTCCTATCTTTGGTATCTTCAAAGCAAACCTATGTGAATCCTCCACCAGAAAAGAAGACATAACTGGCTTTCAGAGAGGATGTCGAATACAGTCTGACCAGCACTGACAAGGATGTCTCGTGGTAGGGTAACTGCGGCGACTGTTACAATAAGAGGAATTTTTTGTTTTTCAGAGATATATCAGTCAGAGGTGAGACCCACAAGTGCATACAAAGAGTCAGTAAAGCACACAGAGCCACACTTTTAGCAGCGTACTTTACAAAAGTTGGCCTTACCACACTGGTGCGACCACAGCTCTTGGTAGTATAGTTGCCTCCTGGATATACAGGGCAGTATATTCATATGTCTTTCTATTTTCTATACTATTCATTGTATTACAAATACTCTCATTTAGAAGAAGTAATCTGTACATGTTGGCAAAGAAGCATTTCTGCCAGTAATGCCTATTTTGCTCCTCTAAATGGAGCATAAGCTCTCTCTACATGAGATGGATTTCCTGGGGACTTCATTGGCAAACTTATCGGATGAAGACACTACGCTGTTGCTTTAGGACAAATGGGCCACGTTTTTATAAGGAAGACGATGCCAGAACACCTAAGAAATTTTTGTATCACTAAGATCCTCATTATTTGCTTTTCTGGACTATTTTTCCTTAATGAATTTAGCTGCATAAAATGTTTGCAGCCAGTGCTGAATTCTCATTTTAATTCAAGTACGTGATAACAATTTTCTCCATGATTATTTGCTCATTAACACTGGTAAGTTCTGAAAGATTTTTTTTTTATACTTGATGCATTTGCTAAAACAGGAATCACATCGCTTTATCAAATTTGGAATTATGATAGTTTGGAGAGAACACACTGCTAACTTGAACTTTGCAGCAGGCTGTGTGGCTTTATGTGGTATCCCAATAGCAGTTTGATTCATCAGTTTCTGCCTGAAGCAAAGCTCTCTTAGGGAGTCAAGGTGGATTTGCTTAGGTAAAACCTGTGGGATTTTTCTCTACTGGAAAATGAATACAATTAGAGAAATACATGTTTAGAAGGACAAACTGCTTTCAAAAAACATAGGTGATATAACAGCAACAAAGCAGTGCAGTGTGTACTCAGCTCTGAATATTTCTTTTAAAAATTAAGAAGAATTAAGACTTCTTAATTAAGAATTCCTAAGAATTAATTAAGAATAAAAAGAATTATTTTAAAAATTATGAAGAATTAGGAAGAATTCATTTCTGTCACTAGCTTTACCCTCCACTAATGTTTATTCTTTAAAGATTTAACTTGTAGGACTCCTAATCTACTGTTTGTTGGGGGCTTACTTTGTCCAACTATCCTAGATGAAGAGCCTCTGTCTAATCATCAGATGTTAACTGGGGGGTGGGGGGTGCAGAACAACAACTAATCAGTTGCAGAAACGTCCTGCACAGGGAAACAATAAGACCTTTAGATCACTACTGGTGGTAAATATTGTTCTGTTAAATATTTGCATAGAAGTGATGAAACATCGCCTGGACTGTTTTCCAACCAAAAAAAAAAACAAACTGCATTTGAACAAAAGTGGCTGAAGGGAGAAGCTGAAAACTTTTTTTAAACTTTTTTGGGTTATTTTTTTTCTTTTTTCTGTTGCATGACAATGCAAGCAGGAATTACTACTAAAAAAAAATAATAAAATCTGCTGGTGTGTGCTTCCTGTTGCAGTTTGTTTAGTCACAAGTTTGAATTAGATCTCTCGGTTGGTTGGTTTCATTTACTATAAACAAGTCTTGTGCTTTGTTTCAATACATCAAAGCCCATAGCCAGGCACAGACAGGTAATGTAAAAGGGGGTGAGAAAGTTTACAGTCTTGCTTCATTGTTTCTTTAAGCATCGAGACAACGGTCAGAGGGATCACCCGGAGGTTAAAAGAAGGCTTGGCTGGTTTGGGTTGGTTTTGGGGGGGTTTTTTTGGTTTTGTTGGTTTTTTGGTTTTTTTTTTTTTTTTTTTTTTTTTTTTTTATAAACTGGTTTCTCTTTTGTTCTTTGTCTAGAAACCACATGTAACTTTAGGTCAGAAAAAGGTAAAATGTGGCACTTCTTTAACCAACGTTACCGCTGCCTTGGGGTGACTGGATCAGGCCAAGGTGTAGGTTCCTGTCCCTGCTATGCTAACGCCGGCGATGCTATCCTTCAGGTGAGTACCAGCGGTTTATTTTCTTTTCAAATCTCCATCCACCTGAAGGATGCAGATGGCTGAGGGGGGTATTTTCTCATGACTGACACTGCCAAAAAAAATAAAAAATCACTAGTTTAGCCCTTTAAACATTACAGGGAATCTCTCCCTCCCACAGCATTTTTAGTAAAGCTGCTCAAAAAGTTTTCTTCCTTCTAGCCTTTGCATCTCTACAGGTTTCCCTCTCTCTTTTCATCTTTTTTTTTTTTTTTTTTTTTTTTTTTTTTTTTTTTATCTGCCCTCTTAAAACAACAGGAATGCTGCACTGGCTCTCAGCCAGCCAAGGCTCAGTGAGCAGGGTAAAATTTCAGTTCAGATTTACGGGAAGGTGTTGGGAGTAAAAATCTGGTTTGGTGAGTTTAAGGCAGGGAGTAGTCAAGAGACAACCTTGCTACTGTGAGTGCAGAGAGAAAGGGGGGAGGAGGAAGGGGGGGATTAAAAAAAAAACCAACACCCAGGCTGAGGATGAGAGACCAATTTTTCCCCTGTCCGAGTTTCAGTGCGTGTTCCTGAGCTCCTGCAGCCTTATCGAATCTGTAAGCAGAAAGTCGGGTCTGGGGCTGGAAGAGCTGCGCGGTGCCGGCGAGGAGCTCAGCGTCCCGCTCAGCGCCCTGGAATGTGCGGCTTAGGGCAGGGGCGAGCAGGGGCTTTAGCTTAGCTGGTACTAATTGCAAGTTTTAGTGCGCAAAACCTCTGTTTAAAAAAAAAAAAAAAAAAGAAAAGAAAAAAGAGCCAAGAGAGGGGGTTAAGGCTGGGAGAGCTGTTGCTCCAAGCAGCAGTGTGAGGAGTTGCTCAACTCTCATTTAGCAGGGTGGTAGAAAGGAAAATGCATTAGGTTGCTGCCCCGAAACGTTGCTGTTGCTGCGGATGGTGCTGGGTGCTGAGGCGGGCTCCAGGTAGGTACTGTCGCTTTTCGGTTTGCTCTGCTCTTACTCTGTCCTTACCTGAGGGTTTACTCTTCTGTGATTAGGTTGACAACGTCAGAGGACAGAAGTTTGCTCAGAAAATATATTTTAAAATATTTTTAGAGGGAAAAGGCAAATGGAGAGGACTGCAGAGATTCTCGGTGAAGTTTCGGTGACTCTTTCCAAGTGACGGATTTCTGGTGATTCTGAGGAAAGATGACAGATGAGAGGCTAAAGCAGGTATTAAATAAGGACAGAACGAGAAGTGATCTGCAAATCTGAGTTTTAATTTAAAAGATATATATTTCTCCGTGTCAAAGAAAAACTACACCATGATGTGCCTAGTGTCTTTGGCGGCAATTTTGGAAGGAGTATTTTGTTTGTGTGGCTGTTTCTTCTTTTTCAACATTTAAAATGCTGTGGTTTGCACAGGACGCGGGGCAGTGGCACAAGTGACAGGGAGGTGACAAGAGGGCTCTGAGATAGGCTGCTGTCTGCCAGTCTGTTATAGACATTAGCATAAGAATGGGATCTTATCTGGGAAAAGTTTCTGATGACCGTTTAAAATACATGTGTGGATCAGGAGGTCAAACGTCTCCTGCACTCTGAGGTATGTGTGATTAGATGAGAAATACCAGGGACTTCTAATTCATGTTAAAAGAAATAGCTGATTTGGGGGGGGGGGGGGGTGGTGTTTGTTTTTTGTTTTAGAGGGAAAGCTACACAGCTCACTTCTTCTTAGCAATTTAAAATAAATTTTTGAGCTAAAGCTAAAGTACCATACTAGTTAAAGATGGGCTGGGACCTAACAAGTCGCGAAATCCCTCCTAAATGTTATCAGATCAGCTGGGCTGACCTGGCAGAGGGCAGGAGCGTAAGACCAGGCTGAAATGAGCCGCCCGAGGCTAACACAAATTGAATATTGGTGCCTTTATGCACCTCCTAGACTTTGCAAATGATAATTTGGACAAGCCTGCAATTATTCTTTACCAGTTGAGCCGAGTTCACATGATGCGAGAGGGGGAACTTAGGCGTCTTTCGCAACCGAGGAGGCAGCGAGCGGCCGGGCGCAGGCTGGCTGCCAGCGGGATTGCCGGTGGGCTGCGCGCCCGGCCCGGCGTGCCACAGGTGCCGGGCTGCGGGGGCGAGAGGTCGCCCACGGTGTTAAGCGGAGCCTGGTATACAGCTGGAAAACTGGAAGGCAACGCGCGCTCTTGGAGAGGAAACGGAGATAACGCCGGGAATGCGACGCTGTTTGGTGTCCGGCAGGCTCATGGCACAATTGTTAAAGGTTAACAAACTGCTGTCTGGGAGATAAATGAAGATACAAACACTTCTCTTGGGCGTTCGTTCTCCCTCCTTCTCTCCCCGCTCCCCTGCATGTTCCCGTCCCAGGAGAGGTTTTTCTCCTGGCTGGTTTTAAAACCGTGCACCCCGCTGGGAGCTGATGGCAAGTGTTCCCACCTTGCCTCCCTGCCCGGGGAGACCCCGGCTCCCTCCCCTGCTTTCAGGTACCAACATCTTCTGAGACACGGGCTCCGGGCCCTAGGTGTTATTAGGGAAATATTTAGAGTTGGCTGGCATGTAAACACAATTGCTAATCGTTTCTGTGTGTCCCCGCAGCAGCACAGGATGCGAAATCTTCATTTGAAGTTTTAGGAAGTAAAGGAATGTGCTGCCTTCCATACACCAGATTAAAAAGAAAAAAAAAAGTTGAAAACCTTGGAATAAAAGTATTTAATATAAGCAGCGGAGAGGGCAGAGCCTTCTGGGAATAATGTTTCAATGGCAGTTTGGTCTGAAGCCTTGACCCTGCGTGGCCTGTGTGTGGCTGGCTTTGGCAGGGCTCTCCCCGGCACCAGGGTCTGCTTTTGGTGCTGCTCGCTTCCTTTGCCACCGCTCTGTGAAATGATACACCCTCTTCTGCAAAAGCTGTGAGAGCATCTGACAGAAGGCAGAGGGGGTTGCTTTTGCTTGTTGGGATATTTTTTCCCCACTGTCAGCTGTTTCCCCCTGTGAAAATTAAGACCACTTGGGTAAAAAGCTGGAAACAATGCTTTTTTGGTAGCTGGTTAAAAATATTTAATCCCAGCAACATAGATGCTGATTCATATTTCTACCATCATAGATTTATTACTGGCTCTGACAACCAGTGAAATTTATTTTTACGGTTTTAAGTGTATACTGAAGTCCTGTTCATGGGGTTGACAATGACATATTCAAAATTTATTAATATCCTATTTTTTTTAAAGAGCATCTAGAGAAGAAGATCCAGGAGTTACTCTGGAGTGGGCATACAAGCACCTGTTGGTTTACCATAGGAGGCCAGAGCACTATTAGAGTGACAAACTCCAGCAAATGTTATACTACACTGATAGGTCAAGTATTAACATAATCTTGACTTTTCCATTCAAACCACTAGCCCTGATCAGCTGTGCGTGGTTTCCCAAATCAACATTGCTCTGATTTATTGAGAAATTTAATAGGGGAAAATATGTGCTCTTTGTGAAGAAACATTGCCAGATCCTGTTCCTATTGAAAATAAGAAATCAATGACTTGGAGGAATATAACGATCAGGTGTGCTTGGTAGCAAGGAAGCAAATCTGCCTATGAAGAGACTACTGCCATGCCTGGTGTATGGGTGTAGGTAGTTGCCTCCCTCATCAGATAGCTGAGATCTCCAAATTACTGATGTCCTAAACTGACAAATCCTTCCTTATATTGTAGTTGAGTCACTTTGAAATTTGTCTCATATGGGGATTTTGAGGTGCAGTTTTGAAGGTTTCTGTGAACAGAATATTTTTGCATGCTGCTTTAGCAGAAGGAAGGACTCTGACCTTTACTTTTCCAGTAAGATGCCTAAAATAATATTTCTTTCTGCTGTTGTAATTTTTTGTTTCAATAAAATGCTTCTGGGTATACCTAGCTTTTGCCAAGATCGGGAACATCTTCTCAGTAGCCTTGCTGAGACAATGCAGGCTTTGTATGGCTACGGCTGTTCAGGTTTTGGTGACACAGTAAACTCAACAGAGCAAAGCAACTTCTTAGTAACTGCAAAGCTGGCTACCTCGTATTTGAGGGCATTTTTGTCCTTTCCAGTATTTCATTTGCCATGATCACAAGCAAACTTTCATCTGAAATGGAGAGGGGTTATTTATACTGTTTTAAGTGTATGCTTTAAAAAATATATGTAGAGTCTGGATGTTATCTTTTACCTAGCTTGACCATAAAGCTGAGACTAAAACAGCATAGATGGGCTTATTTGGCACGAGATGGGAAGACACTAGAAATGCATGAGAATCCTCTACCAAGAATCATGATACAAAAGTAACTTTCAGCTATTTCCAAAGTGGACATGGCTTAACCAACCACTAACAACCGAAATCCTCTCTGTCCTATTCACCAATGCTAGGGCCATTGGGAGTTTTACTCTGGAGAAACACCACCCCAAGTGATGTAGCTCAGGATTTGTATTTGTGTTTTGGCCTGTTCAGTAGCCAGTGGATGCACTTGAGTTCTACCTTTGAAATAAACTCAAATACTGCCTCTGCATTTCTGTCTTTTATCAGAGAAACTTAGTAAGCTCCACCACAACTCAGGGTGTAGGTTTAGCCTCAGCAAGTTGAGTTCTCGATAATGTTAAAGATGTCATTAATTATTGCACTGTCATAGACCCGGGATTCCTGACCGGGGTGTTGCTGCTGTGTGTACCTGCTCCGCAGGCGGAGTGGAAGGCCTGTCACTGCCATGCGGGGTTTATGCATTAAATAACTGGCGAGAGGCAAGAGATGGGTTAGACACAGGGTGGAGCATGAAATGGTGAGAGGGTTCAGCTGGGTACAGAGCAGGCACAGCATGCTGGCAGCCTGGCTGCTGTTGCACTGTTTCAGCAGCAAGGGAGAGGTTTTTAGAAGGAATTTAGGAGAGATGAGCAAAGTTTCTCAGCAGTTGTGACCAGGGAGGTACTCCCAGGGAGGAATTACGAGGGAAAATAGAAAAGATACTTGATGAGAAGTATAAATGGGGTTCAAAAGCTCCAAAAGGCACCCATTCATCACTCAGCTCTGCCTGCCTGCGCAAGCGCTGTGTGTAAGGACACCTTATATTTTATTTGTTAGGGAATGGAGAGCTGGTCAAGAGAAGCACCAAAATGCACACGGGAAGCATCAGGCTATGAAAATGACCCTTGTATTTGCATTTGGAAGATGAAACAGTGGAACAAGATTGCAATTACAAAAGCAGAGAAAAGGATGTCACCATGACTGAGCTAATGTGAGGGTGAGACCCTGGAGAAGTGTTTTAGCTACAAGGGAAGATAGAATAGGCAATGTCTTAGATGTGTAAGCAGAAGGCATCAACAGATCTTAGCTGTACCTTGAAAGCAAGGCTGCCCAAATAAAAACGGTGCCCTGCCTGCAAACAGAGCTGTAACTGTCACTGAGGAAAGAAGAGAAAAGAGATTATGGGTATCCCTTGAGAATGGGGTATTAGGGACTCTGCTTTATCCACGTTGAGCTGGAAACAATGGCTAAGTTTTCAGCAGACAGCCTTTCAGAAGACAGCAGAAAAAGTGGGTGAGATATTGATGAAAAAGCTGGGTTGGATATTGATGGGGAAGCAAACTGAAGGAAATTGAATTATAGGGAGAAACTGCAATTGAACTTGGTAGAAAGACAAGGGTTAAAAGCAAAAGAGAACTCATCAGGGTTGATGGAGTGGAAATCACAGAAGGGCTGAGTGGTGAGACATAATGGGGGAGGCTAATGGATGGTGCTGAATGAGACCACTTGATGGTTAGTGCAGGGGAAATTCAGCAGTAGAGAGCCTGGAGTCTGAGCAGTGCATGCCAAATAAGTGGTCCTTTTTTATGAGTAAAAGAAAAGGACCAGGGCAGCAGAGGAAGGGAATAGGTGAGGTGGACACAGCATGATGAGGGGATGATACGGGTCATCAGCATAAATCAGCAACAGTGAGAAGAGGAAAATGGAGAATCAAAACCGGAGGAGGAAGGTGGTGGACTTGGGTGAAGGGGAGGTGTCTGCCCAGCAGGGAAAGGAGTGAATAAGAGAGGGATCCTTGCAAAGAGAAGGAGGAAGAAGAGAAAAGATCAACCCACTGAATACAGTCTGATCCCAGTTAGGGAAAATCTGAGACAGAGATGGTTCATTAGGGTTTGAAAGCCTTGCTGCTGAAGTCGCAAGGTTTCAGGACCTAGAGGGAGGGAGGGAGGGAGGTATGAAGACACTGTGGCTAACAGGTCTTTAAAGCTGTAGTGTGTGATGGAGTGAGAAATAGAGGCTATGAGGACTGGGCAGGCAGCACACGGGGTGCGCCTGCAGGAGCTCTCAGGGCTGGGGAGAGAGGAAGAACCAGAGCTGGGAAGAAAGACACCAAAGGCAAGGAGGGAAGATAGTCAAACACAAACGTGCATGCAGGGACATGTTTTTACAGCAAAAGAGCACGTTCAGCTCACCTTAATAAAATATTCACATTATTAACATGACTTTAGGCCATGTCCACGTCATGTGCCTGCTTTTGGCAGTAAAATTTCTGTTGGCTGTGGACGCTGTAATTTCACCAGAGTTCATATGCTGGTACCCACATCCTAATGTGAGGGCTACTTCTCACAGAGAGCATTTCACTGTCATTAGTATTCCCATTAAAGATAGCACTAATAAGGTGCCTGAAGCTCACAGGAGCATAGTCACAGGTATAGCTGCAAGCAGAGATAGATTTCATGGGTGGATGTATTCAGACTTTTGGGATTGCAGTACAATCTGTGGCTTTTGAAGTTTGACTCTGTCCTTGGCTTCTTGGCCTCACGAAGTGGGCAAGAAGAGGCCCACCTTTATCTGACTTGCTGAATGCACACGTTTAGTGGATGGGAAGCTGGAGGCACTTCAGATTGGATCAAGGAGATCTGAACGTGCCTATTGTTGCTGCTGTGTGTGTCTTACTCAGTGTTTATGAAGTAAACAGGATGAGGAAATGATGCTGACAAGGTTGTCTGCTCACCCTGAGCACCCGGGCCCAGGGCAGCTGCAGACGTACCCAGCCATGCTGCACAACCCCAGGGCCCAGGAGCAAGCTTCAACCAGGCCACAGTTGTCCTGCAAGGAAGGGGGGGGGAAGTGATTTTCATGGAAGCTAATTGTACTGAGCAATAATAAACAAAAAGTCTTCTACGTGCGTCTTCCGCACACTGAAGTCCCAAGTCTCGTCTTACATGTGTGAGTCACAGGTCAGACTGTACATGTGCAGAATAAATCTTCCCAAGCACCACAGGGGTGACAAGGGGTGTCTGGCACACTGGGAGGGTGCTCTGCCTCCTGTGGTGCGTGATCGGTGGGAACGCAGTCTGAGACGGGCAGCGGCTCCTGAACACATCTGTGGCTGCTCTGCTCCTCACTGCCTTGTGAGTGCCAGCCTGCAGCTCCTGGAGCCCATCCTGATATTGAAAGGTCTTTCCTCTGACCTCTGTTTTACCATGGGTGTTTGCAGGTCTTTATCTGAGATGCTGAGAAGATCAGAGACCATGTCTTTTGATGTTCAATTTTTATTTCTCTTGAAAATTCAGTTTTTCTGCAAGTATTCATCTGCAAGCTTACATTCCTGGTAAGCAGCAAGACAGACTGACAAACAATTTTAGTTTTTACTGTCTGCTGACCTTATAAGTCTAAGTAAGAAAATTCCTGTTGAAATTCCTGTGCAAATTCCTGGCCATTCCCATGGCCACCTGCCTCAGGAAAGTTTATCAGCTCACTGTCTGGTTGATATATAGGGCACTGTATAAAACCTCTAACTCTGAGGGATGTGGAATGAACTGCCGGAAGCCCTGAGTAAATGCAGTTAAGTATTGCTTGAACTGGAGGCACTGGTGGCCTTGGCTGTTGGCTTTCTCATCAGAATGGGAAAAGCCCAGGGGAAATGGCTCTTTTGCTCACAAAGGAGTTCCAGGGCTTTTTTCCCCTCTAGCTACAACATTACCTGGAGTTTTAACTGTGGCTTTTTGATTCCTGTCACCTCCCAAAGCTGGGTCTGTGGCACTATGCTAGCGGGAAGAGAGGCAGCGTTAAAACACGGCAGGGATTTGAGAGGTGTGTTACCTGCGATCCTGCTAGCCCCTGGGCCGTAAGGTCGGTGCGAGCAGGCTGTTGGCACTGTTGTGGTGTCCATCCCATTGGTAAAGCAACACAGCGGAGGGCTCAGCCTCTCCAATCCGCCTCAGCTTGTGGCTTTACTGAGGAGGCTGAAATCTGAGCCAGATCCTGGCATTTCCATCTGTAGAGCTCTGAGCTTTAAAGAAAAAAAAAAAAAGAGAGAGAAAGGAAAAGTATGTTATTTATATTAATATATAAATGTTTACTTTTTTATTTTATATATTTATATGTTATTGCACTCCTTGTGCAAATAGTAGCCTTTCTTCTATGCTGGTATCAGTGATCACTGACTTCAGCGAAGTCAATAAAAGTGCTCTGTACCTGTATAGGTGCAGAGAACAAAGCTTTGCTAAGTTTAACTTTGCACCTGTTTGGGGAATACCTTGCTGCTTCTAAACAGATGCAGGCTTCTCTGTATATGCACAGCAGGAATCATCACAAATCGGTCTCAGTGCTGGATTTTTAATTACCAAAGCACTGTCAGTCAGCTACCAGTGTTTAGTTACCATCTTTGTCTCTGCTTTAGGGGGATGATCTTGAGAGGATTATTTTCCCTCACTGTGCTATAGTTTCCCCACCAAGAGATTAGAAATATGTATTTTTTTTCCCTCTCCTCTTGTGAAACACTATAAATGCACTCTTGAGGAGTGCCACAGGAGACAGGCTGTTAAAGAACATACTGTGGATATACAAGAGGTGATAGGGATGCACCTGCTTCTAGCATGAAGCATCTCTCCCTCATATTTTCCAGTAGACACAACAGTTTTTTTGAAATAAATAAGTTGTGTAAAAAAAAAAAATACAGGGTCTCCAAAGAAAATGAAAGCGAAACTGCCGACAGTGCAAGCTACTTACCTGTGGGCAGTGTAATAAACTTAGTTTTATGAAAAATGCCATGTATCTGTACGCCTAGAAGGTTAGATTTGCAATAAAGCGTCATACTGGTAATAGTGAAAATCAGTTAAAGACCACAGCTCTCCATGAATGCTGCAGGTACTCAAGGCACAGGGGATTTGTAAGCAGGTGTGTAAGTTTATAGTATCTTTGGACACACCTTCGTGTTTTTAATACATAGGCAACTGTATGTTCTTTTTTTTTCCTTGTACTCCATGTACAGTTTGGGAGCTGTAATCGTGCTGCCACAGGGCAGATACAAGGCTATCTGTCCCCATGCGTGGTCATGCCCTAGGAGTACCCACAAATGGGTTGGACAAACCCTTTCCAGAGCTAAAGCTGGTGCAAAGAGCATTAGATAAGCTTGCTAGTCATTGTTGTGCAAGTTTCTTTCTGAGTTCTGGGTTCAAAACAAAACTTGGCCAAAACCACAGGATCGAAACTCCTCCGTGGCCAGACTCCATCCATGTGGTGCGATACGGCAGTCAGCACGCAGTGCCTACTGCTGACTCACTGCTTCTCCATCGTGTGATGTCTGCCTTCACCTTCCGGCACGGGTGCCAGTTTCTGGGGCCTCTACACTGTCTGCTTGCTCTGCCTGTGCCCGTTGGTGAGTTTGGGTCTGTGGCTGGGGAAACTGGAGCAGGATGCATGTTTGCAAGGATGCAGAGTGAGGGGTTGCCGAGCAAGGGGTCTGTGGAGCACCAGGGCATATGCCAGCTGGTTCAGAGGACTACATAGCTGGATGCAGAAATGCTGGTACCATGGAAAAGGAGAAGGGATGAACCCCCTCCCTGCCAATGTTGGGAGCTCTGAATGACATGCAAGGTGAAGGAACCAGGCTTTCATTTTCACTGCGTTTCTACATTGTTCAAATCTGGGTTTCAGCCACGATGCCAAAATGTGGGAAGGGCTTAGCTTCTGCCTTACCTCTGACAAGGTGGCACTGCCTCTGCGTCTCCTAAAAGAAGCACTGTAAACATGAACAATGTGAGATGAACAGCATTTTATTGCTCCTTCTACGGATCCACACCATTTCTATCACATTTCCTCTTCATCTAATCTTATCTGTTTCATGTTGCAATCCTTGCTCTGCTTCCCTATTTCCAAATCAAAGCACAATCTTTCTGCAAAAAATCTGAAAGCTGCCTCCATTTTGAAATGCAGCCTGTTTTAAACAAAGAACATCAGTTGGTTGTTAACTCATCGGTTTGTTAATCCTTACCTGGAAAGTAACCGATGCCAAAATCATTGCATTCTTAAAGCTCTTGCAAATGTCAATCACTATAAAATAAACGTTTCTTATGAGTTCACACATGCTATTTATTGTATGTATATGTGCAATAGGGTGTAGAACAAGCCAGGCAAGAAGCAAAAAGTGTATGAATGACTGGTTTTGCAGGAAAGGGACCAGTGTAAAGCTTAGGAAACCTGGGTTCATGTCCCTGCCCTGCCACAGAAAATAGCACGGACAAGTTAACGACAGTACGGTCAAGTGGGTTGTTTCTGATTGCTGTGGATATCTGTTTTGTGGTTACTGGTCTCTGCTGGTATAACTGAACGTCCCATCGGGTTGTGAGGTCTTGCCGATCTTCGGGGAGCTGTGGCAAATCTCAGGGCTTTTTCTGTGTCTTTGGCTTATGCCTGCATTTTGATAGGGTTGGGCAGTTGTGCTGCAAGAGCCCTGGGGAGGGATCAGGGAAGGTGCTGATCAGCTGGACACCTGACCCAAACCTCTGGGCTCCCCTTCCTACACTGTCCTCAGCAGCCCCACAGCCCTGGGGCAAGGGAGCCTTTGGGAACTGCTGCTGGTGTTGCGTAGGTCTTTGTAATCACCAGTGGCGCAATCCATCAAGGGAGGCTGGGGAAGTGCCCAGCAGGTTGCGTTTTGTGCCCCAGTTGGGCCCCTGTGAAGTGAGAATGAAGTTCTGCTGCCAGCACAGGTGAGCAGTGCTTGCTGTGATACCCCAGGGCCAGGGGAGATCCAGGAGCCCCCAGGGTGCTGGTTGTGACAAGTCCCAGGTTTCTGCTTCGGATCACTGCTTTCGGAAAAGCAGTTTGAAATGCACTGCTAAAAGGCTTTAGTATTAATTAATAGAACTGTTGTAGCGCACTCTGGATAAACCTGTGCATGCAATATAACCTACAAAGATCTGGGACTGTAACTGTTCCACGTGCATGAAACTTTGCATCCAAAAGTTCCCATTGTACAAGCAGGTGAAAAAGGAAGAAGACAGAGGCAGGTCTGGTTAATAAGGATGCCCTGCATTTTCTAGTAGGAGACTATTTCCATTTGCTCGTAATTTTGCAAAGCTTTAAGTCCCTGGATTGAAACATCGCATGGCAAAATGTCCACCTGAGGCACATGAATTGTTCAGCATTTACCTGGCTAGAGGCCTGAGAGTTGCTTAACCTAAAATAATTCAACTGTTTCTGAAAATCAAAGTTAGAGAATTTGCTTTTTTTGTGACCTCTTCCTAGGGCAATGGTTTGACCTTTAGCAGGGAAGTGGCTTTTCCACAGAGGTATCCAGCTGTAAGCAGGATATAAACCTTTGAAAATCACAGTTTCCATGTGTTTAGTGGAAACTTCAACTTTTAACATCCAAGTCCCAGAAACGACTGTTCACACTGCATATGCTCCAGTCTGAGCAAGACTTTCGTTGCAGGTCTGGTATGAGGCTGCTAGGTTCCAGAACAGTATATGGGGCATCTAAAGGTAAAGGAAGCAAAAAAACAGGTACTGGGGCTTGGGGCTGTGAAGGGCAGGTTGGATCTAGGAGCAAGGGAAGAGAAGAGAGAGAAGAGGGACAAGAAAGTAGGAGAGGTAAGACAACTGTCTGCCTGGAAAAGCTGATGGGGAGTCAGAAGGCTGATGGAAGGAGGGATTTAAGGGGATAACTCAAATGGAAAAGATTGAGAACTGGTGGCTGCACAGGGAGACAGCACTGTTGGGAGCAGGGTCTGACATGGGGGGGCTGCAAACAGAGCCAGCCAGGTAGGGGAACTTGGGGTGAGAGATAATGCCCAGAGGGAGGTAATGGTGTGAGCGGGGGCACAGGTATCCTACAAGGGCAGGAGGAGGAGATGGAGCAGGTCATCCAAGGAGCTTGGATGGAGCCTGAGCTGGAGCGCTTGGGGATGTAAATCCAGAATCCGGGGCTTTTTCTAGCACCACCTTTCCCTTGGAAAGCTAGAAGGAGCCCCTCACTCCTGCCTCTTCCCTCTTTCGCTGCTGCTGCCAGCAAATGCCAGGCTGGGCTGCTGCCCTGCCTCTGTGATTTACTCAGTAACTTCATGGAGCAGAACTCCATGCAGTAAATCTCATGTGCTGCCCCTCCGGGTGACACACACATCAGTAGGATGCCACATGATGGAACTTGGGGTTGGATTTCAGTTTGCATCCAAAAAAAATACATACAAGCTTAGGAAACAGTGCACAGATACATCCTACTCAGAAAAAATATGAAGTGTGTAATTCAGATAGTGCCAGATTTGTAGCCTGCACAATCCTAATTTGTCTTCTGGTACGTATTATTATAGGATGATCCTGGTTTTTTGACACATTCAGTACTGTTGAGGTTTTTTTGTAGGATCCTTGCCATATACCATGTATGAAAAGGAGGGTGGTCAGTGAGCAATTTACTTTAAATATTTAGATTTCTTCGCTCCTGCTGTTCAGGACGTAAATGGTTCATGATCTTGCGTTGCTTTGCTCTGAAGAGAGATTTTTTACTCTTTGGCTTTTTAATGGTGTTCATCTCTATAGCATTGAAATACAAACAGCAATGAGATAATCTGCACAACAACCTTTTGGTGTTTATTTACTAAAAAAATAGGGACACAATATAAATTAAGACGTTTACCATAGTTTTGACTCTACAGTTTAGGGTGCCAGCGCCAGGCACAGGTGAACTTTTTTAGTTAAAGGTCATCTTCACTGAAAAATGTGCTTAAGGGTTAACAAGCTGTGCCTATAGATTTATGTCAAGCTAAGAGGTTATTTTGGGTGATCAGAAATAAACATATGCAAATACATTGAAGTGTTATTTCCACATTTTTGAAATAATGCAACCACTTCTTTTGCTTTGGAATGACATTTCATTTAAAAATTTGATCAAATTTAACAATAAAAATGGGGTAGAGAACTCAGAAATGAAATGTTTGCCTTGGGGCAAAATAAATTGCTGCTTTTTTTTCTTTTTTACACTTCAGCTAGCAGTATGAGTCAGTCACACTGCTTGCCTTATGACTCTATTTTCCGGAAAACTTAGTTTTGCTTAAGATCCACATTTTCAAAGTGCATTTCCCAGTGAGTTCATTTGCAACTCTTAAGTGCTCTTTGCTTCTGCAAGCAAATTGCAGACCAGAAAATGTTCCCACCCCAAAATAAGGAACATGCAGTTGGTAACCATCTGTACAAAGCTTGGTTTAAATGACTTGGCCAGTGATACAGAAGATCCACGTGCAGAGCGAGGACAGAAAGCAGTAATCAAGAGCCTATTTATCTGCCTTAGCTACAAGTTCTCTTTTCTTGCAGTGGATCAGGCAACACATCCCCTCCGACATCTCTGGGAGAGTGGTGGGGGCAGCAACCACCATCAGTGCCCAAACCTAGCTTCTCTGCTGGAGCAGGACCACCCTCTGCACCAGACGATGAATGAAGGAGGCCACCATCTCCCATGAGGGTCTAGGGCAGTGCATGATCCAATTTGCAGCACCCAGCTTCCAAATACTGGGTGCTCCAGGGGACCTCTGACCCTTTGCACATTGCAGTGCGCTCTCTCTCATGCGCAAGTCTGCAGCATCCTTCCAGACCCAGGCTGGCACCTTCGCCTTGTGAAACACAGGGTTGAGGGCAGTGGTACTGCTTGTCAGGATGGAAGGAACCCGGGGAAAGCACCGTGACGCTTCAGTCCCTTCTAGACTGGAGAGGCTGTGTTGGGGTGCGTGCCCGGGAACAAGCAGCTGGGGTGGGATGGCACCAGCCCCCTGCCACTGCATGGCCGGGGAGCTGCAGGACTGGGAGGAGAAAACACAAGAAGAGACATCCTCGCCACCAACAGCTGAATAGGTTTGGGGCTGGGAGGAGGGAATCCCGGGATGTTGTGTCTGCGCCATGGCCATTTCTGTGTTTTATCACATCTCTGCACATCTGTAGGAGGTAGGAGCAAACATCAGCCTCTCATGAGTGAGAGTCACCCAAGCTCTGAATTGTGCTGGTTTAGGGGCTGGTTTCAGGGTGGTTCTGGATGCAGTGATCCCACACGCAATCCTGCTGGCAGGCTGGAGAACTGGTGAGCCCAGCCCAGCAGGGCAGATGGCCAGTATCTTGCAGGGGTAGCATCTCACTCACACCGTTACAGCTGGAAAAAAAGCCTGTGGAAAAGATAAATGAGGCTGGTGTCCTTAGCATGATAAGAAAAGATAGGAAGATAAAGAAGGAAGAGATTACAGAAGACAAACAGTGAGGAGAGTGCCGAGGACTGGGATATTGCCTTTGCTAGGTTTCCTAGTGTTAGACATTTCCTCACTTAGGGAATACATCCAGCATGGCTCTGACCACCACATTACACATCTTCTAGAGATCTGTTTAACAAAAGTGGTTTGCAAAAGCAGGAGTAAAATGTAGCAATCCACACTGTGCTGCTAGGGTGTTCGGCTCTCCTTTTCCTGGTGTATGATAACTGCAAATGATAATTACCTGAAATTAAGCTGTTTTCAGGTGAGGTTTGTACTTTGCCTTCAGCCAGGCTACTGCTGAGCCACAGCTGTGCAGGAGGCTGCTTCCCCTCTCCTAGAGGCATCCCCAAAGCCTCAGTCACTTGAAAGATGCAAGGATCAGAGCCTGAATGCATTAAATGCCCCAGGCAGAGTGACCTGGCAAAGATTCAGTTCTTTCAATGCATTGTTCTGAGGCAGAAGCAGACAAATGAAAGATGCACATTGCACTGCAGACACTGAAGGGAAAAGCAGCCCCTGGTCAACCAGCTTGAAATCCAGAGTCAGAAACAAAGCACACAGAGTAACCTCCCTCACAAATAGCAAACAGCTGAAGATAGATTTAGATTAGATATTGGGAAGAGATTCTTCACAATGAGGTTGATGAGGCACTGGAACAGGTTTCCCAGAGAGGTTGTGAATGCCCCCTCCCTGAGAGTGTTCAAGGCCAGGTTGGATGAGGCTTTGGGCAACCTGGTCTGGTGGAGGGTGTCCCTGCCCATGGCAGGGGGGTTGGAACTAGGTGATCTTTGAGCTCCCTTCCAACCCAAACCATTCTATGATTTTGTGATATCATTCTATGAAACCTACTGTCCTGAGTGGGCTGAAACACAGCAGATCATGCTGCAGCCTTCATTGAGCAAGCTCGAGTTGTGAACATGCTTATGAAAACTAGTGGGTGGATGATTCACAAACAGAGAAAAGGACCGAAAAAAAAAAAAAAGCAGAAGAGTTTGCACCCCTTTAAATAGGGGACACAGCATTTAAAGTCTTCACCTAACCAAGCGTGGTAGCGGTATGTTCCCTTTCATGCACCTGTGCCCATGCTCATCGGCTCTTTCTCTGTTCTGCAAGGTCACTGGCTTTGGGGTGGACCTGCAATGCATGACGACAGCTTTATAACACATGATGGTAACTTTTAAAAACTGCAAGACTGTCGTTACCATTTCATGTCTGTCTATTCTTCTGTTCATTTAATGGGATGTTCATAGAGAATGCAAGCCACCTTCTTTTCATCTTCAAAGCTTTGGTCAGGTCTGCAGTGCAAGCGTTGACTGGCCCAGCTGTGTTGGCCAGATCATATTTAATTCTTTCTTCTCCCTGTGCTTCCCCCCTGCTTTCCCCCACTGACAAAACTAGGGGTCATACCCAACCACCTTACCAGGAAAAGCTCCACATCTGCTGGCCAGATTTTTCCCATATAGGCTGTATGTACCGTGTGCTGGTACAACATACAGGGAAAACACAGCCTGAATTTTGTGTTAGCCACTGCAGCCTGCACTAGTGACCATCCAGCTGCAGCTCACAGCTGCCTCAGCTGTGTAATGGTGGCAAGGAGAGCCTGTGTCTGCACTGGTTATGCCTAATTTCTTGGAATTGGTGAAAATCAGCACGTGGTTATCTGGCTTTCAAAGCTGAATTGGCATCAACCCCCTTGGAAATAACATGTATTATTCTTGTTGTACTTGAGCGGGTTTTTTTCCTTTGTATTCTCTCTCTATTCGGAATTTCATTTAATATTCTTTCTCTCCCTCTGTTTTGGTTACTCTGTGTCTTAGTGCTTAGAGATTTCCTGCCTGTATATTGAAAGTTTTTAATGAAGAATTTCAGCAACACTCAGAGTTACCAGCAAAAGCCCTCTGCAGATTTTGACAGAAGAAGGAGTTATATGAAATTACTTCTAATCTCTTTATCCTTGTCACACCACTCTGCTATGCAGTAATACACCAAAGAATTTCCAGAAAGCAAAGGTTGGCGACTTACAATACCTACCAACTTGGTTGAAAAAAAAAATAATAAAGGAATTGGGAGGTGAATGCAATCTGCCACTGTGTTAGCTGGGGGACAAAAGAGGAGAAGAGTGTAGAGAGAAGGCTGGCAAAAGTAAATGCTTTCTCAGGTTAAATTTAAAAAAAAAAAAAAAAAACAACCAAAAAACCAGAAAAACCCTTGAGGCCAAGCAAGCCGTTACCATCAAAAGTTTAGATCATGTTCTGAAAGTTAAAAAATGAGACGTTTTGGTTAACTTTATCATGGCAGCTATCAATGGCACATTGTTAATTCCTGTTAGAGTGGCAAAGCTGCAAAACAAATAACAGTATGTCCTTGAGTGCACCGGTTCTGTGCCTGACAGGTTTTCATTTTTCACCCCGTTGCATAATGCTGGCATCCACATATGACACGTAGCATATGAAACTTTCTGGGTAGGGCTTAGGGCTTGATCCTGCCTCCATTCAAGTCAAGGGCAATACTCTTCCAGTTCTCAAAAGAGGCAAGGTCATGGCGTGCACTAGAGCCGACTGCAGCCTGACTAGGGAGCCAGGCAGCAGGATTTTAGAGTAGGTCAGCTGTCTCCCACTCCAGTCCAATCCTACATGCACTTGTGCAAGGACTTACCTTTTGAAATCCCATGGCAACTAATGGCTTTCACCACTTGCCTGGTGTTTTCTCAGATTTATTTCCTTAAAAGAAGAAAAAAAAAAAAAAGGAAAAAGAAACCCTAGCTATTATTTCCTCCTGAGCTACACAAACACAGAAAACAATATATTGATTTTCTTGTACTCTGTGTTTGTCAGTCTTAGCCAAGCATTGTGTGTAGGTGTTATGTGATTTAAAAAAATAAGATGAAATGTGGGTGGGACTGAAAATGCAGTTGCTATTATTCATCTATTTATGCCATCATACACGTGTGATCAGGCTGTGATCTTGTGCAGCAGCCTAGGAACCTACGGATTGCTTGAATCATCCTTCTGTAAAAGGGCCAGAGATGTGTTATTTAATCCTTCTACTAGATCAGCAAGATCTGTATATACTAAATTTGTATTTTATACCTACAGCCAGTATCTGCCCACACATGTGATGAAACATCAGCGTAGAAATCCATACCTGTACTTTTTTTTTCCTTACAATATGCAAACTCATCAGGATTCCAGCTGGGGAAAAAAAATTGTGTAAATACCACAATTACCAAAACGTAAAGATCTTGTAAAAATAAAACTACTTGTAAGTTTGGGTCAAGTTTGCAAAATGATCTGATCTGTGTAAAATAAAAATTCCAAGGGAAATATTTTTGCTTTTTAATTTGGAGCATCTTATGTGGAAATTGTAAGAAATTTTAAAGAAGCACCACAGAAAAAAAAATCAAATTGAAGTTTATTTTTTTTATTTTGTCAAGAAAGGAGGGAGAAAAGAATCTGTGTTATTGTTGTTTCCAGAGTCAATTTGTGATAGAAAGAAAAAAGATTGTTTACACACCTCTACTTTTGATACTTTCACCTTCCCAGAAGGAATAAAGACGTGGCACTGGCACTTGATGGCCAAGCCATCCTCAGCTGGTTTGAGTAGTAAGTTTTTACATAAGCGTTTAATCCTGAATGCTCTTTCAGGTCCGTGGAAACGTACCTTTGACATATGCAGACCATCCAAAAATATTAGTTATAGATCCCTTATCGCGTTTTTGCAGGCTCAACCACATTCCTGCTTCCACAGAGAGCAGTTCTTCTAGCTGCAGGCAGTACAAACTTGTTGCAGTACTAATTATTTGATCATCTTCCTCAATATTTCCAGATGCAAAAGATTTCTTTATTTTGGTTGTTAAAGAAGGAGCTTGGTTTTCTATCTCTGTTGCCCATTACCTACATCTCTGCTAGTAAATTAAACGTGCCCAGAATTGTTCCCTGGCACAGAGACTGATTGCCTCCAGAGGTGGATGCTGTCTCGCCCGCCAAAACCAAATGGCTGCACCCAAACTGTGTGTTAGGAAGGATCCAGAGATCATCCTAAACCCTGGCCTGCTCCTGGCAGAGCAGTATTTGCCCTCTCGTTTGGGCGACTGGTATTTAAACGACATGGGCCCAAAGTGTGTCGGGGGCTGTTCTGACCCTTGAAGGGTACAAGCAGTTTCCAGTGCCCAGAAACACTCGCTGGCATCATTTAACTTAATTTACTTCTATAGAGGTAGTTCTTACATCTTCCCCTTCCTTATTGGCACTGATCGGCACAACAGCCTTCTTTTAGAGGCTCCAAAGTCAGGTGTATACTTATTATGTCCTGAAGCAAAGTATTTACCTTCAAATAAAAGTATAATTAGTGCTACCAGCATTAGCAAGCGTTCTAGAATGAGGCTGGTAGGGGAGAACAGAGCCATCAAGATAAAACCCTGCGGTACGTGGGATGTCTGCCCAGGAAGACGCAGCATAACAAGGGAAAATGACAGGTAGCAGCCGATGCTGATGGCGAGGGCTGCTGGTTGCTGTCGAACCGAACAGTCTCGCTGGGAATAAAGTCAAGAATTTCTGAGCAGGCATAAGACAAGAGTGTGTTTTCAGAGGGGGAGGAGGAGTTTGGAGGCTCTAATGGTCTATTTTTGGTGGGTTTTTTGGTGGGGAGGAAACATTTGTTCAGCACAAATATGCTGTGGATCTAAATTCCATTTTCCTTAATCTTTCCTTATTGGGGATGCTATTGCAAGCGGTTCCTTATTGGAGGAAGAAAACAGTTTCCCATGGATATGCAAAAGAAGCCAATTCTTTATAACTGAGATCCCAGTGGAAGGGCAGGGTGGAAAGTCACTGAGAGCCACTGACTTCCTGGCTGGTCAGTACGAGAGGACTTGGCCGCTTTCTCAGTTTAGTAGCAGACAATCCTTCTGATGAAAGTTTGGAGTTACATTGTCCTTAGCCAGCTTTTGGTGCTATTTGTATATACCTGTGTAGCCAATGGGCTAAGGTAGTAAACCTACAGAATAATAGAAAATACCTACATTTCATTTACAAGAATACTGGAGATCAAACAATTTTAATTAAAGCTGGTTTTGCCTTCTGTATGTCGAACAAAGTCTTCCCCTGTTATATGGTAATACTGAATTCAAGGGAGATACTTTTTTCTATGGAATATACCTGATTTAACTGTCATCTGAGACTTTTGTTTCACAGATTAATTTTGTTATCCACTCCTTCCACCCGCACACACTAGGGTAGCATTTTTAAGAATTAACAGCGACAACTTTGTTTCTCAGTTATGTCTAGTTTAACTAACATCTAATCCTCTTAGCTTTTATACCTTCACAAACAGGGATTTGTTTGGCTAAAAACTTTTAATTAGCCCAATCACGTGGAGCAGGTATTTAACAACCCCAAGGCAAACCCCTTTCAGACATCAGAGGTGTCTCATCACCGGATTGGGAGAGCTAATTCTAGGAGCCCTTTGCTGCAGGCTGCAGAACTTGAATAACAGGGTTGGTGAGCGGCTGGCACCCAGTTTTTCTACATAAGTGGGCAGCATTCTTTAATGGTAACTTGCCGGATCCAGTATTTCGCTAGCCCCCCCCTCGTCTCTGTTCTCCCTCCAAAGCAGCCTTCCAGTTTGTGCTTGTACAAGTCAGGCCAGCTCTGAAGAAAGCCGAGGATCTTCTCATGAGTTTGGTAGGACTGATGAAGACCTGGCAGGTCACTGGAACAAATACATATGTTAGCAGACTGAGCGAAGATTGAACCTGCTGAACTTTTGATCTTAGAAATTTGAATCCAGAAGAAGGGCTGCTGGAGCAGCATACGGGCCCTAACCCAGGAAGCACGGGGTCGCTGCTGCGGGGCAGGCGAGGCTGGGCAGGGAATGCTGATGCCCATGGGAACCGTGCTCCTGCAGCGCATGAAATCAAATAAGAAAAGGAGTGGCTATCACAAAGCAGAAGAATGGACACTGGTTAAAAAGCAGGAGTGAATGCGTGCATAATATGCTAAAAATGTAATTATTAACTTGAGACTAGCTCTGCCACAGAACCTGGGCCACAGCCGTGCGAAACCCACCATGAGTGTACATAAGTGATTCTTTCCAGCAATCTCTGTCAACAGTGATCCTGTGGGGCTATGTGGAGCGTTTAGCACTGCCCCTCAGGCGGGTCTCTGGGGGAAACAAGGGCGATATTGTGATGGGCTGAGATTGGAGGGAAAGACTACATGAGTGGTGGCTAGCAGGGGTATCGCTTCATGGCACTTTTCCAGCAGTAATCTCTTCTTCTGCGTGTCTGTCGCTGTGGGGTTTTCGTAACACCTGTGTCAGTAGGAGTGATGCTGACCAAGTCGCCTCCACTGAGAGTGCTGCCATGGAATTATTTTTGGCCTATTTTTTCATCTTGAACTTGCTTTGGAATATCTCAAAACATAGTAGAAATAAATAAGTAAATAATTGAGAAATAATATCAGCATCTTCTCTTTAACTTCAGTTGCAGAGAAGTGAACCCTCAGCATCTACCAATTTCAGCCCTGACTGCAACATACTCAGAGCTTGCCTAGACATCAGCTTTAACTGATTGTCAATTAACTTAAGGTATTTCATACATTTGTCTTCACATTCTCCACCTATTCATTCCTGGCTCCAGCTGCTCCTCTTTAGGATGCCAGTGCTAACTCTCAGAGCCGGGTGGCCCTGCCTCAGCAGGGGAGCAGATGCCTGGAAGGTCTGCCTAGTTAGCAGGGCATGACGTGGTCTTAGGATGCCTTAGTACACACAGATCTGTGAGGAAAACAGCTGGCCAAGCTGTTTTTTTTACAGATGTGGTTATGATGAGCTGCCCCTGCTGTAAACGATTAAAAATACCCTCCCATCCCAGTACGGGAGGAAAACCAGGTAGCCATATGGTTCATGTGCTAAGTGCAGGGCACTTGGTTTAAATCATATTTGACCATGTTCTAGCTAGAGATAAAATCAGCTTTAAAGCAAATCATTCTGATGAATGGATGTAAAATCAATTGAAAGTATGTTGCCTGAGCAAGACCTGCATGATCAGGCAGAATTTCCATTACAGACCACTTACTGAGAGAAGTTAAAATAGCAAAAACATGAAGTATTAGAAGTTGTTCCTTAGGAAGCCAGCTCTTAAAAAATATCTGCTGAGCTCATCCTGAACTTTTCACCTTCAGAGGGCAACTGAAAAGCTCACAGAGTTGTCAGTTGGGTTATTTAGCTCCGTAGCATCACATGCAGACATTTGCAGGTAACAATAAGTATATGGGTGCTCACAGTGTTGGTGATGTTCATATCATTAAAAAGTCCACTTTCTGTCTGACTCTTACAGCTAACTGAAATTAAAACATGAGCCAAATGAAAATCTGATAGAACGATGTGATGGAAGGGAAACGTGATGTCAGGTAGTATGACTAAAAGCTAGCAAGTGCATCTAAATAATGAGGGGTTCTTACCTTTAATAGCCCAACTGTAGTACACCAAATAAAGCCAAATCTTCTTCTACTTCACAGAGTACCAAGAGCCAGTGAAATTGCTATCTTTGGAAAAATTATCAAATAGATGGGGTACTCGAGAGCTGTGCAACAAAGCTGCAGAGGCTGCATAAATCCAAGGAGCAGATAATACATGATATTCATGAGAAGTAAAGTGGAGACTGGATCAAGGCAGAACCCTATTTTTTCCAAATATCCATTCAATCGTAGGAATATACATGCTTTATTTTAGCAATCTCACTTTCCTGAATGAACAGTCCTGCAGGGCAGATCTGCCTGTGGATGTGGCCGTGGAGTGCAGGCATTGGACTTCATGGTCAGGCAACTGTCTTGGACACACTGTGTTGTAGGTGGCCAGGACACCAATTACCAAAGCAGGAGGGGGGATTTCTACATGTCTTGCTAAAACATGGACACGCTGGCAATTAAATGTTTGGGATTATTGGTCCACACCGAGCTTTGTGTGAATGTTATATTTAGCATGTTCAATGTCCAACTGGTGAGTGTGGAGTGAAGCTTTGCAGTGAGGATGTGCAGGGAGCCTGGGCAACAAGAACATTTTAGTCAATTCCTTAATCCCTTGGAAACAAGCAGCCAAAACATACATGTGACAGCTTCTGGCTGAGTAGGCTCAGGCAAAGAGACCACTTGGAAGAGAGATCCACCACTGAGTAAACTACATCAGGCTTAAGGAGTCCCCTCAGCTGAATGTGGTTGGACACTGGAAAAGGACTTGCAGAAAGACCACACATGCTTGTCCTGCTCTTGCTCTTCTGTACGGGTCAGTTTGTGGTCACTACTGCAGACAGATTACTGTGCTACATGGGCCCTGAAAATCTGAACTAATAACACTGTTCTTAATGTTTTTATTTGGATGGTGAACAAATTTTGTGCTGATTTTCTGATGTGTAGATGAGTTCAAGGTGCTCTGTCTTCCCATCTGAGCTGGAGGAGAGAGCACTGCAGGGAGCAGTGGTACCACAGTACCTGTGGGGAAGGAGGTCCCTCCCCCAGCTATACCATGGCTATAGGTACCAGATGCAGAGGAAGACAGTAGGGCTCGGTGGCAGGAGCATTGCATGATGGTGTATGTTGGCTGGGGGTCCAGTAGGATGCAGGCTAAGCTCTTTGAAGCCGTGCTGCTCACATGTGCTTAGTGCTCCCAGTTATTTGCACTGGGAAGGTTTTTTTAACCCTGTTAAACTAGCCTGGCAAGATTGACTTAGCCAAGAGCACCTTCTTCTCTATGTCCCCTACCCCCTTTTGTCCCTCTTTCTGTGCATAGGAAGACTCAGAATTGAGCTCTGTGTTTTCTTTTATGAAACTAAAATAATTCTTGCAAAGTTTCTGGATTAACAAATGACCCTAAGTTCTTCCTTTATCCTCTAAATAAGTAAAACACCCTTCACAGCAATACAGCGAAACTTATATTGCCCTTGTGCTTGAAAACATATAGCAGGAAACATTATACTCAGTACTTTAAATTAACTTGCTTATCTTCAGACCACCAGAAAAAAAAAAAAAAAGAAAAAAAAAAGGAAGCATTATTTATCCCCCTGTTTTATAGTGCAACAATCATGAGCACTTTGTTAAAGCATATTACAGCAGTGCAATTCCATTGCCTTAAAGTCCAAAGCTGTGAGGAGGGGAGACTCTGACCAGCTGATTCTGGCCCACTGTGTTTTGTAGATTTATAATCTGAGTGCCAATGTGGCACAGTACAAGCAAGATATATTAAGAAATCAGAAAAAAATCACTCTGATGTTCCTATTGCTTAGAAATTTTAAGAATATATTTAAATATGCAAATTTTTAATTTTTAAAAATAATAAATAATTGAAAATATTTTAAAATTATTTTTTAAAAGCAACGAACGTGATACTGCAGATTTTGCACACACATACATGCACAAAAGCATGAAAATTGTGTCAAATGTGTGCGCAAATGCATGTTGTCATAAGCTGTGAGTTTCCTTTCTGTGGCTGCAGGGAGTTAGGGTATGTTTTCATATGGACTTTTTTTTTTTACATCTGTACATACCTGTACTGCCTGCAGTACAGACTTTTATAAAAAAGTTTTCTAAATGGAATCTGCATTTTTTGAATTGAATTAGCTGCTATAGCATTTTTAGGTTTTGTTGCAGAGGGGATAAAGCAACTTATTCCTGATATTAGTCACATTGCTTAAAGCTCTGCTGCAAAGCCCTCAGATGCTAAGAACATATCTGGAATAGTACAGCTACCTTGACTGTAGCGGAATTACGGTAATTTGCTTTAACGAAGAATGCAGTTTCATTAACTTAAAAGAAGTCTCAAATCATAATCTGATATCCCAGACAACTGGGTGGCTTCTGACTGATACGTTAATTTGCATGACTGAGCACTGCATCGTTTTTCTTTAGGTTAGAAATGCGGGAATTTAGCTTGGATATTGCTTCTGCATCTTGGTCACAAGGCAAAAAAAAGACCTTGGAGACACAGGTTTCTAAAAGAATGTCACCAATAATATGAAAGGAGTGAAACCTCTTTCTGAGCGACTGTTGTAGTCCCACCGTTTCCTTCTTCACTCAACTGGAATAAAATCAGTAGAAAATTTTATTTCTAGAAATCCATTTCCCAGGGATATGCATTTTAACGAGGCCGTGCAGAATTCGTTTCACCTTCTCTGGAACATTTATCTCCTTTCCTTCTTTGCATATAGTACTTCATATGGGCCTACAGATGGCAAGGGAGGGATTGCAGCAGAATTAAGGTGACACAACACCCTTGCCTCCATTTCCAGTTACAGTGTGGAAGACACGAACAGAGAGCCTCCGGGACGAAACAGATGTGTTGGGTTGTCCCATGCGGCACCCAAGGGATGCTCACCCAGGGCAGGGGACACGTTGGACTGTTTGCTCACTAGAAATAAGTTCCCTCACCAGCAGCTCCGCTAGCTGCAGAAGCCCAGAAGCTTGCAGAGCTCCTGACAACCAGCAGCATCACATGTAGCACAGGGATGGAGGGTCTTTTGTTTAAACAGTGGCAATTCCTTGGTATAAATCCATCTCTCCTTCATTTCTCCCCCTCAGAGATACAGTATCATGAGTGGGAGATCTGTATGCCAAAGGAGTTGTGAGCTACCACTTTCTTTTCTGTTCCTTAACAAAGAATGCAATCAGCAAGATGCTAACACCCAAAACATTGACTAACATACTGATGAAAATGAAGTTTCAGCAAGTGTTAATCCATGTGCCATTTTTTGCAAAAGATCACTGCAGGCTCTGCCACACAATTTGCAGACTGATTCATAGCCTGGAATTTCAGGCTCACACACGGTGTGATCCCAGAGGCTTATATTCATCACCGCTCCGCCTGATGCATGTTTTCTGTGGGCTTAGCACTGTAAGAAAATGTTGATTGACACTGGTGATTTACTTAACCGCAAGCAAATGAAATTGTATTCGACCTACCAATAAAGTAGCATCAGTCAAGAACTAGAAATGGGCTCAGTAACTGGGTTTTAATCAATAGGTGAACTGTAGCATCTATTGTAATAGCATCTAACTGTCAAACGTGCATGTGAGCAATAGCAGCAAATCCAAAAGGTGCAATTTTTCTTCCCTCTGTGCTTCTATTTGTTTATTTGTACTGGCTGAGTTGCCCTCACTTGTTTGTTTCTAGGAGTGTTCCAACACGCCATTGCCTTCGTTCCTGAGAGAAGCCTGGTGTGAAGAAACACCTTACCTTTCCCCTAAATGTGCTGGGGTTACGGCTCAGCTCCCCAGCTGCCTGCCGCTCTCCTGGCATCCTCCCAGCCACACTGGAAGCGAACGCCGGGGCGGGGGCAGGACCGCAGGAGATCCGCCCGGGTGGCAGGCTCTCAAGCCCAACTCTTGAACCTGTACCCCGGCCCAGAAATGAGCTTGCAGAGAGGAGAGAGGCTGGTTGGAGGTGGTGCCGGCTGGTAGGGCAGGCTCTTGCCGGCTGCGTGCTGTAGCTCTGCAAAAGACACTGCGGTAGCACTTCTCACCTTGGCTCAGACAGACCCGGTGTCTAGCAGG
The DNA here is from genome assembly GCF_011004875.1 of Balearica regulorum gibbericeps. Classification (NCBI taxonomy): domain Eukaryota; kingdom Metazoa; phylum Chordata; class Aves; order Gruiformes; family Gruidae; genus Balearica; species Balearica regulorum. Next base: position 56,371,105 of record NC_046187.1, read on the forward strand.
AGATAATTTATTATTTTTAGTGAAGAAAATATGTGGCAAATAGCAAATTTCCAGATGCAGCCTTGGCTGGCCCCAAACCAAACATAGCGGAGATGTTGCTCTTTGTTGTGTTGGACCCATTCTCATCCTCCGCACTTCTTCACTTCTGAGCAGTCATGTGTCCCTACTTCCTACCTGAGCAATGGGCGAGGGTATGGAAACACTATTCGTGCTCTAAAATTTTTTAATAATTAAATAGATAAGAGCTTTCTGACTTTTCCTAGGATGAATGGTGCTTGCTGCTGGTACTCTTGGAGACACTGCTCTACTTTAATAAGAAGAAAATCTTTAGAAGTGGCCAGGACACTCAGTTTCCCAAGCGTAGCCATCCCTACCTTTTTAACAAGTAGCCAGCTGATGCGTGAGATCAGATAAATGTATTCCATCTCTCAAAATGCTCCCAGTAACCTTAGTGAAACCAAGTTGGTTTTTTTTTTAATTTCTAACTTTAATCATTTCACACTGTGTTCTCCTTCAGAGCTGACTGTCTATCAAAGGAGGTGAAAGCACTATGTGAACATACTTCAGCAAGTGAGCTGGAATTCCTTGAGGGAAAGGCTGTGCAAGTGTAAGCCATTAATAGCTTTTAAAAGCCCACAAGTATGTAACTGTAATATGAAATACTGACTATCACTGCACAACACTTCAGGATTATTCCTAAATACCAATCAAGTGTGGGTTTTGATTCAGGCAATGAGTTGCAAAAGAAAAAGGAGAGTAAAATCATTCATGAAAAAATCCTGTTTTCAGCTTTGCCATGCCATTCTCACACTTCTCAACATTGCCAGACTGCTAATGGTTTGTTTGGTTTTGGAATCTGGTATTTTATTAGTGTTGGGTGACTCTTAGACAGCCACCTAGCAATCTTTCCCAAGGCATCTTTTGAGACCTTTCTCATAACCTGGTGATGCTTGGAGTGTTGGTAATCATTAAAATATGATGTGTCATCTCTCTTCACAATGGTCTGTAACAGCCATTTAGTTCTCTGAAGGTATGTTACTTCAGAACAACAGTTTCCATACCTCTATTTCCCTGTGTTTACAAACCAAAAAAATCTAGCTGTCCATGACTGGTGTGCAGTACCATAAAAATGACCCATCTAGGAATTCACAACACAGGCAAACTCTTTAATACTCTACAAATCAATACTCTTCAATATCCACATGGAATAAACGGAGCTGTGTTGAATCAAATGCATCCTTTCATTTTAGGTGTTTAAGTCCTCACCGGTTAGGGGACCATTTTGAATCTACAAAGCCAAAGATCTGGCTCTAGCACAGATGCAGCTCAACTCAAATGCAAAGTGTTGTCCTCAGAGAGGTTTTGTTTTAAGCAGAATTTTTGCAAGAACAAGCTGGCCCTGAGAGTCCCTCTAGCTTGTGCAAAGGTTAATGAGAGCAAACTGTGTAATTCCAGTTTTAACGTAAATCAAATCCAAGCCTCAAATCTGAATTGTAGCCTGCAAGTAAGCTGGACTGAGACCCAGCCAACCACAAATATGTGCACCTGTGCTTAAAAATAGACAGCACTTTTTTTCACTGAAATACATGTATCCAACAGCTCTTGATTTCATAGTAGTGATCAGAACAGGGTTCTGTATGCCAGCTCTCAAAATACAGTGTCTGCCTAAGCTGAAAGGTTACAATGTTAATTTTGCAGAATCTGGTAAAGGTTGTTCAATTCTAAAACCATGTATAGGAACAAGATGGATTTTATAACTTGGGAGTTTGAGTCAGGATTTTCCCACTAGCCGTGCTGCGAGCCTCAGGACAGCTGGATTGAGATCAGTTTGCCACTGACCTCAGCAAATGCATCAATGTGCTTGCCAGAGTAGGCATTACAGTTTTTCACTCATTCCTTTGCATGGAAAAACAGATCTACTTTGAGTGTTAATGGAAGATCTAAAAAAACAGAAATACCATAAAGCTCTGGGACGCTGATACGCTGGCTAAATGCTGCAGTTTTCTGGTACAGAACATTGTGTTACTCAATTCTCCAGCTTTCATACAATGGACAGGAACACTACAAGCATAAAGTATTACTGGTTGTGTGTGCATGGGAGTAAATGATATCTGGTTTTTGTCCTTACACAGAAAAAAACCCAAAACAAAACCAAGTTTAGCAACATATTTTATTTGCACATGTGATGTAGCTACTGTACAGAGGGTATTGCTGGTTCTCCTAGGCTCCTTTTATGTCAAGATTTTTAATAAGAACATCTGCTTGGGGCTATTTAGATCATAAACAGGAAAATGGTTTGTTGTTTCACCTTTTTTTCTGAACCGTTACCCCTCCAGTTCCCACTCTTTCTTTCACCCCTGCCCCAGGACCAGCTCCACAAGAGGAGTAATTTTAGCCCTAACCTCCCTGTTTTACTGTAGTCGGGCCCTCTTGCGCTGTCACCTCCAGCTCTTTTCCTGTTCTCTCTCTAGGTTCACTCCATCTCTTTCACCTTCGTGCCAGTGTGGCTTCCAGCGCCCAATACAGTGGTGCCAAATGCCTGGGTTGAAAGCAGATGACCCACCAATTCTTCCTTCACCCAGGGACTAGCTGTCCTTTTGGATATGTCCTTTCAGTACACTATTATTTTACCTGACTCATTCACATTTCTTTAGAGCCAGCATTTGTAAATTCTGTACTTACTGCTTCCTCTTTCCAATTCAACCCTCATTTTCTCCTTTCTCACCAGCATTACCATGTCTCATTAGTTGTCTCTCCAAAACACCTTACCTCACCCCAGCAGCTGGGTTGCCCCATCCTATTTTTTTCTTACAGAAATGATGGATTTCCTCTCATCTCTTCTACATGCAAGATGCCTTTCAGCTCTGCCCCACCTTCCTTTCCAGCTATCACCTGCCCTGTAAGCAGTTCACAACTGAACCACGCCTGTTAATCTCTGTGATTCTCTATTAACTTCCTTCCAAACAATTATCAAGCATCCTCAATCTTCCTTGCATTTTTGTGCTTGCCTGTCTAGCTCCAGCCACGTCTTAGCCACATTGCTACCTCTAGGCACCCTCCTCCCTTCAAGCTCCTTCTGTTTCAGGAAGCTTCTCTCCACCTTGGGGTTCCTCCAAAAGAGAGGATCTAGGGGCAGCTGGACACCTCTTATGGGTAGAAGATAGGAAAACCACAAAGGAAGAGTTCCTCTGTGGGGATCAGCCCTTTGGACCTTCATCCCACTCATCTACAACTGTCATTTCTTTTGCCTTGAATTTGGCGATGAGGTTGACGTGCTGTAAAAGGCAGCTGTGTACTGAAGCTGAGGGGTGGTTTTGGTTGCATGGAGATAACTAAGCAGTAAATAATAACTTCCTAATGTTTAAGTACAGTCCTGAGGAACTGGCCTCACAGAGATCTGTATCAATATCTCCTCTGAGATTCTCAGCAAAGCAAATAAGAACAAGAAATATTTCATTCATCTGCTGGAAAGGCTGATTCATTCCCAGCTTTTTCATTCAGCTATAAAATCTCTGTATGTATTATCTTCTTAAGCGTTATTTAAAAATAGAAACATTACTTATCTCCTGGGGTTCATTCAAAGCAACTGGCTGCACTTGCAGAGTCTGATGAAGATGTTTCATGTCATCGGATGTTAGGCACTGAACTAGATGGCAACTATTTGCCCAAATTTAACATAAGGCACTAAGAACGGTGCTAAGACGACTGCTCATTGCTAAAACAGCTCCAGGCTAGTTTCAGTTCCAATGTTAAAGAAGCCCAAGAAAGTAGAATTACGGCATTGTTAGCAACACATGTATACTCTTTTATTAGAAATTCTTACTTTTACAGCTCCACATACCCAGTTGGATGTTCCAAAGCATTGTAAAACCTATTGTGTCTTAACAGAAAGATAGATAATAGATAAATAGATATAGGCTGACAGTCCATAGATGTTGATTCAAGTACTCTCCTGTATAAAGTAAACAATTTTATTCTTATCTTAAAGGAACTACAGGGAAAAAAAATTTTACTTACCAAGCTATGGCTTATAATTATTTAATTCATATACATAATATATGTATTTAGCCAAGTAATTAAAAATGTCTTAACTGAAATGTAAGCAGAAGAAATTTCTCTTCCTAGTAATACCCCTTTAAAGGAGGAAATTAGTAAAAAAACTATACTGATATTAGAGTTGTTTAATTTTTCGAACTTTTACATTTTCTAAGTAACAGTCACAGAAACCTATAAATACTTTATTCTAGTATATTTTCTACCCGCCTTTCACGCCTGGCAGTACATATGTGTGGCAAACAGCACCGGCTGCGAGGGACTCCTTGCAGACCCTGCCCGGCTGCTGCTGGTCGTTGGGGAGCCCGATGCCCTGGGTTGGTGTTGGCGGTGCTTGAGCACGGTCTGAGAGGTAGCAGCTGCCACGCCAACCTCCGTGGGAGAGAGTCTGACTTATAAAATGGCTCCACTCTTCACAACTCCTCTTGTGACACCTGTGCCCAGGTAATGTATGGGGCTCTGTTTTTGGCTTAGGTTTATTCTGGTGCCTAAATGAGAGGTGAGTTCTTCTAAATATATGGTTCAACGAACTCTGGTTTTCCCCTAGAAGTACTAATAATCTTCCACCACAGCTGAAAATCTCTCCAGCTTTTCTGGGGTACCTTTCTGTCGTGCTCCCCATAGCACTATGGACACTGTTGCATGCACCCAGCACCATCCCGATGGCAGGCAGGTCAGTGCCACGTGTGCCTCTGGGGACATCTCCCCCCAGACTACTGCCAGCCTGCCCGGTTGCTCCTCTGCTCCCAGTCTGCACGGGCGGACATGAGGGACCAGGGCTGCGACTGGGACATTGCTCAAGCACCTCAACCACACAGACCCCTCCTAACTGCCCGATGAGGATCCTGACTAAACCAGCACCATCGAAGCCCGAGCCTGAGATTCTTCCTGTTCAGTAATTGTCACATCAGGGAAATGCCAGAAGCAGAGGCTTTTGCACTAAAATCAAACCTATAGGGAATGCACATCTGTGATTTTAAACCATCGCATTTCCAACATGATCCTTTCCTAAGTGTGACTGTGGGTGGCATCATGCAATGCAGCAATACATGTAAAAGCAGTTGAACAGCTATGAAGAAGGGAATATTGTGAAATATCTGTCTGCAGTGTGAAGTTGCTAAATCACCAGTATAGTGTGGTTGTACAAAACACAGATAAAGTTGAAATAGGCAGTTCTCAAGAAAGCTTTGGATGATAAGGTTTTGAAATATTATTTTTGCAAAAAAAAAGCTGCAAATAAGGGAGTGAGCAAGAAAGGTGTGATGGGCTTGGTTGTTTTTTTGAATAAGACCTCTTCTTTCAGGGAGTTTATAGCCTGGCATTATATGATTTTCTACCAGTGTTGCCAATTCTTTGCTAGCCAGATGCTTAACAAATCAGCTCTACAGAAACCACTTGTGAATATTCTTTCCCATCAACATTCAGTTTCCCTGTGATTTGTGAGCAAGTTTTCTTATATATCTTATGTATTTTGCATGGTCTGTTCCCTCCAAGGGGACAGTGATGACTGAAACTCTGTTCAGTAAAACCACTAGCAAAACAGCTCTGAGATCAGCTAGTAGAGGCGGTTTGTAAATAATTCCCTTGCTATCTCTTTCCTTTTATCAGCCGGAGGAGCACTTTGTCCAGTGCTGAGGACTCATTCTGCAGTAGATGAAGATCTACAGGGCACTTTGCTCTGAAATGTCAGCACAAGACACTCAGTTATGGACCTAAGGGAAGAATAGGTATGGCAAGGCTGTAGCTCTTGTACCGCTGGCATTGCCAGGTACGATTTCTGAGAGCCCAGACACCCAGCCAAAGCCACAGCTGGAGAGGCATCTTCATGTGTGCCACTTTCAGGCTGGTGCTGAAGAGCCCACTCAATTCACTCTTCACATCTATGCTATTTTCCTGTACGATAACGATCTTCCACGGCTCACAGTGATTATTTTCCCCTTCCCACCTGTTTCTTTTGCAGCAGGTAGTTGCTAGTCCTTCTGCTCCAAAGGAGGGGACGTAGCTCCCGTCAGAGGCGATCAGTGTGTTCCAGTATTTCCTGGGGAGGTGGTTGCGACACGCTGCTTAGGGATGGGTCTGAACATATTCCTGACAGCACCATGTGCTCAGATACAGGAGGTTCTTTACTGGGAATGTAAAGGTTTCAAAGCCTCTGCAGTAGCCCCTCTGGATCTGTCTGTACTTTTTCCCAAAGCGAGTGTTGCCATGCAGGATGAAATACAAATGCATCTGTTGACAGAGAACTGGAACAAAATTAAACCCCACTTCAGATTCACAGAAATTTCCCCTTCTGTTACCTGATCCCCACGTTTCAGTTTCGTTGTTTGATCCATGTGTTGTCAAGGCTGCTAACACTTTGTAAGTAAATTGGTGTTTCATTGAAAGTGCTTTGCCCAAAAGCCTGTGAATTTTAGGTGCTTTTTCACTTTTAATATCCGTATCTTTTACTTTACTTGCTCCTAAGCCAGTCTGAAGCTATACGGTGTCTGTATTAGATTAATGTTTGACTTTACAGTTTGTGTGCTGTACAACCCAGCCCCTCCTCCATTTGCAGTAAGTAAATACACAAGTGTTACGTTGCCCTTGAAACCTGTGCTCTATGACAAAGGTTGTGAGCTGAGAAGAGACGCCAAGTTTCCCTGGGTCACGGTCCCTCCTGTCAGTCGTGCGTTAATCAGAAACCTACTCCTGGTTATCTGCAAAAGCGTGGTGCGGGGAACTTTGGAACAGGTGACACAGGGGCAGACTTGGCCTCGTGGGTAGCATCCACCTCTCTCTGAGCCTTTGGCTGTGAAAACCTCCTCTCTGAGAGTGGAAAATAAGGAGAAGCATCTTAAATACGGGTTGGCCAGAAGCCGACCACACTCATTTCAGGAACACGGGGAATGATACCTGTAGAGCTAACTGCAGGTATAGTACTGTCTTGCTGCGTGACCTTTGGGAAATTATCTCAGCCTACTCCAGCCTGTGAAGAGCCAAAGGCATCAACACTTCAGGGAAATAATACCTTACAACAGTACTTAATTCAGTTGTTCATGTTTGCAACTTGCTTTCAGATGTAACAGCCTATAAAAATTACTACTGCTATCACTTTATTACAAAGAAAGGTAAAACTCATTGGGCTTGGATGATTTTCATTTAGAGGTTAATCTCTGAAAAACCAGAGAAAAGGTTGCACACATTTGTGTGAATGAAAGACTGAGTTTTCACATGGTAGTAGCTATACAGACGTATGTAGGGAAGATAATATTTTTTCTTATTGCTTGTGCAACAATGAAAAAGTTTGGTTTCTGTTGCATTACAGCAGCTTATCTACAAGGGCAGATTTAGCAGGAGGACCCATCAAATTGCCCACTGTTCTATTTGTCTAGTGTGACATGATACAACTTCAGCTGTACCATAGTAGAGCCATCATTATTCTGTGGTAGCTATACACCTGCCAGCTATGCCTGATAACTGAGTTTCTCTGAAGTCCTTTGGCCTCAGTGGGTTATTACTACACAGAATTTGACTCTCTTAGGCCTGCACCAGGCTAACATGCTTTGCAGAAGTATTAGCACCGTGGAAAAGTGAGCATTTGTACAACCCTCCCATAACAGGCAGTGACCTTGGCTACGCTGGCAGGCAAACTAAATTTGAGCTGGCTCCATAACCTGAGTACCAGTGTGCCACTCTTCCACTTCCAAATCTGACCACTGCAGCCTCAGTTTCCAGCCTTGCCAAAGACTGGACTGGCAGTGTCATGACATGAAACACAACAGTGATAAAATCTAGATCTGATCCAGATGAGTGAGCAACACTCCTCCAGAGTCTTCTACTGAAACACTTTTGCAACCAGGAAACACCAAGTTGCCAAAAGCAGATCTTTTCACAGAAACATGGTCTCTTCCACCTAGGTTTTGTTGGGAAGATCTGAGAGATCTTGAGTGGAGTCCTTATCCAAGCAGGAGAGAGAACAGCATGGCTGGACCTCCCCCCTCACCCACCTAGTGCACCTCTCTGGGAGCAGCTCTCAATATCAGGTGGAGCAAGACTGCTACGAGCAGTTCCTGCTCCTGGGAGCTGGTTAGACAGGGTCTCAAGTGCAGATAAGCTCTTGAGCTCTTATCACAGATAAGACCCCTCTTTCTGCCCAGGGGTCTCAGAGGCGATAGCCGCAGCTCTGTGGAATAGCAGGTTGTTATTATGTCCACTTACAGCTGGGGAATCAGCAAGGAATCAAGAGCCTAACGTGATGTGGCAAGTGTCCTGCCGCAAGCCTGAGAAGCTGGCAGAAGAAGATGGGTCTCTCACTCCCCTGTGTGTTCATCACAGTGCTCTTCCTCACAGGTTGGGAGCAGATGCTGTAAAGCAGCTGTGAGGGTTTTTTATCTAGAAGGAATACAAGTTGATGGTTGGGAATTAATAAGGCTTATGCAAAAGACATTGTCAGGTCTTGCAGGTTGTCCTACAGCAGCTGGATAGCAGGTTGTCCTACAGATAGCAGCTGTAGGGAAGTCCATATGCCTTCTCTGCCTGTGCCAACAGCCTCTCCTACCAGGGAGTCACAGGCTGCTGCCATGGTGGCCTTAAATACCAAATCTGTGAAAGATTCCTCTTCTGCCTCTCCTTTTCCAGGCAAAAGGAGAGGGGAGGTCAGTGCAGACCAGCAGGAGGGAACACCACACCTGAAAGGACCCATACAAAATGGTGGCACCTCGGAGAGGTTGGTTGGTGTACTGGGCATGCAGCATGGGCTGCAGCCACAGGGCTTGCGTTGCCGCAGTTGCTGGCTGCGCATTAGCCCCTGCAGGCTTGCCCTGAGCTCTGAGGAAACCCGCTCAGGAGTCCTGGCTCGGGGAACGCACACCTGCTTTCAGTGATACATCTGCTCGAGTCCAGCCACAGCTCATTGCTGCACTGACAGTGTCAGACATGCATGTCAGCTGGAGAGCCGGACACAGCTGTGTGCCCCTGGCCACCCGTGAGTACACTGCAGCGTGCACAGCAGGCAGAGAAAGCCTCTGCAACCCGACCAGACTCGGCGGGTGTCCCTCAGCCCAGCAGCACTGAGAGTGGACAACCCCATCCCTGTGCGAGGCTGTACAAAATCCAGATCAACAGCAAATCCAGCACATGGACATGCTCTTTGTTGTACTATGTGGCAGGTTTTAGTAGGTAATCTGACTAGCTAAAGCAGCCAGTGATGTAGATTTTCTCCTTAAACATGTGCATTAAAATTTGTACTGCTCAAGTCAGGGGTCCTAGGTTAGACAAAATGAATCACTCTTCCCCAAAACAGAACTGAAAGGCCATGACAGATGAGGCAGTATCACAAAACCAGTACACACAACATAGCCTAGATTTTCCCGTTGCTCCTCCATGAGCATACATCTGTGTGCCAGGTCCAGAAAGGATCTCCCAGGTTGAGAGCAGCCACCGAGTCCCTGCCTCCGAGTCCCTCCCAAGCTTGGCAGCTGTCCTCTCCTCCTTGGGGAGCAGCAGCGGCACCTTGTCAGCGCCGCGCTCAGTTGCCAGCCTGTTTCGGCTGCCCTCTGCTTGTAATTGTTAACTTGCTGGGAATGGGAAAGCTCTGGTTAGCATGGGTAGAGCTTTAACTCTGAGACACTCCCAAGAAGCCAAGACACAGGAGCAGAGCCTCTACCTGCAAGGTAAAATGTCACAGATTGCCTCGGCCATTTCTTTCCCCTGTCTTCGTGTTTAGGCTCCCTTCGCATTATTTTATCATGCAGTTTCAGGCCTTTTTGTTGTCATTTTGAAGTTTTAGCTGTCATTTGAATGACTGCTTTCTTATGCCGAAGATTTATTTGGAAATTTATGTACTCGCATAAATTAAGCGTTCCCTCTCAGCTTTCAGCCAGGCACGCCTAGGCTTGCACGCAGCCTTAGAACAATACACAGAAAGGTTATCATGACTTACCTGCCACAAATCATCTATTAATAGCACCGATCATGTACCTTTTTTTTTTTCCCCTTCATGGCATGCTTTCCCTACAACCCCCTCTTAGCAGGTTTCCCTTTTTTTGTGTGCTTTGATTTCCCCGTGGCGGACAGGGCAGGTAGAAGAGGGGCGACCTTTTCTGCACCAGCTCTGCCCCCACGGCCCTGGTGCTGCCTTCGCTGCAGGGTGTTTGCAGGGAGGGTGGGACAGTGGGCAGCTCGCAGCCTGGTAAAACATTGACCTGTGCAGGCAGCCGTGGCCGCGGCGGTGCTGGGCTGCCCAGGGAGGCAGACAGCGGGAGCCCGGCAGCAGCCAACACCCACGGGAGCACGCCAGCTTCTCCCCAGGTACCGTTTTCCACTTCAATTTTCCTAGCTTTGAGAGGCAGAAGGGCAACAGCACTTGGTTATAATGTTTGCCAAAGGTTCGCTCCCTAGAAGTCGGAAGAGGAGTTAGTGTTGTTATTTTGCAGTTTGCTTGCATCAACTGTAGTTGACTGCATGGGTTGATTAACCCATGCTTGATTAGCTCATTGTTTTGATTTTGTTGTATCTTCAGGAAACGAACAAAATTAATGCACAGTTGCATTTGAAAACTTGATGGTTTTCTAATAAAACTCAAAACAGCTGGCTTCTGCTCATCTTCTAACTGAAGAGTAGGAACAGGAGTCAGAATTTCTAATGAAAATGTGTAGTCCAATTATTGCAACGGGGATGTGGGTAGTGACTCATGCTGAAAAATACTTGCTAATTTTTGAATGAGCTTTGCAAAAATAGGCAAAAAGTGACTAATTTTTTCAAGATTTTTTTCCATGTTCCAAGACAGTAGACACAGAAAAAATACCAGGATTTAAGTTCCTAGTATACATGGGCCACTGAGAGAGATGAAGCTGAATAAATTCAAATAATTGTTTTAAGTTTGCTCAGTGACTGAAAGTTTCTGCCACATGGCGAAAGCTGACTCGTTCATGCAGGAACCATCCTCTGTGTGTGCTTTGCTGATCTGGATGTGTCTTTATATAAGTGCATATGGTGACTCCCCAGAAATTACCTTTTACATCCCAGGTAACTGTCAAGTAACCCTGAAGAGGGCTCAGTGTGAAGAGACTGTAGTCAGTATTCACAATTTATTTACAGTAGGTTGTGTGTGAGGAAAAAAAGATGCAAGAAAGATTTTTATTTTTTTTTTAATTTATCACTTTATTAGTGTCGGGCTCTGGCTGTACTTGCTGCTTGTTTTAATCCTCCCTGATGTGACAGAGATTTTCTTGGTGTGTTTGCTAACTGGGCTTGCACATGACATGCTATTTATGCTTAGTAAATGCTCAGTAGTGTTAGGCGGTACTGAAGTGTGGTAACACATATACTTTATTAAAAGTAGTCTTCAGTAGTGGCTTCAGTTCTTTGCAGTACTAAAACTCCTAGAGCAAAGTGCAGGGAAAAAAATTACTGGAGAACAAAGGAACTGGATTCCCACAAGTATCTGCTTTAAAGGATTGAAATATGATTCAAGAAAAATTTTGGTAAAGGCTGCACCATAGTTTCAGTCTGTTGGTGAATTCATAGATGTAAAGCGTGACTATGATTAAAGCCTGTGATTTTCATGTGTGTCATTGCTGATGTGTGATTCTTTGTTGCCGTCTCCTCCAAGGAACAGTGGTTCCAATATTTGACAGTAAATTAGATTGATGTAGAAATTTCTTTTGCAGTAACTAAAGAAAGAGTTCAGATCTTATCTCAGAGCTCAGAGAGACTGAATTTTAAAAAATAAATATCTAAACCGAAAGAGAGTGATGACAGTATTATCTTGTCTGTTTTCATACAAAGATAGGGTTCTAGCTGGTGACTATAAGGGAGATTATGTGGCTTAAATGGAAGGAATAGGACTGTTGACAAAATCTGTTCAGTCTTTGGGTTCTGTTTGCACTACGGAGGACTTCTTTCAGAGCAACACCAACCCCTTTCTGTCTCTGAATCAAGGAGTCAAGGAAAAAAATCATCAGATAGACAGGTTTCAGGGCAAGGGGGTCATAACTGTCTAAATTATAAGCAAGTTAAATTGTTTTGATAAATAATAACATATTATTATGCGCTAAAATGAAGCGAGCAGGTTTCATTCTGTGTGCTTGATTTTTAGCACACCTGTTTACCAAGTTTCAGTTGATTAAACCTGTGTACATACACTGAAAGGAGCAGGGCTGCACAGGGATCCTGAGGACAGCCTGGTCTGCAAAATCTTTTTCTGGATATACGAGGTGGAAAAGCCCGAGAATAATGCTTAGCCTGGGCTGGTTGCAGAGTGGCTAGTTTCAAAGAAGTCTCTCTTCACCCTTAGAGGCAGTCCCTGTAACACAGGCATTATTGCCAGACCTGTGCAAAAGAAAATCTCCTGGATCCCACAAAGATCTCATAGTGATACTTTTCCAAATTTCCAATTTAAATTTGAACCAGAAACAACCATATTAAAGGGATATAATAAAATGGGAATAATCTCTTCAGATATTTTAGAAGGGAGAGATACTCTTAACAGAGATGCCGAATATTCAGAGGGCAAACAAAGAAACGCTGCCAAATAACAAACCCCATGCAACCAGGATTACAGAAGAGTAATGGGGGCATGGCAAAACTCTGCTGTCTCCTCCCCAGAAAGCGTCAGGGTTTCCCGGCTTCCCCGTGTGCACCAAGGCCCCGCATGCTGAGCAGTGCCCTTGCAGAGGCAGGAGCAGCCTCGGTCCCTGTTCTCTGTGGGTGGGTGACAGGGCTGTGACCGGGAGGGTGCCACGAGGAGCCTCCAAGCTCTGTGCTCAGTGACCTTGCGCACTCGAGCGCTCATTCCAGCGGCTTTCATTTGTTTATTATACTTGTTTCTGTAGCAGCCATCACACCGCAGGTGAGATGTTGCAATCACTTTTCTTGATTCCCCATTACAAAGACATCGACAACAAATCGCCTGGATCAGACAGGTTGCTTGGGGTTTGCTGTGCTGGACCTCTTTGTTTAAGAACATATCCTAAGTGGAGACCTTTATAGTATTTTTTTTCCCTGGCACAGCAGCCATATGGCACCTGGATAAGGCCATTGCAGATGCTTTGGGCTTGAAACAGAAGAGCAAGCAGCTCTGTGGTCTCTGGCAGGAGTCTTGATGCTTCTACGAAGATGCGACTCCCTGCTTTTCTCTCTGAATATTGGAAAATCTTTTCTACAGCTGCCCACTTGTGCAACACCCACACGACCAGAATAGCTCCTTCATGCTACTTTGGGAGCTATTTAAAACTTTAGCATTTAAGTAGTTTATTTCCTTAAGGCAGAAGCGTGAATTTTACTGGGGGATCTTTGCCTTTTATAGGAGTAAGAGTTTTCTGAGGGAAACGATTTATCTTTTCAGAGCTAGTTGCAGAAGCATATTTTTGTGACAATAAGCTCTTTTTCCTCTTTCTGTGGCAGTAAATGAAATGATCAGGTAAAATACAAACCTTAAAGGACAGTGATTAGAGCCAAGCAAACTTACCTTTGCACATTTCCAGCTGAGCCTAAGTCCTAGCGATGCATTGAAACCCCAGTTTTTCAATTTTGCTAAAATAACACAAAGTGTTAACCCATGAATTGCATCTGAACATGAAATATAATTTCTCTGAAATGAAGTAACTTTAATTATTTTAATTACCAAAATTATTTTGTGCTGGGTGCATGTATATGCAGTTCCCAATGATGTCAATGAGAAATGAATGCTTAGATCTTGATTTAGTTTTTTTCTTCTTTGCAATGTGTACTTTCAATGAGAATATTTCTTTATGCGATTTGTTGCTTTCAGTAATACCTTTCAGAACTTTGATCTCATCAGAAGTCAGATGTTGCACAGATCAGAGTGCAGTATATAGTTGATGATTAAACATATCTATCCAAATGAATGGCAGCCCTGCCCTCCCCAGTGCTGGGTCACAGTTTCCCTTTACTTCCAATATTCAACAACAGCTGTCAATATCAAACAGTATTTGCTTACACGCTGGAAGGCAAAAGTAGAAATAATAACCAAAAATTTTAGCAGGAATAATTTTTTAAATGGTTGACTGAATGAAGGCCTGCTTCTCATGCTATAGTATCCTGACTCACGTGGATTTAATGGTCGTCTTCCCTGCATCTCCCAGGCTATGAGAGTGAAAAACAAAAAACACAGAGCAAAAGTTGCCATGCCATTTAACTTTCGTATTTGGAAGGAATCAAGTTAGCGAGGTCATCAGATTGCCTCTGGTATCTATTGAGTATTTGGTTTAAAAATGAAATGCATTGCTCAAACCAAAACCTTTTGGGTGTTGAGTGAAGGAAGTCTTGTTTTGCAGACATGAAGCCTCTGCTGACTTTTCATCCTCTCTGAAGAGCTGCAGAAAACAGTCATTATTCCAGTCCTTCCTACCTCCTGCAATGATATTATCAGACAAATGCTGTGGCACTATAGCAGTGATGTATTTTTTTTTAATTGTCTCCAGAAAAAAAATGCACATCTTGCTTGGATCTTCTTTCCTCTGGGCAGTTTCTGTAATTGCAACTTAGACAGACTGTCAGCTGGGATCATGCTAAGCTTTACTGAACTGAATACTTTCACCTGAAAAATTTGGGTTGCTTTAAAGGGAAAATTGCTATGTAAACATTCTGTAATGCATAGAAACAGCTTTTTCTAACCTGGTTTATGGCACTTTTGTTAATGCTTCTCCAAGCAATACTCAGGGCAGCTACTCTATTATGAAGCTCTTCCACTTGAATGGCTCCCAGAGATGCTCAAACCACACCTGTAGTTAGCTCTGTGTGGGCAGACAACTTTATAAATAAAGCTGAAACTAAAGACTTGACAATAGAAAATTCATGGATAGGCAGCTTCAGGATGACTTTAATGGGATTACTCAGTCCATTGGTGTTAACTGGTGGAATTGATAGCTAAAATCTTGATTCTGCAAACCCTTCTCTACCTGGTACCATGCTTACTCCTGCTAACATTATCCTTGGGAACTACATTGCCATTACCTGCTGCATACTGAAGGGGCTTCATCGGGCTATGCTTATGAGTAAATGCTATACCTGATAGGGCTACGCCTGCCTGGGCCCTTAAACAGACACAATGGCAAGGATGGCCCTGAATGGAGTTCCAGGGGAAAACTAAGGCTATAGTACTAAAAATGTATAGGATGTGCCTGTGGACATCTACAAGTCTCTTCAGGCATGAAAATTTAGGAAGAGTGCCTGGGATTACCACATGGGAAGTTTGTTTGGCTTGGTGGTGGGTACCATCACTATGGATGGCAGGGAGTGGGTACAGTGGAGGTTACTGGGGTATTACCACAACTTCATTTTTACTTAAAACTTCTTGTCGATCAGTATTGAAGCACAAAGCATAGCTTTGCGTCAGCGGTCAGGTGGGAATCCCTTAGCAAGGGGGACATTGTTTGAAACTGCAATGTTGTAAGTATAGGCATAATCACAGTGGCTGCAAAAATGGTAGCATAGGTAGGAGCGTGAAATGATCAAGCACATCTACTCAAATGAGGACCACTGATCCCAGAGCTCTCTGTGGAGAGGGCATGAAATGGGGGTGGGCATAGGGGAGCCCGGCTGACCTCTGCCGAGGAGAGGGCTGGAAGGCAGGGAAGGACATCTGGGCAGCCAGTGTCTCAAGCCAACCCTGTGAAAAAACTCCCATGGAGAGGAGCAAGATCACAGAAACAAACAGGGAGAGTGGTGGGTGGAGGGAGTGGGGGAGCAGCAAGAATGGCCAATGTCCAGCTGTCAGGATGTTGGAGGAGCTGCATGTCTGCAAGGTTTATCACACCCCATAGCAGAGTGGGGTCATCCGGGTGGAAATCTGAGATGACAGTGCTGAGAAGCAATAAAAAGGGCCTAAACAAGCCTGTCTTCTTTATTTCTCCCTTTTCTTGATCTTTCTACTTCTGAAAGACCTTATGCTTCACTGTCCTGTGATATCCTCTGTACGCCAAAATACCAGATGTATCACACCCGAGGAAGAAGGATTTCCAGAGGCTTACAGGCAATATGCTCCCTCCTTTTCACAATCTGGAGTTAAGGGGAATGGTCCGTTAAGTCCAGCAGGAACATATTTTGACATTCTCAACAGGCTACAGTCCTCTTCTGCAAAACCCTGATGGTGTTTCACCCTGGACTAAAGTCAATGAAGACCCTCCTGGTCCTTTTTGTGCTGTGCAGTTGCTCCAAGGAGGCTGAAGAGAAGAATTTCTTTCTGATCAGCCAGGGTGAAAACCATCATTGTGATTCTGTACTACCACCATAATTACAGATAGCCCACATTAAAACTGGAGTCATGCACAGCTGTTTAATGTGCTGCTGTTCTATATGCTAAGGTTTTTTGCTCTACGTGATAATCTATTTGCTGCTGCAGAATATTGTGATGTAAATGGCTGATGAGTTAATGCTGATGTTGGATACAAATGCTACGACTCTCACTAACTGGAGTAATGTACATGTCTGTAGCTGAGAGTTTTTCAGAGACCTCTTTCTGCACAGACATAAAGGGCTTTTTTCGATGAAGAATGTGTTTCTTTTTAGTTAGTTTTTTAAATGGCAAATAGAAAGGTGAGCAGCCTTTTGTAAAGAGAAGCAGGATACATAGAGAGCTTTCTTGTAAACTTCATGATGACACATCTGCCCTACGGAAGAAAAGAGGGAAGGCATGGAAATGAAATCCGGTTAAGGCATTTCAATTTATGTTCATTCAACACTGTAGGCTCAGCTCTGCTCTTCATTTGCATTTAAACAAGGAAGTTTCAATAAAGAAATTGTTGAATTACTTGGGAGTGTCTTCAAGGCAGTGTGAAAACACAGTGAAAGCTCTTCTGTGCATTAACTGCAGTGGTAGGAAGGTTACTGAGACCTCTGGCTACGTTTTGGGAGAGGCAGGTAAGGTCCGCCCCAGCCAGCACATGTTTAATTTTAAACACATTGTAATTGTGTTAATGTAGATGAGATTTGAACTGTTTTCACTCTCTTAGATACTTTGCTGCATTGAGAGCCTAGTTAGAGATTTGATTTGTGGAAAACTGAAGAACTAGGTTAAAAAGAAGTCAAGAAGGAATGAACTCAAAAACATACATAATCATTCTTAGTCAAATCTTAGAATGTCTGATGGTCACTAACAAAACTGGCAAACTCATGCTTTCATGAGTTCTTCCCTTTCTTGCCTTACAGAGGTGAGCAGCCTTCTTAATCTCCCTCCTGATGAAAGGAAGGGGCTCTGTGTTAGCACCCCATAAAAGCACTTCATGGTGCAGATCTTCATTAGCCCTACATAGCGCTCTCCAGCAACCTCACTAGACTTTGTGTCCAGAGTCCATGATTGCTCTGCTTGACAAGCTATTAACTGGCACTTAATTTTAGTGTAGTGTAGTGATAGGACAAGGGGTAATGGTTTTAAACTGAAAGAAGGTAGAGTTAGATTAGATATAAGGAAGAAATTCTTCACTATGAGGGTGGTAAGGCACTGGAACAAGTTGCCGAGAGAGGTTGTGGAGGCCCCATCCCTGGAAGTGTTCAAGGCCGGGTTGGATGGGGCTTTGGGCAACCTGGTCTAGTGGAGGGTGTCCCTGCCTATGGCAGGGGGGTTGGAACTAGATGATCTTTAAGGTCCCTTCCAACCCAAACCATTCTGTGATTCTATGATTTATCATGGTGCTGAACTTTGAGGGCTGATGGTTTTGTTCTTGTTCTTGAATATACTGGAGATGTATGTAAAAATAGGGGGGGGGGGGGGGAATTGTTTTGAAGAAGTCAAATTTTGACAGTGTTTTACAAAGTCAAATTTTGACAGTGTTTTGGGAATAGAGTTGTGCTAACATGCCAGGCTATGGGAGATAAGATCTGTGTCTTCTCTTTTGTTTTTCTGCTCATCCAATCCAGTTCTAGGGGGTTTACTGTTTTGTTTAAATTCAGGTTTTCCAGAGTTGTAATTATGTAAATTACTTATAGTTAATGTTAGGTTTTTGTGAGTGAAGTCCAAGTAATTTAAAAAAGGGTTATTCTAGCTTATAGACTCGCTTCTGTGTTATGACAGCAGGCACGTCTTTCTTAAGGAAAGTGAAAAACTAAAAATATCACTGTTTTGTGTCCTTCAGACTGTTAGCATGCAAATCTGCGAGTTTGTGTAAGGGGGGGCATCTGCAAGGATCTGACAAGCAAATTTGCAGGCAAGGCAATGACTGCAACCTCCCTCTGCTTCTCCTATTTAATCCAGGTGACCACCTTGACTCTGGAAGACAGTTAATGCTCAATACTCCAATATCTGCAGGTGGAGTTTTGATATTAGAGATGATAGCAGTTCCTGATGGAGAAGCCATTGCACATAGCTCAGCAACTGGCATTTGGCCATTCCAGATCTAACTTTCATCGGACTAAAAAACCAAAAAAAACCCACCCCAAAAAACCACTACTTTTTTAATTAAGCAACTTTATAAATGTTAAATATTTTTAGCTGTCAGGGCTTTTTGAGACCTCAGATAAGCATATTACATTGGTGGTATTTTTATATGCAATAGATTTTCCTGTTTGCTTAGAAAAATATTTGGGAGTAACAGTTTTTAGTCATATAGCTAATTTATAGTGGGTATAAGTCTCCCGTCAGCTCTGTCAGTAGGAGATGGAGAGGGTAAAATTTTGGTTTTTTTTTTTTTTAAAGAAAATTAATGTAGGGTTGAGTTAAAAGGCTGGGAGGCGGGGGGTTTTTAAGAAAACCATCACCAGAACAAATGTACCCATATGGATCATCTGTTCAAGTCGGCTTTCAAACAGGATTTACCTCTGATTCTCGAGCATGGTGTATTTCTCATTTCTTCCTCTGGCTGCTCATGTGAAAAAGAACAGACACAAATACCAGAAAGATGGGACCCCTTCCCCAGGCCTAAAAGCGAGGAAAATGCATAGCAAAGGGCAGGAGAGCTGCAGCCCAGCTCACAGTCCCAGCAGTCTTCAGGGCATCTGCATGGTGGGTCCGTACCCAGGACCATCACCAGATAGGTCCGGTGATAAGCCAGCAATTTTGCCTTGCTGAGGAGGACATAACTCAAAAACATGACCGACATTGCCTGGGCTGGCACTGAAGGGGGAAGCATTCAACCTTTTGCAGCTTCTCAGATTATTATACAGCAATTAAAATAACTCCCACCATGTAAAAACACGCCATCAGATAACAGGACAGTCTGACTCATTAAATATACCCTTACCAAAATCGTTTCTTGGGGTGTTCCAGTTTCTTGCTTGGGTCACAATGTTAAATCATTACTTGCACTCAAAATCCATGAGCCAGCTACTCGCTGATTGAATAGACCCATAAACACAGCTGTGCTGGCCGCTACTTTTTAGAAGATTTTCTTCAAGCATTCTGCTTGACTTTTAAAAATAGCCTATTTCTTTTGCACAACCTCTCATCTCCAAAGCATGACCCCCTTGTTGAAATCTGATTGTGAAATACGACTTTCTCATTCATATGCTAGCAGCGGGACGCTTTCTGTATGAACTGGGTATAATAACACAGTATTTCATTCGTGTTATTCAGTGATGTGATGCTCTCAGCAGTGGGCTGTGCTGTGAGGTGTCTCTGTCTCCTCTGCTTGCCTGTCTCTTTCCCGGGGAAGGCTCCATTTTCATTTGTTCAGGGTTTTTTTTATCCACTCGCACTGCAAATACCCATGGGGGGGGGGGGGGCAGGCGTGGGGATGTGTATATTAATGTTTACATCTCCCTGAAAATGCTCCCTTGCTTGATGCGAGTTTCTTCACATTTATAAAGGAAATAACCTTTTAGCTGTAGGCCTACATTTCAGAGAACTGCTCCACTTCCAAGGAACCAGAAGAAAAACAAGTTTTGTCTCACCTGAGCCCAGGGTAGGTTTTTCCTGGCTGGTTTCAGTAGAACGACACAAAGTCTTTTGAAGGTATGACACCAAATATTTGCAGCTTGTGCCTCAGATTTCCAAATTTATTTAGCCTACTGGACATTATTTTTGTTTAGAGTAACTTTTGTAACCAGCAGTTTTCACTTACATGTACTAACTACGCTGTGTTGCTTAGGGGAAAACAAAAAGTAGATAACAGACAATTTATTACTTTAAATTAATATACATTTATTATTATATCAGAAGATGTGGTGCTCCACTAACCCCTCTGGAGCAGGCTGGCTTATCCACACGACGTGTGTCCTGGGTCTTCTCTAGCACCTGGAATGACCCTCCTAGTCTTAAGGCATAATTATCACTTCTCACATGCTTCTTGTTAGCTGTTGGCTCCTGAAGTGTAGCAGAGGGGTGTCACAAAACTGAGGGTGTATGTTTGGCCACAGCACAGAGTCACACAGGAACACCTCTGGGTGCAGGGATCCTCTCAGAAGACCATGCTGCATCAGCCCGGGCAACTACACCTGGGACAGGCTAGTCCATTTTGTCTGTCCCTGGAGCCACATCTGGGCTTTGTTGAGGAATAGCTGGTTGGTTCTGTCCAAAAGATGACCCAAAAATAAGCATCAATGCAGTGCAAATGCTCAGCAGACCAGGACAGAGGATGACCTGGAGAAGTGAGCTATCGCATGGTGCAGACGTGTAGAGCATATGGGGCTGCCCTGAGCTGCTCCAGGGATCAAAACAGGCAGAGGGTTTCACCAGCTGGGGCAGTGGAAAGGACACATGTACCCTCGTCTGCTCTCACAGGCCGAATGGAGGTGCAGCACAGGCAGTGGTCCAGCCCTTCCTCCATTGGGAATCTCCTCCGCCTTCCCCTTGTAGGAATAAATGTGATCCTCCTTCAGAAGGGAGAATCTACAGCACCTCCACAAGAGACAAGTGCTAAGTGAGGGGTTATATGCTTATGTTATGGCTTTTTGAGATTTTTTTTTTTAAACAGATCATTTTGGTGGAGAGTATACATGATTAGAACCAAAAGCGTTTAGAAGATCTCACAGTTTCAGTTAAACTTTCACATCCAGGTTGTGATTTCTGGGCCAAACCAAGAGAAAGAACCTCTGCAAAGAAGCCAGGAGGGCAAAGAACCCACCTGAGATGTGAGACCCCCAGTAGCAACCTGTGCCCTGGCTACATCAGCTGGGGGTCTTCTTGCATGCCACTCTGCTACCTAACTGCAACAAACTCATTTTCCCCAAACCAGGTCTCTAGCAGTTGGGTCCTCTTTCTGAGCTAAGAACTGACACCGGGGTTTGTAAAACTTTGTGCTCCCAGCTTGACAGGCACTTAGAGAAACTCCTGACATGTAGTGATGGGTTCCCTTTGCTCCTCTTATGAACTGCTTTCATGCTGTTCCTTATTTTCTTTGATAAGCCCAGTCTAAATGTATAGTTATATTTCTTCTGGCTGTGCAGTTGACTAAGACTTGATTTCCCTGTTCTGATGAGAAATAAGAGCATTGTTTGATATTAAACAATGCATTGTTTTGGTGCTTTTGCTGCTTTTGAGAGTAAGGACATCAGAAACAAAGCTCTACAATGGGATAATAAATAAACTGGGTTTTCCCTTTGCTGAAATAAAAGTACAATAGTGTAGTACGTTAGCTGTCAGGGGTTTCCAAATTGCCAGGCAGACAATTAGTGGATTGTTCCCTTACACATCCTTATTAAAGGGGATCATCGGCTCTTCAGATTTCTACCTGTTCTAGGTGTTTCTTCCTTCTTTTATTAGAAGGTGAGCTCTTTCTGAATATGCTTCCTTTGTTACTATTGCCTTAAAATTAAGCACTGTTATAAAGAGCAACTGAAAGATGGAAAAAGATAAGAGAAAAACAATTTCTCCTTCAAACCATTATGTTCCTTCTGTGCATTGTCCTCTTTCTAGAGAAGGAAAGCAGCTCTTTCTGGAGGCAATGCTTCTACTAATGAACTGAAAATAGCAAAAACAGCTGCCAGAATTTTCCACACACATCTCCTCATTCCAAAAGTGCAAGAATCCATTCATTTTCTCTCTCTGCTGTAGGCCACACTTTCAGATGTTTTCATTACTTCTTCTGTGACATTCCAGTAACTTTACATTTGTATTGGTAGTGTTCTTAAGGAAGCCTAAATTTAGTACTTTTTAAAGAGAGAAGGACCATTTTAGGCTCTAGGTTAATTAAAAAATGTTATATGCTTAATGAGATGAAAGTGTAGCATAGGCTCAGAAATTTGATTTTTTACTCAGAATTAGAATGTATCTGTGTACTTTTTGCATAATTTTGGTGATAAGGTTTCTGCAAGTTGGGCAATGTAATGATTAAAGTTTGTGTCTGAAAGACAGAACTTTTTTTTTTTAAATGTTGTCATTTTAAGACAGGGGTATTTAAAGTCAGACCTCCCCAGGCCAATACCTAGGCACTTATGCAGTCTTCAAAGGCTCTTGACCATACTTAGTTCCTACTTATCTCGGTGTGAATTTGACAGACAAGGACTGGAGGATTTAACATCATTATAACCGGCTGATCTATGAATAGCAGAACTTATTAAGTCTGCTTTTCTATGGTATCGCCGTAGGAATGCAGAGCAATTCCAGCTCCATCCCATCCTCCCACCCTTTGCCTTCCTCCCTTGCTCATCTCTGCACCCCCTTTCTGCAGGCTAGGTGGCTGCTGGGGGCCGTGGGTGCCCTCGCCTGCAGGTTGTACAGTCCTGCGGGCCACTGCTGCTCAGGGTAGGGGAAAAGCACCACTGTAAGTGCCTCACCCTCAGCCCGAAACAAATTTCATCTCTCTGAGTTAGCCCTGGCTGTCCTAAAGCTGTGTGAGCTCTGGGACCTATCTCCGTCCGCGTGCTGCTTGGCCGCAGCTGGGCAGCAGGTCCGCAAGTGCTGAACGGGGAGAACAGGGGCTGGCGGCCACAATTGGTACGGCTGGAGTGGGGCGTGGGGCCGTTTTTAGGAACACCACGCATTCAGCAAAACCAGGAAGAGTGTGCAAGTGCTAGGATGTGCAAACAGGGAAATTAACTCCCAGGCAAAGACAACGAGTCTATTTATTGCCTGTTTGCTCAGTTACAGCGGCAAATGCTGTTTGTCTGCTGTGCCAAAATGCACTCCCTCCCAAATTTTACAGTAGTTTATACCTGTGAGCTTTGAGTGTCACAGCAGCTTTACTTCTGGAGCACCTGCAGTAAGCTGGAGTGGCTTTAGCTGTTTAACCATGAGCTACTTCTGGACTTTGTTTGCTTCGACCTTTGGCCAGAGGAGGTAGGAGAGAAGCTAGTTGCTCTTGGCGAAATGCGATCACAGTGTACCCAGGGAGGAACCTTTTGTAAAGTGCCCTTTAATCAGCTCCGGTCGTAGTTAGGGGTTGTAATGATTTAAGTTCCCTTGATAGTTTCAGTAAAAGAGCATCGGAAAGAACGAGGTCTGTCCTGCTGTTTCTCCGTGACCTACGAAGTCCCCGGCTGAGGTGTTGAAGCAGCAGGTGGCTGGGTGCTGGGGACGCAACGGCGACGGTGGCACCAGGCACGCGACGGCTTAGCGGGGCACAAGCCTACTGCCGCCGGCCAGCTGAGGAGCGACCTGTAGGTTAGTAACGGTACCCTGCGGCGGTATTATGGCCACGGTTATATTTCCTATGGTATTCAGCAGGGACACAGGCTGTGTTGCAGGGAGCCTTGTCAGTGAGGCACCTCTTTCAGCCTCCTGGGCAGTAGTGGATGCCCTAAAAGACAGTGTAAGTGTTCACAGAGGAGGTGGTCATGAAAAATCCTTGTCTCAGAGAAATCTGTCTTCCTAGTCACTAAATGCAAGAGACTGGTTTATGCTTTAGACGGGAAGATTGTTTCTTTTGTGAAGCTGACTGTGTTCTGAGTATGAGTATCTCTGTTAGAAATGGGCAGTCATGGTAGAGGCTTCTGGTCTTCCAGGTCGTAAGCGTCCTGCACTGTGGAGGACATGACATGTCCTCCTACATGGCCTGCACAGCAACCGCACACTGTACTCCACAATTGCTCTTTTACCGTTATGTTTAACCTTCTAAGGTGATCAATAGCAGACCAAAAGTAACCTTTTCATATGTATAAAATGATCTTTTCAGGAGTAAATGCACAAACTAAAAATATTAATTTTTTTCCTCTCTGAAATGACGTAGCTCAGTGACTGCATAAGGAAAATACTTTTCTTTTGTTAGCATCATCAGTATACTTAGGAAATTACGTGCAAGGCAATTTTAATCCACTTTTAGGTTTTATTTTAACAAGAATTGTTCCCAAAAGATTGAGAGTTTCCAAAGAAAAGCAGTCTAAAGCCTCAGTATAACCTTACTACTCTTCATCGGTCTTGTAGCACATCTTCAGAAAAAGATTTTGCTTCATTTTACAAACGCCAAAGATCAAAACAAGGGAAACCTCACCACCTGATGGCTTTATTTGTATTTTCTGTGATGCGCCATCTTGTACATGCCACCAGTTTCATACCATGAAACATATGAGAAATCAAATTAAATCCCTGATGTAACATTGTTCATGTCGAACATGATGATTTGGCATCAAGAGTGAATTGGCTTGATTCAGATAAACTTATACACCAACACAATTTCAACCATCTCTTCACATACACCCCTAGATATAAACAGAGCAAATAATTCCTTCTACAGACAGAAAATTCAGGCCTCAAGGGCGAGGTGGAAGTCTAAGCCTTTAGACAGGTGAAGGACAGGTGACAACCTGGTTGTTGCCACATTAATCTGTGTACTAGACAGCAATATATTGCATTTTTCATATTCAGAGATTCTGTGCTAAATCTGCTACTGATGAATCAAATGAGGTAAAACTGGGACAGACTGCACAAAAATGTCTTCCTTTTTTTTTTTTTTTTTTTCTGGAATAATCTCCTGCAATGTAGCAGCAAAGGCAACATCCTCAAGCATAGGTCTCTGCTTTCCTCCAGTGGTGCTCTGAAGACAGCACACAACCCTAGAAAGGTCACATTCCAACCATCTTAGCTGCACGGAGATTGTAGCAGCTCTTTCTCTGGATATTTGGTAACATGCTTACCTTTAAAATGCAACCTATAGGTATTCCCACCAATTAAATGTGCTTCCTTTAGGAGTATACTGTGCATGTTTTTGAGAAGGGTAAAGTCACTGACCTTTTAAAGTTCCTGAGAAGATTTTAACTATCCCCCCCCCCCCCCCAAAAAAAAAAAAAAAGGGAGTATCTCTGCAAGATTATGGTAATTTGTCACCTGATTAACCCACTGACAAGATGCAATTTCCTTGTGAACAGGATGCTCCTTGTGAACAGCTGATGTCTCAGGTGCAGGGAGAGAACTAGTTTATGCCCAACAGTTGGGGACAGTAGTTCTCATTGGTTACATCTCTGCTAACGAATAAAACAAGCCGGAGTCTCTTCCTTGGACCCAAAGGCATGACAGAAGACAATCTTTTAGCTGAAGTCTTCTCCTTCCCCCAAAACAAGGTGGACTTTCCAACAGTGCCTACCCTGAGCAGTCCCAGGGTCTTCACACACCCACCCTGCAGAAGAGAAGAAACGTGAGAGAGAATCAGGGCAGAGCTGAGAGTGTGGATACTGCTCAGAAGAGTTCATTCTGTGTCTCCAATGCCTCCTTTAGCCAAAGTAAAGGGATCTTCCTGTCTGGGGACCTTTTCTGAGTCTGAACTCAAGGACTTGGTTATTGCCAGTTTGGAAATGTCCTCTTAAAAGTACAAACCTTTCCCTAGAAATAGGTAGTGTGGGGCTTAGGTGTGTCCTGAATAAGATATACCTCCCACTTCTTAGGCTTTGTGAGTGGCTCAAGAGCGGCAGATCCTAGGTCATTGTAGAAACATTTTCTTTACTGAGGAAGGGATAGAGGAATTTAACTAATGGATTTAATAATTGCACTCATTCAGACCATTCTTCTCATTCTTAAATGTTTCAGCTATTATGGTCCTGGAAATCACAGACACTTTGCCTGGTTTATCTTGTCCAATATCTATAGAGGTAAGTTAGGTCAACAACGCTCTGAGGTCTTTCTTTGAGAAAGAAGTGTTTTATAGCAGAAGTATAGTCCTATAAAAAAATCACCTTCCTGTGATTACTGAGAGCTGCCCATTACCACAGCCCTTGAGCACTTTCAAGTTTTATTAGGCCAACTCTACCCCACAGGGTGACCTGGGGGAGCTCTGGCAGTCAGGGGGATGATGCCCCCCAGAGCCCCGCACCGGTGGTGGGCCCCAGCCCAGGTGCAGCTGCGGAGGTAAAAGTGCCTTTTTACTATTTAAGCATGTGTGGTTATGATGGGTGGTTTTACCACAGGGTTGCAAAGTTCATATCAAGAGCCGCTTACCCCACCTGGAGTACTGCATCCAGCTCTGGGGGCCCCAGTACAGGAGAGACATGGAGCTGTTGGAGCGAGTCCAGAGGAGGGCCACGAAGCTGATCGGAGGGCTGGAGCACCTCTCCTATGAGGACAGGCTGAGGGAGTGGGATTGTTCAGCCTGGAGAAGAGAAGGCTCCGGGGAGATCTAATTGCAGCTTACCAGTACCTGAAGGGGCCTACAGGAAAGATGGTGAGGGACCGTTTATCAGGGAGTGTAGTGACAGGACAAGGGGTAATGGGTTTAAGCTGAAGGAGGGTCGATTTAGATTAGATGTTAGAAAGAAATTCTTTACTGTTAGAGTGGTGAGGCACTGGAACAGGTTGCCCAGAGAGGTTATGGATGCCCCCTCCCTGGAAGTGTTTAAGACCAGGTTGGATGGGGCTTTGGGCAACGTGGTCTAGTGGAGGGTGTCCCTGCCCGCAACAGAGAGGTTGGAACTAGATGATCTTTGAGGTCCCTTCCAACCCAAAGCATTCTATGATTCTATGTTACACTTGTGTTTCTGCACCATGAAAGCGGCTCGTTATAGACGTAGCTTTAGGGCTTGCCTGTGCAGTAGATATGTTTGGTGGAATAACAAGCAAATCCATCCTGTTTCCCCTGCTGTAGAAGCGCATCTTAGACTGGCAGCATAGCTTAAATAAGCCCCAAACCAGAGCAAGCCGCAGTGGGTCAGGAGCAGCGTGCCTGCAGCTGGTTTCTAGTACAATGCTGAGAAGAAAGCTCAGCGGAAGGCAGGTTTGCAGCCCAAGTCCCGCCTGCCCGTAGTGAAGGTCAGCAGTGGAGAGGAGCAGACAGGATGCAAACACCAGCGGAGGAGAAGCCGGGGCGCTTTGGTGAGGTTAGGTAAGGCGAGATCATGTGACGGCACGGGCAAATCTGCGCTGCGCCATGGGGACAAAGTGTGCCGTGCTGAGGCAGGGTGATGGGCCAAGAGGTGTGACCCCGCTCCTGACGCATGGCAGCATGCACCACTGGCGCGTGGCTCGGTCACAGGAGCTTTTTACCATGTAAAGTCCTGTCTCGGGTATTCTGGCAGCATAGGAATGGTATAAAGCTTGGTCTGCTTAACAGACTCCTTTGGTAATGATGCCTTTTCTGTGCGTGGCAGTTCACTCTGCTGACACCATCAAAAGCTGCTTTTTCTAATCCAGATAATAAATCAGTGTTCTGAGTTGTGGAAGTTGTGAACGTATAATAAAATGTAGTGTAAGAGACACCAGAATACAAGAATATTAAGCTCATTCAGTTTCCTTCAGTCTAAATTTTTCCTTCATGTTACCAGGAGGCAGAAAAATAAATTTGTCTTCCTGAAGGAAACTGTGTCAGTTCCCTGATCTGATAACCTCTTTTTACAAACAATTTCCAAGTGATGCTTATTGTCTTATTTTCAACAAGACATTAAGAACTAAAATGGAAAAGCTTATGCCCTGTTTAGGGATGATGCCTGTTGGATGGAGGAAAAGCTCTTTCGCTTAATATTCTTGTATTCTATTATGAACTGTAAAAAGGCAGAGCAATTGCTGGAAGAGAGGAAATGAGGGTTATGTGTGCTAACCATGCTCATTTTCATACCTCAATTCTGGAAGCATCCTGTAAATATAAGTTTGGAGGTCTTTATCCTCCCTCTTGTGAACACGTACCACAAAACCCTGTAATGCTCTCCTTTGCAAAAAAGGCCCCCGAGGGAACCAGTGAGAATGTTGTTTGCTGAGAACCTTTTAATTATCAAAATTGGTTGGTACATGGTTGGCTTGTGCTGGCTGGATGTCCCTGCTAGCCACAGGAGGTGACCATCGGGTGCATTCCAGTGACCCGTGGAGCTCACGCTACTGCACTGCGCCTCCCTCCTTGATTCCTCCAGTACCTTCAGGTTCTTGTTACCTGCAACGCTCAAATTCACTGGCTGCATCCAAACTTATAAAGAGTAACAGTTTGCTTCTCTACCCTCTGATCTCTCTGGATGGTTCAGTGAGCTCCTTGGTGTTACAGAAAGGCTCTCATCTCCACCGTGAAATCTCATCGGTTTCTCCAGAGTGGGACCTGTGCTGTGAAAATAGATTCAGCAAGCTTCAATAGAAATCTTTCCCATTTTCCCATGAATTTGTTCAACACCGGTGATTCGACAAAAGTTTTAAGCCAGCAATGCTGGCAGAAGGACTGGTCCCACCTTCTTCTTCCCCTCTGCCAGCACAGGTGTTCAGGTAGCGCATGTGCGAAGGCTGCATGGGGTGGCTGTGGGAAGGATGGAGTGGGATCTCACTTTGGCAGCATCAGTTTAACATGTTTGTGAGACAGTGGTGTGAAACACTGGTCTTGAGCAGCCACATCAGGCTAGCGAGGGCTAAACCTTTTTCGCATAGAGTGTTCTATTTACCCAGGGACTGAAAAGCAATCATCATATTAACCTCCCTTGTAGATATGTCTATCGAGAACCCACCCTGTATTTACTTTAATGGAAAGCAAACATGCCATAGAAATGTAATGGTTGTGGGTATATAAAAAACTTTTGGGTTTTGCTGGTTTCCTTCTTTTTTATGCACTAATTAAAATCTATTGCACTCCATGGGTTCATTCAGTATCTGTCGTCTTTACATTTTGGAACTTAAAACATGCTTTCAGGTTTAAATGAAAGCATAATATTGCACATGGGGAAACAACCTCCTCTCCAGGGTGATCCTCTGTGTTGACTTTCATTGCAGAATGACAGTTAAAGTGTTTGCTAAAAATAACACAAAAACTTTGTCTAGTAACCATTAAGGTTATCAGGGCAACTCTCACTGCCCACAAACCAGAGAAGCCTAAGATTAAAAAAGAAAAGGGGAAAGCCCAAGGTGTCCTTGCCTAAATTTCCCCCTGGTGGGACTCCACCTTCAGGGCTGTGACTTTGTCCTCTCCGTGCTGGGATGGGGGATGTGGCTGGGGCTGGCAGAGCAGAAGGGTAGTTCACCTTTGCAAGGGCATTTACTGGGAATCCTCCGTGATGTGGTAAGGTAAAGGTCAAAGCACTGACGTAGGTTATGCATGGAAAGAGCTTTGGTGTAAGAGAACTTGAAAAGCTGTTGTCTCCAAGTGTCTGCCTGAGTGCCTGAATACCTCTGAAAATCTCTTGAGACTATGTACTAAAGCTTATTTGAGGTATACAATTATATGTGCATTGTATACCATCCACCTGTAAAAAACCAAGAGTGTTGTGGTACAGACTGTATGTTCTCTGAAGGATCTCCCCAGTTTCTGGTCTGCAATAACATATGAAAGTCAGGAAGTGATGAATTGTGCTGTATTAACTCACAAGGTGTAAGAACAGGTGTAAAATAACATGTTATTCATTTAAATAAAGTGGTGTTGTCTCTTTAAACATTCAAATAGGCAATAAAATGGTTCTACAAACATGTGGGAACCTGTTCCACCAAACAGAAAGTGGTTTGTTAAAAAGAGAAGGAAAAGAAAAAGAAGGGGAAAAAAAAAAAAAGAAGGCTATCTGTTACATTATGAGATCCTAATTTTTGTGGCTGTATTGTGGCTGAGGACAGGCTTATGTGTGATTATACTGATAAACTAAAGACTTTCTGAGATTGAGATTGGGGCCCTTGCAGGTCTCTCATAAATTCATGTGTCCTTTTGGTGAGACATTTTAGTTGGCGCATTCCTTTCTCATTCCACTACAGCCTCTCAGTAGTTTTTGAAGACCAAATATAACCATAAGAGGCAACCCACCGCTAACTCCTTACTGTCCCTTCTCCTTTCACTTGCTCACGTGTCTGCACTGTCATGCAGTCTGAAGCATGCCTCATGTGCATGTCACACAATGCCAAGCTGCCACCCTGAAATACCTCCTAAAAGCCAATTTCCTACCACGATCATCAAAATTACTCACTCTCATCCAGAGAATAACCCCACCTCAATAAAATGATGACCCTCCAATCAGCCTCTGGATCTCCCAAGGCATTTGGGTTTGATCTTTGTAAAAATCTCAGGGAGCAGAACCTATGCTTTATGTGTGGAGGAGCCCAGTGCACCGGATCAGCAGAGGCCAGATTGTGTGTCTGCTTGTAGAGAGCCAGCCGAGGGGAAGCACACCATCCCCTTGAAAGCTTTTTCTGTGTTAGAGAGCAGGTCCCCATCTGAGAGGCACATTCTAGTGAATCTCACTTTCTTTCTTCAAATGTCTGGCCTTTTCTATCACTGTATTCAGGAGAACAATTATTTAGGAAAAACCTTTCATGTGTAATCCCACTGCGGGAAAGAATAAAAAGAAATGGAAGGTCTATGGGAAACATAGTCATGGACTGGTCTGGATGGACTCTTCTTTCATATCTCTCAGGATTTGGCCCCTGCTTAGCTGTCAATCATCAAAAAAGAGGAAAAACTAAATATTTAAGGTATTATTCTAACAGACGGTGACGCTTCATTGTGTCAGTCAAGCTGTACATTAGGAAAGAAGATGTGTTTATATCCTTACACCAGCGCAATGGATGCTGTATGAGGAGAGGAGCATGTGTGCATGTACAGAAGCCATCTTCCCCGCTGCTTGGATGGCCCTGCCCTTAACACTTTTCCACTCTGCCTTATGTGTATCCCTCTCATGATGCCAGAGTCATCATAAAGAGGCATATAAAAAGTCCTGTCATCGTTATGAACACAGTGTGCTTGAAGCCAAAGGGAAGTAGGTGCCTAACACCAGGGAAAGCTGGGGGACACACTTGCAGTATTCTGCCCAGCTTTCTTAGGTTCCCTATAAAAGCACAGCCTGCAGGACAACTTAAAATATGTTCAAATTCTGCCATTGGGGATGCTAACACCTCAGAATACCCTGCAGCAGCTTGGTTGGCTGATGTTCGTTGCTTGAAACAATAATGGGGGCATAACTTGGAAACTAACAACAAGCTGGAGCTGAAAGTGAAAGTATAAAATGCAAGTCAATGGTTTGAGCTGCCTCCTGACATGAGCCTAATTGACATGGTATATTGAAGAGCCTTCTAAAAATGAGCCCATTGGCTCACTAGCATTGGGGCTTTTTCATTCCACTTAGACCAGAACAGTCTTCCCTCTGCATTCAAGTACATGCATGATTGTAGCTGATAGGATTTGCTTTACAATGCTTATGGCTACAAGTTTAGTTTGTTTTCCAACAGAATAATGCAAAGTAAAGAGAAGGATACTGACTTAAAAGGTGAATTAATCTGCTGGAGGGGAGTTTTGCGCACTTATACCAGCTAAATATTTTATACTCATTTCCCTGTATAGATCAGTGGGATTGAGGCATGGATCTGATTTTAGCAGAATCTCCTAGATTTTATCGCCGAATTTCAGACTGATTCCTTCCATCGTCTTGGGCAAACCACTTAATTTCCATGCTGCAGCTTCCCTGCCAGCAAGCAGTACCTGCTTCTCTGCAGCTCTCATAGCTAACGAGTTGACATTTGCAGAGAGGAATTCTGAAGATGAAAGACTTGTACAGTAGACTTGGGCTGCAGGCATTTGGGGACCAGGATCCGGGCTGCAGGTGTGTTTGTACGGTGCCTAACACAACGGCCACAGTACTGTGGATAAACAAGTATAAAAAACCAGAACAATTGCAATCACCCTTTGGGTTTGCAGTATAAGTAGAACAGCTATCCTTCCTGTTGGCTCTCAGACACTGCCAGAGATGCTCCTTTTGCCCGTCTTTGCCATCCTTCACATTTCTAACTCGGAGCCTTCTAATTTTAGAACTCTTATCTCTACATCCATTGACTCCCCTAGCCCTCTTCCCTATTGACCACCCTCTGACTCTGCAGTACAGGGATGTCTCTAAGTTTTATATGCCCAGATTAAACCACTCAGAGGGCAAGAGCAAATTATTATGTAGGACCATCTGATACAAACTGACAGTACTTCCTCTGCAGAATCCACCCCTGTGCACAGTCTGTCATTGAGAGGTTAAGACACTTCTCCTTCCACGGTAGGATGCCCTGAGGTTGCTGCCTGCGTACTGCTTGGCTGGAGATTTGGACCATGTTTTACTTTTTGGAAGAAAAGAGAAAGAAGAAAGGAATGGCTATGCCAGTAAAAAAACTGGCAAAGGGACCGAAAGCTGTAGTTGTTTTGCTTCTGTAATATGCTGTTTGCTTTTTACCTTCTCCAGGTATTGTCCTTTCCCAGAAATTAGTCATCTCCCAAGGCATGCCCTGCTCCCTCTTCTCCCGCTGGCTGGTTGTGCACACTGCTGCCGACCGGGCAAATCCATCATCCAAAGAGTGTTTCAGTGTGGTGCCTCCTCTTGGCTGCTCAAGAAGGTGTGTTGTTTGCTTTGCCTAAGTGCTCCCGGGGCCTAATGCTCCGTTGTTATGTACAGACCATTTCTGCTGTCATGATTCATGTTTTACCACCCCTGTGCCTTTACTTCTGCACCGGGCTCTTTTTTTTAATTTCAAGCAAACACATTTGAGTTTCCGTGTTTGTCACTGAAACAGTGCACGCTGGGTACGCGGCATAGGCTGAGTTATTCCTAACGTCCCACTGCTGCCGAGATCAGTAAACCCACCTCTTGCTCCATGAGCTGCAGACCATTTTTTTTTTCTTGCAACCAAAGGTAAATCGATTTGGCACAGCCTGAAATAATTTTTCCAGACACATATAAAGAAAAAAAAAAGATTTCACTGAAAAAAACCCCTCATGCCGTCAAGCAAAATATGCCCTTATCTTATCTGTTTTGAGTAACTCAAGCTATTTGCACAACGCCTTGTGCTAGGAAGGAGTTGTTTGTACATGTTTCACTCCCTTTTTTTTTCCAAGTTTTGAATTTTGAATGAAATCTTTCTCTTCAAATTCCTCCTCCCTGCGAAAATGTCATGGTTTCTCTTTCCTGTGCTTCCCTGAAGGTTGGACCCAGCCCTCCCTCCAAAGATCCCTTCCTTGTAGATGGTTTTCTATTAATCTTCAAACCGCTTTGGAGAGCTCTCTGCGTCTGGCAGCGCTAACATCCCCTCTCCCTCCCGTCCCACCCACTTAGCCTCAGCCTAAGAGCCCTTAACAAATGACTCCCAAGGAATTTAAATGGCTAACGCTCGCTGGCCAATAAAGAGATGCATAAACTGTATAACCAGGTTACACGGCTCTTGCCATTAGGAAGAAAGGTTGCTCGGGCAAAGGCGCGAGTCCTCTTTAACCTGTTGCACTTCGATCGCAGGACGGGAGAGGTAAGGGAAATCTTGTTTGCTCTGTAGGGCTTTTTATCTGGTTTTCATTTATCAGGGAGTTGAGACTGAAAGTATGTCATTGTCAAGGTATCGGGTTTGGGGTTTGCCTTCCTTTAGAGGGTCCTATAGAGTTGTTTGAGAAGGAAGCGACTACTTCTAAGCTTGAACTACGAGCTCGATGTGTGAATACCTAAAAGAATTGGCGTAGCAAATAGCAAAGCGAATGTCAGAACAGTGAGCACTATACCACTGGTATTTTAGACAGAGGAAAACAAACAAAACTGTGTCTCAGAGATATTTTTTCTACTGTCTTAAATTAATGAAGTGAAAGGTAGCCATTTACAACTGCCTGACATTGTGTTTTCAATTTGTCTGTCTATCTCTGCTGTTGTCTGTTTGTGCTGCCTGGCATTGTGTTCTGCTTTTTCAAGAGATTGACATAAGAATCAAGTATTAAAAGTGGTTTATTAGCTTTAGGTACAGAATTTGGGGCTTGTAGATTGAAGGTGGCTAGGAAGGTTGAGCAAGCAGCGTACATATGCAAGTATTATTAATACAAATGAATCTTATGTAACTCATTCTGCATACTGAAAATTTAACAACATTTTAAGAAAATCAAGTTCTGATATTATTCTATTCATATTCTACTTAAGCAGCATGTGAGACATTTAAGACTTGTATATGACATAGGACACGTGATGTTAATCTGTTCACCCTTATTTATTTATTTATTCATATATTGCTTTATTGGAGTCAGTGCTGATAACAATAGTGAAGTTTGAACTTAAATCTGGAAAAAAATCAGTTGAATCTAAAACTGTAAAAAAAAAAAAAAAGGAAATGTAGTTGTTGTAAGTAAGGTTTGATTAAAACCAATAACCATATTGTCCATTGACATGTGTACCAGATGCAGCAGTTGTGTATAATGGTGTCCTGTCCTGAGCTAGGTGGGATTGAAGCCGTGCTTCAAAATGCACGTGTAAAGTTCTCCTTCACCCTTTGCACACCGAAGCTCACCATGGATGACAGCCAGCGCTTGGAGAGTGTGAGGGATGTCATGGCAAAACGTTACTGCTATCCCTTGCAATGCTCCGTGGCCTGAGAGGCTGGGTGGCAGAAAGGGCGTCTTTTTTGATCATGTTATCACAGCTGATTTCTGGAGGCCTTCACACCCAACACAGTCCATGGTGGCACATGCTGGTGATGTCTGATGATGTTGCACCAAAGACCTTGCCAGTGTCTGAAAGAATCGAGAGCTTTTTAATTGAATTAACACAGTTAATCTAACAGAACTGCAGAACATGTCCTTTTGGCTTGTCAAGACAAGGCCACATGACTGTCTATCAAAAGCTTGTTGTAATATTGTTGGTTTGATTATTTTTCCATGGATTTCTCATATAGATCTGCACTGTATAACCAAGATTAGATAATGTGTTGGATAAAAATAAATAAAGTTAACAAAGGAGGAGCCATTTTGCTACTCTTTGTAATCATTTCTATTTGATTCTTCATCTCCATTCTTTGCTGAAGAAATGATATTGAATCAAATGTTGCTTGTCTTCTTTCTTCAGCTTTTAATTTTTGAAAAAACTAAATCCCGGTTAAGGTCAGCAAAAGGTGGATTTCAAATTACATCTGTCTCAAATCCCACTCCTTTTCTGAAGTGCACAGAAATTTCATTTCCAAACCCTAGGTATTTCCAATCGAGCTGTAGTTTCAGCAGAGTTAAATTGTCTAGAATTCACCCAGCACAGGAATGGTGCCTCCTGAGTTCTTGCCTTGGTTAAACATTTTTTTTTTAATTTATAATATTAACCCCAGGCACAGGTAACGAGTGCTGGAAATCTCTTCCTTGTACTTGTAAATCTTGTTTCTCAATTTCAATCCAAGGTTCAAAGGTTTGTACAAACTTCTTAGATCAGAGGTCAGGTACAAATTGCTGCACTTTGCAGCTCCTTTCTGCCGATATGACAGAATTTCACAGCAAAGATGATTGCCTTTCATCCCCCTCTCCTCCGCGCACGGGCAACGCCAGGCAGTTAAAAGCGTGATATGTACAAGTCAGCTATTGGTACCTGAGTTTAATAAATAACTAACTGGGTTTCAGTGGTGCAAGGTGCATATTATAAAAGGGGTCAAATGTCAGTGCACAAAGGAAAAAAAAAACCACAACCACCCTGCCACTGACTAAGCCAAATGCTTTGAGTCTAATGTACTTTCAGCAGCGAACATTCACATCCCAACTGCGGTTTGCTTTATGCTGATTTTCATTTCTGTGACCTGGGGGAGGGAACACGCTGGGCCACTTTCAGCTTTCCCTGAAATCTCCGCCTCGTACCGAAAGCAGGGTTGCAGGGTGGGACCCCCGTTGTTGTGGTGTTCATGTGGTGAACACAAAACTGAGAATGTTGCAATAAAAATAGTGCATAATATTAGGGTGAACAGAAAAGTCTGAAGCTATTTTTATTGTTATAAAAATTGATTAAGCAAGTAGACTTTGTATGAACAGGCAGGATGTGTTATGTTTTGCTCTGGGATCTCCAGAAGAGTTAGCTGAAAAAGTCTGATCAGAAAAGCTGAAAAGGGAATTGTAGTTTATAAACTTTTTTAGATATTGTTGGTTGCACTGCAGAGTGGAACATGTTACTGTAATGTTTATGTAGACAGACAGCATTATAATAACGATGAAAAATCACAAGCACGTGCACACATATCCCTACTCCATAGAGTTCAGCAAAGTCTTTCACAGACATTTTCAATGATCGAATTAAATCACTGTGTTCATATATAAGATTTTTCTTCAAAGAGGCAAGAAGTGAAGTAGGTGAATGTCTTCTCTTTCCTGTGTAATAATTAACAGAAGAGTCTAGTTGTGGTTTTGTTTTGCAGTTGCAGAAGATCGTTTTTCCTGTCTTATGGCAAAAGCTTGCAAGCTCCTAGTCCACACTGAATGAAACACTTCTTCCTTTCCTAGAAAGAATGCTTTTTAAAGCAGATGGTTAATGAGGAGGACACACTTATCTGTACCAGCATCTCTGCAGAGAACACTGTTTAATTGCATTTGTGGTAAACAAACGCCTCAAAAAGTTTCCCATCAAGTACCGCTCATCTAGAATACGAAAGACTTGTTATTCACACTGCGCTTTAGTTATATATCACACATTTTCCTCACTGACCATGGTAATAATAGGCTTTGTTGACTAGACTGAAATATGGGAATTTGGGGACAAGGGAAGGGTTGTGTTGTTTCCTGTTTTGGAAAGCTGATAAGAATGATCACACAACCCATCTCTCATTTTCTCAGCTTTCCTCAACATGTGGCTTCAATATCTTGCAGGATAATAACTTCAGCCTCAGCCAGCGACCGGTCCTATCAAAATAGCTGAGAGTTATAGAATTATTTTGAGCTGGATTGGGGAAAGATGGAGCTGGGGCAAACAGTACAACACACAGGTTTCACAACTTGTTGGGACAAAATCTGAATGACTTGCAGCAAAAAGTACATTATAAGATAAGGGAGGAGACGGGGTTTTGCTTAACCAAACTTCCTTCAGAAGTGGTTTAAACACTGGTTTGGCACTGCAGTAGAGTAAAAACACTCAACAAACACACACTGCATTGACAGAATTCCCATTGCCAAAGCAGGGAAAATAACAACCGTGTTGATAGGATGCTCTAGGTGTTGGTGGTGCTTTTGCACATCAATAACTTTTTCATCAGCATCACTTCATTCTTGCCGTGGGAAAACCATATATGCATGAACAGAATGTTCACTTGTGATTGTCAAAAAGCAATGGCAAGAAGTGCCAGGATCAGGCAAGTTTTCTCACTTTATTATTTGACATATCATCATTGATTTCTCATTGAATACTATTTTTGCAGTTTCTAGGCCAGGAGGTCAGGTCATTGAGGGACCACCATCCTGGGAATGCTGGGCACCGATAGTGCTTGTGGATAACACAAGCAGAACCTTTGACAGCCTGTGCAGGATCACACCTCAAATTAAATATGCCTTAGAAGGGTGCAGAGAGGGTTGATAACATAATAGGCAGGAAGTATGCACAATACAAGGAGACATTATTTTGTAGGGGAATCATAATTTCAGCTCCATTTTGAAAACTGTATATAAAATTGCTGTGAGGTAAGATTGCTATGGCTAAGGGAACAGGTATAATATGGCTAAGAGAATTAGATCTGTGATTGTCATTGTTCTTAATGTTAGTGATGAAAATAAGAATTTTAATCTTCAAATCCTAGTCTGAAGTTGTAGCTAATTGTTGACTATACAAATTCAGTATTCAATTATCTGATTAGCATTCAAGTTTTAACCTCGTAAATTCCAGGATATTAATTTACAGAGTAATTTCAGGTGTTTTCCTCCTAAAGAGGAGAAAGAAGTAGAAGAACAGATTTACAGTAATTTTGTTACAGTTTTTTAAGCCAAATACATTGCTTTTCATTGGTGCCTGGAGGACATAACCAGTCCCTGTAAGACTTTTAAGGGAGGATTTTCAGTAGTGCTCATCACTGTCTTAAATATATCCCTACAGAAGTGATTACAGTGTTATAGTTGATGTCAGGAGGAGGAGTGCTAGATGCTGAGTACTGCTGGAAATATCACCCTTAATTTTCTGTTTCTTTATGTTCCTTCTTTGAAGACAAAGCAAAAAGTTTTTGGTGTGTTTTAAATGGAACTTACTTACCATTTTTACCCTGCTTAAGTCACTTAGGATGAATTTAAGCAACTAAGAATCATGCACAGACCCCCTCTCCGCAGTGGCTCCACCCTGAAAACTGTTTTTCAGGCCCAGAACATTAACTTTAGTAGGCCAGTCTTATGATGTCCCTTAGGTACGTTACACTGTTTCTCTCTACATTTAAGATTAGTACTCTCAGTGGGCAGAGAGCCACTGCTGTACCTGTTCATGCCTGAACACACGTGGGAAATGATGTGGTGCAGCAAATGCTGCTGCATGTGCACCTCCTTGGGTCCCATGAGCACCTGAGCCAAAAGGTTTCTCCCAGGTGACCCGAGCTGGAGATGGACAAGTTTAATTGCCTTATTTCGGGCACATGCATGACGATCAGAATATGCAGTGCTTTAGCGGTGCTGGCAGCAGGATAACTTGGACAGCAGACAGACATGTCATTGTCAGTAACTAGTGCTGATCTATGAGATTACTCTTCCAAGCTGCTCATCACAAACTACTCATAAAGTTTCTTGCCAGTTGATGTTCCTGCCCCTTCAGGTCTGTTGACGCAGTTCACCACTTTCTCCACAGAGTTTTGCCAAAATGATCCAGATTAAGAAAATTCCACCTTTCAAAGTGTTTAAGCTAGCCTGGGCCAACTTCTTCAGCCAGTTCAGCTGCAGTTAAAGCAATGTGTCTGACACATTCCAGACACTGTCATGGCCTGTTGGCCTCAAGTATTGCTTTTTAGGTTAAAAGTCTGAAGACATCATCCATCCCTAGTAACTTTCCCTTTCCTGTATGAAAGACTTTCAGAGAAGGTCCCTAGCCAAAAAGCCATGCTGAAATGCTGCAATGCCTCTTGCACTGACCCACCACAAGATTCAACTTAAGACATTTGCATTTTGTTCGCAACATTAGATAGGGAACCAAGCTGTGGTCCAGCTCCTGTTGAAAAACCACACTGAGGACTAGCCTTTGACACTTGAAATACAAATTAATTTGGAGTCAGGCAAAGTCTTTGCATGGATTTTTCACCAAAGATCAGACCTTTTTTCCACCACACCTGCGGCCTGCCTGGCCTCTGTCTGCATTGTGCATGGAGAGGAGCCAAGGACGCTGCTTCCAGCGGGATGTCTCCTAAGCTGATTGTAAACAGCAGGAGAAGCCTTCTGCCAGGAAGCACATGGGAGGGCAGCGAGCACCTGCGGGGCCGGTGGCTACATTAGGCACATTTGTCAAAGAGGTGGGCCTCTCTACTTTGCTGTTAGTTTGGGAAGGAGCACCTTGCACACCAGCTCCCTGCCGTGGCTGCAGCTGCAGGACTGCTAGGCTGGCCCCAGGTCCTGCAGTCGGGCACACCGTGGCTCAGCTTCAGTAACAGCCCCAAGGACACCGGCTTTGTTCAGCTCATTTATGCAAATAAATCATGGGAAAGGAGTGACAGTCTTGCCAAGAAAAAGAAAACTGATGTATAATGATATTGTAGTTACCTTTAAAAGGGGAGGTGACTTGCACATTACACTTGAAGCAATGCTTAAGCATTGACGTGGCCCCTGCGTTTTTCTGTTCAGCCGATAAATCTGTAAACAGGCAAACTGGGTTTTCAGCAAGAGCATTTCTGTGGATATCTGATGTTTGTGATAAAGTTATACAGTTGTTCTTAGTAAGCTGTTGTTGTTGTTGTTATATACATTTTATGTATCTAAAGTTGCCATGAAAAAAGAGTCAGCTTTTAAAAATAAAGAGCTTTAACAGCAGCCATGCTTCCAAAGCTGCTGTTCAACATCATCAGCAGGATCATTTGCCCTTATTATTTCAACTGAAAAACTGGGAAGGTCACATTTAAATCAGTAGCTCTTATTTCCCTCTGTCAACAGGGTGTATTTAGTTAAAATTTCAGTGACCGACCTTCCCTCTGCAGCAGCTGTGGTTTAAAATACAAAACTGCGGTGGTTTCTTGAAGCAAGCAGGTGGCTGTGCGGTGGCCGTGAGGGCACGCTGTCTCAGCTCAGCAGGAGTTTGTACGGTCCAGGGTCTGCAGGAGGGGCACAGGTGTCCCCATCCCCTCCTCCCTCCCTCCGGTTATCCCAGAGCCAGCAGGTCTCCCTGGGCTCTCCTCCTGCCCACCGTGGTGCTGGCACCCGTCCCCGTGCTCTGTGACTGCCGGCGGCTGTGTCGCCCGCAGAAGGACACATGATGCCACTAAATCTATGTGACACAAAACTGGAGGGATGAATTAAGAGCAAACAAACAACCCCATTTTATAGGAGCACATGAGTGGAGTGGACGCGCGGTTGCTGCCACAAGGACACCAGCTGTGTCCCTGTGTTTGTAAAAGCCTGTTTTACCACACCGGGATCAACAGAGGAGCAGGTGGCTGTGTAACTTCACAAAGCACTGCCCAGTGCTGGGCAAGCCCAGGGATAAGGTGTTATGTGGACTGTGGGCATCACTTTCTCGCTGGGGCACCGAGCTGCCTCTGCCCTGGCACAAGGGACATCGGCGTTTGGCCCTGCATTGTTGTTAATCAAGGCGCGGTATTTCTATTTAATAAAAGATCTGCCTCGGTTAATCAGCCTGCTCACAGTACGCTTTGGGTCAGTCACTGCCAACACAGTAAGTTTCCCATTTAATATCCTGACCTGTGATGTTAAAAAAAGATAGGTTAAAAAGAAGGTAATTAATGTTTAGGGCAACAACTATTTACACCCGCCCAACTGGCAGCAGGGAAGGAGTTTCGTAAGCAAGGGGAAGTGAAATTTGAATGGTTTCAGTGAAACGTGTAGGTCTGAGAGTTCACCTGCTTGAGGGAGAGTTCTTGGAGCAGAGACGCTGAACCAAAGGGCTCGCAAGCCTGGCTTCTGGCAGGCTGGCAGACGTTAGCGTCCCTCTAATGTGGCATTGAACAATTAAGCAGGCTTTACCTTTTCCTGAGAAGAAAAGAAGCCAGTCTTGTTTCAGTCCTGGTAATTAGTCATTTAAAACTTAGTTGTCTCCAGAGCACAACCTTTCTCATTAGCAATTAATATTTTTGTCTGTCTCTCTTTTATGAATCTTTGTCAACAAGATCAGGTGTACCTTCCTCCTCAGAGCCTAGAAATCAAGAGCTTATATTTCACAAGACACCACATTTTAATGTAGCTTAAATTTTTGCCTCTTCTAGCATTAATCACAGTTGGTGGATGTACTGAAATCCGTCTGGCTTTATTAAGGCCACTAACCCCACAGTATTAGCTCATGCCTTGTGTACACCTAGAACACATGGTAGCAAGTTTTCAGGACTGGTTTACTGTGGACTAAAAAAATGCACAAGTAGGGTTGAACACTTTGGAAGCAGGTATTTTTTAAAACAATTTTCTTGAGATGATTGCTTTTTGACATGAAAAGGTTAGGTTGTGTTGGCAGCCCATTTTGTAAGGCAGTAACAACAGGAGGAGAGAGCTCTCAGACCAGACACGCCTGCGT
Organism: Balearica regulorum gibbericeps; assembly: GCF_011004875.1. Lineage (NCBI taxonomy): Eukaryota > Metazoa > Chordata > Aves > Gruiformes > Gruidae > Balearica > Balearica regulorum. The sequence continues at coordinate 56,412,769 of NC_046187.1, forward strand.
TTTGTCTCACCAAGGTAGATGATATCTGAACTTTGTGAAGGTGTTGATTGTGTCATGTGGCAAGGAATGTTGTTAACTGTGTATTTAGCTACATCAAGTGGGACTACATGGGCTCTATAATTCTCTTAGGTGGTATATACTTATGAAACCCAGCTCTATGGAGCTGCACAGAAAAAGATTAAACACATTTCATCATGAATCTTGATTCCCAATAAATTACATAGGGATAAATGCATTTTAAGTTCAGAAAGAATTTTTAATTAGTCACCGTCACAAACGGTGTATGGTAGTGTTTGCAGCAAAGGTGGTCATCAGCACTTAGCAGCAGCTTCAAGTACAACTTCCTCTTACTAGAAATCGTCCTGCTGGTGCAATGCAAAGTGCTGGAGAACATGCCAGTTCCACGATGGCCACCAAATGACCAGCTGGTTTCTGGTGGGCACGGGAGGCTTTTCTCCATCTCTCCTCTCTCCACAGTCCCAGTGCCCATCTGTAGCTTTCCAGACTATAGCCCCACTGACTGAGCCCTGCAGATAACACAATACAGAGACTTTTGTTTTGTAAGTTAACCTAAAACTGATGGTAATGACTCATTTCTAAACTTACCCAAACCTGGGGCTATAATTCACTTGCCAACAGGTGGCCCATGTAAGGGTAATGATTATTCCTCAGTAAAGTATTTGTTTAACAAACTTTGCTTTCATTCAGCGAAAGGTGAAGTCACATTTTTAGGAACAAATCCTCAAGTGAAAAATGACAATGTTTTTTCCTGCCTTAATTTTTTTTTATTTATGTCAAATAATTCTCAAGACTAAAATGAAAATGTCTGACTGTGACACATTAAAACATGTGAACCTGAGAATCAACAACATTTTAAAACAAGAAGCTACCAAAACTGATGCACTTCCATGAAAGACCTGGTTTCAAAGAAATTGTTTTCTAAAGTGTTGCCTGGGCACCAGCATCACTATTACTGTCCTCCATCTTCTCTCCCTCCCCCTCTGCTCTCCATATTTATAAATTAAAATGGCTCAGAAGTGTCAGCATGTAACACCCATGGCCCAAACACACCTGCAGGATCAGGCCCCACCACAGACCGAGGCTCAGAGGTCTGGTTTCCCAAGCCCAAACGCATTTAGGAGCTGACCCACGCACAGACGTGTTTGCCCTGGCTGGTGCAGAGGCATTTCTGGATACAGACCAGCACAATTCTGGGCAGCTCAGGAGCTTTACTGAAAAAAATATCTAAGGTGTTACGGTTACTAGAATTTAAACAGGTTTTGTGGACCATAGAAATCAGACTTAGGTGCCTAAATTTTGTGCCCATATTTCTGTGGACTTGGGCTTACTGTACTAGTGAAAGCCTTGCCTGCATGGTAACCAATGCACTGAAAATGGCCAAACCATTCCAACGATGTATCAGAGTCCTTGTGGGACAGAGAGAAACCTGTGTCCCACTGAATAACACAACTACATAGAATAAATAAATCTGGCTGAAGCTTTGTCCTTTTTTTGGAAAATAAGCCTGCCAAACCCAGATTGGGAGCATATCTTACGGTGGTTTGCAAAGTTTCCTACAGGGGCCAGTGGTTTTTGACAGTTCCATCAAAAAATGAATTCTAATCATGGCAAATAAATCGGTGGATGATGCAAAGGCTGATGGAGGTGTGAAAAACAATGAGGAGGTGCCAATGATGTAGCACTCATTAGGTGGGATCTTCTCAAAAGACAGCTGGGATAGAGATCTTGAAAGACTCTTTAGTCTGTCAGAGAAAGGTTTAACAAGTAATCATAGCTGGAAGCAAAAGCCAGACAAATTCTCATGGGAAATACAGCATGCTTGCTTGTCTGAGGGAGTGATTAGCAAACAAGCCATAAAGGGAAGTGGTGGGGTCTACAGCTCTTTGATTCCTTAAAAGCTGAGTCCTTCTGGAAGATATGATTTACTCAGATAAATGTTATAGGACTCAATGTGCAAATAACAATAAAATGTAATGGTCCATGTCATATACAATCACTCATATTAAATGGTCTGATGGACCTTTCCAGCTTTAAAAGTCAATGAATTAACTACTCTGAGAGACCCAAAGTGTCTTATTTAATTGTGCTCAGAGAGGAAACCCACTGTCTTGCAGTTGTCATCATTAGCATGGTCATCTCCTCCCATATGTCTGCATTTCCCGCTCTCTGCCTGTGTTCAAAGGAGGTTTCTGAGATTTGCCTTACTCTTGCTGGCTTGCACAGCGCTGTGCTGGCTGCTTGCTCTAAAGTAAAGTAAGGTGCTGGTCATAAGGGAGTGATTCTCTTCAGCTTTTGTCAATCCCTGTTGTAATAACAGAAGAGACAAACACAGCAGACATTGTACCACAAGCAGCAGGCAGCTCAGAAGCTTGCCAGATTGCCCTTTGCACAAGAGAACAAGAATTGGTTCCCCCCCTTATGCTAAAGCATATTTATTATTTCCTACTTGACAGTTACTGTGAAGGCATAGAGAAGCGAGGGGTTGTTATCAGATGGAAACTGTGCCTGGTACTTCTCGTGCATTTGCCATCTTTCACTGTGGAGTATGGCACCTGGCACTTGGGCTGTTCAGGAGTAGATGGATTAACTGAGGAATGACTGAGAGGGAGGAGAGGGCTCTGGAGGCAGGAACCAGTGGTTTCATGGCAGCTCCTTCCTACTCTTTCAAAGAGGATACAAGCCTCCCTAGGGTCTTGAGGTTTGGAGGTGCTTGGTGGCATCTGTTCATGCGAATTCAGCCTCCTGTGACAGCAGCTCTTGGTGCCAGGGTGGTACAGTCAGGTGACCCTCAACTGCTCCCTTCAAAGGGGGGCTGTGCCTACATCCAGGATGCGCTACCCCTGCAGTATCAATGTTCAGGCTGGTGTGGCTCATTCATCTGCTTTTCTGCAGCCTTAGTCCCAGTTTGAAAAATGAATGTGCAGAAGACAAAAGAGAGGAGTGGGATTCTGGTGGTAGCTAACAGCTTCTAACAAGTGTCCTCCTTCTTCCTTTGCCCAGGTTTTATCAGGCTGTGAATGAGTTTGACACCATGACTGCTGAGGACTCTACTGCAAGGATGAGCAACGATTCCTCCAACGTGGCTACCACGAAAGTCCCCGAAGGTGTTGCTGGTGCACCCAACGAGGCAGCTCTGCTGGCCCTCATGGAGCGCACTGGATATAGTATGATCCAGGAGAACGGGCAACGCAAGTACGGCGGTCCTCCTCCCGGCTGGGAGGGCCTGCACCCTCCTCGTGGCTGTGAAGTCTTTGTGGGCAAAATCCCTCGCGACGTCTACGAAGATGAGCTTGTCCCCGTGTTTGAGTCCGTTGGCCGCATCTATGAAATGCGCCTGATGATGGACTTTGATGGGAAGAACCGCGGCTACGCCTTTGTGATGTACACACAGAAGCACGAGGCAAAGCGTGCTGTCAGGGAGCTGAACAACTATGAAATCCGCCCTGGCAGGCTTCTGGGTGTGTGCTGCAGTGTGGATAACTGCCGGCTCTTCATCGGAGGCATTCCCAAGATGAAGAAGAGAGAGGAGATCCTGGAAGAGATTGCCAAGGTGACAGAAGGCGTGCTGGATGTCATCGTGTATGCCAGCGCCGCAGACAAGATGAAGAACAGAGGCTTCGCCTTCGTGGAGTATGAAAGCCATCGAGCAGCAGCAATGGCCAGGAGGAAAACTCATGCCAGGAAGGATCCAGCTGTGGGGACACCAGATTGCTGTTGACTGGGCGGAACCAGAGATAGATGTGGATGAAGATGTCATGGAGACTGTTAAAATCCTCTATGTGAGGAATTTAATGATTGAGACCACAGAGGACACCATTAAAAAGGTCTTTGGGCAGTTTAATCCTGGCTGTGTAGAGCGGGTGAAAAAAATACGTGATTACGCCTTTGTGCACTTTACAACCAGGGAAGACGCCATTCATGCCATGAACAACCTTAATGGTGTCGAACTGGAAGGCTCGTGCCTGGAGGTTACCTTGGCCAAGCCGGTAGACAAGGAGCAATACACTCGCTACCAGAAAGCAGCAAAAGGAGGGGCTGCAGCAACGCCCGAAGTAACTCAGCAACCTAATTATGTTTACTCTTGTGATCCGTACACACTAGCGTATTATGGATATCCATACAATGCCTTGATCGGGCCCAACAGAGATTACTTTGTGAAAGGTTAGTAAGCACACTTAGGGGATGTGCTGGGCAGGTTTGATTTCAGGCTGGTGCGACCCAAGGTCTGCCTGAGCCAAAGGACAGCTGGTGCCATGCACTTATTTTCTTAACATTCTTTTATAAGTCTTTTTGCCGTATTTCTGTTTGGTATCATTTTATGACTATACCGAGTGTGTTTATCTATAAATAATTGCTAATGTACAGGCTAGTATGATAGAGGCATCAAAAATATGGTTAAGAATAAGCTAATGGACCAAGCACGGGATGGGGAAGAGAGGGATCTGGTTTTTATGAGTGCTGTACTAAGTCTGAGCAAGTCCAAGGACTCCAGCTTCTCATGCCTCCTTCCAAGGAGCTGGATCATAACTATTAGAGATTGTGACAGAGTGCTCCCTTTGCCTTCTCCTGGAGGTGTGCGTACGGTGACCTGGTCATCTGAAGGGAGGGATGTCATGGCAGGCCTCAGTTGGGAGCTCTCCACGTGTCATTTGCCCTCCACTTTAAAATGACAGTAGTGCTGTGTCCTTTATAAAGTCATTTGAGAACTATGGATAGAAGGAATCACGTGATGCAAAATAATTATTTTATTACATATACTTTAATTAGTTATCAGTTACAGTCATTAAAAAATTAACCAAAATCAGTTATTCATAAAAAATCCTGGCAGCTATAAACTGGTGTTATAATGACAATTATCCTGTACTTACAGGAATTATAGTTTCCTGAAATTTAATGTGTATTTCCATATAACAGGCAGTTTATCATGAATATATTCTTAAAACACCACGTAAGACAAGGAGTATTTTTTAACCCTAGCTGATCAAGAATTTCAGCTTCTTTTCAATTTCCAGATTTGTACTTGCAATGAGCTACAAAGGAGTTAACATGACAGTCTAAGTATTCAATTGGGCCATTGTAGAGTGCATTAATACTGCAGTGTCCAAAGTACTGTCGTAATGTGCGTGGAGTCGCTAAGATAAATAAAGGCAATATTTTTTGGAGATGGGGTATATTCATATTACTAATAAAATAGCAGAAAAAAGAAACAACACTAGTAAAAATATATGTAATGGTGCGACAAAGTTGGTTAAAGGCCAGGTGCAACTTTGGGCCATCTCTGCAGGGTCCCATCGCGGCCAGCTGAGAGGCTGGGTCTCCTCTGGAGGACAGCTGAGAGCAGAAGGTGTTCCTACTGCATAGACATCACCCTGGAGAAGCCCCCCCTCTCTCTGCTGAGTGCATTCGACCAATAACACTGGCCACGAGAGTTGCATCAGTATAAATAAGTGGTTAACGTATGGTCAGAAACATCAAGAGCAAAACTTGCGTAGGCTTACTGGGTGCTTTTAAGGCCAAGCTTTGTTTTCGTAGCAAGGTCATTAAGACTCAGATCAAACTAACTTCAGCAGCCTCATTTCTAAGCACATGCCTCCCGGTCGCATCCTGGGGCCGTTCGTGCTGCCCACGGGGCTGTCACTCTCCATTATTCACGATCCTGTTCTATGTTGTTATCATAAGCAGGCAGCATACGAGGCAGAGGGCGAGGTGCAGCTGGCAACAGAGCCCCAGGCCCCAGGGGCTCCTACCTGGGTGGGTACTCCGCCGGCCGTGGCATCTACAGCAGGTACCACGAAGGCAAAGGAAAACAGCAAGAGAAAGGATACGAGCTGGTGCCCAACTTGGAGTTACCTGCGGTCAATCCAGTGGCCATTAAGCCCGGTGCAGGTTAGTATGTGCAATGAGGGAAGGAAAGCAGAGGTGGCAGGTGAACCCCTGCTCCAAACCCCATGTCAGACACGCGGGGAACCCTCCAGGGCCAGCCCACGGCTGCGCCAGTGGGGCAGCCCAAGGCCTGGGCTCAGCACTCCCCTGTGCTGGATGCCTCCTGGCCCCAGCCAGGCTTTCTGCAAACAAGAGGCACGCAGTGGGACAGGGGACATGAACATCTGGGAGCTTGGCTGAAGCTATTCCCACCCCTCCTGTCCCCTTTTGCACCTCCTCAGGAGGAAGCGGATTTTCTTCTCTGTCTAGTCATGTACATTAGAGCATAGTGACTAAGAGCAATCTTCCTCTCTTTTAATTTCTTCAATGCTAATTTCACCCTGGGAGGTTCCCAGCCCAGATTTCCAGCCAGGCTAGAGCTCTCCCCTGCTTAGTTTGTATTTCTCCATTGCTATGAGGCTGGGAAAAGGACCTGGGACTTTCCCATTTCAGGAAAGTCCCTGGCTGAGGCAAACTCCTCCATCACCATCAGCAGCATGGGGAAGGAGAAACACTGGGAGCCCTTGAGGTCCAGCTTGCACCGAGTGGACAGGCGGGCTCTCAGCTCTGCTGGGCTATGGGGAGCCAGCCCAAGGGCCGGGGCAGGGATCACGTCCTTCTGCCACATCCTCAGCTGACTGTCCAGCCCTCGCCCTTCCCAGGTGAACGGGATGAAGGCTGAAGCCCTGCAATTCCTCAAGATCCTGTTTGGAAAGATTTTTATTTGGAAAAGCAGCCTGAGGAGGAAGTTCCTTGCAGGTGATGGGGGGCAAGCCCTCTTGCAGAAGTCCTCAGGTCTCCTCCTCATTCCTCTGTCCAAGTAAATTGTAAGTGCAGGGCCTAAGCAGTGTTTAATAATAAAGAGGCAGTGGTTTCCCAAAACATGCTCCAAACTTTATGTGGAAGCTACTGCCTGCATCTAATGAAAGCTGTGACGAGTTCTTCATAACAGCTAGATGAGACAACGTGAGAAAAGGTCTAGACACAAAGGAAGGCTGTTAAGATTAGAGCCATTTCTGAAGGAAGATCAGACTTCCTGAGAAAACTACTCTCTCACAATCAGAAAATATTACTGCTATGCCTGTTTGTAAAGATACTTCAGGAATTCCAGGTATTACTAAAGGATGCTTGAAAAGTGGGCTTTGAAACGCACACCTATTAGTGGTGTCTGTAATTCGTTCATCTGCCAAACAAAAGCCTGAAGCTCAAGTCTAAATGTTTCTACATTTGAAGCATGTTGAGACTGAGATTTCTTCATCGGGTCTTCCCCTCTCATACAGTTCCAGCACAGCCTCTGAGCACAGAAGCACCCGGTCTGTTTTCCCCAACCAGATCAGATGATCTAGTAAGCGGTACCACATGCCAGACTTACCTCTGTTATTAAAAGGGTATGACTCTGAAAGCACATTACCAGAACAGAGGAGTAGAGATGATCAACTCTGCAAAGTTTCCTGCTGTTTAGAACAACCTTAAAGCTCATTTCATTGCAAATGGTTAGAAAACTCTTGAGAGGTCACCCCAATTCCCCAGTTGCCTGTTACTACTTTTCTGGCAGAAGTTACCGCAGAAAAGAGCAAGTGAGCTCTCTGCCTTTGCTTCGGTGAGAAATTATCCAGGTTATTTTAAACAGTGATAAAATTGGTTTGAGCTGACCAGGTGGACTTCATGTAGAAGGAGTACTGGAAAACCTCAAGGGTGGAGGTCTCTGCTTGAGGAAACAATGGCAGTCCACCACTGGTGGCAACATCTCTGTCTGAAAAATACCCGATCAGATCCCTTCTTGCAGTCTCCAGGATCAAAACGAGAGTACTGCTTGCTGGCACCTGTCCTTCCCACAGTCAGAATTGCACACTTCCATGTTGCAAAGCTTCATCCCACTGAAAGAAACCCACGTGCATGTTTGGCTTCATTTCTGACTTACTGGCTGCACCCCCAGAGATGCCAACATCAGCCTGTAGTCCATCATTTATTGATTAGTCTGTTATCCTTGTGAATAACCTTACTGCTGAAAGGCCCACAGGCTGAATGCTGAAGTGTGCACTACGAGGCAACGATGGAAATCATAGCATCATAGAAAAGTTTGGGTTGGAAAGAACCTTTAAAGATCATCTAGTTCAACCCCCCTGCCATGGGCAGGGATATCTTTCACTAGGTCAGGTTGCTCAAAGCTCCATCCAACCTGGCCTTGAACACTTCCAGGGATGAGGCATCCACAGCTTCTCCGGGCAACCTGTTCTAGTGTCTCATCATCCTCATCATAGAGTATTCCTTCCATATGTCCATTTTAAATCTACTTTCTTTCAGTTTAAAACCATTACCCCTTGTCCTATTGCTACAGACCCTACTAAAAAGTCTGTCCTCATCTTTCTTATAAATCCCCTTTACATATTGAAAGGCCACAATTAAGTGTCCCCCGAGCTTTGTCTCCTCCAGGCTGAACAACCCCAACTCTCTCAGCCTGTCCTCATAGGAGAGGTGCTCCAGCCCTCTGATCAGCTTCGTGGCCCTCCTCTGGACTCGCTCCAACAGCTCCGTGTCTTCTTGTACTGGGGCCCCCAGAGCTGGATGCAGTACTCCAGGTGGGGTCTCACGAGAGCAGAGAACAGGGGTAGAATCACCTCCCTCGACCTACTAGTCACACTTCTTTTGATGCAGCCTGGGATTGGATTAGCTTTCTGAGCTGCAAGCATACATTGCTGGATCATGCCCAATTATTGTGATTATTGCGAATGTTCAGCAAAGCACACCTCTTCCCTAAGCAGTGCCACAAAGCTCCATTTTGGACTATGCACAAACTCACCGTCTCTGAACATCCTCATTCTGACTGGAGCGTTTTCCCTTTGTCTGAAAGACCATAGCTCCAATTATTTTGCATTGTCAAATGTTGGCATGAGGGAGAATTCTCAAAAGAGCAATTTCTTTTTTTTCTTTTTTTTTTTTTAATGTCATTAAATAGATTGATCCTGTAGCAGAAAGATGGGATAAAATATATTTAGCCAAATTAGACCTGGGAAATGCATAGTACTAAATGAACTGATATGTCACAGAGTTGGCAAAAGGACAGCATATAGACTGAACCATTTGCTGCCTGCGAGTTCTGTAGTACAAACCACACTTTTCTTTCCTGGAGCAGCTCTGTCTATGGCAGCTACACATCCCTTGATCTCAAAAGCTGGAGTAGGGACCCTACAGGGACAGTATGTGCTCCCACCTGTCCCTGTGCTCAGGCCGCACTCTTGGCCAGGGGGAGGACAGCTGTGGTCAGAAGGGGCTGTGTAAATCCAGGTCGCAGCTCCTGGTCCCCAGCAGGGCTCTGGCCCTGGGACACACATGCCGGGAGCATGGGGGAAATGCTGGGCTGAGCAGGCAGCACCAAGCCCATCGCTGTGCATCAGCCATGGTGCTCCCACCCATGAGAAGGGCAGAGGTGCCCCAGGCCCCCCGCCGGCACATGGGGCTACCTGCCCTGACGAGAGCAGCGTAGGACCGCTGCGGGAGAGCTGGCGCAGCCAGGAGGGAGGGCTCTTTGAGGTCCTGGAAATCCTCTCCCAACGCACCTGATGTGTCTGGTCTCTCCTAGTGGCCATCCCTGCCATCGGGGCCCAGTACTCCATGTTTCAGGCTGCACCGCCTGCCAAGATGATGGAAGATGGCAAAATCCACACCGTCGAGCACATCATCAACCCTATAGCCGTCCAGCAGGACCCGGCTAGCGCAGCAGCCGCTGCAGCAGCCGCGGCCGCAGCTGTAATACCAGCCGTCTCAACGCCTCCCCCCTTCCAGGTGAGTTCAGCACATTAGTCCTGCTTCCCATACATCTCACTTCCCATACATCCTGCTTCCCATACGTCCTGCTCTGCATGCCTGGGTGGAGAGAAAGCCTGGCCTCTTGCCCTGCTCCCATTCAGGAGATGCTGTCAAGGATGTTATGGTGCCCAACAACCCTGCAGTTCATCTGACCTGTCTTGGACATCTGCTCTCCCCCTCTGGGGGACCCAAATCTGGGAGGGAGGAAACAGCCCCCCATGATCGCACAACTCTCATTCAACAGGGCACACACTGCCTACCCTCCCATTATCACCTCCCCTTCTAAGGGGTTTGCAACTCAGGGGCTGGAAACAGGATATTACAGTGATTTAAGCACTTTTTTTGGAGGTCTGAACCCGATGCTTTCCTTCCAGGGCCGCCCCATCACACCAGTGTACACCATGGCTCCCAACGTGCAGCGGATCCCCGCCGCCGGGATTTACGGGACAAGTTATGTGCCATTTGCAGCACCCACTGCAGCGACGGCAACGATAGCCACGCTACAGAAGAACGCTGCTGCCGCTGCTGCTGCCGCCGCTGCCTATGGGGGATACGCCGGCTACATCCCCCCGGCGTTCCCGGCCGCGACCATCCAGGTCCCCATCCACGACGTCTACCAGACATACTGAGACTGCTGGCAGAGGAGGGTGGCAGGGAAACACACACTGAAGGAACACTTTACTATTTATGAAGAAAGAACGGGCTGCGGAAGAGTAAACGTTTGGGCTCGGTAAACTGATGCAGAAAGTGAAGAATGTCATAGAAAAAACACATTCGAAATATTTTCTACGCTTGAAGTTTTCACTAACTTTTTTAGGCTATTTTTAAAATTTAACACACTTGTATTCAAACATTTCTAAAGGACCTCGATGCATCCAGCCCACTGCTGACATGCATTTATACGCATCCTAGTGGGGTTGCATAGAGTCTCTTTTTTTTTAGCAGTTATATTTCAATATATTTGTGGTATGAAGGTTATTTTTAGTAACTTCTGCACTCCAGAGATGTCTATTTTGTAGTGCCTTTAATAATATATCAGCTATATATTAAAAAGCACACCTGAGCAGCTAGGGAAAGTTTTAACAATATATTTTGAAGAATATATTCAATATTTAAAGAATACATACCTTAGATTTTTTTTTTTTTTTAAGGAAAAAAACAACAAGTATCTTATTTAAAAACTTATACTGGAAAGTGCAATTTTAAAAACGTGCAAGACCTCTGCGTTTTTGTGCTGGCATTAATACAATCTGCTCATTCTTATTTGAAATCAGAAGTAACTAATATTGCCCGTTTGGGAGAAAGAGAAAAAAAAAAGCCTCCTCACACAAATCTCTTCACAGTGTGATTTGCAGGCTTGTGTTAAGTAAAGGAAAGGCTCTGAGTTTTCCTTAACAACTGGATTTTCTATTTATTGAAGCTACTCGTAGTTGGAGCACGTGCAGAAATGAGTAGCCAATATTTCGCTCGAGGTGTCTTGACTTAGATCTTCATCCAGTATAAAGCCTAGGCTCTTTTTCAATGCTCCTTATTTTATTCTTTGAAGTATATGCTGTAGTGACTGAGAATGTATGCTGCTGTTGCAAAAGCAGGTGCGCTCTTGCCGAGAGGATGCGCAGCGTTACCTACCCATCGCTTCATCATGTTCCATGAGAAATTCCGAGGTACTAGGGGTGGTAGTGATACTGGAATTAGTGAAACAGGGCTAGCCTCCCTCCCGGTCTCCCTTCCATGCTTAATTCCCTTCTCCGCAAGTGGAGTTGTACATGCACATCAAGGGCGGGAGCGATTAGACCCGATGATTTTAAGACATAGAGTTTGTACATATCTTTTAATATACATTTTTAAAGTCATTTTATGTTGCAAATTTACATGGTATGTGGTTTGCCACAAAACAAAAACCTTTATTGCGATGTTATAAAAAAGTTTGTTTATTAAGAAGTAAATATATTATTGCAGTGTTTTGTGGCCTGTTTAAAGGCTTTTATTTAGTAGTGTCGTGAATGTAAAAATATAGTAAACCAGTAAAGAAATATCTTGCCCATTGTATGAAGTGCAGCAGCCCTGCAAACACAGCTCTGGTGACACGAGGTGCGAAGCAGGGAGTGAGCAAACAATGTTCCTTTACTTTTTGTGATGTAAGTACCAACCGAAGGGGTTTCATATGGAGTATATTTTGACAAACTGAACCACTTCCAGACCACATCCAGCTCAGTTAAGTGACCTTTTGAATACACTCTTTTTCTTGCCTCAAAATTGAGCGGTTGTTTTTAGGTGCTCTCACTCAGCCAAGCTGAGCTCTCCTTAACCCTGTTGACCCGTCAGCAAAAGCACTGTGAGGAGGTTAACCATTAGGTCGGACTCTGCCCCTTCGCGCCTCTTCCCGGGAGACTTTTATTGTCTCTCTCCATGCTTCTGAAAGCCAGACCTCAGCCCCAAGGCTCTGCCCCTTTGTAGGGCAAGAGGAGGTAGTTTGGGCCAAGCCCCGAGGGGAAGCCCCAGTGGGGAGGCAGGCCCTCCGGCTAAGGCCCTGCACCACTCAACACTAAATGGCCATGTCATGGCTCCGTGGGCTCTGCACAAACACCCCTGGGGTTGGGAAAAGGCAGCCCAGTGGTTTCGATGAAGGAGGGACTCCCTCTAGAAGAGGGGATGAAGGGTGATGACTCCCTTCCTGCTCATCATCTCTCCGCTGGCCGGATGAGGGTCCTGCCACTCGCAGAGGTGGCAGGGAGACAAAGGAGCCACAAGGGCAACCCCAAGGTGCCCCAGGCCACTGGTGGCTGCCTGCCCGCACCAGGGCAGGAGCAGGCAGGAGCTGGGGATGCAGGCAGGACACGGGGATGCAGCCAGCCAGGTCACACTGAGCCTCCCATCCATGCCTTTTACTCTTGCTTCTAAACCATTTCATGTACACTACTACTGAGGTAAGTCTGATAACTTGAAATGTGAACATCTTTAGGTTAAGAACAAACTATTGAAAGAAAAAAAAATATTTAAAAAAACCAACAAAACTAGCGTGCCTTATTTTCAAGAGCTGATATTTTAGGTGTTTTATTGTATCTCTGTTCTCTGTACTGTCAGAAGCCTCTGAGTTTATTTAGTTCTTGCTCCATTTACGGTACATGTCTAGGATGTAGTGAATAAAGCATTCTTTAAAAATGGAGACTGTTATTTCATTGCAACATCCCACTGCCAGGTTTAGCCACTCCACCAAGTCTCTGCTCTCCTCTGAGCTGGGGAGTGGATGTTTGGGGCAGGAGGGGAGCGGGGCACCGCAGCCAGCATCCCTGCAGGCTCCTGTGCAGAGGGGAGATGCACTGTCCCACTGGGTCCCCCATCCCACCACCTGCAGAGGACAGTGACCTTCCTAGCAGGTGTACTGAGCATGTCCTCACTCTTCCCACAGCCTTCTGATTAGCCTAAATCTCTTTGCACATCCAATTTAGAGTCAGTCCCTGGATGTGGATGGACCTGAAGCTGGCATCCCTCCGTGCTTTCCACCCACACCAGTGCACAAAACCCCCTGTAGCTCTGCTGCATGTCCTCATTGCAGGGCAGAAGTGCTGTGGACTGGCACATCGTTTCCATCTCGGCGTGCTCCACCCTTCAAACACACAGAAAGCTAAGCCGCACATCTTGGCAGTATTTGCAGGCTTCCAGAATCCCTGGCTGTTTCCTTGGTGTAAGTCTGCCTAGAGAAAATTTGCTGCAAGTACCAAGTCTGGAGAGAAGAGCAGCGAGAGGGAGCAGAGGTAAAGTGAGGTGGAGCAGAGAGATAGGAGAGGTGTTGGCCACCAAGGCAGGGACTAGTGCTAGTGAATAATCCAAAAGACACCAGAATAAATACTGCATGAGCTTCTACGTCCCTCATAAGAAAGCAAAAGTGTCTGTAACTTCCTACCTTTAGCATCATTTCTCCTAATGCAATTAGGACAGGTAATTTATGCCAACATGCCTTAGGTTTCCCAAAGGATACTAAACATGAGGGGTCTCCCTAGTCTTTTTCTGTGCAAGGAAATGGAAAGAAAATACATTTTTAAATTTTTTTTGTAGGATTTGGGGTTGGGATAGATAATTTTGCCTGTTTTCCCTGAATAAACATTGCAGATTTGGTTTAGGAGTCTGTGTGTCCCAGAAATCATTTCCACTACCAGGTCAATCTATCTTGCTCAGGGAACGGGTAATCAACACAACACTAAAAACAGCTTTCAAAGATACAGACACATTAGGACGTCACCTGTCGGACAAATCATCAAGTCACACAAGACGACTAACGTCTTCCCCACAATTCGTTGCTGACCTTTCCACTCAAGAGATGTCCACCTGTGTTCACTTGGATGAGAAAGAAACCACCAGCAAACCACAGCCCTTTACAGGTGTTCAGACATGAGGCATGCCCTGCACAAAAAGCAACGTTTTCCAAGTGAGGTGAAGAACCGTGCCACACTGAAGCATGTTTGTGACTCTTTCCTCTTTCCCATTATCCAAGCTACCCAAGATTAAAACAAATCTACGCAGCTTTTTTGAACAGACACTTTACAAGATAATTTTTTTTATTATTTTCCTAGACCGCTGGTTTCTAACTTCAGTTTTGTAAGATCTTAATTAATGATTAAACCATCGTAAGGTTGAAATATGCAAGTCATTCTCAGGATATTAACATAACGCCAGAGAAAGGCAATTGTGCTTTCAAGATGACCTTGCTGCCTTGGGAATGTCAGGAGCTCTGACGAGGCCTTGGGCACCGTGACAACTCAACATACTGCCAAATCGATCCTGTTCCCTTTCTGAACGGCTTGAAGAGCAGACATGCACTTCCCGGCCTGGTATCGACCTATATCACTAAAACCCAGCTTTGACTTTCTTCAGGAAACACCACCCATTAACACAACTGTGTTACAGCTACTATATAAACAGATCAACAAGAAATTCAAGTGGATCAACACCACTCTGATATTGCAACATCTCATTTATATAAGCACAAGAGCTCAAAGTATATGCAAAATGCATTTTTGATATGTCTGAAAAGGTATATGTGGTACCCCATCTCCTTCTCTGTGCCTGGTGTTACACCCCTAATGTCTCTGGTCTGGCTGGGTCCTGAGCACCTACTGAGTGAGTCCTCTGCTGCCTGTATGCCTCTCAGCCACAAAACGGGCCCATCATGCTGACCTGTAAAATAAATAAAACCCAGACCTACCTCATAACAAGAGAAGCTACCTCTTTGTACATCTAAAAGCCAGCAAAGTGAGGCTTTATGCTCCCATGTGTCAATTAAATGCTGAATCACACTTGACTGAGTTTCAGGGCCAAGTCCTGCCTAGCAACAAAATGGTCAGAGGGGTGTTGCAGGGAGAAGCTGCAAGTTAGGGAATAAAAAAAGGCAGTTTTGTAACTGCACCAAGGCACCAAGTCCTTCCCTCCTGGCACAAAAGCAGGCTGTGCCATGCAATTATGGTCGTTCAGGATGCCAAAGAGCAAAGAGACTATGGAAAGTTTTAGAAACTTGGTATTGTAGAAATACTTCCATACAAAGTATTTCCTGTCAAGATGATGAATTAGATAATTTTTTTTCCTCCAGTCAGAAGACCAGGACTGGAGTTCACTGGTTTTCCTAATTGAAGAAGACAGAAGCTCTGCCTCACAGTCCTCGCTTAGGCAAAACTGTAGATCCTCCATTGTGGGAGGTGAGGCAGTTAAGGCCTAAGTCTTCACCAGAAAACTTTATGAGGAAAAAAGCTCAGAGGTGCTCGGGTTTGTCCCACACCGAATAGCCGTGTCTTCCCAACACGGTGACAGACGTTTCCATCTAAACAGGCTATGCCAGTCGATGCTCTGCCCCACAGCCAGCCCCGAGGCTTCACCTCCATCTGCCCAGGGTTCCCCACAGCCGCCTTTCCCCAGGGCATTTGGAGAGGCAAGATCACAAACTTGGATTGTGGGTTTGTGCCCATCCTGACTGTTGCTGTGCTTCTGCTTGCAGCTGGTTTGTAGGGTGGTCACCACGCTGAAGGAAGCCGTGTCACTTTTCATGGTCTGATTGCCCATAGTTGTAGTTTTACTTACAAAAGATATGCTTTTGTTCTTTTTTTTTTACCTCTTTCCAAACACACAGATGTAATTTTTGCCAGCCAGGCTGCACTTTGAGCCCGTCCTTGTGCGTTTTTGCAATGTGACTCAATTTCGGCATTAGCTCGGCCACTGCCTCTGATCTGCATGCTGGTGGGAAGCAGGAAGCCACAGGTAAGCCAGATGATCTTCATGAAGCATGAAGAAAAACCCCTCCAAGCAGCCTACACAAGCCACAGGAGTGACCTCCAGCTAACCAGAGAGGTGCATTTAAATCGGTCAGAGACAACCCAGTCTACACTTAGAGCAGTTCCTTTGTTCCAAAGCTTTGAAACAATAACTACAATGAGCAATTGTCACTCTAACACATCTGTAGGATATGGACCAGGGTGTCTTGCAGTCACTCAACAGGGTGTGCAATGACAAGGGATTACTTACTAAACTTGTTATGCATGCACTGGCTGTACACAGAGCATCCTTAGTTTCTCTAGTCTTTGATTTTCCAGCTGCTGTCCCTCGCAGGAGGGCTTTTTGGCCATGTGGATAAGCTCAGGATTCCCTCAAGGCTTGGCTTCACTCCAGACAGATCCCTTCGCTCACCGGCCTTTGTGCAAGATGCACAGGGACACAATCCTAGTCAGCAGCTGCAACGCTGGCATCCAGGCAGCATCCTGGAACCACTTGTCATCGTGCACTCCTCCAAGCAGCAATGGTGCAGCTGCCAAGAGTTTGGCAGAGCCTCAGGAGGGCTCTGGCAGACAAAATGTTGGGGACCACCAGCACCTTATCAACAATCAGGGTCACCAAGGACATATCCAAGCAAGAAAACGCTCAATAGCCTTGCCTTTAGCATCATGTAAGTAGTCCAGGCTTACCCTCCACTAACTCTCCGCTACCCCCAGCTGAGTAGTTTCTTGCTACCACCCAAAGCGCTGCAGTAAACTCTTCCAAAAGAAAGACATTCCACTCCTGTATCCACACGGTGCAGTGCTACAGCCTAAGAAGACTGTGGCACGCCCACACTCCATGCAAACATACCTCCTCCTGTGGTGTCCTGGCAATGCTGTTGGCCATCCCCTGGCCCCGCGTGTGCTGCAGCAGGCCCTGGAGCACACCCAAAGGCTCTCACGTTGCAGATAAGCCCCAAGAAGCCTGAAGTGAAGTACACTAGGTTTGGCATACATGTCAAAAATGAAAGATGGGGAAGAGTATTATGTCTGACTCAGACTTGTGACCTGAGTCATGAGGTGTTTGATGACGTACGAGTGGAGATGTGCCTGGAGAAAGCACTGCAGTCGTCATCCAGACAGACTGGGAAACTGCAATGATGGGGTGGCATCCTGAGGCCCTGGGCTGTGGGAAAGCCGGTCAGAGAGAACAGGTGTCAGTCTGTGGCAGGGAAGAAATTGTTTTGTGTCCTTAATGTGGACACACATCTCTCACTGGAGTTACCCCCATGGACGTGTGCAGAGCAGGTCTCCTCCACTGATGCACTTGGCCATGTTCAGGGTTTTTCCCCACTATCAGCTTGTCAAGCTGAGGACGTTGGCTGGATAAGTTAGGCAACACCCACAAAAGGCAGAAAAAATACCTGTAACTGTCTTGTCTGCTTTTCTCTTCTGTACACCAAAAAGAGCAGTGACATGAGTGCGTTGGCTGTTGTGGTTTTACCCTAGCCAGCAGCTAAGCACCACACAGCTGGTCACTCACTCCCCCCCAGGTGGAATGGGGGAGAGAACAGGAAAAGTGAAAGGGAGAAAACTCGTGGGTTGAGATAAAGACAGTTTAATAGGTAAAGCAAAAGCCGCGCACACCAGCAAAGCAAAACAAGGAATTCATTCACCACTTCCCATCGGCAGGCAGGTGTTCAGCCATCTCCAGGAAAGCAGGGCTCCATCACAGGTAATGGGTACTTGGAAAGATAAACACCATCATTCCAAACGCCACCACCGGCCCCCCCTGCCTCACTCCCCCAGTCTTCCATCTTCCCCAAGCCCTTTATATGCTGAGCATGATGTCATATGGTATGGGATATCCCTTTGGTCAGCTGGGGTCAGCTGCCCTGTCAACTTTTTGTGCACCCCCAGCCAGCCCACTGGTGGGGTGGTGTGAGAAGCAGAAAAGGCCTTGGCTCTGTGTAAGCACTGCTCAACAACAACAAAATCATCTCTATATTATTAACACTGTTTCCAGCACAAATCTAAAACATAGCCTCATACTAGCTACTATAAAGAAAATTATCTCAGCCGAAACCAGGACATTATCCACCCCTTACTCCATAACATTTACATCATGCCCAGGTCCCACACAATCCAATACATCCTCATTAACCACCACACCCCTTCTCATCCTTTGATATAATATAATATGCTGATATCATTCCCTCAGTCCATGGACCACCCTTGTAAAATGTCCATAAACGTCCATTGAGTTCACTCAGCCCATGACCTTGGGCTCCATCTGTTATGGTGGTCACTCAGGACAGGAGAGGTGGTGTGATGTGTGGAGTTACTGGGCACCAAAGCCAGCTCAGGTCAGGTCCACTGCTGCACTTGCGCTGCTTCTTGTAAGGTTTGTTCTCCATTGGTTCCGGTGGTTCCTGCTACACTAACTCCTATAACATGCAATTCTCTCCTCCTAGCACCTCTAAGGGACACGTGCAGAGAGGCTGATCTTGCTTCTGCTGACAGATACTGCACTCACCTTCAAGCCAGCCTTCCCCAAAGTATGCATGGGAGAAGAGCGGGCTGGAAATGGAAACAACCAGAACTGATCCCCCAGGCCCTATACCTGCTGTCACACAGATAGTGAGGACGGTAAACAGAGCTGACCTGGCTGAGACCTCCCACTCCATCCCAATCAGGATTTTTTTCTCAGGGTTCTGTAAAACAGAAATAAATGGAAGAAATAATTCTGTCAGCCTGTTTGGGTCCAACAGCTTATTTCTCTTTTTCCAGGGAATATACTGAATATGACATACAGCAAAAAAAGCTGATTCTCTCCAAGAGAGGAGAATACTCAAACGCACATATGCAAAGTGACTGAAAATCAAATTATGGTTCTGCATTCAATATTGAAGAAAGAAGGATGCTTTTTTAACAGCTCTGATACTGAGCAGTCCTGTACCAGCAAGGTGACCTCTATCATCAACACCAGTAAGATTACAGACATCATTATGGTAGGCATCAAAGATGCAATATTAAGTGCATGTCAGCTTAGGAAAAAAGGTTCCATCTTCCCCACAGGCACTACTGGAAGCTCATTCAGAACCTGTCACTTTCCCTAAAACCAGACAGCATCCATACTCTGACAAAGGTGTTGTCAATTGTACTTTTAAATAAAGTAGTTACACTCTACACTTTGGGGCTCGAGGGGTGGGCCCATGCCCGTGCGAACTGCATGAAGTTCAACACAGCCAAGTGCAAGGTCCTGCACATGGGTCGGCGCAATCCCAAGCACGACTATAGGCTGGGCGAGGAATGGATTGAAAGCAGCCCTGAGGAGAAGGACTTGGGGGTATTGATTGATGAGAAGCTCAACATGAGCCGACAGTGTGCGCTTGCAGCCCAGAAAGCCAACCGTGTCCTGGGCTGCATCAAAAGAGGTGTGACCTGCAGGTTGAGGGAGGTGATCCTGCCCCTCTACTCCGCTCTTGTGAGACCCCACCTGGAGTACTGCGTCCGGCTCTGGGGGCCCCAGTACAGGAGAGACATGGAGCTGTTAGAGAGAGTCCAGAGGAGAGCCATGAAGCTGACTGGAGGGATGGAGCACCTCTCCTATGAGGACAGGCTGAGAGAGTTGGGATTGTTCAGCCTGGAGAAAAGGTGGCTCCGGGGAGATCTAATTGTGGCTTACCAGTACCTGAAGGGGCCTACAGGAAAGATGGTGAGGGACCGTTTATCAGGGAGTCTAGTGACAGGACAAGGGGTAATGGGTTCAAGCTGAAGGAAGGTCAATTTAGATTAGATGTTAGAAAGAAATTCTTTACTGTGAGGGTGGTGAGGTACTGGAACGATTGCCCAGAGAGGTTGTGGATGCCCCCTCCCTGGAAGTGTTTAAGACCAGGTTGGATGGGGCTTTGGGCAACGTGGTCTAGTGGAGGGTGTCCCTGCCTGCAGCAGGGGGGTTGGAACTAGATGATCTTTAAGGTCCCTTCCAACCCAAACCATTCTATGATTCTATGTGTTTTTCCCATAGTTTCATTCTTTTCTCACATGAGCAGAGGATTTCAGCAGAGCACAGTCCTCAGGCTGGGTCCCACAACAGGGCTGAGTTTCACCCACAAATAAGTGCTTCAGCTGAAGCTTTACCGGTAACAAAGACTTGAGTTGAGCAAGGTGTCAGCATGCCTTCAGCATCACAAGCACTGCCACTGCCCAGAAGCAGTGGATGAGGACTCACCGGTTGCCAGGGTTAGCTCCAGCCACAGCTCCGAAGCAGTGAAGCCCCAGAAGCTGCTTCAAGAACAACCAACACAAGCCTGCTGCTCGCAGAAAAGAAATCATGGAAGTCTGTTATAATTTGTAGTTGGGAAGAAAAATCAAGTCCTATTTGGCACCATGCTGTCTGAGAGTCTCAAACTCCTTCACACCCATCACCCCTTACTCAGGAGCCAAATACCTAAATACCGATCCAAGCCACCAACCTCTCGCCGTCCCTGGCAGGCAAGTTTTCACCACCTCACTTTTGCCTCAGCCCTCAGCCTGGCACCAAGGGGTGTGTAAATACCCCAAAACCGCAGGGAACTGCGCTGCTATCTGCACAAGAGGCTAGGTGCTGCATGAGGGTCTCCTTCCAAGCTCACCTAGTGTTCCTTAATTTCACCAGGGTGACAGAGACCTGGACCCCATCCCTTGCAGCACATGTGGGGTTTTGAGACACTCTGTTTAAGTGACTTTGTATCACATTTTGGCTTTCATACGAGTTCTTCTCAGGCTGTTCCTTTTGGGGTTGGGACTAGGACAGGACCGAGGTCTTAAAGGATTAGATGTAAGAATAATAAATGGTGCTTTAAATTTATTTAAAAAAAAAAAAATCCACTCCCTAAGAAAGCAAACTTCCTTGTCTTTCTGTGGCGTCTATGTGAGCGATAGGAGGAGAAGGAGAATACAGAAACATACAGCACTTGGCACTGGGTACACCTCAAACTCGTTTTTCAACATTTTACAACCAGCTCTGGCCATGTGACCTATGTGGAAAGATGTGACATTTAATCCTTTTTCTTTTTTTACCACAAGGAAGTGAATTTTATGTAGTTGTGATCATTAAATTACAGTAAATGATGTGCCCACAAGAGAAGAAGAAAAAAAAAAGAAAAAAAAAAGAAAAAAAGAGTGGTTTAACATAGCGAAGGCAGGGAGAGGGGAGCTGTTTGTGACCAAATCCCCTTCGCTAGCTTGAAAACTCTCAGTGAGCTTCGCTGTTTCTCTCTGGCTGTGGCATTTAGGGACATGACAACATGGTGAGGATTGCCACCATTTGCGTTTGCAACCAGAGTACAAATAACAACTTTCCAAAAGCCAACTGCTTTTTGAGCTAAAGCAGCAGCAACTACTCACATGTAAGCCACTAGGAAGTTATTTAACAGCAGAACACTCTGGAAAGCAGCAAGCTTTACAATTTTTGCTTCACCTCCAAAATACCATCAACTTTTGAAATGAAAGCTGGGTGCCTAGCGAGCCAGGCACGCTGGCGTACTGGGATAGGGAAAGCCAGTTCAGCCCAACCGGGGGCACCGGGCCACCACCAACCCAGACTGGGAACACCCTCCCACCATTTTACAGGCAGGGTGAATCCCAGCTCTGGTGGGGAGAGGCTGGGGTGAGCTCAGTGCCCCAGGGACCAGCGTGCAGCCCCCGCGGTGACAAGGCCAGCCCACGCCTCTTCGGCACACTAGGTCACGAGCAGAGGAGCATCTTTGGTGAGGTAATGGTTAGTCAGCATTGCCAGCTGAGATGAGGACACAGGCTGGGAAAACGTTAGTGGAAACAGAAGACGTGCATGAAACTTTGCAGGCCGTGCCTGTGAGTTGCCCTCGGCGTGGTCAGTCCTGCCCACGAGGGTGTACACAGCCATTTTCCGGTTAGCACAGAGAACTGCCGTGCAAACAACTGACAGGTGTGACAGCAGTTGTCAGAGTGCCAGTCACTGGAGGTTGTCTTCTCCAGTGCTAAGGATGGCCTGCTCGCTGATTTCTGAGAACTGTGGCTTTCTGCTTTTCTTTTTTCTGTTTGGCTGCACTCTCACGTGCTAACACAGGTAACGTTAATGTGACTATCTAAACAGCTTTTTGCTACAGTCTGCTCGATTCAGGCTCCAAAGAAACATTGGCCCAAGCAAGGTAACAGCTAAAGTTGAAAATACCTTTGTGAAGGTACAGCTTCTACCCCACGATGTGCCAGCTGAGCATTCACACAGGCTGAGCAGGGTTTCCTGTCTCAGGCGCTATGACAGCTTGATGTCCGTGTTTCCAGACCGGAGCTGGCTCAGCTTTGACCAGACCAGAGCAAGAGCAGGCAAACCCAGCACCCCAAGCACCCGTGGATGCACACCACCATGACCATCCTCAGAACCGCTGCTGCCAGCCCTGGTGCTGGGCCAAAGGGGAGGAGCAAGGGCTTGTGTTTAACCAGGCTCAGCTTCCTGATGCGGTCTGCCACGTCCCCACATGAACCATTTCACCGGCACAGGGAGGAGACAGAGGGCAGAGCCCATGCAGCCCAAGAGAGCTCCCCAGGAGCAGCCCGGCATCTGCTCCTGTCTCAGCTTGCCTCCCTCCACGGAGCGATGGCAAGGGCACAGTGGCAAAAACGCATTGAAAACACACAAGTAGCCATACCCTGGGCAGGTGAGTGCGGCTGCGCAAAGCTAAAGCCCTACCTGCGGAACAGAAATAATCTTGTATGTGAAATTCAGCAATGCCACTTCTTATAACTGCACTGTGAATCTTCCTGTGAGGAAGATCTTCCTGATGCTCAGCCCCAATATTTCCTGCTATGAACCGTTTTTACTAACTGGCAGCTCTCCTACTCCCATTTACTCTTGTCGGTAGTTTTTTTTTCCAAAGATAATTCCTGGGCCAGCGCGGCCCCACGCTCCCTGCCAGCAGCCCAGCTGTGTTTCCCTGCTCCACCAGTCTCTGCTCATCTGCTCTCCTGACTCTCTCCTGCTGCTTGCGTAATGGCGTTACGCATCTCCTCAAGGCTTAGGAAGGGCCATAGGGCCGGCAGCGTCATTAGCGAGAGGAGGATCAAGCACGGATAGCTCTTTCTCACGTCAGGGCAGCAAATAAAATTGTTCTGCCCCTTTCCCTTCCTGGAAAAGCTCCAGCACTGCCCCCGCTGCTGCTCCCACCAGCCTTCTCCTGCCGTCATCTCAGGATCCTGCCCATGGCAGCACTCCCACAAACACCGCAATCACCCCTCACCCTTCAAGAGGTTTGACCCCAGTTAACTCAAGAAATAGTGTTGTGAGGTTTGCAACCGAGGAATGCTGCAGGGAGAGCTGACCTGGCTGTTGTGAACTGCAGAGGTTACACTGCGGAACAGAAAAAATTTAATGAAACCCAAAAAGTGCACATTTCCTGTCGCATCCCTCCTCTGTCTCTCTCAAATCCAGGTCTGAATTGACTACCATAGCTCAGACTTCACCTGCGCAGAGGTCTCATCTTGCCATGACCATGGAAAATTCCTAGCAACGCTGCAAGCAGCATTTAAAAATTTGACTTTGACAAAACTTAGGAACAGCCTGAAATGGCCTAAGATAAGTGATTGCACATAATAATCTTAAATACTCATAACTCAATAGGTTTGGATATTTCAAGACAAGTCTTTAAGAAGAGACTACTAAAACATCCTGACACCACACATTATGCTGGCGGAAAAAAAAGCGAACATGCCTGCCAGAAAGATATTTCACAATAGCCTTCTGATAGTTCATTACAAACTTAAATGCACTATTATAAATTATGCTTGGCAAGCTTTCCCAGAGCCCCTCTGTGTTTTCCTATTGTTGATTCCAGTCTTACCAGAACATCCTTTTATCTTTTTTCTTTAATTGTTACCTGTCTGCTTATTAATTGGGTCAATTCGTAAGTCCCAAAAGGTTTAAATTCCATAGTGAGTATGGGAATATACTCATTATCTGACAAAACTGTATCTATGTACACTTGTAGAATGTTTTTCCTTGGAGTCTGCTGTTACAACCCCAGTGTGATGGGCAGGACAATGTCATGGGTTTGGACAGGGCTTAGAGGTCTCAGGTCTTATTTCCTGCAAGTTTTCCACTTCTGTCGAGGTTGATGTGAAAGCAGTACAAAAGAGCCAGCACATGAGTGCGTACAGGAACACACACCTCCTGAAACAAAAGATGAAAGCTACTCTTTTAATGAAACCAGGAGGAGGAAGAAAAAAGTGAAGGTAGAGTGGAAAAACCTGCAAGAGGTCAAAACAAGGGAGACAAAGGGCACCTTTATGCAAGCAGCTATTTCATTCCAAAATGGCAGGGCTGGCTAAGACACTGCTGCCTGGTGTTTTAATAGAGTAATTCAGTGTATTTAGGGCTTTACTTGCACCAAGAAGATAATGGCAACCCAAAAGATAAGATTTAATAGTAGATGAGGCTTGGGAGGGTGGAGAAGAGAGAACAGACAAGGAACAGGGCTCTCTTTCTCAAAAAGCTAAGGAAAACAGAGGAGATTCTCTACATTATACTTTTCCACTTTGATCAGACAGAACAAAAGCTTTTGATGACTGTTATAGGATATATTGATCGAAAAGGAGAGCCAGGTCCAAATGAGTTAATATCTCTAAATGAAAGGTAAATAAAGCAAACTACAACTTTCTAGTAAGAAAGCAACTTTTGGACAACTAGTGACTGGCATAAGGCACTTTTTTTCTTTTTTCCAGAAACATGAGGCTCAAACTGATGAAAGCTAGAAATAGATACGTTTAAATAGAATTAAAAGGATCAGTGGCAAGGATGAAGTGATACAGGAACTAGCAAATGATAAAGCTGGGCAAATCATTATAAGATTTCTGCCAAAAAGCTGTTCAAAGGCGTCCACTTGAGCTGCATCCCAAACAGGACAAGCACACATGCGTTGAGGGAGCAGCGCAGCGTTGGGCAGCTATAGCATCAGCCCCCCTACTGCAGCCCTGGCCCCTCACTTCTGCTCCTGAGGATAGGTCTTGCAAGTTCGAGCTGCCAACACCTCCCCACTTGGTAGGAAGACTTACCCTGGCAGCTTGCTGGATGACAGCTTGCTAGCGTCTGTTGCCAAAGCGACAGCTCGCATAAAATTTTGAAATTTGGTTGGACATTCCCACTATAAGGAGCCTCATGCGATGGCTGTTCTGGTCCAACATAGCATGTGGCTTTTTTTGCCAGAAGAGACAACTATGCCTACTTTAAACTCTTTCCTTTCTACACTTGCTCAGCCCAAACTGCAAAGCAGCTTGAATTAACCTAACTTGCTTGCTACTACAAGGAACGCTAAGAGAGAAGATAGTGTTTCAAAGTAGCCCAAGATGAATGGAGTAGAGGCAGCAGAGTAATGATTATCTATTTGCTTCCACACCATTTACAGCCTAACAGAGAACTTGTGACTTCCCCAAGAAGATCCTTCAGTCTCTTTAGCAGCTGCACAGTCAGACCTTATGCGAAGCTGTGCTGAGTCTGATGCAGGATCCATTTAGCCCAAGATTTTCTTCCCTGCCGTTGCTGGAGACTAAAAGAACAGGGCAAGTTTACCTACTGTGCCCAAGCACTCCTCCAGCCACTTCAAGCTCAGGGTATTTCTGCATGAACATATTTTGTTTATTTAGTAACTGTCAACAGACACCTCTGCCAAGTACTCTCTCTAATCAAACTGAAGGCATCTCAATCAGCCATCCTTCCTTTTTATTTTGCATAGGTAGTTTGCACGTTCCCCTTTGTCACACAGTTGCTTCCATTTAAACTCCATGACTTCCTCGGCCTGAAACGTAGGAGAGTAATGTCTCATTGTGAGGAAGGTAGGAGGGAGCATTCACCTTTGGAGACAGTGTGGTAGGCGATCAGTGTTTCAGTCTGACACGCTGCAAATGCATGGCCACTCTGCAATTCTGAAGATTTAGCCTTCATTCTGGTGCTTAAGCGAAAACATTTTTTTGACACACTAAACTCAGTTTAGAGCAATGTGCCCTTGAAAATCTCATCCTAACCCTTTTTGAAAATGTTGGTATTTGTTGCCATTGATTTTAAGGAAGGAGTTATGAAAGCGCTACTTTCCACAAGGCAATTCAATATTAGCATATGGAGAAATAGCAGCCACACTCTACCCACAGGAACACTGAAAGCTTACAACATACAACTATTGCAGAGAAAGGATTTGTATTGGCCAGTAGATGATATCTTCAGTGTGATTGCCATAGGTGTTCAGGCTATTCGGATCATGCCTGAACAACGTACTGGTTAGGAACGTAGCCTGACAGCTGGCAGAAATGGAGCAGATGTAATGGACATACTGGGTGTAGTACTGCTGATGTATCCAGTATGTCCTGTGCACAAGACGTAACAAAGGCTGGCTTCATTGGGAATCTCATGTATCCGAGATCAAGTACCAAAGACATGCTACAAATGATTTCCAAGTTAGAAAATGATGGAGCAGAGGAGTTGTGAAGTTGGGCTTTGTAAAAATGATATGTAGTGAGTAAAAAAAGATGACATGAGGACTGGATGTTCTGGGAAGGTAGGCAAATGCATTTTTTTAAGAATAATTTTGAATGCTGCCTTTAGATCTTGTTTGGAGACTCTTTTTTTCCTAAAGCTGCCCTAGCTCCCACCACATGCTGCCTGAAAAGGTGCTTTAAGGCACATTTGATCATTGCATTCATATTCTGTGCTAAAATTTAATCCAGCGAAGGGGCTGGAGACAGCTGAAATCAGCTTTTCCCCAGTATAACAGGACACAGATGTTACAGCGTACGTTCCCTCCTTCATACGCTCTGCACATAACCCCTGCAGGCCTGGACTTGCAGAGAGGAGAGTGGCCAGGGGGGTCAGGTCCTGGGCTGCAGCCACGGCACCCTGGCAGAGCACTCCCAGCACAACCAGAGGCTCCGGCCCCACTGCCTGAGATGGGGTACAGTACCAGAATATGGGTCAGCATCTAGCTGATTCACTAGTGCGAGTACATAAGTACCTACAAAGTTTTAATGTAATGCATTGCATCTTGCTTCACCACTCATATAGCCATAAGGTACTTTACTGCCTAGTTTTAAACTCATAAGCTACATTTTACGAGTAGCACAGTGGCTTTGCTGCAGCTGCCTGGCAGGAAAGGCAAGGCTGCGACACTAGTCCATAGGGACCCTGGAGTGTATAAAGAGGAGATAGCTGAGACTTGTGCACATCCCTGGGCTGACTAGCTCTGCAGATCTCTGCTACAGCTGCTCTGGAGAGCTTTCTAAACTTCAGTAAGTCTCTAGGACACCATGATGACCAGCTATCCTGCAAGAGCTCCAGAAAAGCTGAAAAGCCACCTTTGCAATGCTGTCCCCAATGATAAAACACAGTAGGACTTATTCTCAGGCTTTGCTCCAATTTCATCAACCTGGAAGTGTTCCTAGCAAAGGCAGAAAGTTAGAGGGAAAACAAAAGCAACAGCACAGCTTTCAGTCTCATGAAGTAGGGGAAGGTGCCTATGCAACAGACAGTTCAGGATCAGGTTTTTGTCTGACAAAGCTGTTTCTACCATCTGATTATGCCCCAGTAAAATTAGAGGTTCCTAACCCAACTTTGAGATGTCATGCAAAAATTGGATGGAAATGAACTAAAGGCAAAAAAAAGTCTTTCTTTATGATGAAACTTCAGAAGAGTAATTAATTTAATCAGTAGACTTCAACACCGCCTTTCATAACCTGAGATGCACCAAGAGGTTAAGCTACAGGGGCCAAGTTATCTTTGTGACCTTTACCACCAGGAAAATTTACAAATGGCAATTAGTAGATTCAGAGGCCGAAAAAAATTAACCCAGATAGAAAGCATGTAATAAACCTCTGGCATTTAACTCAGCAAGGTTGAAGCAGAAAAGCCAAGACAGAAGATAGGCTGTGCTACAGCCACTGACTGCAGCAAATGGATTTGGCATTGATCTTCTCACAGGAGGAGGTTTGCAAAACATCACATATATACTGTTATATCCTGAGGTCATAAAAGTGAACCCACTTATTTCACACAGCATCTAGAGCTGGACAGTATTTAAGGGAACAAGAGCAAACTGCAAGTGATTGTATAGATCCCTGATAAGATACTTTTTCACCCAGTTTTGCAGTGAACCTTGGAACCTCTAGCTCAGTACCAGAGTACCCTTTTCTCTCAATAGCATGTAATTAGGTGAATTACTTGGTATAGATAAAGTTGCTCTTTGCAGAGATATTACTTACATTGAGACAGCATAATCCATAGGAGTCATAAAAAGAGGAAAGCTCATGTACCAAGAGTAACAAAATTCTAACAAAGCTGGATTTTGTGTGGCGCACACAGAGAGCTCTTCCTGGATTAAAGCAGTTCTCTACTACTGCAGGGTTTCCTGCAGATTTAATCCATTTGAAGAGAAATCTATCTCTGTAATACAAAATGCCTGTGTTTGTTTATTCAGCAATAACACCTGGGTCCACCTGAAGGGTCAACACATGAGAACCGCAAAGCTGTAGGTAAGCCCAATACACATTTGGGACATGTCCAAAGCAGTCGTCCTTTGGGCACAAAGCACCCAAAGGTGATAGCAGCCTAGGTGGGATCCAGAGCTTAACGAAAGCAGCTGTTCTCACACTATGCCCCATTTCTACAAGTGCCATTGCTAAACTTGTCAAGAAATGCTTAATTTGGAAAAAAACCCTACAGTCATAAAGTAGAAGGCATAGGGAAATCACTACCGATACACACTGTCCTAGCAAAGCATCCCCACTAAATCTATCAGGCAATGAAAAAAAGCCCACCAGTACCACTCTGTTCTGCCTTGTATTCACCCCCATCTAGAGCAATTTATGAACACATCCTGCAAGAAAACCATAGGGTGCTTGCTGCTAGACAAGCCACAACAGTAGGCCTCAGTCCCAGCAAGATCATCATCAGCAGAACCGTGGCCCAGAGCTGTAATGATATTTTGGTGCCTCATTTTTAACACTCTAAAGCATCTCATCAAAACTAGATGGCAAACTATTGCAAATCTGCCATTGGCTCTCTCCAGTGTGTGACAAAGCCCCATCATCCATGTGCAAAACCTGCAATACTAGGTCCTACTGCATCCCTGTGAGGCTTCTTTCTTTTGAGTTCACCTCTAACTTTTCAGATGTCCTGTATGGATAGGAATTTCTGAAATCAGTAATTATCCCATGCTCCTTCACTATAGGCAGGGCTTAATGTATTTAATGGATTTAGGCCAATACACAAATCTGGTTACCTTCTTGTTCTGGCTGGGTTTTATGTTTGCATTTGCTGGGGATTTTTTAAAAGAAAATACATGCTACAAAACAGCAATGTAACAGTCACAGCTGCAGCACAATGGAAGTGAACAATGACTTATGTTTTGCTGCCACACAAAGATGAAGTCCTGCTCCCCAAGCTGACGGTATCACCATTCAAGCAAATACACCCAGACAGGTGACAGAATCTGGTAGTGCCTGCAGCCAATTCTGCCTCCTCCCCTCCACTGGGAGCAGGGAGCTTCAGGTGCAAGTCCCTCTGGGATGGAGAGGGAAGGAGACACCTGCCTAGCTGCACTCAAGAGGGCGACCTCCAAGGAGAAGCAGATGCACTGGAAACAGTGTCCTGGGGGAAGGTTAGAGGATAGGCAAGGACCAGGCTGCAATTCAAGTGCTGTGGGTCACTTTAACTGGACCGAATCACCTCCAGCACAGTCATATTACATCTGTTACCTCATATGAGTTGCACAGTCTCCACACTCCAGGAATCCGCCAGAGGTTTGCAATTTGATGCGACAGTGGAAGTTTAAGTTGGCATTTTGAGAAGAACCATCATCTCCAGGAACAAGCGCAGGCTTGGATTACAACAATGAACCAGCCAGAACATTGTTTCTTCTGCCTTCTTCAGGAGTACTACAAATTACATTTACCAATGTGTCCATCTTTTGAAGTGAAAGCTATCTATGGAACTGCCTCAATGATTTCCCCCTCCTCAGTCTTGCTGGCTGTAGGGACTCTCATACATAGAGAGGACCCTATTTCACACTAATATTATGTGTTTGCAATGAGCAGGGTATGAGATTAGTTGTAAAGTAATAGAGCCAATGATCCCTCTTTCTTCCATGTCAGGGATGTTGCCCTATCCAGGCAACACCTGTGGCTACTGAACTCAAGGAGACACATTTGTGAGGCACAGGGAACAGTACCACAATGCTAAAGTTGTTTCTTACAGTGGGTATGGTCATAATCTATGGTATAACAGGGTTCTTTCAACTCTTAGAAGAGAATATAAGGACTAGATGAGTAAAAGGGCTGAAGAACAACTCAGAGAGGAGCAAGATGAATGGAAGAAAGCTATTTGCATGAAGCCTCTCTTTTTCCAAGCTGCTTGAAGTTGGTCAGAAAACCTAAATAGCCACATCCCTGCTGACCTGGCTGAGGGCTCAGGTTCCTCTTGCCACAGCGCTCAATGCCTTCAGCAGGCATTTTCTCTTGGTCTTAGCAATATGCCAGACCGTCCTGACCAGTCTCCACTACTCGTGAAGCCTTCAATCTGCAGTACTTTGAGGACTAACACACTTCCTCAAATTAGTTCTGTTCACAAGACTATCAGACCCTGGATCACACTATAAATTAAAGCATGGCTTCTGAGGGAACCATGAAATGGCCTTTCAGAACAGCAGTCTCTGCTCTTGTCCATGGGATACAATTCTTCATTTACTTAGACCTTAATAAAAAGTTAGCAGGAACAACCATGCTAACAGGGCACCAAGCCTACATTACTTGTTGCATCTTGGAGAAAACAGAACATTTGGGGTTAAGAGCAACTTTTTCTTTTTTATCATTAGAACGTTGCCTATAAGCACTACCTTGAAGCACCCCAGCAACTAGAACAGCACTTGTATGACCCCTAGAGGTCTCAGGATTTAGGTGAGGAACTACCTCCACAGGAGGAGCTTTTTTGCAAGGTGCTGACTTTCACAGCAGAGACACCTGGGCCCAGACTCATTCTCACCACCACCCTTCACCTCTTCTCCTCTGGGAGCAGGACCCCCAGGCTGGTTTGCTGAGTGTAATGCTCCTAGTGACACAAAACTTGCTGGCATGAAGCACTGCTGAGAAATAATGCAGCTTAAGGGTGCTGTGCCAAATAAGCACTTGTCCAGCCCACTCCACTTTGAACTGTGGTGTTGAGAAATGCTCTTGGTTATAGTTCAAAAAACCTCTGCATGGTAGTGAATGTGGCATTCAAAAGCAGAACCAAGGCAACATACCTGAAGTATGTTTTGCCCATATCTGAACATCATAACCCTGAGCTCACTTGCACTACACTACTTGTTCACTGCAAGGGGGTGAGGGGCCAGTTTACCCTTGGGGTTGTGATGTTAGTGCTCAGTCTTTATGAAAAATTCATGTCCTTTAGCTATGAGGAAAGAGATTCTCTCATGATCACCATTCTGTTTCCAGCTATGCTAAAAACATTAGATAAAAGCAACACAAGTTTTATTCACAGCACAGGTATCTTACTGGCAGTCACCTACAACATTAACACAGTAAACAAAAGTGGGCACAACCTGCAGGATACAACAATACATTTGAACAGCTCTGAACCATGTCAGGCTTACTGTGGAGGAAGCCCATCTATCAACTTTCTGTGAGAAAGTGGGTGAGCTAGACAGAAAATGATGTGAATATGCATGGGTGCCAGAAGGAACTTAGGGCTATGAAGTAGCCCAGAGGAAGCCAACCTTCCAGACCATGTAAGTGCTAATCTTCATACTGAGGGCCACCAGATACTATCTATGGGAACCAAGCAGAGGGATGAAGTGGGACTAGTTTACCAGCAGATGACAACAGTGAGTCCTCAGGGTCCCATGTTTCCATCAAGCTGGTGCAGGCTTGGACACATCAACATGACTCAAGGTAAGCTGGCACCCTTGTCCCTGACTGAGCCACTAACCCCCACCCAGAACAGACCCGCTGCTGTGATACAGCCCCAGGGTAGGAGCTGCGTTTGACTTGCTGGCAGTCCACCCCTGGACACAGGCTGGCCAGTGAATGGGATGTGAAATGGAAGTAGCTATACCACAGTGAGAACATGCTCTAGTGAACTCACAGGCGCTGAATAGTCTCAGTAGTTTTACATATTTCACTTCATTTTTAGTTAGTTTTTCCCATCTCTTTCCTCATCCTCATTCTGCAAAGACCACGTGGCATTATTTTGCAACACAGATGTGTCTGCTGCCATCCTCTAACCAACTTTGGCCCTGTGGAAGTCACAAAATCACTTTTATCACCACTAAACATGGACTCCACATTCTAGCCAAATGCTTTACCTGTGAAGGGCTAACTAACCTCTAACTTCTGGAGGCTACTCCAGATGACTTTACCATTTTTTTAACTTTATGGTTGACTCCATTTGTGCTACAGTGAAACACTAACAAGAGGCACTCTTGCCACTGAAGTGTAGTGAACAGCTTGGTAGCATTCAGCTAGAATTGAAGCCAGATCTATTACTTCTCTCTGGCATACTCATGACTCTCATACTCTCATGACAACAGAACTATACAGCTGCATGCACTAATCACAGTATCATTCTTTATTTGTTCATATTATATTGGCTCAATAATTTCCTGCTAGAATGTTCTTAAGCATGCTAATAGAGAATTCACAAACAAACAAAACCAGAATATGTTATTACACATGAGACCACTGTTAAGCAAAGTTATCTTTTAGTGATGACACACAGCACGCTAATTCCCAATGAATCTCAATTTACTCATTTTATTCACTGAAACACTATGCCTTCAATAATCTGGGTTGGGTTTAAGCAATTTTAAAAAACCATGTTATTTTTCGCTCCAACAGTCTTCCTTTGCCAGCTTTGCATTCAGAGTCACTAAAACCAGTGATTCTTCGAACCAAATGGGAATGCAGGACAGACTTTGTGGAGTGCAGTCACCAGCAACTCCCAACACCATAGATAAAATCCTATTCAATGAAGAGTGGTATGGATAAAAATAATGGCATATAAAAATCTGTTTCATGTTCTTTTGCAATAGAGGTGGAAAATTTATTGCAAGTAGCTGTGTGACTGTCATAAGGCACAGAATCTGGAAAAGATAAATGCTCAGAATGGCAGAGGAAACAAACAGCAATACCTGCTCTCCAGAAAAATCCATAATTCTAGGAGGGTTACTTAGAAGGTAACACTGACTCACTTTTTAAATAAATGTTTTCAGGAACTAGAATGAAAAAATCCTCTTTAAAACTGTAGCCGTCATTTTTTAATCTTGATTTGTGTCTTCTGGATGTTCACTAGATTGACATCTACTCTGAAGCAGGAGTGCCCAAGTGCAGACCAAAGCATAACAGTTCTGTGCAAAAACTGCATCTGGAACTAAGCACAGGCCACATTCTCCACCCTACTATGCTCCCCATCAACTGACATCCATCCCTCAACAGTTATATGTGGATTACCCTTTGCACAGGTCCCCCGTTGCAATCCACTCCTGGATGGCCTTCTCAAACACAATGACTAGAACTACACCTGGAGACGCAGCAGTGCAAAGGCCAAAGCAACACAGGACCCCGCATGACCAAGAACAGATATGACTTCATTCACCACTAGCCTGCTGCAAGGTCAGTCCCTGCACCCCAAGTAACCAGAAGCAGGCTATACTGCAAGACTCGCCTTTGTGGTAGACAGGCAGACCTGAGAACACTCTATGCTCCTGACAGCTCCCAAGAGTTATGTGGCCTGTAAGACCCAAAGGAATACTAGCACAACAAATGCTTTGATAAATGCACTGCTCTTGTTGACCGCCCCAGTGGCTGAAGCAGACAACTTTTGGAGCTCAATCTCACAAATTCCCACATGTAGCCACATGGAAGGATGGGTTAAACCAGTACAGCTTCATGGAACAATTGCAGTGTATTCCTGGTGGTCTTGCAGACCTTCAGTGGTCTGTAGGCTACAGTCTAGAATCAAATGCACAAAAGTATTTAGAAAGAGAGAAGAAACCTGAGCTGAGTACTTGTAATCCCAGTTATTCCTTACTGCGTGCTATGTAAAAACAGTATTGTTCACTGCCACCTTGCAGAATGGAGTTCTTAAAATGTGTCTGGAGACAATGAAGTTCTAATCCTCTGCTACCTCTTGTCCTTTCCACACAGTTGGACTTTAACAAAAAAGAAAGATTCCTTTTTAGTGGACTTCAGAAACATTGAGAAAAGAAGTTCAGCTCTTGCTCTCCTCCTTTAATTGAGCTCTAGGTTACTCTGCTTGCAAGGACAAAGGAGATGGTTGCACAGAAACTCCAGAGGCCACCTTTGGTCCTATATCCTGTTGCTAATGAAAAGGCTTTAATAATAAAAACAGGAGTCAACATATTCTTTTCTTCAACAACAGAAGTCTGTAAGAAGAAAAGATGGATTCTTCCCAGTTTTATAAACAGAATGAAAGGAATTCCCTCTCACCCCACACTCTCCTTTTCTGAGCTCCTAAACAATCACATTATAGGTCTTCAGTTTCTCAAACTGGGATAGAGACACACAAGAGTTCTTGCTTCACTCCTGCACTTCTTGAAAAAACAACTCAGACACTTCCCATACTTCTGGCAGGGTCAGAGAACCAAGCTTTGCTAACCACAGGATGAAACATGCAGATAGCTTACAATGTAACATTGAATACCTGAAACATGGAGAAATCCACTTCTCTATTTCAAGGTGTCATTTACTGTCCAGGATGACCCTTTTGGGTTTAGCCTAAATCCTCAAACTGCAGTTTCCACAAACAGAAACAGACTTCCTGGAATAGCTAAGGGCATCTCCTACCTTTCTGCACAGTTAGAAAGTCAACACCTCAACATCCCATCACACTTCATCTTCAGTTCTGTAATCCTGCTCATGGAAGAGAGCACAGTGAAGGCATCACAGGAGATAAAATGAGGAGAAATAAGCTAACACTGCAATGACTCAATAGAAGAGGGGAGAGGTGATTTTTCTGCCAAGAGATAGTACAACAAAAAATCTGTCAGCTCATTCCTCTGCAGCACACAGATCTCAAACTGCATTTTAAAGCATCATTGTCCTCCTCAGTGAAGTCACTCCACTGCCTTCATTTGAAGCCTGCATAGTTACTCAGACAAGTGCATAAATTGTTATTTTTCTGTTACTATAATCATAGTCATTCATCATCTCTGGATTTAATCTTCCTCAAAGATTACTGGATCTAAGCATGAGACATATAAAGGAAAGACAAAGAGACCAGGACAGACAAAATTAAACATCCCTGTCTCCACTCAGCACTAGAGTTGCCACGTACAGCTCTGACTGCTAACACTTGGTTGATTTAGAGCAGGTTTTCTTATCGAAATCACTAAATACAGAGGTATACAAACTGAACATAAGACCTTGGAGGGACAGGTTAGAAACTCCTGAGCTAGGTTTAAACCAGCTAGTGCTTGTATGGCTGCAGTAGCATGGTCAGCCTTGTCACCAGACACATCACATTGTGTTTTTACCCTGGGAAATTATCAAGTCTGAAGATGTCAATCTGAGGGTCCTAGCACAATAACAATTCAGGTACCAACTTCTACCAGTTCCCATCATCTGCTGCTCACATTCTTTATTGGATCTGGCTCTTATGAACTAAAAAGTGTTTGTTAGAAGAACAAGCATATGTAAATAAAGGAAGAGAAACACTTGAGAATGCTTGATGATGCAAAGAAAAGGATAACAAAAATAATAAAAAAGCAAATGTAATAGTTAATAAATTCAAATAGCTAGGAATAATTTTCAAATATATTCTTGTAAGGAAGACAATTCTTTAGCACTATCACATCTTCACATAAACCATGCTAGGGAAGTGCAAAGTATGATTTCAGCAGCAGCATCCAAGCATGCAGCATACTAAGAAGCACCAGCATGATAAGGCCCACAATCCATCTATGACTGGAAACTTTCCCTTACACATGGGAAACCCACAACTGTATGCGCAAATGCTGCTGTTTGAACAGAATGGCATGGGCACAATCTGAATTTCCAAGAGAGATACCAAGTCAGACTAAAGGTCTGTCTAAACCTGGAAGCTGTCTCCAATGATGCCACTGATGGGATGAAGAGCACAGAAGAATAGTCACAAATCCCCTAAAATATTGCTCCACCTTTCAACACTTTATGACTGTATTTAGTATTATGCCAATAGATTTTTCTTCTATATTTTTCCCCAAATCTTCAAATCCACATAATCTTTCAGCATCCACAAATCATGTTGCAAGGAGTTCCTCAGTCTTCTCACACATTGTACAGACTCCTCCACTGCTACACACCATGTATATTTAATGTATCCAGTTCCTATATTGGAAGAGACAGTGAACAGTAACTGTCTCCTTTATGCCACCTTGGACAAACCCTTGGTCATCTGTTTTCCATGCTGAGGACTCATGTTCTGAATATTTTACCTTTATCTGTAAATACTTTGCTCCTTCAGCTTTTGGGACAATATTATTTTCCACAACAAAGAAGAAATCAGTTTCCTCAGACAGGCAGTGTTAGTGCGAAACCCAGAATTCCATGGCAAATGGGTGCAACCATTTTTCTGCACAGTGGAAGCGAACAGCTTCTCTTCTCAAGGAACTCCAAGTTACTCCAGTTGACTGGGAACTGATAATATACAGGGAACACACTCGAGACTTTTTCCACATACTGAATTTATTCTTGGCTAGCCACCCAGTTTAGCTTTACATTAGAACCCGGACTTCAAGGCTTGCATTATGTATAAGAATCCAGATAAACTTACAGCATTAATTATTCCACACATAAGAGAACCCACCATTAGCAATTCAATGTATCATTTACATCATAATAGTAATTACAATTCCCTTTCTTCCAATAAATTTGGGCATAACAACTGCATCACTTTGCCATTTTGATTCCTTGCTCTTAAGTTACAGCTTCACAGGTATGCTCCTATTAACTGCAACAATTACAAAAATGAGTTTTATCACATGAACTTTTGACTGGGATCCATTACAGTGTCATTCTGCCCCTCTCACTGCATCTAGAATAACATGGTTTCAGAGTTCAGGGTGCTTTGTAAAAGCACTTTATCTGCCATGGATATGCCTGGGGTACTAGCTTCTCACTTTACTATGTGAGACATGTTCCAGAAATCTATCAGAGTTAACAGAAATTAACACACAGAAGAGGAGGTTTTGGTGTTGTCAGTGACAAACACAATCACATACAAGTACTAAGGTGTTGAGCAAGGAGTGTTGATGACACTATTTTAGTGAGCTTGTAAAAATCGTGCTTTTGTGCACAGAGCAACCTTGGCATTCCTGTAAATAGTTCAAAATTTAAGTATTAAAGACGATATAAGAGTGGAAGAGGGACACATGGGGTGAACACCAATAAAATGAGCAGAGATGAAAGTCACAGCCTCCTATTTTAGCAGTGTCAAATAGCATTTAAAGGCCTATCTTGCACAAATGGCCAGGGGAATGAGACATCTAGGGAGGACAGGAGTCCTTCCCATTATTAGACTCAAAAGAAAGAATAGAAGAGAGGTCCTCCAACTCAATGAGGAAGAACTCCTGGGAATCTGGCTTACTGGAGCCATAGTAACAACAGGGTAATAATTCAGCAGCAGGGAATGATGAAGAAGATCAAGGTAACCATCAATATTCAGTGAGCTCAATGGTATTAGAAGTGAAAGGCACAGCAGACAGACATATAGAGGCTATGAAATGATAGAAACAGTGATCAGAAAGAGCCATAACAAAAAGTTAACAGGACAAGCTAATAAAAAAAGGAAAAAAGGCAATGCCATGCATGAAGGGATGATTTCCAGGAACTGCCACCATGTTAAACACATTCTATTTCTGGGGGAGAGAAAGGGCTGGTCAAGTTACAAGGTGTAGAGATGCAGCCCTCTGAATAGAGGGCTGCCTGCTAGGCTGCCTGCTCCCTCACTGCAACACTCCAGCCCATTCAGCTTGAAGCCATGGCCACCACCCCTCAAGATGGAGCACAGAGTGCTTACCCAGCAACCTCGTCAGGGCTGCACTCCCCTACTAAAACGCAAGGACATTCACTAACAAAGCCCTCAGCTGAGCAATGTCTCAACATGCTGTCACAGTCTACAGAATCAATTTATTTATTGTTACAGAATGCAAGACAAAGATCTCAAAAGCGCCCTAGTCCTAGAGCTCCACCAAAACAAGCTAACCCAGTATGTTCAGATTTACAAAAGAAATGTGCTCATTTTCAGTTAAGCTGCTTTCCCAATGATCAGCACACTCATAAAAAACACCATGATAAAGAAAATCCACATGAAAAACCTGTCCATCACTTTTGCGACTTTTTTCCACTCAATTCCTTTGGCCCGGTTTGCTTTATGGTCTCGAACACAATTAGCAATATACTCAATATTTTTAATCAGCATTTTATAACAGGAACAGCAATTAACAGTCTCCCTAACATTTTCACCATGAACTCCATAGCTTTTATTCAAGTTTCCATTGAGCTTCTTGTCGAGATCACAGTCATCATTCCTATTGGAAAGGTGACCCCTTACCTCTTTGTGCCTTCTCTGACACTCATCATACCCCTCCAACTTACGTTGTTCTTCCTTCTCTCTTTTTGGACTTGTGCAATTTTCACCCACGTCATAAACAAAAAATATTTTTGACATGTAGTCCAAAATAACCACCCTGGCCCATTGTGGAACAGGCTTTGCTTCTGAGCCACAGTGATGGAGATTCATTATAATGATCGTCAATGCAGTGGAAGCTGTGATCATGGTCATAGTTGCTATGTAATACTTTCCTGGAATACAAAATAAAATCATATTAAAGATGCTACTCTAATAAAAAATTCAATGTAGAATTAACAATATGACAACATAGTGCTAACCATAAGTGCAAGTGAAACAAGTTTTCAATCACCCTGATTCTCTACACTTAGATCACAATTTGTCAATTAAAAACAAGGATTAAAGCAAAACCACATACTCATCTGATAAAGGCATGACAGTAATGAGTGACTATTGTATTAGTATGGTAAATATCTGCAAGCCAAACCCTCTGATTTCTCAAAATACATCCATTCAGAAAACAGCTTAAAAATGTTTATCAGGACCCTTACTCTTTTCCTGGTGTCTGTGAAATCCCAGTGCTGATGGCTTCATGTGGCACATAAGAAATCCCATTGCCTGATGTATTAACAGAAGTGGTGGTAACATTTTGTTGGAGCTATTGACACACCCCACACCAGCAGACAGATGCCTTTGCATTCAGACCTTGCTGGTGTCCACAACTAGCATACTGACAGCTAAGAGGCCAGGCACAGAGCTGAAGGGTGGCTCCGTTGCCTGTTGAGATTTGCTGTCTGGATTTTCTTCAGACTGTACAAATTTTAGCATAGCTAGTCCAAACAGGGACAAAGCTCATTCTGGCCAGGGACAGGAAATACAGTAAATGCACACTGAGCCCCTCAGCCACTGGTTTTCACAACCGAAGTGCGCAGCTGACCAGCTAACCTAGTGTGGCTTGTGCCTGTGCAAAGAGGCACCTCCCAGCCCTGCTGCTGTGCAGCTTCTGCAGGAAAAGTAAGGGCTTGCATTGATGACACAGGATGTACCACAGACAAGCATGATGTGATCCCAAGTTTTCAAAGCGGTTGGAAAGCATGGTGAGGGAGAGAAGAGAAAGCAGACTGAGGTTAGGTCCTGGTTCCTTAATTTACACAGCATGACAGGAGGGTAGGAAAGGTTCTCCAGTATAGCAAGCCCATATTCTAGGCAGGACTAGTTGCTGCTGGTGCAGGAAATGCATTCAACTTTCCTAATCATTGACCAGTGTTTTGTCTCAGTTAAGCCATGCAGGTTTTCATATAAACAGTAACAACAAGAATAAAAATAATGAGATCTGAATTATCTTAATGAAGCTGGAAGCCAGTGTGGAAGCAACTGCGTTCCCAGCCCTCCAGACATCCCACCAGGGCAGCTGGGCAGCCTCCTGACCCAGGGGGTGGATCAGCCAGTGGCAGGAGGGTCCTGGCAGAAGGCAGACCAGACAGCACTGAACATCACCCTTCTCACTAGACATCACCTCTTTGGAACTCTCAGACATAAATTAAAATTCAGCACAATGGATTGCCAGGCATTACAATTCAATGTAACAATTGTCAGATATTAAGTCAACCCTGAGTGTCCCAGCCAGACCATGCAACCATCTGGATCTGACAGAAACAGATCTTGAAACAGTCTGCCCTTGCGTGTGCAGCTCTTGCTTACACTTTGTACACTGGTTTTAAAATTGTTTTCCATTACTAGCTTTATTACAGTATGTGATAAAATAATTTAAATGTCTAATTATATTTAATAAATACAAAATAGCTAGCTAATATATAATTTAAAATAAACACAAAATAACTTTGAAGAGCTTCAGCATACCTGTACAAATTCCACACATTTTAAGTATTCCACTATGTTTTAAAGATGCAACATCTTTATTTTCCCAGAAGCCACAGATTGCATATGGTCTCCCTGACATAAAACCCTGCTATTAATAAGCCATATTTAAAGACAAAGTGCATAAAGCTCACCTATCAAAGGTACATTTTCAGAAGGAGGCATGATCTCTGCAACCATCAGCTGGAACACAGTCAGAGCAAGAAGAACCGTAACACCCAGAGACACTTTTTCCCCCGAGTCTGCAGGGAGATAGAATCCCAGTGGGGCCAGGAAAGAAATCAAAATGCAAGGCAGTAACAGATTAAATATGTAGAATGAAGACTTCCTTTTCAAAATCAGTGTGAAGGTCACATCTGGGTAAGGCTCAGAGCAGCAGCCATAAGTGATGACATTCTTAACTGCTGGCATACCATGAATCTCCCATTCTACATCTTCTACGAAATCAGAGAGGTCACCACTATCAAGAGAGTTGATGTCTACCTGATTACCATTGTAGGTCCAGGAACCAAATGTAAGGTTGCACTGCTGGCTGTCAAAAGGAAAGTAAGATACATCCACTACACACGAGCTCTTTGTGATAGCGGGTGCATCCCAAGTGATTTTTCCATCATATCTCAACACAACATTAGTATTCACTGGTTCTGAAAAGTCATCATCAGCCCTAAAAGACAAAAAAGTGACAGTCAAGATCAACAGACAACAACTTAATGTGTGGGCTGGGAAGACCCTCACTTCACACCATTAAAAGCATGCTTCCAAAATCATATTATTTATTTATACTGAATCTAATTAGGAACTTACTATTAACTAACAGGTACCAGTGCCCATTAATGCCAAACATCATTGCTGCTAAATTGTGTTGGTTTTCTTGGCCATAGATTCTTCAAACTTGACCTCAAACAGGGTACAGTGGGATAAGAATCCATTCAAAGATGAAAATGATCTGCTGGGTCACTACTGGTCTGGGAGAGCAGACAAGGAGTGCAGCCTTTGTGTACTGCCTTTCTGTGGATACACAATATTCCAGAGCTCTTCAGCAGCAGCAGCAGAAAGTGCTTCAGACTGCCACAGTATTCAATTCCCAGTGCAGAGAAATTCACAACAGCTTTGCTGTGCAGCATAATCAATTGACAAATGCTGTCTATGGTTTTATTGCAAAATATTTAGATGATCAACAACAAGCGTTAAGACAACAAACTCCTTGCTAAAGTAAGGTGAAGTGATGAAAGTTCAGGGTCTGTTGGTCAATTCCTCCTTCAACCCCCTCCCTCCCTCAGACATTCAAGCTGTTTTTCTCCAGTCACACTCACTTGTTATATAGGACAATATCTGGTCTCCAAACCAAATTACTTGGAATCCTGATAGAATCCAACCCATCATATTTATCTTTGTCCCATTTGAGGTATGCATCATACCAGCTTTGTCGAATCCATAAGTAAGCTGACAAAATTTGGTTCCTTTCATCCTGCATGAAAATGTAGAAATATTTCTAGCTGAAGGTAATAAAAATCACATCTTAGATGCAGACGGCATTTGTTGTGTAGCTTTAAAGTACTGCCCAAAACAAGCCAGAATGCTGACAGGCCACAAGAGTACTTCTCAGACAGGTACACATGCCCATAAACTGCACGGGGAGCTTACTTATTTGGACTTTCTCTTGCCCAAACATTCTTCCCCCTACACCCTCCCTAGCTTTAATCATATTTGTCTAAGGCTCCTAGTATCTTAAGAGTTTCCTTTTGCAAGCTTCAGAATACCAAACAGCTAACAGATTCAGCCTAACAGTTCTCTCAAAGCTTGGTGAGGCCTTGAAGTTATAATTCAGAAGTCAATGTGATTCTGTTCTCCTTCCAGACATTTTCTTTTGCCTTAAAAGTATATCTGGCTGAACCAAATTTATAAAAAAAAGTTACTGAAGGCTAAAATAGAAAGTTTATGTAGAAATTGATTGCATCTTAGAAAAAACTTTTGCTCTATTTAAAATGCAGCAAAAGTTGCCTGGAGGGTGCAATACCAACACCTAACTACAAAAGAAGTCTTAATTCAGCAGCTGTAAGTTTGCAGACTCATAACAGAAGTCTTAGTGTTGCAATCAGATGAGAATCTACAAAGATTCTTTGTAGAGAACGTGATCCTTGTGAGGAAGCATTACTGAAGTTGTCACAACAAAACACAAGTTGCTTTTCCTACTCCAAGCAAAAGGTTTACAGCTAGTACATTGCAGCACATCTTCAGAAAAACAGAACTGTACTCTTACTCACCATGTCTTTAATTTGGGACAACGTGATCTGAAGGGTGACATTCAGCACATTATCTGTGTCTTCCACTGGTCTTAGAGCATTTGAGTAGTCTTCAAACAGTTCATTAAACAGCATGTGAGCATATTTTCCTTTGGCTGATTCTACAGCTAGATAACATATTTGTTCAGTACATCAGATAAGGCACTGAGCAATATCGGAAAATACTCCCTTTCTACAGCTTCAAGTAGTATTTGCTATATTTATCATTCATATACTGTAGAATATATCATTTAGTGCAGAAACAGAACTATGCCTGATGAAGCTACTTGAATAAGGACAGCATTCACCTGTAGTAAATGAATAGCTAACTCTAGCTTTTCACACCCATTGAAAAAAGCCTCTGCATCTAGAGATTCCTCCCTTTTTTGAAGGTAAATATCATTACCTTTATTTTACTGATGTCTTTTATAGGCATAGAGATTAACTTACAGTCACACATCTGCCAAGCTAAAATTAGAAGCAAAGTCTGAAGTCAAATCTGCTCTCAGGCTAATGACTTGTGATATATCCCTAAATGCAGCACTAATAGATTCATGCTACTTTCAGAATTTACTTCAATTTTTAACTACCACCTGGAAAAAGTCTGAGCTGCTTTTCTTCACAAATTAGCAATTGCACGATGTACAAACACATCCTTGCACCAAAACCTTTTCCAAACCATGTATTCAGAGATGCTTCTTGCTATCCAGACTTAGTCACTAAGGATAATTCACCAAAACTTTAGGTTTTAAACAACACTTTTGCTTTTGCTGTTCCACACTGTTTTGTGCATCACAGTCTCTGTAGGCAGTCTCTGCATTACCTTTAGATAGATTCACACGTTTCTGCAAGCAAAGGGCAAGGACAGTAACACAAGACTTGCACAAATGCCAGCTGGCACCATGTAGGAAGCCAAGTGCTTTGGAGTACATCACTCTGGTGACTCATGGTGACTTCCTGGACTAATAAGAGTTCAAAGCAAACCTTCCTGATTAAAAAGAAATCCTAACAAATCAAACTTTCATAAAGAGCATATAAGTTCTGGCTGTACACAATCATTCATTTTGTCTATTCAGCAGTGAGACAGTAAAACGAAACAGATGAAAGACTTGTGGAGCTCAACTGTGTAAGACACATCAGGACACCAGCTCCTGTTTGAGTAAAATAACCCTCAATGCAACATTTAGCTACCAAGCAGTATTCTCACCTTGAAGCATCACTGCTGTAAACATCAAACAGAGGGAGATGGAAAGGGAGGACAGGCTATTTCTCTTCATTTCTGGACCTTAAATAAAGCTGTTCACTCAAGGGCACAAAAACGTTTATCACCATCCAAACTTAGCAAACAAACAAAAAATCAAGTTGCACAGCAACACAAAGATACTGAGGCACTGATGAGCTGCTAGAAGCACTTGGTCCTCCCTCAGCAGCTGTCAGTCCTGGAGCGATCGATGGTCTTTGTCCCTGCCACCGCCTGGGGCTCTGACAAACCCTCCCTCTCCCTGTAACCTGAGAGCTGTCTGCTCTGAAGCTAATGCTGAGGGAGAAGACAAACAGATAAGGTATCAGTAGGAAAACTATATTCCATTGCATTTTTTTTTTACTACAAGTGTAAGACTGAGAAATTTATGAAGAACTCTTTCAACATTTCTTTGGTGGGCCATGTTATACTGCCCTATGTTCAGCAATACC
The DNA here is from genome assembly GCF_011004875.1 of Balearica regulorum gibbericeps. Classification (NCBI taxonomy): domain Eukaryota; kingdom Metazoa; phylum Chordata; class Aves; order Gruiformes; family Gruidae; genus Balearica; species Balearica regulorum. The sequence continues at coordinate 56,457,228 of NC_046187.1, forward strand.
TTGCTCAGAACAAGCTCTGTGGAACCTGTGGACCCTCACAAAAAAGAAGTCTGCCTCAGTACTTTAGTAGGTATAGTCACACTGTACATCACACGCCAAAACCCCCACAGCCTACCTACTCCCATGCTGACAAAACAATGTTTTCACCTACCAAAGTGAAGAGATGCAGCTACACCAAAGTCAGACAACACAAGCAACATTTGCAGTAGTCCAATACTGCTGTGCAAACAAGGTGCAAACAAGAATTTCCACTGGTTTAGACAACTGAGACCGGTACTCAGCACAGTAAATCAGGAGCAAAACTGGACTCTGCAGATAAAACGTAATTTCCCAATACAGTACAATTTTTCCCAGGTGAACTTGACAAGACTTTACAAAGAATTACAGTTACTGAACAGCTCTTCCATTTAGCCAAGACTTACAGGAGAGAAATATGACTACGAAACAATACCACACCTGACCTCCCATCTACCCCGACAGAACTTCATTAGGTCTCACGTTGCCAAGTTAGTTTCATAGTACTGCAGGTATTTTCTTACAAGTTTCTCACAGACAAGACGAAATTACTTCTTCCCTTCCATAGTCCAAATCATCCTTCCTGATACACTGCTGTCCATTTTGCCATCCTTTTAGAACAGGTAACAAAACAGTCATTAAAATAGCAAAGTGAAAATATAGAATGAACTACCAGTCAAAATAATTGGTCCAGAATAGTTCTGATCCACACAAAATATAAATTACTGTTGCTTTACTCTTGTGTAGTCTTTTGGCTATAAGAAAGCTGATCCCTCCATACACAATTTCTATACAGTAGCACTCCCGGCACTCACTGGCTAATGTTTGTGCTTTCACGGGGGTCTATAAATCAATTACATTTATGGCCAGGTTTAATAGGTAAGCAATAAATAATTTCAGTCAAAGCGCCTGTAATGAAATCCATCTCTGTCACTTCATTTACTGAATTGTCAAAGGGGAAAAAAGTGGAAAACAGTTTAGAAGTCAAAAAGGTCAGAGCAGCCCATAGGCAGCATGTAATAACCTTTTTCTGTGTGAAGAAGGTATATGCTGTCAGAGACAACAAAAATCAGAGATGAAAGATGAAAGATTTTTGGATACAGTCAGATCAGTGCACTCTCAGGGGATACCTTTAGTCTACAGTATATTGCCATTATGTCAGCAAGTAGTTACTGCTTCATTTCTCTTACTGTAATTACAAGAGTGACCAGGGGTACTGCTTTAAGTGTGTTGCTATAAACACTACTGGAACAAAGACTAAGCTTGCTTTGCCACAGGCTTGAGACAATCTTGTGACCTGTTACACCAGTAATATGTCTGCCAAGCAGTGCAAACTGATGTACTTTAATTTGCATAAGATCACATATTTTAAAGAACCCTACACCTTTATGGCAATGCCATCATCTTGAAGGGAAACTGCAGGTTCTCAAAAGACAAAAACAAGAAGCATGCTTGGACATACAGACATGCAAACATGAGCACAGGTGCAAGAACACCCTTGTTATGTTTGAGATGCTACATTGATTACAATGTGTTTACAAAAATAAAACTAAGATACATCCAAAAGCCTTTTCAAAATTAAAGATACTAGATATTTAACAATCTCAGTATGCTAGGCCATTTGGCTTCTTTACATTTGTTCACAAGAAATATGATCTGTAATTTGAATCAAAATGTCCCTAATGTAGACATTTTATATGAAGAGCAAGTATTAACATGAATCACTATTCATTGATCTGAGAGGTTCATCTACAAAACCATGCTTCCTCAGAATCTAGTTTTAAATTGTGGCATAATCTACAGCAATAGTGCTCCCAGATCAAACATCCCATTTAACATTTGAATGGACCTTAAATTTATTCTTAAGCAGTTCTCTATTTTTACAGTAAGAACTTCTGCTATGAAGTCAGGAATTAATATAAAGTACGAAGTAGCTTACAGAGATAAATGAAGAAGAGTCATGAGTGTTTGGAAGTTAGAATCAAGCCATTAACCTCTCCCAGAACTAGACTCATTCCCAGCAAAATTCAAAGTTATCTTGTTGGAGTATGCTTGCCAGCAGATGGCCCTGTTAGCCAGCCTACTGATCCAACCAGACAGTGAAGACAATTTTTGTTTATCACACAGAAATCACATTGCATTTTAATCTACTTTGATTAATTTCACTGATTATTTGCCTTACATTTGATATAACACAAGCAGAGACAAGATGTTCTTTTAAAGAAAAAAAGATAAGCAGAAGGAACAAAACCGCTTCGTGGCTGAATCTGGCTGTCAAGTCTGCCTACCATACATGAGACCAGTCACGAGAGGGTTTCAGGGCAAGCACATATATATCATTGTCAACAACTGTACGATACAAAACTATATTTAGAGCACAGGCTGCTTCTGCTGATGCAGAGAGCAGTTGAGGCACATGGCACAATATCCAGCCCCACTTCCACATATTTTGTTCAAACATTTGACTTTGTGAGAATGCGTATGGGCTATTAATGGAGCACAACATTGTGTTTGTGCTTACATTCAGCAGGACAAGAACATACCATTCATCAGTGCACTGAGCTTGTGTACACACATGACATGTAACTTTTTATGGTTCTAGACAAACACACATGCTGTTAGCAAGACAACACTAAAAAAATCTGCATTCAGTGCACTGCCATGTAAGGGAAGTTTCACTGCATGCACTTTCAGGACAGACTGACTGAAGTGAAGGTGACATGGGATGGATCTCTTTCATATTAAAACTTCCAACTTTAGATATTTATCTTAGCCAAACTATAAGTAGTAAAGTGTAAAAAACATTTAAAATTTTGTTCTTTCAATTAAATCTTTCCTCTCCTGCCTAAAATAATAATTTGCTCCTGAGGCTGAGGTTTTGACATGTACATTTTCAGAATTTTTTAATGGATTCTTACCCTTTTTTGCATAAAAAGCTTTAGGAATTTTTAAGTCTCCAACTGGAAAAGCTACAGATACTGTATTATCACAGGCCTCAAGGCTGTCTGTACCATTTATAATCCATCCCTTCATCAGAGAACAATAAAGAAGAACAGATTGGTTTTCTAAGCACAGTTTGTAAGAAGTGTCTCACAGTCTGCTTCTACTTGTCTTCCTGCCAATTTTTCTCCCCAGGAGCTGTGGCGTTCACATTCTTTGCAGCATTTACTACAGAATACTATCTTGTGATGGGGTCAAGCAGCACACTAACTCTTCAGAGTCAGGCTTCTCTCCTTAGACTAACTGAAGTCTTAACAGCACGGGTAATAACAGCTCTTCTTGCCAGAATAGCCTCACTGTGCCCGGTCTCTGAAGAAGGAAAATACAGCACTTCATTTAAATGCAGCGTGTTTCTCTCCACCTCATTTTTTTTTCACACCCACCTACTGCCTCCTCCTTCCTTCTCTCTAAAAATCCCCTACCACCTGAAACCTGCATGCTCATTCATATTTTCTTCCACCCTGTTGTACACATGGAAGGTAGGAAATACATTAGGAAGCATTCACAATGTCAGGTCATGAGATAATGTAGAATATTAGCCACATTTTCCAGATATGGGAAATCCTAATTTACATGTTGCAGTTGTGAGTTCTTACACGTATAAGTTTTATTTGGGTTACTTACCCAGGCTGACAACCTCCAGCACCTGAAGTAGAGGAAACCTTTTGCCCCTAGAAGCCTTGTATTAATGTGATTTAAAAGCAGCATGTTTACTTTCCACCAGGATGCTTGCAAGCTGACTGGTATTTTGTCCATCCTAAGAAGCATTCACTATCTGGCAGGGTTAAGAATAAAGCTATTTTATGATTTTAGCTATCAGAAAGCTATTTCATATACAGCTCTTCCTCATTGGGATAATTTCCAGCTTTGTACCATGCCTTTGAATGGCTGATTACAGGATCTCTGCTCTACACAAAGACAACCTCCGGGGCCTACACACTGTTCCAGATCACAGGTTTGCTCTAACAGGCAGCCTGATGCTCCAAAACAAACTGAATTGGAGAAATATTTCTGCTTTGTTACAAGGGTGCAGACCAACTCAAGCATCTTCCTCTGCATGGCTACCCTTGAGCCATGGAAGACAGCACACTACCTCAGCTTTTGGAAGCAGAGGGAAGTCCCCCAGCTACCACTGCAGGCTGAAGACAACTCTAGGTTTCCCAGAAAGCAATTCCTTCAGCTTGTGTGCACATCACAAGAAACAGATTAAACTGATATCTGAGGAAGCAAGACTGAAGGGCAACATTTTAGATACTATCTCAAAACTAAAGTTTCACTCTCTCCAAAATTCAAAGGAGGAGGGAACATCCCTTTAAAACACTACTGAAACTCATCATGTTCACAAGGGTATCTGCACAGAGGGTCTAGCATCCCCTGAAAACAGCTGCCTTCCTGATAAGCTCACATCCACCTTGCAACACAGAAATACGGTACATCTTAAACCCTGAGGAACTCAGATAATACCATAGGTTCCCTACAAAGAGCTAAGACTAATGCTGTGCACTAATACAGTGCAGCTGGCCGAAAAGGCAGGATGCCAAGAGATGATGAAGACAAGAAAAAAATGCAGACCATAATGCATCAACCTAAAGTTTAACTGTGTTTTCAAGGAGTTCAGAGAACTCCATTGCAAGATGATTGCTAAAACAGTATCCATACATGCTACTTGACCAGTGTTGCATACTATTTTACTTACATTGTAAGTAAATACATTGTACTCTTGTAAAAAGACACTAAGCAAACATTTCTATTCCAAAATTTTGCATTATCTCATTTTTTCTTCGCCATCTAATAATTTCCACTCCATCTAATCACAATCTACCCACAGGAGTTCTCCATGTCCCCAGAATTTACAGAAAGAAAACAAAAATACTGCTTTACTCTCAGAGTACAAAATACCCACCTTATCAAGCCACTCCAAGAGCAAGTTTTTTTTCTAAACCAAATAAACTAGTTTCCAACCTTACAAATATTGCAGAGCTGCCCACTTCAAAAATATCAGAGCAACTACATGGTGGAGGACACAACTCTAAATTATCAGAGTGCATTTATGCCTGAACAAACCTCCTTGTAGGATAAGACAAGCAGCAGCTACTCATCTCTGCATGAAAAGAACTTGATAAATCATGGGTTTAGCTACTGCAACATCTTATAGTATGTGAGTACTGACATTCTTTAGAACATCCCAACAGAAACACAGCTACACTGTGCTACAGACTAAGCAAAAAAATTTCCTCTTGAGCAAAATATGATAGTAAATCTGCAGTTTGTTCAAACTCTGCAACTACACTCATTCTGGCACAACAGAACTGTTTAGCTCTTGGGACAAAGCACGACCACCTCACCTGAAGACAGGATCCCTCAAGCATCTGAGTACAGTGGCTGTGGATCAGTTAAGGGAGGCTGTATTCATACTGTTGGTTCTCATCTGCAAAATTCTAAGATTTGTCCAATGCCAAGATGTTAGTCCCTTCTTTTCAACCCACAACAAATGCATTGAAATAAAGACGTAGTACTTCCACAGGAAAAAAGCTCAAGTGTTAATATAGGGAGTCACCACCAAAGAACATCCTTTTCTTTGGTTAACTGGACTGAAAAAAATTATTTTGCCCATAAAGACAAAGGATTTGCCATCTAGAAGTGTTAGTCCACAACACTGATCTGCTTCTTACAGGTTTAATAACTGCATGGGATTTGTGGTACACATTGTTCTTTCCTTTCTGCCAGTACTTCAAGGCAATGTAAGTAGCAAGTAAGACACTGGTACGGTTAAGCAACATGTTGCAGTGAATACACAGCCAGCCCCAGAATGACACGGCAACACATTATGACATCTCATTGGAAGAGATGATTCAATGAGCCAGTAGCAACTGGTGTATTCAGCACTGTACTAATGCTTCTAGCCAAACTTGCACCACAACATGCAAAACGGAGCCTTCTTCACCTATCTTGATTGAAAAACATTGTTTTTCCTTTAGATATCTTACAATAAACATACTTTTAATGCCTATACAGCTTTCAAGTTTGCAACATTAGCAATTACAAACCTCCTCAGGAGGTCTGACTTAGAAAACGAAATCAAACATCTTCAACAGAAAGCCAGAGCAGGGTAAACAGAGTGCTAGCATGTTGTGGCCAGCATGCTGCGGCCAGCATGCTGCTACCAGAGCCGCTGCAGAACATCAGTGTCCTCCTTGCTATGAAGTAGAATGATCAAGTTTCTCCTACGTACAAGTAAACATCTGTCCTGGTTTCAGCTGAGAGTTAGTTTTCTTTCTAGTGGCCGGTATAGTGCTGTGTTTTGAATTTAGTATGAGAATAATGTTGATAACACACTGATGTTTTTAGTGTAAGCACTACACCTATCTAGCAACAACTAAGTCAAGGACTTTTCAGCTTCCCGCACCCTGCCAGGTGCACAAGAAGCTTGGAGAGCACAGCCAGGACAGCTGACCCAGACTGGCCAAAGGGGTGTTCCATACAATATATAACATCATGCTCCAGATATAACTGAGGAAGCTAGCCGGGAGGCAGAATCACTGCTCAGAAACAGATGAGCATCAGGTTGTTTTCTTCCGCATGTGGTGAGCAATTGCCTTTGTGCACCACTTGTTCTAGATATACATTATTATTCTCTTCCTTTGTTATCCTATTAAACTGTCTTAAACTCAACCCACAAGTTTTTTTTTCTGTTCTCCTCCCCATACTCTTGCAGGGAGGGGTGAGTGAGTAGCTGCATGATGCTTAGTTACTGGCTAAGGTTAAACCACAACATCACAACTGATGAATATATATCTCTCTCAAAGTAAGGTGACAGAAAAAGACTTCTAGATACCCAAAAGACACTTTGGGGATGTTTCAAGTAACAACTCAATGGAACCACTCAATCTTTAAGCTCATCTTTTGCCAGCTGCTTCTCATTCTTGGTTGCAAACAAGAGAGAAAAGTATGGGAGATGCAATTGCTTGTATTTACAGATTGTCTCAAAAAGTCCCCTCACCACTTTTTATAGCACGAACAATTCTCTATATAACCACTGAAAAGAAAACACTAAGATGTTCAAAGGCATTTGCCCATTTATCCTTAGCTTTCTGGACTTGGGTCTTTGCTATCAAAAGGACACTGAACGCTCCTTAGTCAGACTAGCAGCGAATACTTTCATTCTACAAGCAAGAAGTACTCATGGATCCTGGTGTGAAACATGACAAATACTTGATTTAGTTACCTAATCATTTTCAGTAGATATGGAAAGAAGCCATTTCTTACAAATTTCATCCATTTCAGGAACAGGAACTCTGAGGTACAATTCCAATAATGAAAATTTTAACTATGGAAGGACATACACTTTACACTTGATTAATTAGTACTGTAGTAATTAATGAGTAATATTATTTCTGTCATTCTAAGGAATATGTATTTTATATAAGCATCACAATCAGAATAGAATCAAATGCATATGAAACAGGTGTACAAAGAAAGTTTTGGTGGTTTTTTTTAATTAAAACTACAAGTAATCACTTTCCCTTTATTCTTGAAAAGAGTCTAATTACTTAAATTCAACAATTATAAATTGCAGAAATTGTAAGAGTTCGAGCTTCCACATGCATAATGATACACCAGTATCCTCACGTAACAGTGAATTCCCACAGCAGACAGTGATCAGTAGTACAAGAGTAATTTAGCTCTTTCTGGAGTTAAGTATGCTCAGCCTTTCACCCTTAACACATTAAAAACATGTGAAATCATTAATTAGCATTGTAAGAAAAGAACTGTGAGTTGAAATAATTCCTCATTTCACTTTTTTAAAGTTAATAACTTTCTTATATCCCTTTCTGCCTCTATTCAGGATCTTTAAAACAGCTAAATGCAAGAATCTTGCAAATATTAATTTGTTGTAGAGATAACCATTTTAGGATTCTGAGCTGATGAGATGCAAAACTCCTAACATTCAGGAGAAAACTGGTCTCATTTACTTACCAACTGTCCCAGTTTTATTTGCCACATAAAAGGAGACTAGCTCCAACAAGCAATTCTAGATCAATCACTGCATTTAAAAACCTTATCTGAAGATATGCCAGCCTATCAAAATAGGGCTTTTTAAAAGCTAATTACCTCTGATAACTGGTCCTTAAAAACAAGTTTCCCTTCTTAATGCTGGGATCAGAACTCAGCAAAGTTGATAATTATAGTTGATTCTCCATCATTTCTCCAGCTATTTCCTAGGTTTTACTTCCACTCAGGGGTTACCAGACCAAAATCTCTGGCTATAGCTGCAGCATATAGGTAGAAGTAAGAACAAAGGTAATTCTCTCTGCCTCATATATCAGACAGACAGAAATTACAGATCAGACAGACATCCGTTTTCCCCAGTATTGTAGAACAATCATCATAGCATGTATTTGCCAAATACCAGGTTCCCCAGAAGACAGACTTACATCTAAGCTTTAAAACCAGCACATATATTAGAAGTGCTAGCATTAATACAGTCATTTCTGTCTTACTATAACATCCATTTACACTCTAAAAATATTTGCAAGACTTTCCTGTATCCCCATTCGGGAAGCACAACTTACTGCCAAAATCAATTAAATGGGAAAGTCCTAGCAAGGAGTGAACTAGTCAGGCACATCCACTGAGCTGTTTTTGTACCATGTTCATTTTGATACCTGCCAGGTCTGTGTCCTGGTTTCAACTGAGACACTTAATTTTCTTCATAGTGGCTAATATGGAGCTACGTTTTGGACTTGTGCTGAAAACAGTGTTGATAGAGATGTTTTTGTTATGTAGAGGTGTGTACTGCTGAGCAGTGCTTACACAGAGCCAAGGCCTTTTCTGCTTCTCACACCACCCCACCAGCCAGGAGGCTGGCTGGGGGTGCACAAAAAGTTGCAGGGGACACAGGACAGCTGACCCCAACTGACCAAAGGGATATTGCATACCATATGACATCATGTCCAGCATACAAGGGGCTTGGGGAAGAGGAAGAATGGAGGGAGGGCACTGGCAATATTCATTGCATTTGGTTTGCTTTGCTTGTGCACAGGGCTTTTGCTTTACCTACTAAACAGTCTTTATCTCAACCCACAAGTTCTCACTTTCACTTTTCCTATTTCTCTCCCCCATCCTGGGGGGGAGGGGGAGGGGGAGTGAGTGACCAGCTGTATGGTGCTCAGCTGCTGACCAGGGCTAAACCACAACAGTCTAACACCGGTGCAGCTACTTGGATCTACTTGTCTAGAGGGAGCTCACTTACTGTCACAAGTAAAACAGACTCAACTTGGAAAAAGTAGTTTATTGCCAATTAAAATATTTGAGTACTGGGAAACAAAAATATGAACTGGGCAGCCCGTTACCTCTTCCTACAGAGGCCACCCCTGTAGTTGTCCTTCCCCCCAGTACCAAACCCATGCCACACATAGCCAATACATAGACTTTTCACAGCCAGGCAAGAGACAGTACTAGAAGCTGGCATGCCTGGGTACAGCACAAGCCAGTGACACATCACTTCCACAGAGCACAAAACAGTTCCTTACACAAGTATGTTCCAAGTATCTGCTCAGCCTAACCAGCAGCAGCTGGTGGGCACCTCAGGATAAGTTCCTGGGCAGATGCTATATTTGCATCACCTTAGTTATATTTACACTTATATTTCATGCACAGAAACAGAAATTACTATACAAACAAGCATTTTTAGTGAACAAAACCACACAATGAAAAAAGACAGCTTTTAGCTGAATTGCAGTTAAAACAAAGATCTCAGATATGGTTATAACCACAGAAGCCTTGCTGCACTGTAGTTAATTCCCACAGTGAACACAGTGCCACTCTTGTAATAAAGAGTAGCAGACCGGTGCTGCCCTATGTAGACAGTGTTAATTTCTACTAATCAAAATCCCAGAAGTTGTGGATAATTATCTACATAGAGATCAAGCCAGCATTAAATTTCAGCTAGCTCCCATATACCGTAACCCATAATTTTGTTATAAAAGGGCTTAGGCCAAAGAAGGATACAAAAGTAGCCTGTTTAACAATAATCATGGTCCAGGTTTGAGTAGTGATAGTAATAAGGGTGATCAAAAGGCTTGCTCACCACAGTTCTCAGCCAGGGGACTGTCTGATTCACCAACTCCCTTCCCAGTCAAGCCATATGGTGAAAAATATATTCCACTGCATGCTAACAAAGTACTACAAATGCTATAATTACAAAATTAGAAGTACTTGAGCCTTTGTACTTTATGACTATGGTTGAAAACTCCTTAATTTTAAAGAGTAACTTAAAATTCAATCAAAAAAGAACAGGTTGAATTAAGGACAGCAAGTATCACATCATAAGGAAATCATTAACTGTTAAGTGAACCATGTGCTATTTTTGTTATTTAAAATACTGATTAGGCTAATTATGCTCAGAGGGAATTGGGTCTAGAGGATGAAATGAAATATTTTCAGAGGCAGAGGTTGCTGAATAAAAAAAGCTGCTGTGTCCCATTTAAACAGTGCAAGATATCACTTTGAACATCTTATGACTATCAATATTTTAAAAAGCCCATCCTTTGGTGTCTTACTAGGCTAATCACATAGCTTATATTTCCCTTTTGACCTCAGTGACATATGTTAGTGTTAAATAGTGTACAGCTACACCAACAGATATTACAATTTAACTACCTCCTGTTTTGCAATCATTACCTTAAAATCTCAAGAGTTTTCCTTCTGAAGCCTCAGTCTGCCTGTCATTTATCCCTCTCCATGCCAAGGCTACAATTTCTTCTGGGTAAAAAGCAACAATATCACTAGTAGGCAAAGACTGTTTTTTAAAAATGAAACATTTATTAACTCACACTATACAAGACAAAGCTGTCTGCAGACTTGCTCTGGAGATAGGAAAAGTCCACACAGCAGGTTTGACACTCCCCCACCCTCAGCACAAGCAGCAACTGTGAGTGAACTTCAGAGATCACTCCACTGTGAGGTAGAAAATTAATTACAGGTCTTAATATTAAATTACTGCCAAAGACTAGAAACTGTGCAGATAAAAGCCAACACTACAGAAAGTAATTGATTAGCTTCTATTTTCCCATTGATCTCCATGGCTATGATCTCTCTGGGATCATACAGGGCCATCTTGCCAGGCGAGTGATGTCTTCCCCAGGATAGCCGCAGCGTGCAGCAGTGACAGCAGTCCCCAGCCAGAAGGAATGCACACCATACTGCTCTGGGCACAGCCCCAGCAGCCGCAGGGCCCATCGGAGAACAGACAGGAACTCCCTCTTCGTTACAGTTGTATTATCTGAGTGCATAAATAGTGGCCCTTCCAGCTGTGAACGAACTGCCACATAGCTCCGGAGTGCCAGAACAGGGCACACCCATGGCTCTCCAGACAGCCTAAGGCTGATGACATGTCTCTCTTGACTCACAGAAGAGGTATGCAGACAAACCACCACTCTCCTCTCCATCAGCTGGAGGTCACTCAGGTACAGCAGCTCAGGCTGCAGTACATCACGGTGCTTTGCCACCATCTCTCCTATTCTAAGTGCCCCAAAAAAAGCTACAGTAAATAATGCACGAAATAATAAGCATTCATAATGAGTTATGCATACAGACTCCAGAGCTCCTAAGAGAGATCGCAACACCTCAATTGTTATAGGCAAGTATTTATCTCTCAGGATGCCCACTTGACGTTTCAACCCTATCACCATGCAATGGGTTATAGGATCTTCCAGAGGATCAGGGTTACCAGTCAATTTTGATAAATAAGACAGTGCTGCGACATACATCAGTGTCTTTGAGGATGAATAAAGAGATTCAACAGCCAAAAACCCTCTAACTTGCTCCTTTGGAATTGGCCAGGCTGCAGGCATTCCCACACTTTTCCTAAAGACAAGGAATTTCTTCAGTCCTTCAAGGTAGGCTTGCCAAAGCCTACTATCCCCTGAGCACTCCAATAACGACAGAGTCTTCAGAGGCTGAGGTCCCAAGGAATGTTTCCGAGGACAACTAAACACCCTTCCTACAAGAGAAGATCCACATTAGCACATGCTGACAACAGGAAGAAGCGTGCCACTTAAGCAGCAATAAAGACAACATTCCTCAGTGCACTACACCCCTAAACAATGCTCTGCTAGTTTATCTGATTAAAGATAACACACACAGCTACACTCTGAGCTGTTAAAGAGATCAGGTATTTTTGAAGTGGGAAACTACAAGCAACATACTAGGCCCATTTCAGACACAAGATCTGTTAACACTCTGGCAATTTACAAATTCATGGAATAGTAACAGAGAAGACAAGCAAAAAGCAAGTTTAAAACCAAGCCTTCCCAGCACAGCTTACAGAAGTTACAACTGCAAAGGGCACAGAGCACATTCCCACCAGAAGGCAGCGTTATTTCCCAGCCCGGAAAGGGGAACTCCCTCGAGGCCTCCCTCCAAAAGCCTCACACTAGAACTCGAGCTAAACGAAGCAAACGCTGCCCAGCAGCGGCCACGACCCGCTCGCCCCCCGCCTAGAGCCAGAGGCCAACCCCGGGAGAGGCAGGCGCCGAGCCGCCACCGCCACACGTGCTGACAGCCCCGCCAGAGCACGGCCCGCACTTACCAGTCACCGCCGCCGCGCCGCGCTCCTCGCACCACCGGGAGCCGCCAGAGCGCACCACCGCTTCGGTCAGACACACAGCTCTTCGGTTGCGCGACGAGAAGACGACCGCTTGTCCAGTAAGGCCCAGGTCCAGCCACTCCATGCCTGGCTCTCTGGCCAGCAGCGCCAGCATCTCCCAAAAGGGCCCGGCAACATGCCCAGCCGGGGCGCGGGCAGAGCAGGACATGGCGAAAGGAAGAGAAACACCCCAGACCCGCTCTAGTATGAAGACGACTACGGCCCCCCCCAGACCCTTTTATAGCCGCCGAGCCGCTCGCAACGCCTCCTCTGATTGGGTACTCGGAGCGGCCCGGCGGGTTGGAGCGCTGCCATTGGCTCGTCCCGCGCTCGCCCTGGCCTGGCCGAGCCCCTCCGAGCGCGGCGGCGGGCGGGGAGCGCGGCGGGTGTGAAGCGGCTGTTAGCGGGCCGCGGCACCGTGGGAAGAGGGCGAGGAGCGGGGCCTGGCCTGCGAACTGCGGGGCGTGAAACTCACAGGCGTTTCTCACAAGTATGAATGGATTTACTGATAAAGTTAGGAGAGAGAAGTGCTTGTGTTCCCTACCCACTGTTCTCCTGGGCTCTCCAAGATGTGGTTTCCAGCAAGCTTCCTATAGAGAATAGCTTAGGGCAGCTGACTCCATTCTGAATTACTCATCCTTTGCTGTTAGTTATAAACAATACGCCTAGATGCTTCATGCACAATTTAATGAGATAGCTACCCTTGATAGCTACTTGAGCTTTTAGCTTGGTATTTTCCTGTGCGCCCTCATCTCCTTTGGGGTGCCTTCACAGAACACACTTGCTCTGGGGAGAAGGTAGTCCCGCACCCCGAGGGCTCCCGGCCGCACAGGGCACCAATGCTTGAGACCCGGCCTGGTCTCCCTTGGAACAAAGCTGTGCAAGGACCCTGGCAACTGCCGGCCCCAGGAGCTTCCTCTCCCTCAAGATTTGACTGTTACTCCTAGCACTCATCCAGTCCGATACCGTGTCTGTACCTCTGCCCGCTGCAGGTTGTCTCATTTTAATAACAAAATAGCGCGGGCTTGAGGCGGGGGAGAAAGAACACCACAAGGGCCGAGGAGGTTCAAGTCACGCACCCGCGGGCACACCCTCTGCCACCGCCAGCTCCTTCCTTAGCCCCCAACTGCAGCACAATGAAGGCGATAACGGGCTGTTTAGCTCCGGGCAGTGAAATCCCACCCTCCCGGCCATTCCCGCCCGGGCCGATGGGCGGCCCCGGCGTAGGAGGCAGGACAGGGTGACCCCGCTGAGGCGGCCCCGCCGCCCCCGCCCCGTCCCTCAGGTACAGGCTCCGTCGCCGCGCGGGCTCGCTCCACGATTGGGTAGAAGAGGGGCGAGGGCGAGCGGGAGTCGCTCCGATTGGTTAGAAGTAAGGGCCAGGCTATAAAAAGCAGCACGGAGGCACATTTAGTGTGCTGGTGTTTCGCGCTGCTGGTTGTCTGGGCGCCATTTTGTTAGTGATGCAGAGCGGTGAGATCGAGCCGTCCAATGCCCCTTCACCCTTCTGGGCGCTGCTGGCACTACTGCGGCAGGAGCCAGGTATGGGATGGCTACCGTGTGGTCTGGGTGCCTGTGCCAGATCGTGGGGTCCTGGTGGAGTGGAGGCTGGCAGTCGGGGAAGAGCTGGTGAGTGTGGCCCCGGTGGGTCAGCTGCATGTTGGGGGAGGTTGGCAGAGGCTTGGTAAGGTCTTCTGTGGAATCTGACATCAGAGCTGGAAGGCTTCTGGGGCCTGCGTGCACTGCTGAATCTATTGCAATTGTGTAGCTTTGTTACTCTCAGTCCTTTGTACCTCTTGATGAAGGCCTGAGATTGCAGAAATCTTGTAGTAGTCTGCTACATCTGTCACCAGGCTTTGGGGTGTTGCTTTAAAGAGAAGAACCGGGGGGGGGGGGGGGAGGGGTATGTTTTTTAGGATTTTAATTCTTTTCCTGTGCTCTGGTTGTTGAAAGCTGTGCGAGTTGTAAGAATACAGCGGACAGACTTTTTTCATAGATGTTCAAGCAAAAGCTGAAGTATATTGAAAGGGAGGAAAGTTCTTACTGCTTACTGTCTGTGAGACTACCGTGTTTGCCATTGCTAATGTGGATTTCTTTCAGCAGGTGAACTCAGCTGGGTACCTGAGAAGCATCATTTGGGCCCTTGGCCCTTGAAGGCTCTGCTCTTACTGGAGAACTCGGGAGACAGCCATTTATGGCAGGCCTACTATGAGGGCCTAAAGAATTTCCTTGCCTTTAGAGAAGGCATGGCTCTGTCTGCAGTCTGGCCAATTCCAGTGGATCAAGTGAGAGAGTTTTTGGTTGTCATGGCGTCTCAGGATTTGCCTCCTGCAAAAATAATAATGTATATGGAAGGACTGTCCTTCATCTCCAGAATGGTAGATCATTCCGATCCTCTTCAAGATCCTGTTATCTGTAACATGATATCAAGGTTGAAATGTAGGACTGGCCCTTCAAATGATAAATACACTCCTGTAACTATTGAAGTGTTACGATCTCTCCTGGGGACTCTGGAATCTGTGTGTTGCTCTCCTTATGAGTGTATATTGTTCCGTGCGATGTTTACTGTAGCTTTTTTTGGTGCACTCCATATAGAAGAGATGGTGACAAATCACCAAAATATAGTACAGCCAGACCTCCTGCACTTGAGTGACCTCCAGTTGACTGAAAGGAGTGCAAACCTTTGTTTGCATACGTCTCATATGGGCCAAGAGAGGTATTTGATCCAACTGAGATTATCTAAAGAGATATGGGTATGTCCTGTTGAGGCTCTCCGCATCTATGTGGCAGCACGGCCTCAAGGAGAGGGCCCTCTCTTTGTGCACTCAGACAGTATGGCAGTGACAAAGAGGGAGTTCCTAACTGTCTTCCGCCGTGCTCTTGGGCTTGCTGGACTTCCTCCAAACCAGTATGGTGTGCATTCCTTTTGGCTGGGGACTGTTGTAACAGCAGCATCTCATGGGTATTCTGATGAAGCTATTAACAGAATAGCAAGGTGGCAGTGAAGATTCTGAAGAAGACATAGTTCCATCTGTTTGGGCTTCCATAGCAAGGGCTATCTTCTGCAATGCAGAAATTTTGTACTTCATACAGACTAAACTTTTGGTGCTCTGTAAAGTTACAGAGAAGGGGACCAACTAGTACAAGGTGACTTTTCCCACCTGGAATGGTTTTCAGAATGGAGTGTCACTCTTAAAACTGCTGTGACATGTGAGTCAGTCTGCATGCTGTTCAGCGTGTTTGTCCTAACTGTATTTTGACCTTGCAAAATCTTACATTAAAGTGCAATTTCTTTCAAGAACTTCTCTAGTCTTTGTTGTGCCCTGGTCAAAGGCTAGTCATCAGACTGGTGACAAGAACTTGATACAAGCATGCATCCTTTTTACTGTCTGATGTAATGAGAAGTAAAGCTAGCTGATAGTTGGTGATTGGAAGCTGTGAATGTGAGGGAATTTAGCTGCTAACTGAATGTGACACAAGCAGGGAAGTTGACCCTGTTGTCCAAGTTGCAGTTCCACTGCAGCTGTATTCAATGTCAGCTGTTGCTGCTGCAGTCTGTCTTCTTACCTAGAGAATTATCATAGAATCTTAAGGTTGGAAAAGACCTCTGAGATCGAGTCCAACTGTCAAAGAAGCCTTCCCCTTGAGGATTCTTGGGATCCTTTGCTGATCCTTCTTCAAAGTATGTATCAAACCCAGGCACTGACCAACAGTTGCTTTTAACTAAAATGTTGAACCCTGCTCAGTTCAAAGGATCCTTTGTAGCAGAGAACATAAGTTAAAAGATAGCTAGCACAAATAACCCTCATTATGTAATTGGAGCACTTCTTAAAGAAAGACTCTTAATACAGATTAACTAACTAGTATCTGAGAAGCAGGTTGAGTGTCACCTTTTATAACAAAGGTGTTTGAAGTAATGGCATCCCCTGTAGTGCATCACATCAGTGTGTTCAGGAGCTACCTAGGAGGCACCTAGGTATACAGAAAACAGCCAGCATCATACTGCACTTTTTCAATACCCAGTCTAGTTTCCAAGAGGATCTTTAGTTACTGAAAGTTCTTGCTCTGCTCACTGTGCAGAGCATATTGCAAAGACAGAGCTGTGGTAGTAGACAACAGTCTGCTAATTCCCTGGCATAAATTTGGTAGCTCCCCTTCTACAGCTTTACTAGAAGCTGTTGCAGAATTAGCACACTGTGATGCTGACACTGACTCCCAGTCATCTTGCTCATATTCATGAATGTGAAGTGGTATGTCAGAGTGGCTAGAACTCTCTCTGACTGCAAGGTAATAAATTTAGTTAAAACATCCCCATGAAAAGCGTGCCAGAGGAAGCAGGTCTGAGACTGGATCACAAGAGAGAGGGAAGAGTTTGGCTCACCAGCTTTGGTTATTGAGGGGGAGCAGGGAAAAGGCTTGCTTCAGGAGTGAGGGGGGAGGACTTTGGTTTATTGTGAGAATGCAAGGGGCTTCTCTGGGTCGCAAATGCTTTACTTGAGGGAAAAGGGATTTGTTAGGAAGGAGAAGCAGGATTCTGCTTTATGCATGATGGTGGGGATGGAACTGACTGCACAGGCCCAAGGGTTTTGGGGCATGACGGCGCAGCCTTGTGCTGCGTGATCACACATGGAGTCCTGCACTGCTCTTCCATCCTGAAACTCGGGGGCTGGCACGTGGCAATGACCGGTTGGAGGAAAGTGGCTGGAGGATACATTTTCCTGTCCCGTGTGCTGCTGGAAAAGCGCTGATGTACATCACAGGAGCATAGTAGGCTGCGATAACCAAGATAGCATGGGGAACAGCAACCTTGAGGCTGTCCTTGGGTGTGCAGTTCAAAATTCATTCCATCCCTACCAGCAGGTCTCTGTTAAAATCCAAGTGGGAATTGATAATCTTTTCAAGGCCATGAGAAGAATGCTTTCAGCTGCAATGATGGTAAATGCTCTTGTTTTACTGCTCTTTAATTTTCTGAGAGGGAGGGGGATGCTGGTCTGTCTCAGACAGAAACCAGGATATTCATGGTAGTAACAGTGACAGCTTCACACTAAGAATCTCAAAAGATGGAAATGGGCTGTCTCTCCATATTGATATAATTACAGTTCATCCAAGAGATGGGACAAGAAAGGATGTAGAGCTCGCTATAGCTGACTCAAAATCAGAAAAGCCTCTCTGGGTGTCCCAAGTGATGATCTCCATGACACCAAGCAAGCAGGGAAGAATGGCATTGGAGGAGGAACTCACAAAAACCAGCTGAATGCCACTGTGCGGAGCAGCTGTCCCGCAATGGTTCCTCGTCAGCTCTGTAAGCAGTTCTACATGGCCATGGTCACTTTTCTCCCAGCAGGGAAAAGAGGTCCTGAACGAATGCTTAGGGCTGTGCTGCACCTACAGGTTCACAAGTGTTTTCTCGGCAGCAATACCAGCCTACAATAAGCCCTTTCTCATCCACCACTGTTGATTCCCTCTTTGTGCCACCTCCCTCAGCTAGTACGCTTTGCTTGGCTAAACCTGAAGTAAATATAGAAACAAACGTAGATTAAAAATAATCAGATTAACTTTATTGTGTAGATCTGCAAAAAGCTGTACTGACCCAGCTGAGGCCAAGTAAGAAAATGACATAGGTTGGTTCTCCTGCCAAAAAGTTTTCATCAAATTATGTCCTAAAAACACCTCTGTGAGGTAGTCTTCCTGGGGCACTATCTTCCCACAGTGCAACTACCCATAGTTTTAATTGCTGCGTATCCTGAGGCTAAGTTACTGCAGCAACAACTCCTGGAAAACAAAGCCAGGCAAGGGAAAGGAAATTACAGCAATTTAACTGATGTGTTGTTAAAACTTCCAAGGAGCTCTCCCTGCCAGGTTGCTAAGCGTTGTGCACATCACAGGGGTGAAGCTTTGCATCACAGTGTAAAAAATTCTGTAATCCATTGGGCACTGAAATGCAGCTGCTTCCTAATGAAGCGGAATCGGTTGACAACTTAGACAAATTTAACCTTGTTTTACCCTAGCAATGTGACCAGATAGATACTTTACTTACAGATATGTGTTTCTTCTTTCCAAACTCAGTCTGTAGGAAAGTGGGGCAAAATCATACATAAACGTGATCCTCAAAAGGTCACGGTAAACTAATGCAAAGACTGGAGGTAGCACACAAACTCCTTATCGAGATCAAGCCTTAGACACCATATCCTACAAGTTTGGACTTGGAGAGCTCAGACAAAATTATTAAAGCCTTTTGTCTTTTGTGTTATTTCACACATGCATTCTGCATTATTTATAAAGATATCTAATATTCTTTAGCCACAAATTCCAACAGCGTTATGTAGGCTTGACCCCAATATTCACTACAAGCCACTCGTTTAGATTTACTCAGCTCTTTACTTCCTGGCACGTTGCCCTCATTCCTTCAGAAACTCAGGTTTACTTTAAGGCTAGATCAATTTGGAACCAGGTCTTGCATCTCAGCTTGGCTTTCACAACAGCACTCTGTAGCATTAGCTGCCTGGTTGCTTCGTGGCACACCCCATCCTCTCGCCCCCATTGCTGAGCAACAGGACTGCTCACGTCCCCACGCTGCAGACATCTTGTTTGCTACTACCCTTTGGAATGACAGCCTTTAGGGCATTAAACAGTAAAAATCATAGAGGATTTTACTGAAAATGCACTGTTGTTTTCATGCAATAGAATAAACCAGCCCATGTAATATTAGTGACTGGTATAGCCTGTGTGCAGTGTCTGAGGGAAATTTAACAATAAGGTGAACTTCCACAAGCATGGGAGGAACAGAGGCAATGCATGTCATCTGTAGAGCCCCAGCAACCCGCTCCAGCATCTTCTTCCTGTTACAGTACCTCCTCCAACTCTGACTATATGGACGTAGCTATCTTTCTGCCACTTAGGTCATGTTAGTGTCAGGGCATTTTCTATTGGCTTTTTTTTTTTTTCTTTTTTAATAAAGACATTCTTCATTCAACGGATATTTAAGTTTTAACCCTCAGCTGATTCCTGGTCTTTTCATGCCTGGACAGAGATGATTGCCAAAGGCTAGTTCTTCCACAAGCGTTTCTGGCCCTCACCACATAGTTCACAGAGTGGGTTCTGCAAGTGCCCGGGCTGCACCCTTTTGCCCTACTTTGGCAGCTTCACAAAGGCACACATACTACAAACCAAACTGCTAGAAGACGTTCAGGAGACACATCCACCGTGTCCTGAAAGCTGCTCTGCACTGTGTGGTGCTCACAACAAGCGGCAGTGTGAGCTGTTCAGGATACGGTACCTTGTAAGCCTGTGCCATCCTCCTGCCTCAAGCATGCTCAGCCCTCAGAGCCGTTGTTTTCCGCAAGATTTGCTAACTGCAGTCACCCGTGCAGACACCTGAAGGGAACAAGGGGTGAGACGGTGATAGTGCGTAGCGCTCCAGACCCTGCTGCAGCCACGCAGATCACCTCCTGCTTTCATGGTCGGGAAGGAACCGTTGAGCTCAGTGCACTGCAGACCATTATCCATCTGTGCATCCATACATGCATTCGCGCATGTGCTCATCCATGCATTCATTCATCCACGCATCCGTGCATCCGCCCAGAGGTGTGGGTAGGAGATGACGTTTGGAGGGTTAAGAGCTGGCAGACCCAGCTGGGTTTGCAAGACTCAAGGGATGGCTTTCACGGGCCACAGGTTTTGTCCCCACCGGCGTCCCTAGTGCTAGAACTTAGACCTGCTTATTGGGCAAACAGTACACGTGGAAAATGTACCAGATAGATTGAGGCAGCTTGCCAAAAGCTGCCTGTGCTTTTGCTGGGCCCGTTTTAGCCAAGTTTAAAAGAGGCAGGATGACTTTTTCCCAGATCTTGACATTTAAATGTGCCCCAGCTTAGCAAGCCTTCATTTTTGTTGGAGAAGTGCTGACGAGTGGGGCACAAGCAGTGAATCGTGCACAGTGGGTAGCTGCCAAAAGGAGGAGGTGGCAAAAACGTTTAAACTGCTTGTCCGCTCAGGCATTACAGGCTGCCCCTCCCCTGCCGGCTGCGCTTCGCTAGGCATGGGTGCAGGGCTTGCACGTTCCTGCGCTTGGGCTGTGACCTGCCCCGGGCTTTTGTCATGCAAACCGCATGTCAAAGAGTTCAGAGGGGACAAAAGCAGCCAACTGCTCCTCCTCATGAAGCACCACCACGCTATCCCTTCAAGATTACGGAAATGCGAGGTCATCATTTTGGCAGAGGATGCAGTACCCCTTTTTGGGGTACCCCTTTTTGGGACACAGAGGGTCCAGGCCACCCAGAGCAGGGCTGCAGCACCTCTATTGCTGGAGGACTGGGAAGGGTGCAGACCCAGCCCACACCACCCCTCCATGGTGGCCGTGCTTGGGGGAGAGCTGCTGACTGCATCGCGTCGCGGGGCGGTTGGACCACAGCACTGTGCCACCACGCTGGGGCCCGCAGCTGCACCGCCAGTGCTTGCAGTATGGGGTACGAATCACACACAGTCGTTCCGTTGTAATTTATTTTTTCCAAATCCTTTTCAGCCAGTAGGTGAAACGGACTTCCCAGTGAGCTGGCAGCACACAGCCCGTTGCGAAAAATGCATTTCAGAGAAGGCTGCTGCCCTGCGCCCCTATCTTTGCCGTGCACCTGGTGCAACGACCCACTGAACTGCCTTGAATTTAAACCAGCATACCAAGTATCACCTCCTGACCTGTTGTTATATGGCTGGAAGCTTCATTTGGGGCTTTTCTTCGTACAGCCCAAATGAACACAGCCTTTTTGGCAGGTGTTTCCGGTGCAGAAAGAAAACAGGCCCCTGTGGTTAAGCCGTGTAGTTTACTTCAGCTCACTCACCAATCGGCGCCGAGCGCAAGCGGCTCCCCCACCTTATCTGAGCCCCTGCGAAAAAACTCCAGAACCAGGAGAGTATTTTAACACCCAGCAGTAACCTCAGTACTTAATGTTACCTAGAGAAGGAAACTTAAAAAAAACTTTAAAAAAATATCTCTTTTTACTTTGTTTTCTGTGGCCGTGGCTGCAAAAGCTGGACCAGGCCAGCGGTGCGGTAGGTGCTGCCAGCAGCTCCCGTGCCCAGGAGAAGCTTCCCAGCTTCCCCCGGCCCCTTGTGCACACCCCTGTCACTGGATGTGCTCACCCTGACCTGAATGAATGGAAGTACGGCTACCCTCCTTCTTTCCACCAAGGAGACTGAGGAAAAATAAAGACCTCTGAAGGCTCCTGAAGGAAAATTAAGCTGAAAAATCCAGTGATGGAATACGTGGTAATACCCCCATGGGCAGAGCACAGCCAAGCCCAAGGTGAGTGCAGGAAGCAAAGAAAAGCTTCCTGGGCCAAAGATGTGGGGGCGTGCCTATCTGTACACCTCCAATCATACAATAAACATTGAAACAAATTTAGTTGTTTTCTTCTTCCACAAAATTTCCCCACCTGGTCCTGCAGAAGCAAGCAATAATCTTTTTTCTTGTTCTTCTCTTTGTGGCTACAAAATCCTGAAGAAGGGGTTTGGGTGCATATTCAATTTAATGGGCGTGTTGGCACCTGAGTTGAAGATGCCACCTGGAACGCTCCAGCCAGTGGTCCCTTCCCCTTGCGGTCTCCAGGGAAGACCCGGTGTGCTGCCATTGAGTCAGCCTGAGATGGCCAGGACTGCGGGGAAGCCTGCAGGCACATGGTTTGTGGCCGTAACGTTTCTCAGCAACTTGATTTTCCTGCTACATACACACAGAAGCAGCTTTGTTTTGACAGGGTATCTTCCTCACACCTCTCCTCACCCACCATCCAGAAACAGGGTGTTCCTCTGTCTGAAAGCATGGGCACATGAAGATATTAATTGATGGTGTGAATTTACAGCATGTCATTTATTCCATGGTAACTACCCATGCCTACACACTCCTACTCAGCAAAACACAAGATAAAAAGGTGTAAATGCAAGAGCATTCACCCAGAGGTATTTTAATGAAGCAGTTTACTCCACAGTAAACTTTGCCTTACTTCTGGCCTAATCCAGCCCAGACCGTGTCTCTTTGTTTCAGGCGATTAGCTCCCTGGCAAAGATAAAGCTTTTACATGTCATTTAATCAAATGATCTGTCCCTTGTTTGGGGTGTCATATTTGTGTTGTGCAGTATAGGATAAGGAAGACCTTAACTCCTTTTAAATGGGAGCACAGTCAGGCTCCCGTTGAATAGGACCTGTTATGTTCCGTTAAGTGGGGGATAAAAGGACCCAGTAGCCAAATGGTTGTTAGTGCAGGACTCGGACTTCCACAGAGTTATCTAGTGGTTTTATTTATATGATGGTGTTTCTCCTCATCATAGGTAGGAACCAGCATTTAAAATTCAGAAGAGGAGTGAGATTACATGGCCAAGAGCTCTCATCTTCAGGCTTGGAGTTGTACACTTGCAATTGATCAGGCTGAGTTGAAAACTTCATGGTCACTTTAATTTATGTGAAACAGCCAATTTTTGGTCACCTTGAGCCCAATGGCATCTCACCAGCTCCCTGATTGCCTTTATCTCTAAAGGAAGGTGACAAATGCTGGGAATGCCGATGACAAACTTTTCACTGAAATATTTTTTGTCCTGAAATTACCTTCCAAGGAATACTCCAGAAGAAGTTTTACTGAAGGAGTAGTGAATGCTAAAGGGAGAGAATGCTGTTTGCTGTAGGAGGATATGCTCCATCCCCTCCCAACAGGATTGGAGACCATAGACCAGGGGAGGTGTCCGGTAGGCAGAGGCCAGTGACTGTCATTAGTTGCTTCTTGGTATAGCTAACAAAGATGCCAAAATTAATCTCATTTGTACCTGCATACTGGACATACTTTATAATTAAAAGCATTCCCAAATCCGATGCATGCAGTAAGGGAGAGGGAGGTTCATCTGATACTGAAGGAGGGACTATGCATCTCAGAGCTTCTGCCTCTTCTCTCATTACATCATCCTGACAAAACACAGGAGTGTGCCCTAATCTCACCAAACATTTTATATAACAAACATTGCCTGGCATTCCTTATTTCACTGCAGTCTCCTTGAATGCTTTCTTATAAGTGTGGACCTCAGAGGACAAGACCTAGCCCTTTCTGCATGCACCTCCCTTTTCTCCTCAATGAAGGGGATAAGGACAGTGGGTGGGAGAGCAGAGAGCTCAGCTCCTCCCTGAAGGCACCAAGGGCTGAATTATCACTTGAACCATGGGTACGCCACCCACTGAAGCAGCTTCAGCTCTCCTGCCCCAGAACCTCAAGTAAAATTACCAAATGCTTAGCCAGGTGGAAGGAATAGTATTTCATCGTGATAATTCAGCTGGCATACACTTCTGTAATGAGACCACATCAAAAAGTGAAACTGCAGTCTCATGCGGTTCTTTGCAGAGTAGATGAGTCAGAGCCTCTCTCTTTCCATGCTGCAGCTCACTAAACCTGCGCCGAGTTTAATAATTTCCATTCCCTTCAGGAGAGAGGGCCACCATGTTCATCACCCAAACACTCTGCACCATGTAGTGAAAGATTTTAAGGTCTTAAGCTTGATGAGTAATTGACGAACAATACTTCATTTAAATTGTTAGACACATCTGCTTTGGTAGAAAACCTTATGGCTAAAAATCCAAGAACAGATAAGTGTCACTGTTAATCCAGTGTCAAAATGAACTCTGCATTCCCCTCTGGATTTAGTTCCAGCTGCAAAATTGATGGGGACTATTTTATGAGTGAGAGTGGCTAAAGAGGAGGCTCTAGCCATTGCATTAGCATCAGGCCGTGCGTTCACGCTGCACATCCTGCACACCCCACCAGTGTCCATCCCAGCGTCTCAATAAATCATAAGTCTGACAGCAACTTGTCACAGCCAACTTTATACCCTGTCCAACGGGAAGCCTCCGAAGTGGCTAGCGTGAGATTAAATGCCTTAAATCTCCAGGGCAGAATAAGCCTGTCTTCTTCGTGAGGCAGAAGTTGAACTTCAAACATTTCGGCCCGCAAACTTACCTTTGTCTCTAAATCCTCTGAGTTCTATTTGATTCTACATCAAATATAGATGATCATATCTTTATGCCGCTTTGTTGCACAAAGTAATTCCTAGCAGTTTCTAGTTCTGCCTCTGGTATGACAGGTGGGGAAAAAACCACTTTTAAAGTGCAATTAACTTCAGAAAGACAAAAAAATAGCTGTGACAAGTGCCTCCATCCCTCTCAATGGCGTTGTAATATAAAATAAGGTTTAAATGCAAGTAGGAATCTGTTTTGTTGTATCTCCACCCCCAGTTTCAACAGCAGCATCTCGATCATATGCATTATGTAGCAGAACACACTGTTTGTTTGGAAAGATTTTTCCCTAGGGATCAGGCTAACCACAGAAATAAGGTGATCACTCTAGTTGCCTGAATTCCTAAGAAAATAAAGATTTTGTGATTGCTCTCTGCATGTCTTTCTCCTCTCCAACCACTTGTTCATGCATTGACAAATTTCAATTACATTCAATGGAAGAGCAGAAACCTCAGACATACTCACTTCTTAAGAATGTCATGGAAATATGCAAACAACTGAAGTGAAAATGCTGTGAGCTGAGCTGAACTCATCCACCTTTGAGACGCAGCTCCCTGAGAAAGACAGCTTCATCCCTTCTGCTGCGACATACAGGCACCACAGTGGCAGGACTCACCAGACCAATATCAGTGTGTTGGGTTTGCGTGGCAAGGTTTTGGTAGTGGGGGGTGCTACAGGGGTGGCTTCTGTGAGAAGCTGCTAGAAGCTTCCCCTGTGTCTGATAGAGCCAATGCCAGCCGGCTCCAAGACGGACCCGCCGCTGGCCAAGTCCAAGCCGATCAGCGCCTCTGTGATAACATATTTAAGAAGGAAAAAAACAAGTTAGAGCTTTAGCAGCCGGAGAGAGGAGTGAGAAGATGTAAGAAACTCTGCAGACACCCAGGTCAGTGCAGAGGGAGGGGCAGGAGGTGCTCCAGGCACCGGAGCAGAGATCCCCCTGCAACCTGTGGTGAAGACCATGGTGAAGCAGGCTGTCCCCCTGCAGCCCATGGAGGGAGGATGAGGGGGTGTAGAGATTCCACCTGCAGCCTGTGGAGGACCCCACGCCAGAGCAGGTGGAGGCACCTGAAAGAGGCTGTGACCCCGTGGGAAGCCCACGCTGGAGCAAGCTGCTGGCAGGACCTATGGACCCGTGGAGAGAGGAGCCCACGCCAGAGCAGGTTTGCTGGCAGGACTTGTGACCCCGTGGGGGACCCACGCTGGAGCAGTTTGCTCCTGAAGGTCTGCACCCCATGGAAGGGGCCCACACTGGAGCAGTTCGTGAAGGACTGTCTCCCGTGAGAGGGACTCCACGCTGGAGCGGGGGAACGATGAGAGGAGTCCTCCCCCTGAGGATGAAGAAGCGGCAGAAACACCGTGTGATGAACTGACCGTAACCCCCATTCCCCATCCCCCTGTGCCGCTGAGGGGGGCGGAGGTTGAAGCCAGGAGTGAACTTGAGCCCAGGGAGATGGGAGGGGTGGGGGGAGGTGTTTTAAGATTTGGTTTTATTTCTCATTCCTCTACTCTGTTTTGCTTAGTAATGAATTAGATTAATTTCCTCTCTAAGTTCAGTCTGTTTTACTCATGATGATAATTAGTGAGTGATCTCTCCCTGTCCTCATCTCGACCCACAAGTGTGTCGTTAGACTTTTTCTCCCCTGTCTAGTGAATGAGGGGAGTGACAGAGCGGCTCTGGTGGGCACCTGACCGCCAGCCAGGGTCAACCCACCACAATCAGAAAGGGCAAAGAAGTGTCCGAGAAGCTGTGCTAACTGTGGTCTGTGCACAGTGTCTGTAGACAAGGGTGGGATGAATCTCTTGCATCGTCACAGTATGGACACCTACATCTGAGTGAGTTGTCTAGACTCCTTTTACAGCTGAGAGCGAGAAACACGGTTTTCTGGGGCACAATTCACCTTACCAATGTCTGGAATAGACCAAAAGAATCGTATGTCAGAAGCACCTATTTATGTCTTCTGTGCGTCTGGGCTTGCTTTTTGGGAGAGTGAGTGGGAGGCAGAAGCAGACCCCTGCCCACACCATTGCACATCTGCAAATGGCTGGTGCTGATGGAGCTTGTCAGCAGGCAAGGAGCAGCCCACGACCACGTTACCTACAGCTGCTGACTGCTAATCTTTTGTCTCTGTTCAATTCTGTAAATGCTTCTCCTTAACAATTTTTCTGAAGTGCCGTGCAGATAGGCACGTGGATCTGAAACACTTTGAAATACCAGCTGTTGGGCCAGCAGCTCTGCTCTAAGCTATGCTCAGAGTAGTTATGTTGTTCCAAAAGCAAACCCTGCCAAAGCCCACCAGTATGTAGAGCTCATATCCCAAGGGGACCATGTGTCATCACAAGCCACCCGGTCTCTCTAGCATCTGCAGATGCATCTAGCCCGCAGAGCGCCGGTCCCACAGCACATGCTCTGAAGGCTTTCTGTGCCACTTCATCTTAGGCACAAGGTGATTTTTACCTTGATCACTCAACTGGCAAATGAGACTGTTTGTGCAAACTGCTGGATGGTTGGCAGGCTGCTCCCCAGCGGTCTGCAGCAAACCCGGGCAGGATCAGTGCCACAGCTTGAGTCCCAGCAGAGTGATAAGCTCCTAAGTCAGATGCAAAACTTGTTTAGGGTGAGGCTGTATCTTGGAAACCTTTTCTTTAGCAACCCAAGGTCACCAAGCCTTGGGTTTCCCTACCAGTTTCATAATGTTTGTAGCAAGTATGAGGCTCTAGAGCACCAAGGAAAATATCAGCAATTTCATTGCCACCAACACTACTGCACCCCAGCTGCTACCACTTGGTGTCACTGGGTGTCACAGATCTGGTGCCTCCCTGCACCCGGGGCATTCACGGATGCTCTGTCCTCTCTCCACGCCCCCCCTGACCCAGCAGCCCTGAAATAGCCACCCTGCTCGCTCCTGAGCTCAGACTTATTCCCGTGGGTGCAGGACCAAGCTCCTGGCCCTGGGCAGAGCCGCGCTGGCCACGGGCAGCTTCCCCGTCCCCTGTGCCACAGTCCCCTGAGCCAGGGACACGTGCCCTGAGCCCCGGGCAAGGTTGGGAAAGGAGCAGGCGCTGGGGAGGTGAGCATGGGGCCCTGCATGGGTGTCACAGTCTGTGGCAGTGTGCGTACAAAGCACATTTGCTTTTTTAAGGGAGCATATTAGACTTTGCCTTTAACGCTGCCTGAGAGCATTGGGCCAGGAGACTGGCCTCGCAGGAGAGCCCTTCGATTTGACCAGCAAATGTGGGTCATTCCTCATGTTGCACTTTGATCAATGAATTCCTAGTTTGGGATGTCATATTTGTTGCTCTTCTGCCAGCAGAAAAATCAAGGTAAATTGTCCAAATACCCTCTTGTGCTGCAAACCACACCAAGTGACCAGCTTTTGAAAAGGGCAGCACAGAGCTGAGGAAAAGCTCCCTTCAGTCACATTGTCTCTTCTCCGATTTCTTCAGTTCTCAGTAACCTTTTTCACTTTTTACAGCCTCAGCTATTTCCTTTCACTACGCTTTAGCTCCTACCGTTCTGCTTACAGCAGCCCACCTCTCTCTCCTCCTTCCCCCTCCTACCTTCTTTCAAGACCTTCTTGAGAGCAAACCACATCCTTACGTTCCTCTCATTGTTAGAGCCTCCACCACTGCTGCTGTTACGGCTCTTCACTATTTTTTGATCAAGTGGTCTAGCGCAGCTCTGAACCTAAACTGCTCTTCAGATGTTCCCATCTGCAGGTGTGCAGACCATCCCTGTAAGCGATATTTTTACACGTTTGAACTAAGTTCGCCTTAACTACACCATATACACCTCAAAACAGTAAATGAATTAATTGCAATAAGTGCAAGCTCTCTGTGAATTTGAAACTCAGTGCAGGTTTGTGGTCCTGTAAAAATAGTTTGCTAAACAAAGTGCTGGATACTTCAGAGAAAGAAAGAGAGAAAGAGAAAGAGAGAGAGAGAATGAGAGAGGGGGAAAGAGAGAGGGAAAGAAAGAAAGAAAGAGAAAAAGAAAGAAAGATGATTCCTGTTTGTGCCATTTACTGTGGGCTTAATTTTGTGTCCGTCAATGCTAAATCTGTGCATTGTTGGATCGTTCAGTGATAGAATTAGACTTGAGCTAACTGAAGCACAGGTATGTGATGGACTTCTCACTGCACAGCTGGCAGCGTTCGCACTTACCTGCAGAGAGCATGGAGCAGTGATCACAAAATGCAACTGGTGTCAGCTCTTGCAGACTGCACCATCTCTATCCTTCGGCTTGCCAATATTTTTCATTCTGTGACCCCAATCCTCGTTGCACTTTACAAATGTTTGGGTTTATATTTGTCTTAGGGGAGTCGCCTTGCTGTGTCTAAGCAGCATCTCTGTCACATTCAAGTGGTTTTGCAGCTTGATCGACATTTGCTACGTCGAGAGGGAGCTTTTTCATTGACCTGGGACCACACTGGAGGGAGGCAGAACATGCAGACCTGCTGCTTAATGTTCTGTTCCATGTATGCACTCAGCCTGTGAAAGGAAAAATGATTCGGCAAGGGTTGTACTGTGTGTGTGGGAAGATCAACAGTGGAGGCCTCTGGACTGAAAAAGGTGGGAATCTGCTATGCTAAACTGGCCGGATGGGGAGCAACAAGAGAGACGTACTGTTCTTTTGACAGCTGGCAACCCCTAATTCATTGTGTTGCCAATGGGTTCAAACCTGATAATGTGGTCACCACATCAGGAGGTGGCATTTCCATTCCTTTAGGTCTTGTTCCAAACAACCTTCAGAAGATGGATACAGAGGAATTCACAGGGGAGTTTTGCTCCCCAAGCATTTGGCATGGTCAATGGGAAACATTGTCCTACAGGCTGGCTCCCCTGGTCAAGCTCAGTTCCTCATGGGGAAGCAGAAATGTGACTGCATTGTCAAATACCATGGATGCTTTACGCTTCCAGTTGGTCTGATGAGGCACATGCCAACTGCACTTTCCACATCTCCTGCCTCTTTGTTCAGTTCAAATAGGTATGGCCCCAACCCTGACCTCTGATCCTCAATCCACAGAGAAAAATTGAGCTCCTGCACCACCCTCCATAAGTGTCAGTCCTTCCTACCTTAGCTGATGTTTTGAAGCCATTACCAGATCCCTTCAATTACTTCTATATGGCCAGTGAATGTCCACAAGAAGTACTGATAGAAAACCTATTTTTGCAGACTCAAGTCTGACCTTGCTTGACTCTGATTCTGTCTCCCGTTTGCCCTATGTGTTCTGCGCAACATTTGTGAGATCAAGGACAAGCAGACCTCAGTACATTGCAGTCACAGCCTGATCCAGGTGTGGCTCCTTCACCCACATCCCAGTGGGAGCACCAAATCACGAAATGCTTGCAGGATGCAGTGTCTTTCACAGCTGCTTGCTGTCATGTAAAAGCTGTGCACGCACTGGAGGCACACAACGAACTTGTCATTATTTTACTTCCATTTCTTTTGCACCTCTTGCTGTGATTGCTGCATTATCCTGGCAAGCTTCTTTTGCAGATTCTGGTGCTCCAACCACTCTCAGTGTCTTGCAGTCCAGTCCTGAAGCCTGTTGCACCCTGTGAAACCCAGGTCAAAGTGTGACCTGGCATTGTGGTGAACCTGTCTCTTAGTGCCACATCAACACAGGCACACACTTCCCGCTTCCAGGACTAGTGGCTTTAGCTCAGGCACCTCTGCATGCCACTGCCCACATGGGCTACAGATGTCCCTCAGAAGCCCATTTTTTATGTCTCTCATCCCCAGCCCAGCCCAGCCAGGGAATGGTAAGAGTTATGCTCAGCCTTGTCATCAGACATCGTCCTGCCGCAGCCCCCGGGACACCTATGTGGCCTCGCGGACCCATCACTGCCACCCCAGATATTGACATGGCTCCTCTCTTTTGTTTTGGTTGTGGCTCAGCGTTCTCAGGCTGCTGCCTCTCAGAGACCTTTTCAGCAAAATGTCTGATTCATCACCTCCTTCCCTTTGGGCTTCAGAGAAAACGTGGCTTGTTTCTCTGTAGTACGTGCCTGCCAGAGCAACACCAGCATGGGGCCGTGCTTCAGAGTCCCCATTGTCCATGTTTGCCACCAGCAAAGCATAGCATCACCTTCACAAAGCTGTAGCAGCTCTGGGAACCCCAGGTCCAGTCAAAGGTTTTTATTTCCCTATCTTCGTATATACCTGCAAGTCCTCAGAGGTCCTGGCACAGCTTTTTTCCCACAGCCCAGGGATTTTTTTTAAATGTTATGTAATTATCTTTAGCATCACAGTTGCTTACGTACCTCTGCCCCGTATAGAAATGAATGTAATTTCCATTCACATTCATGCTGACTCTGCCCATCTCCTGCTGCATCTTTGTCCATTGCTCTTGTGAAGAGCACCTCTGAGCTCCCAGGCTTTTGTCTTCCCCTCTTCCCACCCCAGGTGTCTTCTCCTGGCACTTGCATATTCCTGTGACATGATGTGGTCCACTGCTGCTTCTGCCTCTCACTCCTCATGCCCAGCACAGTCATAGCTTCTCTCGTTCATCACAGCACACGCAGCTTGGCAGACTGCTTTTGTGGAGTTAGAGGTAGGGGTTTTTCATGCCATCCTCCCTCGCGTTTTAGTTTTCCCACAGTTTTGGTTCTTCTGTCATATCCACAATTTCAGAGCACTACCCTGCAGACATCTAAGCTCCTCTGCTTGGCGAATGCCCTGTTAATTCTGGATAGTTCAAGAGCATTCCTGAGCAATTTGTCCCAGATCCAAATCAGAACCTAGTCTTTTTTTCAGAAACCCAGTTAACCAATCCCTTCTGCCTTAGATGTTTCCAGAATGCATCTCTATTTTTATATTCTATTTGTACTCTCTGCTTAAAGCCATACCACTGATGTATTTAATACGCAATGCAGTGATATCCCTCCAGTCTCTGCTGTGCAGTTTCACAGAGAGGTAACTCCACCAGCGTTGGCTGACACCTATTGCAAAGATCGAGTACACCAGAACTAGCTATTCTCAAGGGGGGAAAGCAACTTCCCAAATAGTCTTCTTTTTGCTAGGCAAGGCTCATAGGATTTCTTTCATCTGTAAATTAAAAGTTAAATTGTGGCTATGGCCCTGCACATTAGAGAGCCAAAAACTTGAGGATGCTCCAGAGCAAGGGCACTGCATCACTTTTCTTGGTGGCCAGCTGGAAGGTTGTGGAAGATGTGGAGCAGAGTCAGAATCTCCTTTCCTTGAGTTAATCTCCTTGAGTTATGTCTTGTACTGCATCAGGAGCCTGAGACTCCTGATATGGGCACCCGTGACTGTTGCCACTGCAGAAAAAAAATCTTTCCCATCACAAAGGAATGTTAAGATAGTAAAGTAATTAATGCATTCCTGTATATTGTTCCTTCTCTTTCTGTTCCTTATGTCTACCTACTCCCTATGCCTTCAGTGAATGGAAACGCTGGAAAGCCCTAATCCCATAAAGTTGTGTTACAAATCCATTCAGAGCAAATTTTGCAGGTCAAACCCATGAGCCAAAACATTTCTCAGAAGAGGAGCCAGGACCTGTCAAACTCAAAAGTACCCACCAGCACCCAAGATCTCTCATGACTGATCCGAAAGTACTTTAAAAAAAGGTCACTGCCATCTTGCCATTTCATGTGGGGGGCAGGCGGAGCTGCAGCTCCCCCGGTGTCACCCAGCTGTGGCAGCGGGGCTGGGGACAGCAGTGGTGTTTAATGTCTGCAGTTCATCCTCCTGCCATTCACCAGCCAGCCACGGATCAGTCAAGCTGATCCTGAACGGTTTGGTTACACCAGCACTCACTTCGGAGTTGTGTATGGAAAAGTTACTCGCGCAGGCTTACATTGGCCTGGTCCGGAGCCTGGTTAAATTTAAAAGCTCCCCATTGACCTGACCTGGCTTTGGCCAAGCTCTGTATGATGCGAGAGGGATAAAACAGCAGCGTTCGTTGTCTAAGCCAATGCCCTAATCATGAGCCATGCCTGCAGCTCTGGTTTAGTATAATAATAATTCTATGATGGTCCAGATACCAACACAATTCCACATACTACATAATAATTTAAAATATATGTATATATTTTAATGCCCAAGATCCATTAGAAGTCCCAAACTAGCCTCTTATGAAATCCTGTGACCTTTAACTCTTACTCAGATGCATGCGGTGTTGAACACTGCGTCATTCACAGCAGGATGGCGCTGACACTGGCTTTTAAACAGCAGATCTGGTGTCACGGTGGCAGATGAATGCAAGTGTTTAGTCAAGGGAATAGCCAGAAAGTCACTTAGCATTTTATACATTAAAAAAACAGAGTTTTCTCAGAAAGAGAAAATTCAGCGGTTGCTTCTGTGTTACGAGAGGTTTGGCATATAAGACACGTAAGTCTCCCTCCAGTTGCTTCTACATATTTAACTCATCTACCAAGTTGAGGAGTATCGGTCTTGGTTTTCTCCCTTCGTGCCCTGGAGCTGGCTGTGTGCCTTCGGCCACCACAGCCCTGCCTGTGGCTAGTGGACACACTCAACCACATTCAGCATAGTTAGCATTTGCAAGGGATCTTGATTTTCAAAGCAAAGCGTGCTCCTTCGAAAATCTCACCCTTTTGTGGCACCTGAACAGCGATGGAGCATTTTGGGAAGGCAGCCCAAGGGGTTGGGGGGAGACACCCGGGTCTCAGCACGAGAGCTGCCCCGAGTCAGCTCGTGTCCTCCGAGGCACGGCCGGGCGCTGCTGGGGCACCCGCAGGAGCCAGCACCTGCCGGAGGCTTCTTGGAAATGCTGCAGATGCGGGCGAGCAAGCACCTCACGCCGTGCGGAGGCATCAGTCGTCGTTTCCTTCCTCTTTTCCAGAGACAGAAACAACCACCGCCATACACGGGCCTGTGCCCTTCTACCCCGCCCCTGCATGAATCATAGTGGCGGCTGCCCAAGGTGAGAGGAGTAATGACAGAAATCCCCCCGCCAGCCCTATGGAGGGCGGTTGTGAAAGACCTGAGACAGGCACGTCGCTCATTCACCTCTTTGTAACCAGAAAGGCAGCAACAGCTATTATTTTGTTTGCCAATAACTAATTCAGGGCTCTTGCAGCTGATCCCTGCGAGGCTGGAGGCCGGCTCCCCGCGCTCAGGAGGGGATGTGCCACAGGTTTTGGCTCGGTGCTTTGAGACACGCACACACTGCCCCCCCCCCCCCCCCCCCCCCCCCGCCAAAATGCAGTGGCTGGAGCCCAGCAAAGCTGAAACGCACCCTCCGGCCCATGCCACCAGCACAACAGCGTCTGCAGAAACCAGGCCTGGGGAATGACTTAGAGAAACACCGATTTTAGAAATGGCACGCAAAATAAATGTGCTGCTGCAAGAGCACCTGCAGGTGACAGAAGTCTGGCTGTTTGCCAGCTCTGTTTGCAGAGCAGAGTGATTCCCTGTGATGCCTTGGTAAGGGAGAGCCCCGAGAAGCTTAAAAACTGCTTAAAAACCTGTCCTCCTTAAAACCCTTTTCCCCAGGGCTGCCTGGAGGTGATGTTCTCCTTCTGCCTCCCCAGCAACACGGAACACACCGGACCGCACCGGCACACAGCGGCTGCGTGGTCACATCGCGATGGAGCGGGAGATTCAGGGCAGGGGAAAGGCCACCGTAGCTATAGTTAAGCAGTTACAGCAACAGAAACATCTAGATGTTGTTTTCTCCCTGAATTTTGTTTTCAATAGCTGGCTGCTCAGAGCACGATGCGAAGGGCGCGCAGGTCAGCTAGGACAGGTACACAGTAATAACTGGTCAGGATTTTTTGCGCTTACAGCTGTGAAGGAAATCTCCGAGACATAAAATACGTTTCCTCACATCCATTACTGTTATTTCTAACAAGGGAGTTTGGCTAACCCGACTGTGCTCATATCTGGCTATTTTCAGAGGCTGAACTGACTTTTAATTAAGTCAAGGTAGTTAACTTGCTCACAAAGGCAAGAGCAGACAAGCCGTTATCATGTTCTGAAATGAAGCTTTTCATTCTTTGTATATTAACCTGAGCCCTGTGTAGCACAGGCATTAGGAGAAAGTACTAAAAGGCATGAATTGCCCCATTTATTTGAAATTATTTTAATGGCTGTATTCACTCGAATGCAGGAAAGGCTGAGATGTCAGAGTGCCGACATTTCTTTTTTTTTCCTGTCTGATCCCTGTGGTGATTTATTTCATTGTGGTGCCACGTATAAAAAGACTGCTTTAAATGCATTTTCTTTATCAATACGAGCATTAGCTAGTATGTGTTCAGACACCTTAGCAATCCCAGAGTACCCACAAAAATTACACAAATATTTGCAAACTGTTAATTGCAAATATCAGGCAAAACAGTATCAATTATATCTAACAAGCTTGAGTAACTTCCCATATGAAAAATCGGGGGGGGGGGGGAGATCAGAAACATTTTTATTATTTATTCTGAGAAAATATTTATATTGTATGCTACAGAGCAAGTAAGTATAAAAAGGCTGGGAAATCTGCATTTTAAATAATATAACATATACTCACCACATTTTGCAAATTACCAAAGGAAAATACTTCTTTTTTTCTGCTAAAAGAATAGTTTCTGATTTAAATCACAATTGCATATCTATTCAACTTTTTATCCTGCTTGCAGAATTCAGTAAAACAATTAGTGACCTAAAATGACTTTTTCTGTTAAAAAGAGAAGTCAGACGCTGACAAAAATAACAGTGCTATTGCTGTTCTCTTTTTAAGTTCCAAGTACTTTCTCTTTTTTTTTTTTTTTTTAACTTTTAACCCATTTTAATAGCAAGTGAAAGTAAAATTAGCAACGGAGTAACAAACTTAAAGGGGTCAGTTTGAGAAGATAGAAAGGGAACATTTGGGCAAGGTCTCTTCCCTTAGCTGAACAGCTCGACCCGACTAAAGCGAAGCTACACATTGTTTCAGTCTTCCCCCAGCCTGCTGTTTTTCAGACCAAAGAAGTTGAAAGTCAACGTGTGTGCCCAGCTGTCGTTTGAATGTATTTTGAATATTACAGCCAGATTTTTAACACCGAGCCGTACTCAGGGACCCTGTTGCCCAAGTGATGCCAGCAAAACCGCCCCGGTAGGGTTTCACGGGAGGCCTCAGCAGTTCCTCGCCGTTCACGCCACATGCAGCGGGGCTGCAGTTGTACAAACCCCATCCCAATAAACCACTCGGCCGAATCTTCTGCCGAGTTCTGCTGGGTCCAGATTTCACTCTCTGCATTTGAGGTGCCACACTTTCTGAGCACATCAGTTCTATAGCTCAGGGAAAGCTGCATAATTAGACACTACAATAATGCGCTTCACAGTGAAAAGTGCCTTTTAGCTTTGAGAGTCTGAAAATAACCAAGCTGTGAAAATCGGAACAGGGGTTTTTTTCACATAGAACCAAACCAAAATCCCCCTGTTATTTTGTCCTCTCTCCAATTTGATTTTAAAATTCAGCCAGCTTTTGGTGGCCTCATGCTTTGCACTGGCTCTAGGATGCACAATCATGAGTATGTCAAATCATCTCTAAATTCCTTGTGCACCCATCCCATATCGTCAGCTCAGGCATCTCAGGGAAGCCTATCCACTTTGCTTCACTGAATTGCAAGCAAACCTGGAATTCTCATTTTGTAATACACCACCTCATGAAGCAAATGCAGATGAGATGGGGGTTTCAGTTATGGTGTGATTCTGGAGCGCATCTTCATCTGGCTTTGTGTGATACAACAACTTTCTGGAGCCTTCTGGTCCCTGAATCCAGCATCCTGTGGCAGACACCACAACACAACATCCTGGCCTAGCCATTACTGCTCTTCAATGCATAAAAACAGCAGCATGAACAGTTGTAAAGAAAGCTTAACCCACGGAGAAAAAAGACCATTTAATAGAACATGCTGGCAAAAATATGTCTGAAAAAAAGTTGAAATCAGGTATTAAATCTGTTAGCGCTGTGGGGACCATAACAATTGTAACAGATCTGAAGATTCACAACATGACATTTTGCATGTGATCTTTAATGTTGAAACAGTAACAATGGCTACTTTTAAATTAGGGTTACAAAACCCAAAACTTTCAGTGAAGAGGCATTGCGAGAGTTGAGTTGTAGAAACATTTCTTCCAAAAGCCAAAAGGTTTTTAACCAAGGACTGCAAATACCTAGCCACTTGTGTAACTCTGTGTAAGTATCACGCTGTTCGGGTTCTTTTACAAACATGTCAGTTTTAGTGTTTCAAGGGGCAAAGGGTTTGCAATCAACATCTGAAGAGAAGGAGAAGTAGGAAAAAGAAGAGCACAGGCAAGATGGGCGTTGATGGGAGCCCTCGTCTTGTGTGCTTGGGTGCAGAAGCTTGCAAAGATTTAAAGCTGATATGAAAACCTCACATGAGACCAGCATGTTTTTATGACCAGAAGCCTCCCTTACTATCAGGTTGATGAGTGGTAAATATTCATCAGCCTGGGAGATGGTGAGACGATCACAACCTCAAGTGTCCTGTGCACCACTGCTATTCAAGGTGCCCGCAATGCAAATACTTGCTCATCTACATCACAGGTGAGATCAACTCTGGGATTCATAGGAGGGGAATGATTTAATTTGGAATTTATCTTTATAGTGAAGCTCAGAGATAGAACAGAGTATGAAGAAGAGCACCCAACTAGTTTTTCAGGGACAAACTATAGATAGATGAGGTCTGAGCTATAGCTTATTTGCTTGGTAGGGTAACTGCTGACGTCCCACCTTGGATTTGAATCAGACAAGCCACTGCATCCATTCCTGCTGAAACACCTGAGTCGGGGCTCAGTCAAAACAGACACAGGTCACTCTCTCAGGATCCGCAGGAAGAATCATCTTTTATGGCACCATGCTATACGCCCCTTAAAGGTCAGTCCTAAGTGAGCAGAAGGACAGGAAAAGGGAGAAAAAAAATATCTTGCTGCACTAAGAAATCCCCCAGGGGATTTCCTCTATGGGCAGCAGAAACCTTGGGATGAGACAGATCTGCAAAACCTGAGAAATGGTGTGGGGCAAAGGGGACAAATAACTTGAGGAGGAGGGGAACACCACAACTCACGAGGAATGTACAGCATTGCGTGTTGACCCCACTCCGTCTTCTAGCAGAGTTCTCTTATACGCCTGGAGTTTCTACCTCCTTAGTCTGGCTTTCTGTGCAGGAGGGTAACTTGGCCCCAGTAGGTATGTCAGGATTTGACTCTTAGTCTTGCCAGGCTGCCCAGGATGCGAAGCCTGTTTTAGTCTCATTTTGATACAACCCAGGCAGTTATACTTAGTATGCAAACTCGGAAAAAAAAAAAAAAAGTTATTTAGCCATTTTAACTACGCACATTCAACATTGCCATGTACTTATTTTTTTACTATAGTAGGTGACTGGTTTCACCAAAACCACTGTTTCGAAAATAAGTGTACAAAAAATATGTGAGAATTTTAGTGCTCATGAAAAAATACCTTTTATCTCTGGAGACTGAAATCTTTTTCCTCCAGAATTAACAGCAGGGACAACAGAGGTGATGATAGCACAGATTAACCTCTGCCACCCCAACCACATGTCTAAACCAGTCCTAACTGCAAGCCAGCCCTTCTGGGGTTGTAACCAGGTGAGGTCTAGGAAGAATCAGGTTAGTTTCTTCCTGGTTCATCCCATCTTTGACCACATTGCTGAGGAACAAGACTAAGATAACAAAATAAATCTCACAAAGCCACAGGACAGCTGTCAAATGCCACTAAGTTTTGATCACTCCTATGCTGGATGTACTGGATTTGATTACTGTTATGCAGCAACTTGGGCATGTCTAAGAAGTACTAGGCTTGCCTGCTGGCCATTTATTATATGGATATTTGCTTCTGTGGTTAGCTAAAGGAACAACCTCCAAAATACGAAAACAAACTGTCAGGATTTTACAACAACATATACAAGAGTCTTTTAAATAGAATACACGGTGGTCAGATTTTATACACTAAGTTCTTAAAGTAAAAAAACTCCACATGGACAGATATGTGAAGAGATGGGGGTTGATCCAGGCAGAAGTTAGTCATTAAATAAATGCTGACAAACCAACAACTGAGGAACATCAACAGAAACAACAACAAAATCAGCACAGCTATTATCTGCAGATCTCCAGGCTAGGCCCACTCCAGTCCAGACCAGCAAAGTCCAAACACAGGCTTGTGAATAAGGGCACCTTTTGTTTTTCAGGTTAGTGCCCACGTATGTTGAGGGGGAGCAGATCAGATAGAGTCCACATCTGTCTCACTGGGGGCACCTGCACTGTGGTCCTGCCAGGAGTCCTCCTTTGATTCACCTCCCATTCCCTCTGCCACAGTATCTTTGTGTGAAGACAGAAAGAATGAATGTGGGCAAAACCACTGCTGACTGTCCTCAAAAGATCTTGCACTCGTTAATGGAGAAGAGCTTCCGCCTGTTCTGCCTTTTGGCTTGATTGACTGCTGTCCGCACGGCATACTCAAACACCTGCTGCACCCCACGGTTGCTGAGGGCAGAGCACTCCAAATAGCCTTTGGCTCGCACGTCTTGGGCGAGCCGCTTCCCATCTATCGGGCTGATGCAGGAGGAACGGTAAGGTCCCGTGTCGCGCTGGTCAGTCTGAGTAGCCACTACCAAAACAGGGATGCGAGGCAAATGGCTGCGGATCTCGCCGATCCATTTATTCCTCAGGTTCAGAAAGGAATTGTGGTTTGCCACTGAGTAGCACATCAATACCACATCTGCCTGTTGGTATGAGAGGGGGCGAATGCCTTTGAAGGCATCACTGCCAGATGTGTCCCAAAGACCTAGGCTAATCTGTACACCATCCATGAAGACGTCCACTCCAGTATTTTCATATACAGTGGGTCTGTAGTCATCTGGAAAAGTTTCGGAGGTGAAACGTACCAAGAGAGATGTTTTCCCCACTGCAGAGTCTCCCACCAGGACGCACTTTATTGAATCCAGCATTTTATTAACGTCCAGGGCCAAGAGCACAGTCTCTGTGCAGCAGAGGGACGCAGTAGTCTCAGAGGATTTCTAGATAACTTCCATTTGGTGAGAAACCATCCAAATTTCTTTACTTCTCAAGACTTGATTGTGTCACTTGAGTCTAAAATCCCCTTTTCTCCCACACGGCTCTGTGGTGCTGTCGGTTTTAATTCTTCAGTGAGTCAAATGATGTTTCTGGAAGAGTAAAATTAAAATGTAACATTTATAACCCACAGAGAACAGGCCATTCTTCATCAAGATAAAGATGCCTGGACATGTCTTTGGACTGCCATGGGAAGGCAGTGTCCCACATCGAGGACACTGAACTTTGCCGTTCCCTCCCAGCCAGCTGCGTGTGCAACAGCTATTCATGTAAATAACCTCCTTGCTGCTCCACAGGGACTAACAGTCATATCACCTCTGACATTCTCCACTGACACCAACTATTTTTTCCCTCCAATTGTCTAAAAAACCAACAAAATAATTTTAACTTTGGTATAACTGCTACTAACCTGCTTTTAGTGAGACATTTCCTGCCTCTGACTTTCACCAAGACTGACAGAATCCTGAATCCCTCTCAACCGATCAGTTCAGATTCCCTTGAAAATGTTCCCATGCTCTCTAGAGGTTGTCAAGAGAAAAAAAGCCCTTCACTAACCAATGTGACTATTTAAGCAATTTTATAATGAACAGTAACACAGAACCACTTGTGACAATGAGGAAGCAAAGACTTCAGGTGTGAATCACAAGCAACATGAACCTTAACAGTTTTCAAAAGCAAAGAAGGATTCACAGCAAAACCAAAAAAAAGTTCGATTTTTTTTCTTACAAATCACTTTCAACAAACAAGAAGCACAAGCCAAAGAAAGCCACACCACCGGTGCTTGCCCCAGTCAATTAATTTCATTTGAAAGAGATACAGCTGCCCTGACATTTACTCTGGTGTAAAACTGAACTGAGAGTACCTCTTCAGAGTATGTAATTGCTTTTGAGCTCCTGCCAGCATTCAGTCAAATTTTCCTATTTTGAAAGTGTTTGCCTCTTCCCCACTAGCTATGTGCAAGATTCACGGCTCACACAGGGCGGCACACAAGATGCTATGAAAATCACTAACTGCAAAACTGAAGGCAAATTAGTTCTGCTCAACAAAAGTAATTAAAAAAGTATCACTGCATAATTTCAAAGTCTTGTGTATGCTACACAAATAATGTACTTCTGTCTCCATATATGAAGAGAGAAGTCACGGCTTAAGGTTATTCGCACAGAACTGAATGACGGCCACAAAAAGCGTATACCCTCTGTTACCATCACATTCCTCCCCCCCCACCCCTTTATAGTACACCCAAAGCTTTGGCTTACTCCACAAAGGGGAAAAACAAAGCAAAAGACAAGAAAAGCGCTAGTCGAGCTTAGAGAGAACATTTTACAGGCACTGACGACTGCTACTGGCAAGTGCCCTGCTTTCATTTTGTAGTGAGGCAGTGCCCTACCTCCTCTCGTGCTGCTGGCACACCTGCATCTCTCCTACCCAGTGCACCGGCCGAAAGAAGATGTCTCAGCAGCTTGGCCAGAGCATGTTGTTTTATAGAGGCAGCACCAAACCTGCGGGGCAGTCCTCGTGCGTACTTCAGTTACCGGTAATTAGAGGAGTCATTGCAACAGACGGCGCTTCCTGGTCTGCCAGCGCGACCGTGCTCTCACCATCTCAGCTGACTTCTAGGAAGTGGGATGGAGGCTGAGGCCGCTTCATGGCATTCCTGCCTGCCAGGAAACAAGCTGCTTCATGAATCTAAGTTTTGGTGGCAGCAGTCGGAAATTTGCTTTTAAAGATTCACTAGGTCTAACTCCACTGTCTCACCTTCTCCATGCCCCAAACAAGCTCTCAAGGGAATTAAACAAGACATTTACAAAATACATCTATGAAAAATTCGACAAGTATATGCAGGATACGCAGTCCAATTACTTAAATGCATCATCATCTTTCCTTCAGGGTATTCAACTTCAAAATTGTGTCAGCAGTACAGTTTGAAAACACCACAATTTACCACAAGCCAGTAGCGTATGATTCAGACAAAGCTGCCTGCTCCCAGGAGAAAGTTAGCATGTACCAAGTCTCCTTTTCAGAACAAACATTTCTTTGGTGCAAGCAGTCCTTAATGCCTTCAGGCTCATTATTTTGTGTGTATATGAATGTGGGGGAAAATAAGAATGTCCAAAGCATGATTTTTGCTATTTCATAAATAGCGGAACAGAGAAAGACAGAAAAAAGAACTGTTCTGGTACTCAGCTTGTTGATTACCAGGTCTGATTGTGTTGGCTGTTTTGAAAGTATATAAATGATTAAAGACCGAAAAAAGATATTAAGGACTAGTGAATATGGCTAGTCAACAAACACAATGACAAAAGCTGAAATATGCCACCATGACTATGTGGAATTGTTTTCAAAGCAAATTACACTGTTCTACAATCCATCAATGAATAAAAATGAACAGTATATAGCAAGGTCCATATTCTGGTCCTGTGGACAGATTGCCATCAGTGTCCTGATCTTGCTTTTGTTCACAGCCATTTGGAGTTTGTGTGCTTCCATATATAGTTGGGACTACATATGTGCATATTGGAGATACATTTTTAATTATGCACATAGCCTACCCTTGATGCAGACTCAGGGTAAGAGTAGTATTAGTGTATTAAAATAATTCCACAAGTTCACCTCAATTAATGGAAAACTTGTAGATTAAATATCAACAGAAAACAATGTCCTTTAAAGGACAGGCCACAACTGGGCACTTCTACATCTCAGTATACAACCAGTTGTGGAAATATTTGCAAAAGCTTTGGTTCCTTCTTCTCATATTATATACTACAGTTTTGGTCCGACAGTACAGCATGCTACACCCATTAGAAGTCTGCACAAAATCTTCCGATCACAGATGGTTGAGTCTAAGCTGCTGACGGATTTTTTTTTTCCCCCAACCATTTGGTTTTCCAAATTTTACTAACTTTATCAAGTCCATTTTGGATCTGGAATTCCAGATATAAACCCGTATCTTCTTTTACACTACTTTGGTTTATGCTTTCATCACTCATAACAATAGAAGATTTTATTTGAATAATAAGCTGAGAGCTTTTATAATATTATTAAGTATAAGAATTTATGTCTAACTCTGATGCGGTCATTCTGAATAGTGACCTTTAATAAACTTTGAGATTAACCTCAAAGAAAATTCTTGCTGTTTTAGACAGAGCACTGTTTTTTCAACTGTATCATATTGTCTACATAACTAATGCAATGTTTATTTTCTTTGCTTTCCTGTTTTTGTTCCATCTTTGGAATACAGAACCTTGTCACTGGTGTGTGGTTATAGAGCCCTCGGACTTCACTGATGACATGAGCACAAGAAGCCGTAACAACACCTGCTCTCTGGGCACCGCCTGTCCTGCACCTCAGCAATCTCACGCAAGTAAATGCCTCACACTTGATCACTGCTAAATATGATACAGAGAAGGCCAGTGGTAACGCAGTGGGGTGAGAAGAGAAGCACAGCAGCACTAATCTAATCTGCTATTAGTTGAAACAATTCTGCCAACAAAGGCAAGCAGGACTGCTTGATCAGAAGGGGTAAATTTATCAACTGAACCAAATGGGATTTTTATTTATGCCAGGAATGCCTCTGGCATCTAGTATAAGATCATTGTGAGCATGGCTCACTATGGCTAAACATCTGCAGGGGATGGACAGTGTCTTATGATAGGGGAAAATGAAAAGAGTCAGGAACTCCTAATTTCAAAGCCTATCTTGGATATTGATAGTGCACCCTCGGGTAGGCTGGGATTTGGAGGGAATTAGCTCATACATAAACAAATCACGCAGGCAAGACAACAGGCTTTTTAGATCAGGCAGTCACAAAATGCTTCACAAAGTTAAAGCAATTAACATGTTAACTATTATTGCCATTATCCGGTCCCTACCACAATTACATCTCAGTGCAGTTCCTGTTGATATCAGGATAAAAGCAGGCTAATTTTTCAGTTTGTGCACTCTGTACACTAGTTCTTGAAGAGACCTGACCTTGCAAGGAAATAAAAATATTTATACTAATAAAAAAAGTTGAAAACCACTGGAGGAACGTCTACTTGCTGTGCAATACCTGAATGCACATACTGTCTTTGCCTGCCCACATTACTCCTCTAAGTCCCACCTCACGCAGAGGTGGGGTCTGCAAAACAGTGCCTACGGTTCTTCTCTGTCGTGTTGATTGTAATCACTGCTTCTTCTAACTGCACCACAGATACATAAAAACTCTCCTTGCATCTCTTAGTTAGAGGGTCTTGAGGAGAGGAAGGGGACATGGAGACTACCCTCACTGACCAGAACAGCATGCAGCTTTACACCTTCACCTCCGTGGGTGCAGTGGGAACTAACTGCAGGGCACGGATGGGGCCTCAGAACAACTCCAGCGAGCAGAAGGAGAGGGAGGAGGAGGAAGGCTGGCAGGAAAACAAGACAGGGCAGAGATGCCATTGCCTGGGTAGGGGCAGCACCCAGAAGAAGCAGCAGGGAGACGATTGATCCCTGTGACAGAGACACTGCGGCCACTGTGCATCCAGTCTGGATGCTCAGCTAAATCACCAGGTTTCCAAGGTCACGCTACCTTGTTTCGAACTCCGTGGGTGAGTTGTACTTGCTCCATTCAGATACAAACCTCCAGACTGCTGCAGTGGGCTTTGCTGCCACAGCACAGGGCTACTGAAACTAATACACCAGCTGTAGTCCGTCTGGAGACTGCAGCTGCACTGCAAGCAAATGGCCCCTTGCTGCGAAGTTTCCTGTCATGCATTCATTAAGCTGATGCTCTGACATTTGCGTTAGCTGCCTCCTGGTTTTTAAACTCATTTTAAGACTATTTTGATCTATAGTATAATATGGCCCTGTCTTGCCAGTCTAGGAAACAGCCTCCCACTGCCTTGGACAGTGTCAGTGTTTCAGTCCATAGTAGCATTCAGTGGTGGCACCACCACCATGAAGGAGAGCTGGCTCACAGCCTGTACTTTGCAAGGTGCTGCATCTTTTCCCCAAATTACTCCACAAAAAAATCTGCATTCAACTCATTTACTTTCCAAGCTGGCTACCACAGGGGCCATCTTTATTCTCTGGCCCGAGAGCGAGATGGCAGGTTATTTGACTGGCAGAATAC
Organism: Balearica regulorum gibbericeps; assembly: GCF_011004875.1. Taxonomy (NCBI): domain Eukaryota; kingdom Metazoa; phylum Chordata; class Aves; order Gruiformes; family Gruidae; genus Balearica; species Balearica regulorum. Next base: position 56,502,091 of record NC_046187.1, read on the forward strand.
TTTGGCTCTCTGGTATATTTATGATACTGATGGATTAACTGCCAGACTATCTCTCAATGTGTTTTTATATTTTAAAGAATTGAGAGGATGCCCAGAAGCTTGGATCAGAGCTTTATATAGATATTTTATCCTTAACTACAATCATACCTGCAATAGCTTCCTAAAGTTAGAAGAGCAAGCAACATGCAATGAACGTGTACTTTCAAAGCCAGGATATCTTGTCATCTCAAAAACAATTGTCTTCCAGCATTTAAAATAATTGCAGACATAACAACTTAGAAATTTTTCTTTCACTCCCTTACTCATAAAACTGAAATCCTGTTCCTGTTTTCAAATATCAAAGTTTTCTTTTGAAAAAATACAAAACTAAGTATTTTTTTAAATTTATATTTGATGAAATTTAAAGAAAATGGACAACTACTTTCTTAGGAGCCTTTGTGAAAAATCACTTCTGGATCAAGACAACAGCTGAAAATTTAAACCTCAGTTTCTTTCTTTGGCAGTTTTAACAACTGAAATAGAAGATAAAGATTTATGATCAAATATTCAGTCATCTTGCTAACTTTATTATTAGCAAGGGAACTCAAGTTGTCAGATTTAAAGGAAATTCGCTCATATTGAGACTGGGGAATTTTGCTATAAAATAACAACAAATACAGACCAATGTTATTTACAAGATGAAATGAGATGTGAAGTTCTAGTAATGGGATGAAAGTTTTCCGTATAAGAAAATGTACTTACTTATACACATGCTTACACACTGCACATACATATAAAGCTGTATAATGAGATATCTTACATTTAAAAATGCTAATTTATTACTTTAGTAATAGTACCTATAATGAATATATATGCAATGGACAATGACATGTCTAAAGATCTATTCGATTTACTATAGTCACTGGGAAAATCTAATTAACTCTCATTTTAATTACCCAATCAGACAAAATAAATATTTATTTTATCTTCAAGAACCCTTTATCTGTGACTAATCACAGCTTGATTCAGCTTCTTACAAATTAATCGTGAACACAAATTATTAGAACCACTCAAAAAATTAGCATAAACTCTGTAAGACTCTCATGTATTGATCCAAGATCAATAGAAGTCAATGAAATTTGGCAGTGCTAAGTACCTGCTTCAAAATTCAAGCCATGAGTCTGAAGTCATTTTTCTCCACGTTTATGGCATGACATGGTAAATTACGGACTATGTGGAATTCATGGCACTATAGGGCATTTTCAAAAGTGACCCATTTTCAGTATAAATGTTGCATCCTCTCCAAATTAAAGTTTGCGTAAATCAAGTGTAGGAAAGTAACCTCTTCACAGCTCATGTGCTGTTCTCAGTCTGATCCAATATCCTCCAAAGTCAACAGAAATGGAGCGGCATTTCATGCCCGAAGCATGGCACGTGCCTTTGCGCTTACCGAGCATTTCCCTTCTGCAAGATACTGGGTATGTCACCTTCCTTTCCCACCCTTTCTTGTGATAATTTTTCTTTTCTGCTCTTAAACAGAGAAAAAATTCTTGAGTCTCACCACAGATACAGCCATACGTGGAACAGCTGGTGTGCAAATGTCACACGTGTGTATGTTCGAGCACAGAAGTTCGCCAACCATCTGTCCATCTGCATTCCCTCATAGTCTCTGTTTTTGTACACATACACATACGGATATATATATATGTGTATATATATTCACCACTGTCATAGAACTACTTTTGAGTCCAGATGGGGATACAGATACGCTTGCAGATGAACATGGATAAAGCGCTTACGCGCTGACTATAGCGCAATCACACATACTCATGAAAAGTCACTCTGTCTTTCAGAATGGACTCACAGTTAAAAAGCAAATTTCCACCCAAGTCTAACTGCATTATAGGCAAACTGAAGGACTGATATCACAAAATACATGATATTTAAGTAATTGACTTCAATGAAACTACTGTGTGTGTAGAATTATTCACATGTGGAAATGTTTGCAGCTTTGGGCCCCAAACCACTTCAAATTTTTCATGCCACATCCTTTTTTAACACAGTTCACCTTTCTTGAAGTTTGAGACAAATCAAAAAGGCACTTAAATTTTTGTAGATTTTTTTTACAGGTTTAACTCTTCAAAATCTCCCCAAACTTTTTTGGCTGACAAAATGTGAAGTACTCTTTTATTTACAACCTTCAACAATGATTGTGTTTTCTTTCCAGAAAGTGAAGTCCTTTCCAAATTTCTGTTTGGGACTCTTTTTTTTACCATCTGCAGATACAGGCATAATCATCATGAAGTATCCATTTCCCTTTCATATACAACTAATCTTTTTTAGTTTTAAATAAGCATTTGTAATTGCTTGCAGAATGATGGATTATTTGCTGCACTGGATGCATAGAAGTGGATATGCATATATATATATGTAGAAAAATATTGAAAATAAATCAGTGTACATTTAAAAACAACTATTTCAATAATGAATCTATACATCCATGTACAAAAAATATGACATCGATATGTTCACGCATGTGTGCTTGTATGTCTATAGACATATATAGACATGTATATATATTGATATTCATTAATTTGCAGAATATTTGCTACAGATTGCTATATGAAACAGATGCATATTCAGGGCAAGATATCTTACTGTCATTTGAAAATTTGCATACATATTTTGCATCAAAGAATGGATGCATTATTGAAATGACCATGGCCTTTAAATTATTTTAATTCTACATATAGGTACACACGTGTATTTGCATACACATGAGCAGAAATGACTGCTGTGCTAAACCTGGATTTGCAATAAACTGAGTATATAACTGATAGAGTCTTACACATACAAATAAATTACATAGTCACACATTGTAAACAATTACATTTCGACTGTGTATGCAGCCCTTAAATTTTTTAGACACATCTTCACAATATGTTACAATGACTCGTTGTGAAGGAGATGCATGCGTTTATATTAAATCCCGCAGATGTGTAACATGGGAAAATGTTAAAACTAACAACCTGGCAACTCCACACACACACTTGCATGTGCAGGCAAAAGGGCTTCCTCTCTTTCAGAGCCTGTGTCGAGAGTCCACTGCAGTGGCGAGGGCCGACTAACGCATGTTTCGGCTCTAGCCTGGGGTAGGACTGCACTCCTCTCCCTTGTTTGCACAGTACCTGATCTTCTTCACTGGGTCCCTTAGACACTACCAGGTAATCAATATTAACAGCACAGCTAAAAGCTAATATATGAACGATACAGGTGATATAACACGCTCCTCAATGCTAAAAAGTCTTAAAAAAATTGTCCTACCATTTCCTCATTGTCCTCCGTGGATCCCACACAAGATCTCCGAGGTTACTTACAGAGGTCTATTCAGTTTATAAAACTTTGCTCTGGTTTTATAAAATGCCTAACACAAAATAAGGAGACTCTCAAGCCCAGATCTTCCCCCCTCTAACCTCAGGGGGAGGAGAAGGAGGCTCTCCATGTTCATTAAGTTATGTATTTGCATAAGTTTGATTTCAGTGGGAGGTAAAGGTGGAGGAGGAAAATATTAGTTAGAACAGAATTAGCTTATGTTTGATGGAAGATTATTTTTGCATATTTTGTGATAAGAATAAACTGTGCTGAATGTACAGGTGTTTTGAGCAGCAAATAATGATGCTTCACTTGATCAAACAATTCACCATAATGATTTCTTGCTAAATCATAGTCTAGATTTCAGCCAGAGGGAAACTGCCATCTTTTAAAGTTCATTCTTAAATTTTGTGTGTGCACACAAGTACATTAAAATGTTAAAAATCTGAGGGCTTGCTTGGAAATAATTTCATTCACTTTGCAAATAGAAGGTGCAATACAAAACATACAATTATCATAACTTTTCCTGCATGTGTTGATTTAAGGCCTTTATCCTTTTGATTTGTTTTATAAATTAAAAAAGGAGTTGTCTTCCACAATCTATCCCACAACTCAATATTCATGCACTGTACCCAGCATAAGAATAAATAAGAGTTAATATGTATCTACAGGACAGGTAGGAAAACATTTTTTCTCACTGGGTAGCCTCCTTAGAGTTCCTTAATTGCAGTAAATTAAATTAATCACAATAAATGGGCATGCGTACTTGCTTCCATCAAATTGCCTACATCCTATGCATAATTATGATTAAAGCCCAATTTCAAATGAACATGCTGTCAAGATTTCTTTTTTTTTTTTTTTTTTTTTCCCCCTGGAATTAGCAGGTTATACCTGGTAGTTCAGTTTTTACATTGATTTACACTAACCATATGCCAGAGCAGAATATATATTTCAGGGCCTGTTTTCCTTTACTTTTCTCTGATTCTAGAATAACCTTAATCTCTTGTCACTTTTACATAAAACATATAATACTGCAGACAGCACTGGGTCATATGGAACAGGTTAAGAGGAGAAAAGCCTCTCCTTTTTACCACCAAAAGTAATACATAAATTCTTCTCACTCATTCCTCAGCTCAGTATTTTGAGAAGCTGTTTCAGATACTTAAAGCTGACATCTATTTGGCTTTCTGTTGGTTTAAAGATCATGCAAATCCCCACGCTACGGTAAATCTTAATGCAGAGTTTCTGTTTTTCAGTGGGAAGCATAGAAAGTTTTCCTTGATTTTCTTGAGTTTTAGATTTGTTGCATGAAAACGATCACACATACGAAAAGAGAGATATTTTAGGAGAGCTACGTTTGAACATTATGAGAACATTTCCCAGGCTTTATTTTTGAATCCTGGTGGACTTGATTCAAACTCAGAGATATTTTACCCGATGGCTTTTAATCCAGAATTAAAACTCCACTGAAAGATACATGAATTTAAAAACCTGCATTTAAATCAATGGAAAGAAAAAAATATTACGTGAGTGATTTTTAAGACAGATGTTTTATAATATTTTTTTTTATGAGAAAAACACGAGCACACAGATGATGAGAGGAAGTTAATACATAATTCAGTATGTCATTAATTCAATAATTTTAAACTCTAAAGACTTTACCAGCTTTTAAGCACAGTCATTTAATGAAAAAAAAAAGGCAAGCTGCAAACTGTGTGTCCACTGACATGCCTATCAACAAAAGGAAAGAACAGTTCTCTTGCGAGAGTGAGACGTTTCATATTCTTTCAATGACCGTGTGCACCGGGGACGACCAAAACAGACCCCTAACTACGTAGGGGTCTTGGTCTCACACTTTTATATTAGGAAAGCCAGTCTCATCTGTAGTTTGACATAAACCAGAATAACCTACAAAAGCAACTCACTGTCACTCATGAGGAAAAGAGATATCACCAGATGGTACAACAACCTCAAACTGGGCAGGTGTCAGTCATTGAGACGGGTACTCTGTGCTCACAATTGTGTTTGACAAGCAGCATCGTGCACAGTACGTAACCACAGCCCTCCGTGTGAGCTTCTGCCAGGAGAGGTGTTTGTTCCCTTTCCGGCACATGATGGGTCTTTCCTATACGATAGGTCACCATGGCCCCCCATTGGGGAAACCCCCAAACCATAGCAGAATCCTCGTGTGGTTTCCAGCATGTTCATACATTTCGTCAGGTAAAGACAAGCATGCCAACTTCAGCCCCACCCTCATCCCTTAGGAATTTACACTTCTCCTTGGCTTCTGTAACCAAAGACCAAATGCAATTCCTTGTGCAAAAGAAATACAACACAGACCCAGCGGCAAGCGATTGTGCAGGGTGGGAAAGATCAAAGAACCTGCAACAAACACAGGGCACTGCCACGAGCGGGGCACAAGCAACGGTTCCCGTACCCGCCCTGCAGGGAACACATGCATGCAGTAAGTGTTCAGATCACGTTCCTAGCTATCTTCTAGCTGCCATGACAGCCATGACAGCAATCCTCCAGCACAGCCTCCAGCAGAATGTGACTGCTGGGACTATTGCTCCTTGCTACTTTGCTTGTTTTAGATCTGATACGCCAAGTTTTTGTACCCATGACTTCCAGCGCTTACGCTCACTGCTGCATTATAGAGGTTTTGCTGGCTCCAAATGTCTTCCCTTCCACTGTAGACTGACACTTTTGGTGGGTTAGGAAGGTTTTCCAGTTCTTCACTGACATAAGAATTGAAGCACAACTAAATTCTGCAACGCGCATATGAAACTGCATTTGGTTTTGTGGAGAAGAGCTAATGGTAAGCTACAGCCCACAAATTTTATTGATACATCGCTTTGTTGTATTTGTGTGATCCTGTCCAGTATTTTAAAGCAGTAATGCTTTAATAGTGGGCTTGAGACAGCCGCAGCCAACTTCCTTTCTTAATTACTACACTGGGGTTATCCCAAGACATTTTTCAACTGTAAGCTGTGCTCATCGCATGGAATTTGTCTACTACTGATTTAATAAGACCATACACCACCAGCCAAAAAGTGAGAACCTAATTTGGAAATGATGTTAAGCTGTGCAGTGTGATGCCTGAAATGTCACATCAAGACTTTGAAAAAGGCAAGTTTCACAGTTACTTCTTTTATTTCTTTTTGAACCATAATCAAAAGCATTATAAAAAATTCTGCAATTTTTTGTTGCATGGTCAATGACAAGTCGAATTAATCACTTGAACAGTGCATTCAGTAACATTCAACTGCTTCTTAATGAAAATTACAGAATTGCAGCACCAACATTTTACCAAAAAAAAAAAAAAAGGTGTTTTCTTTGAAAAAAGAGGTATTTTTCATTGGAAATCTTTTTCATTTAAAGCTCCTAACCCAGGTGCTGCTATGCATCTAGAGCTGCACAGCAAAAGCAAGAGGAGAAACAGCAGATTTTCATCTCCCTGCCTGGGTGTCCTCCCGGCTGGTTATCAGAAAGCGTCACCAAGAAAAGCTCCTTGGGAGCTTCCGCTCGTGCAGACCCGCTGCTCTACAAGACAGGCCAGAGGTGCAGTCTGCAAGACTGCCACCACAATTTCTGCTCGTCTGCTTGTTTCCTGTGTGCTCTGGGTATACTGCAAAGCATCCACTTACATCTTTAAGGATTTATACGGCTCACCCCTCGCTGTACAAGAGATTGCCTCCTTGATATCACTGGTGCTGGCAGCTGTTACCAGCTGATGCGACTTTAGCATCAGTCTCTCAGTTGCTGGTTTATGCAGCAGGGATAGTGCTTTCATTTCATCCCCAAATTCACACTTACAGTGGAGCAGCTGAGCCAGAATCTGTTAAGCTTCTACATATAAACATTTTATTGAGAAAGCTGGTCACCAGGCTAGAAAAGTATTTTTAGTAACTTTCTGGAAGCATAGCTTCAACTTCATGGTTTTACTGTGCTGTGTGTAGTTACAGGCACTGTCCTCTGATACAGGCAATCATGTGAGACCATGAGACCATCTCACACTGCTCTGGCATGGCAAAATTCCCTTAAAATGGGATTAAATTACAGTAGTTTACAGCCACTTTGCCCTGCTGATGAACTATGAATTTGTGTCTTGCTATACGTGAAAATCAAGCCTGTTTTTTAAATTCTAATTATTTGCTCTGGAATTTAGAAAGCAGAGATTACTTATAAAAACACAGATTCTCTATAAATACAAACCTACTATTTTTCCTGGTTTGCAGCATCTAATCTAGTGAATATAAAACTTGGTCTTATGCCCCACCACGGCCTACTGTCTCAACATAGCACAGAGCAAGCGCATGTGGGGCTTTTCTACCCTGTCGTTGCTGCCCAAGTCTCAAACGTTGTATTCACATTAAGTCTGTACCCACTTTTCTCTGGTAAATTGGACTTCACTTGTATGATACATCTTCAGACCTGTCACTGAAAAATGAGATTAAAACCCATTCTAAAGTCAAGTAAGTACACATGTATCATCTTTTCTACTGGAACATTTGTAAACTTGCACTGATCTAAATGGTGGGGTTTAGAAACGTGGAATACAAAGCAGCACAACACAACGCACAATCCCACCTTATTCTGACAGCAGCAGCAGACAGGCATGTACTGACACACAAAAATGCTCACAGATGTGCCTGCTAACAACTAACTAATCTCATTTTTCCTACCTTCTTCCTCTGCAAGTATTTTCTTCAGGATAAATCCTGTGTTAGAGCTGGCCTCCTCCAGATGCCACGGTCCCACTCCTACCCCATCCACAGGTGGAAACACGACTGAAAGAAGAAGTTAGAAAATCTTAAAGCCACATTCATTTTTTTTTTGCGGGGACCTGTGTCAGAGGGATGGTTCCGGTCTCTGTGTGCTCCCTCCTCATTCACCTTTTAGATTAACTACCGCTTATTGGCAATGTGACAAGACCATCCCACCGCTGCTGGAACATTGTAAGATGCAGGTTGTGTAAGCACAATCTAGAAATGGGTGTGCGCAGACATGCACACGCACACATACTGCTCTCTAAGGGGATCCCACACCGTGAGCACACCACGGTTGGCCCAGAAAGCCGAGGAGAAGAAGCTGTGGGGGTGAGATGAAAGCAAAGAGTTACAGCTGCGGCCATTTAGACAGCAAACAAAGCCCTTTCATCTCAGAAGGTGGCAGAAGCACTTGTTAGACCCAGCGGGGCCAGGCAGCCACTGGAACCAAAGCCAGTGACAGACATGTTGGCAAATTAAAAATACTTTGAAACTCACTTTAGTCCTGAGAATTTCACCCAAATTTCATGTTTCTCAAATTCTCACAATAAAATCTTCACCTAAATTTGCTTGGGAACATTTAAGATGAAGCAGAACGGTTTCCTCATAGCCATGATGTATTTCACAAATACGGAAGAAAGATGTCCTTTGAGGTGTTGCAGGTATACACATGCCTGTCTCTCCTGGGTTCATAGTTCATACAACAGCAAAGCGGATCAGAATCAGACCGACCATCTTTAGAGTAATTCCAATTTTCTCTCTTTTTTCTTACATCAGTTAATGTGGAAAATACTGGCATCGCACAGCCCATCTCACCCCTCTTTCTACTTTTATACAAGGCCTTTTTATGCTGAAGTAGAAGAAATGAAAATCCAGAAGATACACAACCTGGGGCAGGATTAGACCACCGTTTAACAGGATATCACAATACTGAGTATTTAACAGATGGTATTAAAAGTAAAACTGATTATGTGAATCAATTTCACCAACTTATTAATAAAAGTAAAACTAAAGATACTGAATTTGATTCAGAGTATCAATTCACATTAAGATTTTTAGAAAAAAAAAAAAAGAAAATGCAAAGAACTCACCAGACGCAGGAAGCTGAAAGCGGCTGCTGGAAACAAACGTTACGGAAGTCAACTATTCTAGACGAGATAGGGGAAGAAAAAAAGAACAGTGGCGTTCTGTATTTTTGGCTTTTTCAGATGGACTTCTTTTTTAGAAGGTTAGAACAATTGTATTATTGAGAGAAACCTCAAGAGGTAATCAGACACTACTGCATATACAGGCCAACTTGGTCCTGGCAACCAGGTCTAGCTCATCCGGCGGCAGGAGTGACAGCAGACCCAGCGTGACGAGAAATAGCGGAGTGGTTTAGGGTAAGTCAGCTTCCTGGTGAGAGCTCCTCAGTTCTGCCTGTGTGGGTTTTCTTGTGGGTTGGTATATGAGTGTATCTATGTCTTTCTTTGGTGACTATGGGAGCATATGTAAAAACCTTGAAGATGGGGGAGGGGGGGGCTGCAGAAAGCTTTCTGTTCGCACTCTGCTGCTCCGACAGCCGCCTCTTCTCTGCTACAGTTGCTTAGCGCAGCCCAGCAACTCCTATACGTGCTAGGAGAAAAGGAGCGGATCAACAACTGCCCAGCAGTGCTACGTGCGATTCACACTCCAGCAGCATGAACAAGACTTGGGATATTTTTTTGCAAGCTGGAATATGGCCCTGCCAATAAAAAAAAGAGAGTATACATGTTTAGTTGACCTTGTGCTAAACCCCCGGCAGGCACTTTTGGGCTGACCCAACGTTAGTTTACAGGGATTTGTCATCATTCAGTGAGGATTCCCCAGAAGCATTGGTTAGGATTGACCAGCATCATTTTATCAGCATACATGTCCTCTCTTCTGCCAGCACAAGGAGGCTGAGCATGAGGAGGGACCACAGGTGTGGAGAATCCCACCTGTCCTAGCATAGACAACTTGAGCTGGCCAGACTCTCATCACCTCCAGCTTTCCTACCACAACACCAAAAGCAAACCTCTGATGATAGTTTCAGGATTTCAAGTGCCAGATCTATGGTCTATACTCCAGGAGCTGTGAGCGCGAGAGGTTGTCCACTTTGGGTGATCGGAGAAAAATAGAACCCAAGTCCTTTTCAGAAAATATTTTGAGCTTGGTGAAGCCATTTCAGACCATCTCTAGCCGTGAAGCAGTAGGAACAGACTGCCTGATCCAGACCTAAAGCCATGCATTTTGTGTTCTCTGAAGGATGGGAACTCTCTGAAGACACCTAACAAATTTGTCCACATTAACCTTATGACAGTACAATGCATTCCAAGATAAAGTCATACTACTTCCAAGAATTATTAAAACCCAACAAAATAAATTACAAGATAAAGCAAAAAGGAAACAAAAAGATAATTTATGTGTAGATGAAAGGCAGTTGGTGCCAAAAATATAAATAGCTGCTGAAAGAATAAGACCTGTGTAAACACACTGTAAATGTGCTGATACGAAGCTTACAGAACAGTGCCGTGCAGTTAGGCTGGGGAATCAGTTTGTTCCTTTTCCGTATGAAATGAAATTTATTCAGTTAATTATCGACAGAGATGAAGGTAAGGAAGGGTGGCTCACAGAAGGCATTTTTGGAATACTATCTTCTTAAAAGCTTCAATCTTCCTTTTAGTTTGAGACAAGATTTTGGATAAGGGGCTTCAGTGCATTATCAGTTTGCATGAGAACTTATGTTACTTAATTTTGTTTTGTTACCCATTCTTCCGTTTTTAACCAGGTTTGGGCTTCCCAATACCAGTGCATGCAATCAGGCAATAAGTTTCCATTGTTATCATGATAAAGAAAATCAGACACCCAAACATTCTGAAATATTTCCACCAAGCTGCGGCTTGTCAGAAGTAGAGAAATAAATACCATTCACAAATAATATTAATATAAATGTCTTCCATGATCATCACCTGGTTTAGGTCTGCTACAGATAGCAGGTTCTTAAAAATGCAACTACTCTCTTCTCTTTTGTGCTGCAGACTAATCCAGATGTAAGGCCATCTGGCTAAGCAGTTTGCATTTTGGATAAAGAGCGCATCCATCTGTAAAATACTTCATAAACAACTTTTGAATTGAGTGAGCTCAGCAAAAAAAAATTGTAGAATAAGAAAAGCATTCTAACATGTCTTGATTTCGACCCATTTCTCTCTGCTGTGCTTCCTGGAGCACCTTGACCCAAGAACTTCCCAAAAATAGTTGAATGTCAGATTTATTTTTGCTTCTTCCATTCTTTTGGGGTTTTTTGAATAAAAATTTGAGACCTTTCTTAGGGATGCACATGCTTCATGCACTTGCTCCATGACTTCACTTCCTAGTGACCTGGAGCTCCACAAAGAGACCCTCAGCACCACGCGCTCTGCACAACACGTAGGCAATTCCAAAGTTAGGTGTAATATTGCAGCCTGACATGTTTCTCTTGATCGTTGTGCTTTTTGTGTGTCTTTCTTACTGCAATTTTTCTGCTCCTTTTCACCTCTTCGTGCTGTGCAACGAAGGGGAACATCTGGCTGTGAGAGAATATTGTTAATACATTAAAAATACGTTGCTTCTCCTTTTTTTTAAACGCAGTATGAGTCATTATCTGGGACTTTTAGAAACAAACACTTTGTTGTGGAAAATATTTATGGGGGTGGAGTGGAGGGTTGCAAATTATTTTTGCATTGAAAAGTAAGTTGACAGCAAAAAATAGTCTTAAACCTCAAGTAACTAAGAGTTTATGACTAACTATGTACAATAACATTATCCAGGGTTTTGTCATGTAAAGACATGGGCTAGTTTACAACAAAAGGTCACATTTGTCTCCTAATCCACTGATTTCTCTCTCATTTGGAGACACCAGCAGGCTGCTGGCATTAGGAAGGAGTTTGAGATCAAGGAAGGAAGCTATTCCTGTCCCTACTGCCTGATTTCCTTTTTGTTCTCAGATTCGCTCAGCTCTGATTTTGGTCTGCCTCAGATAGTATGGTATGTACAATGCTCAGGAAGTAAATTGTGACGCTCTTGATACCCATTGTATTTAGCCCTACAAAAATTTCTCCTGTCCTAGATGATCATCATATTATACAAAATAAAGCTAATTGTTGCTTATGTCTAGGCACTGCACCAGAGATATAAACACCACACCAGAAGTGTGCTTATTTGGTTAAAAATAACATAATTTTTTTTGTTTGTTAACATTTTCGAAGGGAGGCAGGAAAAATGTATGTGGTCAAGATGCCAGCTGTGTGTTGGGAAAGATGGATGTGGCTATTTGCTTTCCCTTGGGTTCCTGGGCAGGACAGGGGAAATCAGGTAGGTTGCCCAGACCCATTTCAACCTGGGGGTAAAAACATTCCCTTCCCAGGAACAGACACTTCAGAGAAAGGGAGGCTTCCTCACAGCGTGGCGGAGAGCATTGCTAAAGTCTCTGAAGTAGACCAGGCACAGCAACTTCTGCAGCATTACTCATTGTCAGAGAACTAAATCTGAAAGGGGAAATGAAAAAGCAGTTTCACAAGCAGTTCCTGCATGGATTTTGTTAAAACTCTCACACTATTAATTACTTTACCTCAATGAATTTAGGCTCTTTTCCTCAGCAAGCTAACACAGTGGTTAGACACTCCTCAGTTTTGGTATTGCAGTGGCACAAACTGCAGCATGTGGTGATAAAACAGAATTCAAAACCTAGTGTGAGACAGGTTCCTGACACATCATGTGGCGAGGACTAGAGGTCTTCCGAAGGTGAGTCAAAGCCCTCCAGCATACTGAGGCTGAAGCATGCCTGACAGAGAAGCCTAAATGCAGAAGCATGCCACCCCCTCCCCATGGACCCTCCTGCCTCCCTCCTGAGTTACAGAGCAAGTTACAAAGTTCAACCCTCAACTCAGCTCAACTCAACTCAGCTCAGCTCAGATCTTGAGCTCCTTCCTGAGGCATTGCCTCTTCCTAAGGCATGCCAAAGGAGCTGAGTAGGGAGCTGGGGCCACAGCTGTAGACACTCACTGTTGTGGGCATGGGCTCCATGCCAGCTAGGTACCACCTCCAGACACCTTTTCTGCTGGTTGCCATCCCACACCTGGCAGGGCCATGTGAGGGCCGTCATGAGGCAGAGGGGCAGGATGGGGCAGCCACAGCCTGGGCACCACCAGCATACCTAACAGGTAGAGTTGGCCAAGGAGTACCTCCATCTGCCCTGCAAAAGCAGATCTGTCTTCCCTGTAACACAGAAATGGAGCTACCTTCAATGACAGGCTTGCCCTTTGCTTCAGGTGGCCAAAGAGCAGCCCCCCAGCTACCCCTGCTCAGGGGATTTGGCCCCAGGCCACCCAGTTTCTGGGTACAAAGAGTGGTGAGATGGGTGCAAGGCGCCGAGTGACTCAGACCTGGGCACACCTGAGTAGCACAGATCTCTCAGGCCCAAAACAGAGAACCCTGAGTTGTGCTAATGATGATGTGAATGAAAACTTGGGTTTGGCGCTAACATTTGAGTGTGGGCATCTACATTTATCCAGCCTCTTTCCAAGACTTATACAGTTCTGTTCCATACATTAAACCGATACGCTTGTGCAGACAAGGCAGGCAGAGATTTCCCCACCTCTTGAGACCACAGTCTTCTGCTGTCTTAACTACAAAACTACTCTTCACTACTTTTATATGTTTTCCCACAGTGTACAAGTTACTGATTAGCTATTTCTCTGGGCTATTCCTCTTGAGACTGGGTTGTCAGCAACATATGCTGCATGACAAAACTAACATTTACACACTTTTTTTTTCTTGGTATCTGATAAACGGAAGCCAGTGTGCTAACTTCCTAACACAATTCCTCCCATGACGCCAGTGCAGAACTGGCAGTCAGGACAATGTATGGGAAGTGCTTTCCTCCAGGGCAATATGAAAACCTACTTCCCCTTTCTTGTAAGGGAAGTGTGCTTAGGAACTACACTGAAGGTTACTTAATTCCCTTGTCTCTCGTTGTGAGACAGTCTAGCATAAAAACAGCCACATCACTGAGAACAAATTCAATCTTCTTCCCCAAAATCTGGTACTAATTCCCAAAATACGCATCCGCCCTATTGAGGGAACAACATTTCTTCTGCATTTGCCCACTGCTGGCTTTTTTTTCTGGACCTCTTAGGAGATATTTGCCTCCCTGAGGAGCACAGAGTGGCCGTGCAGCACTGGAACTGGCGGGGAGAGGACAAGAGCAGCCGGGCAGGTGGTGGCCACGGCTGCAGGGCAGGCAGAGCAGAGCCCAGGCAGGGGCTGGCAGGCCCCACTCAGCAGCCTCGGGCTCTGAGGGACAGCCCTCTCCTGCCGACAAACATTTCCACACACATAGCGTGCAAGCCCACATCTGTTTCTGCAAATTGTCTGACTTTTGCAATTTTCTCTCTCCCCAGGGACATTCACACCTCCTTCCCCCATATGGATTCAATGAAAAAATAATCCCAGTGGCTATGCTGAAGCCGTGGAAGAGGCTCCACTAGTTTTGTCTGTGAAATCACACCCAACCTGAGGCTACTCCATGGCTTCAGGGCCAGGTCAGCTTCCCACATTCACCCTCTGGCCTTGCCCAAGGGTCAGAGCAGCTGAGGTGCTCCCCAGCGCTGCTTCCCCAGTGAGAAAATGCTTTCCGAGGCCAGAGGCCTCCTTTTGCTGGTTCCTCCTTTCATTCTGCCTAGGAGGGCGAAGAGCTGGGCTCTGTCACAGTGGGGAAGTGCTGAAGGAAACAGCTTTTGTCACTAGCCCTGCTGTGAGGTGGCCCCAGGCCCAGCCCTGCTGCCTGCCTGCCCTGGGGCTCCCTGGTCCCTGCCTGCCCGGCAGCCCCTCAAGCCCGGCCACCGCGGCGGTACTGGGCCCCAGCAAACCGCAGCGCAGAGCAGCTTGGCTCCTGGCCCCAGGGGAACCACCAGCAATGTTAACACCAAACACGCAGCTTCCCCCGGCACCTGCCCGTGCCGAGCGGGAATGGGTGCTCCTGCCCCAGCCCCGCTCCACTTGTGCACCTTCTCGTTATTTCTGCAGTCTGTACATTAGCCTTGTCCGGAAAAGAAATGCCGGCACAAACCAGGCCTCCTGCCCCAGCAAAGTCAGAAGCCTTTGGAGTTCCTCTTGGGAAAATTAGCAACATGAAGGCAGCAGCTGTTTTTATTTTGAATGTGTTTTTCCCACTTCCTCCTATTTTGAAGAGGGAGATGGAGGTAGTCATACTGTGCAGTCTCAGGCTCCCCACTTCACCAGCCAGTTTCTCCTTTCTAGTCCACAAACATGAAGAAGTTTCCCCAGAAGAAGGCTCAGAACAGGAGCCTGACGTAGGTGCCCTGACTCGCTCCCCAAGCGCTTTCTGGGGGAACCCCCCCTGCCAGTCAGGGTGCATCATCCCTCCAGGGACGTCCTGTTCTTCCTGCAGCGTATCAAGACTTTACATAGCTATCTTGATAAATGCCCAGTCACCCGTGGCTTGCCTATGTGGCACTGCGAGACAGTAAAAGGTGATGATCTGGAAAGGCAAGAAGGACACAAGGCGAGGAAGACTACTTTTACCCTGACTTTAGAGGTGGGAATCCAAGGCAATGCCTTGTGAGTTAGCCGACATAGAGCAAACACTGTTATGCAGAGCTCCCACAGCCTGACTTGACAGGACTACTGTTCCTTCATTTACAGACCAAATTGATTAAATTTGTGACGCAGGCAGAGGATTTCCACTGCTTGCTCTCCTGTCCAGTGTGTGTGACCAGCCATGGATATGTAAGGAGGAGGAGGGTCCTGTTTCTCAAGATAACACAAAAATAATAATGATCCATACAGGTGCTTACCAAGCTTGTAGAAAGAACAATTGTCATAGCAGTGCTGTCACACTCAGATGTCCTACTCCCCAAAGAAAGCCACAGATATCACATCCTGATCACACAGAGGAAATGCATCAACATTTAATATGTTTACTATTATTTTAGTGTTCCCCAAGTCATGCAAGGTGTCTCCTGAGCCATATGATAAAACGTTCCCTACTCAACTCACAAGGAGGACACAAATCTAATTTTAGACCCAACACCACGACAGAGGACACAAACCAGCTTAGGACAATAGAGATGGTGGCTTTTGTCCTGTGTTCCCCCTCAGTCTTGTCTGTTTCCGCAGCTTGAGTTAAAGATCACCCAGCACGACAGCACAAGGGTCTCAGGCCATGGGGACCTCTGGTGGCACCGCGGACGCATGGCTGCCTTTTTCAAACCCTGAAGTAGCAGGGATCGCCTAAATGTCTGTCCATCGTGGAATGGATGCCAAAACCTCATTTGTTTGCCAAAAAGCTACCAAAACTGCAAGTCCTGCCCATCCCCAAATTCTGCAACGCAGTTTTTGTCTCAGTCAAGACAAAGATCTGTAGCATCCTTAAAATATGAAAGCTACATAAAGCAAGCTAAAAGAAAACCCAAAATCTGAATACAGTACAAAACATGTTGCTCACAGGATGCTGAGCCCTATCTACTACATTTAATTCAGCAAGACATCTGAATGGCGCATCCCAGTGACAGTTTGATTCGAGATGCTGGTTTGGAAATATCAGCACTGCTCTGCTAGAGCTGGAGGAAATGGGTTGCGCCAGCAGTAGAGCCCCATCCATGCGTGGTACCATGGTCCTGCAGCACCTCAGGGTCTCCTGGACACCTCTGCACTGCCCACCCACCACCTTTCCCTGTCAGCTTTTGCAGATCCCTTCTAGTGTTTGCTATCCTCTCAATTCACTGGCATGCCATACTCCATGCCACCATCCATCGTTCAGCATAAAGTCCCTCATGCTGTGATAGGCTTTTCTTCTTCACCACAGCAGCCTCTTGATACTGGTCTGGATCCAGTAACCAGCCTTCCCCACAGCTCCTCCAGGGCCTGTTCCTGCACCTGGCAACATGCCCCCTCAGACATGGCCCATCCACATGCCTCCATAGATCTTCCCCACAAGATTCTTAGAGCTTACAGGGTGCCTTGGTGCCCTGGAGGTTCCCTCACCATCTCCCCAATGTATTTTCCATTGGGGTGTGGGAGAGAAAGGCTGCAGACCTGATTCAGCATCCCAAGGGCTCTCCAGCACTCAGGGACACAGGGCAGATGGGCCCAGGGATCGTAAAGACTCCTGGATCCTCTGAAACTCCTGTCATTCAGGACAAACACAGCCCCTATTCATGGGAAAGGCTCTCTGAGCTAATCCTCAAAAGACAGCACCTTCCAGCTCCACACCATGTAGAAGCCACTCAGGCTATAGGAAAAGGGAACTTTATTTCCTGACCTGTCCCACAGAATTAATGATGGCAACTAATGATAAGCCATTGCTAGCCCAGCCAGGCCCTGTGATGCAGAAAGTCAAACAACATCAAGAGGATCCTTTCCCATGAGGGTTTTCAAGAAGACTCTGTGCCACCAGCGACACCCACAGTGGCATGGGACTTCACCAAACAGCCAAATGTCTTTGTGTCCGTGTCCAGACTGATTTGTCCAAGCATCCAGACAGCTAACGTACAAAAAACAACATAGGGTAGCTAAAGGAGAAACCCCAACGTTATCATCTTCAAATCTGAGTGCAAAAAGTGAACTTGTCTTGCCCATCTTTAGCACAGAGCAGCGAGTGTATTTTGAAAACCAACTGTACTCCACCCATCTGTAAAGAAGAAAAAAAAAGTCACCAAAACAATACTCTGAATACAGTATTCTCCCGCTGAGGAAGAAATGAACAGCACGTGATGTATAATAACATCCTTTAGTGCATGTCGTACAGAGAAACAGCAGCTCTGCTAAGGGCACAGCGAAAGCTACTTCCACCATCACTCTATGCCATTGGCAAGGGCACCACCTATTGTCGAGCTACCCGATGCAATCCACCAGCAGACACAACATTTAATTATACTTTAATGATTTGGACTGAAAATTTGTTTGCCTCAAGCAATATTTTTATTTCACCACACTTCAATTTTCAGCCTTAAAAGTTCAAATCATTTCCATAAGTAAGGACAGACTAAAATATTCCACTTCTCATATTTAAATAGGGAGAAGGACTCTCAGAAATCCCAGGAGTGCCGCCAAGGAGCAAACTCCCGAGAGGAGCTCAGAGCTAGCCCAGAGGAAATACGGGCATGAACTGAAACAGAAACTGGTGAATCAGGATGGACTGTTCTAACACAGGTAGGAGTTAAGCTGGGTCTCCACATTGAACTGCTGTCCTGCCTCCAGAGAGAAGGCAAGTCCCGTAGCAGTACCTCCACTTCAAACCATGACAATTTGAAAGACTAACCTCCAAGCTGGACCTTGAGCCGCACTGCCAGAGCAGGGAGGCCTGTGAGTAAAGGGCACACAGCCAACCAGGCATTCACCAATCCTGTGGTCTAGCAGCTGTGGCTCTGAATCAGCCGCATCAGATCTAAGCCAGCACCTGCCAAGCTTTCGTGTGTTCCCAAAGCCTGTTTTCCCTGCTCTCTTGAACAGCTCATTAGTTAGGGCTTTGCTGTGCAAATGCACAAACCTGGCTTGTTTCTGCAGTCTGTCCAAGCTACAAGGCAATGAAGTCATAGGAATGACTCTGCAGGAGTTAACTCGGGTCAAAGCCAGTTGTCCTCAACCTGAGCTAATAAAACAGGCTGGACTTTAGCCAGCCCTTGGCTCCCAGGTGTCTTTCCACACTTCCAGGCACATGACCCAGGAATATCTGCACTTGATCTGCACCATGCAGGCTTAGGAAAAGCTAGGCTTACCAGCTCTGAATCCACAACAGTAACAGCAATTGTGCTTCCTCAGGATCTGACCCGTTACTGCCCCTGACCCAAGGGGCCTTGCTAAATGAGATCTATTCAGAACACTTCCCTCCCCAAAACTCTCATCTTTACATTGCTCACACCTGCCTCCCCCTTGACATGCACCGCTGCCCTTGCTCTCCCACAAAATAAGCTAGGCCTGAACTGCAGCCCTTCAGCTACTTCAGGCCAACCCCGCCCCCCAAAAAAACCCAACAAACAAACAAACAAAAAAAAACCCCAAAACAAAAAAACCTGAAACCATGACCCTCATTTTCAGTAACATGAGCATTCAGCTCCCACTCGCAACACTTAAAGTCAGGCCACAAATCTGTTCCTTTTTACGCCTGCAGATGGTTGCTTCATCTCCCTACAGATGGTATCCTGAAGTCAAGGCAAGTGGCTTTCATGCAGAACTCCAAGACTACTATTTGACAAAATTTGATACAAGCTGAAACGTAGTCTTCCAAGGAAAGACAGAAGGCTATCTTCGTGGCAAAATTCCTTTATTAAACTAATTTTGTAAATTCCTTTTCACATTAGAAATTCTAAATGCAAGTTACAAAACTGTATTTCAGTAAAAAATGAAAGTTATAGTTAACAGCAAAATTACAACTTTATACAAATAAAAAAATCATTTTTTAAAAAATTTAAAAATAGACATTGTTATCTTCCAATGTACTGGTCCTAACAGCTTTTACAGCTGGTAGCTGCAATACTAGGTCTTTTCACATGCGTATTCACATACAGTCATTTAATCCTCTGCACAGTTTATATAGCTGAAATAGCATGAACAGTTGGGCTTTGGTTGGGTTTTGTGGGTTGTTTTTTTTTCCAAGAGAACATGATACTTGGGAATTGTGGTAAGTCAATGAACTCTTCTTTGTTACAGTGTTCATACTCTATCCTCTCAGCTCTGCAAAGAGAGTATTATTCTGGAAATGTGAATTGCATTTGAAGATGTAAGCATCAGTAACATAAAATCTATGTATAATTTCTCGTATTACATTTATGCTGATCCTTTGCCTTTATCAACAATGAAATTATTCTTTTGTCTACCCACCATATTTTCTGGTGAGATTAAATAACAATTTGGTTACATTTCACCTCCTCAAGTAAAACCTTCTAGAATACATGTTCTGCTAAGCATGTAAAGATCTTCCCTGACATTGTACATATTCACAACAGTGATGTTCCAGACGTTCAAGTTCTAGTGATGTTCTAGGTTATGACTAGAGGATCTGGACACTGTTTAAATGGGGATTCCCAAGCCACAATGGTTTCCAACAGCCCCCCAAAAATGCCAGTTAAACTTTGCCTGAGGTGTCCTTTAACAGGCCTACAAAAACATCAAGTACCACATACTATCAAAAGCAAAAGCCAAAGTCATTAAAGTATTATCAAGGTATTTCAAAATATTTTTTAAAAAAAAATCACTTTTGCCCTACTACTTTCACAATCAACTGAATTTTTTAAACACTCACTTAGGAGAACAACTTTCTTCATTGCACCTCTGGGCTTTTTTTTTTTCTTCTTTAAGATTACTAATCAATGCTAGCACAAGCATTAAATTTTGTATAAAAAAAGATAGATGATTTTCCTAAATTAAAAATTGGGATAAATGTTAAAATGTTTTGTAAAAAAAGAAACCAAAAGTCAATATTAAAGGCTACCAGTCATCACAACCACATGCTGTTGAAGAATAGAATAAAAAGTGGTACACAAAATAGGTATTTTAACAGTCGCACATTATTTCAGAGTGCTGGTGACAATACTGCTAAGTGTTATTTTAATTAAAAGTATAAGATGACACAAGAATTTACACAATACCTCAGGATTCTCACTGATGTAACTGCAAAAGATATCAGAAAGGCTGGAAGTTCTAAAATCTAACCTACTTTGAAATACCATTTTGAAACAATTATATTCGATATAATTCATCCCACTACACATTATAAAAACAGTCAAAGAAATGCAAGAAGTCCAGTGTGTTGTTTTTTTTCTGGACAGTTTGGCAAGTTGTTGAAGGCATGGAGATCCTTACTAATAAAAGTCCACTTTCTTTCTCTCTGTCCACTGATCTTCTGCTCCATTCTATATCCAGCTCAGCACAGCTTCTAAGCACAGGTTTAAGATCCTACAGAAGAAAAAGGCTGAGCTCATCATATTGTCTCTGAGTTGGAACTGCAATGCCTCACCCCGAGTTGCTAAAGCTGATAGAGGCTCTGTCATTAACTTCAAATAAAGGCAGGATCAGTTCTGCCTGTGTTAGGATTTTAAACCATCGTCTTCCATCA
Organism: Balearica regulorum gibbericeps; assembly: GCF_011004875.1. Classification (NCBI taxonomy): domain Eukaryota; kingdom Metazoa; phylum Chordata; class Aves; order Gruiformes; family Gruidae; genus Balearica; species Balearica regulorum. Next base: position 56,523,322 of record NC_046187.1, read on the forward strand.
AAGTTCAGCCTGTAATCAAATGACTTATACTAGGTGAATCATAACCTATAACCAGATAGGGTATTCGGATACCTTAGTGAACCTCAACCTGTACTCAAAGGGACAATGGAGAGCGGGGGAGAGAGAAGTTCTCCAAATTGTACTATGTACTTCTCTGCTGACTTAGACCAGAGAAAAACTCTCCTAGTAGAGAGTAGAGCTGAGGTTTTGCCCTGAACATTTTTAATGCATTTATCCAAATAGGACTATAAGAAATAAATAATATAGAGGGACACTGAAGCTCAGTGGGAACAGCTTCTTTTATGAAGAGTCCTAGCCCTCTTACAAAAGACCATTTACGCACTTTTTAGTCTTTAATCTCTCTTGTCCCCTTGATCTTGCATTTTTAGCTTGCAGTGGCGACTTTGGAAGAGGCCTAGGAAGTGGTGACTTCAAGAATACCCCTGAGCACACTGGTTAGAGCATTTTCTGGGGAAGTGAGCGTGAATCGTCATCCCCTTGCTAAGCTAAAAGAAGGTAAAAAGTTGTGTTTCCCATCCTCAGGGTAAACTTGTCAACAACTAGATTATGATGAACAGATGGGCAAGACAACAACTTTTTCTGCTTGTCTTTTGAACTGAAATCTAAGCTGTCTTTGTCCATGTCAGGCATGGTGTGAACATGCTGAGTGAATCAGGCCCCCTCTCAAAACAACTAGAAGTGTCAGCACTTCCCTGTTTACAAGCGCATAACTGTAGGGTTTCGGCACCCAGCAGTTCAACACATCGTGCTTCTGAGCATACACTGGAACCTTTGCTGGGCAACTCAGTCACCCGGGCCAACAAACAGGGACTACGCTTTAAAGAGCTGCCCCAGAGAGCTGCACCTCCATTCATTATAAGCAGTAGCACTAAGAAAAACCTGTTCAGGAGCAGAAGGAAGTTCTTTGGTCCAAAAGATAGATCCTAGGTCCGCTAAGGCAACTGTAGCATCTGCAACCCTGGACAGCTGATAGTCTGAACTGCTGTCTCGAGTCCAAGAGCCTAAATGACATCTCAGTCCCTTTTAGTCACTGTCACAAAGGATGGAGCATGGGCTTCACTGCATAGGACATTATAAGGTGGCAGAAACAGCTCTGCTAGTGCTGTTTGGGGAGCACAGATCTTTTGTATTTCACCCACTGGGTACCAGAGCAGCCCAGAGAGAAAGAAAAAGAGAAGGACACAATTCAGATGAACTAAGTACACACAAAAAAATATAAGACTTATTATGACAGTCTATTATTCCAGTAAGAGTCCCTTTGATTAAATATTATTCAAGCTATTCTTTCTCTTGAAATCACCATGAAAAGATTATTGTATCTGTTGAAGCATGACAAACTCTTTTTTAAGTCTACTGCACATTGCATTCACTGTGTATATATTACAGTAAATATGGATATTCAGGAAACATCATGTCTTTCAGTTTGTCAGCAACTCATACAGACACATTTTCAAGTGAAACCTATTCCTGTGCACAGCTTTTCTCACACAAGTTCCTTGCTTATTACTACCCATGCACACAAATGGCAGAACTTGCACACACATATGGATTCATACACAAATTCTATGTGCATGTAGTTCCTGGATAAAATTTACTTCAAAAGTGGTTTAAAATTAAAAAAACCTTCCCATTAATCCTTAACTTATTAATATTATTCCTAATACACAACTCACACCTGTTCTGAAAAAGCCTTACAACAAAAATTTGTATACCTTTCAAGAGGCAAAGGTGTAAATAAAAGTGGTAATGCATTCTAGAAGATATTTCTATTAAAAAATGTTCTGACTGCTTACTAGAAACACTTGTCAAAGTACAGATGTTTATCTTTAATTCCGGGGGGGTGGGGGGGTTGTTTGGGGTTTTGTTGTTGTTCTTTTGGGGGTTTTTTTACACAGGTATTTCTAGATGCTGATGCAACACCACTACCACCAGAGTAACTTTTGTACTCCCAAACTTTCCAGTTAGGCAATTACTACTGTAGTATTAGCACTCACTCTGATGTTAAAAATACATTTTAAATGTCTCACAGACAATCATATTTTCTACAAGAAAATCACTAAATTTAATACACACAGAATGAAGACACGTCACCATTAGACACCTGTAAAGTTAAACAATACTCAATTTGTTCCATTTAAAAAGCCATAAAGGAAGAAACGCTTTTAATCCAGTAGATGTTGAAAAAAGTAAGGGCATTTCCTGCAGAATTACACTATTAGCTACGTGTAAGTAGAGACTGAACTACAGTGTTGTATTTTTCCCTATAATAGATCACAGTAAATTTGCAAAATTACCAAACTCATGGTTGGTTTTAATGCACAGTCCTTTGTATGCAACTTCCATCAATATCAGGAGAAGTTTAGAATGGAGTAAGGACAATAGAACTAGCCAACCCATCACAAAATAATCACTTAAAAAAAAAAAAGAAGAAAAGAAAAAAAGACTACATTAGACTTTCGAAGTGACTTGGAAATCTTTAGCACTTGACTGTAATTGGGTTTGAAATATCAGTAGTTGTCAAGTTCCCACTGCCCCTGTGCTCTTCTGAGGGGTTTAGCACAAAGTTCTGAATCACAAAATAACTTTATACAAGGTACCACGTTTTAAAAGCACAGAATCCACAGCAATTAAAATGTGTCAGGGTCAAAAGACACAGACTGAGTATGCTGAGAAGGCAGTTATATTTAAAAATTGTACCTTAACTTCCCTTTAAAATATCATATAATGCTCAGCAGAATTCTTAATCTGCATTTCTGAGACTTCAAATCCTGTAAGTGTCTTCTTTTTGCAGGTTCAAAAAAGGGTCCATTCTACACAAACATTTTCTTGGATACATACTGACAAAACCACTTGCTGTAAATTGAGACCATTTCTAATAAAATATCATCCTTTAAAACAGATTACAAAATACTATTGCAGTTGTTCAAAAAGTTTTGAGCTGTAATCTGACATCTCAGTTCCTATATTCCTCTTTTTTTTCTTGACAACCCTTCAATTCAGCATGACTTTCAGGCAGCCTGGTTTTTCTTCTGTGAACCTGTGAAAAGAGAAAAGATGAAGCTTCAACATGAAAGCTATGTGCAATGCCATCTCCTTCAGACCTCATCAAACATATGGAAAGTGATAAGGTTTCCAGTCAAGTATGTGTACATGTGAGAGTCAGGAAATCAGTATCATGTCCTCTGGATGTAATAGTGAAGGAGGATTTTACAGGGTCTGGAGAGGGGAAGAGCTGGAAACAGCAGGAACTAAGAGGAAGATAAAAAAAAAAAGCTGCCCAATAGTCTTGGTTATATTAATTCTGCTTCTCTTTTCCTGCTTCCCTTTCATACCTTCTTCTTTCAAAACAGGTTTTCTCCCTTGTCTTCTGCAGAAAGTAAGAAGGAAATGGGAAGGGAGGTCTGTTATTTCTGAGTCCCACCTTCACAGTCACCTTCATACACTCCTATAAAGAAAAAGGAGCAAACACACTGATGCCAGCCCAGACTTGCTACATTGCTGTCCCACATAAGAAACCGAGCACCAAAGCAGGTATTGAAGACCTATGAAAAGCAGGATTAACAAATTTTCACAGTAAAGCTAGCAACCTTGAATGGAAATAGGTAATTAAACTGTGTTAGATAAGCTTAATTCATAGTGTTTTCACCTATCTCAGAGAAAAGGATCTAACACTTAATGGGTGCCCCGTATAAGATGGTTTTGAGTCACACAATTGCATCGGATTTATGAAACAGCAGACCTACTTTAATCTGAAACAACAGACCTGCCTTAATCTGCTTAAGTAGTTTAACAGTATTCTAAAACTAACTTCAATTTTCAGTTAGTTAAATGTGGGTTAGGAAAAAACGTATCAGTAACAAAAATCTAAACTCACCTGAAGTTGTGGCTTGTGAGGTATCTGATAGCTGCTGGTCTGATGCGAGCAACTCCTCCCTGACTATGGCTTCCTCTTCCCGTGATAACACAGAGATATGGTTTACCACCAGTCTGCTGGTACTCTGTAACAGCAGGGATTGTAACGGTTAAAATTTTCCCTCAGCAGAGACTTGGCGTTCAGTATAACCTTTCCATCCATTCTTCTGAAAACTCTCACTACTGATTTAAAACTTTGCTTTCCCATGCTGGCTATGCTTTTTTACATAAATATAGCCATTTTTTCCCCTCTTTTGAAAAAGATATTGTGAAAAAATATAGTCAAGCTTTTTAAATCTAGATTGCTTGCAATAAGCATGCTGTGATCGTCACAAAAATCCTTCTATTTTCATAGCAGCTTTACTGCTTCTGTCACCTAATCTTCACTTGGAATTTACATCCTGTGATGTGAATGAAAATTGCAAAATTAAGAGGTGGGTGTAATTTAGTTGATTTTTAAGTGACACTTCTCTCTATCTTAAATTAATGTGAATAAAGAGATAAGAGTTTATTGGATAAAGAAAGGAAGAAGGAAAATATAAATCCACAGAGTTTTTGGCACTTAAGGCACACTTATTGGACTAACTTCTGCTACGCTGCAGCATGTGAATCAACAGAACAACACATCACATGAGCTTTATTAGGGCATCTAGCCCTGATAACAAAAGAAATTGCTCTTCTCCCAGAAATCACAGCAACCTAAATTAAGGAAGTTTGAAAAAGAGGAAAAAATATAAATTAAACTGGATTCTCACAAGCCAAGATTTACCAGTTCAAGATTATCAGTTCACAACATCTTTCCTCAACTAACCACTCTCTCAAATTTATTTTGGTTTTATATTAGTTTACTGTTAATTCTGCCAGCACTAAATGCCCAGTATTGATCCTTTTCCCATGTATGCACACTGAAATGAATTTTTTTTTTTAGATTTAGGTGACTAGACTGAGCAGAGAACCCCTACCATCATTACAGGACTCCTGGAATTAAGTGCAGCTCAGGAAATTTAGCTCTAAAAAGCATTAGGTTACAGCTTAAAGTATACAAATGTCATTTTAGGAATAACACAAGATAATGCAATTTAATTATCTCTGAGGTATATTGAAAGAAAAGGATTACTTAAGGTCCCACTGAACACTTTTTGCTTCTACTGTGTGGAGCAGCTGTTTCAAAAAATCAGGTTTGTGCAGTGGTGGTACCTTGTGTAGGAAATATTTCTTATAAAAGCATTCCCAGTCTGCTTAAATTTATAGCGTAAACTAATAATGCAGCAAATGTATCTTTTTTACAGCAAGAACACTCCTGGAATATTTGAACACTCCACTGGGAGAGAAAAAAAAAAGCCCTCAAGCAAAACTGCATAAAGTGACATTTATGGAAGCAGCAGTATTCTGATCTCAAGAGATCCTGCTGAAAAATCGATATGGAAGTTACTGAAAGACAGCTCAAATCACACACTTCCATGTAAAAGTTGAAGACAATATAATCATTGTGGTTAGAATTCCAGTGTAATGATTTTTCTTTAAAGATTAAAAAGGCAACATCGTTCTGACAAAGCAATGCAAAGATGACACAAATCCTTGCATTACCACCTCTGCTAAAAAAATATCTTCAATAAAAAAGTCTTCAATAAAAACCCAAAAGTATAAAACAGAAGAAAGATTTACAAAGAAGCATGGGCTGGGGCGGGGCAAGATAGAGTGCAAAAAAGAATCATTGCCATTCCAAGGGGCAACTCTGAAAATAAAACAACACAAGAGCCAGTTCTTTTTACATGTTATTAAATTACATTCATTCCCTCTGATATTGCCATATATTGTGATTTCTGAGTAGAAAATACGGAGAATAACTTTTAGGGGGTAAGAATTATTAGCTTATTCCTACCTTCACTTTTTTCCTGCAGCACCCTGGACAACTGATTCACAGCTTCATCCACATGGAGACCATGCAGATCCAACACATTCATAGGCAGCAAGGAAGTATTTATTTTCTCAAAGATTTGCACAGCAGCAGCATGGTTGGCTTCTTTCATCTTCTCCTCGTGAAGTCGACCCTTTATTCATAAGCACAGCAACTATTACATGCCGAGACATAATCTAAGCTCCACGCTGATTGTTGGGTTCAAAATGACAGCACTGGCAGGGTGCTTTTAGCTCACAGTTTGAAGCAGTAAAATTTATAATCGCAAGAGAACTTCTGGAAGAGGTTCAGTGAGACCTACTCACAAGGAGATTTCATGAAATCTGTTCTTAAGAAACTACTCAAAGCTAGCACAAAGAAGAAATTATAACAAAAGCCTTACGAGAGAAAAAAAACAAAACAGAAAAGGCACAAACCCATAAGGTCTTTACATAAGCTAAAGAGTTACACTCCGTGACGATTTTCAGATTTATTATCCTAATAATAGAATTTTACTTTCTTAAAGTATTTTGCTAAAAATTTAATGAAACGGTGTCAGAGAAACTGTCCAACAGCCCAGGAAAAATCTACTGTGTGTTATAGTTGAGGTTAATTCTTCTGAAGGCATTCCCTAAAAATCAGACAAGCCAAGGGCAAACACTTTTTTAAACTTTTTTTTTTCTTTTTAATTGTTGCCCATTATCTCTCCTAATATTTTTGACAGATCTTTTATGACTGTCAAAGTCAATACAGTCCCCATTGGAATTAGGGGCAAGGAGCAGTACGGGGTTATTCACATTACACAGTGAACAAGTACCATTTCCCATGAACCTTGCAGTGAGACTGAGAGACTGAAGCAACAATTATGTCTTCGAAGATCTGCAGGCACAGTCTGAAAAGGAATGGAAGACTTAACTCCAGGTATGGGACTGACAAGGGCTTAAGAGAACAGAAGTGAATGTCTGTCTTATACTTTCTTAAAAGTTATTAGTGTCAGACCAGAGACACCAGCCCCATTAACTCTCACTTGCAGAGGATTCCCAAGTAGGCTAAGGCCACCAAGCATAAGGTATTTTTCATTGATAAAGATAGCTTAGTTTGCCTTTTTATTACCTAAAAGAAAATATATAATAAGTTTCCAGAATGCAGAATGTACTTGTCATTATGGCTAAGAACAAAAGTAAACCAGGACTTGACATTACATTTTTACTTAAAATCATGCAGACCTTTGTTTAGAATCTCTCCAAACTTCAATATATAAACTATAAAGAGTTCATTACGAAGAATGACAACCAGTATTTCCTACATGCACAGTAACAATCTAAACATTTAGTGTGATACATTATACAAATTGCACAAAAGCTTTTTTTAAGATAATAAGCTAATTCAAGTGATACATTATTACATTTTTGTTCTGCCATAATGCAATTCAAAGTTTAGAATTAAATGCTTCTATAACATGAATTCTTCCTGAATTTTTGTATGCTATTAGATCAGGGAAAAGCTACAGCCTTTGAAGATATTTGTAACTGAATTTTTAAGAGTGGTCTGAATGAAGTGTGAATGGAATGGTCTTGTGTGAAGGCACTGAGAAACCAATGTACAGGAATGGTTACAAGAACAGTTGATACTTATAATCAAGAATGTGACCAACAGCAACGATCAACAGTAATCAAACTGGTATACACCAAGAAATGTGCTTGAACCAAGACCAGAGAGCCTGAGCTCCAAGGCCAGAGCACACAAGACTGATCAGCAGCAGATCTACATTCCTAAACCAGATGGATGGCAAAAAGCATGGCATACCACACCACGTTTATCCCAACCCAAGACAGACTGTAGCCATAAAGACAGTCAGAATGAGAAAGCAAAGACAGCAGGCAGCAATCTTGCCCAAGATTTATAGAGGATGAAGCAAGCAAGATTCTGAGGCAAAAGATCACATCTTAATACGTGTCTGACTCCTAAATAGTACAAAAGATCTGTCTAAAACCAGTTCATCACCAATTAAAAGAAACCCAAGGGACACACAGAGGATTTGAAAATTGATGCTTGTTGCAGTCCACATCACACATGAGTGAACCTGGCCAGACAACATGGAAACAAATCTTGGTGCTTACAAGTACGTGGATGCAAGAGTGAGAGCTATGAGGAAAGGAGCATGTGTGACTAACACTAAATGTTATCTTTCATGAGGTCTCACACTGAATTAGGTACGTTAGCTTCCCGTATCAGTATCATTACTAGTGAAAGAGAGTCTACTTGTAAGGTGATTCTTAATATAAAACTTACACAAGGAATAATAATTGAACAAATTTTTCAACTCTAGTAGACACAATGTTTTTCTTATCACTTTCAATTCAGTATTTAAGTACCTCTCTAAATTTAGGCAAAAAGCACAATATTTACATTTACCTGATGTGCATAAAATGCTGCCACAGGCTTCATACCCATGCGATAGGCCTCCCCAGCCTTTTTCAAACATTCCTGTCTCTTTTGCTGGTGACAAAAAGCTTCTGCTCTTAAATCATCATATTGTGGATACTCAAAATCTTGAAATATTTCACTCAAAGGATCATCCTCTTCCTTATTTTTTTTTGCCTGTAGGAATTTGCAATGTTGAAGCTAAGTATGCATTGTAGGGTGTTTTCGTTAACATAGCTTTTGTTTTTGTAACTACTTTTTGTTTGTAACTACTATTTAACAAAAAAATAAAAATACCTTCTTCTCCCGGTTCTTTGCAGCACTGTAGGAAGAAACAATTTCATTTTGCTGAACACTTTCTTGAGCTATAACTGTTTTTACAGGATCTGCCTCCAGAACACAGTTCAGAAACTGCTCAGTTTGTTCTAAAGAGTAGCTGTAAAGTATAAGTAAAATCTGTGACTTGACAAATACATTAATAGCTGCTACATTTATTAAAATGTTTATTACAAACCTTGATATTGTTACAGAAATAGATGACAATGGAAATAAAGCACCGGAATGGAATTTTCCACCTTATTACAAAAGGCTTGCAGATTCACTATACTGCATTACTGGCATCAACGCACATGCAGTCTTGGTTGATTGAAACGTAATTGAGGGGCACTTGAAAACTACAGTAAATTGCATCCTACCTTAATCAAACAGACATTAGTTTAGAAGTAAACACTGCTTTTGGGGCTGGATAAGTTACTTCCATCTTAAATCTTCTCTGGTCAGGGTTGGCTACTACAAACTAGTTTAAAACTAGCTCAGTTTTCTGAAACCATTATGAAGGAAAATCCTTGTGTTTCCAGTCAAGCTTTGTTATTAAATTTAATGAAATAAGAACAGGACATCAGTTGCCATCAGATTTCAAATAAGCCCTCTTTCTTCTTTATTCTTCTTGCTGTTCAGTGAGCAGACAAGAGGAAGTTTGATCAAAAGTAAAGATAGATTTTGGGAAAAGTGACACTATGAAGAGAATTTAGAATGTGAAAAATAAGAGATGGTGAAATGTTTGAGCCATAGAGATGGATGAGGGTCGTATTTTAAACATCCCACAAGGAAAGTTTTTTGTAACCTGGACAAGCAGAAAGACTGACAAGTAGGCACGCAAACCCGTATGTAGAGACATTCAATTGGCCAAGGATGAAAAAAGAAGTTTTTCTTGAAAAAAGTTCAGTTCTCAGGAACTTGGATTTAAGAAGGTAGCCATATACCCCAGAAACATAATGCAGAAAAGAGAAAGAGAATATCAGCAGGAAGAGATGGAGCGATGGCTCATGCCTTCAGAGATGCTGTAGTAACCAGGAAAGTACTTACAGCTAACATCAGTAGTTTGGTAGTAATGGTAGTTTTCCTCTTGGGTGACTGCCACTTTCTGTGAACCCATTGTTACCATCCCCACTAATTTCTCCTACTTGATTTAAACCTCAGCTCTAGAGCAAATACACAGTTCCACTGACAGTCAGTCAGAGGTCAATAGCCAGAGACATTCTTCTCCCAATGAGAGAAACTGTCTACTCAAAAAAAAAAAAAAAAAAAAACCCAAACAAAAAAAACCCACCCAAAAGGAAAAGGAAAAGGAAAAAAAAGAGAAGAAAAAAGAAAAAAAAGAAAAGAGAGAAAAGAAAGAAACACATCGAGGTTTTATGCCCTTTTTGCTTTTAAGACCAGCTAGCTTTGTCTTTATTTAGATCTACAAAACCCACGCTAGTTTGGAAAAAGCCATTCTTTAGCAGTACCTTAACTCTTAATATTTAAGATGGTAACTGTGCACTATAGAGTATTACTGAGTACCATTTTTACAAAGAACTTTAAAAGATTTCTTACTTGTTGTCCTTGAAGACATCCATTAAGAAATTTTGATTAATAGTTGGAAACATCTCAAAAAGTTGCTTCTCCTTTAGTTTAGCAGCACAGTCTTTTCTAGCCGTAGAAGGAACACGATTCTACTCAGAAGACAAAGGAAAAATATTATAAGTTCTCAATTAGAACAAAATATAGTAAGAGCAGAGCCAATCCAACTTTACTGTTATTTGCTAAGATTTAAAAATTATGTACTCAGTAGGTGTGCACCCACAGCAATGACAACATGTCATATCAGCCTGCCACACTGATTTGATGAGAATAAAGTAGGGACAAGTGAGTTGTATTCTACACCACTGCAACGCTCCGCAGTCATTTGAAGTGACTCAGCTGGAGGTCCCCTCATAATTTGGACAAAGCAAAAGGAGGATTTTTTTAAGAGGAATTTAAGTTTTGGAATGCATTCCCTGTCCAATGCTAAGCTTGTGCAAAGTCCATCACTCTATATTGAAGGTCTGGGATTGAAATAACATTTTATTATTAAACAGGGTGAACAATTTTGGTTTGATGTATCTGAAGCTGTACTGTAATAAATATTCATATTTGTGAAGTCATGCTGAGAAGACAACAATTAACCCCAGAATAAAGTGGACTGATCATTCCAACACTCAGATTTTTTTTTTAAAAAAAAAGGTAGTCAAAACAAAGCCAAGATCCATGAATCCAAACTGAAAATAAAGCTGTGAACCTCGCAGTTGTTATTATCAGTAAGCCACAGACATGCAGTTCAAAGAAAGAATCTCCAAGCCATCCTTTCAAAGTACTGGCTAATCCATCCAACTTTTCATACCAGTAGAAACAAAGCTGCTCTTTTTTAGGACAGCTACTTATCAGGGACAATTACAAAAAAAGTGTCTGTTCTGAACAAATGCCGGGCAGTAGAGGGCAGTGTTATGCCCACGCCAACCACAGGCCATGGCAACTGCGTGAAAGATACTGAATTAACAAAAATCCTTTTTAAAAAAATACTATTTTCTGACAAGTGGGTACAGAAACCCGTTGACATTAACCTCAAGTACTACTTTGAATGTCTCATCTGTTAGGAATGTCGTGGGTTCTCCTTACAAACAAATATTAAAATTAATTCAATCCACTTCTGAACAAACAAGGCATGGAGCTATGTAAGAACGTTTCTTGATACTGCTTTCCCAATAAAAAGTGTTTGAAATCACACTGATCATCTCTCTGTCCTTTAAGGTGAGCAATCAAAAAACAATTCAACCAAATACAAACACTAACCTATAGAGTGAAATGCACCATGATCTGTTTATGAAACAATCAAAATATTACATTTTAAAATGAGATTTATATTTTTGAAACAGAAACATCTACCACAAGCCGACTCCTGTATCACAGTAATCAACAATATTAATTGGCATGCATTTGTCTCACGAATTCAGGCTGTAATCAGCAGCACAAAGATGAGTCACCAGATAAGACATATTTTGCTTCATTAGTAGTAACGAATTTAAAGTACATAAAAAACCTGGTGCTATCCATACCATGTCCTGTTTCTCCTGCATAGCTATTTCTTCAGAAATTATTTGTCTGAGAGAAACTTTCTGAATCTGAGCATTCCAGTGATCCATAAAAGGAAAAACGTCTGATGTTGCTGGATTTTTAGTCTGCATGTCATTAGATGAGCCTGAAATCCAGTTCATTTTTTTCTTCTGTATTTTACTGTCTGCATTCTGAGATAACAGCATTTCTGAGTCATCTGTATCTATTTGCTGAATCACAGTAGGACCTTCAAAAGCAATAAAAATGAGGTGGCAAATAAAGCAGTTATTATCTTATTTGTACAAGCAAAGCCAAAATAATTAAGTTTTTCAACCCAGATGGTTTGGGTTTTGTTAAAATAGTATTATTAATGCCAAAACACAAAACACCACATTGTTTTTTTTCACCTTTTTTTCACTTTTATTTTCCAAAGATTGTTTGATCATATTTATCTATTTTGTAAAACAAAAGCAAAACCATCAGACTCCCTGACCAAGTTCTCAAGTGCCAGGACATATCTTACAGCTGTAAACTACCTTGCACATGCATGAAGTGGGGAGATTGCTTTTATAAGAGAACTACTGACTCATGCATTTACATGTTTACCTGCCTGTCCTCTACAACTTAAGGACAGATGCTTAACAATCTGGTTTTACACTTCTAGGAGTTAATGCCAACAGTGCTGTTTGGTCATTCAGGTGGAGAGTTTGCACCCACACTGCAAGAGTACTGTGGTTCTGCAGTACAGGGACATTTCTTCCGGAAGCTGAATGAAAACTAGATTGCCAGAGATTTTAACACTTTTTGAACAGGCATGTACATCTTCCTGCTACAATGCGTTCCTCTGACAAGGACAATAACATGTGAATGTTGTAGTCCTGACCCCCTTCCCTCATCTACAGAAATCTTACTTTGCTAGTAATTCTCTGGCCACACATTTTCTTGCCACAGAGATTACAGAAGTCCTACCAAACAGCTGTCTGATCCAGCCACATCTCCTCTAAGTTCTCTGAAGTACACAAAATGATAGGGTTTTTCCTTGCATCTACCTGAGACTAGTGATTCTGCTTATAACTAACTTCTTCCCACATGCACCTCCATAAGAGAATGGTAAATGAAACCAAGTACGCAAATAAAAGCTTAGCTTAATAAACGAACGCATGATTTTTCAATAGCCAGAATATTTGCAACCTTACTGAAGTTTCAAAGAATTAAATATTTTTATAATGAGAATTAAGTATTTTTACAATGAAGAGAAATACATAACATACCTTCTGCAGACAACTTACACGATTCATCTCTCCTCTGACGCTTCTAAATAAAAACAGTAAAACCATGACTGTTGTAAGCAAACTATAAATTTTACAGTAAGACTTTGCAAGTGTTAGCTTCTAAGTAAACCAGCTTCAAAATAACGTCTCACACTATTTCTTAAAGATTGGGTATTTTAAAAAAATATATTTAAGAAAAATAATTGAGAAGTGAAGTTTAAAAGATAGAACTATCTGAAAATACATCAAACTAGAGGAACATGCCCTGCTGGTAAGATTTCATAACCTTAATTAAATAATCCAAACAAAAGTTTTGCCAAAAAGCATTCCGAGTTTTACAAGGCTGTGAAGGAACAGAGATTAGAGAACTCAATTAACTTAGATGGAGATGTTTTGTATACAGAATTATTCATAAAAGAACTTTTCTTACATGTGTGAAAAAGCCAATAATTATTTTTGGTCAGTGGAATTTTTGATCAATCTTGTAGTGAAATTGTACATTATGATCCTTCTTTTTTAAGAATCTTGGTTTCATGATGAAGTAGTCGTGACACGTCATTTCTTCATCCCTTAAACTGTCTTTCAACAGCTCTGATGATTATGACATGCTGATACACTCCACATATTTTACAAACTACTATTGTATTTTATCATTGTTCTTGCAAAGATACTTATATCTTACCCATTTAGACTAAAGGCAGCAAATGGTCTGACAAAGCACAAGTACGCCATACTCTATCATAAGCAAGAAATCTACTAACCAGAATAGATTCTTTCCATTTTTCATGAATCACTCTTGCCAAATTCAGATCAATATGAACTACACAATCCTCAACAGTTAGTGATCCTTATGGAAGAAAGAAAATATATATTAATTAAAGCATTTTATAGAAACTTATCTAAGCAATTAAAGTACAGTTGCCTAGACTTATTAATTTGAATTCTGGGGATTCTGCACAAACTGTCATGTCTGAAAAAAACTTCAGCAACTGCCAAGTTTAAAAAAAAAAAAAAAAGAAGGCATTCCATACAGAATTCATTATCTGGTGTTCAAAAACTCAGAAAGGGTAGGAAAAAACAAGTTAACATTAATTGTATCTTGTTGAAATATGACTACCCGAACAACTACCTTTTTCCTCCTTTTTTCCATTTTTCTAGCAGAAACTTCTTTTACAAGGCCAATGTTAATATCCAACCACAGTTTCATTTGTGAAACTGTGATTCCCTCTATTTTATTAAAATCCACAGGCAACTGCTTCTATGTAACACAACATACTTGTCACTGCCCAACAGCAGTCACATCCCTCTTTTCAAACACACAAACTCAGACAGGCAACCTCCAAGTGTCCCCTCTAACTTTAAAGTAAATGGCAGGAATTATCATGGTATCATAATGATACATCTTTTCCCTACAAGATCTCACCCCTTCAAAAATAAAAAGGCAAGAAGTACATATGTATCAAATAAAAAGGCAGGGCATATTTCAGACACAATAAAACACCTTCCCACTATCCAAACCATTTTTTTGGAGGTCGGTATGGATGGCAAAGAGACCAGCAGTCAGACCCACCAATAAATCAGGTATCTGGGTTTCACATCAAGTAATCTTCAGGAGAAAAGAGAAAAAAGAAAAAAAAAAAGAAAGAAAGAAAACAAGCTATATATTCCTTATGTTTTCTTCCTTTTTCTATCAGTCTAACTTTTTAAGTATAATCGCACTTTATATTCTCTCTAAACTATGCATCTTCTCCTTCCTCAATTTAACGGATGCCTAAAGCATTCTTTTTTCTTTTCTTTTTCCTACCCAGTCATAATTTGCATCTTCATATCCCTTCAGAGTTTCAGTATAGGCTCAAAGGCCTGTTGCTCAAAATGGAAATAAGCCAATATATTTTCTTATGCTTTTAAAGTACAACACATACACAAAAAGACAAAGGCAGAAGGTAGCACTACTGCATTTGTATTTTTTGCCACTCAGTTCCATTTTTGGATTAACAAAAGAAAACAACAGTATCATGAGGAATTGTGCAAATCTGTTCCCTAAAAATCAAGCACGAAGGGAAAAAAGCACAGGCAAAGGAAGAAAGGTTTTCTTACCCAAATTGTTGGGTTTGGGGTTTTTTTTTCCATAAAAATAAGGATAGAATTATGCCCATACCTGCATCAATGCCAACAGGCCCAAATATTTCTTTCAATTGGAGTGCCAGTTCAGGAGGTAATGTTAGTTCTAGGCAATCTATGCTGAAGGCTGCACGTGATGCTGGTATAGGGCTTTGTATCTTGCCTGTAGTTTCATCCCAGCTTGGGGTTTCAATTTCTTCTTTACCACATATCTCCCTGGAACTCCCCCAGGTTTCTTTATCTGTTTCCAGTTCTTTATCACTCCTAGGACCCACCAGAGGTGCATGACCTGTTTCCAGTAACAAAGCAGTCACTTTGGAATTCTCCGCATTGCTTTCTGAAGGGTTACTGTCACTTTCATTATCTAATTCCAGTTTCAAATTGGTAGAAGTTGTGTTACGACCGTGAGGCAAAATCATGGGTATACATAAACCTGCCTCAAGTTGTGAGACTGATGGCTTATTTATAGTTTCTTCACCAGAACTCTCAGACTCTATCTTCTGCTTTCCTGAAACGGATGGCTCAATGATATCTGCTGCTGAGCTGCCTGTGTCAGTTCTAGGGGCTGCATCTCCACATTTTTTCAGTTCTGCCAAATCATTCAAGGAGGTAGCAGTCAACAAGCCAGCTACATCAGCATCTGTCACAATTGCCTTGTTAGCCCCACTTTCTGCAACGCTGAGTGATGAGTTCTTGTCATCTGAAGGCTCGGAGATATCACCAGCCCCAATTATTTGTGGCGTTTGTTCGCAGCCTTTGAGACTCTCACCATAATTTGTACTTGCCTTGAAATCAAGGTCTGCGACAACTGGCTCAGCTTCTCTTTCTTGAAAGCATTCAGTATCAACATCTTGGCATAACCTTTCATCAGAGTCTAACAGTAGGCCTGTGGTCCAGTCTATGTCTTTGTTACATCTTTCATACAGATCTTTCAGAGCTTCAAATGAAACAGACTCAAAGAGCTTACGTAGCATATTTAGCTTTTCAGACTCATCAATATTGATAAGTTCACTTTCTTCCACAAATGTACTTTTATCATATGTAACTCGATAGGGTATTTTTTCCTGAGAATCTGAGGCATTATCTACATCTTTGGGTTTGAAGCCATCTAGTCTGCCATGCAAAACTTTGGTAGTCACAGGAAAAAGCATTTTCTTTTCTAATCTCCACAGGAGAGCAAAGTCCTGTGATTCAGTCTGTGAATGGCTACTTTTTTGTCTACGCAAGCACGTGTCATGTTTCTCTTCTGCTGTGTTAAGCATAGACAAGTGTTCCTCTTCTTTGGGATGGGGCAAATTGTTGTTTGTAAAAGTGAGAGCTAATTTGTGATGTTTCCTCATTCTCTTATTTTGCTGGGTTTTTTTCTCACCTACTGTTTGACTAGCTACTGTTTCAGGTTGGTGCATATGCAAACCTTTTCCATCCGGTTGCTCTGCAGTGTTCACAGGTGTCCCACGAAGCACATCTACAGTCTCAAGAGCATTTCTATTAATGTCACCTTCAGTATTTCTACCTTCATCAGACTGATTTAGACTTGTCTTTCTTGTTCTCCTTGACCTTTGTTGTCTCTGTTCTAATGAGCCTGAGACAGGCCAATGTCCTATCATTTGTAATTCCAGTGTAACTTTATCTGAACTAACAGAGGAACAGCTAGAGGCTAGATTTTGTTCCTCATGTCCTTTTTCAACAGTACAGGTCCCAGGCAGGCCCGCTTGCTCTTTACCTAACTCAGGATGCTGCTGACTGAGAGTTTTATCTTCCTTATCGCTCTTCAGAGAAGATTTTTCTAGTCTTCTAGCTCTTTTGATTCTTTGTCCCATTGTTTGTTCTATAGGCCAGTCACCCAGAAAGTTTAGTAACTCTGGTTTTCCTGATGTGTCAAAAGCTGAACTGCTTGGTTCCACTATGTTACTACTTTGTGCTGATTTTGGTTCTACATGTATTTCGCCAGATTGTTCAACTTCAGTTTGAACTTTGAAAATATTATTATCACTGCGTTCCTCAACTCCTCCTGTATGCAAGCACACAGTCTCTTCAGTTGTGGTCACACCAATCTTATCCATTTCTGTTTCAGGTTTTTTTTCAATTTTCTCTTCCTTGTCTTCTTTCTTCTCCAAGGGCAGTTCTTTTTCTACACAATCTGATAAACAAACATCCAAGTCATCTTTAACAGTGCTGTTCCCAGAATTGTCTTCCACCGAGTTATTTTCCATTTCTTTTTCCTCTTTCTGAAAATGTTCAGGATCACAGTTACTTTCTAATGTTAGAGAAGTACTGGGAGAAGTTTTATCATCTTCAACTAATTCATGAGGGTCCACATCAGAAGCAAAAGGTTTTTCTTCATTTACCTCAGAATGCGCCTCTTTCTTTCTGAAAGACAAATTGGAACTAAAGATAAACCCATTTCAAACTTTAAGTGCTTGTGCACATTTTTAATTTTGGCTTGGTTATTTACTGTTTTCAAATTACACACCAGAAACCACCTTTTAGGACACTAAACATCCAACTGGAGAATTCTAGTGAGAGGAAAACAAATTTAAGATGACTCAGCCCCAACCTCAACACTCCTTTATGAAAAAGAAGGAGCTAAGCAAAGCGGAACTTTCCTTGGTAGGCATCCCTCTTCTACTTCAGCAGGGGGCTAAGAATACTTTCTCAGGAGTCTATTTTCCCCCATTCCCAGCATTCAGTTATGTACTGAAGCACCCTGCCGCCAGACATTTCCTCCTTCAGATCAGCAAACCTGGTAAATACGCTTTTATTTAATGACTGTTACTCTCTCCTGACGGCTCAATGCTAAAGAAAGTCCAGAAGTTAACTAGGAGAGCACATGCCATTTCTTGTCATCCCATTTTTCACAATCAACTACATGCCATTAATTATCAGTACGACTTCATTTCAAATGCATTAAGCATGCAAAACCTAAATGAAATAACTACAATAATATCTGGTTTCCTATGCATTATTATAATGCACGTGCAGCATTATTCAGATTAGCCACTACAAAATAGTCATGTATACAACCAACATAAATCTAGACAAGTCTAAATTAAATATACTCAAGAGCAAGTAAATAACTCATTATTACTGCACGAAGAATTCACCTTCTACCACAAAGATATCATCTAATATCAACACACAGACTCAGTAATTTGCTGGTATTTGTGAATACATTCTTCTGAAAAGCATCTTATAGATTTTAAGTATTTTGTATCTACAACATACATACAACAGCACATTTTGAAGATAAGAGAAAGTCAGTCAAGACTGGCTTATTGAAAAGTAACACACCCCCATACTGGGAGGTTTTTAAAAAGCATTGGAAAGTTGACTAGATCTCTTGACTGCTCATTCCTAGAAATGCTGACATTCTTAAAAATTAAGAAAATTGTGTAGTGTATTTCTTTTTATTATTTAACTAGTCTTTTTAATGCATTCACTGTTTAGCAGCATTATCCACGTTCTGTTGCTATGAAGTTTGAATTTTTAGCCTTTTATTTGAGACTACAAAGCTAGTAAAAGAATCTAACCTATGGCTTTCCTCCTGACAAGGATCTTCACTCCAGCCAGCAGCTTCTGATTTTTCTGAGACTGAAGAATTCAATATTGAACTAACAGTAAGGCAGCGTTCATACCGTTCCAACATTCTTTTGATCCTTTCTTTAGATACACCATGAATGTTTCGCCTATGAATTAAAAAAAAAAAAAAAAAGAAACATTTCAGATTTGTATATTATGAGAGAAGAGAATAATTTAATAATAATTTAATGATAATAAGTTTACAGCAAGACTAACCAAAGAATTCAGGGGGGCAGGGAAAAAGCAGTGAAACAGCAATTCTTTCTGTATCCATGCACTAAGGCATTCCAAACAGGGTACCTCAGACATATTGCTGCTCCACTTCTCCACTCCACCTGGTGGCCCTGTTCTGCAATAGGATGTTCGCCTTAATACTAAAATCTAAAACTGTACCAATAATGCATCTTCTTGAAGTAAGTAGCAGAAACACACCATACCAGATCCTGACAGTGATGCAGGATATCAAACTAGCTACGGAAGATTTCTGAATTCAGTCTTCCTTCTCTGGTTTTGCTAAACTAAGAACTCCTTGAGGAAAACCTCTTCACCTATTATTTTGGACAACCTTTGTCCAGAAATTTTCACTGACTGCTAAATACCAACTAGTAATGTGCTCTGCAGCAGCTCCAGCTAGAACAAGTGAATCCCGCCAAGGATGGCGAAACAGAAAGTGAATGTACAGGAGAAAATGTTTAAGTTCTATTTTAGGAAAGAAAATAATCTTCCTTACCTCACTTGAAAAGTGGCCAACCTTAAGCTATGCATGCAAGTTCAGATGACAACAGATATTATAAAATCACAAAATAACTTACATTGAAAGGTTCCTCTAGAGGTCACATAGTCCAACCTCCTATTCAGAGGAGGTAGAGCTAGATCAGGTTGCCCAGAGCTTTGTCTTGTCAAATTTTGAATATCCCAAATAACTGAAAGGTTACAAACTCTTTCAAACTGGGCAAACTCTTTCAGTGCCTGACCACCCTCGGTTTTGGGTTTTTTCTTTTATGTAATCAAAACTTCTGAAGTTCCAATTTGCTTATGTCTGTTTTGTCCTATCGCTGCACAATTCTCAGAGATCATTGTAGTCTTCTCTCTAACCTCTCAAAAGGTAGCTATAGACAACAATGCAATCCCTTCCTTAACATTCTCCTCTTAAGGCTGAACAAACTCGTCTTGCTCAATTCACTATCATCTGCAAATCTGCTGAGAGTGCACTCTGTCCCAACATCCAAGTTATAAAAAAATACATTAAATAGTAGCAGCCCTAGTATTCATCCTATAGGGACATCAGCCTCCTCTTGGGCTTTGAACCACTTTGATACCCTTTGAACCTGACATCCAGCCAATTTTCTAGCTACCTTATTATTCACTTACATAGGGTTTACATCTTGCTTATTTTGGCTCTAAGTAATGGCTCTATGACTGTATAGAAGGTCCTGCTAAAGAAGAGGTAAACAACAATGGTGATGCATAGGGGTTTGTCCCTCTCAGGCTGTGAGGTGTTGATTGCCTTAAACTTAGTGACAGCAGAAACATTTCAAATAAGGCAACAGAGCAGCTGGATGCAAACACAGCCCCAAGCTGACATAATTTTTGCAACCTCAGAAATCCAAAGGAGCAGTCACTGTACCTTAAATGCAGAAGAATTGCAACCATGAAAATATTACATGCTATCTATTGCTAATGGTATATTTTGTATGTAATTAGGACAAAGTGACAGAAAAAGAACTCATAATACATATAAAATCCCACAAAAGTTAATATTGTAGAAAAAAATATTAAAAAGCTACTTATTATCGCAAAAATCTTGACTGATATCTTGCTACTTCTCCAGCCACTGTACAAAGCGATACCTTTTGCAAAATCACAGTTTATAGACTGTGAAAGATATACAATCTAACATGGAATTTTTCTTTACATTCTTACCTTTCAAGTTCTTTTGGTTTAAACTTCCACCAAGTGTCTGGTTCTCGGAACACGACTTTGTATTTGAACTGCTGAGCCTGAACAAAACAGATATAAAACAGAGCAAGTCGTATCACCCATTTCTTATTTCTATGAAAAAGCACACAACATGTACAGCCTGCTTCTTTAAACTGGTCACTTTTAGTCACTAAATAAAAGCACTACACAACTAACATAAAACAGTGCAGGTGCATTATTTTGATTACATCACTTCAATGACAAGTATTAAGTAAATCTGCCTAACTTCAAGCAAGCTAGCAACATTTGATAACTCCAGCCCTCCAACTGCTCAGCTGGTATCTGCCTGTAGATCATACTTAGGATGAAACTAAGACTGACTTTTCAAGTTTTATCAAGCATCAAACATCATTCATTAATTAGTGCTGATTATATTTTAAAAGTAGCTTAGAATTTTACCAATCGTATAAAAGAGGAACAGAATTCAGTTTCCTCAGCAATATTTATTTTTACTCCCACGAGCAAAGCACTTGGCTTTGTCACTTGGAAACTAGGCCAGGTCAATACTCAAGATGCATGAAGAATATGACACTGGGTAATACGATTCCATGTAACACTTTTTTGACTCCAGACTTCCGTGTAGAATAACAGCTAGACTGAGAAAGACAATCCCATTTTAAAAAGTATGTTGTTTCCATGCTGGTCAATAATCCCTCTTCACATCAATCAAGTTGTAATACCTACCAAAGTAACATAAGGCTTCATCTCCCATGCTTGTATGTTTGTGTTGTCTATTATTATAGGAGAGATTCTCCTTTCAAATGCTTCTTTGGCTGAAAGACACACGTGTACAAAAGAATGTGATAACGTTAATTTCATTATAATAGGGCAGACATGTAACATTTATAGTAATTCTCTAAATTTGTAGTATTTTTTAAGTAGGCAATCTATAATGATTAACCACTGTGTAAAGAACTCTTGCCACAGTTTGATCTGTTTCAAGGCCCTCTTATTTTAGAAATCCCCCCCTCACATGTAAAGCTACTGAGATACGGTATTATTCTTTTGAATTAACGTATGTATGATAATCAAGGAATGAAAATGCAGATGTAAAATGCACCAAGATGACTAATCAATCAGTAAAATTAAACTAAAAAAAAACTACATGATCACCTTAAAGTGGACTTCTTTGTTGCATACAAAATTCTTGGCTTTATAACAGTCTTAAGATTAGTCCACTCTGTAAACTGTATAAAATACGAAAAATCAAAAGAATTATTGTAATTTAAATACACAGTAATGAAATGTTTAGAAACACTAACTCTGAGATACAGCACCATGTTTTTGTAGCTATGTTACGATGCGTCTGAACAATCAAAGTTATAATTGAAACACGCATTTCTTATTAACCCATTTCTCCACTGGTTAGAAATTTGACAGCAGAAGAAGTGATCATGGTTCAAATTTAGCAAATAAAAGCTTAAAAAGAGTTGTTCTATGCTGAGCTTAGCGGGAGCCACTATCAAAAAATACACCAATTATGGAAAAAAATCATTTATTCTATCTTGCTCTTATAATTTTGTTTTAAATTTGCCAGCAATTTAGTGTTCAAGAAAGAAAAAAATCAAGAGCAGGTAAATATCTGTGTGTTATTTGTATCAACATCCTCACTACTTATTGCATATGCATATATAATGGCTCATCTCAGAAGAAATATTTCTGGGAGATGGTACAAATTAACACTCCAGAAATGGGACACAACCCAAAATACATACCATGACGAAATCTGAGGACAAAACAATCTTTTGACAAAGACACTGGGATTTTTAATTGGAAAACACACAATAGACAGCTGACTTCTGAGTTTGTGCTCATATTCTTTCTCCACACACATATTAAAAAATACTTCTATGATGGGATAAATGCTTGTCTTGTGACACAGGCATTACAAGTCAGGCAGCTTTTTGAACAGCACACAAACATTGAACTGTAAAAAAGCAAGCTAATAATCTCTTATTTATTTCTCACCTCGTTTCCTGTTCCAGTCATGCGCTTCTCCTAAGCAATCGGGATCATAATGGTATTGTCCATGTTTATAAAAGTAATCATCAGTACTAAGAATGATTCCACCTGGGTTATCCTCAAGCAAAGTCCTGTGAAAGATCAAGAAGTAAACAGCTTTTCCCCTTTTCCTCCCCAGCCCTGATATCTGCTACCATACACATATGTATTTAGTCTCTTGCACAAAACCAAGATTATTTGGAATGGAAGCATCAAATTTAGGTAAGGGGGGTGAAATAATCACCCTCCAGGCAAAGATGATCTATAGTAATTTCACTCCATTTCCAAAGGCTGAGGATATCTAAAGGAAAGAGCTGACAGTGGTTCCCTACAAGGTTCATTTCAAAACAACAAGGGAGGTATTTTTCCATCTACACCTAGTGACATACTTTCACACTGACAAATACACATACAGTCTTAATTGCACCAAATATTTCAGGTGCCAGCCAAAGGAGTCTAAGCTCAATCTAGGCTTTTGGAGAGTTAGGAAAGAAATCAAGATTCAACCCAAGAAGCTCCACACATACTACCTAGACAAAAGAATTCCAACAGTGGAAGAGGAATTACCGCCTACAAAGAGCTGGCATGTTTCCATCCATGTTATTGGAAGGAAACATCTGAAATAAACAGGGATTGGAAGAACACTGCAGACCTACTCCTTTGGCCTGCGACAGAAGTTAAAGCTAAGCTAACACCTCGTATTTCAACTTCCATTAGAGGTCAAGGAGCTGCAAGCAACTCAGCTCTCTGCAATTATTACTTATCATGCTGCATGTACCACGTAGCTGGCAATTACGGTATAAGCACAACTATTTACAAATGTCAGAAAATTGTCTCTGCCTGCACTAAGTCCTGTACACGATTAAGCAATTTCTTTCAAAAACTCACAATATAGATGTTCTACCTTGCCAAATATGATTTTCCTGATCCTGGAACACCTCTGAGAAGAACAAGAACTTCACCTGTAAGGTGCATCTTTTCTCTCATCATGTGACAAACAGGTGGCTGCTGTGCTTGCAAGAGGTTCAATTTTGAGTTTCTATCTTGATTTCCCCATATCTTCAGAGAAGGGTTGCCATCCCAGGCATTTGAAACCACTGGAGAGGGAAAAAAGGGTCCTTTTTGCAAAGTCCTATAGTCTGAAACAGGTCTCCACTGCCCTGGACTGATAGCTACAGGAGTTACAAAGCTGTGACTTCCACTGGATGGATAAAACACAGGAGCCATGAGATTCCAGTGTTGTTGAGGTTGACATGATGCTGTAGAAAAATTTAAGTTACAATCCTGCTCAGTTTGCTGCAAATCTGCAGGTTTTGGTGTTTTGAAACTAGATGTTTCAAGAGAGACATACACCTCTGGAAGAGAAGTGTCCTGGGGGCTGTTAAAGACAGTCACTACCTCTTTGTGCTGTTCCAGGGACTGTGAATTAGGATTTCCAGTGACAGATACTCCAAGTTCCAGAGGTCTTTGGGGGGACTCACCAGAAGCAGCAGTCACACTTTTTTGATCCAAAACAGTATCCTGTGTCTGTTCAGAATTTTCACATGATATTTCTCCATTCGACTTTTTATAGACTTCTGAAGCTACATCATGTTGATCACATATTTCTGACAAATCAGAATCTTCCAATACCCGTGCAAAAGTGTCTGATGCAGCTACCAAGCTTGTCTGGGCACTCAGCTGACTCACTGGTGGCTGAGAACAGCACAAATTTTCTAAAACCTCATAATTTGTCCCTGTTTGCTGTGGAAAAAGTAGGACATCACAACCTGACTCAGATTTTTCCCACTCAGGAAATTCATTAAAGCCATCATGTTCCACAGAGTGCTTATGTACTATTTGGTCATTCGCAGAATTAGGCAACTCATCACTCAAGCTGTATCTCTGAAAGACATTTTCTATTAAGGAATCCAGTTCTTCAGTCAGCTGCACATCAGGTGATAGGACCTTTTCTTTTTCTTCTTCAGAGCTACTTTGTTTTGCAGTACCTTCTCCCATTCTTTCACTTGCAACAGATCTTTGCTGATTAACAAGAGCTAGCGATGATGCTACTGAATCAAAACCCAAGGTTTTTGAAGCTGCTACTCCTTTGGCGTGGGTGGACAGCTCTAGCAGGTAATCCATAGCATTTTCCACTGTTGAATACGGTAAAGAGAATAAAGCATGGTCAAATAAACAAACACAAGCTGATGTGAATGCAATTTTTTTTACTTGAAGGACTATTTATCACAACTAAAGAGACAACCAAAAGAAAGTTCACCAATTCATCTTTTAACACACCTTCTGCAACTCCCTTGATCTGCTTCTCATTAGAGGTAAAGGCAGAACTCAATTCAGATATATCACAAAATAATAACCTAGTAAGCATAAAAATACTAAGGAAATAGTGTCTAAAAATTATTAAGTTTAACTGGAAAAAAAATCAGAACTGGGTATTTGAATGGATACTTATTTCTAACCTGTCTCATATAGGTGAAATAGTGTAAAATGAACTGAAAAACACTACTAAGGACTAAAGCAATAGAAGTATGCAAAGTATGTTTATTATGGCTAGGCCAAATTGAAAATGTCATATTTAATATAGCCTGAAAAATCCAGTATCTGCATTAATTCTTTGTAAAGCCATTAAATAGAGTACAGGTTGCCTGTGATCAACGTGAATAAAATGAAAACCTGGCATAAGAATCATCTGAGTCCTACAGCTAAGCTTCTGTTTTCCTGAAAGTCAGTGTAGCAAAAAGTCTAAGTTCATTGAAGTGCAACTCTTTCTGCACACATTAAATAAAATCCTGTCCTTCCATCTTCTCTACTATATGATAGCAACTTATTATTACTCATATAAAAAGATGCTAATCTTTCAGTTTTTAAACTATTGTTAATAACACAACACAACAATGAACTCTGCATGTTTACTCATTTCTCCAATAAGCTTCTAGATAAATCTGTTATTTTGATAAAGGTAAATCTGACTAAGAGTTCAATGAATCAGTAATTCCACCAATTACAATTTTAAAAGGAATAACAATCACAACACAGGAGAGCTATTAAGTTATAAACTCCGTACAATTTAGGTAAGGTAAAACAGCAATAAAAGCAGTCTTTTCAATGGCTACCTAGCTTCCATACATATTAAAAAAATGCCAACCTCTGCCTTCTTTGCAAATAGTCTTAGAAAAATCTCAGCCAATCACATCTAATCATATGAATACAGATTGATTAAAATGCTCCAT
Source organism: Balearica regulorum gibbericeps (assembly GCF_011004875.1). NCBI lineage: Eukaryota > Metazoa > Chordata > Aves > Gruiformes > Gruidae > Balearica > Balearica regulorum. The sequence continues at coordinate 56,549,169 of NC_046187.1, forward strand.
ATATTACTTATTTTCCTGCCAAATAACTCCTTAGATGTTGCTATGCAGAATCTCATTCATTACTTTTATTATAAGTGAATTAACACGTATATAGAAGAATTTAAAAACCACAAAAGCATGGGAAGGACTGGGCACAGACATGATAATAGTCTGTCAGGAGAGGTGGGTATGTAGCTTGCCAGAATACAGAGGGAGAAACACAGTCCAAGTGAGGCTGCAAAGAATTCCACATGACAAACAGTATTTATCCTGCAAAAACTAATCCTCAGTGGAGATGACAACATGACAGTGCAAAATAGAAAGTAAAACAAAAAAATCTCAATTCAAGTATTTAAGGAAAAGCAAATGCTGCCAGGACCACACGCTGTATACCACTGTCTTAAAAAAACCTGTGATCTAGAACATAAAATACTCCTCCTGCAGAAACAGCATATGCATCTAGCAGATACAGCACAGAAGCTAATTGGAAAAAAACAGATTCTCCTGAGAACTCTACCACCGCCTGCTCTGTGTCACAGAACAAGCCACTTAAACTGTACCTCCATTTATGGAGCCTACTGCTACTGCAAATTACCAGCCTCACAGAAATATTGTCAAACTTGGAAAATCTTGCATGGAAAGAGCTATAAAATTTCAAAATATTATGACTCACCTACTCATTAAAAGCTAAACTCACAAATACACTTGCAACATCCATGGCAACTTTTCTGGAGTCACCCTAATTAAGAGCTGTCTGTGTATGGAATAAAACTGTAATGTTAACTGTACGTTATTTACCTTTAAAATCACATTCAGACAGAACCATATAAACCACACTAGGATCTAGGTCAGAAAACATCTCTGACATGCTGTTGAAGAGCTCTTCCCTATTGACACTATGCACTGCTTGTGACACCGAGTGGCTTGGGTCCCCTTGGGATACAGCAACGGCAGTTCTGTCAGAATTGTCATTCTTCCGAGAAGGACTCCCACCAGTTTTCCTTCTCCGTGGCATTTTGTTTTCTAAAAATCAGCTTGCTTTTTGCTTTAGTTTGTTTACATGAGGCTGACAGCACCAAGCTCAGAAATCACAAAAAGCCTCTCGTAATTGGGATATGCATAACAGAAATAGCAGACCTAGAAAAAAGAGAATAGAGAAATTTTAATAAAATACAGTCACATTTCCATGTCTTCTATTTAGCTAGCTAAAAAAAAAAAAACCCCACACCAAAAAACCACATCCATTTTCTAGAAGACTGTCTTTATTATTTTCAAATGGCTGACAGCTAAATATCAGCCACCTTTTCCAACTAAGTAGATACTGAATCTGCGTCTGAAAGGGAGAACAAATAAAATGGACTTTAAAAGAAAAATCCAGAAAAGTAAAGGAAGCAATGCAAGGCAGCCAGTTCACAAATATTCCTCTGCTAACACCTACTGATGTACAGTTAACATTATGGAATGCTTATATTCTGTTAAAATTCAGAAATTTTGCTCCTCTTACAAAAGTACTGGAAAACATATCAGACATCCTTCATGACTTTCCTCTCCTCCTGATTTTTTTTTAAGAGTAAACCGTTGGGGTTCTTCAATGTTCAAACACTGGCATACATTGCCCAGAGAGACTGTAGAGTTTCCAACCACACAGATTCTCAAAACCTGACTGAACATGGCCCTGAGTGACCCACTTCAGGTATCCCTGCTTGAGCAGGTGGGTTGAACCAGACAACATCCAGAAATGCCTTCCAACCTCAGCCGGGGGGGGGACGACTTTTTTAATTGTTGAAAACATTTTACAGCTTTATAAGCCATAAAGCAAGAATATGTTTCTATCCAGCCCCTCCTTCTGCCATAAAACCTTTGAATACATCTAGTTAAAGCATTACAGCATCTATAACAACTGCAATTACTGCACTAATCTTGTACAGAAAAGGAAAGTGATTATTAATTGAAGTACAAGCACAGAGTATGGCACGAGCTCACTTTTCTCTTTATATCAAATAACATCAAAGTCCTGTTGTGTTCTAGTGATGCTCATAATAAATTAATTTATAATTTTTACAAATAATTATTCAGAAGACTACCAAAACTTAGGAAGGCTGAGAATCTGAGATTAATTACAGCAAAGATTCACTAGTTAGTGATAACAGTTACTGAGCAGGCCATATATATAAATTTTATTTTGCCATTGATGACCAATTCAACATGTGCAGATAAATCAATGGCAGCACTTCCAAGTTCACTTAGTCTTTCCCTCCCTCCCTGGATCATTGGCACACAAATGACAATGTCAATCAGTGCCAGATTTGGACAGCGCTTCTCCATTACTCTCTAGCAATCTCTTCTAGCAATCATGAGAAGTATCATTTAGAAGAGGGTGGACCGTTAGGTTCCCAAGTCACAGAAATTTACTGAAGAGGAACAGACAACTCCAGGATCCCAGGAGTTTCAACCATATGTATATGGACCTTGGATAGACAAATGAGATGGATGCCTGAAACAATGAAGAGGTCAAGGAAGTCTGAAATGCACAAGAAAAACAACACACAGGAAGAGGCAGACTTCCAAAAAATAAATGAGAAATGACAGTGGAAGATGCTAGTTAGCCAGACTGAGCTGGGACAATCACAGCTGCTTTTCTTCATCACACCTTTTTTGTTCACCTCTTTGATTAGCCATCCTTACACCATTCTTGACTGTCATGAAAAAGTATTCAAGCAAAACAATTTAAAAACTTTATAGAAAGTCATATCTTTCAAACTTGTGTTTCTAATTGATTCATCCTCCATCCAGTAAAACAGGTTGAGACCTAACTTCGCACAATGTGTCAGTGCTACAAGATGTGACTGTTCCTTGCTGAAACAGGTTCAGCGACAAAGAAAAGATCCTGCAAGGGAGAAAGGTATTCATGTGCCTTGACATTACTGAATGCCAAGAGACCTTTAAGCAGAACACTCCAAGTGTTGTCAATGTTTTAATCCAACTGTCTTATAATGAACAATCCTGTAAGGACCTGCTGCTCTAAAACATGCTCTGTAGCTAAGACTTTCAACAATCAATTGCCTTTCTTCACTACAGGATATTCCCTTCCCAATGTATTTCTTGCATTAGGCTGTGGATCCCACTATATATTAGGATGCCTTACTCTAATGACCTAACACAGCCACACACTTCAGTCTGCACGAACCGCAATCAGCAAATTTATGGTGCATTGCTTCAGGATTATTGAGGCTTAAACTGTTTATTGCAATTAATCACAGAAGGGAAAAAAAAGACACGTTGGTCACTTCAGAACTTACAGGCAGGTCAAAACCTTGGTGACTCTCACTACATCTACGTATGCTAAGGCAATGCACAGATCCACATTTTGTACAATCTCTCCATCTAAAGTATTAGTAAAATTATAGAAATTGTTACACTTATCAAAAAGATAGATTGGCACTGCCCAGGATTTCATTTAAACAAGGTATTTACCATGGCAAGTATTGCACACAGATATTGTGACAGAATCTCCTTTGTTTACCACAATATTTTCAATGAAATTCCTGGACAGATTCCTGGGCAAGACCTTCTGTTGCTATTACCAAGCACAATAAAAGTATATAAAAATAGATGCCTGTGCACATACAAAGCACAATGTACTGTATTACCTAAGAAATAACACTAACACGCTCAACTGAAAGGAATAATTTTTACTTGCTTTTAAGAGCACACCCTGAACTTTACAGAGGATTTTATCTAGGGGCTTCCCTTTTCAGATATTCAAGTTTCTCTTTTGAAAATCATTTTACTATGAAAGAGGAAATAATTTTGAATAACCCAATAGCCAGACTTGCAGGTCAGCTACATTCTTTGGTTCTGGATAACGTAATATGAATCAGTCTGTAGTTTGCTGTGGATGAGAGGCTTTTCCCCCAAGCCCAAGATGAAAATGGAGTTGTAATAACATAATGATTTAGAAGAGCAGGGCTGTGCTGAACACACTGAACGTGAATTCTAGACAATTAGCCAGAGGCTGCAGTATACTCAGAGGTTCGCTAGTCAGTGCTGGGTACCACTGTTTGACACACTTCCAATTAGAACAAACAGCTGTTTCATTTCAGCACTGAGGAAAAACAATACTCCTGTGGCAGTCTCAACTTCACCTTTAAAAACAAAGCAAAACAAAACCCATGAGCACCTCCTCACTCACGGTTCTTCAGAAAGACACATCTCCTGACATTAAGGATCCCCTCCCAGTGTAACTGAACTACCACAAACAAGCCTATGTACAAAAACCTGCCCGTATGAAAATTACCTTCCAAATTAAGCAATCTTACAAATAAAGAGATTATTAGGGTACCAGTATTCTCTACAAAATAAGATAATTTTCAAACCCTACTGACCTAGAAGAGAAAAAATAGACTTGTCAGGTCAGGGCACTTTAATACCATCTTTCTGGCCAGGATTTATTTCTGCTGGTAGGTTATGAGCCTCAGGTGCTGCCTGTTCCAGTACTACTACCCCTAAGGAGCTGGCTGGATGCATCATAGACATTCTGTAGGCACAGACACACGGAGCCAGAGGTCAGCATCCATCACAGGCGAGCCAGCCACTACAGAAACAGGCAGGCACCGACATAATCAACCTAACACAACACATTTTTCTTTTCTGTTTGACGGACAGAACAATGAAGTGTAGAGAAGTGGCCAACCTGGCAGAGCAAGAGGATGGACCAAGATCTCAAGTCTCAATCCCAGCATCTTACTAACATTCAACTTAGCTTTCCAGTGAAAGGAAAACCAATTGTATCATAAACTAGTTCTAAGAATGTGTTTATAATTACTTAGGAGAAGGAAAGGAAGATTACCAATGTTTCAAATAAATACAAAGTGTCTGTCAGTTATACAGAAGAAGAAAAATATTCAAGTTTCGCCCCCCGCGCCATTTTTTGCACTCATACCTAAATTGATAAACTAATTGATGAAGCATTACAGTCTTAGGAAAATATGTACGAAAACTCTTCCATAAAGCACAAAGTGAATTTAAATCACCGTACTTACTGCAAAGGAACTCCCTTGCAGACACATGTTCCAAAAGGTTCAATTTTATTTTCATTAATACAATTGTCCATAGAAGAAATTAATCCAAAATAGCAGGAGTATAATAGCCATCCTGGTGAGACTCCTCACATTAAGGGGAAAAAAATGTAAAAAAAAACCCCCCAAAACCAGAAACAACCAAACAAAAAAAACCATCAACCCCAAACAAAAAACCACCCTCGAGGCTCCAACATAGGTAAAGTAAATTGTAACTTTAACTTAATTTTAAGTTGTCCTTAGAGGCATAATCTAAAGCATTCAACACGTTTAAACTATCCAAACAAAATCTAAGGGCGGGTGGCGGAATCCCCAAGACCCTCCAAAACCAAATACATTCTTTTTAAAAGATCTAAGATTTCATTTATGTCAGAAAATAATTGCTAACATAGGCTTGTCATACACAAGCCATCACACTGCTAGCCAGTAGTGTTACATTGGTAAACTTGCTGTGAAGAATTCTCCTAGAACTTTGAAGAAATTTAGAAAAATCAGACTACAAATGCATTTTCTAAAATTAAGCTAAAAGGCACGAGTCATGCATACACTGAGGCTAGATTAAAATTGTCCAGTTAAACATCTTCTATTTTTCACAGCAAAAGCTAGAAATTCCCCCACTTTCTGAGAACTCCTACATATTGTTGAAGAACTGTATTTTTACAAAATCAAGCAAAAGCTACTATAAAACAATATTAGGCACCATCTAACTGTACTAAAATTTCTGGAGAAGTAATATAGTCCCAGACTTGAGACTACTGTTTCATTTTCAATGTAATATGAAAATGTATATGCAGTTGCTGAATAAAGATCTGATGAAGGCCTGACACATCTCATATGTCTTTTACAGTGGGATGTCTTCTTAGAAATCACACATGGTAGCTTGCATTTTCAAGATGTGTCAAAATTCTTGACTAGAGTGGACTGACTGCAAGTCCTATTACACATATAATCTCAAGTATAGTAAGAGAAGGAAACAGGTAGTATTCAAGATGAGACATAACACACAGAATAAAGGAAGAAATATACTAAACTACTTTTTAAGTGAGTTAGTTGATACCAAAAGTATTCACAAAGCTCTTTAAATCAGAGATACTGCACTGGGAAACAATCAGCAGTAAGCATAATTTTTCAAAGTCCTGACAAGAACATATTTGTTAAGCAAACAGACCAGAAAAATATTCTAATCACTATTCAAGGTTTACTAAAAGCATTCAGCAGCGCGGGACATTTCTGGTTTAACTATGATCAAGTTCAAATGACAAACAAGTTATCAATGTCACTTCTCTTCCTTTTTTAATTAAGGACAAAGGAAGTCTCCAGCCTTGACACAATGTAACATTCAACCAATATGACCAAAGCTGCCTGATTTGTATATATTTTTACATTTCTCTGATCAATTTAAGGAAATTAACTGCATTGTCCTGGTTTTGGCATGGATGGAGTTAATTTTCTTCCTAGCAGCTGGTATAGTGCTGTTATGGATTTAGGATGAGAATAATGTTGCCAACACACCGATGTTTTAGTTGTTGCCAAGCAGTAAAGGACTTTTCAGCTTCTCATACTGCCCTGCCAACGAGAAGCAGGGAGCACCCAAGAAACTAGGAGGGGATAGAGCCAGGACAGTTGACCCAAACTGGCCAAAGGGATATTCCATACCATATGACATCATACTCAGTATATAACTGGGGGGTAGCCGGGAGGCAGCGCAGCTCGGGAACTAGCTGAGCTTCGGGTGGTGAGCAATTGTGTTGTGTATCACTTGTTTTGTATATTCTATTATTGTTATCTTCCTTTTCTGTCCTATTAAACTGTCTTTATATCAACCCACAAGTTTTACCTTTTTTCTTTTCAAATCTCTCCCCTATCCCACTGTCGGGGGTGGGGGGGGCGGAACCGAGGCGGCAGAGCGAGTGAATGGCTGTGTGGTTGTTTTAGCTACCTGCCGGGTTAAACCATGACATCCATACATATAGAATAGGTTGCGTTTGGGGTTGTGGGGGTTTTTTGGTTTGCTTTGCTTTTGGTGGTTTTAAACAACTTTTAAATTTCAAACTACATAAAATATTTATCATGTAATGTTCATTTGAATCTTCTGGCTTTTAACACACACATATATATACACTGACATGCTGGAGACTGGAAAAAAAAATTTGTATTTGTAATTCAAATAAAATAGTAATGGCATAGAACTTACATTTTCAGCTTCACTGAGTTGCCCCGCAGTGGGTCCCTTCTCATCTTTCCAAAACCACTACTGCTGGCACATTTAATAAATATTTGCTGTTAAAAGATATAATACACTCTTCTGTCAGGAAACCATGCTTTCAAACATACAAATTAGACATCAGCAGAAGTGGATGCTCCCTCCTGACAAAGGAATGATCAGAACACAAATTAAAATTTATACTTTGCTCACAGACCATACAACTTCAAGCAAAGTTTTAACACTGAGCAATCCTCATAATTGTTTTTAGTAGATTAAGCACAGCTAACATTTTACTGACAAAGTACCCAACATGCCAAGTGGAGCTCAAATGTAAGTTTTCCTCAGGACAAGAACACCTACTTGATCTCAGTTACTGATTTCTCATCTAAAAAAGCTGACTTATATCAGGTAAAGAAATAACATAATAGCAGAAGAATTAGTTACGAATAAAAGTAAGTTTCCTCACTTGTCATTCCACTTGGTTCTTCACCACAGTTCTTAACCATCTTGAAAAGGTTTACATATCCACACTGGTCAAGAAAAGACTCATTCCATCATGTGCAAAGGAAACCTGGTACATCAAAACCAGAATACGTTACTTACAGATACACCATTAACTTGCAATGCACTACTGACACTAAAAAAAATTGCACTTCTGTTCATAGAAGTGGATGCAAACTCCCAATCCACTGTGTGTGGCTACTCAAAGCCTGACTTCATTCCAGTGTACATATCAGCATAGAGCTCACATTCTTGACAACAGTCTGGTGCTTTCAATGAATTTAAAATAAATTAAAAGCAAAAACCAAACTATGAGTATACACACCTAATCAGATAAAGAATTTGGAACAAATATTCTGTTGCACTCCTAACGTGGCAGGTTGATGGCTCAATTACTTTGTAGCAGTCTTCACAAGAGATGGATGGGGAAACCCATTTCCCATTTCGCATGTAACCTCATGCCACTGCTCCAAAGCATTAAGAATTGCCATCAAAACATACAGAGCACTTCACATAAGCAAGAACTTGATGATGAGAATCCAAATTAACAAAGTAAAAGATAGGCTGCAGGCAGAGAATGCTATTCACCCCTCTCTCAAACATGTAACTTCACAAAAGCCACACCAGGAAAGGCTGAAAAGCCATTCAGCAGTTTTACAGAACATTTCATCTCTGAATATAAATTCACCCTGGAATAGAACAAAAAGGCTGAAGTGTACCCGATAACAGTGGAATGCTACATTATTTCCATTACTCACATTTCTGCTTTCTGAATCAGGCTCTACTAACACATGCATTGAAATACAAAGATTATTTCCACATTTGTTCACTTGCACTTTGAAGTCTCATAACTGGAGCAAAACAATTAAGTATTTAAATACAAGCACAAGAGAAAAAAGCAGCCAATGAAATCAAACTGAGACCAAATCATTGTACTCTCTAGTTGCATTTATAAAACAAGAAGCTTTTCTTTTTGGACAACATTTGAGTCCCCTCTCTAAAAACCAGGAGGTAAAAAAGGTAAGAAAAAAAAGGAAATGCCTTCCAGCAGATTTTTCTCTATAAGTGTAAGAGTAGCAAAGGAGACAGTTTGGGAACCTTTTGCATTCTTCCATTTCTGCCAGCAGTCAGTGACAGAACAGGCCACCTAAATGCGTTGTTATTTAATGTGAAAATCTATACCCAGCTAGAGACAAAGTGCTTTTAAAAACACTTCAGGTATCTTCTCTGCTCTTCTCCCGCTCAGTGGTTTTTTCCAAGGGCTTTGGCTATTTCAACAGTTTTAACTAAGGTCCTCTTTTTCATATCAAATTCTGTCAGACAAGGACACATACGTTTCAATACACTTGCTTTATGCAATCTGCTCTGCCAAGGGTTTTTTCCACTTTTGTGATTTTTAAGCCTTGTGTATGGCCTGGACCAGAGACATATTTTGAGGCAGCTGCAAGCATGAAACAGAAACTTTGTCCATCAACTACACACACAGTTCAAGAATACAAACTCATCCCAAGCAGATGCTTAGGAAGTAAATACAACTTTCAGGAAGAGCAGAGCCCTGTTCGATAGGAAGGACTCTTTGACAGGTAGGAGGAGAAGAGCCACCAGTAAGCACATTCGCCAGCACCAGGTCTGCTTGGTAAGAGCTACTTTTGTACCCACCTTCCTTTTGTTGTGTGCTGAAGGTCAAAGCTTGGGATGTGGCAAAAAAACAAGTGGCCTTGGGATTATGGAGCAATATGCAGCCTGACAAGGTAGAAAAAAATCAACAAGCAGTTGTCTTCCTTGTTTAGGTTTTCCTCGTTAGGGTTGTTGCTTGGTTGTTTTGGTGTTGTTTTGTTGGGTTTTTTCCTTCCAGAAAATAGGAGTATCTGCAAAATGTCTTTCCAATCCTAGGAGAGCTCAGAGATATCAGATCCTTTTATTGCTTCCCTCCTATGTTTTTTGGTAGCCTCGCATACAGCTTGCAGCTCTGCTCAAGCACGCTGAAGTAAGGGTTACCCATGCTGAACTCAGCTTTGAGGGAAGATCTCCCAGGAAGCAGAGCTCTCAGGCTACCTGCACTGTCCCCAGTGCAAACTCCACATAGCTCAGCTGCTTTGCTGTGACCTATGCCTGGCTCCCAGAGCAACGTAACAGGCTACAACGAAGGAGACCAGGCTTGTGGTCAGGGTGGTGCTTCTGCAGTTTCACATCTGCAATCAGTACTACTGCTTAAGATTGTATTCCTGCTCCACATTTTAAAACAGTGAGAGAGAGAAAGGTATTCAGAAAAAAAAAGGAGAACTCCTGCCAGATGGAGCTGCGAATTGCCCACACCACAGTTCCAGAGACTGTCCAAAAGTCAGGCTGAAGGGCAGTGAATAAAAGTAACATGTCTCTGCAGAATTACAGTTCCTCAGCACAACAGAATTTCCTTACACGTCCTCACCAGATGAACTTTCATACCTGTCTCTGAAAAGCCTTCATAGAGACAGCAGTGCCGGGATCTTGTAATTCAAGAAGACTCGGTGCCTCTCTCAGTTGCTGGAAATAGCTTGTAATCTTTTATAAATTGCAACTCTGGCAATATCTAGCTACGAAGCTATGATATAGTCTAATGCACAAAATAGTTGAGGCTGATAAAAAAAGGAAAATATAACATTATAAAGCCAAGCAAGACTCTCTTAATGAGGTTAATTTAATACTGTTGTATTCTGCTATATTACTGTTTCCTGTTTCTTAAGTGGGTTTTGTTTGTTTGCTTGCTTGCTTTTTTGTTTGTTTGGGTTTTTTTCTGTGACTGAGACCTGGCCAAAGAATGACCATTTATTTTAGTGCTTGGAAAGCCAGCAAAAGAGCAGCAGCAACGGTGAGGACTGTTTCCATCAAGATGAGAAGATACTTTAAAAGAGGAGCATTACTGAAGATCACAGATGGGCACACACATGCAGGTGGCATTATGGAGGAAGGAAAAGCAGAACATTAAAAGGATACTTATTTAGAGTTTTCCGCACTGGCAGCAGTCAGGGCTGGCAATAAATGCAAATGCTACTTCCTCAAATCTTGGCTTGCTTTAGCTGTTTGATGCAAATGAAGACAGGTTTACTTTCTTCTTATAGATGATGCTGCAACTCTAACGTGGCTGAGAACAAAAGCAAGTGGCTGCCAAAGACCCAGACTCCAGAGCATGGATCTTCAGACCTATGTAGACACCTAACATGACTTCTGCGATGTGACCAGGTCTTGGTTCTGGTGCTTCCCCATACAAAGGTTTCTCAGCTCCACACCTTTCCCTTGTGTGTGATACACAGGACAACTCCAAGGCAGCACTGTCTGGTTAACTTTCTGCAGTATAATCTCTTCCTACCTTCTGCTTAAGACCTTCAAGTCCATGATGCATACAGTGCTGCACTCAGGAAGAAATGGCAGCTGGGAATCACCAAACAGCCTCATACAGTTCTGTGACTCTACATGAAGGTTTGTTGCACACTGGCACAGAACTGAAGCACAAGAAATTTTTGAACCTCAGCGTGGGCTCAAATACAGAAACAAAATGAAGATGCCTTCAGGTTTGCAGAAAGGACTTGAAGGAACAGGAGACTGATGAGAAGATCATGACTGCTGGAGCATCAGAGCACAAGGTATGCTGGAACATAAGCCAGATTTTTCACCAAGGTGTTATCTGTTAATCAGTGACCTCAGAAGAGAAGCAGCCATACCAAGAAGCTGAGAGGTCAGGTTGGAAAGAGACATAAAGCAGTTTGTGAACTTTGCTGGTGGTTCAAATACAACAGCAACATGAGAACCACTCCAGGATTTCCCAAACAGGAACATACTACAGTGATGTTACCGCTCAAACGGCAATAAAAACTTTCCAAACAGAAATGCAGTTTAGAAAGCCAACATTGGTTTATTCAGCGCTGGGTGAATGGAGGATCTCTTCTCCTAACATGCATACCTAGTCTTCCATCCCTCACACATTTATACCCTTAGGTTACAAAATTACACTTACAGCACTACAAAACTACATTTACATCACATAGTTACCTTATTGTCATTGGTAAAGAGCTTTCTCATTTTGATTTAAAGCTATAGACTTAGAGAAATTCAAAGAGCATGCCTAGTGAGAGGTGGTCGTACCTCGAAGGCGGGTAGCTTTTAAGCATGGAGGTGTGTTTTGGTATTATAATTAGATTATAATGAAAAAAGTTCAGTCAAAGGACATGATTTTGACAGAAAATAAAATATTACTTGCATCCACTGCCAACTACGTGCTTTATCTATTCTATCCTTCACGTCAGGTTAGGACTATACAATGGACATAATTAGCAGCCACAGATTGGTTAGCAACATCAAACGAAACACAATCACCCAACCATCACCATACCATTCTGCTCAGAATGTTCCCTTCCCATCGCCATGATTATCCATTCGGTTACAGTGACACTGAATACATTCAGCCAACTCACACTGATTCAAGTTGCATCATACAATTACAATTTAAAAAAGAAAGCAAGAAAGCAAATCATGTAAAGAATGCAAGATAGGAATGAGAATAGCTTATTCATGGAGACATCCTAAATATTTTCGGTGTAAAAAAAAAAATAAAATAAAATCATGTATCAGGTCCTAGGCTGGAAACAACATTACACAGACCTATCAGGGCAATTATATATACTTCGGACGTTCAAATGCACTTCCACTGCTGAAGCCACTAGACCAGTTGAACACAGCACACACACACAGAGTCATTACACAGCTATTAAAAAGATAAAAACTATTTTCAACCACCAACAGATGACCTCATCCTGATCTAGGTACATCAACAAAAAGCTTAAGGCCTCCAAATGACTGTCATTACTTACTTGATAGAGACTGTCGTTTAGCTTCAGAAAGCAGTTCAACATGAGTTCACCTTATATGACTGTAAAAGTCAGCCAGATCCATTTAAGTAGCTTTAAATGGTGGTTTGAGTTAACACAGGCAATTTTTGAGATGGAACACAAATCAGTTACATAAACCAACCCACCAGCAGATCAAAAATCCCCAGTGGAGTCGTGAGAAGAAACAGCTGAAAAACTTAACCTCTTCCATAACCACAGCTGGATTCAGAAGAAAATATCAATGTATGTTCTTACTTAATTCTGAGAGGCAGCATAACTGACAGGTAATTAATGCCCTACTGACGTTTTATAATAGCAGAGCCTCTGTAAGAAAAACAGAGGCAGCAACTTCCTAAAACTCAAAGATTAATAATTCAGGAACTTTTACCAGAGCTAAATTCACACACAGAGAATAACTCTATTTAAAATAATAGACTGATTATGTCAGCCATTTAACATAGACTACAGATCAGTACGCAGGTAGGAGTCAAAGACGAGATACAATGCAACATCTCAGAACTACAACCCCCTGAAGTCCCCATCACAACATACTTATGCACAAACTCAAGACAACCTAATTGTCTTTTGTTAAATGGACAAGGTCACAGGTAACGATCCACCTACACGATGAAGTGAAACAGCTGTAAGTATACCATGGACATTTCCTAACACCATGTCTAGGCTAATATTCTTGTCAAGTACTATCACGCTTTCACATTGGTAACACTAAGAACCTCGCTTCCCCCTACATCATGCCTTCCCCAGATGAAATGCATTAATGTTAATAAAACAGAGGGCAAGTTCTTAAAATAAAAAAGTGTAAACAAGACCACAAAAAAACCCCAGGGCAATTCCACAGTTAAAAACAAAAGAAAAACAAAACACAACAGGAGAAAGCCTATAAATGAGAAATTAAAGGATTTTTAAGATGTGCTTTGATGAGGTTAAATTTCCTTCACAAGCTCTTCACATGAGTGAAGTTCTCTACAGGAACACAAACTATTGCAACTTGAAAGTGCTGCAAACATATGACACAAACAAGCCCTGCCCTAGTCCTGGTGACTGTACCTGAATGAATCAGGGCTAAAACTCGCATGCTTACAAATGTATGCCATACCTAAATTTTTCTGCCCTTCTGTAATTTGCCTCAGGTTTATATGTCAACCTTTGGCTCCCCAATCACATCCCAAGACATAGCATGTAAAGCTTTTATTCCACTTAAGGTGAAATGGGTGAAAAGCAACCTGATTATCTTCTCTGTTCTTTTGCTTTACCTGAAATATCCAAAATATTTTTGGACATTTTTTGCTTAAGTTCTATATGAATTATTCTCATCTTTTCACTGCAAGGTCCTACTGAAAGACTTGAGATGCATACTGAACTTTGTCAAGACGCTGTATAAAAATATTTTAAGTGTCTCTTAAGAGTCAAACTTAGTCATTTAGAACATGAGCTAAGAAAAGTAATAGTATGTAATTTTTTTCCTCTCCTTTGAAGTCAGGCTCCTCCGAAGCGCCAGTGACCTTATGGCGCTGGATCAGCCAAACTGGAGGCCGGGGCTGAAGCACGTGGGAATACTACACTACCAAAGACACAGCTTAAATAACCACAGGATAAACACATTGCAGCGGTTCGCGGCCATTCAAAACAAACAATCCTTAAAGTACTAAAAATCTTTTGTTTTCATTTTGCACGGGGTGGATTTATCTTGCGGGGCTCTATTCTTTGGGAGATACTTTTAAAGTTCACGGGCACTCCACGTCGTTTGCTCGTGCAAAGCGTTTCCCCCGACTTGCCAGCCCTGACCCTTCCTCCAGCGGCCTCCACACAGGCCACAGCTGCGGGCAGGACAGGTCGGGGCCCTTCCCGGGGCTGCCGGGGGCAGGAGACGGTGTTTCTGAGAGGAAGGCCGGGCACCTCAGCCGCCGCAGAGGAGTGCCCGTAGTGTTTACTCCAACGGCGGGGAGCGGCAACCCAGCGGCAGCTCGAGCCTTAAAGGCCCACAGGAAGTCCCCTGGTCAAGGCAGGCCCGAGCGGCGGCCTCAGCCCGGCGGCAGAGAGAGATTCACCCGCCGCTACTGCTGCCGCTCCCCCGGCCGCCTCCCCACGCAGGGGAGCTGCTACCGGGGGCCCATGACCCACTGCCAAGCCCCCGGGTGGCGGGCGGGCCCGCCGCGCAGCACCCGCCCCGCTACCTCCCTCCCCTCCCACCCGCAGACAACTCCTCTCGTGACGCCTGGGGACGGATCCTTCAGCGCCACCGGTCCCGCCACGATTCGTGGACGCGGGAAGGGAGGGCGCCTCACGCCCGCCGCCGGCCGGGGGAAGCCGACCGCAGCCGCCGGCGAGGGCCGTCCGCCTCCCCGCCCCCGAGATGGCGGAGGCCGCAGCGAATAGCGCGGGGAGGGCGAGGCTCCTCCCTGGTCCCACCGCTCCGCGCCAGACCCCGCCGGCCTTTACCTCCCGCCGCTCGGTTCGCTCGCTTCCGCCAGCGGCGGACGCAGGGACTGGGCAGCTGTTCGGCGGCGGCCGGGGAGAGGGAGAGGCTACAGCGGAGCGTGCGCCGCGGGGACACAGTGCCGCTCTCCGTCCGGCCGGGGAAGAACAGCCCGGGAGGAGGCTCCGCACCGCCCTCCTCCTCCTGCCTGCCCGGCGTCCACAGCACCGCCCCGGCCGGCTTCCCGGCCTGGGGCACCTCGCCCGGCCGCATCCGCCGCCGCGTCCGGAGGGGCCGCCTCGGGGCCCGGGCTCGCGGTGGGCGGGGGCAGCGGCCGCTCCCGGCCTTGGGTGCCCCGGGCGGCCAGGTCAGGCTGTCGGCGGGACCCCGTCTCTGGCGTCGGCCGGGGGCTCGCTGGCACCACCCCCCGCCGCCAAGGGCTAATTTCAGAAGGGAAAGAGGAAGAAACTCGGGAGTGAGGGTGCTGCCTTCTGCCAGCTAAGGGCCGGGCCGGCCCTCCCCACCTTTGCCAGTGGTTACCGATAAAACCTGACCGCCGGTACAGCTTCACGTGCTCACCTTGCGAAAGGGTAACTGCTGCACCGGTATGGGGAAACTGGTGTGCAAAGACAGACCTTGCCTGCAGAGGGCATGTTCCTGGCTACAGGGCGTAGGTGAGTTCAGCAAACACTTGGAGATCACAGACGTCGAGAAGAGTATAGTGAAATCTATTAGCCATGTAGTGACAGGTTTCAAACTTGTAACAAAAACAAAAAGTTTAATTTCTGGTGCCGCTGCCATGTTTTAACTAAATTTCTAGCGTCGCAGCAGAAGAGTCCAGAGTCGTCGTAAAGTCCAGAACGACGCAGCAGATCTTGCGGGCTGATGCTGGAGGGGAAATGGTACGTAACAGGCAGACGAGATCCAAGAGTTTTTAAGGAAGATGAGGAGAGTGGTGGGATCTGGCATCGGTGATTGCAGTGGAGGTTATGAGCTGCAACAGGAGAACAGAGGACCAACTGATTAGGAGAGGGCTTCATTATCTGCAACAAGCAATGGCTATTTGATGGAGATGGACAATGGAAGATCATGGAAAGATGAAAGGGGAGAGAGACATGCTTCTGACAGAGATGATGATAAGCAGCTGTTAAATTGGAACTACTGTGAAGCCATAATGATGGGAGCTAGGCACCTGAATAAGTTTTGAATTTATTAACACAAGAAAAGGGGCAAAGGTCTTAAAAATAATTTAAAAAACCCAAACACACAAAATGAGGAGGTTCTACTGGGAAACTTTTCTGTCATTTTTATAGAAGTTTGTTGATCTGAGAAATTTCACAGTCAACAAGTGAGCATTAACATATAATTGGAAAATTACTGATTAATTTTACCCATTACCAATTTCTAAGAATTTCTTCATTGCATAGCCACAGGCATCTTTGTCGGCTCTTGTCTCCCTGCCTGCCTGAGCAAGACAACAGGCAGGGTCTCCACTTCTTCCTGCTTGTTCACCTGATTCCCTGGAGGAGATTGGTGCCTTCCCACGCTCCATTGTCTTGAGGTACCATCCCCACCATCTGTATTCAGCCACCCCCTATCAGGGCACAATGCCTCAGGAGGACATTGGCTGGAGGTATTCCACTGTGATCTTCCCATGGAACAGAAGCAATGATGCTCCTGTGAAAGGGGAAAAGCATTGTATGTGTCCTCCCAGGGGAGCGAGGTGGTCTCCCAGCCGTAAGGTCTCTCACATTGTGATTCGTCCCATTCAGGGACAAGGAGGCATCCCTGAGCCTCATTTGTCCTTCATTTTCCTTCAAAGAAGAAAGCAGAAGTGACCTGTAGCAGACTACTAAAGTACTGCATATTTAGCACCTGATCTTCCATGCTTCACAAGAAAGACCACAAAGTCCGGGCCAGCTTTGTGTCTCAGTCACTTGCATTCCCACTGCTGCTTCATTCTGGGGCCTGGAGATTCTCCCTCTGCCACGGGGAACAACCTGTTTGCATTAGAGATGTAACTTCAGTTTTAATGCCAATAAAGAATAAGCAACTGCAAAAATAATAGCTGGTTTTAAGGTGAACTAATTATGCATGGGTAGCTCACTACAGTTGTGAAAACTGCAGGAGGGTGCTCAGAGTAATTTCTCTAGAGCTTGTGGAGATCACAGTCCCAAAGTGCTGCTGTTTTGGTAGCACAGCAACTGAAAAGCAAACAGTTTTTATATGTAGGATTGTATATATTTTGCAATAATGTTAGAATTTTGAAATTAGCATCCAAAGCATTTAATGTTTTAGGAATTAAACTGACTTAGGCATTGATAATTTGCCTGTCACTTTGCTATTTCAGTGCTTATCTTGTAGTTATATGGCATGCAATATTTAAATAAACAAGGACAAACATTTACATTTGTACTACAATATGTAAAGCATATACATACTCATCCACAGGATGTGCTGGTAAATTTAAAAAAAAAAATATTCGATACACTGATATTGTCCAAAAATCTGGAGGAAAAGCCTTGATCAGAATTTGTGTCTGTGTGTGGTGTCAAGTGATGGTTTCATGCATGTACTAGGAACTGTTTCCTTACTCCATGTGTTCAGTGTCTGGACAAGTATGAGAAACAAAATCATTTTTCTTTAAGGGTGTGATGCTGGTAATGTGTTAATCATGCGTTTGGAAAAATAGGTCACGTAAATTCCAGTCTAATGACTGTGTCTTTATATTTTGAAGGTTGCCAAAAAAGAGGAAGAGAGACGTTTTCAGTACACTCCAGTCTGATAGCCTCCATTAAACTGCATTGCTCGTGGGGTGTTGCTCCTGGCACTTGATGCATGAAACTATGTTGTCCTTTGCCAGATGTACATATTACAGTATTTGACACCATGAAAATGCCAGACTGATTTGGGTACTGGCAGATTTCTCACTACTGCAGTTAACACTTTAAATAGGAAGGATTTTGGTATCTAGATAATTCTAATCACTGTAATAGCAGTTCTTTCAAGTATGTGTATTTTTTTTTTCATTTTTCAAACATAACACAATAATCACCTATTATCTGCTATTGTTTTGGAGGTGGCTTTTTCATTCCTTTGTCTCTCCTTATGTCTACAATTGGCTTGTTTTTACTTGGAGTGGCTTGAGCATACTGCATGTAATCTGTGCTGTTTGGCTCAAGTGTTTGGTCTTCACTGAATGCTTTAACAACAGATTTTCCATTTCAGTTTCTACAATGCTGCCTTCTCAAAGTAAAAATACTTTACTATGTTCTTGCTCATGTTATAACTCACATTAAAATAGTATTATTACTAGAGTTGGGCCATAAAACCAAGGAAATGTCCGTCCCTTTTCATGTTTCTGATTATATACAGCCTAAGCAAATTGTGCTTTCCTTTCTTCTACGCTCAAATTGTCTTTGAGAGCATATAATTTAAAAAGATTACAAAAATTGCAAAAATAATTTGCAGCTAATCTTTTGCTTTGACAAACATTCAGGTGTGGCAAGAAAGACATGTTTAACTTTGTCAGTTTTAAAGACTTATTTTTACTTACGGTAGTATTGAATATACAATAATAAATACTGTAGGAAAATGCCTGAGAAATTAGGGTGCATTAAAAATTCATGCCTGCCTGCAGTAAATCTGAAATAAGTTATCATTCCAGGAACTTAAGGTTTTTGTCATTATTCAGAATTTTACTTTGGACCATTAATATATACAGTCAAAGCCCCAAATTATCATGGGTTTTTCCATCCTTCTGAAAGGAGAGATGAAAAGAGCCCTCACCTAGTTCCTGCAGAAAACATTTTCATAAAAGTTGATTCAGTCCCTCCGTACTATAACCTTTCCTCTTCCTAAGGAGCCTTCCACATTCTGATGCCAGCTTTAGGTTTCATTTACCACTGGGGAAATAAAAAGTGTTAGCTTCCCCTCCCCACCTTTTTTTAATGGTTTTACCTTAATGCTGATTTAAGATGTTTAACTTGGCTTCTTGGAATGTCAGTGTCTCCAGTTAATATTACTTTGTCCATGATCTTAGAGTTTGTGTTCCTACAAAAGATAACTCTTTCCTCAGCCAGAATTTGATTTCCAAACTAGGAATTTAATTCCTTAAGTAAAAAAAAAAAAAGGGGGGGGGGGCATGAGGGAGGATTGAAGCTTTATAAAAATAAATGTTTGCAGAATAAGTCAGATAACTGTTTCTTCTCCTCCACCCCTCTCCAGATTTAAGTCAAATGCATAGTGAATTGCAGTGGTTTATCTCCATAAAGGAACTCCACATCTGGCTTCTATACTTCAAGTATATTCATCTTCTGTTCCATATAGCTATAAATTCTGTAGTTAATTGTAGAAACAGGTTGGTATGACTGCAGTAATGTTAGTTAATTCACATATACATTTTTTCATTCCAAATAGTAAATTTTTACTACACCTATGTTAAAATAATGCATTAATTCCCTTTACACAGGGTTCTATTTCAGCGTTATTTTGAATGGAAAAAAATAGTATTGAGAAGCTGCAAAAATCTAGATCATGGCGTAATTTTTGCTCCACTGAAGACAATAGCAAAAGTTCTGCTGGTTTCAACAGGATCACATTTTTAGGTCAGCAGGCCACACTAATTCCAGCATTATCACTAATGAATTGAGAAGTTACTTAACAAATCAGTACTTTGATTCACCTAGCCATCAGTAAACTATCAAAGGAGTTTATAAGGTTACTTCTGAACATTAATAGTTGTAGATTTTCAAATTCATGTTTAAAGGCATTCTAAAGCAGCATATTACTAGTCTTCATTTAAAGTATTGTACTTTAATGAGATATTCCAAATATACTGCAGAACAGAAATAAAATTTGCTTATTATATGTAATACACTAAACATCACCAGAATATGCAAACTACAAAGATGCTTGGGTTTTTGGAAAGCAGATGCAGAGAGATGATAACAATAAATGCCGTAATCCAAGAAGTAAAGAATTATCCCTAATTGTATTTTCTCTGCAGGCAAAGAATGAGGTCATGCTTACATATCTGACAGAAGCCACACTGCTACAAGGACCTTCTGAATTTGGAATAAGCTCACACTTCAGTTTTGATTTGTGGTGAATCTGATTCCTGTATTGGATGTTCTCTGCTATGCTTTTTTTTTTATCAATCTGATGTGTCAAATTTAATGGATATCAAAAATCCATTCTGATCTGTTTAAACTGCAGAAAGAAAAAACAAATGCTGCTTAATATGCCTCCTTGGCACATGATAAAAACTAATAAGCTGACTTTCACTGTAACTGTCATGTTTTTATCTGTTGAATATCATTACCTTTATTTTTAAAAACTGCATTGATACTATCCCATAGCAAATTTAATATCAGAGATCTTAGAGATCAGTGCATTTAAGACATGATCTAAGAACAAGGCTAGCAGTAAAACTGCGTATCTGTATTATTTAAAAAAAATCAGATTTAATTTATATCACTGCAGTAATTAGACC
The DNA here is from genome assembly GCF_011004875.1 of Balearica regulorum gibbericeps. NCBI lineage: Eukaryota > Metazoa > Chordata > Aves > Gruiformes > Gruidae > Balearica > Balearica regulorum. Next base: position 56,569,726 of record NC_046187.1, read on the forward strand.
AAGCTTAACAGAAAAATAAAAGAATAATGTTTGACAGTTCTGTAACTTTTACCATCCCAAAAATATCTTGTCAAAAAAACCCCAAAACCATGGGGGATCCACTTTATACATCAATTAGCTGAGACCACTTCTCAATCAAAATGCAAATACCACAGAGTAGGTTAACAGACATCAATATACTATCCAGTTGAAATTGTAGGAACCCCGCAAGGAAGGTACTGTTATCTGAACTGGAATTTGACCTGGTTGCAGAAGTTTACTTAACGGTTTTTACAAAACAACTGTTGTATGCTGATCAACAAAGAGGACATTTCCAAGAAACAGTATCATTAATGGCCTCCATTCATTGGTAAAGCCAGAGCTGTAAGAACAAAACTGCCCCAGGACAGAAAATCTCCAGGTTTCCCATCTGCAAGGTAAGTTAAGAGGACAGCCACAGCTGCAGAAGAAATTGCACTGATTTTGAACTGGGCTAAAATTTTCTAGGTTAAGACAGAACTAACATCATTCAAGAATTTGCAGTGAGACTTCAGCATTTTATTTTCTTGGGTAGCTGAGCTTCTCCTGGGATAACTTATGAAGAGTCAAGTCCCTAACATAAATGATAGCTATCAAACCTAAATCATCCTACGCTGGACTTTGTCTTCACTAAGAAAAATGGGACAGAGACAGAAAGGGAAAGAAGTTTGTTTCTTTTAGTTGGAACAATGTCAGATTATATATATTAGAGGGTTTATTATATATATTAGAGGGTTTATTAATCTTAAGTTCCTACCTGTTTACCTTCACCACAATAGCATGTAAAAATTACAAACTACCTTGCTTGTCTTTCTGGTTTTCAGCTGGAATAGAGCTAATTTTCAGAAGAAGCTGGGAGGGGTCACAGCCAGGACAGCTGACCCAAACTAGCCAAAGGGGTATTCCATACCATGTGACATCATGCTCGGTATATAAAGAGGGTTGGCCAGGGAGGAGGGATCGCTGCTCGGAATGGGCTGGGTATCAGGGATGAGCAAATTGCATTGTGTATCACCTGCTTTGTATAGTCTTCTATTAGGGGTGAGTGAGCGGCCACATGGTGATCAGCTGCTGGCTGGAGCTAAACCATGACAGTCCTTTTTGGCGCCCAATGTGGGGCTCAAAGGGTTGAGATAACAACCGATCTGACCAGAGCATGTTAAAACCAAAGTTGTTATATGCATTTATATTAGTTAAACAGTCGCTGCTCACAATGATGTTTTGTTTGTTCACATGGTTGGGTTATGTAAACCCTTACTTGCTGCATGTACTCCCTGCAGTGATGTTTATCACCTCTGGGAGAGGGGTCAGGATTCTAATTTTGCTGAACAGTGTAATATCGATTTACAATATGATAACATCACTGGTCATGAGGTTAAGCTGGTATTTGTATGTTGCATTGCTGTCATGTCTGTACCTTGAATGACATCTCTTGGAATTTATTAATAATTGCACCTGATCTATGGTGAAGATGGGGGAGGTGATACTTTCTCCTGCTCTTTCACCTCCCCTTTCTCCTTCAAGCTGGTTACAGAAGCTTTTGAGAATTTCTAATATCTTTGGGATGTTCAAGTCAGCATGCTCTTATTGCTATGTCACCTGTATGTGTTTCAGGTCTTGTTTAGAGTTGCGAACAGTTGTTTTAAGAATACCACCCAGAGATCTTCTCCAAGGCCAGATGGGTAGCATGGCATGTGGGAGAATATGGGCAGGTATCTAGAGACCTTCTCACCTCCAATGGTTTGGAACTTCACTGCCAAACAACTACAGGACCCTGATGAAGTGATAGACTATTTGGAAGGAAAATGCTGTGGCTATTCCAAAGAGGCACAACTCACCACACTGTGCTGGGCTCTGGCCACTATCTACTGCTCAGTAGTAGGCAGCACCCTCAGGGGGAAGAAAGGGAAAACAGACCAACAGGCACTGCAGCTACTCCTTTCCCGGTGACATGCAGCACAGCTGAACCAAAAAACCAACCTGTACTGATATCAGCTGCCCCTATACAGAAGAAGAAATACACAAAAAAATCAGTTCGCTTAGTAAGGGATGACGATGACCATCATGAGAATAGGAGAAAGAGGCAGAACCAGAGATAATCACCTGATCCCTGTCCCTGAGTGAGCTGCGAGGTATGTGAAAAAATTTCAGCTGCCATCATTATCTGGCTGCTGCAATGCTGGGATAAGCCTGGAATTAGACGGTACGGAGGCCAAGCAGCTGGGATCCCTGTCTAGGGAAGGGGGCATTGACAAGGTGATTAGGAAAAAGACACAAGCCCTCAGGCTCTGGAGGCAACTTCTGTCAGGTGTGAGGGAAAGGTATCCCTTCAGTGAAGATGTTGTAGGTCGGCCAGGCAAGTGGACCACCATGGAGAGAGGTATTCAATATCTGAGGGAATTAGCTGTGCAGGAGATGGTTTATTATGACCCAGACAATGCGCAATTACCCACAGATCCAGATGAAGTCCAGTGCACATGACCCATGTGACAGAAGTTTGTATGGAGCGCACCATCATCGTATGCCAACTCATTGGCAGTAATGGACTGGAAAGATGAAGAGGCAACAAGGGTGGATAAAGTGGCTGGCCAACTCTGGCAATACAAAGAAATCTCTTCCTCCCTCGTCTCACCTGTGGAGAAACTGTCCTGGAAGGTCCAGCAACTCAAAGAGAAAATGTCCTATTCTCCACTTGTATGGACCAGTATCCCAGCTATTAGGAGCAAGCCTTCCTCTGCTCAAGAGAGGATATGGAGGGTGCGCACCACAAGGCACCCTGTGGTTTTACCTACATGACCACAGAGAGGACATGAGGAAGTGGGATGGAAAACCAGCCTCGACCCTAGAGGCACAAGTACGTGAGTTGCAAGGAAAAACAATCTCGAGAGGGGATTCTCCCAGGAGAAATGCCACTCCAGTTTCCAGCAGGCAGTTCTCCAGAGTGGAAGGCCTACTCATACATATGATCCTCTTGAAGCTGCGAGGGGACACAGCCAGGACAGCTGACCCAAACTAGCCAAAGGGGTATTCTATACCATATGATGTCATGCTTAGTATATAAAGGGGACTGGCTGGGGAGGAGGGATTGCTGCTTGGGGCCAGGCTGGGCATTGGGGATGAGCAAATTGCACTCTGTATCACTTGCTTTGTATATTCATTTATTAGTGGTGGTGTTGTTACTTTCCTCTTCTTTGCTGTCCCAGTAAACTGTCCTTATCCCAAAGCACGAGTTTTACCTTCTTCTTCTGATTCTCCTCCCCATCCCACCGGGGTGGGGCAGGAGGAGTGAGTAAGCAGCCCTGTGGTACTTGGTTGCTGGCTGGGGCTGAACGATAACACCCGTATCAGGATTTTATCACGTTAAAGTATTTTGTATTACCTAAAGTAACTTTTCCTTAGAGAAAAACAGATGCTTTTCCTCAAATATATGAATTCCCAGGTTCACTTAATGGGACCAACTCATGCTGAGATGCAGAATTAAATACTTGAGAACAAACCATTTATTGAAAAAGTTAATTTGACATTATAAAGAAAAGAAAAAATCTGTTATTGTTTTCTTTTGACTATGTACTATTATTTCAACTAAAATTCTGGCTTCTTTTAGTCTATATGTTTTCATATTTTATGTGTTTTGTGATGTTAAAGATTATCAGTCCATTTCACCTTACTAAACTTCTGGAAAAAATCATTAAAACTCTTCAGTAATTCTAAATACAACCTAGTATTTTCATTCTCCTGGAAGTTTTGGGATGTCTGTTGTTTGCTCCAAATTTTAAATGTGAAAACATTGGACCTTGCTGTGGAATAGAATTTCTTAGCTAATGTTAAGTACAAGCCTGAATTTTAGGCAAATTTCAGTCATCTGTTAATGTCACTTCAATGAACAAATGCTTTTACCTGCCAAGACAGACTCTACTCCATTGTCTGTACAATTCATTTACCAGAAGTTAATTGCCTGCCAATCACAAATGATTTACGAATCCGTTTACCTCCCAGTGACTGACCTTCAATTAACAGAAGATTTAAAAAAATATAAAAATCTATTTCATTTATTTCCTCAAAGAGCTTCATAGAGGCCTTATTTCCAAGTACAGATCCTATCCAGACCTCCGTATTTTACAAAATTTTCTGATACCACAATTCAATGGCTTCAAAATCCTACGACATACAAATATCTTGCAGATATCCTGCTTAGTGTCAATTTTCCTCACTCACCATTTGTTACACAAAAAGTGGTCAGCTACAGCAATCCTTGTGCTTGACCTCCATCATGAACGTCTGCAAATTACTCCAACTGCTTCTAAAAATAAATTAGGAAACTTGTTATGGTCTAAACCCACTAGCACTAATTTATGAATTAAATTTCACTGACTAGTTTCTAAACTTGAATAACTTGTATGCTGCGTATCTTATGCTGCAACAAGAAGCCAAGGAGATGGGGGAAGGGAGTAGGGAGCGATGTGCATTTAAAAACAGCTGTATAGACTTTTTTTTTAAGGAAATCCTTTGTTCAGTATGTCATTCTTTGCAACTGTCACATGATAGAAGCTAATTATTTAGATAGGAAACTGACTCCATGGCGGTTGCAACTGAATGGGGAACAAGGCCTTCTTTTGCTTTCCTGTAAATTCTTCCCCCCTTCCCCCCCCCCTTAAAATCCACCTATCACTTCTACTTTTTAACATTTAACACCCTCTGTCACTGGAAATGGGGCCACATTCTTTCCCAGTGAATACCACCAGCAACAAAAGAAACTCAAATTTAGAAAGCTGCAGGCAGCTAAGGACCACCTTACAGTTTCAGAGACATAAACCAAGAGTCATTCCTTGTAACAGGACAATCCACAGTTTCCAATTTATTTGAGGACTAAGTAAAAATTAGTTAGCTCAGACCCGCCAAATTCATGCCAAGTCCAGAGAACAAGGGAGTCAGATCTTAAGACAAGCTCCACTCCACCCTGCCCTAGCTCATGATATTCAGACTGGTATCTGTAACCAGCTTTAGTTCACACACACAATTCAGGATGGAGGAGAGGTGGTGTAATCTGGTGGAGCCCCAGGTGGCTCTGGGCCCATCTGGAATAGACAACCTATTAAAAACCAAAACAAAACAGTTGATAGAACCAGCATGAAAACACATTTAAGCTTTCTTCAAATAGATGATCAATCACTAAACTCTTTCAATTACTTTATTCCTCTGTTTACATTCCCCAAAACCTGGAAGAAAGAACACACTAACTTAAAAGAACATTGAAACATGAGCAGTTCATATTTTCTATGTAATTCCTCAATTTCTGAGCTATGATTTCTTCCTCTGTGCAGTGGTGATAGTTAGGAGAAAACAATGTTTATCTCAAAAGCACTTATGAATTTTACCTTTCCATCAGTGTTTGTTATGAACTTGCCTATTTTCTATGTACGAAATATAAACTATATATACTACACAGTGCTGAAGAGTAGAAAGTGAAAGGGTTAAATACTCAGCAGAAGAATGAATTGTGAGTTTTTCCCTCATCCATACACGTTGATAATTATTTTCCTCAGCAGCATTATGCAGATTATGACTCTGATGACTCTTAAAGGCGTATGTTTTGGGACTGTCCTAATTGTTGCTGGTTATCTATCTACTTCCCAAATTCAGCAGTGATCAAACACACATACAAGTAAACCCCTATTCGGATTATGTTTAAAGCTACTATCAGGAATAAAATGGAAAACAAACACCACTTCCATACTTTAAGCTTGTTTCATCTACCTGTCAACACTCTACACCATCAGGTTCACTCCTTTGTGCATGGCAGGTTGTGTCACTCCCAAGCGCAACTGCAGCCACTGTCACATATACGTTCTCCCCTGAGCTCCCAATAAATTTTGAAGTATCTCTCCAGCTGACCTGGAACTCCCTCTCATATGTAAAAAGGGGGCAAAAGAAATCCCCAACAATCTCCTTTATAACTTTGGATTTTAATAGTATGCTCTGTTGTTTAAAAATCTTCTTGCAAGTTTGTTCAGCTAGTTTTAGAAAAGATTAGTTTTGTAGCTTCCAAATATGCAAAGCCAAAATTGAATTCGAAAGGAGCCTTTATATTTACTTTATATTAAGTAAATATGAACTGTAGGTGTAACTAGTTTTAAGATATATAACAGAACATTCAATCATATTGTTCTCAGAATTTGGCTTCTCCAGTTCAGCTTGAATTTGGCAAAATTGTACTTACCGACCACAAATAACTATATTTAAAATATACTTGCAATTAACTCCGAGCTATTTATTTCACCTTCTATCTCTCCATTTTTTGTTTGCTCACCTCAAACTCCCAAATGCTTGGGCAGCTGCAGATTTTCTACAACGTGTTCATCTTTAATCCTTCCCATTTCTCCTGTTCATTCATACCTTTTCTTATGTTCTTGTTTCTCATATCCAGCAATGGGCCAAGGGACAAACCTTTTAGAAAGGAACCCAGAGACAAACACCAAAATAAGGGTTTGGTAAGACAGACTAAATATTACTGCAAATTTGCTTAAATTCAGGAAACTATAAAGCCCTTGGGGTTTTTTATTCATAGATTGTGTCAGCATTTGTGTACTTCCTTTAGTGTTATTTCTTACTTGCTGTATGAAGCAATTTCCTTAGGAAGTTTAAGGACCTATGGCTAGATAAAGTTTTTCTCCCCTAGAAGTTACATTTTTCTATTCTCTCTTACTATATTCAGAATCTGATAGACTTATCAACCTATTTTTTTCATTTACATCTTTTTTACTGTGAAGCTGTGTGAGAGAACATATTGTTACAATTTTTGAAGCAAGGATATGAGCCTAACAGTGCACCCAGGCAGTGTCAAGCTAAATGATACTGAAAATGGATGAAAAAAATGGTTCACTCAAGTTTTCTTCTCCATGTGCTGGATTAGAGGTGGCTGCTAAGCTGATCTTGAAGGAAGTTTAAAAAATATTGATTAAATATAGATCAATGGCATTCTATAAGCATAAACTGAGTACATCTAAAGTAGTGATTTAAATGTTCATACACTGGCTAAAAGTCTTTGTCTGCCTTTTTAATGGTCTCAGATAAAGGAAGTTTATAATTTCAGCATGCACTTTCCTGAAAATATAAATGACTGGGTATAAGTATGCAGTGTCTAGAAGATAAAAAGAATAGTACAGAGTACTACAACTACACAGTAGAGAGATATACTTAAGAAAGCAAGTGTTTATGTGCTTGATACAGTGTAGTTTTAGCATATTACACAGGGTACACATGAGCTGCCTTGCCAAATTCACATAGGATATAAATAGTAGTATTAGATGTTGGTGAAATTGTAAGTGGATATGTATCAGTCTACTCTACAGCCAGTAATCCCTCTGCTGGCATTTAATATCATCACCTTCAGCCATCACTCCACCATCATGGACTTTTTTATATTCCATCATGGAGAATTTTTGGCTAGAAATCTGACTATTGTGAACACAGCTTCTGTATTACTAAGCATTCATGCTTGTCAAGACTACGCTTTTCTCATTTCTCTATTTGCTCTTGCCTTGTCTAACCTACTTCTGGCTTTGTCTACTCAATACCTGATATTCTGTCCTCTAGACACCAAGTACCTGTTGCTTTGTTAAGTACCCATTCAAGTACTGGTTCAAATGACCTTAGTTACTTTCTCTGCTGCCACATATCCCAAATTTAGGAAAATCTTTTGCAGATACTCAGTGCTCCCTGCTGCTGGATCACTATGTTGTCAATGAGCTCCTCTGTCATGCTGGCTGATGACCTGTATGGATGCAAACATCCAGTGCATTTACTGAAAAAGAATTGTAAGGATAAAGTGACCAGAGCTGTACAATCTAAAGAAATAATTTTATTTTGTAAATTCAAATGCAAATTGTTCTTTACAAGGGATTGAAATTCCAACTTTCATATTCAAGTTCTGAAATGGTGTACTGGTGTAACATTTTAATGATTATCCCCTCAAGCCGTTCACAAAACACATTGATTGAATCATCATTAGTTGCTTTCCTAGCAGCATAAACCTGTATAATCAATATATTTCCTGACATTGTTCAAAGGCAAATTGTAATGATTCTATTGCTCACAGAGTCATACCCAAACACTTTGATGCTTCCCTGAGCTTGATAAATGCAACCCCTTTTTAAGCCTCTGAATAGTACACCACATACCTATCCATCATTGTGAAATGACCCCATCATTACAGTACAGCTCTGAGACTGCATATCCATTCATCAAACGTCTGTCTTTGACCATAATGGTAAATTCCAAGTTCATATTCATTTGTAAAGTTTCATATCATCCTTTTCTTTACTGCAAACAGCAGACATTTTATCTGTGAAAGAACTAGGAACAGCATCACAAATACAATTGATACTTTTCACAGAGCCTCTTCATCAGAATTTGTTAGTACCACACATCATCTCATTTTTTCCACAGAGCGTAGGACAGTTCTCATCTACTAGGGCAGAGGGAGAGACACGGCTCATACTGCCTTCCCTCCAGTAGGTAGCTGCCATGGGCTAAATATATTACCAAACTTTCTCAATTTCCTTGGTGGTATTTCCTCTAAGCAGTCCCATACACTCAGAAATTCCCCAAATCTGCCGCCTTCTTTGAAAAAATATCAAGCAAACATGAAGAACCATATGCTATTGTTACAACTGCAGGTAACTGCACATTCCCTTGCAGCCTGGCTGGGGGGAAAAAAAAAAAAATCCAGGCAGAACTTTACAGAATGGAAAAGCTGAATTTGAAATGGACTCCTTATAAGTGACCTTCGGCTGACAACATAATGCTCGTTGTCACAACCTCTTCTGCTGTGCAGCAAGTAATAGAGAGCCAATAAGAGGCTAATGAAAACTACAGGCTATTCTTGAATGTGCCATAAATAAAATAACTTTACTTAATTAATAAAAATAGAATATAAGCTAACTTCATGCTTAATGGTCTAGCTACAGAGACTGTTCATAAATTCAGTTACCCAGGATCAAATTTATCCAATCAGAACCTGTCCAATAGAAACCAGGAAAATTTGAAGAATAGTTGATTCATCCATGGCTTCCCTTATAAAAGCCTGAAAGAAAATTCACCTCAAAAAGTAGAAAGATTTGACTGGTGAAATGCTTAAGTTTTGCTGTAGCAACTTGGGAATGTGAATTCTGAGAAATTATTGATAGCGACAGGAAGAAAATTGAAGCTTTTGAGATGTGGTGCAAGCAAAGACCCTTGCATATATCCTGGGCAGAAAAGATGATAAATGCTCATATTAAATATATTATTGGAGAAAAGTAGATTTGGTTGTCAGAAATGAATAGGTGTAAATGTATGTGCTTTGGACACATCAGGAGTAGAGATGGAAATAACCTTGAGAATGTAATTATGGAGTGAATGGTGACAAGTCATCATAATAGAGAGCAGCTAGAAAGGAGGTGGATAGATGGCACACAGTAGGCTGCTGGGACTTCAGTTTCTGAATGCTCAAAACTAGCAGCGGTCAAGGAGGCTTCTAAAATTTCTCCTATGAAATCACCAATATGCAGGTGCCAATAAATTGATTTTACTTCACTTGCAAGCAAAGGAAACATGCAATTGTTCTGTCAATACAGTATTTTGTAAATTACAAGTGTATTCGCAAGTATACAGTTTTTCACAATGGCTTAAATATATTGACAATGACAATCCTTGTCATTTCTGAACGTGCCTGGTACCACAAAAGTCCGGTGGCAAGTATAGCTGCCCTATCTCCAAGTATAGCTCAGAATAAGGACATTTTCAGACAGCACAGGAGAAAGCCCTCCTTACTTAAACCAGAACAAAATAACATTTAGACAGATTATGGCCAGAAACCAGTTTCAAAGGAGTCTATCATCCATACAGTATTCGGTCCTTCCCTTTATTCAGAACTGGTAGTACTCCATAAAAAGTCAGTGAGTCTCTCCTCTTTTCCAAGGAAGCCCTTTGTCTCCAGCTGATTGTCTTTGTGAGACAATAAACACAAGTCCTTCTCCACCCTTTTATGGATTTTGTTTTGTCAGTGTAGATCATGCGCGACACATAGAAGTCCCTATTTTCAGGACAAAACATGTTGCCTGGTCTATTCTTAGATGAGAGTAATTTCACTGCAAATACCCTCTGGAATGGGACACCTTTTGGAGTTCTTTCATTATGGCAATGCACACTGTGAAGAAATGCACCTTTGACTCAGGTGAGCATAACAACTGTTCTCAATTTACAGCAGCTGTAAAAAAACATCACTTCTTTTATAAAAATAGGTAGTTAAAACAATTAGGTGCTGTTATCAAAGATATGTTACACTGCAAAGTTTAATTAGAAACCTCAAGGATATCTCTGAAAATCCAGTGCAGCAAACTTAGAGGCTATGATTTTAACTGGAGGAGCTCTGTGCAACTGCATGTGTGAGAGAATCAACAGATGAATAAAGAGGAAAGACGATCGGAAACAAGGACTAACACCAAAGTCCAAAAGCTAAGAGAGAAAGCTTTTGTGCAAAACAGGATAAAAAGAAATTATTTTCCAAGGTTTGATTTTTACGGAGTTCAGAGGAACCAGTGTGTTGCAATAAAAAAATTACTATCATTGAAAAAATAAATAGGCTTTCATGGGGTGGTGGGGGGGGAACATTCATGATTAGGAAGCAGCCTGCCAGAAAACAACCTGCTAGATATAAAAACCTGGCTAAATGATAGACTTGAAAACAAGTAATTAAGCTTTTCTTCCCCCCCTCCTGACCTATTTGACTGTGACTTAAAACATTTAATAGTGAAGGACCACGCTCCACCGCCTGGTTCTGCAAAGCAGGAACTTTCAAGAGCATAGCTATTATTAGGAAGACAAGTGTTTTCCTAACCCACCAGATAGGATTTCTTACTTGTCTGCCCAGCTGACTGACAGATAGGACTTATTCTGCAGTTCATGACACACTGTTGTGTCCTGATACAACTGTTTAGTTCTTGATCATTATTACGCTTATCCACGCTTACTGTACTAACAAAGACCTGAGGACAACCATTAAGCTGTTCCTGGAAAGATGTGCGCATAGCTTAATTTAATCAACATGAATTAAGGGATTTTCTGTGCTTAAAGTAATCACTCCATACTCTCTTCTGTTCCACCTGAAAGCTGTTTTGTTCCGAAAATCTCGTGCTGCATTATTTCCCTTGGCAGTAAAAACACCACATTCTTCTTTTCTTGGTACTTTCCTCTAATCATCTCCTGACATGATGCAGAGAAAGAAGCACCCCACAAGACTGCCCCACAGGAGTGCTCAGCACCCTGTATTTCAGTCTGCTTATATATTACACTTGTAATGGTAATCTAAATTATATTACTAAACAAACAACAAATGGATTGGAATAAATACATTCTAATAATAATAACAGGAGTAAAAGTAAATAAATTCAAACATAAAGTTGTCCAGGTAGGGACTCAATAAAATCTGGGTAAAGACTAAAGGACTGGGTCTTATTATTAGACAGAGCCATCCATTAAAACTCAAGGGATCATGTGAACCTGGCTACAGCTGTACAAGAAGCAGAGTCCAAGTCAGATCTCAACTGCTTGCTGAAATTAGAAGGGTGAAGGTCAAACAAGCAAAGGCAATAAACCAGACACCAGCAGCTGTAATCATATCTGTGAGCAGATTTCAGGACTATTCAGATTAAGAGTACGACAGGTCAGATTATCTGAAGCTTTTATGTTAGCACATTCTGAAAATGCCATGTATATATTCAAGCTAATTGGCAGTTAAGTGTTCATTCATACCTCCCTTAATTGGGTGTGATATCAGAACCACACGCTTTGTTTTAGCCTTTTAGAATTTCAAATGGTGCAGAAGTAGAAGAAATCCTGCTGCTTCTCTTCTGAGAAAAGATGGACCATTGCCTAATCTTCTCATGATTACAGAATTTGCACCTATACTCCTCTTTAAACCACTCTGATCACGATTTATCTTAAGACTCATTCAAAACACCATATATCTGACCAACAACATCTAAATTAATGGCTACCCTAAAAGCGCTCTGACTTTTTTATGAAACTTTCTAATTTTATACTAGTACGCTGGCAAAACACTCCCGCTGTGAACCCAGGGTATGTCAGCAAGGTTGTGTCGATACCAGAACCTGCAGTCAGACAGCAAATTATATCCAGAATGGAACAGGCTGCCAGTAGAAACTGCACCTACATTTAATGGCTAAGGACTCCCAACAACAATCATACTGAGGGGTGGTCAAAATTTTCATATTGCAGACTAATCCTTACCTGTGAAAGCAGAAATCTCCTGTGAACCTCTCCTAGATACTCAGCTTTCTACTGAGGTATTTCAGGACTTTTTCTGTGTTATACTACAGATATGAAATCCTGAGAATCAAGAATCTTCAAACACTGCTCCACAGTAATTGCTAACTTCACTGAAGTTTGCAAGAAGATAGAGAGATCTTGATCTGCAACCAAGAGTACTCCAGTGTACAGCTTCACAAACAATTTGCTCAAGATGAAATAAAATTTTAATTAAACAAGCAAACTTTGCCTGGCACTTTATAGTGAAATCTTTGAAGTGCCACATCTAACTACACGTTAGTTACAGTGTACAGATGCCTTAGAATGCAAGAGTTTATCTTCAGTGGAACAGTGACTAGAAGTGCATGCTAGTGGATCTGCACTGTGTTTGTCCTTAACTTATACTAAACGTTGTGGGAGTATAGCCCTCTACCTTTCATTCTTATTCCTACTTCATGACCTGTTGTATAAAAATTTCTAGGTAAAGGTGGTGTCAGTTTGTGGAAAAACTTGTAACCACAAGGTTACAAGAAAACATTATGATGTTGTAGGTCATATTAATGATACACATTAAACACCACTTTTCAATAACAATAAAACACTACTTGAAAATAAACATTAAAAACCAGGAAGTTCAGAGACTTAGGTGAAATTTCTAAAATATGACACCTATAATACTTCAATTCTGCCCAAAGAGAAGCCTGCCTAACATCTTCCTAGCTTTATGCTTGGGTCATGAAAAACCCTCAGCAAAGTTCACTTCAAATTTATTTCTTGCATCATTTTTACTAACTTACATTCTCTCTTTTTCTATTTCAACTGAAGATAGCTCATACAGGTTTTTGATAAATATTTCCTATTTTCAGTTACAGAATAATCTTCCAGTTGTTGTTTCTGATTTATTGTGTTAATACAAGTGTATTAAAAATAACATATCTACACAAAATTAATTGCTTATATTAGTCATTTGATTTGGGAAGCAAAGTACCTAATGTAACAAATGTAAGGAAAAAAACCCTCCAAATTCATTAAAAGTATAATAGTTCTGACAGTACACATTATTTTATTGACAACAAATATGAGTTGATAGCTAGTCTGAGTACTTCAGCTGTAATGCAAATCTAAATGGCTGCTAAAGTTTGAAATGGGAAAAAGATTAAACGCTTTGTTGAGTTAGCTGGCTTTATTAAACCAGCACAACCTTGTTAAAACTGAATTGTGTATCCCACTCTTACGGTCACCTGTCCATTGTGAATGCCCCAATGCATCGATCCTTAAGCCTGGAGAGAATCATTTTATCTAAGCCTGTACTCACAGCCAGATTTAAACGCCTTTTCTGGTGGCACCCTTCTAGATTTCCAGATCAGTGTTTGAGATCTCCTAAGCGTTCCTTGCAATTCTCAGTCATTTTCACTGTAATCCTTCTGAGCTGGTTTCATAGAGGCTATGGACATTCAAGGCTTTAACTCCCCTAGGGCAACATGGCAGGGAGAAAAGGAACACAGATGTAGGAGAGAAATTTCCTACTCACACGCTATTACACCATAAGTACCTGAGAGCTCCTCAGCCTTTGTACGTTTTCCTCCCACACCTTGTAAATCTGGAAGCATACTTCACCATTCTCTTACTTACACCTTTCCCATCCCCTCACCCTCCTGCATTTTTCCTGCACGCCTGGCAGGCCATGCCAGCCCCTCCGCTGCACCCAGCAAGGCCCCAGTGACACACGTGCAGCCTCTGTGGAGAAACCCGTCCCTCCACACAGACTGGTCCTACCCTCCTGCCTTTCATTTGCTCTACAGAAAATTCATTAGAGATTTTAAAAACTGAGAAGAATGATAGTTTCAGGTGGTTCGAGTAACCAAGAATAGTCAGTTGAAGACCTTAAATTACTCTTGATCAGTTAAAAGTCATCATTCAGTTGTCACGTGCCTTCTCTGAGCAGGGCGGGCATCTGGAAAACACCTTCTAGCCATCCATACTTAAAACATGCAGGGCACATAATGCAGATTCAAAACAGACAGATATATCCCACTTTGCTACTGACTTTCCAGACATACCCCATCTCTTAGAAATATGAAAGAATATTAAATTACAAAGACATTTTACATGGAAGGATTTCCTGAGTTAGCTGGCAAGGGCTCCTTCAGTCTGCATATTCAAGTTTCTCCTTAAGATTTATAACTAAATTAACGTTTGAGAAACTCAGCTGCCAACAACAAGGAAGAAAAATTTGGACATCGATGCGTGGATACTGTTCTTCCCCCAATCTGTCTGAAGAAGGGCTATTTATTCTCACCTGCCACCGCACTCTCCATACCACCCCACACACCGTTTCCCCCCCGTTTTCTTATTTATCACGCCAACCAGGCCTCACCACCGGCACCAGCTGCCTGAGGGACCGGCCAGACGAGCCCGCGCAGCCATAAGCAGCCCAGCTCCATGAGGAAGCACAAACATGTCTCTCCCCCCCCCCCCTCCCCCCCGCCGCACACGGCGCTGCCGCCCTGCAGCCGGGAGCCCGCCGGCCCCCTCCCCAGCAATCCCGGCAGCCGGCCCCCCACCGCCCAGGCCTCGCCCTCGGAGCTGGCCGTTGCCCTCCGCCGCCCAGGAGGCGAGCCCCGCGGGATCGGGGCCCGGCCGGAGAGCAGCCCTCAGGCCGCGACCTGGCCGCTCCGGGGGTTTTGGCGCCAAGCGGGAGGCAGCGCTGCGGCGGCCGTGCCCGGTACTGCCCGCTGCCGCCGCCCTGCGCGGGGCTCGGCGGGGTACGAGACTTACTGGCCGGCCTCGCCCCTGCCCCGGGGCTGGGGCTGGGGGATCCTGGCTGGGCGGCGCTGCGGGCCCGAAGGCGGGCGGGCAGGGGGGCGGCGCGGAGCCTCCTCCCGGGCTGTTCTTCCCCGGCCGGACGGAGAGCGGCACTGTGTCCCCGCGGCGCACGCTCCGCCGGAGCCTCCCCCTCTCCCCAGCCGCCGCCGCCGCTGCCGCCACCGAGCAGCCTCCCCCTCCCCCCACCCCTCCCCGAGCAGGAGCCGCCGCCGCACCGCGGAGCAGGGAGGCGGCGGGAGCAGCCAAGGCAGCGGCCGGCGGGGGTGGCGGCAGAGCGGTGAGGACCACCCGGCACGGAGGCTACTCAATGCTGCACCTTCCGGAGCTGCATGAGGTAAAGGCGGCTCCGGGTCCCGCTTCCCTCCGTCCCCGCTCCCCCCCTCCCCGTCGCCCGCGGCCGGCGGGGGTGTGTGCGCGCCGAGCCGGGGGGTGGGGGGGCTCTTTGTGGGCTCGGCCGGGTGCGGGGCGGCGGGGCGAGGAGGGGCTGCGGGGCGAGGGGCTGAGGGGACATGAAGTTGCGGGAACAAATGGAAAGTGGAGAATGGCCTGGCCCCCTCCCCAGGGGGGCTTCCGCCGCCGCGGGGGGGGCGGGCGAGGGGCTCGGCGCCGGGCGGGGGGGCCGGTGGGGGTGTTTTGTTTGTGCTGGCCGCCGCCTCCCTCCCTCCCTCCCCCTCTCCTGTTGGTTTCTCTGCCTCCTGATAGTTTTGAGGCCTAACTGTTTAGGCCTCGTCTCCCGGCTCCGGGGCCGGTGTGCCGGCTCTGAACCCCCCCACCCCGGGGCCGGGAATTGCACCCCACGGCCCCCGCCTCGGGCCGTGACGGGCTCTCGGCCCCGGGTCATCCTTCGATCGAGCCCGAAATTTCATTGTAAAATCGTCGGCTCTGAACTAACAGTGTTGGGCTGGAGCAGCCCCGCAATGAAAGGAGGCGCCGGAGGGGAATGGAGGGGCTGGAGTTGTGGGGAGCGGCGGCGGGCCAGGCCTCGCTCCAGCGCCGCCCGGGGCGGGGGGATGCGGCGGGGGCAGCGGCGGGGGGGCGCAGCCGGCGGGGTGATAACCGGGGCCTTCTGCGAAATTGAGGGTGAGAAATGGAAAAAGAGGGTTAGAAAGTCGTTTCCATTCTGCTGAACTTTTGTTTTCTGACCGATAGAGGCCGGTAGAGGACTGTGGAGAAGGAAAGTTTATAACCAGCAGCACCAGGATGG
The DNA here is from genome assembly GCF_011004875.1 of Balearica regulorum gibbericeps. Classification (NCBI taxonomy): domain Eukaryota; kingdom Metazoa; phylum Chordata; class Aves; order Gruiformes; family Gruidae; genus Balearica; species Balearica regulorum. Next base: position 56,586,080 of record NC_046187.1, read on the forward strand.
ACTTCCCTGCTACCCAACCAAAACCTGCTGCCGATGGTAAAATCATCTACTATCCTCCTGGAGTGAAGGAGATTACGGACAAAATTACCAACGATGAGGTGGTTAAACGGTTAAAGGTGAGCAATCCTGACCGCCATCCCCTTCCCTGCAACTTTTGCTTCTTAAGGTAAACATTTCATTATGGGAAAGGAGGACTGCCAGAAAGCTGTTTCCTTGTCATAGTTGAAATGTCTCCTCCTTGCCTGCAGACCTTTATGGGAATACCACTTCCTTGCTTTTCCGTAAAAGAGGAGTAATTTTTGTAATTCATGAACTCTTGCAAGTTCTCTCAAAGCCAGAGTTAATACATTGAATTGCTTATTTGTATGTAAAGTACGTGCACAGTTTTGGGGAGAGGTCTGAAGTGGAATCATAAGTAATGCAGGATATATTCCTGAAAAAGATTAATTTGTGGAGTTTGTAGATGGAATTTTGAAATTGTTTCATATGTAAAACCTGCCTCAGATTTTGCAATTTGATATAATACGTATAGTTTCTTTCATATTCAGTATAACTGGTGCTTGGCTGTATTTTCATAAGCAAAAGGGATTGTTAGAAAAGCACCTTCTCTGCTTGCTTGACAGCATCCTGGGGAACTGTGAGGCTTATCTCTGTTTTTATTTTTTAATACCTTTTTCCACTGGAAACATGAAATGTTACAGTGATATAGTAGTACTATTTCTTAACTCTGTGCTGAAAATGGAGAATAAAGTTGAGCATTGATCAAATATTGGCACAGCTGGTTGGTTAACGCCATGGTCTTTGGACCAGAAAGTTGTTGTAACCTGGGATTTGGTCCTGTGCCCAGGGTGGAGATGTAGTAATCATTTTTTAGAGATCAGAAATATTCTCTCATTTGATGATCTGTTTCCCATCACAACAGTGACTACACAAAGACTGAAAAATAGAAGTCATGGTCTTGGCTAGTCAGTTTGTACATCAAAAAATGTCTTACCTATAAACGTGAAGAGAATGTAGGCTTCGTGCTTTGCTTTCAAAGCAGCAAGGCACATGTCAGTTGTTTCTTTGAAAATGAGCCTTGTTGTCCAATTACAGTTTTGAAAATTGAGTGGACAAGCCTGGCATAGTATTTTCAAAACTGCAGTGGAATATTGCCAGTTGCGGGAGAAGATCCTAGAGTTTTGATTGTTTGGACAGAGACTTTGAATCAAAGTGTGTGGAATGGGGAGGAGTGCAGTTTTGAGGTGCCCATTGAGATGGGTATTTTGTTTTGTCCCAGTTGGAGAACTTGCAATGGTAGCTTACCATTTCTAGAAAATAGGAATAACAGAATTTCAGGGTCATGCATATATATTTTGCTGAGTTCACATGTGTGTGTTGGACATAGTTTTCAGGCTAAGAGCAGGGGTTTTTTTTGGTCATTTTTTTTATAAACTACTGTTAAAGAATTCAGGTGACCTCAAGATGGTAGACTAAGTTTAAGTGGGAACAAATACTTTGCTAGTGTACCTACCATCACTGAAACAATAGAGGAAGATTTTTCTTATTTTATTGGTACTGCTTAATCTGAGTTTGAGGAATTTTTTTTTGTCAGATATTGGCTTTACTGAAGCATCAAGAAAATTGGAAGTAGAACTAAACCAACAAGTATTTTTTTCTTTATGTTTTTCTGTAGACATATATGTAATCTTTATTTATGAAATCCAAATCCTTGTATCAACTAGGTTTATAGAAACAAATTCACTTTGGCATATGGAATATGATGATGATGCAGTGCTTGAGATGAAAATGATTGAAGAAGTTTAGTTCAATTGAAAGATAACTTTCCACAACTTTAAATATGACTTAATGTTAAAAGCCAGCTTTAGTAGAATGTACAAATTCAGGCATGAATCAGTCCTTGAAACTGCAAGCTTTTTGCTGCCTTCTTGGCCATGCATGATCTGAGGATGCTCTGTGTGTCTCTTGGAGAAGATGTGTGTGTAACTTGGTGTTTTGACCACCAGGCTTTGAGTCAGTTCCTGCAAGTTTTTGTCCTTTTAGCTTATTGAAGTCATGGTTAACTTAATTGGTTACAAATTTGTGTCCTTATTAGCAACTTTTCTGATATCACTTCTGTATTTTTGTGTCCAGACCTCTTCTCGTAATGAAGGCTTTTCTTATTATTGGAACTTGAGACGTTCTGGGCACCTGTCCCAGAGTGCCTGAGCAGCAGCTTTTGTGCCAAGGACTTTTAGAAAGAATGTTTTTCTATCCTTTCCCTCCTTCTGCTTGGGGTTGTGGGTAATAAAATGTAGGCCAGATTAATTTACAGTGTTTTGATATATCTGTATGATAACATTAGCACTGTCCTGAAAATGGAAGCATTGAGAATTTTAAAATCAACATGTACCTTCTGAGCGATGTTCTGAAGGAACAGCCTCTGGATTGCATATGTATGATGAATGAAACACCAGTTCAGGTGCCTGATGGAGTCAGAGGTGGTTTCTGGTGTGTTGGATTACATTGATGCGTTGGTGCCTTGTTGGCGTGGCATAGTATGTGATGTATAATTTCAGCTATTAAAGAAATGATTTTAACTGTGATGTGCTATGGCTGGGGACAAGTGTCCATTTAATAGATCCAATTAAGTTTAACCAAACTAGGCAGCTAGTGTTCAGCAGAGAGTTGAGGCTTACTGTACTTTGCCTGCAAAATGATTTATTTTTTTTCTAATGTTTCTCTTTACAGTGCAGCTGTTCAAGTTATAGTGATTGGTTTCAGGACTGTAAGTCAAATGTAAATTTAGTAAGGCTTGTGGGGAGATGTGATAACTTTTATTTAACCAAGCAATAGAAGTGGAAAACAACAAATAATTCTAAGGCACCCAAGTAGTCCTTCAGTTCCAAAATCAAGCCAGCATCTAAATACAAGTTGAGAACAATTTTACTAGCAAAATTATATTTTTCTCATAAGATAGTTGAAGGTTGAAAAAGTTTTTTTTTAGAAATTCAGCATTGGCTTTGCTGCAAAGCTTCTCTATGACTATTGAATTTTTTTCAAAATTGACTGTATTTTACTGCCTTGTCAAACTCTAGACTTACTTTGTTGTCAGTAAACTATTAAATCTCAGATATAACTTTCTTTGGTCACAGGAGAATATTTTGATGTCATTGTATATAAACCATGTCATCATTATGAGTAAGATTAAGAGTAGTTTACTTAATTGTCAGATATACTAAAAATAACCCCATAAATCCAAAATGCGTAGAGTTTCTCGGAGACTGACTTAAATGGCTTTTGTAGGCAAAGCCAGAACTGCCACCAAAAGAAGCGGGTGTCTCTGCTGCTTGTCCCAACCTCTGTTCTGTACTTTCTCTACAAGCATTTTGTTTTGCAGCATGCCAAAACAGATAGGTGAACAGATCTGGGTTAAAACTTAGGAGGAAAAAAAAAAAAAACCAAACCCCGAAAAAACCAAACCAAACCCCAAACTTGGGTTAATTTTAGTCTGAATACTTTTTTTGCCTGATTTATCATGAGGGCTCACAAATTGTGCTGGCACAGGGGGGAAAGCAAGTTCTTTCTGTGGCAGTCTGCCTTAGAGTGTTGAAGGAAATTCAGAGCTGATTTGAATGTGAAAGTTTGCAAATGTTGTATTTTGAGATAGAGATGGGGACTTTTGCATTGTTTCTGCAAAACTACCTCATCTGCTAGATTTTTAAGTAAAAGAAATAGTGCATCATGACAAATTCAGATACAGCTTTATACCACCAACTATACAGTTTGGTAAAGTGTATGACAAGTCTGTAGAAAAAAGGAAAATGTTTGTAGTGCAGTGTTTTATTTTACCTATAGATATCAATGTAATCAACACCGATCCATAAAATCTGTAAAAAGCACATGTAATCAGACACTAAAGATACAAAAATACCAAAAAAAAAAAGGAAGTTTCTGAAACCTTCCAGAGGAAAAGGAGCGATAATTTAGTTTCAGCACAGAGATTTTTAACAAAGGTTTAAGGCAGCGTGAAAACCTGTCCTTGTGAAATTCAGAGTTTTATACATGAGAATTTGATGGCAGTGTAGTTCTTTATCATAGCTGGGGTTAGTATTCTGTTTTCTGGGGGTTTTTATTTTGTTTTGGGAGTGATTTTTCCTTTTGTTTTCAATCAGTCCAGTAGTCTTGTTGCTTTTTCCGTGGTGACAGTCTGGCAAGGCATTTTCTGTGAAAGTTTCTTTTGTTTTCCACACACCCCCCCCCCCCTTCCACCCTTCTCCTCAATTCTCCCCCTGCCACCCCACCCGAAGGGCTAGCTTGTGATAGTCCGGAGGACTTAGCACTCCTCGTGTGCCTTGAAGTCTTCCTTATCTTGTCCCATGGCATTTCTTAGTTATCTGATATGCATTTGTGCCAGAGTGAAACAAACACTCCCGCCTTCCCGTTATCTTTCTGCATGTTCCTCTGGTTATTAGATGTTGGCCTCTTTGTAGTTGGGCCTGATGTGCCTTTATCTCTGGAAGATGATCCTTGTATCACTAGAAATAGTTAATGCTAATAATTTATCATATTATGCACAGGTGGTTTTTTAGGCATCTGTTACAATATTTTAAAATTGAGAAAGGTTGGGGTTTTGCTACTTACATGTTTTGGAGTAGATTGGAGGTATGTGAGAAGAAAAAAAAAAGTTACTCTTTACTCACCCTGATATTTCTACTAGTTAATGGCCACTCTCTGAGACTGTGTAGGTAGATGGACCTTTGATCTGACCTGGCTATGCTAAGTAGTTATTTTTGTAGGAAACTAAAAAATATAAATTGGAGTATCACCTGGGAGAAGAAAATCTATTTTATATTGTCACACACTAGAATTTGGTATGCTTGAGGGGAAAAGTATACATATTAAGCATGTTGGATTGTATTAATATATACTAGTTAATAAATACTATTTGCTGGCAAGACTTAGATGACATGGGTATTTTCATGGCTTAGACCTCTGACTTGCATGTACTTGCATGCTTACATTTAAGAATTATAAGTAGTTTTGTGGAGGTTATATAGCCAGGTTATAGAAGTGATCCACAGTTAATTATTCTGACAATTTTCAAACTTCCATTAATTGTATTTAACTGCAGACTAGAGTTTGCAATGTTCTTGAGATATTGCTGGCCACATAAGCCTAAAGCCAAATTTCTAATTTGATTTTCTTCAGAGTTTAATCTTTTTAATTAGTTTGGCTCTTGTAACAGTCAAGTTTTTCATTAACTAGGACAGGCCACTAGTCAGAGAAGAAGAAATCTTGTTCTGATTTTCTTTTTCCAGTGGAATATTAGCAGTTTGCTTTGTAAATGTCCCAATTTTATCAATCCTTAGAGAAATAGACTGTCGAGGCTCACCCAGTTCACCCAGATGTTACTTAATTCCACACTGATTGATGATGAGACTCTTTGTTTTTGTATCTGATAATTTTCTTTTGTTACAAGTGCATCAGTAATTAATGGCAATTTCACATGTACATTATTCTTCTAATGGTTTCCTGGCAACAAGAAGATAAATACATTGTGAAAGAAAAGAAGCCCCAATTTTAAAGGGGCAAAAATAGAGGTTGCTGAATTAGGAATGATAACTTCTGATGACTGACCACCAAAATGGACAGACTAGTTGAAAAATCCTTATGCCCTCATTCTATTATAAACTTTGAAGAATTATTAATTTTACTCTTGTGCTAATGCTTTTTTTTGAGGTGAGGACATGATGTCAGTCACAGTTTCAAAGACGGGGAGATGAAGAGCTACTGAAAGGAAAAAAAACAAACCCAAACACAAGACAGACAAGCTGGCTTCATACGCCTGATTTGGCATTTCTAAAATGTGAGTTCTGAAGTGACTGTGCATTCTGTTGCACTTTACATGTTCAGACCACAAGTTCCTTTGATTTTAGTTGTATTTCTGGGTGGCTAGCACTTCTGTAAACCAGGCCTCATTGTCTCTGCTTAAGAACCCAGAAAATGACAGACATTTTCTGTGAAAACTTTGTTATAGGCTGTTTAACAGGCATCATATAGAAACTTTGTAATAGGTGGGAGGCCAGCATGCAAGTCACCAGGCTTAGCTGTTCTAAAACATGGTATAGAATATACCTTTCCTGCAATGCTTTCCTTCAGTTACAGTCTTCCCGCTTCAATAAATAAGAAATGTGGCCTTTGGGCAATATGCTCCTCTACCAAGCAACCTTGATTAACTCCAGAGCAAGTCCTTTCTGTGGACTGAACAAAGTAATGGATTCAAGTTTTTGTGGTGGTGTGTGTTTTGGGTTGTTTGTTTTTTGTGGTTTTGTTTTTTTGTTTTTTTTTTTTTTTTTTTAAAGGTATGTAATCACTTGCCAAATACTGTATGAAGATTAGGATTTAGGAGATTGGCTAGACGTTTGAGAAGTATAGGATTGTTTACCTTGGAAAAGAGATGAATAAGAGTAGTTGTGATAAAAGCATACAAAATAACGAATGACAGATAGTAAATTAGGAATTGCTGGTTTTGCCCCGCTCTCCTGAAGACAGAGCACTCATTGAAACTTAAAAAATTGTTGAAGGCTAAATATTTCTTAGGGTTAGGAAGGTTGTGGCAGAGCAGAGCTGAACCAATGTTGTATTTAGTATAAGTGACACGCTTTAATCTTATCAATCAGTTGCTTTAGGTGGGTGTGCCTGTCAATATGTATTTTTGTGGTATAATATGGGAGATTTGTTGTGTATCCAAATATTTTAAATAAAGTTTGGATACAAAATCCTTGACATCACTGCATTCTTATGAGGCGTTTGTATGCATAAGTTTGCAAAACAGCAGGAGGCTTAGCTATGCTCAAAGACTCATAAACGAAGTGTTACTCTCACAACAGTGCTATGAAGTGAAAGAAAAATTATCCCTTGGTTTGCAGACAGTAATATGGAGATGATTGATAGGAAGGGAAATCAAACATCATCTGAGGTTACTTTTCTTCCGTGTCTACTTGAATCAATTCATATTATTTTGTCTGCCTAATACCTATGTGTATCTTTTGGTACCAAAAAGAAAAACATCAGACAAAATAATTAGGAGATCATTCATTCACAGTACATATTATAGCCATTTAGATAGTTAAAGAAACTAAACTTTTGTCTAATCCCCAATCTATTTTAAACATTCTTCGTATATGAAACTTTTCCAGACTGCAATATCTTCTTAATCACCAATGTTACCTAGAAATCTAAACCACATGCTTATTATTGGTGTCACTCAAAGCGATGTGTGTTTGCTGGTTCTGCAGCTGCAGTAAGCTAATGAACTGTATTCCCACTGCTGTGCTGACATCAGATTTTTGGCTGTTGCAAAGCATGATGAAGTACTATTAAAGGTAAGCAAAGATGAAGTTGGCACAAAATATGTTCCTGCTTAGAAAGGAAGGTTGAAAACTTCATGGTACCTAGATAACATGGGATATCCTAAATGTATGTTTTATTTATGTGAGACATGATAGGTACTTCTCTGATGGAGATGTCAGAGTTCGCAGTATTAGGATCAGTTTTGCAGCCACAGTGGGGTGAAAAATGCATTCAAATTTATTGTGAAGACTGGTCAGCCTTTTTAATGTCTTAGTTATTCTCAAGCAAGTTCCTATTTCTTCCTAGTTGTTCAGGAATATTACCTAATCTTAATGGTACTCTATTGTCTTCCATGAATAGAACCTGTCACCTTTTGCTGAAACACTATTTAGTCTAGTCATTAGCAATTTTAGGCCTTATGTTTTTAGTGGTGTATTTTAATACCTTATGGTAGAAATTATGGCATCTGTCTCCAGGAGATTTATCAAAACTTTCCAATCTGTTGAAGCAGAGAAGAAGTTTTGTACTGGCAAAATACATTCATAAGCAGTAGAGAGATCTATGTCTTTTCTATTTACAAAAAAAATTTTTAACTGATAGAGACATTGAAGATGAAAGAGAAGGAGGAAGAACACTTGAAAAGGTGTTTGGAGAAATCAAGTATTTCTGGGTCTTCCCCCACCCCCCTTCATTGCTGGCTACAGCACCTGGAAAATGCACACACTTTAAAAAAAAAAAAAAAGGTAGTGATGTTAGTGTTTATGGTATTAGCACTTGCTTGCAGTCATTTAAGAATTTCCTTTCCTCTGCAATCAATTCCTCTGTCTTTCTTATGGCTTTCTGTGGAAATAACCTGATTAACCATCAGGGAATAGCTTTAGATCTGCAGGAAATCTGTATGTTTACAATATTTTTTTTCATATTGTCTAACTACTGATCTTTAAACTATTTTAACCACTGCATCTGTCATGAGAGACCATTGAAAGACCAACTTCAAACTTGTACTTATTATGAAAGTCCTATTACTATAGTTTTAAGTGCCTGAGAATTAGTCTCAAAAATTGAAAGAAAACATATTTGTGTTTTTCAGTTCCCTTTGTATATGTGCTAGTGCTTTGTCTGGACAAATGTTTTTAGCTTGCTTTTCTAATGAAATAAGGTTTTTATCTGATCAGCTAGTCTAATTTCTTTGTTACTGTTCTTCCCTGAAGTTACATTAGTTCAAAACTTGCTGGCAGTTGGGCAAAGGTTTCAGAGATGCAAGATTTGTCTAATTGGTGCTGAGCAGAATGGAGACATCTGAATTTTGTTTATACAAAGGAAAATGGACCAGCACTTTTAAACATTTCAAAAGGCAGCAGCCCCTGTGCTAGCTGGAATAAGTCCAACATTCCCACACGGGTGTTTCAAATGTCATAGGGGATATGCTGTCCCTTCCCCAGCCCTCCATGCATGGCATCCAGAGGGGAGTGGGCAGGTAGTGCAGGAGGACGAGAGTGAGAGATGCAGAAGGGAGTGAGTTGGCAGCCCTTTTGGAGCAGAGTGATGGGGAACAGATCTGCTGGAAACCAGCCATCGTTAATTTTGCTGCTTATGATAAAACTAATTTCATATAGCAGCAGTAAAAGAGATAAACAGCTAAAATAAAGCACAAAACCTTTTTTAATACTCTCCTAAGCCACAGAATGTTACTAATTGTTAAAGTGGTGGGTTAAATTAAAATTAAAAACAATTAAAAATGTAACCTGCATTCCTTGATTGTCTTGACAAAAATTGCTTATGTGATATGCTATTACAGAAAGAGTAAAGCAAAAAAGAAAAAAAAAACACTCAAAAGTAGCTAAAATCTCAAAAGATGATTACTAAGTTCTTTAGTTAATTTATTCTATAGTATTTTTCTTACGTAATTTGGTTTTTTCTGTTTATTTTGGCTGTTTAGAGTCATAGTGGTGCAAATGCTGAAGCAAAATGTGTGCAGTGAAAGTAGAATTGAACTTAGGAAGTGCTTAACACAAGGAAAATTTGCAGTTTGAGCCTTATGATGATGCCATAGTGTAGATGTGAAAAGAAGTTTGTTAAAATAAGTTGTTCCTTTGAAAAAAAACAAACTGATTGACTTTACTTGCGTTACCAATATAATGAAAGGAAAATGCCTTTGGATATTGCCCCTTGACATTTTTACTCTGCCTTCAGATAGAGTAGTCAAAGTATGGTAAATCCTGTTATTTTAATACCATTTTGTGTTTTAACTGTGTTCTTCTGTTACTCTTTGAAAATGTATGCATGTACTTAATTATCCAAAATGCAGTAATGGTTCTCAATAATAAAGTCATTATTGAAATTTAATCAAACAATAGTCGTAATTTAGTAGGAAATGATTTGAAATTTTGAGGAATATAAAAAAAATGTTCTTTTCTTGTGATTTTAAAAGAGTAAAACCTGATACCGGGTCACTTAACTCTTAGTGACTGCAATGCCTTTCTGTGGGCTTTGGTACTGATTTCCTAGTCAGTTAGAAAGGATACAGTTTTTCTTTAAAAACTTCGGTTATATGAAGCAGTGAAGAGGAATTCAGAAATTATGCCCCTTTGTTCGCACAATGGCACAATGTATTGTAGGATAAGTGAAGGGAAGTTTAATTCTTAAACTGTGGCAGTAATAAGAATGAAATAAAGTAAACTCAATACTTTTGATGGTAGAAACAGAATTCAGCGTTCTGGGGGGAGGTGCAAAAGGTTACCCTATATGTTTGGTTTTTGACAGGTGGTTCTTTCTCAGCATTGAATTGCTGCAGAGTTAACATTCATTCACTTACAAAGCAAAACAAAGAAATGCAAGGCAACTTCAAAGCTTTTTGCTGAAAATACATGTTTATTTAAATGTTATTCAGTCATCCTTTGTAAATGCAGTTGACATGTGTCACTATTTCTGAAAAACTTCCAATCCCTCTCTTCTCTAAAGCTCCCACTTCTGCTATCACCAGTAAAATTCCAGTAGCAAGAAAAGAAGTACTATTTTTGCTTGTGTGAAGTCAGTAAATGAAGGTCTAGGAGTTACATTTGTGAGCTGTCAGTGACATTTTTTCTTAGAAAATATATGTAGAATATGAAAGTAGGCATAACTCTGCAGCCTAAGGGAAATTGGGAAATCTGGAAATAAGATTTCAGCTTTGTTCCAGTTGGAACTGGTAGTCTAGACTGCTGTAAAATCATGAGAATTTTGCTTTAGGAAATGGGAGGGTCCACTGAGTACTAAACTTATATCTTTGTAGAATATATATGCATTGGTACAACTGGAAGTAGGTTAGTAGAAAACCTAGTAAGTTGTTAAAAAAAACTCTTTGAACTGGGAGTGAAAAGCAAGTTAGACTGTGTTTGTGAACTTTGGTTGGGAAAGTGGGAGTGGCATGTGATGTTTTCCAAAGTTACACTCTTTCAATCCTGGCCTTTATTTCCCTTTAAAGGTTAAAACACTTTCAGTCAGATTACAAAGTAAAAAGGCTGCCATTTAATTTTGTTTAATTTTGACATCTTTGCCTATTGTTCTTGGTTTAGGTTCTTGTGCAAATTGGAGCATTCTGGTCTGAGTTGGATTTATGTGGATTAAAGCATACTTGTCCTAGAGTTGCAGTTCTATGTGCCATTCCATTTCTGATGCTAAAATCAGTTTCTAATACATCTGTGAGGATGGAGTTCTCCACTACATTTTATCTAGCAGTGAAGCTGGTTTGAGACATCTTCAGGGACTCACTCACACTGTCTCTGCCTCCTGAGAAATCATACTGTGGAGCTGTGCCCTAATTCACACTATCTTGAGACTCTTCAGAGTCACTCTGACTTCAGTCTATATATGGGCTGTGATAAGTTTAAGTTTCTATATGCTATCAGATTTAATGTCTGTCCACACTTTGGTTAAAGGCCTGGTATCATGCAACATCCCCATAAAATTAATTTTAAAACTAGCTGATCACCTCAAAATTTTATAAATGAGGAAAATATTAATTTCTAGCATTTTTAAACAATTTGTTGATATCAACCTTCTGCTTGAAAACAAAACTATGGGCAAAAATAACTTCATCACGAAGGTGAAAATGTGGAGTGGTAAATAATGACAGGTTAGTTCTGCAGAGTATTGTTAGTCAGCTTAGTAATCTGAGCTGACCTGCATAGCGGGTATTTTAACATAGTCAAAAGCAAGTTAGTTTATCTAAAAATAATTTTAAAAAAACCAAAACAACAAACAAGTCCTCTCTACAGACTGCCAGAATTGTGTTTTGAAAGCTTGTCATGCTGATGCTGTTGTACCTGACTACCTTGAATACTCTTAAGTTGATGTTGCTACTGAAGGAAACAGTTACTCATCTTCACTGTTGTTGCCATTGCTGTTCAGGGAGAATAATGATTCAAAATCATTTGCCTTATTTGAGTCAGCAGCATTCTCAAAGTCATAGAAACAAATCAAGTTTGAAGAGTAAAAAATAGAAGCATGTAGTGACTGTAGGCAAGTAGTATAGTTGGAAAGGATGGAGTTGCTACACAGCACTTTGAGCTAGTGAAGTACTCTTGCTTGTGGGCCATCCTTTTCCCACACCAGCCCAGGTGTGTCTGTGGGCTGCAGGATGCTGAATTGTGGAAGTGCTCCTATTTGAGAACACTTAGTTTTTTCCAGGTTATTTTTCATTTAGATCAATGTGACTTACGCAGTCACCTACTACCCCCTCCTTGTGCCGGCAGAAGCTGTGTGACAATCTTGGGTGGCAAAACTGTTACTTGCAGTGACAGCTTAATTTGGAACACTGTGTTCATTGGGTTTGACCTTATTAAATCAACCTAAAGATTCATTAACTACACCCTAAGAGTCCACTGAAGTAGTCCCACCCTCCCCTGTGTGTTTTTTACAGCCGTGTAGTGAGCTGGTTCAAGATGCATGTCTATCTGAAAAGTAACCTAGCCAGAAAAAGGGATTTTTCAGTAGTGTCACTCAACAGTTGCATGCATGCTGGAGTAATGGAGGGACAGGTCTGCCAGATTTGAGTTGACTCACACTGCTGTAAAACTGCACCCTAAGAAATTCTTCAAACATTCCCCACCCCCTCAATTTGGTGAGGCAGTATCCGTATACAAAATGAAGTGCGTCCCATGTTTTGGAGACCTGCAAATCTAAGTGCAGTGAGTGATGTGCTATCCTTCCACATCCGAAAAAGAAACTAAGATACAGAGGAGAATGGTTTCTGGTTAGAAACAATTGAAATCAGTGCCACTTTTATACACAAATGTGTGGATTGTGCTGGTGCCAGTAATTTTGAACTAAGGTGAATGTTGTGGAATCCACAATGAATTTCCTAATGTTTTAGCTGACTGGCTGCTGTAATAGATCATACCATTCATCCTAACACAATGGCTTTCAAAATAAATAGGTTTTGTATTGGAACTCAGAATCGGCATGGTAATATTTAGTGAAAGGTACTTATGTACGCTTTTCCTTTCTCTACAAATGTTTGATTTCTTTTTTCCCCCTTATTGTCTGTCCCATTTGTACAAAAGAAAGCATGTGAGGTTTCAGTGTTTTTCAGGCCTCCCTAAGCCCAATGGCTCACAGTTCTGTACCAGTACTATGATTATGAGATGCAGTCTTTGATGTTTAGACTGGTCTTTTCCTGTTCTGCAGTCCAAGCTACTGAGTCTTGTGCTGTGACTTGAACTAGAGTAGGCGGTACAGGCCAGTGCTTGCAAACAGATTTGTCTTCATGCCAGCTCTCATTCTTATTTTTTTCCTCTCCTAATGCCTGCTGTAGTTGATTGTTCTTTAAACAAAGACTTGCACTACCTTACAGGATGTGTATCTGTCTGTAGGGGAATATGTGTGTGCATACGTACATATATACAGATGAATCTTTTATTTTCAGGTAATCACGCCTTCAAAAAAAATTGTACTACCCAGCAGATAGGTACCTTAAATAGCTTTCTCTGCTGCCCCGCCCTCCCCCAAGCATTAACTGGTAAATTGCAAGTAGTGGAATCTTTTTTTGTGTCATCCCAAAGCCAGCATTATTAACACTCCCCAGGGCTTGTACCAGGGAAAGACCACGAGTTTACTGTTGCACATGAAGCTCTTCCAGAATTATTCATAGAAAGTGAAAACCCTTCTTCTTTAACTGTTAGTCATTTAACTCATATTTCTTACACTTTAGAGGCTGAGAGTTGTGCAGAATATATTGTTAAGGACTCCTTGATAGGCCAGAAATCTGGCTGCTGTTGAAAAGTGTTTGAACATAATTTTGTTTATTCTTTGAAGAGACAGTGTTTACAAGGAGTTTGCATTTTTGTGGTGGTGTATGCATTGAAATTGTGTAGTTGGCAAACTTCAGCCAACCTTAGAACTGAATTTTGCCTGATTTTCCTGGTAGTAATTTCTTTGTATATGGAAACTTCTATGAGAATAGCTGTGTGGGAATGTTGCCAGAAACTGTTGGATGAAGTTTTATGGATAATTTTGATTATACAAATTCTCATTTAGAAATAATTTGATTTCATCTCACGTTATTGAGTGGGTTTATAGCTTGTTGTTTTTAGTTATTTCATTTTCTATTATTATTAAAGCAAATCTTTATTTGTAGTCTTCAATTCGGAAAGCTTCGAAATAATACTTAAGAAATGAATGTGTGGATATGCTCTCACCAGTCAGTAGTACATTGGGATTCCTGGGGGTCTTTCTGTTTGTAATTAAATTCTGGAGACCTTAAGTGAGTCTTGATCCAAAATCTCTAATTACCTTTCACATCTTTGATGGTATATGAAAAAAAATTGTAGCTGATACCATTCGTGACCAATGGATCAAATGTTTAGAGGCTTGACCAACACAAAGAAACTTGGGTACATTGATTCTAGATAATCATGTTGCAAAGGGAAGCTTAGATGGAGGCTAGTATGAACTTTACTGTAGACTGACTTTGCATTGTCTTAATTCAGACCAGAATGCATGCAAAAGTGTCATATTGAAAATGAGGAGGGAAGATGTTCTGGTTTTCCTGGGCTTCTTTGAGATTGCTGACTAGGAGATACTGCTTTCTCACCCAAAAGAAGTGATAAGCATACAGGATACAAAATGCTTAAGTTGGAACAATATATCGAGTGATGGGAAACTACTTTTCTACCACTTGGCCTCTTAATACCTGATTCTCACAAGAATCAACTGTCTTCTGAAGTTCTCCTTCTGATATCTGAAAGCGGCTCCTAAGCAAATTCAAAACAAATGTTGTAGGCAGTGTCAACCATCTGCAGGTGGCCGCTACCTGATTTGTATGTTACCCCATGATTTTTGCCACTATCAACACTGTGTGTGAGCAGTCGGAGCTCTGGCAAAAGGCAGATGCATAAAGCTGAGTAAGGCAGTTCAGGTGGGCAGCAAGAAGTAACTTTCTCCATCCTTCAGTTTCCTTTGCTGGATGTTTCCCTTTAATGGGCCTTTTTTGGCCCTTAGTACAGGGCTGTATTTAGCACTAGCGAGGAAACTGCCAATAGTAGCATCTGGGAGTAACACCTTCTAACTCTCTACTTGGCTAGGAATTTTAGCCTGGTCCAGATTGATGGTTATTTACTCTCAACATCCGGAATATAATTCTGTGATTAATCTCATCATGAATGTATTAGAATTTTGGGACTATCTAATATAAATGCTGAAGCATTTTCCTCAATATAAGTTACTTGGGCAGCATCATCTTGTTGGCTCCTCCTACACTAATTTCCCATACGATTCATAGTCAAATGTTAGGTCTCAGCCCTTTTCTTTAAGGTGCTAAATGGCTTCAGCTTAATGCCTGAATTTTAGACCCTAAAGATTACAGTTGACAGCTTTTGTTTCTTGATCATAAATCCTAGCCAACAGCATTTTTAGGATGTTCGATGAACTCCTGCAGCTATTGAAGGCTGTTGCAAGACTCCACAATCTGCAGGCCAAAGTGCACTTCTGGAGTCTTCCTTTCTCACTATGAAGATCCACTGTGGAATGTTCTGATTAAAAAAAAAAAAAAAAAAACAAACCCCAAAACCACCAACCCAAAAAATCCCCCCCCAAAACTAACCAAAAAAACCAAACCCCCAAACAACTTCCCCCCCCAAATCAGCAACACAAATACAACCAGAATAAAATATTGCACGGTTAGATTTTTCTTTTTAGTATGGAAAGGTGAGGAAAAAAAACATAGCAAGGTACATTACAGATTTTTTTCTAAACTGTTTCAGTATGCTGTTGACCTGCATACTGTGATCATGAGGGTGATTTAAAAAAAAACAAACACCAAAACAAAAAACAAAAAAACCCCACCAAACCAAAACATACACAAAAACCAGAAAAACAACCTACCGAACATAAATGAAATTGACTTTCATCCTGTTTGGGCTTTTGAAGAGTAAAAGCAATGAAACTTCATGTATTTTAAGTCTTGTATATGCAAGCTTAAGAAAAATACAAGAAATTTATATGAGGTTCAGGACCTGAAGGCAATAACTATATAGTCTAGGATGTTTTTAGATAAGAGAAGTTAAATTCTGTGCTTACGTAACGTCTCATGTATGCTTAAGAAAGATCAAGTGGTTTATTTTGACAATCACCTGGTCAACTAGTTGTCATTCTCCTGCAGAGTTTGTATATGAGAGATCTGTTGTGCACTTTTATAGGTACCATTTCTCCTCCTTTTTTCAGTTTTCGCATTCATGTTTTTTTACAATATTTTTTTATGTTTCAGCTGCGTTTTAAATCTCTAGCACGTGCATGTGGACTACTGTTCTGAGGTCACTGGAGCTGAGCAAGTGAAGTTGAGTCTCTGTTCAATTTTTGCGTCAGAGAAACAAAACCAAAGATAATTGTAAACAACGAGGCGTTATTTTTGCTTGTGGCTTCAGGCCACTTCAATGTAGTAGACTTGATGAAGTGTGCACTTTCTTATGTGTTCTGAGCAGTCATAATTTTTTAGGCCAAGGCTTGCTGCCTTCTCTGTGAGCTCAGATTTCTCTTTGGCCCTGTCTGTTTGTCACAGATGCAGTTATTTGTGACATGACCAAATCCTCTGGCAATGGGTACCAAATTTATGTTCATGCTTGGGGTATAGGTTAGTATGGTTTCAGGTGTCTGATCCTATAAAGTGAATCAGCTGCATCTTCCAGCTATTTCTCACTGCTGCAGTGTATGCACTGTCTTGAGACAGTGGTACTGTTGTATCGATAGAATTTATTGAATAGGTTTAAATAACTGTACTATGAGACTCTTAGAAACTGTAAAATTTAGTGGGTAATAAAATATTTCTGATAAAGTATTAAACTAGGTGTTAAAGTCATTTTAGGGGTGTAACCTCAAGAAGTGGATTGACTCATGTTGTTTTGTACTTTTGGGATTGAAATTTCTCAAATTTTGTCATGGAGAGGATAAGTGATTTTTTTGGATGAACATGACAAAGCATTTTGCAAATACACAGCTACTATGCCTCAAGTGCTTTTTTAAGTATGTCAGACCTTTAACAATTTTCTGTGATTCCAGTTTTAGGCATTCTTTATGAGATTGTTGCAACTATTGGCAACTATTTAAATGATATTTAGTATTTGCAGGTTGCTGATTTCAACAACATAATCTAGTGAAATGTTATTTTCATCTAAATTCAGTATGGTTAATTCTGAGACTGAATTTAAATAGTGTATTTAAATATAAAAATTAAATATACAAATAGTGTATTTTTAAGTAAAAATTGTATACAATGACTTTTCAGCCTTTAACTTTGAGAAGTGTGCCTGATTTGAGTTCTTGAGTTATATGGGTTTTTTTCAGAAAATTTCATATTTTTTCTTAGATAATGAAATTGTTATACTAATTGGAGAGCTTCAAAATAAAGCAGAAGTGAATGTAGAAGTTAAAATGGGAAAATGCTGCACAATGCAGATGATGCAAGTAAACTCCCCAAGAATGGCCTGCGGAATCTATGTACAACGGTGGGTACTTGATGTCTATAGTGGGAGTGGTCATACCATGAAGTCTTCATCTGAAGTCTGTTTGTAGCAAAGAAGGGAGATTGCTGTGCTATCTATGATTTTTGGGACATTGGTGATCTTTACATGTTTCACTAAGAAAGTTTTAGTACAAGAGCATTCCTTATTGGAACGTCTTTAAAAAAAAAAAAAAATACATGTTTTGAAAACATAAAAAAAAAAAATCTTTGCATTAACACTTAATATCTGATATATTGCTTGCTTCTTATCCTAGCAAAATCAGTAGCCGTAAAACTGTGTGATTACATATGAGGAATGTGGAGGGACAGGTACAGCAGTTACAGGCATATTCTGGCTATCCACAGGGGAAGAATTTGATGGAATTGATAGGCAAAATAATTGCAGAACTCTTGTGGAGGAAATCAGGAGTTACTTAAAGTTCTCAAAATATTAGAGAAGAATTCCCAGACAAGACTTTATTAGATTGAAATTAAAATAACTGCAGAAAGTCAGCAAAGCCACCACAACTCTGGGAGGTGACACATTACCCTCCAAAGTAGTATTGCTAATCCAGAAGGGTATAGTAGAGCTCTGTAAAAGCTGTCATTTGATTTTTCTTTCTTTAATTAGGCAAAAAAAGGTCTTGGTTTTGGATATAGAATACATATTTTGGATGGGGGATAATTTTCAGTCAGCTCAATGTAGCTCTGTGGCTTGAAAATATTATTAAAATATTCAGTGAAATTAGAACCAAGTGAAAACATAGTCCTGTGACTGGTGATTGCATGTAAAAATCAAGATCCAACAAAAAAACCCCCGAAAATCCACATGTGAGAGACAGACATGAATGGAAGAAACTCTGGGTTTTTTCCTGTCTTCCTTTTTTTTTTTTTCCTCAGTCTCCTGCCTTTGCCTTTTCATTTTTGTTTTTTCCTTGGACATACAAATGCACCTTAGTCATTTTTCCAAAATGGAAAAGTCTACATTCTTGTGTGAAATACTGTATCATGAAATGAACAGTAAAAACACTAAAAATAGTATTTTCAATACTGTCATGTAAAGTCCTCCAAAATGCTTTCTGTAAATAACATATTAAATTTCAAATGTTTCCACACTTTAATATTGGCAATTATGATGGTAATATTACAAGTTGAATTTATTGAAGACTTTTCATATTCTTCTTTGCTACCTACATTATAATAAAATACATAGGCGTGTGATATTCATTTTCCAGGCTTATTTCTCAGAAACTGAATATCCGACATAGAATCATTACATCTTTAACATCATCCTGTTGCTGAGTACTGTGGATTTGACTTTCATATCCTTTTATTGGCAATATTGGTTATCTTTTCCTTTAGTCTCCCACCCCATTTTAAAGAAACTGTTTAAAATGGTAAATGTATTTAAAATATTTTTTAATTCCTTTTTCAATATTTCAATATTTTTTTATTCCTTTATATCAGAAATCAGCCTAGGGATACTTATTCAGAGTAAAATAGTTTAAACTTATTAAATGAATTCTACTAATACAGTACTGTCCATGCACTAATTTTTTTTTTCCATGCATATAACTTTCTTCTTCCTTATTAAAGAATTAAATAAGACTTATAGCCAGGAAACCACTCCAGATATGTTTTGGGTCCAATTTTTCACACACCAATTTTTTCCTGTGCTTTAAAAAATTTGTTTTTGATGGAGCTACTTAAAAATAAAATTAAACCACCAGCCACATACAAAGTAAGCAAATTTCTGCATTTGGCTTTGTCCATTCTAGAGTGCCCTATTTTTGAGCTTGGTAGCTGCCTAAAGGGAAAACTTTTTTGGTGCATTAATAATATGGATAATAGTGCTCAACAGGTAGTAAGATTTTTCTGGTAAAACAGTGCTTCATTGGAGAAAGCTGATTTTTTTGAATAGGATTTCTTTGCAGAAGTGTATCTGGTTTGGTAGGCACAGTAGGCGGTACGCCCCCAGCTGCTGGCTGAAGTTTGCTGCAGTGAGATGAATGGGAAAGTCCCTGTCAGGCAGTGCCTTCTGGGGAGCGGGTTCTGGTTTGATGTGCTGTTGGTTAGGGGCTTTTTGTTGTTGCTGGTTGGTAGTATTAGTTTTGATTGTGAAATACCAAAACTTTTTACAGTTCTGATTTTTGTCTAGCCTGTCACATGGGAATGGAAACCAACATCATCTGCATTCTAGGTAATCATCGTTAATAGGACAGTCCTGTATTAAGGCTCCAGTAGATGACAGGTACATAGACAAAATTCTTCAGTGCGGTTTTATCACTAGATACGTGTTTGCGCTAGGGTTTTACATGATTTGCCTCCTAAGGCTCAGTGGTATCTGTCTTCTAAAGAAACCAGAAAATTAATGCCATGGCTGAAGAGTATTTTCTCATTCACCTTGATACCTTCTTGTGCTACTAAGTATGATGGTATTATGTGTAATTGCCAGTCATTGAACGAGTTCCATGAAAGAAATTTTCATTTATTTCTTCTCTTCCTGTCACAGACTGTGAAATCAGAGCTAAAGATCAAGGTGCAAATATTTTGCATAATTTTCTGCTTCAGTAGGTATAGCAAGTTTTCAACTCACCGCAATTTACAAGATTGCTGAAATAGGGAAAAAATACTCTTTTTTTGTCTCATTTATTGGTTGTGTTGGAACACAAGCAGAAAAGAGAGCATGATGTGCTTTATACACCCCCTGCTTCTGGATGACTGAGTCAGGAAGACTGTATAATGTACCACGGGATGCACCTGCACTGTAATGTAGAAATAGACATGGATATAGTTTTTAAAACATCAGTATTGCTGGAAGCATAGCCCTCTAGTTGTGTTTTAATGTGAAACTCTAACACATGATTTTTGTTGTGAGAACTGAGCCTAAATACTCACTTCAGAATGAATCCTTACAGTCAATTCAGAGTAGAAATGAAAATGCCATTGTTTTTCTTGTCCAGCACCACCTCCTCTTTGGAAGAGGAAATGAATTATCATACAGCAGTGAGCTGGTTATAAACAATCCTCTCTCACACATCTGGAGGCTATTATCAAAGTAGTTGGAAAACTTCATATGGAAATAGAAACTCCTTCACTATGGGGAATACGCTTTTAGGAATTTGTTTTGTTTTGTTTTGCCCTAGCCATATATAACACTTGCTAGTATACCTAGGGGAAAGGCACCATTTAATGAAATGCTTCTAACTGATGATGTCTTGAATTATCATTAGAATGTTTAAAGAATAGGCTCTTTTTAGTCCCTCTGCAAATACTCTTTTGTCATGTACCTATATATGTGGAAGTAAAGTTTCTGAGAACTTAGAAGACTTTCAGTGTTCTAATTTATGAATCTTCTTTAAAGTGCTTAAACAATTGTTAGACTTTGGCAGGAAAATTGGAAAGAATCCCATTACGAATCTTTCCAGTAATAAAGACTAGTTACTGCCGAACACTGAATTGCCTTTAAAAAAAAAAAAAATTTGTGCTGTGGTACCACACTCAAATTATGGATGTGTAAGAGACAGTAATGTCCTGAAAAATATGTGCACTGCCTCTTACTTCTCATTATTTGAGAATAAATATACATACATTGTTAAAAAATGTGATTTGATCCACAGTGTTATAGTTTGTATTATAGAAAAATTGTGTGAAACAGTTTAAAACTAGGTTAACAAAATACTTGAAGGATTTTAATATGTTAAGGCCAAACTGATAATATTTCTCAACATTTCTTACATTAAAGTTACTTTAAAAGGTCTTGGGTTGAGTAGCCAAATATTGGCTGACTCAATAAAAAAGGTAGATTTTTTTATTGAGTCAGCCAATATGACTGACTAAACAAAAGGTATATTTAAAGAAATATTTTTTTGTTGATGATGAACCATACAGTGACCTAAGGTTAGATAGTACCCTGCACACCTGAAAACCTTTTTGCTGTTTTGGAAACAAGAAACACAATGAGGTGAGTTGGTTTGGTTGATCACAACCAAGGAGGATTTCACAGAATTCCTATTAAGTCAAATAATTTCAGTGAGTGGAGTAAATCCAGTGGAAGCTTTTAGGCTTAACATCAACAAAAGGAAGGTGAGGAGTAGTGAGGAGAAAACAAAATTATTTGCTGACTGTATGAAGTTGTAAAGGACTAAGTCAGGGAAGACTGATGCATCAATCTAGGCCGCTTGGTGAAATCCTTCACTGAACAACAGCTTCTGTCCAAAAATCTAATAGAACTTAATGCTGGGTAAGGATGATGCCCTAGAAAGGTAAATGGGGAACCTCTTCTGTTCCAGGGTTTGATACAAAACCAGGAAATACATCATTAAATTAAAATTAATAAATCAATTTATACAAGTTTTGGAAATCACTGTAACAAATGTTTCTGAGACCTTGAATTTAAAATGATTGGTGATCACATCTTATGCCAGTTTCTAATGAATAGAAGTCAAGGTAAATTTTCTGGGGGACTAGTAGGGTTTGGATATAGCTGCCCATGTCAGGCGTCATGTGCTTGCCACTAGTAAGGTGAAGAATTTGTGTCGCTATTAGGTTGGTGGTTAAGAGTTTATGTACCAGAAAGCTAAATTTTCTTTCCTCCCTAGTCATGGCCATTGAATTCTATATACCTTCCCTTCTGCTGGCTGTGGAATGTATCAGATCTGTCCGTGATCTAATTGTGCTTGTCCGAAAACTATCTTGGCCTTTTTCTGAGGAGGTTTTCAGCCAGATTTATAAGTTAAAATTGTCTTATGGAGTTATTCAACAAGCATTGGGGCCCATGCAAAATACGCAGTAGGACTGCATGACCAGAAGCAGGACAGGTTGAGTAATGGGAAAGGGAGAAGGAGGTGGTGGCAGCAGGTGGTTAAACTGGATCTCCATGTCATGTGGAACCAAAACCGTAACTACTGGGAGAGGGGTTTGAACTGTGTACTGCTGTGGCTCCCAGTTGACAAATGGGCCTGAATTTGTGTCTGCTTTGTCTTCCTTCAGTATTTTTTTACCCTGTAAGTGTGTACAGAACTCTAAGAAAGATAATACTCTAGCCAGTCAGTTACAAGGGAAGTTCTGTTAAATTCCAGGCTATTAAAGCAGATTGTAATCTACTTTCTCTTTAATGACAAATTTTAACATCTTCAGAACAAACAAAAGCACAGCCTGTTTTGATGGAGTGGGTTTTTCTATTATTTTAACAGCTATTTAACTATTTTAATAGCTTAAAATAGTCCCCATTTCAAAAGAGAGGAGAGATTAAAAAAGATCACCTATTGTTACAACAGTGAATGAAAAATGAACTTACAGGATGTTCTTACATGAAGCATAATGGTACCTGCTTAAAAACAAAAGAAATAGACTTGGCTTTAAAGTATCATTTGGCTTGGAGGAAAAAGTGCCTCACTGTTACATATAGTAGTGAAGGAACTGGGGTTGTATAAAAATTGTTTTGAATCTTCCAAATCTTACTACAAAAAAAATTTAAAGTCAATGATACTGTCTAAAATACTCAGTGCTAAGCAAGATGTATTTTGTCAAAGTTGTAGTGAAGGGCGTGTAGTATTTTCTTTGTACATCATAAATCTGAGTTTTCCCATGGGCTTCTTCATGGCTGAAGAGTACAAGGTTTATCACATACAGTGGTTAACACTATTAGGATTATCTTCCTCTGGGCAGGAAGGACACTGTTTTACTTCCTTTTCTGCTTTTGTAATCTTGGGAAGCATACTTTTTCTCAACCTTTCCTTGCAGCAGTCCATGCAAGTTACTGTAATCAAGATGTTAGTGTTACATGGCTGATTTTGCAGGGCAAAACATTCCACCACTACTTAAATCTTAAATAACATATTCTGATTTGTGCTGTGAAAGACATTTTGGATTAATGCATCTGACTTTTCTCATTTTATTTGCCTTTTCCCCCCATCTGTTGCATTTATGTTACTTGAGGAATCTTCTAGATTTACAGCAGAACTGGAATTCTGCTGTGTGTTATTATGGAGATAGAACATGTGGGTAACTGTATACCTCTCTCCCCAATTGGTAACAATACTCGTCCTGTTTTGATTACGATGCTGTATTGTGTGTGAAATTTATACTCATTGCGTAGTTACTTAAAAACCTTATACTGAGCAGTTCATGAATTATTTCAAGTAACTTTCTTGATACACATGTTTTTATTACAAGTACTAGTCAATCTTGCTGCTTTTTCATATGTCAGATTAATCTAACATCTGGGCTCCTGGAAAAATATTCTCAGAGTTGCTCGATGTAAGTAAAATAATACAGAGTATGCTGTTTTACCAATGTGAAGACAGTGGTAAATTACAGGTCTATGACTTCTTTGCTCATGATCTGGCAGTTGGCCAAACCTCCAAAGAAAAGCTCGGTGTAGGTTAGTCCCCAGTGGAAGGATACCCAGTTAAACTGCCTAGTCAGGGGGGTATTACTGTACAGGCTACCATTGCTGTTCCTGCATAAGCTTTACATTCCTTATGATACATCTCCAGTCAAATCTAGAAACCCTGGCTTTGCTTGGTGAGCCAGGGTATAAGGAAGGAAGCAAATAGTCTTTGCCCCAAAGAGCATACAATATGTTTTGTATAATCTTTTGTTCAACTTTATTCCCCCCCGCCCCCGTTATTCAAGCCAGTTAAGTGTCTTGTCAGAGAGCATAGATTAAAGATAGAATTTGTAGTGGAAATAAAGCAATAAAATTTATTTTTCAAGGGTCACCAACAGTACCAGGAAGAGAGTGCTACTTCTCATTTTAGTAATGACAACAGCAAAACTTCACAAAAATGCACTGGCTCCTTTCCAGTTCAATTTTTTTTATGATTCACATATGCCCCTTGCTTAATTTGTGCATCTACTTCTGTCTAGCCACGACTCTGGTAAGTGTGGGCCCTGAAAAGGAGTTTTTTGCCATGAAGTGAAACCCTGCGAGAGGACAATGCTCCAGAGCGTATGCTTCTGCGGTCAGAAGACAGCCTCAGTTCTCAGGCTGGAGATGCTGCTGGCCCATTTCTACCCACTTCTACTTGCAGTCTTTTTCCAGTGCATAAATGGCATTCCTGTATTTAAGGCATATTAAAAGAGAGGCCTTTGGCTGTTGTTTTGGTAGATTAAGCAAACCACAGTCTCATAAATGTCTCCTTACAAGAAAAGGCATTTGAGACTCCTTTGGTAGCCACCTTCTGTAACTTTCCCATTTTGAGTTGGTTGGTTTTTTGGGGTTTTTTTTTGTTTGTGTTTTTTTTTTTTAATAAGTGAGGGTAATCAGACCTAAGTGATGGGTTTCAAATCAGCATTTAGTATTTTTAGCATATCATCAGTTATACTGCTGTTTTTCCTTTCCTTGACTGGAAATACTACTTCTGTCACATCCTGCAGTTGCATTTTCATTGTTTTCATGCACATAGCCTGTTGTTGGCTCATAATCTTTTTACAACTGCTTAATAAACGTCCATCTTTCTCCTCTTGTTGTTTCCAGCTGATAAGCTCTTAATAGCGTAAGTTCTTGCTTTTAAGCACTAAACACATGACCATTTAGCAATGACTCTTTTTTGTGTATTTCTGTTCTTCTCATATATTATATCCTGTCCTCTACTGCCAATCCCTAACTGTTGTCATTATGCTCCATTCCTACTTTTTGTACCACAATTGTTTATGGAAATAGCAAATAGGGTCAATTATAACACTATTCTCCACCAATAAATTCATTCAGGTCCAAAAGGTCCTTTCAGTTTAACACTTTAGGAGGGGGCTAAGGAGACAGTGTTGGGGCTAAGCTTCATCTCTTCCAACGTTCTCAATTTCCACGTGGCTCAGTGTGATGCTGTTCTTGATGCTCAGACAAATTGCCTGTCATGTTCTTCCTTGTCTAGAGACTTGATTAGCTTATCAAAGGAAGTTTATCGGGTTAGCAAAGTAATTCCCTTTTTATGTGTTACTCTGTTTTTCTTAACTTGTGTTTATTTAGCCTTTCCTAATTAGGTTCATATTATAAAATTCTGTTGATGTCAGCCTGTTGGATGTGTTGGCAGGATCATCTTTCTTGATTATTAGGTTAACATTTGCTAATTTCTGGCCAGTTGATATCCTTCTTGTTTGGGTGTTAGTTTGTGTGGGGATTTTTTGTTGTTGTTGTTGGGGGGGGGGGGTTGGGTTTGGTTGTTTGTTTTTGTTTTTTTTTTTAAAGCAAACAAAACCTGTGTTGCTAAGTTTGTGATTTCATTTGTCAGGTATTTAAAGATTCTGAAATAACAATCATCTTGTCCTAAATCTGCATCATGTAGAAGTATTGTTTTCCTAGATATGCATGTCTATGGATTTTGCTATGTTTTACAATTAGTCTTAGTCAAAGAACATCATTTATTGTTAATAGTTAATGGCACAGGCCACCCATAATACTGCTTAAATCACGTGAGGGGAAAAAAAGTAAAAACGCTCTGATGGTGGAGTTGAAAATTGCAGCATTTGGATGTACTTTGATTTCAGCCTTCTCTTGGCATCTCTCCCTGAGCTGTCCAAGCTTTCGAAGAGTCAGCTTGGGCTCACATCAGTTTGGTGAAATTTTACTTTCAAATATCTTTTGTATTTAATCTTAATACTGAAGTTAATGTCTAATATTATTCCTATAACAACAAATTGTGTCAAATTCTCTCAATTGTTAAATTTCTTCTTTCGATGATTGCAAGGTGAATTTTTAAATACTGAGTATCTTTCCCTGGTTAGTGGTTGGGTTTTGTTTGTTTGTTTTCTTTCAAGCCAAGGGTGGTTAAATGTTACTTCTTTGGAATACGATGAATAAGCTGTTGTAAGAACAGTAAAACAAATGCAAGCTGCACACACCTTCCCCATGCTGTGACTAGCTTGGAGGTTTGCCTTTGTCCTGCCAACTGCAGCAAGGCTCTCCTAGATCTGCCTGCTTCTTCCTCTCTGCAAGCACTGTTTTGAGTCTTTTCTGAGATTACCCTGTCCTCTCTTTGTTTATATAGCTGTCCTCCCTATAGTACTGGAATCTTGAGTATGTTTCAGCAGTACCTGAGCTTCCTGATCCAACAAAATCTGCACCTAAATCTACGTGGTCAATAAATACAAACCAAGATCTGAAGAGCAAAAGAGTATTCCCGTATGAGGCGTAGGTCTTGCTCAAGAGCTGCATGCAGCTGAGTCACATAAGGGCAAGCTACCATGCTGATTTACTGTCTTTGAAAACAGGCCGCATGTAAACTGCATATGAGGTGTGGGCAGACTGTGAACAACACTTTGGCAACCTCTGGTGTATGTTTCAATGCAATTGAAAGGCTGACAGTCTTGGAAGAAGCTGCAGGGTAGAGTTCATTTCAACTCATTTCAGGCATCTAGTTGCACTGAGCTGCTTTCGTAGCACAGAGAATTCCAGGGCAAAACTGAGCTGAGTCTGTAGGTGTCATCATAGAGATCTGTGTGTGAATTCAGTTGTGGTCTCTGCATTTCTCTCCAATGAGTGAAAGGGTAGCCCAGAGTGGCTGGTGTGCACAGTGCATGTTTTCATGCAGTTGGATGAACACGTCCCTGAAAGCTTTAAATTCTTCAATTTTCAATATGTTCATAATGTGCTAAGAGTGACTTAGCAGTCTTTGTTTAACTGTTGTTCTTGCTAATTTGCATGAAGGCATTTGCATTTCTGTACAGTCTCCAATGTTACGATCGGAGCATTTCACTTATATGTTTGCAGATCCTGGAAGAGTGAAATCTTGGTCTGATAATTAGAATTTCAAGGTACTATGGTTAAAATGGCAGTAATGAAAATTTCTAGAATAGTTTTAATACTTTTATGTTTTCAAGGTAACTAAAGTACTAGTATGTGATAACTTAATGGAGATGCATGAAAACAAAACCACTCCAGCATGAATTTAGTTGTAAATGTGAACAGTTGTATTTTGTTTACATTTGCTAGCAATTAGTTTTTAAATTGAGTCCTTAATTGTTTGGAAAATAATGGATGATGTTATGTTAATATGTTTAAATAATACTGTCTCCTGGTTTTTGCACAGAGGACAGTAAGAATTTTCTGTAGTGGAAGCTACTAAGTCTGTAGGGTTTTATATACATGAATATTAGTGCTCTAGCTAGGGTTGTTTTGACTGTACAGCAAGACTTCAGTTAGACAATAGTACTGTAATTTTAAAAAGTAGTGAGTTCTTGTTATGGTTTAATAACTTTTTCCTGGAAGAAAAATGCCTTATCATGATAATAATTAATACCTAACTCTTAAATAACTACTTCATTCTGCTAGAGAAATATTTTTGTAATGGCTGAATCAAAACTTTGAGAAATTGAGACTCCTTTTAGATCTAAAATGAAAACCTTAATATAAAGAGGAATTTGAGTGGAGTTTTTGTTTGGTTTGGGCTTTTTTTTTTTTTTTTTTTGCAATTAGAACAAGGGTAGTTATGATGGCTCGGATGACATATTGAATGTAATTTTGCTTTAAAAGAGTACCTATAATATAAATAACTTTAGTAAAGAAAATTTTCTTAACATGCAGATTCTTGGAAAAAATAATTGTACTAAAAATCTGTCTGGCATTAGCAATTCATGTCTCCTCTCTGCAGTGGTATTTTCTTCCCTCTGGTTCAGTGAAATATTAACCACAGCCTTGAAATTTTTTTGGGCTTACTTGCTTTGTCCCTCATTGTTGTGCTTATGTATATCACTAGTTATATGAGTGGTTTCTGGTTTGGGTTTAAAAATAATTTAAAACTTTAAATTATTTGGGCCTTTAGTCTTTTGTATATGTAGAGTTTATTTCAGGTTTTTTATTTCATTAGCAGATACCTTTTCATAGGTTGATTTCTAGCTGTCACAATTAACACCAGTATTGCAGTGGCATGGCTAAAAATTTTAATTATGAAAATATTTCTGAACCAATGATGAGCAGTTCTTCATAAGATGCTATCAATATTTATTAGTCATAGTGCAACTTGCATACTGCTTTTTGTTTTTCCCCCTTAAATTCCTCTGAGAGAGCCCATAAATTGTATTGTAGTCATAGTTCCCACTCTTTGTACATTTCCTATAACTCCATTATATTTCCTGTTACAAATTAAGAAAAATTTTTGGTTAGGGCTGGATAAGTATGCTTAACTACACGTTACTATTTCTATTTATTCTGTGTATCCCATGTAATACCAATCCCTGGTGATTAGAAGTAAGTTTGTGTCCTGGTTTCAGCTGAGAGGATTGATTTTCTTCATAGTAGCTAGTGTGGGGATATGTTTTGGATTTGTGCTGGAGACAGCATTGATAATATAGAGATGTTTTTGTTCTATGGACTTAGTGTTGAGCAGTGTTTACACGGGGCCAAGGCCTTTTCTGCTTCTTGCACCGCCCTGCCAGCGGGATGGCTGGGGGTGCACAAGAAGTTGGGAGGAGACACAGACAGGACAGGTGACCCAAACTGACCAAAGGGATATTCCATACCATATGACGTCATGCTCAGTTTATAAGGAGCTTGGGGGAAGAGTGGGGGGGCGGCGTTCGGAGCAATGGCGTTTGTCTTCCCAAGTAACCGTTACATGTGACAGAGCCCTGCTTACCTGGAGATGGCTGAACACCTGCCTGCCCATGGGAAGTGGTGAATGAATCCCTTGGTTTGCTTTGCTTGTGCGCGCGGCTTTTGTTTTACCTATTAAACTGTCTTTATCTCAACCCACGAGTTTTCTCCCTTTCACTTTTCCTATTCTCTCCCCCATCCCAATGGGGGGGAGTGAACGAGCGGCTGCGTGGTGCTCAGCTGCCGGCTAGGATAAAACCACAACAGTTTGCTTTGTCGGACTTTAGCACAGAAAAGAACTTGCAGTATGTTGTCATTTCGTTTCTTTGTATTGTGGATGTATTTGTGAACTATAGTCCTTAGACCAAGACTTTGCATTAGATGCAGTATGAACATGGGGGCAGGAAGGGAAGATAGTTCCTGTCTTAGAGAAAACAAGACAACGGATGGCTGCGGAGAGAAGGACAGGAGTACACTAGGAAATCATGGAACAGCTGTTGATCAGTGTGTTGTACTTGAGGATATGTGGTTCTATTACAAATAAGTGATTTCATCAAACATACAATATCTTGTACTTTTAAAGACTTAAGTTGCTCTCTTGATTGTTGCTTGATAACTACTTTTTCAGTTGTGCCACAGGGCAAGAGTACCAGTCCTGTAACAGGTGAAATTTTGAGAGTGTTCTTGGCTTTCTAGCAAGTGCAAAGAGCCAAGTATGTATTGTATTTAATGTCTGGACTTTTTTTTTTTCCTTCTTCTTCTACATTAACAATTAATCTCATCTGTAGATTAGCAGACATTTGGAAATAACTCTATTGTGTAATACCTTAATCAGTGCCAGTAGTTGCTTGGCTACAGAGACTACTCCCAGGCTGTAGGATTTTAGATATAGTTAATTGCATATATTCTAGAAATGTGTAGAATTATTTTTGTTGAACTACAATGACAGAGTCCAACAAATTTATGGATTGTACTTCATTGCAAGTGTCCTGCCACTAGCGAGAATTTACATCATGCTTTTAACTGTGGTATAGCCCTCTGTAGTTTGTTTATATATTACTTTCATTATTTGCATTATACTGTATATTTTGTGTACACCATACATTATTTGTATTGCTTTGGTATCTGGGATCCTAGATAAAGACCAAGATAGCATTCTGTTCATTTTTTGTGCATGCAGTAAACAGAATGTCATGCACCGAAGACTTTGTTGTAAACCAAAAGACAACACACAAATATAAGCAGATATGGGACTATAAAGAAGCAATGGAGGAAACATAGATCAGTACGTTAAATAGCAGTTGCAGCTTGCCAGTGGCCCAATTACTGCTCAAATGTTGTTTTCTAATAGAAAAGAAATACCAAGGAGTGCTTTGCAGGGCAATAGAATGAGGTTTTACGGATATTTGCTGGCAGTTCCATCTGAATACCAGAGCAACATAGGAAAATACGTAAGGCTGATGTGTTTTCAAACATGCAAGATAGTGCCAAAGACTAGTCTCATTACTTTGATACCAGAATATCCTAATGTTTTGTTACCGAATGGGAAAGTTGTGTGAGTTTTCACAGCACTGTACTGCCTTACCTTGTCTGGTTTTGACATATTGGAGAAGGGATATATGCAAGATTTCTGCGTATTGTCATACGAATATGAGAACTGAAAGAGATATCTGAATTTAGGAGGATATTCTGGTTATGAAGCTTACAATACACATAGGGAGAACAGAGATAGAGCTTATGAGAAAACCTATATAAGCATATTTTGATCTAACTATAAAATTAGTAAAAAGACTGAAAGGAACTTTAGTGGGACAAGTTTCTATGGTACAGATACAGTTTATCATCAGTCTCCAGGGCAGGATCCACAGATCTTTCAGTCCTCTCTACCCTGTTCTTAAAGCCTTCAGTAATAGTTAGTTGAATCCCATGCTGCAAGTCAAGGCCATTGTTCCTTGTCCTGCCACCAGCAGAGAGAGCACGGTGTGATTTTTTTGGATTTTGCATCATGTTAGGTTTTGGAGTGGTGGTGGGGTAATTTATTTATTTATATATATATTTTTAAAACCTTCCTTATTGAAAGAATCTGGTAGGTTTTGAAGACTAAGTTTTCTATTTTTTTTTTTTTTTTTTTTTAATTCTGGTATCTAGCAAGCACAGGTGATGTGTGACACTGTAACAGGCAGACCTGTACTGTCAATAAAAGGATGGTTTCGTCCTTTCAGCTAATGCTTCAAAATATAGCTTAAGAATATGTTTTAGGGAAACAGGCCAATACAGGTAGAATTTGGATTTTTATGGGCTGTGGCTGTAAAGTTTTCTTTTATTCTGTTGTGGGGTTTGTATGGGGGGGGGTTTTCTTGACTTTTTTTTTTTTTGTTGTTGTTTTGCTCTAAGTTGCTTCCCAAGGGAATGTACTTGTACATTTATAGAAATTGAGGAGGAGTTTTAAGTAACGTACTGTAGGAAAGGTTGCTCTCAAACATTTAATTTATGAGATCTACTGGATTCCAAAACTCAGGGAAGAGGTAAAGCTGGAAGTGTTTTCATGTTGGAAGCAGGGGCATGCTTACTAACAGAGGAACAACCTCAGTATCATTTGAATGACATGGTAACAGAAGTATTAGAGGGGAAGACGTATGAGGAGAGGCTGAAGTCCCTTGGTTTGTTCAGCCTAGAGAAGAGGAGACTGAGGGGAGACCTCATCGTGGCCTACAGCTTCCTCACGAGGGGGAGTGAAGGGGCAGGCACTGATCTCCTGCCTCTGGTGACCAGTGATAGAACCCGCAGGAACGGAATGAAGCTGTGACAGGGGAGGTTTAGGTTGGATATCAGGAAAAGGTTCTTCACTGAGAGGGTGGTTGGGCACTGGAACAGGCTCCCCAGGGAAGTGGTCACAGCACTGAGCTTGACTGAGTTCAAGAAGCTTCTGGATAACGCTCTCAGTCATATGCTCTGATTCGGCTGGTCCTGTGTGGAGCCAGGAGTTGGACTCGATGATCCTTATTGGGTCCCTTCCAACTCAGGACATTCTGTGATTCTGTGATTGTGGTAAGAGATGTTTTTATTAGCTGTGCAAGCTCAATCTCCTCTTGTGTTTTACTGTTAATATTCTAGAGGTGAATTTGACCCGTTAAGCTTTTTCATTCTTTGTTTTCTCTTACATCTCTTTGATGTGTGTACTGTGTATACCGTGTGTGTAATGGGTATACTAAGTCCTACTGATAGACAGTACAGCTGTCCTTTGTAATTTGACATGGAGGAATGGGACATAAAGACTGATTTGACTAAGGTCATACTAAGAATCTGTGGCACACCTCCTGGTTCTGTGCCAACATCCTAGAATTCATCCTCATCTTTAACAAATCCTATTCCAAAAGTTAAGCCTGCAACTTTTTATTTCTTGAAACTAAATTTTCACTTCCAGTTTTGCCAAATTGTTATCTTGAGACTTCAATTTACTGAGGTTGTGTAATAATTAAAAATAAACAATTTTGGTGACATTTCATAGAAATTAGTAATTCTTAGCTGCGCAAGAAGAAACAAGGAAACCACATGATTGATTTTTTTTTTTCATTATATAGATAAGACTGTAGATGTAGTTTCGAGTATGTAGAAAGAATAGATCTGCAGCTTTAGACATATCAAGAGGGATTAAATTCTTATCTGGTATCTAGTTCATTTAAACCAGATAAAAGGATTCTGCGTATGTAAAATAGTTCTCGAGCTCTGTGCCTTGATACAGGCAGAGCGCAACACCTGGTATCTTGGGTTTTTCTCAAGTCTTGGCTAGCTCTTAAAGCAGCTGCAATATACTGTGGCCTATACATTAGGCCAGATGGCATGCAGCCCCTCATGCTGTCCATATCGAGGCAAGTCCTCACTTTGAAGTGATCTAGGACTGCTTTGATGCAGAGGTGCTGCCATCTCTAACCTCATCGGTGTGCAGCAGCAGTTTCTGTGCTGCACCTCAGGTTCAGATCGCAAAATAAGTAGAGCCACAAAGCATTTTTCAGTGTTTTAATTTTAAATACCAAATTCAATAAGCGTTTAAGTATCATCAGAAAAAGAGAAATCTTACTCTGTTTGTCCTAACAAAAAACTTGTAGCACTGTGGTTACACAGTGGAATGCGTATTGATAGCAATGCATCCTTTTAGAAAGTATTGTTTAGTAATTAGGAATAAAAGCAGAAAGCACTCTAAGGTTGTTTTTTTTCTGTTTTTTCAGATGGTGGTAAAAACCTTCATGGATATGGACCAGGACTCAGAGGATGAAAAGCAGCAGTATCTCCCACTAGCCTTGCACCTTGCATCTGAATTCTTCCTCAGGAATCCCAATAAAGATGTGCGCCTCCTTGTAGCATGTTGCTTGGCTGATATCTTTCGTATCTATGCTCCTGAAGCTCCATATACTTCCCATGACAAACTTAAGGTAAAAATGCCTTATAAAATAAAGGCTTTCTTCCTACCTCATTCTCTTACTGAGCTCCCCCCCCAAAAAAAACCCACAAAACAAAAAGAAAAAAACCAACCCCAACACCACCGCAAAACCAAACAAAAAAACCTGGAAAAAATTTGTACTTGCATTTATATTGATGTTCAGTTTTATTAAAGAGATGTTGTTTTAGTCCTGTGAGTCAATGTAGTACTTTAAAGGCCAGAAATGTGTAAAGGAATGCTAGACAACCAGTATCTGTGTTGGTGATAGTTTTCTGTCAGTGCCTAAAATGGGCAATTTAATGTTCTCATTATTTGTAAATGTGGGTAGATGTCACTACTAAAGGTTGTATTTTTATTGTCTGCTGAATCAAGCTT
Organism: Balearica regulorum gibbericeps; assembly: GCF_011004875.1. Classification (NCBI taxonomy): domain Eukaryota; kingdom Metazoa; phylum Chordata; class Aves; order Gruiformes; family Gruidae; genus Balearica; species Balearica regulorum. The sequence goes on from NC_046187.1 coordinate 56,619,734, forward strand.
GTAAACACTTTATTGTTTTTTGACAGGACATATTCTTGTTTATTACAAGACAATTAAAAGGCTTGGAGGACACGAAGAGCCCTCAATTTAACAGATACTTTTACTTGTTAGAGGTAACACAATAATTGTAACTTTCAGTAGATGGTATTTGCTCTGTAAGCCGAACAAATGTAGTAAGTCTTTCTCCAGATGTGCCAGTATGCCTGGGAAATTTCTTTAATGAGTCTGGTGTGATTTAAAGAATAAAAGTTCAATGAATTGCTTCTTTTAGCAGTTATAATTCTGTTTGCATTTAATAAGTTCATGCAGCCTGTAGTTGAGGACACATTAAAACAGTTGGTATTTATCAACATTTAGCCTTTGTCTTACAATTCCATACATTGTTTTTCATATCATGCACCCTTAAGGTTGTATTACCTCATTGAGAGAATTTCAAATGCTGATTAAAATGCAAATCTGCTTATATTGATTGTGGGAGAAGGAATATAAGATTTTGGTTTAAAAACATTAGAAAAACCTACTCTTGACAAAAGCGTGGGGGGTTTATCAGTGTGCATTTAGGAACAGTATCTTGTTGTAAACCTATTTAATGATACTTAAAACTTCATTGTTTCATAGCATGAAGAAAAAAGTCTAGAAACATGCATTTATTATATTTAACAATTTCTGTCAATCTGCTTTTACACATAAGAAATCAGATTATTCTATATTTAGTTTTTTCTGGATATATATATAGGTATTAAGAGCTCTTCATATGCAAAGCAACAAATATCCAGTCCCTTTCCCCAAAGGGTTTGCAATCTATTGTATAGTATTTTTCCTTAAATAGAAAAAATGTAACTAACATGATTATATTTATGTGACTTAATGTGAAGTTATAATATCCTGAATATCCTATTTTTGTTTTAGAATTTAGCTTGGGTTAAATCTTACAACATCTGCTTTGAGTTGGAAGATTGCAATGAAATTTTTATTCAGCTTTTTAGGACTCTTTTTTCAGTTATCAAGTAAGTTGAATTGTTTCAATTATATTAAACTGTCAAAACATCATCACTTTCGGGGATAAACTGAATCCTTGCATAGTCTACAAATAAATATATCTGAATAGAACAAGTCTTTATTCCTCCAAACAAGGAGATACAGGGAAAGCAAATGAGTGTGAATTGCTGACAATATGGAGGGGACTGTGTCTAAAAGTAGACATGTTACAACTGTATGCTTCATTCTGACTCATTTATCTACATTTGTATTTCCATGGTTATTTTCTTCTTTTTTGTTTTGTTTCACTTCTAGAACACCCTAGCTTTACTTTAAGATTTTTGAAGATTTCTACAAGAGAGGAATGGCACATAAAATAGTTTTGAGATGCTTAGTGTGTAAGGGAGGGCAAGCTGGATGGTGTTAGACATTGTTTCTAATAGTACTGTTAGTATTTGTCAGGGTCTAAAAATTTAATATTGATAATATTCTTTATCATCTTAGTAATAGCCACAACCAGAAGGTACAAATGCATATGCTGGATTTGATGAGTTCTATCATCATGGAAGGCGATGGAGTAACTCAGGAGCTGCTGGACTCCATTTTGATTAACCTCATTCCTGCACACAAGGTCTGCAAAGTAAAATATTATAGTAGTATACTGTTATAACAATAATTTTTATTGCCTTTTGCTTGTTTATTTCTCCACACACTTTAGCCATCATGACTGTGTTTTTTCCCCCCAGCATTGTAACAGTGGATTGAAAATTTCCTTTGGGCATTATTTGGTGCTGTTCATTAGCTGTGTCTAGATTATTCAGTATCAAGAGATTCTGCCTACTTACCACCTCAGAAACACTGTACTGAAACAGAAATAAAGTATTTTCAAGCAAATGTAATATGTAATAGGAAAACATTATATCTTAAGGGTTGTGGGTTGTTGGTTGTTTTGGGTTTGTTGGGGTTTTTTTTTAATTGAAAAGATGTGACATATTTTTTAATTTAAAAAAGTAAAAGGGGGGGGTGGGATGGGTGGGAAAGATTTCTCCAAGACTTCTGTGGTGACTTGCTGTTTGCCTCAGCTTGCCAGTCAGACTCCCCTCTGCCTCCCAAGTTGGTTTGGTTTTATTTTTTACATTCCCCCCGCCCCGTCTTTCCCCCTTAAACTTTTGTGTTGTTTTAGTAAAACCTAATTATTACTTTTTTTTTAATTTGGTTGCTTTTAGTGCTCCATATTCTTTTGAGTTCCATAATCTTTCTGCCCCTTGCAGAGTTCAGCATCCCTTTAACTCACTATAAGTGACCACCTCCCCCTGCCCTTCCTACAGGAGTCTTACACAAGCCCTTCCTAGCAGATTGCTGCTGTCATGCAGCAATGTCTTAGCCCATCTACACAGCTGCTTTGGCAGCTTTTTCAGAGACCCCTCCTTTACAGTCAGCTTCATGAACTGTCACTGATGCTGTCCTTCTGGTTTCATTGTGTGATTTACTATCTGGTCACTGGGTCTGTAGGTGAGCTTTTCGCAATGGCTAAATAAAGTTGAAAGGAGAATAAACGCAATTCCCTTAGCCATGAAATCAGGGAAACTGAGATGCAGGCTGGTGTTGCCTTGCATTAACCAAAAAAATTCCCTTGCTGAAACACTCGTGCTTCTTACTGAAAATTGTATGGAGAACAGTAAGTTTCAATTATAAGCTACAGTAAATGAACTGTACTCTGATTACCAAGTATGTGTTTCTGTTTGTCATTATTTTAAATTAATAAATGAACAAAGTTTAAGGCAGCTCCATCCATGACTACATAATTAAAGTTAAATTAGCACATAAAAGCAGGGATTGTTCCTTTGGTTACCTAAAGAGGGAGAATTCATGGAAATGTATAGCACAGAAGTGACTGAGATGTGGCCATTGTCATTTACAGTATCTGTCATCTGAGGTCAGTTTGCATTCCTTCTCTTGTGACCATGAGATGGGAATATCATTCTATCAACTTGTTTTTATTGACAGCAACGAGATGATGTCTTATTAAAACTACTAACAGGAAGGGAGGCCTCTTATTCATAACAGCAGACAGTCAGTCCTTTTGAAAAGACACTGTTCTTTGTAAGTTGTTTCTAATCCATTATAGGCAGTAGAGATCAGGAGTGGAGATAGAGGAGGGTAATTAATAATGGTGGACATTGCTCTGAGGATGCAAAGACCTGGTAAACCTTGTACAACTGAACAAAGTTTACCTTGTGACTACTTGGTGTAGGCAAAGTCAGAGTATGATCCTTTAGTATTAACACTGTTAGCTTAATCATATAATTTTACCTAATGAAGGAGATTCTCAAGCAAGGCTCTGATAGAGGGAGGTAAACTTGATGCAAATATTGGCTTGTACTCCATATTTAGTATACTGGCCTCTAGACTGGTGGCCAGTCTTTACTCGCTCTTGGCCATCTCATGACTGAGCAAATAATATGCTGTAGTCAATGCTCAGTATCATACTTTGGTCAGTATTTGGTCTGTTTTAACTCGTTTGTTTCCTGTAACAACAGAACTTAAACTACTGTTTTACCATGATAGTTTTGGTTTGTTTTTTTTTTTAAAAAAAAAAACCCCAAAAAGTTCTTTTGTCTGCTCTGCCTAGCAGAGTTTGACTGCAGTAATTATGTTTTCCTTTCATGAAGAGATTTCCTAGGAAATTCTGCTGTTATATTAATTGTTTGTCCTTAGGTATGTAAATCAGAAGCACCATAGCTTGAAAAGCATGATTTATTTTCTCTTAGAGAACATAAAATAACAATACTTTTATGTCCATGCAAAGCAATTGCATACTAGTCATTCTCTGCCATGACATAATAGAAGTATCAGCATGAGTAGACTATTACACTTAATGGAAGTTTGTCTTTGTAAAGATGATGAAATACGTGTTTTGGATAATGTATTCTATTTCTTTTTGTGGGTTTTTTCTATTGTTGTTGGGGGTTTGGTTTGTTGTTTTATGAAACTCTCTTACATTGTCTAAGACAATACTGCGATAAAAAAGAGAAATATACCAGTACGTAGACATGAAGTAGAGTCTACCTCAGCATCTAAACTATATTAATTTGTACCTCCATTTTCAGTAAAGTGCTTTACTATACGTTGTTCTCTCTGTGTGTGCTAATGTGGCTCTCCTCTAGTAAATCCAGGTTTTCAGTTGTAGTATGGTGTATCACATTTTGCTCAGACCTATGATATCAAACTGTAGTTCTTTTTATTAATTTTAAAACTAGTGCTATTTAGGGAATATTTTTCTTCACACTCTATCAAGGTTATTCCTTAAACACATATATTTCATGTATTTAAAATCACTGTTTTCTTCTACATCCCCTGCAGAATGGCCAATCTAGACCTTCAAGGTTGTTTTTCTCCTCCTAACAGACTGATTATTTGTCTATTTATTTATTATTTATTAATATTTGTTTATTTTATCTATATATATTTCTTTTATAGGCTGTTCTGGTGTTTTGTTCCTTGGGAGGTTTTTTGTGTTTGAGTTGTTGTTAGTTTGATTTTTATTTGTGGTTTTGGGGGGATTTTTTTAAGCTCTGGTGAGTCTGTCTAGGGGGGAAAAAAAACCCAACACAACTTAATTGCAAGAAATCTTTGAAGCTTTATTGAAGATCCAAATAAAATATATATTCTGCATGAAGCTGGCAGTCCTTTAGTTTAATACAGACATACCTGCCAACAAGATATTAATCATGGTCTGCTTTGGAGAGAAACTGTTTTGTTTTGAATTTGGGAAGAGTTTATACATATCTGTGTGTCTTCTATAATGAGACATCAGTTTAGTGCTATGGTGACTGAGGAGGTATTTGAGCCTTTGGCTATTTGTTTCTCTTTACGTTGATGAACTGTCTTTCGGTTTGTCATCTCATCAGCTAAAAGAACATGAGGGAGTCATTCTCAGTGTAGACTTGACAAATACTGTCTTTACACGAATCAGTCATCCTTAGGCTTTACCTGTATTTTGTTCAGTCATTTGTAATTTTCAGGTCAATCAGCTAATCCACTTTTTTTCTTCTTCTTCTCCCCTTTTCTCTTTTTACTTCTTTTTTTCTCTTCCCCCCCCCCCCCCCCCCGCTGCATTAATCCCTAGATGAGATGAGATACTGCATATTGGATTTTGTGCAGATTTGGACAGTCACATTTTTCAGATGTGCAGCTACATTCCTTATCTTCTTGAGAGTAATAAAAGCAATGTTCAGATTTGTTATGTTGCAATCAAATGTTGACTTGGAAAGTTTGCAGCTAACTCTGCCCAAATTACTTTCTGTGGGCTGTCTCAGAACATACAGTACAGCCCATGGTGAAGTCAGTGCAGAGTTTTATCCTCCAGACAAGGCTGAACTTTGCTACAGGGTGTACCTTTAATGAGTGTGTGAGGGGGAAGCAAAACCACATGTAAATAGTAAGTTAGACTGGTTCATTTTTCAGTGGCAAAATTTGGTGCACGTTAATTACCAAAGTATAGAGGTGTGGTAATAGTTCTTCAAAATTTTTAATGTGAAAACTTAATAGATATGAATGCAATGCTAAAGGTAATTGGAGTGACAGAGTCTTAGAAGAATGTGCAGGAAGTGATGGTTTTGGGTTAGACTTCTTTTAAGTGTGGAAAAACTAGTTTTAAGATTTTTCTGAGTCTCTAGTTGTGGAATTAACATAACTGAACTTAGCTTTGAAAACAAATAGATGGGTAGTAAAACATACCTTTCTAAAGTCGTGGTCTTTCAAGGTTGGGAAAAAAAAGTAAAGTAATCTGAAATAGTTTTTCTCTTTAAAATTTTATTATTATTTTTTCTTTATTTCAGAACCTTAATAGACAAGCATTTGATCTTGCAAAAGTCCTGTTGAAAAGGACCGTCCAGACCATTGAACCGTGTATTGCCAATGTATGTAAATTAATTAATCCATGTTACCTACAAGTAACAAGTGTTCTTCCTTCTGTCTTGATTTATTGGAGATTCGTTTGTTTGTTTAAAAATATTGTTTATAAAAGTCACATTTCGTAATGGAGCTACAAGATTACCATTTTCCAAATAGGATATTATTAGCTTGGTTGTTAAAGAAGTATGTGAGATGTTTCAAATAAGTGAAGAGGAAATTAATTTTTACCCATCTGAGTCTAAAGTTAAGGCTAAATCTAGGCTGTGAAAACAGGTGACCACCAAAAAATCCTGTTCCAACAAATGGAATTGTTAGTACTTGATGTCTCCAGCAACCAGATGGCCTCATTTCATATCAGGCTTTAGGATGAAGCATTTCAAGCTACCAGCTCTTTACTAGAACTTTTTTTCCATCCTAAATTTGTTTTAGTCATGAAGACTAAAAGAACCGAGTTTTCTACAAGGTTTCCTTCTACTGTAATTCCTCTTGTTGAATGTCAGTGTTATATGTTCTACCTATTAAAAGAGTTATTACAGTCTTGTGGGGGATTTAGTCTGGTCCGTTCTGTTGCCTTTCCTTGGTGCTGAAACCAATAGAATTCCTAAAAGTCAGGGTAGTTTAAAAAGGGAATTAGCTAAATTCATAAAAGATTAATCAGTATTTTAAAAGCTCAAGGAGTCTCACTAGCAAGTACCACTTTCCAATTCCCCTGTTTCTTTAAGCTTTTGTAATTAGTCATAGCTGGAAACAGGCTAGTGCATAGTGACCTTTGAGTTGCTTTAATATTATTCTTACTTTCTTATTCAAGTAATAGATTTGTAGCAGTTGCACTGCTCAAATAACAGTAACTCACAGTATCTAATAGGAAGTATATCAAGCATATTAAAATTTAACAAATCCAAAAGAAATCATTCATGGTTTTAGCTACTTTGTTTTTTTCTGTTAGATCACTAACAATCTTGATACATTACTGTCAAATATCACAAGACATATCATAAAGTCATCTGACATCCTTTAAAATCAATTAAAAGTAGATAAGTTTCTCTTTCAACATTTGGTGGTCTTCAATTTGGATTGGGCTTAAATGATAAGAAAATTAAAAATAAGATACTAATTTTTTCCCTCAACTTCTACCGGATGAATATGCATTTAAAACTAACAAATCTTTTATCAGCTGTTAATTTTGCTGGGGAGAGGGTTATTGATATTTTAAATTATCAAATTACCATGAATTAATCAATCCTGATAGAAGTAATAGAACTGAATTATGAAGGATGTTTGTGATTTGTTTGAGCCAAAACTAAGGATGAAATGCTTTGATGTAATGAAAAGATGTGCATTGAGTGTGTTTCATTAGAATTAAAGTATTAATGATACTACGTTAAAATGATTTTGAAAAAGTGTTTGCATTAATGAAGGAAAATCTGCTAAATAATATTGTTTGTATTCTAGTTTTTTAACCAGGTTCTGGTACTGGGAAAGTCTTCAGTAAGTGACTTATCAGAACATGTGTTTGACTTGATACAAGAGCTTTTTGCCATAGATCCTCACTTACTGCTGTCTGTCATGCCACAGCTTGAATTCAAGCTGAAGGTAGGTTACAACGTAATAAAATTGTAATAAAATTTGTGTGGATATTAAGACTGCAGAGCTGTAGATTTAATGTGTTCTACTGGAGGGATAAAAATTTGATATTTATCACTTTATCTTAAAGATAAATGTAATATTAAAGGAAGCACACTGGAAAGTTGATACGATTGTGTGCTTTCTGTGCTTGCAAACATGTATTATGCACACAAAATATATAATCAATGATATATGATCTAATGCAAAAGTTACATGTACTTAATCTTTGAATTTCACCTGAAATTTTTTAAATAGGCAGGCTGTGGTTGGCTTATCTCATGAAATGCAAGTGTATCAGCTTCAGTATTGATTTGCAGAATTTTCTTCTGTGAAATAATGTTTTAATAACAGAGGAAGTATTTCCAAATATTTTCTCAGATTTGTCATAATCAGCTAATAAAGCAGCTGACTTATTTTGAATCCTTGGAAATAGTTAATTTATCCTGATTGGGGGGTATAGTTTTTTTTAATAAAAAGTTATTTGTCTTTCATAAGATGGTAAATGGACAAGAGAAATAATGTCATGCTTTTATATGTACATATTAGGGTATGGTGGCAACAAACAAAAATAACTAAGAAATAGGTATTTTATGAAATTATATGCATCTTTTATTAATGCACATCTATTTATAGCATCTTTTCTACACACATAAAATAGTCTTAAAGTATATTTTAAACCAGTATGTTTTAAAAGTATGTTTATTGTTGAAATTGTTAGGGATATTGTCTTTCAAACTACTGTGTGTGAGTTTTTATTCCTGAAAGGGAAAGAATTTTCAAAGCACAGCCATCTATGGCTGTAATATGTTAACTTAATAGGTATTTGTATATTTTTACTCATACTCATCTAATACTCTAATTAAGGAGACTGAGGATTATCAGAAATTATTTCAAACTCACTTTTTAATCTAACTTACAAAAGCAGAAGGAAAAGGAAGCCAGAAATTATTATTAAGATGTTACAGATAATGATTTACAGTTCCTTTCACATGTTTTGATTTTTAGAGCAATGATGGAGAAGAACGTTTGGCTGTTGTTCGACTTCTGGCTAAACTCTTTGGCTCCAAAGATTCTGATCTGGCCACACAGAATCGTCCTCTTTGGCAGTGCTTTCTTGGGCGGTAGGAGAAACAGGGATACAATTCTGAATTTCTATTAATTTAATTCTGAATTTTCTAATAGTATTGCATTTTTCATTCTGTTTTTAGAGGATCTAACTGTTTGTTTGTATTTGAACAAGCTCTTTTGTTAAATCTTTGAAGCAAAGAATTGCATACAGTTGTATTTTAGAATGAAGAAGCTTGAAGGACTGCTGCTATATTGCTGTCAGCTCTGGGAATATAGGTTAAATAGAGAGCACATTACATGCATAGCAGAACTTACATGATAGATATGCCAGCATTATTTGAAATTTCATCCTGTTCAGCTATATGTTTTATTTGGCATTTACCTTTTTGAGTGAAGAAATATTTCCTTTTAAGTAAATATACAAATTTATCATTTTTGAAAAAGTGAATGTTTTCAAATGGTACATGTTATATGGCAATTTATATTTTTATCATTTCATATATATATATATATGAATATACATATATACACACACACAATTGACTGTGTATGGAGAATTATGTTCAAAAGTCAATAGGCAAAATTCATTGGGTCAGCATTTCATCTGCATGTAGTGTATTCATCCTTTAGTTTTAGTCCTGACTTAATTTCACAAGAAATAACATAAAAATTTGTATGAGGTACGTTATGGAGATAAATTCAAAACATTTCTATTGTATTATTTTGCCATGTAAAATTACTCTAATAGTTGATGGAACTATCAACACATGTTGCTACATAAAGAATAATCTTGATTTGCAAGGCTGATTAAAAATTAACTTTCATCATCTTCTGTCCTTCTAGGTTCAATGATATCCATGTCCCTGTGAGATTAGAGAGTGTGAAATTCGCCAGTCATTGTTTAATGAACCATCCAGACTTAGCAAAAGACCTCACTGGTGAGATGCTCATACAGGGGTTTAGAATAATTTAAGAAATGAGCAAGGAAAAATGTAATTATTTCTGTACATAGCAGTATAGTTCTAAAACGTATCAAGTCCAATGCTTGATGCTGGATGGAAGAGCTAACTACTGAGTAATTGCTTCCTGCTGAAGGCAAGCACTAGTTATTAGAGAGGAATGGGTGACAATGTGTGGACTTTGTCAGAGTGAGTCTTTAAGAAGCTACCCATTGCAGAATGAGTTTTAAAGTAATTTCAGATTCTAATGAAACTTTTGGCAAGTCAAAGCAAATTTTGGTGCAACATTTTGATTTATTTTCAAAAACAGTCAGCATGTTCCCCAGTACTCTCTTTCACGGAGTTTAAAAAATGCCATTGTGCTGATCTAAATGATGAAGTTTCTTTCTTCACTTCAGCACCATTTTAACTATGAGCAGAATTTCAGGGTTAACTGAAAATACTATCCTTTCTTGATGCAAGCTAACCTTCAGCAATTGTCAGTATTTTTCATTTATTATTTACCTTCTTAGCTCTTTGGGAAGGAGAGACTCTGCTCTTTTTATTTCTTCTCACCCCCTACCCCCCTTTACTTTCAATATATTCTAATCAGCTTTATTTCACTTCATTGCTTGTTGCAAATGAGGTTATTGTAAAAGCTTTTATATTCTTCTGATATTTACAGTTCTCTAATTGTTTTGTATTTAACATAGAAAATGATGGAACAGATGTTTTCTGTAGGCAGTTATATGTTTAATAGATTATATGGTTGTGATATGTGACTGACATTTAATTGTTTTAACATTATTAATACATCGGAATACATCATATCTATGTAAAAAAGCCAAACTTTTGTTTCTGATTGTAACAGAATATTTGAAGGTTAGATCACATGACCCAGAAGAAGCCATTCGACATGATGTTATTGTTACAATTATTACTGCGGGCAAGAGAGATCTTTCTTTAGTCAATGACCAGCTGCTTGGCTTTGTAAGGGAAAGAACGTTAGACAAACGGGTAAGTGTTAATATTTTATTTTCAGGAATATCTGCTTCTAATATAATTTGGTAAAAGTAAAACCAAAAAACCAAGGCCATAGAAACAGAGAAACTTAGAGTTGACTGTCAACTAGAATGCTGTGGGGAAAAAATAATTTTCTTACCAGAACATCTTAATGGAGATTCCGTGTTATGGAGGCACCAATCAAGTGTTGTCAAACAAATAAGATCATTAACTTGTGGGGAACACAATAATATTGTAAGAACATAAAAATTGCCACATATGTTTAGGCCAAAGGTCCCTATAGCACAGTTTAATTCTCACAGTGGTCAGTTTTGGCTTCCAGCAATTTGTGATTTAAGGATTTCTTAAATCTGCTTGGTCATGTTCATCATTGCTGTCAATGGAACTTTATTCCATGAATTTATCAAGTTCTTTCTTGAACTTACTTGTACTCTATAAGCATCTATGGCATCTGCATCAAGTTTAATGCATGTATGGAAAAAGTAACTTCATTTGTTTTATTTTAATTTTGCCGGATATCTCATAGTTCTTGCATTATGTAAAATAATAAATAGTCTTTAACCCACTTAAAATTAATAAATATGTATACCATTTCTTCTCCTCTACTTTCCAGCTAAAGAATCACCTCATTAACTTCCACACAAACTGATTATTGCATACTTCTGATCATTTTGTCTGGTTGTTCTATATCCTATTGGAACCAAGATGACCAGACTTGGCCATGGCATTCAAGGTGTGCACCATGTTGTGTACATACTTTCTGATTTTTTTTTTTTTCTTAGTCTTTAACCTTCTGTTTGTCTTTTATGCTATTTCTGAGCACTGAGCTGACAATTTCGGAAAACATCCATGTTGACTTCAGTATCTTTCCTGAATAATTTTAGATGATACGTTGCCCAATACTATACATGCAGAGTTAATGCAGATGGCAAAACCTAGCCTTAAACTGAATTTCTTTCACTTCATATTGTAACGATTCAGTAGTATGTCATTTTTCTGCAGTTCTTCATTACAATATTAGATCTGACTACCTCAGTAAATTTTATACATGCTGTTCAGTTAATTTTCTAATACTTTTTCATAGGTAAAGTGTCACAGATTCCATTCTGACACCATCAATAGGTTCCCTTCTTTCCCTTCTATGTGAAAACTAGTCATTTATTTCCACCCATTGTCTCTTATGTTTTAGTTAATAATTAATTCACAACAGGATTTTTATTTTAAGATCCTCTGGTGTGAGGCTTTGTTGGAAGCTTTTTGGGATCCTTATGCATTTTACTGATATACTTGTGCATCTGCTAGAATTTTTTTCTTGGACAAAAATTCCCGTTATATAAAGTGTAATGACACCTTCCCATAACTTCATTTTTCAGCAGTATCTGCTCTTTGTTGTTGTTACTGTTTTGTTTCAACCTGTTTGCCCATTCAAAATCAGATGTTCTGGTGAGTGGCACTCTGTTCCTCTTGGGACCCTTTGATTTCTTTCATATTTTCTGTATGCAGTCTGTTCATTGACAGATTGCAATAACAGAATAGTGTTTGATGTATTGTTTCTAAATTCCTGTAGAAGTCATGGATGGCATACCACCTGATCTTAATAACAGGAGCAGTAACAAAATCATTAATTTGTTTTAAAATGTCTTCTAATGACACTTCAAGAGACCTCTTCAGACCTCTCTCCTGGAATAAATTTTGTTTGTCTTTGAGCCCTACAAAAGGGTCTGGAAGGCTTCTTGTTTCTGGAGGCTCTGATGAAAATGTTGAATTAATATGCTTTTAATAATTTGCTTCTGAAACTGTTGCCATGCTTCATCAGGGATTTACCTTCAACTCGCCAGAGCTTATACTCTTTCCTGTTTACACTCTTTCAGATGTGGCTCCATGCTCTTTGGAGGATGATGTTTTAATAGCAGACTTCACTGTGCTGTGTAGCCCTGTGATTTTTTTTGTTGTTGTTCCTTTTTGATAGGGGACATCCTTTCTATAACTGGTGTCATTCTAGCTGGTTACTTTAATTCTAAAATAATTTTCTCTTTTTTATGTTCCCCTTTTTAAATGAGATTGTTACTATAATAGATTTTGAGAGAAGGATATCGTCTTTGCACAAAGACAAATACTGATTTTGATTATGTTCACTATAATAAAGCATTATATTATATTAATACATTCAATTAAATGTACCTGCGGCTTGACCTTGCACATTTCTCAGGAGTGATTAAGACCACCTTTCTTCTTTTTTCAGCCATTAAATAGACATGCCCAAAAATTCATTTATGAGATCTGAAAACTTTTAGTGCAATCGCCACTTCCCACTGGGGCTTCCACCTAGTCGGAATGAGATGATTGTTACTGTGTCTTCTACATAGTGTCTCTGTTCTCCTTTAGCGTGTCACTGTTGGTAAGAGGCAGGCAGTTGTCCAGCTATACTACTCATTTCTACAGAGCTAGGGATTTTCAGTTCATATAGCCTTAAACCCAATGTGGTCCTTCTTAATATTCCTGATATGTTTGACTCAGTGATTTCACACAAGTCATAGGTTTGATGATATATTACATTTCAAGGTTAGGTGCTTTTTCAGGCATTCATCAGTGAAGAATAACTTCACCTCTAGCCGATGTTTCTCTTGTAAAAAATCTCTGGAGAGACCTTTAATGAAAATATATCCTGAGGAGAAATGAAAATTGAAGATTGACTAGAAATGATTACAACAAATACTTAGCATTTGAAGTAGACCTTAACAATGTAGCATGTCTTTGTAAATATAATTAGTATTATAAAGTGAATATCAAGGACTTGTAAGCTTCCAGCATTTTTTTTTTTTTCAGCATTTTTCTCCAGTCCAGGAGAGGGACATGTCCCTGTAACTGTCTTTATATTTTCTATGTAGGATTTTTTCAGTTCCAGACATAGTGCATTATATCTATTTTAATTATTCTTTTGCTTTAAAGAACTTGATTATCTTCTGCTGACTGCATTTACCCCTTGTAACCAGGTTTCTGTTGGACTAATCTATTGCAAAGTCCTAAGTGATCATTCATCAATTTGACTTAATCTAATTCTTTTTAGGCTTGCAATCATCTATCAAAAGAGTATAGATATTACTATAAAAAGAACACTTGTCCAGTAGGCTGAAGTAAAATGCTTGATTGTTTAAACACATTAATATGTCATTTCAATTCTGCCTTTTTTTCTTTATGAAATAATGTGGAATCTAGAAAAGTTTAAATTTAAATCATGCTAACTATTATGCCGTTAATGTGATCTGTTTTTTCTCCTGACCGTATTCTAATTGGTACAGTATTAGTAAAGATAGCCTAATGACTTTTTTAGGGTAAAAGTTTTTTGGCTAAAAGACAGCACCTCGTTTTTTAAAAAAATTTCCTTAGCCAACTCGATCTATATGAGCATTTGCACAAGGATTACAGCTATTAAAAAACAAACCACATACCTCCCCCCCACCCCCAACAAACCCCACCACCATCTATAGTTTTCAAATCCATTTTTATTGGTCCAGTTGGAAAAGTAACTCTGGGAACAGATGCTTCCCAAAAACAGGAATCCAGTCTTTGGTATAAATTGTTCCAAGGAATTTTCCATTGCAGCACTGTCTCCAGGATCTTTCCAGTGTCTTCACTTTTCAGAATCATTAGTTTCAGGAGATGTTTTTTTTTAAAAAAAAATTTTTTTAAAGCTTCGAGTACTTTTCCTTAATACTGGAGTAACCTTAAGAACCTGAAAAGTTAGAGGAGAGTTTTCACAGCTGACTTCTATTCCCATTTCTCCCAACAGCCTTTGTGGTCTAGAGACTTAGTCACTTTGTGAGAACAGACTTTCGCATCATCAGCTTGAAGTCAAAAGCTATAAAATGAGGAGCCATAGGAACACACTGTCATTTTCTATTTCTCTTTATGCATTTTTCTGCATGTGTTAGTTTTAACTCCTCCTTCTCTGTGTATACTAAAAACGATTTTGGCTTTTTCCAGATGAAGGAGAAAGATTTTAAGATTTTAATATTCTTAACTCTATGGAAGCAATAGGTTAGCTATTCCAACAGGTAAGGGATTGTCTTGAACTTTCAGTAACAGATTTTCTTAACTCAGCACAGCAGTCTTCAGTGAAGGAGTTTAATTATGCTGGTTAACCAAGGAAGCTAAGACTGTCAACATTCTTTTGTTAATTAAATTAGAGTAGTAATTCTGTTAGCTGTGTTTATTGATCTGTTCCCTTTGATTGTTACCTTACCCTTTATTTTCACTTGCCTTCATCTTTTACCCTACTGTATGCTGTTTGAGCTTTAACTCAGTAGCATCTTACTCTTCCCCCCCACCCACGTGTATATCCTGTTCAGTGTCTTGCTTCCATGGTGTCTCAAAGCATTCTCAAAGGAATTCTGTCCAGTGCCTCCCATCTTCTGCCTGAAACTGCCTTTCTGCATGCTCTGACTTGCATTCTCTACAGTAATTTCAGTGATCAAAGATCTATTGACAATCCAAACCTCCCTTCCTTATAACCCCTTGTAAGTACTCTGCTTTCATTTTTAGGCTTTTTTTAAAGGATTTTTCTAGAATCATTTCTTGCAATCCTTCTCTGCTGTTTCTGACAATAGTTTTGCTGTCCTTCCTGTTTCATATAGGAGATCTGATGAAGCTATCACTTGCATTGGAAGAGTCTATTTGAATGCAGAAAAATATTGATACTTTTCTGAAAATGTTTCTCTTTCAGAGCTTTATGTCCTTTAAAATGTTTTTTTAAATCACAATGGGTGTGAACAAATTCCTGCAGAGAAGTTAAATGATGTTTACTTATATCTAAAATTTTTCTCTTTTGTGAAATCAAAGTATTATACTATATACTGTCAAAGTCATTACTACCTTGACCTGTTACTTGTGGTTCTAATATTTAAGAAATATGTAACAAAATACAATTTTTTTCCCATTATATCTTCTTGATATAACTTACAATGACAGCTAGTGGTGTCTAAGGCTGTTGTGCTGACATAAGCCATATTGTCTTCAAGATTTTTCTTTTATTTGCCCTTCAAGAAAAGCAAGTCACTCAGTAAAACGATTAAGAAATTAAATGTGCAATATCTCATTGTTATTAAAACAAGCCCTCAGTTTAACAAGATTGAAGAAGTTATGCACAGTGTGAATGATAGTGTCTACATTTATGCTTGATAGGGTGAAATGGTTTGAGCATTGTTAGTCCTTGGAGTTCAAGGCCAGAATTGATCTCTAGTGTGTTCTGCAAGAAATTCTCTCTCTTTCTGTTTGAATTTCATGCACTTCTTTTAAATGGTGAGGGAAAACGAGTTTCTTCTAAGGCTTTCCCTGTAAATCATTCCGTGGGAGACACTATTCTCTCTAAATTAATCCTTAGTCTGTTCTGGTATTAATCCTTCCACAAGGCAGCACAGGAGAGTTTATGGCTCTTGTTTGTTCAAGTGTTTAATAATGGGACATTTCCTGTTTACATGAGGGGATAAAAGTAGTGACCACCAAAAGCAAGGATGAGAACCCAGGAACTCCATCTGTGGATACTTAGTCTGGCTTTTCCTGGATTGCTGGAGTCTTGCAGCAATTACTTCGAGGCTTCAGCAAAAAGGACCTCTCCCACTGTCCTGGAAAGTGGCCTAAGAGTTTAAGCCATAGCAGGTTTAGCTAGGCCTAAGCTCTGGATCTCCCATTTCTAGACAAGTGTGCTATAAGACAGTGTAATGCTATGGGGGGAAAGAAGGGTGCCACCTCTGGTTCATACTTGTCTCTGAACAGAGAAGTCTTCCAAATCTTGGCTCAAGAAGGCGTTTATTCAGGCATACATGTTAAGTGGCACTTAATTTTTTTTTTTTTTTTTATACTGAGTAGCTTCTAGATTGTCTTTGCTCAGCACAGAGGAGTACTGGATTCCTCTGTACATACAGTAGTTAATCTGCATAGTACACAGAAGAAACCTTTTATGTAGGCTTTACAGTTTCTCATTTAGAGGCTCTAAACAGCATTTTTCAGCTTTTGAAGTGTCTAAATGTAGGACGTCAGAATGTGGCCATTTTGTCTTTCACACTTCTACATCTTTATTGTATTTTGTATATGTTTGATATTTATTTACCAAAACCACTTCCTGACCTCCTTTTCATTTCTTTCCCCTCAAGTGGCGAGTAAGAAAAGAAGCTATGATGGGTCTTGCCCAGCTATACAAGAAGTACTGTCTTCATGCTGAGGCTGGAAAAGATGCTGCAGAGAAAGTGAGCTGGATAAAGGATAAACTTTTGCACATATATTATCAAAATAGCATTGATGACAAGTGAGTCAACCTAAGCCTTCCTAATTTTAATTGTATAGTGATAAGAGATACCCTGAAAATATGTGCTTATCCTGAGAAAGCTGTTATTTCTCATTCTATATGTGTGGGTTTAAGTATGATGTATTTAATTAATAATCCTTAAGACATGTACTAAGATATTGAGGATGGTTGCATTATCTGTTCATGTATTCATTCTATTTACTGATGGAACTAGATCTGTGATGATAGTAGATTTTCATTAACTAACCACTGCCTAGAAAAAAATTGTCAAATTTTGCATTTGCTATACCCAGTTCTTGTTTGCCTTACTACTTTCTAGGGGGCTGGCATATTAAAATCCATGATCTGTGAGCATCATGCATGTACGCACCACAGTATATGCACAGATATCTCCTTTTGGTATGTTATGTAGAAACAGAGCCCTTAGGTAGAACAAAAGCTGAAGAAATATCAGGGATGCTTCCACTGCTGCCTAGTCTTCCCTGTTTTGTCACTCAGTCCCTTTGATTTTCAAAATACGATTTTGGCTTAGAGAAAAGTATTTTGGCCAAGGTTTTGGAAGATAGTTTTCAGCGCTCACTATTAATTCCTTGTCTTTCACAAGGAAAGCCAAACTATGAGATCACACAAAGATAGAATTTCAGCCTAGATTTTTAATACAGCAGACCTGGAAATCAGCCATTTCTTTGTAGAGTTTCTTAGCATCTTGCTTACACGGTCAGCTACCTCACTCTATTTCGTGCCCTTAGTGGCTAGTCTGAATGGGCTAACAGCCTCCTTCAGTTGCCAGTTATGATAGTGAACTCGTACCACTGCAGTGGTGAAGGCTCTCACTTTGTTCATCTGGCTGGTCATAAGTGGACCAGAGTTACATATTTGGTTAGTTGCCACCTTTTTTTAAAAAAAAAAAAAAACAAAAAAAAACCCAAGAGGAAATATATGGTTATGAGATTGTACACAGAGAAATTGCACTGAAAGTCTGCTGAGGTAGAACGATCAACTAGTGAAAAATTAGGAAATCTCCACATAGTTACAAAGCTAATTCTGCATATATATATGCATCAAATATGCTTTAATTTGCATTGAGAGGTTTGTTTGTGTTTTTTCTAGCATGTTCATGTCTCACTGTCAATACACAGGTTTGATAGTGAGCAGGGAATGAATCAAAGTTCCATAGTGAATGGGACAGATTTTTCAATGTTCCTGTTCATGGGAAATGCAGAACATTGTCAGGGAAATGAGGCAAGGAATTTTAAGGAAAGACTGTGTCATCAAAGCTGAGTTTTTTCTCTGACGTGATTTCTTCTGAAAGTCTGATTAAGCCATTGAAACTGGTCTTTTTATGAGTGTGCATGGATTGTATGCTGTATGTTTTCTGGGTATGCGCACTGAAAGATTGATGGTTTGATTTTTCAGTGTTCCTCTGGTTCAGTTTGGTACCCTGAATTTTAATCCCAATTCTAGTTTTTAAGGCCAACAGTGAAGTTCTTGCTCAGTCATACCATTGGGTTGGTTTCCCCATCTCATAGTGGAGGATTAAATGCATTTCAATGTTATTATTGTCAGAATTAGAAAGTTAGTACTTTTAGCACCTGAAGAGCTGTAGAAATGTTACAATCTTTTGACAGAGTCCATCCAATCCTTTAAACACACAAACATATGTCAGAATTAGCCAACTCTGCCTGTTTTCCTTGCATAATGAGGGAGGAGGATAAAAAGTAACAGTGAACAGCTGTCTGAGCCTTGGAGTATTTTCCATTGTGTGCATGGGATAACACTAGTTCTTTGAAAAGATAATAGCACAGTATCACACAGTATTCAGGCGTGAAGTGGAATAGAACAAATTTTCTCTACACATCCTTAACTCAGTCACTTGATAATGTTTTTGATGTTACTTAACTGTTGATGTGCATGTCTTCGCAAGACTGAGAACTACTAACCGTTAAGAACTGCTTCTCACCTGTGTGCTCTGAGATTCTTTGATTTACAACAAATGTATAGGGAATGGAGTAAAATGACCGCATCGTAAACACTGCCCTCTTACCTGCTCTTGATATGCTAGCCAATGACTTTCCTGACAGGAGAAAAGTATGTCCCAGACCTAATGCCTAGTTGTAAATCTTTGCCCTAACCGACATGGACCTGGGCGGATGTGATACAGTCTCACCATTTGTAATGACAGCTTCTAGAACATGTATCTGCACAGACATGCGCTAGAGCAGTATTCACAAATTAGTAAGATAAGTCTGATACCTCCAGTCTCCTAGTATGTTAAACAGAGATGGAGTCTCCTGAGATCTGAAGATCCTGTTCCCCAAGTAATTTAGTTCTTGGAGTCATCAGTAGTAAAATGTACATTTCAAGGGCGACAGCCAGGTTTTCTTTAATATTAACGGGGTGCTTTGAGATAGTTGTGTTCATATTCATGATCATCCTTTTGTTCCTCTGCCTTGCCATTATGCCTCTTGGAATTTTCTTTGAGCAGAAATACGGTGTGTTTGATGTGCACTGCCTTCTGTGATCTTTGTACAAGGCATTCCTGCAGTACTTACTAGGAATTGGAGTAAAAAAGTTTGTAAATTCAAACACACAAAATATTTTTCCATAAACATCAAATTATGTAGCTGAACATTGTGCACAGCTCTTATTACTATGGATTAAATTAATGTCTGAATGTTCTTTCATTTGGGGGGGCTATAATTAGATGAATTGTACAGCCATATTTTGTAGTTCAAATTTGTATTTTATCTAAAACCTTAAATATATGTTTTTGTTTTTTAAAAAGATAATTGGAGAATGGTTTTGATGGTTTGGTTTGCTCTCGCTTGGTTTCCCTTTTGCTGCTTTTCTTGTACATGTTTTGGTGTTCCTTTGTCTCCACCTTTTTAATGCTGCTTTTTAGCTTCTGTATTAGAAAAATTAGTATTTTCAAATGTTTTTCTCAAATACTACAGTTTTATCTTAACCTTCCCCTCAAGGACACTTCAGATTTTTACTTTTCCTTCCCCTTGAGTTATATTCTTGTGTTCTTTCTCCTTTGGGCTTTTTACTGTTTGTTTCCCTTTCTTTTATGTATGGGAGTGAACAAAGGGAAATTCTCAGAGCCTAAAGAAAAAGGAGGATTTGGGTGGTGATAAGTAAAGCAATTTTTCCCTCTTAGAGGTGAAACTGAAAGAACATGGGAAAGCTCTCAAGAAGCAGTTCTTGCTAATCTATTAACAGTTGAAGGGGTCTTTACAGATGAGAAAAAAGACCACCACTTTTTTTTTCTTCTCTGTTGAAAAATCTAGTTTCAGTGACTTCCGATATTTCATGTTCTTTCAGCTTGTCCGAAAGGTATCACCACTTTTGGAAATGCACAGTTTTTCTCTCTTCTTTTCCTGCAGATTACTGGTAGAGAAAATCTTTGCTCAGTATCTCGTTCCACACAATTTGGAAACAGAAGAGCGAATGAAGTGCTTGTATTATTTGTATGCTAGCTTGGATCCAAATGCTGTCAAGTGAGTATAGCTTGTATTCAGCAAAAACTTGCTTTCTCAGGCTTTTCCAACGTCTATAGTGTCTTACTTATATTTTTATGTAAAACCTGATAATGCAAGTAATTGATGCTTAGCACTATTTGCAAGTAGTATTTCAAACATTTCCTTTGTATATACAAACTCTGTGTGTTCATTAGACAGAAGGATATCTTGATATTTGAGAAAAATGGTTTTATCCATTTGTTTTCATCCAATGAGAACAATGAAGAGTTACAAATGCGCAAGTAACGACTTCTAGATTTGCCCTGTATTAAGGTCCATGATGAAGATACCTATAACTGAATGCTGGTGGATAGCGGCCCGTTTCTTATTTTGAAAACGTTCTTTTCAAGATAATTTGGGTGGTTGTAAGACATACTGCGGTTGTCCTGCATATGTGAAATTATTCCAGGTAGAATAATGAGAGGTGATACTCTGTTAAAAAAGAAAATCAGTTCCACCTTGTTTGGAATGGTTATTTTTAATATTTGTTAGGTTTTGATTGTACCTAGCAGTTGTTGCATTTGTAAGATAAATAAATGAACAATCTTGTTTACTAATACATCCAGCATGTTCTTGTCATGAACAAATTGGTAAGCTTTTCTTTTCTGGTTTTGCACTTTTGCAGAGCACTGAACGAGATGTGGAAGTGCCAGAACATGCTAAGAAGTCACGTACGAGAATTACTAGACTTGCATAAGCAGCCCACTGTACGGTTTTGAAAATATTAATACTTTATTCAGTGGACCTGTTAGACTAATTTACTGGGTTTTTTTAATACTATAGTATTTATTCAATGTTACTTTATTATTCTGTTCATTTCCGTATGTAGACAATGTTACATTCTCATTAAGTAAAGCTGCTTCCAGTAATGCTTAAAGGTATATGGCCTCCTTATGTTTACCATTATTTTATACTACTGGTCAATAATTTTGGAAAAAGTATAAAAAAAATATAAATCCAAGTTTTTTGTCTGCTTTTGACAGACCTTTTTTGTTTCTCATTTTATAACATAAAATGGGCTTAGGGCAGTTGTTTATTTGGGGTCTTTTTGAGGTCTTTTTGCAACAATTGGTTTTGATATACTATGTGAATTAGTGAATTTGTCCAGTTCTTTGATATTGCAAGAAGATTTCCCCCCCCCCCCCCCCTTTTTCTGTGTCTAGTACCTGCTAATGATACTGTTACACTATTCTAGTCTTTATTCTTAATTCTACTCTGGGATCTTACATTTTTGTTTTAAGTGCTGCAGAAGAACTAACAGATCACCTTAAAGGTATATTTTATAAAGGAGGTATCACTGATTTGTTTGTTTGTTTTTTGCTGTTGTCCTCAGTCAGAAGCAAACAGTGCTGCCATGTTTGGAAAGCTGATGACCATAGCAAGTAAGTGCTAATAAGTTCTATAAACTGTTATTACAGAGTTTCTAGAAATTGTACTTCTGTGAAACTTGGCATACTGAAGTGGCAAATTTATCTTATGTTAAATTGTGTTTAATCATACAGAAAACCTTCCAGATCCTGGAAAAGCACAAGATTTTGTGAAGAAATTCAACCAGGTTCTGGGTGACGATGAGAAACTTCGGTCCCAGCTTGAACTGTTAATTAGCCCTACGTGTTCTTGTAAACAGGCAGATGTCTGTGTGGTAAGGAAGTGGAAAAGCAAACTTTTATACTTTAAATATTTGTGCTTAGAACAGTTATTCGGAGTTAATGGTGTCTTTTGGTACCTTAACATGATTTTTTATATATTTCCAATTTTCATAAAATACTTTTTTTGGTTAACCTATAGAGATTATGGAAAACATAATTTATGATTATCATCTTGCTTCCTAAGAAAACATTAGCTTTATTCCTTCCTGGGATTATCAGCATCAAGCATAAAGTCTAAAAGACTAATTTGATTATTTTTAATATTTTACCTCAAGTGTCTCTTTCATGGTTAGGTTCCTAAACTGTCTTCTGACACTGATGAAACTTGTTCTGAGTACCAGCAAGCCAAATATTATACCACCTGCATATTATTTATTTATTTTTCTTCCTAGAAGGTTATTTTGAGATAAGTCTTTCTCTCTCTCTCTCATCTATTTAACCTCTTTGATGAAAATACACACCTTAATATTAAATCGGACTTTTCCAGAGATTTACAGATTGTGCCAACAATCACAGGGTTGTTTTTTTCATTATGGTCCCAAAATAAATTAAGCAATTTCATTGACAGAAATCACAATAGAGGGTATCAATGAACAAACGTAGGTTTCTTGGGTTTTGTCTAATGGCTCTGAAACTGTCAGGGAAGAGAACAGAATGACCTTCAGAATTATGTCCTAGCCACTTGATATCTCCTTCTAAACTAGTAAATTTTGTACTTTGGGAATGCAGCGATGCAGTTTCAAGAGGAAGGTTTCCTCCCTCTTCATGAAGATAATTTTTTTGTTGAGCTTATGAAATCTCACACATACAACAGGGTTACCTCCAGATTTATGGATTACTCTTGTCAACGTAGGTATTTAAATTCTCTCTACATTGCACTTGCTCTCCTTTGATTCCATTTTGGATCTGGCCTGTAATTCCATAAGAAACTCTGAAGAACTCTCACTAGAAACCTAAATGCATCTTACATTTAAATAGTTTGGTAAAGTTATGTCTGCTTTCAATATAATGTGATAAAGAAAGATTTGGAGATAACAGCCTCCCATAAAATACATTTCACTAATTATATAGACAACCTCTGTGGTTAAAACAAGGCTATATTCAGCTTATTCAACATGCTTAAGTAGTAAGTAAAATGAATATAATTCTTGTTTGTATTCAACATTCTTGTAGAGAGAGATAGCCCGGAAACTTGCAAATCCTAAGCAGCCAACAAATCCTTTTCTGGAAATGGTCAAATTTCTTTTGGAAAGAATTGCCCCTGTACATATTGACTCAGAAGCCATTAGGTAAGTTTGAAAGATCATATTAATTCATGAATGATTATAAACATTATTTAAATGACACCAAAAAGGGGGGGGGGGGGGCGATTTTCTTGGAATTTAGATTAATCTATTCTAGCAGAAAACATGCTTTTTTTTAAAAAAAAAAAAAGCAACAACTATGTAGATCTCTCCATTTCTAGCAGCCTAGAGAATGCAATTTGATTTGGTTTTGGTTTTTTTTGGTTTTGCTGCTACTTTGCAGCGCTGTCTGTAAATGATTTTAAAAAATATAGTAGTTGTTCCTGGTGAAACTGCTATTTGTGGGGTTTAGGGTGAAAATGATGATCATTATTTTCACATAGTTAACTGCAACACAGTCTTCCGTATAGCAGTTGAATTAATTAGCTTTTGTGGGATTGTGTAAGAGAATGTTTGGATTTCTTTTGAGACTCATCTGGCAACCTAATTACATTTTGAAACTCATGCAGCTATGTGTTGATCTGAATGCTGCCAACGTGGTGGGGTTTTTTGCTCTTTTTTGCTTTTTTTTCCTCCTAAATAATTAATTTTGCAGAAAGCTAAGTCAGAAAGAAAAGGAATAATGGAATAGCTTGATTTTAAAAAGCAAAACAAAACAACCTAAAACCAAAAACCAAACACCACAAAACCTCCTCCCTCAGTGGACTACTGCCTTCCCTTTATTTATTGTCGAAAGCAAGTAATCTTGCTGGTATCTCCAGCCTTTAACATTGTACATTGTCATGTTCATTTGCTTTTTTCTTTTTGTATCTATTATTTCAGTGCACTAGTAAAACTAATGAATAAATCCATAGAGGGGACAGCTGATGATGAAGAGGAGGGTGTAAGTCCTGATACTGCTATTCGTGCAGGACTTGAACTTCTCAAGGTAATCTATGTTAATGCAGCTGTAGTTTGTAATGGCAGGGACAAAAATGGTATGAGTAATGAATTAATGTTAGCATGGTTTTAATATTTATTATTTAGATAATTACTTTTTTAATGTATGAAAGTGTTTGGTTATTAATACTCACTTGGGAAAAGAATAATGAGAGAGATGGGGTTTTGGAAGAAGTACGCTTTGAAAAGGGTGCCAAGAGTTGAAATATGCACATTAAAGTAGAAATTGGTTTCTGCTTAGGGAAGTCACAGAAGAAGGTGCAGAGGTAAAGTGAGAGGAAGAGAAATGGGGAGATTGGGAGAGGCATGTTTTTTGGGGCCTGTGTGATACTGGAAGGAAAGCAAGCAATAAACTCAAGAGCCAAGTATATGTAAAGGGGAAAAAAGGGAATGGAGGAACTTGTGCTCTCAGTGGTGATGAGAAATGGCTGGGGGAGAAAGAAGGATTTGAAGTATCTGGAAAACATCTGTGATGGATTTGGCAGTTCACTAATGAGACTTTATTTTCAACATGTTAAAAAGGGCAGTATAAAATATAGGCGGGAACAGATAAGGAGGTTACATAATTGAAGTGAGACTTTTCAGAAGTGTGAATGAATAAGGTGGAGTTTGTGGAGACATCACACCAAATCTGTTAATGGCAACCATTGTGGAAATAGTTATACAGAAGTATGCAAGGAAGTAATGTCTGTTTGTTAATGTAGCTCAGAAAAGAAGTCTGCCAAGGTTGAAGATATTGTTGCTGTGATGTGGATATCTTTGAGAATATTATTTCACACTTTGATACTCACGCAAGTAGGGAACTTTAATCAAAGAAACCAAGATAAGATAAATCCAAAGAATATACAAAATACATGCAACTTTTCATTGTTCTCCTTATGTTATGTTACCTGAACTTTACTGTACTTAATATAGTTTTGCTTTGGGATAACCTTTTGTACTCTCTTGTCCTGCCATGAATCCCTGCATGCTTAGTTTCTTATTTGACATTTCTCCTATTTAACAGAATGTTTTATATTTCATTAGCTTTAGATTAAAAGGACAGTAATCTATGTTTTGTTTGTAGATATCTTAACCTTCTTGATTTCTTTTCTGCTCAGGGACTATAGATTCTAGAGAAATTAAGATTTCAGTTCAGTTAAATTAAATTGAAAAAAGTGTTCTTAAGTAGATTGGAATATAAATGAATACTCTTGAATAAATGTTCATTTTAATAAATCTATTTACATATTCAACTAAAGTCATATCTTATGAAATATTTGGAGGAGAGGAGGACCTGAAGAACAAAGCATAGAGGAATTTATTTGAAAATGCCTGTATCACCTTCTCCAAAATGCAGTTATTGAATGTAATAATCTCATGTGAGCATGTAATAGTTATTTATGTTGATGGTAATGCTCATAAACAGCCATAATTTTGTTTTTCTGCTGATTCATTTAGCATGGATAAATATACCTTTGTTTTAATGTGTGTCTACAGGTTCTCTCCTTTACACATCCTACCTCGTTCCACTCTGCGGAGACCTATGAGTCTCTGCTGCAGTGCCTCAGGATGGAAGATGATAAGGTAGCTGAGGCAGCCATACAGATTTTCAGAAACACGGGTCACAAAATAGAAACAGACCTGCCACAGATAAGATCGTGAGTGTATTTCTTTACATGCTGCTTTTCATAAGTGGAATTCTGCATCTAGCTTATTTAATATGTTGCCCTTAAAATTACTTTATAGTCTTGTAAATGTGAACAGCTTCTCTTCCATCATTTTGTATTCCTTCACTACCTTACTGTCTCTGTCTCTTAATTTTTAAATTCTGCATTCTCACAATCTTTGTGTATTTATTGAAGATGTTGGGTACTTTTTAAAAAATCTTCTTATAGAAGACACATTAAAACCAACATTTAGCGTGTTTCCCAGGTTACAAAATAAGTAACAGTAAATATATGGTGAAGATGTAATTCCTTGGCATTGTTTCTACTCGTATCTATCCTTCACACAATTTTTCTATCTTTGTAAGGAACGAAAATATAATCTCTGGTGGTTAACAGCTCTGTTTGTTATGAAACAAGTTGGGAAACAAGATCCAAAAGCAGGCATGAATTTCTGACAAAGAATAATTAGCTGTCTATAAGTTGTCATTATGCAATCATGCTTTAACTGCTGATTAAAGCTGCATAATATAGTAGGTATTCACAGACTATTTAAAACCTTGTGGGTAACATCTAAAACCTTAAAATTAGCCTGTTAGTAACTAACTAATCCAGATTATAAAGCACAGGTTTCAAGTTCTCATCTATTGAAATAGCATTTCGGGTATTACCAGGCTAAAATGCATAGCAACGTATACCTTAAATTCTCAGTGATTCTTCAGTGATTCTTACGGATTTGGATCAGATTTGGGGTAAAAGAAAGATGTTACAAGCTCACATATGAGACACCTTTTAAGATACTTGTAGGGGTGGAGAGAAGGAAAAGCCTAGCAATCCCCATTGTTCCAGTATAGTCCAAATTGTCTATAGTTCCCTAGTAGAGTTTAGTCAAGACTATGCATTGATGGGGTATATCGTCTTCTGTCAAAGGACGTGGTATTGCTGACATTTCTTGTGGCTTTGTGCCCTAGCCAGGTATTGCTGATGTATAGTCTGGGCAATCTCAAATAACTTAAAAATATAACTGCAAAATAGAGGTCTAGCCCTTGGCAAGGTTTGCAAGCAAGTCAGGTTAATATTCTGAAAGCCAAAACCAGGTCAGTGTTTACACCAACACAAATAAACAGAAGTCTGAGGACAAGTAGATGGTTCCAGATTTCAGGTATTCAGAAATCTTTATCATAAAAAAAAAAAGATTTGATATAATCACCAAGACAGTTTGTTTCAAGTGACCTGGTTTTTTGTTTGGTTGGTTTTTTTAAACTGCTTGTGTGCGCAGGCTGCCTGCTGTCCATTGAAGGTAGTGTTCCCCAGCAGTAGCCCAAGTTCTTCCTCATATGGAAAATGAATAAGTTTGTGCACCAGGTTGTGGTGCACAACTCTCTAGAGTCTGGGAGCATTGGCCATGCTTGAAGAGAGCCTACGGACTATGTGTAAACTTGTGGATGTAAATATGTAAAGGTGCATGTAAACAGGTCAGGCTTCACCTTTTGCAGATTTATGTCAGTTGGGGTGTGATGAGGTATGGTTTGTAACTGATGCACCAACACTTGGCAAGGGCCCTTTAATATGCACGTACTTACACTATGAAAACTGTAGGTTAGGCATTGAAGCTTATTTTAACTATAGGTTTTACTGAATTCTTTGCTATTTTGTTTCTTATTTAATCCAACCTGTGGAATCTTAGCAGGTTTGAGAAGAGAGATTCTCCTACTTTAGGATACTGTTAATGTTTTTCTAGGGGACGTTTTGTTTGGTTTGGGGTTTTGTGTAGTTTTTGAGACTTCATTCTTTCAACCCTGCAAGCTCTTCTTCCACCTCTTGCTGCTGATTTTGATTATGTAGAATGTGTCAGTGAAGGCTGGGTGCTAAATAATCCATGTACTGAATGCTGTATTGTTACTGAACCTTTCTAGAAAGCAAGGACTTTTTTTTTTTTTTAGATGTTTCTGTGTCAGATGCTTTCTAGGCAATCTTATTTTCTTGTGTCAGTCGCTGGGTGAGTTGTGTGGCAAACCTCAGGTGATGACCTCGCAGGGGGCAGGCCTACCTTCCAGCGCATTCTGTGGGGTGGAACCGAACAGTCTGACCAACCTCGACCTGGTCTCCAGTGGCTTCTGCCCTACTCTTTCCTTCAGTGGCCTCTGACCAGCTGATAGATTTCAGGGGATTCAAAGGCAAAAGCTCAGAACAAAGCAGTTGTACGCTTGAGTATACATTGTGATTAAAGACCAAAGTTAAAGCAGTGAAGGCCTGTAAACACACTGATGTTTAACGGTTATTCCTAACTTTCATAAATTTTCTTCAGCCCTGTCACTTCCAAGCTTGGATAAGAAGTCCAGGAGTTTACCCTGGCTGAACCTGTGGGGTTCCCCTCCACCTTGTATTTAGCTTCCTAAACAGCCTTGTTTTGATCATTATTTTCTTTCATGTTTGATTTTTTTTTTTTTCTCCCTGTGGGCTTTTTTCTGCTTAACTGTGTACAGTCAGATGTTCAACAAGTATTGCTAAATACAATTCCATCCTGCTTTTCACTTTATGGTTATGATCTTTCCTGAACAGACTTCAAAGGAATGCTTGATTTATAAGGCTGTGAGGATAGATTTGTATAGGTGAAGAGCTTTATTTTTTGTACATTGCAAATTGCATTTTGAAATATTTTGTTTAATGTTTACAGAACACTAATTCCGATTTTGCATCAGAAAGCAAAAAGAGGCACTCCTCATCAGGCGAAACAAGCTGTTCACTGTATACATGCTATATTTTCAAATAAAGAAGTGCAGCTTGCACAGATCTTTGAGGTATGTCTTGCTGGTTTGTTTTTAAGATTTGTTTCTGTTATTCTTAATTGATACTAGTAATTAACATTAATTCATACTGCTTATTAACAGATAACAATTTAAGAGGTCAGGAAGCCTACAGATGCATGGTAGTTGAGATAAGTCATTAATTTTACAATAGCAAATTATTAATGTTTGTGTCTTACAGTCATGATTTTGTAATATTCTGATGTCTGATAGATGAGGTATTCCTTTTTGTCTACGTGGGAAGATAAGCTAAATACGCTGGAACGATCCATACTAAATCCCATGAGGACACATTTAGCAGATACTAAATGAGAGATAACATCCTCTCCTTTCAAACTGTATTAAATTACCATGCTTCAAGGCCTTTGCACATACAGCACTTTCTCACTGAGGAAGTTAGTGCAAAATAACTACTTGACTCTAAGCTCAGACATTAGCTTACTGCTCACTTACTGCTTGCTTAGACAAGTTGTAAAGCAAAAAGTCATCTACCTTATACAGAGCAGAGAGGTTATTACTTTTCATTGTAATCTCTTAAATAATAACATTATTAATCTGCACTTGTAAAATATCTTAGGTTCTTAATCTTGTCTGTCTTTGAACCTATGCATAATTCAGAAGTGTGAAAAGCTTAAATTAAGCTTACAGAGTTTGATCTCTGCTTAGACTTCTGTGAGAGTGCATGTTCCCTCCCTAATACCAGAATACAGTGTAAGGGTGCTGGGTGATACAGCAGCATGGAATTATCCTGGTGGCTGTTACCTGGAAGGGAAATAGTGATTGCTGAATAGAAATGTCCCTGGTGGTTTCCAAGGTTTTTTTACCTGCCAATATTTTTTGCCATTTGCAGTTATGATTCAGGTTTTCACAACTCCTAAATAGAATTGAGTCAGAGTTTTCCCTGTCTCCCAGGTTTGAATGTGTTTCACCATTAAAACAGGAAGATAATATAAAATTTGTTTTGCCCTTATCTCATGTGAGATTTTTGGTTACTCCGTTAATTAGGAAATCACATTCCTTCTCCATTTTAATTTGCTAACTTTTATTAATTCTTATGGAAAAACTCTGAAATTCATCAGCAATCCAGCAGTAAAATAAACAATTTTTAGGCATGCTAGCTTATTTATCTATAGTTGAATTTTGAATTTACTTTTTTTTCTTCCTCAGCCTCTTAGTAGAAGTTTGAATGCTGATGTACCAGAACAACTTATAACTCCATTAGTCTCATTGGGTCATATTTCCATGTTGGCACCAGACCAGTTTGCTTCTCCAATGAAATCTGTTGTTGCAAATTTCATTGTGAAGGATCTCCTAATGAATGACAGGGTAAGATTTTCTTTTTTTGGTAAGTTCTTAACTATTCTATTTGCCTGTTATTAACTCTGTGGGGAATAGAGCTTTTTTGTTAAATGAGTCAATAAAAGAACCTTCTTTAAATGGCTACCACAGTGATAATTTCATCATAAAAGATCTTTATGTGAAAGAAAGCTTAATCCATGACATTTTTCCATTTTTACTTCTGCATTTTCTGTATGGGTTGAACCAGTTCTTAAACTTACATGAATGTCTGTAGTCAACAGGTGAGAAAAATGGAAAGTTGTGGTCTCCAGATGAAGAAGTTTCTCCAGAAGTACTAGCAAAGGTGAATCATCTGCTGTCAGTAATAATGTGTATATTTATAAAAAATTTACTTTTTTCCAAGTTGTGCAATGGAGAGTATTAGAATAGATCCCTTTGAGTACTTTTGTATTAGTCTCCTTAGAATATTCAGTGTTCTAGAGCTTTTTAGATTATATACACAGTTATAGAACTGGTAGACTATGCATTTTGGTGTCTTCACTTACCAATGCTAATTATGCTGAATGTTGAGAAAATTAAGAGATTGAAAAGTTTTAGCTTTCCTTCCTACTGAGTGTAAACAGATTCAAAATAAATTGAAACCCTAATGAATTTCATTCATTCATCTTTATAGGCTATTTACTGTGAATCTAATTATGGCCAATTCTAGAAATGTTTATCTAGTTGCTCTTATTTTTAATCATGTAGCAAGTATCCTGCATCCTCTAGATGCACTTGTGAGAAGATGCTGAACCGTAGTTGAAATGTCCTGATGTCACAAAGACTGCTACTTATTGTAAATAAGTAAATATTTACTGCTTCATTCTGTTCCTTCAAAAATGTATCAGCTCTAATAAATAGGAGTCTATGGAAATTCCAGTTTGACAGCAGTAGATTTTTGTACCTAATCATCTTTAGGAAGTATGTTCATTGTTGATTTGTTCATGTTTGATAGGTGCAAGCAATTAAACTTTTGGTACGCTGGCTGTTGGGTATGAAAAACAACCAGTCGAAATCCGCAAATTCCACACTCCGGTTATTATCAGCTATGCTCGTCAGTGAAGGAGACTTGACAGAACAGAAGCGAATCAGGTCAGACTTTGTTCCTTTCAGGCTTCCATCAATTTTGTTGTAGAATTTCAAAGGATGTTAATTCCTTTGGAGCACTCTTAGAATTTTAAGGTGAGCAACGTTGGCTAATAGGATGATAGAAAATGCATTTGATTGGAGTTTTGATATTAGGAGTGGAATCACAGTATAGAAATATGCTTGATACTCTGTTTTTCTTGTAATTTACTAATCTAACTCAGAAACCTGTAGATATCTTTATAGTAAAAGACATTCTAGAGAGTAAAAGACCTGCAGGAGTATCTTTGAAAACAATTAAGTGATGAGATTTAACACACTTAAGATTTGAGTGAGCTTGGGTGGACCTTCTTCATTCCAACAGTGAAGTCACTTTGTACCTCATCTTCATTCTGAGGGTGAAGGAAAGAAAAGAGAATATCTGTGGCAAAAGCGTTGCTTTCATTTGCAGTAATACGAAAACAAGAAACTTGACTCTTCTTATTTCACAATTTTACTGGAATTAAGTTTTTTGTGGGGAAAGCAGAGCACCTTACTTTCACAAATTTGGTTGGGTTAATTTAGCTTGATCTGAAGCTATAGAACTGTGATCTGATGTCACAGAGAAAAACCTTAATTGCTCATTGATCTTGTAAGAAGAAGAAATTGTGACATGCAAGTAACTTAAGGACAGTTGTGGTGGGTTGTGTTTCAGATTTTTTTGGTTTTGTTTTTTCTCTCATGTTTGTATAGCAAATCAGATATGTCTCGACTGCGATTAGCTGCTGGTAGTGCAATAATGAAGCTTGCACAGGAACCCTGTTACCATGAAATAATTACCCCAGAACAGTTCCAGCTCTGTGCACTCGTCATTAATGTAAGTAACTGCATTTGAAGTGACTCTTAATTAATTGAGTTCAGAGTCCTTACATCTGTGGTTTTATTGCTGCTACATTCAGTATTTTCTAGTCCTCGCTGGAGTTTTCAGAAGAGTTCCTGAAATATCAAACACTTATTGTGCTGCACATTTTTAAAATGTCTCTTCATAATTCCACCTGGAATGCGGCTTTTTTTTTTTTTAAAGACTAAGATTTTTATGGTTGCGCTTTTATGTTGCTATAGGACGAGTGCTACCAAGTGAGGCAGATATTTGCCCAGAAACTGCATAAGGCACTTGTGAAATTACTGCTCCCTTTGGAATATATGGCAATCTTTGCTTTGTGTGCCAAAGACCCTGTGAAAGAGAGAAGAGCACATGCCAGACAGTGTTTGCTCAAAAACATCAGTATACGAAGAGAATATATTAAGCAGAATCCTATGGCTAACGGTTAGTATTTCAGTAAAATTGTTAAGAATACAATAGTCAAATACTAAACTGGAAGGAGAAATCATTAAGACTTAAGCAAATTGCTTTTCTAAAGAAACACTGGATAAGTTTAAATTGTTTCTTCATCTTTATATTAGATACATTCAAATATAAATTTACTTGGTTTAGCATTAGCATAAACCATAAAATACTTCTCTGTACATTGCTGAGAATTACACGTGTAAAATACAATGCTGTTATTGTGGTAGTTTTGCTCAAAAAATAAAATCTTGTTTTTAGATATTTCAGGTTTTATGACCTTCTTCCTGAAGTAACACCAAATACTTTTGTAGAAGTAAAATTAGTTCATTTATTTTTAATGATTCATTAAAAGTAAAATTTGTAGGGAGAAAATGGAAGTCAAAATTTTACATTCCATATTATAAAAAGTAATACTTTGAAAAAGTGTTTCTTCTGATGTGTGTGTGTGTAATACAGAAGTTATTTATGATTTTTTTTGTTACTGTAGAAAAATTGCTATCCTTGCTGCCTGAATATGTGGTACCATATATGATTCACTTGCTGGCACATGATCCAGATTTCACAAAACCTCAGGATGTTGATCAGCTTCGTGATGTCAAAGAGTAAGTGTCAAATGATTGTAGAATTGTTATGCTGAGAATTTTTCTGTACTTGGAAAAAAACTGATTAGGAAGAGGAACTCCAGTATTTTGCAAAACAGTAATCTTGGAAATGTGTAACACTTCAACTGAGGGAAGAAGGCATCAGCAACTGCTTAGCAGTATATACCGAAAGTGCAAAAGGTAGCCTATACACACCATAGTATACCAAATTAGTGAGTTGTCCAGGCTTCTTTTAAAGTGAAGTAATGATTTTAGATTCTTGCATTTGTGCCTAGCAATATCTGTAGGATTTCCCAGCATACTTGAAGAGATGCCAAGTTATGTCAGTTCAGATATTTTGGAACTTGTAAAATACAGAGCTTCTCCAAGACTTGAAAACGTAATGCCACTGATGCTGTGTCAGAGTCCTGCTTCACTGGAAACTCTGCCTCATCCCCCCTCCATGCAAACCTACCAGAATTCATGCTAAATTTGCTGCTGACTTATTTGCGCTGGACGTCTGCAGTGCTGGCTTAGTGCTTCTTAATGTATTCAGCACAGATTATTGTACACAAGCCTGTCACACAGAAGCTTGTTCTGTACTGTTTCTAGTTTGAGACCTTCTTGTACTCCTCAAATAACTTTCATACCCAAGTATAACTTTTGTATTCCTTTGTATCTTGTAATGAATTAAAACCAAAAAGTTTAATTTTAAAACTTTCTAAAAATTGTTAAAGCATCTCCCCCCCCCCCCCCCCCAGCTTTAGTTTCAGTGTTTTGGGGTTTTTTCTTGTATTTATTTTTGGTGGAACTGTAAGCTATGTTGTTTTGGTATTACAAAGGCGTTTATTACCACATACTGCAATATACCTCATCAGAAAAGCAGTTCATTCTTGGCACAAATAGACCAGTTCACAGCTTAATTCTTTTTGCACCTTCACCTGTGAGTGTCCACGTCCAATTCTTCTTTTAAATAAAAACCTTAATTTGTTCTGATTTATTAGTTACTTGACTCATACCTGGTCAGAACCTGGAGTCAGTGAAGATTTCTTTACCTAATCATCAAGTCTACATTTTGTCCCAGGACTCCCTGTTCCTGGCAACATCTGAAAGCACTCTCCAGCGCGTGCTTTATCCAAAATGCATGGAACAAGTTCTGATTTGCAGTTGTTGAGTTAATACTTTCTCTGAGAAGTGCTTTCTAGTGCACAGAGCTTTTTTGGACACCCCTTGTATAGCTCTCCTTTGTTGTCAAGTTTCCTCCCTCGTGTTTGTCACAGGCTGGCTGAACTAGCCAGAGAATACTGCTCTGAACAAAGAAATACTCTGTATAGGAATTTTGGCAGGAATACTTCTCTGAAGAGTCTCCTGAGATAAATGCAAAACATTTTTCTCATATAATGTAATACAATGTTTCTTTTAAGAGTTCTGAGAGTCATAGTGTTAACATAGATGCTTGCAAACTTGGAAAAGCAGACTGGCAGTGTGTTCTGTAGTTGTCTGCCTAGTTCATCTTGACTTTACGTGGCCTAAATACAGTCACGTAAAGTAAATACATGCTTAGCAAGTTCCTTAACCATAATTTGTGATATTTATTCTTATGAATTTTTTTAAGCTTGTCCTTGGAGTTGAGTTTGGTTTTTATCTTGAGACAGTGTCTTTTTCTCCTGAATTCATGTTCCAAAAATACTGAAATGGATACAGAGAATGAACTTGCTTTAAATGACTTGTGTTCTTCTGGGTGCATATTTTTCTACATGAAATCCCACAGTTGTTCTGGAAGGGTCTGGTTCAGGGTTGATAATGTTTTATTTATTGTTGACGTAGTGAGGAAATCAAGCTATTGAAGTTGACATGCATTAACTAGAATTACCAGGGTAAAATTTGTCCTCAGTAGTAATCTTTGGACAACAGGGAGTTTTGGAGAACTGGGTCAGTGTGGTATGTTATCAGTCCTGTATTCGACCCATTTAAGTTTTTGACAAGAGTGTATAGATGGGTGTAAAGGTATCTAACACATTGATTTACTTGTAGCCTTTGTAGCTCTTGGGTGCAAGTCGGAATACAGACATCTTATTTTATTTGAACACCAGATAAGTGTTTTGATGGAGCGCAACCCTCTTTGAACTTTTGAGAGAAATGTTCCCTCATCTCTCGTAATACAATCTTTAATTTGTATCTGTTAAGAAGTTTGGGGCTTTTGTGGACAGGGAATTGTAATGTTTAGTCATCCTGTTTTTCTAGTTTTTTATTAGCCTCTTTCGACAAGGTAATCTCTCTTCCAGAGCTTCAGAATTAAATTAGCTACTGGCAAAGTTTGCATTTCTTAGACCCACCCATATCTTTCCCAACTAAGTATTATTTTATCATATTATGACTGTTGTTGACCCTCTAGCCCACGCGCAGCTCTGAAGCTTGATAGCAAATGATAGCATGGGCAGACTATTCTTTACACCATAATTGAAAAATTCTTAAACTTTTAGTCAAAATATAATGGGTTCTCCCTATAAATAAACCAGTTTTAAAGAAAGAAAACTTGGAAAGCTAATTTGATTATGTCTATCTGTAAGGATTTCTTTTCCTCCCATATGGAGCATTAGAAAGAATCTGACCTGTTTGATTTTGGATCTCTTCTTCCGTGTCAGGTCCATTATTAAACCATGTAGTGTGGGTCTAGCAGCAGTATGATTTGTTTAAGCCTGTTTTGAGTGTGGTTGTGGTACGTTGTTGATAGGAACATAGATATAGCGCAAGGTAGTGATTACATAATTTCATCTAGATGATGGTAGCACCAGAATTCTTGCTTCGATCTGGATTTGGAAGAGAAAAAAGCTGATTGGTTGGTCAATGTTTACAGATATAACAGAGAAACACACTAATTTGTCAGATTTATTCCAAAGAGTACAATTAAGACTGTATGAATGGTCTAGACTCTATTTACACCTTCGGATGATGTGTTAGTGGCCAACAAGGCCAATAGCATCCTGGCTTGTATCAGAAATAGTGTGGCCAGCAGGAGTAGGGAAGTGAATGTCCCCCTGTACTTGGCACTGGTAAGGCTGCACCTTGAGCGTTCAGTTTTGGGCCCCTCACTACAAGACAGACATTGAGGCGCTGGAGCATGTCCAGAGAAGGGCAACAAAGCTGGAGAAGTGTCTAGAGCACAAGTCTCATGAGGAGCAGCTGAGGGAACTGGGGTTGTTTAGCCTGGAGAAAAGGGGGCTGAGGGGAGACCTCCTTGCTCTCTACAACTACCGGAAAGGAGGTTGTAGCCAGGTGGGGGTTGGTCCTTTCTCCCAAGTGATAAGCAAGAGGACAAGAGGAAATGGCCTCAAGTTGTGCCAGGGGAGGTTTAGATTGGGTACTAACAAAAAATTGCTTCACTGAAATGGTTGTCAAGCATTGGAACAGGCTGCTCAGGGAAGTGGTTGAGTCACCATCCCTGGAGGTATTTAAAAGACACGTAGATGTGGTGCTTAGGGTTTAGTGGTGGACTTGGCAGTGTTATGTTAAGGGTTGGCCTTGATGATCTTAAAGGTCTTTTCCAATGTAAATGATTCTGTGATGTTATCTGTTCATGGTATCTTCAAATTCATTGTGGTTTAAAAAGCTAGTACAGCTGACAAAAAATTTTAAGACATTGCTATATGTGGGAGCAGCAGTGTAAAAGCTGGAATGTAATTGCGTCTGGTTTTATGGCTTTTTAGGTGCCTGTGGTTCATGCTTGAAGTTTTAATGACAAAGAATGAGAACAATAGCCATGCCTTCATGAAAAAGATGGCAGAAAACATCAAGCTTACCCGAGATGCTCAGTCTCCTGATGAGCCAAAGGCCAATGAAGTAAGAAATGCAATTCAGATAAGTGTTGGGTGATCGGCTGAGGGTTTCACAAGCAGTCGATGAACAGGATTTGCAGGAAATCTGAAAACACTAGCTCAGAGTGTTAATTGCGAGCATTGTCTGTATATTGCCAATCTCATTCTTTCAGAACCTTGCTGACCTTATCCAGCACACAGTAGCTAATAAAGTTACTAAACAAAATTTGTCAAATATTCCTATTACTGTCTGCCTGCCCTATCTTAACTCATACTGCCTAGTTTACAGACATAAGTATCTTCTGCTGCAGGGGGAAATACTGTATTATACTGTTAAACCTTTTGGTTTCTAGCAGAGATGAGAAACCACTTACGATTTGATTTGAGCAAGAGCTTCTATTGTACAGCATAGGCATGTAAAGTATTACTAGTTTTTATTAAATAGTATCGTATGAAAAATGGGACTTCTGTATGTGTTTTTGAAGAGCCAACAGTATGGTTAATGATGTAATTATGAAATATGTCATTAGTGGTGGTTATATTAATGCATAAATTAATCTTTTTAAAGAACTACATTCTCTTTACACTGTAAAAATAGTAAGTAATTCCTAAAGCTTACTTTCCTTTTTTTCTTCAGAAACTTTATACAGTATGTGACGTAGCACTATGTGTAATCAACAGCAAAAGTGCTTCATGCAATGCAGATTCACCCAAGGACCCTGTATTGCCAACCAAATTTTTTACACAACCTGAAAAGGTAAATTTGTTAATTTAATTTCCAAAGTAATAAGGGGAAGTACTTTTTGATATTTGTAATTGAGAGCTGGTTATCTCCATAACATAATATTATGAGTGGGAAAATGCATATACTTTATCCTCAGCAATTAAATTTTTTAACATCAGCTCTATCCTATGTCATCTATGTCTTAGGAGCATGTGCTAGAAATGGTTGTAACCAGGAGAGAGCTAATTAAAATAAATATTGATATGTTAGCATGTACTGCTAGATCAGTTTTACAAGTCTGTCTGAATATGTGAGAATATATGTATATTCTGACTGTATATATGAATTAGAATGCAAAGCAGACAAAAAAGACAAAGGGAGCATTTTTTGTTATTGGTGCTCTGTTTATATCTGTCAGTAGCTATTTGGCTATTTTGCTTGCTGTGTGGGTTGGTTCTCTTACTACTTAGTAATAGCCTTAGTGAGTACAGCTCTACCCTCAGCAATAGCACTACTGTTCTTTAAGAGGCATACCAAGTGGAACCAAAGTCATTCTCTGGACCAGACCTGATGTTTTGGTTGTACAGAAGAATACATTTCACGTTTTTCAGTGTCTTAGACTGTTAATTAACGGCCTTTCCTGAGCCTGTTTAAGCAAAATAGTTTGCTTATTTAACTGTGAAGTGGCAGATGCCATGGTGATAGGGAGCTGATGTCTGTGATGGCTACCTGCATTCATTCAGATTTAGAGTTTTGGTCTGTGTAAACTGTACTCAAGAGTGACAAAGGTAGCAACTTCCAACTTGTTTAGAGAAAACAATGCCTCTTTTCCTCTCTTTGGGCTTCCCATTAAAAAGGTGCAAGTGAAAAAATAGAGCAGTTTTGCTTCACTCCAAATGATTTATGTCATTCAGGAAGAAAAAATGTTAATCCCAACTTCAGGTATGGCTTACTGTCATTCAGTAATGCTTTTTACAAATCTCCTTCAAGACACTAGTTTGACCTGTCTTTATTAGATTGATTCATTTGTCAGCAGGTTGCATGGTGTGAAATATCTGTAGCACTTGATATTTGAGAAGTCAGTCATGTATATATAAAAAAAACACCAGCAAGATTGAGAGATCAAACACAAACTGATTTTTATTTTCTTTTTTATACAGGATTTCTGCAATGACAGGAATTACGTTTCAGAAGAGACAAGGGTTCTTCTTTTGACAGGAAAGGTATTGTATTTTGACAAGTTACAATTCTTTGAATATTACTTGTAATTTTTTTTAAATGTCCTGGACTGCTGTAGTTTAAAATTGTGTTAAGAGTTTGTGTACAATAATTTGGGATTCTTTTATTTGATGGCGTAATTAATGCCTTTAACATACTACCTGGTGCGTATACAACACCAAGATTGTTACCTGTGCACCAAGGCATAGGTTCTTGATTTAACTACAGTTTTTCACATAACTACAGGTTTTTCCTTTATTCAAATAAGCATGGTGTGAAGTTACGTGCAGGTACTTAATTGTGACACCACTAGCACTGGACGTCTTAAATTTTCAATCTTAATATTTTTTAATATAGCTGTAAATGCTGTTAAATTTAACTGCAAATGTCTACACCCTTTTGACCATCTTATTTTATTTCAGACATAATTTGGCTAATACCTTCATAGGGGAGAGAAAATACTAGAGGAGTAGGGGACAAAACAAACAAAAACAGCCAAAAAAACCCAAACAAACATAAAAGCCAGAACCTATTTTTATACCTTTTTTTTCCCCATCAGCTGTCCTTTCTTGGGATTCTGAAACTCATTCCTAGGTTCTGGTTAAATTATATTGGAATGCTTTTTAGTGTAGCTCAAAACATCAGCAGGTTTGTTTTTTCTTCTTGAGATTAGTGAAAGAATGTTGGCTGACCCATAAAATATAAAAATCCTGAGAACAGTATAAATCACGTTTTTAATATAAATTTCATGTGCATTTATTAATTTCATGTTCTGTGTTCCATGAACTGTTACTGCATTAGAATCACGGAATGGTTTGGGTTGGAAGGGACCTTAAAGATCCCCTAGTTCCAAGCCCCCTGCCATGGGCAGGGACACCCTCCACTAGACCACGTTGCCCAAAGCCCCATCCAACCTGGCCTTGAACACTTCCAGGGATGGGGCCTCCACAACCTCTCTGGGCAACCTGTTCCAGTATCTCACCACCCTCACAGTAAAGAATTTCTTCCTAATACCTAATCTGAATCGACCCTCCTTCAGCTTAAACCCATTACCCCTTGTCCTGTCACTACACTCCCTGATAAACAGTCCCTCTGCAGCTTTCTTGTAGGCCCCCTTCAGGTACTGGAAGGCTGCAATAAGGTCTCCCCAGAGCCTTCTCTTCTCCAGGCTGAACAACCCCAACTCTCTCAGCCTGTCCTCATAGGAGAGGTGCTCCAGCTCTCTGATCATCTTCATGGCCCTTCTCTGGACTCTCTCCAACAGCTCCATGTCCTTCTTACGTTGGGGGCCCTAGAGCTGGACGCAGTACTCCAGCTGGGGTCTTGTGAGAGTAGAGTAGAGGGGGAGAACCACCTTCCTTGATCAGCGTGTCATGATTCTTTTGATGCAGCTCAGGATATGATTGCCCCGACCCGTGTGCAGGACCTTGTACTTGGCCTTGTTGAATTTCATGCAGTTCACATGGGCCCACCTCTCAAGTCTGTCAGGGTCCCTCTGGATGGCGTCACCTCCCTCCAGCATGTCAGCCACCATCCACCACACAGCTTGGTGTTGTGGGCAAACTTGCTGAGGGTGCGCTCAGTCCCACCGTCTATGTCACCAACAAAGATGTTAAGCAGTTTTTAGTTAATTAACAGTTAATTAGTTTCTAAAGTCCTCAGAGCAGAACGTTGTGGTAATTGTTCATTGTAAGGGTAGAGACAAATGATCCCTCTGTAAATAGCCGTTATCTTTTAAAATTGCTGCTTCTCACACTGATTTTTTCATTTATACAAAGTTTCCGCTATCAGAGCAGTTCATGTGGGTGAGGTTTGCTCAGTTGGCAGAATCCTGCCTCTCCTTCCTTCATGTTCGTTCTGTGACACCAGCCTGGATGCTACTCAGTGAGCTGGGTTGGTGTTGTGTGAGGAAGGGAGGAGGCAGGCAAAAGACCACCTCCTTTAGCAGCAGCCAGTACCAGACTAGTGCTTTAAGTATCCTCAGAAGAGTGTAATCATTTCACCTTTGATAACATTCACATATCATCAGTGAAGCATTTGTAACTTTGAAGCAAGTTTAGTTGGTTGTATAAACTTACTGCAGCTCTCTTTTGATAAGGCATACAGCAATTTAGAGAAAAGCTATGTCTTAACTAAAAAATCTTGCTTATTTAAGACAGCCTTTTCTCATGCATTTTGTTAAAATAGAGGAGGAGGGAATGTCCAGTATCAAGCTAGTATTATTTAGGTAGTTTTCTGTGTTCTGGGAAAATGGACATTTATTTCATGCTCTAATAGAATGTGCAAGCACTTGCTGCTTCTTCTGTCTACTTCCATTTTGGAAAACACAGATGTATAAGGGCATCCCACTGACTCAGACCAACGGTCCTTTTTTGGCCTAGTGTTGTTCTTCCAGAGGGACCAAAACAACATGATTTGGGAGAGCATACAAATCTAGCCACTTTTTGCACTACATCCCGCCTCATACTCCCCCAGTGTTCATGATCTCTATAATGGGGTGCTAGACTCTGCATCTGCCCATTGGTTTTGATGTCTGCTTATGGACTTGTTCACTAATTTGTCTGTTCTGGTTTTGAACCTCCTGATGCTCTGCCTTCAGTCTCTTGTGGCAGTGTCAGAAATTTGCAACCTGCTGGTTGTGCAGAAGCATATTCTTTTCTCCCTTCAAGATTTTCTCTCTCCTATTAGTTGCACCAAATGCTTCCTACTTTTTATAAAATACTCAGTAAATAGAGCAAATAAAACATTATAAGAATAGCATATTTAAGTAAATGTGCAGTATTAGCACTAGGATGGTGCAGCTACTGAACGTGTGCTCAGCCACAGGCCATGTTTACAGAGATTGTTGTCTTTTTTGCTGGCCAAATGTTTTCCAGCATCTATGGTATCTCTCTTCTGCCTGCTCCCTCATAACTTCAACACATGGGAATTATTTTTTCTTCTGAGAATGTCTTAATAAATTAACTTTGAGGAAATGTAGAATTACTTGAAGAACGTGACATGCCAGTTAGGAAAACTTCCTTGACTTTTCTCCAGACACAAAATAAAAAACTTCTACTGCCTACCCAGCCTGACCAAATCAGTCAACAGCCGTAACAAGATCTAAAATACCATCACTGTATCAGAGAACCCCAGAATAGATAGGTGGTTTTAAATGTTTTTACACCGGCTTTCTGTATAGTAATTGTATACATTTTCTGCTGTTGTAGTGAACCTAATTCTGCATTACATTTTGGAAAGCCTTTCCCAAAGGTGCTTTGCTTTGCAGATATAGGATGTTGACACACCTTTTCAATCCCTTAATATTATCTAACATTCTGGGCTTTGTTGAGACTCCCTCTTCCTGCTATCTTATCAAAGCATGAGAGAAAGCAAGGCAAATTGATGCACTGTTGAACGATGAGAAATAGACATAGGACAGACAGTGTTTTTTAAGTGAAGATGAGGTCTGTAGCTCTATACTGATGGCATCGTGATTGAGACTGTTAATCCAGAAAAAAGTATTGTAAAATATTCAAAATATTTTAAAAATTAAATATGTATCTGAAGTTCCCATTTTTAAGATTAAACATTTTCTTTTAGCCAAAACCAACTGGTGTATTAGGTACAGTAAACAAACCATTATCTGCAACTGGAAGGAGACCGTATATCAGAACTACAGGATCAGAGACTGGAAGCAATATCAGTGTAAACTCTGAGCTGAGCTCTCCTGCAGGAAACAGATCAAGGTACAGGAGTTTGAAACTTCTTTCATTAACTGTTTTTACTTCATGTTCTCCAGTGCACTTGCATGTTTTAGAACAGATGATTTGGGGTGTATGCCTATGTGTTTGAAGAGTGCCTTTATTTTATCCAGTGGAAAAAAAATATAATAGTTCTCTATAGGTAAAATCCCCATCTTTGCTTTTTGGTTTGGGGGTTTTTTTAGTAGACAGAAATTCAGTACAGTGTTTAGGTGTGGCCTGTCTGTAATTACATATAATAGAACAGAAGAGACACTATACTGTCTGAAATTTTCGTGCTTCAGAAAATATATTAACTGAAGAGACCAGCAATAATTAATACGAACCAGATTTGGCAACTCACACATTTTTGATGTATAGATTAGGATTAATCCTGAATGGTAAGAAGAAACATTTTTGATGTAGATGAAATATTCTGACCTATTTAAGACGAAGAACAATTAAAAAGAGCTTGCTGAAGAGGACCAGGATGTCAGTGGAAAGATGCAACATATGATTGTAATATTCAGTTTTTCTTCTAGTAATTGTTATTTTTCTGTGGATCCAGAGTTTTTAAATCTGTCATAAATCTGGAGAAAGAGTTTACACTTTCAAATTTTAAGATTGTTTAATTTGTTTTGGAATTTATTAACTGGCTAAGATAAAGGGTTAAAGAAAGTAAATATAAAGTCAGCGGTAGGCCAAAGGGAAGTAAAAGTCAGTTCAGAATTTGTTCTATAAGTGTGCATGATATATGCTGTAATAATCCTGATTTTATCTTTTTAAAACTATTTTGTTTTTAAAACTATTGTATGCTTGTGTAAATTAACTTGAAGTTTGAGTATTGCTGGTCTTTATTTTTCTTGATTACCTTTGCCAGTATTGGCTTTTTCTCTCTGAAAAAAGAACATGGCCTCCTTTAGAGCATTGGTCTTAAGTTTGCAAAAAGAATTATATGGCATTGTGTCTGCGATAAGGGATTTGGCTCAGTGACTAGCCAATTCCTTTCAGACCTTTCCCAATTATGGGAAAGAAAAAGTAAGCATGGACTCAAGCAAATTCAACTCTAGTGGTTTTTAGTTTTGTTTTTGTTTTTTAAAAAATAGCCTGTCTGCATTGATAATTTTATTATTATTTTATTTTTAAAAATAATTGCAAACTTTTTTCTTGTTTTGTATATTTTGGTTTTATTTTGTCTTCAATTATGCTATCAGGGAACAAAGTTCGGATATATCAGAAACTGGGGTCAGTGAAAATGATGAAAATCCTGTGAGGATTATTTCAGTCACACCAGCAAAGACAGAACCTGTGAAAAACAAGGTATGTCTGGGGATTTGATGGACTGTATCTCTATAATAAGCTTGGCATTGGAGGTTTATTCAGTACACATCACTGCAGGTGGTCTCTGAGGAACTGGTAATGTCCGATTTCATTTCATGTAGTTTATTCACTTTCCTAGCCCAGTAAAAGACCTCTTTTTTTCAAAACTACCATTTATTTTATCGAGAGTAATTAATAGAGCTCATGTGCTCAAAAATAGCACAGGCAAATGGAAGGGACTTCCTTCTTTTTTCTAACCTACCTTTGTTCTATGTTTTCCAGTATAAATAACAGCAAGGCTGTGATTCAGAGTGCAGGTTGACAACTGTAGCTTTAACTGAAGCTACCACCACGAAAATTTCAAGCGCTCTTCTAGCATGAAATAAACATCTAACTTTTGGATTGTCTCACAACTAAAATATTATTTAATCTTTGAGGATTTTTAATGCTTTTCCCCCCTTCCATTAGAGAGAGAACAACATGCTTAAATCATTGTTGTAGTTTAACCCCAGCCAGCAGCTAAGCACCGCAGCCGCTCGCTCACTTCCCCCTCGCCCCCCTGGTGGGATGGGGCAGAGAATCAGAAGAGTGAAAGTGAGAAAACTCATGGGTTGAGATAAAGACAGTTTAATAGATAAAGCAAAAGCCACACACGCAAGCAAAGCAAATCAGGAAACTCATTCACCA
The DNA here is from genome assembly GCF_011004875.1 of Balearica regulorum gibbericeps. Taxonomy (NCBI): domain Eukaryota; kingdom Metazoa; phylum Chordata; class Aves; order Gruiformes; family Gruidae; genus Balearica; species Balearica regulorum. Next base: position 56,664,209 of record NC_046187.1, read on the forward strand.
CTTCCCATGGGCAGGCATGTGTTCACCCATCTCCAGGAAAGCAGGGCTTTATCACAGGTAACAGTTACTTGGGAAGACAAACACCATCACTCCAAACATAGAATCATAGAATGGTTTGGGTTGGAAAGGACCTTAAAGATCATCTAGTTCCAACCCCCATGCTGCGGGCAGGGACACCCTCCACTAGACCACGTTGCCCAAAGCCTCATCCAACCTGGCCTTGAACACTTCCAGGGAGGGGGCCTCCACAACCTCTCTGTGCAACCTGTTCCAGTGCCTCACCACCCTCACAGTAAAGAATTTCTTTCTAACATCTAATCTAAATCGACCCTCCTTCAGCTTAAACCCATTACCCCTTGTCCTGTCACTACACTCCCTGATAAACAGTCCCTCACCATCTTTCCTGTAGGCCCCTTCAGGTACTGGTAAGCCGCAATTAGATCTTCCCGGAGCCTTCTCTTCTCCAGGCTGAACAACCCCAACTCTCTCAGCCTGTCCTCACAGGAGAGGTGCTCCAGCCCTCCGATCAGCTTCGTGGCCCTCCTCTGGACTCGCTCCAACAGCTCCATGTCTCTCCTGTACTGGGGCCCCCAGAGCTGGACGCAGTACTCCAGGTGGGGTCTCACAAGAGCGGAGTAGAGGGGCAGGATCACCTCCTTCAACCTGCTGGTCCCATGTCCCTCCCCTTCCTTCTTCCCCCAGCTTTATATGCTGAGCATAATGTCGTATGGTATGGAATATCCCTTTGGTCAGTTGGGGTCAGCTGTCCTGGCTGTGTCCCCTCCCAACTTCTTGAGCACCCCCCAGCCTACTTGGGGTTGTGTGAGAAGCAGAAAAGGCCTTGAGTCTGTGTAAGCACTGCTCAGCAGTAACAAAAACATCCCTGTGTTATGAACACTATTTTCAGCACAAATCCAAAACAGCCTCATACTAGCTACTGTGACAAAAATTAACTCTATCCCAGCCAAAACCAACACAATTGTAATGCTTTTTTAGCTTACAAAACATACAGTTGCATGAAGTTTAACAAAGGTAGATGTGAAGTGCTGCATCTGGGATAGATTAAATTCAAGCAGCAGTACAGTGTGCTGGGATCTGCCTGGCTGGGGGTGTCGGTTGGCTGAGAAGGACCTGCGGGACCATCCCAGTGGACAACCAGCAGAGTATGAGTCAGCAGTGTGCTTTGGCAGCAGTGAGGGCAAGCTGGGTCCTGGCCTGCATCAGCAAGAGTATAGTCAGCAGATTGAGGGATGTGATGGATTATTCCACCCTGTTTGGTGTTCATTAGGCCGCACCTGGAATACTGTGTTCTCCCCAGTTCAACACAGAGACTGAAAAACTGGAGAGAGCTTTGCATAGGGCCACCAAGATGATAAAGGCTCGGAGAAGTTGTCATATGAAGAAAGGTTGAAAGTGTTGGGTTTGTTCAGCCTAGAGAAGAGAAGCCTTGGGGGGGATCTGATGTCTAATAGGTATTTATGGAGAAGATGGAAGTATTCTCAAGACTGCGTCGTGACAGGACAAAAGACTACAGGCAGAAGTTGCTTTAGCGGAAATTCCATCTGGATGGAAGAAAAAAAAAAAAACAATCGACATTGTGAGGAAAATTAAACACTCAAATAGGTTGCTCAGAAAAGTGGTGGAAAGTTGCTCTTCATGGCTTGGCTTGGCTTGTCAAGGGCCCTGGATAACCCCTGAGACCTGCTTTCAGGTTCTTGAAACCTGACTTTGGTTGAAATTTTCAAAGAGTGGTTATCTGTAAAGTTCTTACAAACAGGAGTTGTAAACATCTGCTATGAAGCTGCTGGAACAGTAATAAAAGATTACGGAGACTGCCTGACTTAAACATTTAAGAAATAATGGTAGAATATTGAACAGAAAAGTCCTTTGGTTAACAGCACTTAAAATAGAGAGTGGCCTTAATTGGTGTGTCTGAAATGCTAAGTCATCCCAGCCATACTTCTCTGCCTTCCTTCCTGTTTCAGAAGCCCGTGTTCAAATGAAGAGCCATCATCCAGTCGCTTCCTCTTTGTTTCCATATGAATACTTTTCTGTGTAGAGACCAATATTGCCACCACCCTTTCTGTTTCACATATGCAGACACTGCTTCATGAAATATAATCACTCCCATTACTTTGCTCAGTGTAATGAGAAAAACCATGCATGTAAGCCATACCTATTCAGACATGACAGAGAACTAACAAAGCAAGTTTCTTTTGTGGCTAGGTCTTGCTCCCTCTTATTCCCAGCAAGCCTTGGGTTTTTTCCTTTTACTTGTATTTAGGGTTTTAGTAATCTGCACCTCTGCTGAAGGTTGGTCTCAAAATTTCCATATATTGAGGTAAATATCACTTGCTGTACTGAATCATTACTCTTGTTCCTCAGTTCTCCTGTCAGTTGGCAAAGAGGCAGTAAGAGGAGCTTATCCAGATGAACCATTATGGGAGGAGCCGAGGTTATTAGTCTTACTCTAATCTCACTTTCAAGCACATTGCTCACAGATATTAACATTACACACAGTGTAGAAAATCTTATTGCAAGGTTAATGTCTGAAATCCCATTTAGTAAAACTTCTAACTCGGTCTTAAGCCCATGTTACGTGTTTTTATAAGAAAACTTACTTTCTGTTTTATAAACTCATGTTTCTGTCAGAGGGAGGTAACAATTTGAGTTTGCCTTTGGGAATCTTTTTTTCTTCATATTTATGACTTTTATTTTCTAGGAGATTAATTCTGATCAGGCTACACAAGGAAACAGTACTGAACGTGGGAAAAAAAGAACAGCAACAGCATCTGGAACTGAGAATATCCATCAAAAACCGGAAGAAAAAAATGTAGATGAAACAGGACCATCACTCGCAGCAAAAACCAGGAGAGGGCATCCACCCAAACCTGAACCTCAGGGTACCACTGCAAAAAATGAGGAAACAAATAAACCACCTGTCAGGGGAAGGAAAAGGGCAGCCGTCAGTCAAGAAAGTCCAGGGAATTTAGAGGCAGGTAATGCCAAAGCACCAAAACAGCAAGACACAGCAAAAAAGCCAGCAGCAGCACAGAGACAAATTGATCTACAAAGGTAAAAACCCCAAACCCAAACAAACAATAAAATACTTGGGTGGGGTGGGCCTTTCCCGTCTCAAGATAGACCCTGACTTTACAATTATAACAGATCTAGCATAGTTAAAGGGCACACTAAACCATAATGATTTATAAACACCGTGATCCAACGTACATTGTGTTGTGTTCTGTTTTTCAAAATATGTACCAGTGCAGCTGGAATTGGAGAAATGAATTTGTTTAGTCAGAACAGAAGAATCTAACCTGTTTTCACCAAATTGTATTTTTTTGTCTGTTGCATCCTGGTTCCCCTTACTAGCATTGCTATGTAAAAGAGCCAAGAGTTGAGGGTGTTTCAGTGCATTCGTTAATGCCAGGTACACAGGAATTCAAGTGCTCTGTTCCACTTCACTGATAACAAAGGCTTGAAAACTGATCATCTTTAATGAACACAACAAATTGTTACTCTGACTGTAATGCTTTTCTGATATTTTGGGCTTTTTTAATGTTATCAATATTTAGTATTTATTTTAAGTGAATCAAAAGCAGAAGTTTGAACTGCATAAACTACAAAACAGCTCTTGGATGATGATTTCTTTTTCTGTGCTCTAGTGTTTAAGTATGTTGATTTGATTTTTCAATATAAACAAATTACAAATGCACATAAACACTGAGAAATTTTTTTAGCCAAATCTGATACAGTAATAACTTTAATGTAAAACTGTCTAAAGTTGTTGAGCAATAACATAAGGTCAGCAAACCAGTGTGCTGGAAGAAATCACAAATTAATCTAAAGGAAGAATCATTGGAATGGTTTCTTTCTAGAGATTTTGTTAATTGAAGATCTTGCAAAGAACCTTGATCAAAAAGAATTACCTCTTACTCTTACAGCAAAGTTCATACACTAGGAAATATATCAGTCTTTCGAGAGAGTAATATTTGTGTACTGCCTTGCAATGCTTGCTTGAGATGTCAAATTTCTTTAGTCTTCATAACAAATTGCACTATCCATAGCCTTTACTAAGCCACCTGTATCAGCTTCTTTAAAATATGTAATACCTCAGTGTTTCTTGGAAAAAATACCAAAACGTTGTTAACATTTTTCAGAAGCCAGGTGCTTGGAAGTGATGGAGATTCACTGTTGGAGATAGACTCGAGTCCAGAATATTCCCAAAATGCAATGGATCTTTTTAAGGCCTGTGGGAGCAGCCAGGAAGATACTGAGGATACAGAGATAGCAGAGGGAGGCTTCCTTAAGGTGTAGCAGGCATCTTATATAGGACAACTCTGTGTTTTTTATTGTAGCTTATACAGTAAGGAATCAAAGAAATTTGTCTTCTAGAAAAATGTATGTAAAAATAGCTGTGTCTGATAGGTTTGGTGGGTTTGTTTTGCTTTTAAGTAGACATGTACAAGTTACTGTAAATATGTGAAAAATGCTTGAAGTAGTGCTTGTTCTTAAGTAAGGCAGGCTATTTTTATAAACCTGGGTAATTAAATACAGTTAATTAGAACAAGTCACCATTCTTATTCTCTGCTTCCAGGGAAAACTATGGATAAATGTATTTCTCCTTATGCTGAAAAAACATTACCCAGTTACGGAATTATTATTGTTCAACTTGTGTATTTCCAAGTTTATCAGGAAGTTGTGCTTTACAATAAGGAGTTTAGTTATATTCAATTAGTTATGTAATCATTGAGAAGATACAAGATGGAGTTGGAAGTATCTCAGCATAAAGAGTGTAAAAGCTAAAATGTAAATTATATAGGTTGGATTTTGATTCAGAATCAATTGTAATTTCCATGTCCTTATGATTAACTTTTATTTCCTTTTCTCCCCCCAAAAAGGTAAAAAGAAAACTCGCTCGAAAAGGGAGGAAATGAAGGCCAAATAAAGGCATGCTCCAAGCTTCTGCAAAAACTAGGATTCAGAAAGTTCCTGTACAGGAACTGAAATTACTTCAAAACACACAGCTTTCAGCTCTGAAACCAGAAGGAAAACTATGCTTCCCTTTCACATGAAATTAATCCTTCTCAATGGAAATGTAAAGCAGAAACTCTTGAGAAAGAGGCTAAAAGCATCTGTACTTATTTCCCCAGAGACTTTTTTTATGAAAAGTCAATAATTAAGCAAATTGCTTAACACTTGGTTCCAGTTCCTGCATTCTGGAGTTTAAAAGTGTATTTACACCATTAATTTTCATGCTGCATTTTTTTTTTAAAGAAAGTCAGAGGAGGTCCTTACACTGACATTGAAAATTCATGATCCTAGAGCCAGGTATTCCCATGTTTCACAGAAAAAGTAGAAGTCTACTGAATGGATTTTAAACAAGACTAGAGAAAAAAAAATAACAAAAAAATTTTTTTGCTTTACTTTTGGAGACTGTTTTATGTATAATTCTTTCTGCCTGCCTACTTTTCTGCAAAAATAAGATGTACAGATTTCAGTTCCCTGCTATGAAAAGTCATGTGGTGGCAATTTTATAAATGTTGCTTTCTGATTTTTATCAGAGTGGGAAAGTAATCACTTAAAATTATTATTAATTCGCAAGTAGACATTTCATTTTTTTTAATTTTCCCTCCATTTTAGTTAATATAATTTGCAATAAATGTACATATTGATGTTTGTTTTATAAAAACATATATCACTTTTAAGTGTTTTTACTCCTGCGGTTCTGTTGGAATATTCTAAATTTTAAAGGAGTAAAGACAGTCCAGCATTTGATTTTATAATGTTTGTCACCAGATTTTTATTATTGATGTAAAGAAAAAAAATCAATTTTTAAAAATAGTTGGACTTTGGCAGCTTTGTAAGGAGAGTTGGAAATGTTTAGGATTGCTCTCAATTTTAAGCATTGTGCTGATTGGAAGTAAGTCTGTTTTGCATTTTGTCTTCCTGTCCAGGCTCATTTTTTAATGTTTATTTTAGAAGATTGTTGCATCAATATTATGTTTCCTGGCATTGTTCAGCATAGATACAGTGTACACTTTTATGTACACATGATCATATTTAAGTTTGTTGCATAAAATAAACGCTTCTAGGTGTCATGTGGCAGTCTTTTTTTTTTTTTTTAAATTTTTTTTCCCCTTTTCTTTCACAGAAAACTACTTGCTATATCTGTGCATGGTCTTGGATGTTCACAGAAATACTGTATTGAGCAAAGAAGTTGTAACGCAGGCAGTTCCGTAGTTTAACAGATAGGGGTTTAGGTGAAGTTACAGTGCTTTATCTTGTCAGGTTGTACGGGAGGAAGGGGCTTGGTGTGCAGAGTGACAGTGAACAGTTCACTTTGTTTCCCTGTGCCTCAGTTCCCTGTCTCTTCTGCAAATTGTTTTGAAATCCCTTGGCACCTCGTAGAAGAGCTGGGTGCTGTTGACATTAGTTAAGGATTACTTGCTGTCCTAAAATGGGTAGGGCACGGTTGTGTGCTGTTACACAATGCCTAGGTGTCTCTTACCCAGTGTTTGACTGGCGTTACAGTTAGTTTTCCTCTGTAACAGGGAAAATCAGACTCTCTTTACAAAGCAGTATATGCAACTCTTTTTCTAAAGCAATCTGCGGTGCTTTGACTTGAAGGGTTTGAAATGCTTTTGACAGAGGGAGACTGGGAGATTTTAAAAGCATTTAATTACACGTCCATCAGGGGTTTGATTTCTAGAACTGGAATAATTTCATAAGATGGATTTACTGATCACAATGCAGTTTCTTTTTAATGCTCTGGTCAAATACTTGCCTCATGCAAAAATTACAGTATTTTGGTTTAAACCAATTTTTAAATGTTTATGTTAGAAGTTTTTAGGTGCTACCTAAAAAAGAAACTCTTTTAGAAATGAGCTTTGGTACCTAGTGGCGTGCCTCTAACAATGATACGAAATCTAGACTTGACAAATATTGCAAATATTCAGAGTTGTTTCCAAAAGCTTTTTATTTTTGTGAAGTGGATAATTGTTGGGTTTTTTTGTTTGTGGGTTTGTTGTTGTTGTTTTGGTGGATTTTGGGTCAGTTTATAATCAGTTCAAATGTTAAGTTACTCAAGGAATCTTCATAGAACAATTTAGGTGAGAAGGAGTTTCTGGAGGTTCAGTGCCATGCTCAGAGCAGGGTATTCAGTTGTCTTTCTACAAGCAGAATTCGGTAGAGTTTCTTTCTTCTGTTTTCCTGAAGGGAACTATTTGAGTTACTTCCGTATGTTGATTATCAGCCTAGTCAAAGAAAATTGGTACATTCGTGCAGCAAATTAGGCTGGCCGTAATTGGCTGAGCAAAAATGCAGCATACAAACTACAGGAAAGGTTTACTGGTGGCCCACTGGTTTCTTTTCAGAACTTGCCTCAGACAAGGCCACATACAGAATTTCTCTGCCTGCTGCCCGCTGCTCCCTCACCAGAGTCCTGAGGGCACTGTGGTACGGTTCAGAGTTGCCTCAGCAAGGGATGGACGTCGTTCTGTAAGAACAGTATCCCCTAGGGCCATTACAGCAGTCTCGCAAGTAGTTGGAACCATCAGCCTTTATAACAAATACAGGGAAGTACAGGCATAATTTTTATACATACATATTTTATGCATTACTGGTACTTCTTCTGATGCTTTAAAAATAAAATCTATTAAAGAGTAATCAGTATAAAAGTCTGGAATTGAAGGCAAATTATTCCAAAGAAAGAAGTGGGGGTTTTGTACTTGGCCATACCTGAGTTTTTAAATATTTTACATAAGAATGGGGATTGTCTTATTGTAACAAGAAAACTGATGCTCAGAGGTTTTCATTTGTGAATGTGCAATACAGAATAAAAGGAAGCCCAGTAAAACCCAGTCTGTGGCTTTTAGCCAGTGCAAGATTTAAAGGTGCTGAGGTTCCACGTTCACTTACGTAGTTAGAGGTAAGCTCTCATTGTCTTTAAGTTCCCATCTTCATAAAAGTGTGGCTTTGTTTCTTAGCGGACTTACATTTATTTCTGTTTCTCTGTGTCCTCTGATGCCTGGATTGCACGGCTTTCATAACAGTAAGACAGGAAGGCTGTTCTGAGAACATAATTTGTAACATACGAAATTAAATCTCTACCACTCAACAAAATTAAACCTGAATAGTTGTTTTAGACAAAATAATTTTTCTAGAGCAATCTTAAACAAGAAAAACAGTATGCATTACAAGTCTTTTCTGCATTTGCTGACAAGCCTTTTAAGTTTTAGAACTGATACAGAACAAATCCTTATCTCAAATGTACTTCCAGCCAATAGATACGTAGCACATGTTGTTGGACCAAGTTCAATATCAGACTGGCTCTCAAGTTTCACGTTGATGCTGGGGCTGCCATAGCTGAACGACCTCCTCTAAAGGTCCGAAAAGATTTGGGACCACTAAACATTTGCAATACATGGGAATTTGCTTCTTTAAGAAATCATCCATGTGGATCCTAGTTTGCTTGCATGTGTGCCCCATGATTGTATTTATCAGCAGTAATAGATTTGTTTGTGCACAGAAATCAAGTCCCAAATCGGTGCTCAGGGAAATAGCCCAAGCTAAAGAACCTGGACTACAAGGTCTACTTGCCAGCCAGGCTGCAGGTGTGCATAGCTGATAACCAAGCTTTAGTCACAGAGTAGCTGGTCTCAGCCCAAGGAATTGTATCTCGGTGCAGGAACAGGTTTGCGTGGAGAATAGCAAGGTGTTAAACAGCAATTAACAAAGTCCTTCTGTACAGCGACACTTGGAATGTTCCTTGAAGCCCTCCCCTGCTTAGATTTCTGACTAGGATGGAACCATCCTGCCAGTGAGTACCCCAGGTCCTCGAATGATCAGAGGGAAGCTCAAATCCTAAGTTAAAATACTCCTAAACTTCAGACACCACCAGCAGCTTCTGTTCCTTAATTTTTTAAGCCTGACATTCCCTGGATCTGTTTACCTTGGTCCCTGGAAAGCAGCAAACAAGACCGGACTTCCTCTGGAGCAGAACTTGGAAGTCCTGGTACAGAAGCTGAGATGGTGGCCGACAGCCTCTCCCTTCCCTGCTGCACAGCCTGGGGCAGGAGAGAAGATGCAAAATTTCTTATTCCTGTAGTTTTGCCAGATGAGAGACCAAGGGGTCAGGTGACCTGGTTTCTCCCTTCCATCTCACACTCTGATCTTCTGTTTCTACCTGAAGGTGGCCAGTCCCTCGGCTCCATCAGAGATTCCTTAGCACCAAGTCACTGTGGTGACCCACAGGATGACTACTTCCACAAATCTGACTCACTAGAAATGCTTTGAATTCCCATTCGGAACATCTCACTCTTCTGCAAGTTCCTAGCCTTATTTCTGCAGTACAGAAGGAAACGAGCAAATTTGGGGCATTTGCAGCTGCTTGTAAAGAAATGAGTGGGGCCACAGCAAGAGGTCAGTTCAGGCTTGTTCCAGTTGAGATAACCTCACTTGGGCTACAAAAGCTGAAGGAGCAGCCATGCTTACTCCAGTAATTGGTAGGAGCAGCGTTGCACCTGAACTCATATGGCATCATATGTGCCTAAAAATGATGTGAGCATGCTCCTCAGAGCCTTGGTGTCACCCACAGGTGCTTGACACAAACTGCAGAGGAAGAGTTACTGGAATTTACTGCCCACAACAGCATACAGTGATCATGCTGTTGCCTTGGGAGAAGTCCTGCTAATGTGATGGAAAGACTTTTCTGAACCTCAACAGAGCATCTTCTCTCTGTTTCTGCCCAGCGCAAATTGTGATGAGGGATCCTTGTCATGATCAGGGAGGTGTGACACCACAGCTGCTGGGTGTTGTGAGCCAACAGGAGGAAGAGTCAGGACTTGTTGTGGCCCCTTTAGCTGTGGCAAGAAGCCATTCAGCTTGGAACCTGGTGGATTTATCAGTGCAGTTGGATCCATGGTCAGCAGAGCTGAGACAACCATGGGCAACACAGATGGGCAGCGCAGTTGGGTCCTGTGTTACTTGAGGAGGAGGGACAGCCATCAGGAGACACGTCTGCTCTTCAGTGGGAGCCCAGAGGTTCTCTGAGATAATTTGTAACTCACTGAAGTCATGCTGGCAGCAGTGTAGCCTCAGCACGCGTCAGCTGAGGCAAGAAGCAAGACCAAATAGCCGCGTACACTGAGCGTCCCCCTCCCACAATGAGACTATTATTTCAACAGCCACACGAGCTCAATGGGCGTTCGTAACGCTGCAAGGCGGGTGTGCTCCAGAACAAGAAAGACATGTTTTGCTCCTTCAGGCATTTCATTCTCCTTTCATTGCCCTGGAAGTGGAGATTGATGTATGTTGATCCTGATGCACCAAAGCTTCTGAAGCAAGAGATGGTGGGTGATTATGGCAGTCCCAGGCATGAGCTGAGTTGCTTTGGTGTTGGGTCCGATTGCTGTAAAGCAGGTGGGTTATCACTGTGTGCTCTACAAACTTCATAGGTGATAATCTGATTTCTGACCTCAGCATGGCACAGTTGCAGCAGCCAGCATCTGGCTGGGCAGTGAGTGCGTGGAGCCCTACCCTAAGGCAAGCTGGGACCTTCAGACTATTTTGCCCTGTGGTACAAGCCAAGACTCAAAATACCATTTGCTTTGCTATATATTCATGTGAAATGGAGTGGGCTTACGCTAGTGGCAGAGGTCTGAGCCATTGGTCCCCTTCTCTCGGGAGGTTTACCTGTCATTCCCAGAGCACGGGCAGGGTGCCCTGCATGGACACCACGCTGCTCCCTCCTGCCCACAGATAGGCTTTTCTGTGCTTCCTGCAAAATAAGGAGAGGTTGTCACTGCCCAAGTGATTCATGCCATCACCTCTTAGCTGCTTCCATCCCTGAAGAGGATGAGAGGAGCAATCTGTAGTCTGGATAAATTATTCTAGATGGTGGTAGCAGAGATCGCTGTTCATCTTTCCTCCTGCCATTACACCAGGCCAGGATTCGGGCTGCTGGGGCATGGACAAGGAAGCCACTCTGCAGACCCTGGGAGTGGATGTGACCGCAACAGCTCTGTACCTTTCTTTAGTGCCCCTTCCCATCCTCTTTTCTCAACCTTCCTGCCACAGGATGTTGCTTCCCAGCTATTCTTCAAAGCCCTCTTGACTGTATCCATCCATGCCTGCACGTTGCATCTTCTGCATTACCTTCTCACTTTCCTCTACATGGACTTAGTTTCTAGCATAAAAGGATTTGGGGAGAAAGAGGACTCCATGCTGTGATTTATTTCTGATGCTTCTGGGGGGGATGCATTCATGGTTTATCAGACTCTGCTTTAGTGACAAGATTTTTAAACTCTGCATTTCCCACAAGGATTCTCCATCCATGTTCAGAGTAGGTGTTCTCCTGCCGTGGTTTAACCTGGCAGGCAGCTGAAACAACCACACAGCTGTTCATTCACTCCCCCCCCCCCCCCCCCCCCCAACAGTGGGATGGGGAACAGAATGGGAGCAAAAAGGTAAAACTGGTGGGGTGAGATAAAGACAGTTTAATAGGACAGAAAAAGAAGAAAATAATTATAAAAGAATATACAAAACAAGCAATGCACAGCACACCTGCGTGCTGCCCACTGACTGATAGCCTGTTAGTTTCCAAGCCACAGTCACCCCCCAAACAGCTTCCCTTCAGTTATATACTGAGCATGACGTCATATGGTATGGAATATCCGTTCGATCAGTTGGGGTCAGCTGTCCTGGCTGTGCCCCCTCTGAGGTGCTTGTGCACCCCTAGCCTCCTCACTGCTGAGGCAGTGAGAAGCTGAAAAGCCCTTGATGTGGTGTAAACACTGCTTAGCAACACCATCAGTGTGTGGTGGGTTGACCCTGGCTGGAGGCCAGCCAGCGTGTTATCAACATTATTCTCGTACTAAATCCCAAACACAGCACTATACCAGCTACTAGGAAGAAAATTAACTCTATCCAAGCTGACAGCAGGTCTCCCTCATTCAGCACAGGTTGTTTCTGTTACTCCATTAAGGGGGGAGTTGTTTCTCACGGTGCACCTACCATGCAAATTTTGGCTCCGGTAGCCTGTATGTTACCATAATGTCACCCAGTCTGTGAGCTACATGCAGTTATCGCGGGAGCTGCTTGAGAGTCTGGCAACGTGCACTGAATAGCCGAATCTCCAGCTGCTTTAGGGAAAAATTCCTGGTCATTTGGACTATTACAAGCTGTCACAGGAGATCTGGCATTTCCCCGCCCCCCCCCCCCCCCCCCCAAAGAAGTGTGTATTTCTAATCCTTTCTGGTTTACCACAGGTGTATGAAACCCTCACAGCATATACATACCAGATCATGGTGGCATTTACAATCCTGTTGTGTTAACCATGAGGTAAACATGGTCATCACTCTGGCTTGCCAAATTTCAAAAACATCTCCATGGTAAGACAGCCATCGGAGCATAGCAGTGTATATAAATGCCTAAAGGGGAGAGTCTAAACAATCAGAGCCAGGCTTTGCTCAATGAACACACATAAAGTTGTGCTTGGAGGTACATCCTTAGAGAAATGGATGTTTGATTTGTTTTTATTTGGCTCCAAATCCTCTAAAACAATGACAATTGTTTCCATCAAGCATTACTTGAGCTTGGTCTGCTATATACAAAGTTGTGTCAAAAGCTTCACCTTGCAGGAGGAGCTTTCCCCTCTCATTTTCGCTTTCTGCTGATCCTGAGGGGTTTTGCCACAACAGTGGTGCCTAACACCAAGCTGAACATCAGTGGCACTCGGATCCAGTAAGGCCAGTGTGTGGGAATAACGTAAGGGCTTTTTTTTTTTTTTGTATAATCTCCTGCAACCTTCAGGCACTGACCCTGCCAATGCACTGACGCTGCAGATGTTACCGAAATCCTTCTAAGTAGGATAATGGAGGGAGCTTTCACCTACTTAAAAAAAATTAATAAACCAATATATTTATTTTCTTAGGGGTCAGGCTAGCAGCAACTTCCTTAATGTCCAAGCGCTTGCAAGCGTGGAGGAAGTTGGCAGAGTAGCAGAGCTAAGTCAGGGGTACTCTGCTGTTGCCTGGCAAGTGCAGCACTCCAGGGACACGTAGCACGTAGGGGCCAGGCTCAGCCTACACACAGCTGCCCTGATGTGCGGGCTGCCAGGGTCTCAGGGCTTGTCTGGGCTCGCAGTCCAGCACTGCCTGGGCTCATGGTGACGGACAGGGCCTGTGGCCCACTGGGCCACCTCGCACAGAGCAAGACCCCCGTAGGGCAGAGAAGCACCTAACTCACTCCCACCCTGTGCCTCTGTCTGTTTTTAAATGCCTGAACAGGCGAGTGCTTATTCTCGAAGCCACAGATCTCTTAATGCACTCTCAGCATCACAGCCACCTGAATCATCAGTCCCGAACCTCTGCCTGGTGCTGGGGCCACAACCCTGACCCGGCCCACAGCAGAGACAGGAAGAGGTGCCTTTTCCAGCAGAGCAGGGGCCTGAAAGGGGCCCTGGGAAAAACTTTCCTGTTTCCAGGCCTAACTTATCCCTGACCAGTTAATGCCAACCTGAGACCATGTCCCCTGTGCATGACCTGGCCCCAGAGAAAGGCTGGTCACTGTGTTCACCCACTTGATTCAGCATCCCCTTGCTCCATCTCCTTACAGGACTGCACTTCCCCTTGCTGAACTACTCAGAGGTGAGGAGAAGGGCAAAAGAACAATATGAAGAACTCTTTCCTTCTTTGTTCCTAAGAAACTTTTGGGGTTTTTTTCACCTCTGGCTTGTCTGATTCAGTGAACTTTTGGAAACTACTTTGTTCAGACATGTCTACTTCTAAGTAGCTCTCTCTTCTGACAAGTGCGGCCTAGGGACAGATCTCTCCTTGCATTTTTGATGCAGTGCAGACTGTTTAAGGACACAAATGTGGAAGACACTATACTGGGGAACATGCATGCCAAGCAAAAAGGGAGACCGTCCCTCCCCCTTGCCCCCATCCCAGCGGGTCACTCACCCCTGGGAAGCTCAGACATAGGCTTCATTTCTCAGAATTTGCCCCTTTTCCAGTAAAAGCCATAAACATGAGGGGGTTTCACGCCATTTGAACTGACAGCTTCAGGTCCTCTAAACCACTTTCTACACAGATAAACCACCTCACATCCAATACAGCTTCTCACAGCAATGTAAAGACCACCACTTCCAGGAGCACCTAGGCCCCGTGTCTGGTGTTTGTTCTTCAGCCTTGCATTTAGGGAAATTTAAACCTGTGGCAAGGACACGATTTCCAGTGCTGTTGCTTTGTTATGGAAGAGGCTCAGCTGCCACACTATTTTTGACCGCAGTGTGAAGCGGGACCAGCCAGTTCTAGGTCTGCTTTTTAAACCAAAATCCACCTTGGAGCACAGCTGGTTCCTGGCTTTTGGGCTGTTCCTGCTTCAAGGAAGCCACCCTCATACCCAATTCTCCAGCCCAGCGGTGGGTAGATGTTTAAAATGGGGACAGGCAGCTTTGCCCTGAAACAGCCAAGGGCTGCTCCCCTCATCCAGTAACAGAGCTCCACTGCAGGGAACTTCCCAAACCTCTCTGACAGGATGGGCAGGAGCCTCAACTACTCACCGCATAACTTGTTCTTAAACTGCTAGCTGTGAGAAGAGTTGTTTTGGGAGAGCTGGTGGCAGGGAAGAGACCGGGGCAGGGAGAGCAAGGCACCAGCTCTGCACAGTCCCTTTTCCCACCCCACGCCCTGCACCACACCTGTAAGTGGAGGCAGCTGTACACCGAGGACTCAGGTTGCTGAAGGGTCTGGTGGCTCAGATAACATCAGCACAAAACCACTTCTCTCCCACCTTCCCTCCAGCAACACCAGACTCATTTTTTCCTTAGCATCCCAGCCGATTACCCTTTATTTTACACCAGGCTATTACAAACCCACCTAAAGACTTTATGTATTTCAATACAAAGCAGCCACTAAATGAAGCAACATAATTTATTTGACATGATACCAGACACGGATGCTCCAGACCCAGACCCAGACTTGACCTTAAAACAATTTAAAATCCTGGATTTGCCATATTGGCAGTATCAGTGTTACCTGCCTGAGCGCTAAACATGTCAGTATTACAGCTATTGAAACAGAAAATGAAGTACAAGAGGAGTTGAGCTAGTAAGCACTGTTAGTCCATTTTGACTGTGAACTCGCTTCCAGTTTTGGGGTGCTGGAAGAAATGACAAGGCTGTAGGACAACTTTGCAAGTATTTCAGTATAAAGCAGCTCACAGTTATTCATGTCACAGTAGCCTCTAACTACAAGAGCAAGGAAATACAGATTATTTAATTTTTCTAAATGAATGGGCAGGCTAAGAGAAGCAGCCCTCACCAGCTCCCTCTCCCTTGCCCCTCTTAATAAATGAGGTACCACAATACAACATATAGTAAATTTAAACAACCCCTCCAATCCTTACACCACTGTGTTCACACCATAAAGCTGGGCAGCGCTGTCCCACCTGGCAGAGCCTGCCTGGAGAACTGCAAACCCCGACCCACCTGGGGACAGACACCACCCCACCCCCCCGGCCCGAAACAGAATTACAACCACCTTCACAGCTGCTCCTACTTTCGGCTGGGCAGGCGCACACTCTCGAACAGCTTTACTCCAACAACTGTTGGCCAAGTCATGCAAGCCAATGACTAGTATGTACCAGTGGGAAACAAATCCCGAGTCATCCTCTCTACCAGATTCTTCCTACAGCTGAGGCAGAGGGGTGTTCTTACCCCACAGGCTGCACCTCCCCCTGGGAGCACAGACTGTCATTTATTATATAAAGTACCATCTTTAAAATGCACAAAATGAAATAAGCAGTGCTGGAAAATCCAAAGAAAACTTTTTCCCCTGTGAGTTACCAACACAGTGAGTTTCAGACAGGGCCCTTGCAATGTGGTGTGTATGTACATGTATTTCTTAGGCTCTCACAGGAGGCAATCCCAGTTGAAATAACACACACTTTCATTACACAACTTATATTTACACAATTCTCTTCTTCAAAAATTTTTAATCACGAACTTGATCATCCTTTTCTCTCGTTACTGACATGGAGGCAGTATATACACCCTGTAATTTCAGAACGATTTGAATTACCAGAAATAAAATGAAAACTGTTTTCAGGGAAACATGCATTTATTGTTAAGCATTCCCAGTGAAAATCAACATCTTTTAAAATGTGTGTTTATTAAAAAATCATTTGTGTACAAAAGTGTTTGTGTACTTTTTATTTTCAAGACAAAAAACACTGATGCTGCATTCCAGCCCACCCACTCCTCCTGTACAGGAAGTCTGATGCTCAGGAAACCAACCTCCTGCAATATTTTTTATCAGTAAATAGTTTTTAATTAGAAAAGTCAGAATTTAGAATGGAAAAGGTAAGTGAAAAGCAGGGTTTTTCAACAGTTGACATCAGCATTCGCATGATGGCAGCCTCCTTCAGACACCACAACAGAGCACCAGCAGTTGCCACAAATCGTAAAATGGACAAGTACAGCATTTTCACAGTACATTTCCTCGTCTGTTGAGTCATAGATCTTAACTTACATTATTGATGAATGGCTCAGCACCGTAAGCGATCAGCTAGCTATTTTGATGCCTACAAAGCAGGTAACAGCAGAGAAGGAACATCACATCACAGTACAGTGCAAATGATTTGCAGGAGTTTGTCCAGTGAGAAGAAATCTGAAGTCGAGTTGCTACCTACAGAGCACTGCAGCTGGATAACTGAGCAAGAAGCAAAACGCATTAAGGACAGCTGGCCTTGTGAGTCTAATGATGAATCAGCTGATGACACCTACGCCACAAACAGGAAGAGAAAGCTATGTGATCTACTGATGGGTTTGGAATAGATCGGAAAACTATCAAGAAAGAAGTGACTGCCCCTTTGCGTAGCCACAGGAGACCCTTGGGCCCAGAAAATCAGGACGGTAACAGTGAAAACATCTAAGTTTTTCCCAGAAAAAGCTTTAGGCACCCAAGGAGCATCTTTACTTTCATGCTTTAGTTCTGCGACGCAACAGACGGCATGATGAAATGCGTTCTCGCTATCTTGAGTCAGTTGCTCATTAAAACCTTAAAAAGCAACTACCTGATCACCAGTCAGTGGCCACACTCCTCAAGATGCTTCTCATCAACTCGACTAACAAAACACAGCGGGAGAGGACACCCCATCTTCTCGTCGCATCTGCTCATCAGCAGACATTAAGTAAAACTAACTTTCACTGTTAAATTATTTAACATTTCCCCCTTTGGGCAAGCATCCAAGCCTAAGTTAGCTTTTGTTGGTATTCAGGAAGGAAGCAAGGGACACGCACCAAGTTAGGTTTCCCCTTGCACTGAAAATGGAACCCATCACCTTCACAGTATATGACCAATGCAGTAAACAAGAACTCTCACTTGAAACTGTCTTTTGATTTCCCTCCCCGCTCCCCTTCTCCGTTCCAGGATTCAATAAGCAATCCGTATGCTCTGAAGCGCCGAGTCTCATTCACAGCTGTTAAGCTTAAATTTGCATAGTTTAAATGTTTCTGTTACCCACACCACATAATGCAGATTTGGCATTACAAGGTAAGCTTCTTTCTGGCTATTTAATTCCTCCTTTCAGACAACAACAACAACAAAGATCCTATACTCCTTATGTCAGTGTTCCAATACTAATTTACTTGGAATACAGTTAAATACAATGATAATTTAAAAAAAAAAACCAAAACAAAACACATTCCTACACCATTAGTACCTAATTGCTCAGATAAATACTACCAAACCAATTATAGTCAAGGCTCTGTGGCAAGTTTTTTTTTTTTAAAAAAAGTTAAAGTTTGGAATATGCAGAAAGAATAGCACTCAGTGCTGCATCTTTCCAGAAGATTATGTTCCTAAGTTTTTGTCTCCAGAATGTACCAGTTTGTCATACTGAGAACACAGCCTGTTCGCAGAAGCAACGGGAGGAAGCTGTGAATTTGGCAAGTGGGGGTGGGATGCAGTCAGGGCTTTTGGCACTCACGGGAACAGCAGAGGCTTTTGGCAACAGGAAAGGGCATTTCTCTGCCTTGGAACAAAGCTGTAGTTTACTTTTGGAGGAACTGGACAAGAAAGGAGTTTCTTGTTCCCCACCAACAAAACAAACAAGGGATAAACCACTTTGCTCAATGCACGTTAAGACCTTCAGCAGTGAAATGTGATCGATGCTCTGGCAATCGGTGAGCTTCATTATCAATACCATGTTTAGAAAAATGGGGTCATTTAGACTTCCGAATTACTGTTTCAAGCTGTCTTCTTACACAATAGAGGAAGACAACAGGTTTTATTTGTACTTGGAAAGCAACTGTACCCCTGTTTTATGTTCTTGTTGTAAGGAAGCGGTAGATGCGCAGCCCAAGTCCACAGCTGGAGTGGTCTGTGTGGCACCTCCATGTCTGTGAACGCCCAGGGCCCTGCATATAGCAACGGTCAGTCACACAAAAAACCAGAACTACCATTTTGTATGTACAAAGTCACAAGGATAAACTGAACATTGACAGCAAAATTCCCAGGGCTCAGCCCCAGCTGCAGTTAAACTAACCTCGTACAACACTATCCCTGTATTCAACTCTGATAATTACCAAGAATACAAAAAACATTCCTTATAAAGGACTCACATCTCAAAATTGAGGGACTTCAGACCACAGACGTCTCCTTAATGCTGGGTCATGTTTCCTTCCCAGCTCAGTTCTTGAGAAGCTTCCCTCCTGCCAGCATCTGAGCTAGCATCAAGGTATCTTTGCAAGAGCGTGGATGGAGCATAAAACCCAGTATCCAATGTCTATACATAAGGGGAAAGGGGAAGATGAGTGTTTTGCAGTAGAGAAGAAAATGAGGTAACTTCATGAGAGAAATATAACTTGACAGGGCATTGTTTCAGAGGTGACCAGGTTCACCTAAGAACCATCTCCCCTTTTCTCCCCCTCCCCCTGGCTTCCTTCATCCCTTTACATATTGTCGGAAAAACCTGTTCTTAGGAGACTCATCTTATCAAAAGACACATTCAGAAGCCCGTAACTGAGAAGTTTTGTGTCCCCAACAATGATATCCAAGTTCTTTCTTTTGATAAATAGCAGCGAAGAACAAGGGAAAGTAGTCAGCAATTTATAATTACCACCAGGGTAAAAAAGGTGTTGATGTAATCAAGAAGTTCTTAGCCTGTATAACAGAAAAGACAGCAACTTGAGATTAACACGAGTGGCATTTTGCCATAGTTTCCTACCGTCCCTGGTTTTCACCTAGCAAACCAGCTGAACAGTAGCAGCTTCTTGTTAAAAAAATAAATAAATATAAGGAAAGACAAAACAACTCATTTCCTTTGGCATCATTGCAAATGATTTACACTAACTCAGGAAAGCCCAAGAAAACTGATCACTGACTACACCTTAAAAAGCAGTAAGTATAAAGACTAAGCAAATGCATTTAGTATTGCACTGATATGAGTTCAAAGTATTTACTGCCTGTGCCCTGAAATATTTTAAGTTTGGACACAGACAGAGCAGTCCAGGGCATGTCCCTGAACTAGCCAGGTCTCTACAGTTCTATTTTCTGGTTCTGTTCCCCTACCACTATGCCCCAAAATATTTACCAGATACAATAATGTTCCTGATTTCCTCTAGTACAATTTATCAACAGACTGTCTATGAAGTATGAAACTATTTCAACTTGCACTTCATAGCTCCAGAAAAATCCCAAACAGACATATATTTCCTTTCCCCGCCCCATTGATCCACTGTTTCGGAGAAAAAACAGTCATGGGAAAGATGACTTAGCACTCCATTATCCACCATCCCCACTCTCTAGTCTCAGGATTTCTCTAACTTCCTTGTCAGATATATTCTCAAAAGTTAGCATCATATTCACAAAGACATTACAGCTCTCTTTAAATAGATGTACTAGTGTTTGAAGTTGCAAAACTAATAATTCTCAAGCTTTTGCACTTGGGATGAAATGTCATTTTAATACGAATAAAAAGACTGACTGTATGTACAAGCCAAGGTAAGATTTCAGTTCTCGTTTATCAGAAACATCAATCCAAAAGAAAGCTAAATTGAGAACACACTTCTACTTCTATGTGCATTTGAAGTATGTACAGTAAAAACACCAACACAGCCTCCATGTGTCAACTAGAGAAAAATGCAAGCAAGGATGAATTTTAAAGTACCTGGTAAGCAATCCTTAAATTGAAGCCCGAAATAAAGCTAGAAAACCGCTGCAAAAAACAGCTGATTGCCTCATATCAAGTACTCAAAAGAAATTTTTTTTTTTTTAATTTCAGTATGCTAGAGAATCCGCTTTTTCCTCCTTCAAACCCAGTAAAATCATACTATCCAGAATGTACTGAAGAACATTTTACATCTACTGACCACAAAAAAAAGGAAAGAAAACCAGCTCCATCTTTTTGTGCTATATCCAGGCATACTCCTTACGAGATTGTGAAGAAAACATGATGGGTGAAAATAATTACGGATAATTCAAAATATATTCTTTAAATGGGAGCCTAGACTACTGTAAATGGCACACATAATACCCACGGATGATGAAACAATCTAGGGAGGATTTCTAGCTGTATGATGTAAAGGGAGAGGAGAATCAGGTTTCCCAATTAATAAGCTAGAAAGAAACCGGTTCTGATTAAGTCACCATTTGGAACTTTGGGTAAGTCTTGAAAGTCTTTCACGAAAAAAAGTTACAAGAACACTCAAGTATTTCAATGGTGCTCTCTTCAGCGACCCTACCTAATATGTCTATTAAGTACAAGCATGCAAATATAGGTCAATCCACAGGCACATAGGATCCATGTTTAAAAAACAGTAAGATAGCTGTGATGAGTGGCACCAACAATTTTGATGACTAACACTCAAAAATGTTGCTTTCTGAATTACTAAATCAAAATCCTGAAGCAAGTTCCTGCTAGTCTTCGTCACACTGCTAAACACTAAAGTAGGCATGTTTTTCCCCCATTATTTTAGCTGAGCTCAAAGAATTTTTACAATATTTAGTAAGAAAAAAAAATTAAAGTATTTCCCCTTTTTAAATTTACACAGATGTTTAATTAGCTTTATTTACAGAGCGGTTTTTTTCAGTCTCCAATAGTGCCTAGATAGCATCATCAGGCAAGAGTGCCAGTTTTAAAAGAGAATCTATATAGAATCCTAAAAATAACAGATGGTGATGCTCCTCCAGAAGGGGCAAGCTGGACTACTGAAGCAGCTCTCTCTACATGGCTCAGTTACTCAGGAGTAATTCTGTTGCAGTCTCTACATCCCATGATTTTGAAGACAAGGCCACTATTACTGCATTCTGCAATGAGAAAACAAAAGCAATAATATTTTCAGTGCGTGAACCTGCAGCTCCGAGAAGTGGAATGAAAAGTTCACAGATTAATTGGAACATGTTAGAAAAACTGTTTAAAAAAAACAACAAAACAAACAAAAACAGGGTAGCTCACAAGATTTACTAATAATGTAGTATTTTAAAACTCCAATTCTTAAAAATAATTAGCAAAACAGAATGATTAGACCTACAAAAGGTCATGGAAGTAGCGAGTCTACTGTAGTATACTAATGACTCCCTGTATTTATACACATATACTTGCCCTGCCCCTACTAAGAAATATGTAAGTTGCATATACTTACCCTATCAAAGCCCATAGCACAAAGGTTTTCTATTTTTTTGGTGTATTCTGGACTAGAAACTGGTGCTCCAGCATACACATGTGCCCAAAGTCGAGCTGTCTGTTTAAACATTTCTGGATTTTGTTTGTACTACACAAAAGAGAGAGGGAGGAGAAGGGGAAAGTTAAATCAACTCAGCAATCCAACCAAAAAGCAAGATAAGGCAGATTCCAATCCATCATTCTTTCTACAATATCTTCAACAGCGTTTCACACTGATCCTACTGCTATTTTTGAAATGAAATTTGGAGGCGAGGATTACACAGAGTAAACCTATGCAAGCATTTGATTTAAAGGTGTTTGCCTTTAGGTTAAATTACGCACTGTAGGTCTCATATACAGTCAGGTACTGCTCTCCATAGCACTGATCAAAAGTAAAGTAGCTATATCTAGCACAGCTACTGAAAATTTATATTCAGTGTGACAGAGCACAAATTATCCCTATGTTACCATCTCCTGATTGTACATACTGCCCACAACTCTAATGTATTTCTCTAATCACTTAAAAATATGCTTGGTTTTATACACTGCAAGTAGGTCTGCAGTTTTTCAGTCAGGGTTGACCTTTTACTACCAGGCTTCCTCCTGAGAATAAGGATATTGACAGCGTATGTGATAAAAGAAGGCCTGAAAAATGGGTGAGCATGTGCAAAAAGCTAGGAAGCTGCAACTCTTTTCATGCAAGCTATATTATTTACCGGGGGGGGGAAGGAAGGGGGAAATCACGCAGGGTATGTAAATACTATTTTGCACCAATCACTAACAAGTTTTCTAATAAACAACAGAATGGACCTCATCACAGAGTCTTCAGCCTGTGCCAAGAACTCAAAAGCCAAGAAAGTGGGTCATCCGTCATAAATTGTACTCAGAAAAGCAAGATGAGTTTCGTATTTTAGCAACTTTTGTATGTAATATCGTTTAAGGTTTTTTTGCATTAAAAAAAGACTCTTTCCCTTAATCATTACACTTCTAAAAAGTAGGTATTCCCATCTTTAGATACAAAATAAATTTTAGCATTAAATAATAAGACAAGATTGAGAAATATATTATTCAAATATTTTTAGATGCATTTTAAGGACAGAAACATGATTGACTATCACTCTAAGCATTTTAGTCATACATGAAAACAATCTTTAAATCTATAAAGCACTGTCAAAGTGAATACTTTTTACTGCTGTACATTTCATTTTACCTCTCCTACAGCAACACACCCCAACTACACTGCATTGTGTTCTTTGTACACCTCCCAGTAATTCTGCTCCACATGAAATAATTTGTATATTTGCTCTGATTATTAACAGCATTAAAACACAGGACACAATCTATTGTTGGAAGTAACTCACTGCATTTTAAATACAGTAGTCTGTAATAAATTTCTTTGAATGCAATGACTAGAAGAGAGGAAGAATTAAGTTAAGATTCAGTAGCATCCTGAAGTACTATATTCTTTTGGTCTTAAAAGATCTTTCCCCAATTTTTTAAAAATATTTTTTGAGAACACTGCCAAGCCTAGCGAGCAACTAGCTGAAGTGCAAAGGATTAGTCATAACTGCATTTTATTCAGAACTAGCTTTCAGTATTCTATAAATTTCCTTTACTTCGGTATCCGTAAATAATCTAGCTTCTCACTGAATTGAGAAAAGCCTAAAGGCACCTTTTACTGATGTCTCTATATCAGGAATCTGAGGCAGTTAATGTTGCTGTATTTAAAAAAAAACACAACAACTAGTTGAAGTAGTTTTAACACCAGACAGCTGGTGTCTGAAAATACTGCCATTATTCAAACAGGAGTTCTCCCTGTGTCCTCTCTGGGATTCAGCTCAAGAGCTTGTAGGACACAGACTACTAAGATGTCCAGGTAACACATTGTTTAGTAAATTAACATAATGAAAAATCAGCGTGGAGGATTAATTCCTCGTGAATTTTTGTTTTGGAAAAAACCCCAAGCAAACTAAAAAAGACCCCCCCACCAAATAAAACACATGAGGGAACTGGGTGTTTACAGCCATTACAATCACTTTCTACTTCCATACACTTGCTTGTAACTCAAGGCCAAACCCCACTATAGTTTTCATGCAGGTATTTGCAGGGAACAGGAAAAACTGAATCCCTCCCCGCATCGGCCACGCCACAGTCCCACCAGACACATCCTCGCAAACACCTGAAAGGCAGCCTGAAAAACTGCTCTTCAGAATCTAGGAAGTTTCAGGAAGATGTTTGCCTCAGAAAAAACTCTTTTCAGCTCAAGCGCTTCTATGAGACTATTATGATTCCCCCACAAAATTCTACCAGTGGGGCCAGAATGGGAAACATTCTTTTTTTCTTTGAAAAAAGGGCATAATTGATTTTGTTTAATAAAGAGAGAGTGTGACAGCAAGGGCACGCATCTGGCAAGAAAAAAAACAGCGCAGGGACACGCCTGGTGGCCTTGCTGGCCTTTGCGGCAATTCTCCCTGTGCAGAGCAATTCAGTCTGACAGAACTGTTCAGGGATGTTTGTTCAGAGCAGCCTTACAAGACCGCCAACTTCCACATGCAAGCCTTCTGTCCTTACTACTGAGTATAGGTAGTAGCGACCATTGGTGCAATGGGCTACCTCCAATGTCAATGTTTCCCTCCAAAACCTGACAGGTTTTATGAACTGCTAATCTATCATCCTACACAAACTTTTAGAGAGAAGGAGTGCTCACTTTGTCATCTTATCCAGGAGGGTCCTGAGGTACAGGAGATAGAGGTCAGATTGATGTGGGAAGAACCTTCTACTTGCTTTGTTCTTTTGTTGCTGAAATATACCCTTCCTACCAGTCAGTGGGGAAGCCTGGGCCTTTTGTCTCTCTCTCCAGGGTAAAAAAGAAAACACCACACACATACTTGGGACTTTGTTGAAAATTGTCAGACTATTAAGTTATGGAATGACTGTTCCTATCTTTCATCAACACTTTAAGCAGAACCATGTCAGTTCTGGTATGGCATAAGAGCCAACTGAGATTTTATTGTTATTACTTTTTATAAGTTATTGCTACTGTCTGAAAAGCAACAAATCCTGTTGATTGTAGAATTCTACAATATCAATTCAACCAGTCACTAAAACAGTTATCCCAAGTACTTGCAAAGGTAAAATATACAGGATGCTTCATTCAGATAAATTAATCCTCAGGATTAAATTAAACAGTAATTCATCTAAAGTCACTGTTCATAAAATTTCGTCAGTAAACAAATCAATGCTCAACAATATTCATATTAATCTGGAAGAGGAGCTACATACCAAGCCAAGTCAAATGAACATCATCAAGTTAAAACTCATTTTACACCAATACAACATTTCTTTTCTTATACTAGAAGCCTAACATTTTAAAAGGCAAGCTATACTTCATTTTACTGTGCTGTCATCCCCTGACATTTCTGACAAGCTAAATAAGGAACAAAACTAACAAAATAAAACTCCTGACACTGTAAAATAACTGCTATTTACTTTGGAATCCGGAGAGTAAAGAGCACAAAACACCGTAGTAACTCACACTTTCTGTAAGGCAATTTTCCAATAAATTGTGTAAACTCTTTCTCTCCTCAAAGGTTTGGGGCCTAGTGAGAGTTACGGAAGGTTACAGAAGTGTTACAAATTCACAGTCAACTGAGCATCTTACCTGGTTTGCCACTACTGCATCTTGTGGATCATCTGGTTCTGCAGCTGCCAACAATGCTTGCAGCGATAACAACACTGTTCTTAGAGTCATTGCTGCTGCCCTAAAATTAAAAATTTGAAAATTACTTTACCAAATCCCATGCCTATACTCACCTTTGCTGCTGTACTAGTATCATAGAAGATATAAGAGTACATGCACAGATTGTAAGTCTAAGAATTGCAGGTTTAAAGTGCTGCAGCTTATAGGTATTAGAATATCATTCGATATATACATATTTAAATAGGGTTTTAAATGTCAACTTTCTTATTAACAATGTTTTCTTAAGCTTTTGGAAAATACAGTCTTGACATACACATTTGACCATACCCACTTTAATTAATTTCATCTGGGGAGAGGGAAGCCAATGTCAAGTTTGTGTCGTCCTTCCTTACTACCAACTAGTAACAGCACCTTGTGTAAGATTTAGGTACCGAACTGGTAGCCCATGTGTGCTCCCTCTGCTGGCACTCTTCAAAGCAAAATAGCATATACAGAAATAGTCACCTATATTTTAAATATTTGTAACAGATAAGGAATTTTATGCAATGCAAAAGATATCTAATGTATCAGTTTTAATACGACATTTTTCAATAAAATTTAACAATTTACACAGGGAATTACAACTATAATGATAAAAAGGTTTGGCTATTGCAGAATGTGCAATTGAAAATGTTATCTTAGCTTCCTCTCATTTCAACCTGACACGACTATCTGAAGCAGGAAAACATTCTGTAGTCATGATGGTGCTGTAAAGTCATTCTTTTGCCCCTATGAAAGAACCCTGTTGAAGGTAGCATAGTTCTAGAGTTGGAACTTCTAAGGTTCTAAGCTCTCATCATTTATCTTGATCTCAAAGTATAGTTAGAATGAGAGACTTCAATAATTTAGTAAGGGAAAACCAAATATGTTCATAAAAGTCAATAAACACTCAGAAAAGTAAAAGCATGAAATTGTTACACACTGTAAATCTGAAAAGTTGTAACATTTTAAATATACAGTTTAATTAGATTTTGACCATGAATACCATCTCTGATCTACCATTTCAGCTGGCACACACTGGAAACCAAATAAGGACCCCACAGAATCTGTTAAAGTTCAGTATTTCACCTGATTTGAACAGTTAAGTAGACTCTTAATTGTTGTGGTGGCACAGACAGATGTTCAAGCCAATACATAAAACCACTTATTCTCCTTATGTACTAGCAGAAAGGTAAGTGGGGAAAATGTGACATCTTAGATTTGAACAAAATGGTTATGGCATATGAAATGGCAGAGGAAAGTTGTGAAACACAGGTATCCAATTTCTTAAAAACTGTTCCATTTTCAATCAACAGAAAATAGTTTCTTCTTTTCAGAAGACTGAAAGTAAATGCAGAGAGTCTGTTAGAGTAGGTGAGGAAGAGTTTGACCTGATGGTCCAAATAGAGAGGAAACAGTCTGCAAATCTATTTCCAGTCTCAGATTTCAGAAATGTATGTATTTTCCAGTACCGAGGCACTGCATTGAGGTACTCTAGCAGAGTACACCGATGAACAGAGAACAAACAGATGCTGGCAAAATGTCAGAGGTACATTTGTGACACCTGAGTATTATATTCCTAGATGCTCACATTTACAGCTTTCTTGCTATGTCACTAACCATTCAAATATGGCATTCTTCCCTAATTCTTTCTAATTCTAGAAGATTTTTCCTAAAAACTTACTTTTCTTTTTTTAGCTGGATAATCATCACTGAGCTTTCACAGTGCAGTGTTCTACATCAAAACACAAGTGAGAAACATCCCAAGTGACAGAGATTTTAATTAGCACATATTGTCTCATTCCAACTGCCACATCAGCTTGAAGTCCCTCAAGCTGAACTTTGCAGACTTAAATCTTCAAAAAACCCTCATGCTTTTAGATCTGACAAATCACAAAACCTTCAACAACATGTAATTCTTTTTTTCCAAACCTACTCCTTAGTAACTAAATATTTTTTTTAAGAATTTCAGATTCTCTTCCAGTTAAATTTAAGTATTTCAGGTTCCAAGATGAATGCTTCTTCCAAGCCAAAGAATGTTTCTTTAAATTACAAACAAAGCTGGGGATTAACTAGTAAGATTATACTTAATCAGATAAAGAACACCTTGTTACTGAAACTTATCCTCAGCTGTGTGATGAAAGCCTAGCTAACATAGTAAACTTAAAAGACTACAAAGCATCTTGTTTTCCCACACCTAAATCACACACACAAAAACCTCAGTGAAAGAACACAGAAATACTTTTGCTTGACATGTACCTACACTATTTTACTCTGTTCTGTGATCTCTGCTGGTTTATATTGTCTTGAAATTAATCTATTTAAAGTACACATTGATGATGTAATTCACAGTGGTATCTCCTAGTATTAAATGAATGTAATGCAACATGTTTACTATTCTGGCATTCAAGTGTTACAGAATGCTAAATCTTTCAGGCCTTCTTATGCTCGAATGGATTTAACCATTTTTATTTTTATGCAGTGAATTTCAGGAACTACCACATCCACCACATGCTATAAAACCTAAATTCTTTTATCTCAGTTAAGTAATTTTATTACACTATTTAGTGTGGTTTTAAAGCTAGACTTAACACAAAATATCCATCAACTGTAACCGATACTGTAGTTGCTTTCACCAAATAAAAGCTGTTCTGCACTTTTCTTTACAGAAATCCTTCTACTGTAGAGATATTTTAAAATACTGCCATTATTTAAAGTAGAGAAGACAACACAAGGGGTCACAGCCACTTGTGCCTCTTTTACATGCGATTTACTTCCATTTATGCTGTACCTTCTAGGAGCGGAAAATATACCTTGGGGAGCAGGGGGCATTACTAAGGGCCAAAGGTGCCATAGACACCTAGAACACAAGTTCTGTGCTGGCTCCAGCTGTCTCTGGCTTTTGAGACTGCCAGGCCTTTTTGGTCCCTGTTCTTCTGTTATGTTTGTAGATTTTTATATAAAGTATACTGGGACTTGAACTTCTGTTCTGACATTCCGATTTCAAAATGAGTAATAAAAATAAATACCTTATCCATTTGGATATACAGATGGCTATACACTCAGAGAATTCAAATTCTAAAATACTAAGTTTATAGACAAGACCAGTTTAGCTACATATGTAAAAAGGTTTAAAGATGTAGTTTACAACTTATTTTCAAGTCTCATGTCTCAAAATGGCTTTCACATCTCATGCATAAGACAAAGTCTTCATTGGAAACAAACATTTAAAGAAGTATCCTTAAATCAGAAAAGAAAATCTGTTAGAGCTTCAGCTGCTGTTCATATTAAAAAAAAAAGAAATTAAAAAGGTTGTGAGTAATGGTAAAGAAAATCTGACATATTTTGTGTAGCTATCGTATACTCATGTAACACCTACCTTTAGGACACCAATTAGCTTTCCTGATCAAAGAAAGTGAAAAAAGTCTTGTTATTTTCTATGTAGCTTAGTCTTAATTTTTTAGACATAAATTAAGACTCCCAGAAGAAACTGGAGGCACAGCTAAAAATAGATTCTCATTTCCCAAGTACCTTAAAAAAACCCAAAACTCTTCTTCCTTCCCATTACCTTCTTTTGGGAGAATAAAGTGATTGGAGATGACTGCCCAGAACTACATTTACAGACACTAGTAAGACAGGACCTGTTACTCATCGGCAAGGAGTAAAAACAATTCTCATCATCACTTCTGGAGCAAAATCTATGCCGACAGTGGCACAAGACTAAAAAACCTAACACACACACCCCCCCACACACAAGATCCCCACAAGCTAGAGAGGAACATGCTGCAAAACCAGTTGTATTTTCCTCAAAATGAGCTTCCAGTGGAAAGATAGATGTGTTCTGCATTTTCCAGTGCTCCTCAAGGGTTTACTTTTTTAGAACAGGATCCTGAAAAAAAAATAAAGTTTCCAACTCTTCTTGTATTTGAAGTTTATTTCTAGGTGTGGATTTACGCACAACATCTCATGGAGTTCAAGCAATTCCCTTTGGTAACTCAAGCTAGTTGCGTGCTTGGGTTTTAGTGTTTTTTCTCTCTGCCTTGCCAAAGGCAAGGTTTTGTCCTGACAGACTTCTGTCTAATCCATTCTTCACTGGAACTTCATAAGTTTCTTGGAAAAATCTATTTCAATGCTTTGCCACGCTTAATATTCTGCGTGCTAAAATGACTTCCCAATCTTTCATTGTAGGTCATATTTGCTTAGACTATCATTCTTGTTACTCTGGATTTTTCCTATGGTTCCCATCTTCTTGGGATATAGCACTCAACGTGGGTAGTACACTCTTCAACGGAAGCCTGACTAATCATAAATAAAAAGCAGGCAGCTTATTGTCATGAATTTTGCAAGTAAAACTTCCTACCTACATCCCAGCATCCTATTTGCCTTACATTACATTGCCTTTGTTCCACAACATTACTGGCTCCTGTTTTCTCCTGAAGTTTACAATAACTCTTGAATCTCACCCCCATCCCAAAATGCTGCTTAGCCACTATGCAGGCTTGCAAGTTTGACATCTACAAAATGGGAAGAAAGGCCAGTAACATCTACCAGTGAGCTGCAGAGGGCTTGCTACAGGGAAGCGCTGCCTCTCTGAGAACATTAAACTAAAAGCCTCCACTCGGGACACCCTAACCGAAAACCAGGCTTTCCATTGGCATTGCATTTGTTAAACTGCAAGGGAAACCTGCAGTGAATCTAAACAAATAAAGCTGATATATATTTTATCCACTTGAATTTTTTTTTTTAAGGTAGTATCTTGAGGCATTTCCATTAAAAAAAGAGCACCCCTAGTTTGGGTGAGTATAGTGCTAATATTAAAAAGCACAGCAAGCCAGCTGTGCCCAGCATGCCTGAGGTAAGAAATCTCTTACCTTTCAGTGAGCTGAAAGAGTCCTAAGAGGATTGTGAAACACTGCCATTTTTTTCTTTTTCTTCTTCATTTTTAAAGGCTAAGTAATTTTCCATTTAGGAAGTTTTTACTTATGTTATGTACGTTCCTCTCTGGAAACAATCTCTCCAGTTACTCTGAGAAACCCAACAGAACAACAGCAACAGCTGCAGCCAGCAGATTGCTGCTCCACTCTGTCAACCAAACACGGCTATTGGGAACAATTTTAAAAATTATTTTTATTTTTTTAAAATAATCTGCAATATTTATTCCATTTGTGAAATAACTAAGCTTGTTAATCCAAGAGAAAAGCTCTGGGAACTTGCACCAAGGGCTTCGGGAATCTGGAAGGGGGGAGGGAAATGAATAAGGCCTTTGAGTGGAAGCTTGCTGTATAGTCACTATTTACACGAGAAATACAAGACTGATCACCCATTAGGGAAAGAAAAAAGAGAATAATAGAATAGCTTTGACATAGTGCAAGGGGGGGAAAGACAGCCTGCTTGCTGAAGAGTTCCCTCAAACAATGTTAATATTCTCTGCATTTTTCTCAAAGCTTTAAAGAGGCTCAGCGCTCCACAAACACCCTGAACAAAACCCAGCAATTTTAGGTGCCCAAGATGATGATAACTATGAGCTGGCTGTTCCTTATGTATCTATAAAAATTGTATTATCTCTTATAATAATGATTTCTGCATGTCAACTAAAACTGAAGTGTGACTCCTCCAGTACAGCCACTATGAAAAAAATATTAATTCATTTTTATTTCGACTGTCAAAACCATAACAGCCAGGAGGTTTTTTGTAGCCATACACACAGCCACAACACATTCGCTTGATAATCACTGCTCAAGGGATTTATGCAAAACAGCTTTCAAGTAATTTAGTTCTCAGGTTTCAATGAACAGTATTAGATACATTTTATATTTAAGAATAAAATTTTGAGACAGAGTACTAGCCTGGAAGATAAATATAGGCTACAATAAGAGAAACCACATAACAAAAGTCATATCAGATCAGCATAAACAGTGTATCTTCTACAAAATCATATCCTTATTTTAATTCTACCAGCAAACAGTAGCTGTTTTGCAAACAAACTGCCATAGCAGGTATTTACAAATCTAAACATGATGAAAATCCACAGCTGCAAAGAATTTCAGCATCAAGCATATACTGTGGAGAAAGAATTTCATTAAACTCATTAAAAAATCATTTAAAGACATTACTTTGCAAACTGATAAAACCTCCTGCCACTATGCATAGCAATATCTCAACTATGTTCATTAGAACAGAAAATCATTATCATGGGATGGGTGAGTAGGGAAGAGACTTTTTTTAAACTATACAAACACATTAAAATCTTTGTATATAAAAGAGTATTTTATCAGTTTATTAACTCTTTAAGAAACCCTACCAAGTCCCATAGGCCCAATTCTGTCCCTTAACTCCCACTAACCTCACTGAAAAATGCAGATATGCATTGGAATTTGTGACTTACATTTAAACACAGCAACAAGAGCAGCATTATTAAGCTAAGAGCATTACAAGTCAATGAAGTGGCACTTCAGAAACAGCTTGTTACTAAAAGATTTGACAAGGGAGACTGTGGAACTAAATACATTTTCTAGAACACAGTCGGAATATTTTAGAATTGCATTTGTCCTGTTTACTTTTGACTACCTGGTGAAATCCATTAAATATTAAATTATCAAGGTTGGGTGGGTGTTTTTTGTTTCGGTTTTTTGTTTGTTTGCTTTCCAATTAAGCTATCATGTTATTAAAACCATTGTTCAGACTAGACATGCAGAAAACAAACATGGTGATGTTGGCATTTCTCAGTTTAAATAGCTAAAACAGCATATACTGCAGACAATAAACAGCTTAAACAATATTAACCATTCATATGGCTTAGGAAGTTTTAGGAAGCTACTCAGAAAAAAAAGCCTTATCTGTCGCAATACTGAAATCCTTCAAACAAGAAAGGATGGATGCAGCCACAACAGTTTCCTCTTCTCCAACAGACCAGAGGCTTTGACAAGCACTTCAACAAAGCTCAAGGAATTTGCATTTACCATTCTATGATTAAAAAACAAACAAAACTTACAAAGAGCACCATTAGAAAATTAAGGGATCACTACACTAAGAAGCATTTGAAAAGGGATTATTGTATATAGGAAGCCTCCCTCCGCCACCATCAAGTTCTGTGAAATTCTTTCCTTAGTGCTTCCACATGAAGACAGTGTTTCAAAGGAAGAATTTAAGAGTAAGTGGTATAATATTGGTGCTCCCTGTGCCAGCTGGTTTAATTACACAGAAGGCAAGTTCTTGTCCCAGTACACCTGTTTTGTATACATCTTGGTGAACGAAGGTATTAATGGTTTTTCCATCAGGCAGAACTAAGACACAGATTAAGTTACCTGTGTGAAACTTAACTTTCAAAGATTACGAGAACACAAGTCAGATCTCCTCTCCTGTTACTTCTTTCCAAATTTCAATGGTTTTGACAAAAAAAAAAGTTTAATTGAAGCTCATGATTTCTTTAGGTCTTTGTTGCCTTTTGGTAGTTTACATTTTTTAGCTTGCTCAGCCACTAAAAAGGCCAGAAACTTTCATCTTAAAGATATTAACTGCTTCACTTTTAAAGCAGCAGTTTTGGGACAAAACTGAGTTTTATGAGACTGTTTCAAGTCACAATATTTGGCAATGCTGCAAGACAACAGAAGACCTGTTCCAGGGCTGGAAACCAAGATGTCATCTCCTGAATCCCAGTCTGTTGCTACAGAAGCAAGATCATCCATCCTTCTCCAGAGAAAACGCTAATTAGGGAATATATTAAAGTAACATGAAGATAACAAGAAAATGTTAAAAAAAAGCAGCTGTTAAATTACTCTGGGTTTAATTCAGAATGCAATAAATAAGTGTGAATTATGTTAGGGACTGTCTTTCCTCAAAGTTTCCAGGGGAAAATGCTAGGTAAGTGTCATTTTAAAGAAACATGTTGTTTAAGGGCTTCAGTATGGAAAGATTAGCCTTAAAGATACTTGTTAAGTCACAGACTTTGATACTATGAGTAAAGCAACTAGACGGTGCATAAAGGAGTACCGAAAGACAGAAGAAAAAACCCAAACCCTGAGCTTAAAAATTTTGGACAAATTCTTCCCAGAGGGGTATTAGTGACAATGGGATGCAGTTCCATGTTAAGCCCCTTTGCTGCTAGAAATAAAGAAATTTTGTGTTCCTATATCCTCACTACTTCAACCTCGTCCTGAGTGGAAATAAGCCTACCTGAGAGAGCAGGTTTATGTGCTCTAGTTCAAATCAGTGAAGTGATCCTCATTAAAAACACTCTCCAAAATTTGGGGGTTTTTTGCAAAAAACAACCCCAAACCCAAACCAAACCAAAATTCAAAAAAATTCCCAACCACAAACCAACCAGCCAACCTCACGCCCATTCACTAATCTGATTTAGAGTATGATCTCTCAGGAAACTGTTCTTGCACAGTTAAGAGAGTCATTCATTTCCAGTGTAATTGTAGGGCAGTGTGAATAACTAGGTGCAGGTACAAGAGCGCACTGGCTTTGCTGATAGAAAAATTATACCGTGTACCATGCCATGTATGTTGAAAGATTCTACTGCCTGAAAGAACACAGAGTGCTCCGAGACTGTAAGAAAGAATATGCAGTTCCAGAAATGAAAAA
Organism: Balearica regulorum gibbericeps; assembly: GCF_011004875.1. Taxonomy (NCBI): domain Eukaryota; kingdom Metazoa; phylum Chordata; class Aves; order Gruiformes; family Gruidae; genus Balearica; species Balearica regulorum. The sequence continues at coordinate 56,698,185 of NC_046187.1, forward strand.
TACAACAGCTTATGAGTACTAAAATGAAATCATAATAATTTACACTATCTTGTGCCACATGATTTGCATAATCTTCTCACTCTGCAAAAGATGAACACACTGGATGTGTCACCTTCAAGACCTCAACTCAAGCTTTCTGCTATAGAGCTTCTCTTTCAAACCCAACTGAGGTCTGCTTGGCCAATAGCAGTCTTGATGAAGTTGTTGAATTTACAAGCATTTGAAGCTTGTATGCATTACATATCTGCTGCGGAATTACAGTCCTACTCTTTAGGGGCAGACACAGAGGAAAACAACAAAGATTAATTCCATTCATGTTAGATATCACATCTGTCACACAATTGGTGCACATGATCTTCAAACCACATGAAATGTATCACTTGGAAAAACAAATTAACAATGAGTTAGTTCAGCTGTTACAGTCTGGACACTTAAGGTCTACTCTTGCCAATTTTTGGCTATTAAAACTTTTACAGTAATATTAAGTAATCAAAAGTCAGCAACTGACCAGCAACTAAAAAGGCAAATGGTTTATAGAAGTGCAAATAATAAATATTTGAGATAACTGAGAAAGAATCAGCACAGTCAGTCTCCTCTTCTCCCTTTCCTATTGCTGACCTGTTACCTTTTATACTCCCAGACTCACTTAATACTTTTTTTTTTTTAAGCTCTACCAGAACCAATTTTAATTTTGAAGTCAAGAACCCGAATGAAGATAAGCACTTGGGTTTTTTTCTGCTTACACCTCAGGAGACTGAAAGGATAAAATTAAGGAGGCAATAGGTACCATTTGTACCTCCTACAAAAAGACCCAAAACATCAACAACAATGAAACATTCATGCTAACTCTAGTGTAAAAATTTTTGGAAAAGCTCTCTATGCATAACTTATCTACTTAGTACCTTCCAAAATTACCACCCAGTCATTTCATTTGCATCTTTTCAACTTGAAATACTATACTGAAAAATTGTAAGCTTTAAGGACATCTCAAATTACGAATACAAAGTGAAAAGCAACATGAGCTGTTGCCTCCTATCCAGGACACTGGTATATTTGATTTTGCACATTTAAATCCACATGGCATCTTACCATTGATCTTTCAGAATATCCAAACAAATGGCCCCAGTGACTGAGCTAATATTAGGATGCCATATTTTGGTGATAAACCGCACCTAGAAAACAAGACAATTTTTTAAAAACAAAAATGGTTATTAAATGCAGTGTATTAAGTAAACATTTTAAATGCACCATTTCTAATAACATCATAAATAAATACTAATGTAGGAAATATTAAGCTAAAAAACAGAACTGAGACATGCAATACCACTATTTCAGGAGGCTTCAAGTTTGCAAGGCCATTTGTTAGAGCCTTGCTTTACTCAAAAATAGACTACTGCCCTTTTGTAGGCCACCAAACTCATTCCTAACCGCTTTCCCATACACTGTCATGTGTGCACATCCCTGCATCAAAAGGAATTTATAAATATTCTCCAGCAGTACCAGTGTTTCAACGTAAGCAGATGGTCAAAACTGAAAACTTCCAACACTGTAAATGCTAGAAAATCCACTTTTAATGAAGTAAAACAATCCCTGAACTCTTAAGGTAAGCACTGGATCTCACTGTTCAGCGAAATTGTTGGTAGCTACAGAAGTATTATAAAAATCTCCTTGGTGGATGTTACTACTTCTACAGCCATCCAGTCTCATTACTCATACGCACAAAGCTCTTCAACAAATCAAAACCTAACTCAATTACAATTATTTTTCTTTGCTGTTGAAAGGATCTGGTCCCAGCATTCATTCATTGATCATGTCCATACTTTTACACTAAAATAAACTGTATTCATGCTCACAAAGCATGGATAAAATCAGTTTGGTTTTGTTGTTGGTGTGTGTTTGTTTTTTAAGACACCAAGAAAGTGAAAAGCAGCATTTTCTTTTAAAAGTCTCAAACCCCAGAACTGTCCTCTGAAAGGAATATATACACGCCTTTAGAAATTTCTCTTTCATTTTCTTCAAACCCCGTATTTCAGGTTGCACTTTAACTGTCTTCTAGTGACTCTGACCTGTCTCTCGGTTTCTCATCTCTACCTTCTCACCCCAAGCTCCTTAGAAACATTTTGTGTATAGCACAGATCTTTCAACTTTTGCCCCTGATCTGCAAGCAAATCAGTGCAGAGAACACGCTATTTGTCAGGCAGCACAGAAAAAGACTGTACGTACAGGGCTATAATAAAATCAGTGCAATCATGGTGTATAAATAGGCAAGACCGTTCCAGTTCTGCTGTCCAGGACAGAAAATAAGAGACCATGTCAGTTGAGCCACTTACTAACTAGCTCAACTCTCTAAATCACTTTGAAAATGTAAAAAGCCATGTAAATACTAGGTAATTTCTCACAGCAAATGAAGTCTAACAATAGCTGTCAAAGCACATACTGAACAAGATAAAGAAATCTTTCAGACGAAAGGCAGGGCTAGAAACAAGCAAAAAGGCCTCCAATTCAAGACCACAGATTCCAGAATAAGCAGTACTATGCTACAGTGCACTGAGCTTCTAACAGCTGCCCATAAGCTTTGGAAATGCAAACCACCAAGTCCCAAAGCAGCAATTAAACCATGGTCCATAGACTCATCTTTCAGTCTACAACCTGTTTCAGGTCTCCTTATTGCAGCTCCCACCAGAACACATGCAGATGAAAGAACTGAAACCAAAAGACATTTCATTAAGACTTTGCGTCTTTCGCTCCAGCCTCAAGGAAGTCATTCAAAGGACAAAAGCCAAGGAGCTAAGAGCTACTGGCACCTCTCCCTTCCTCCTCTTCCCCAGTTCCTTCCCAGTCTTACATACCAGGGTGAAAATAACCGGGATCTAGGACACATTCTTAGTTCAAAGACATCTTTCAGGCAAACAGAAAATCAGTCAAGAAGCTGAGTCAGACAACTCAGGAGTCTGCTGATTCATCAGAAGCCACTGAAGCAGGGACTAAGTCAGGGCACAGGAATATACAGTTGCAGCTGTGCATGGCTAGGGGGAACACTATTCAGTTTGATCCATTTAGGAGAGAAGTGCAGTCACAAATTTAAAGTGCTAGAAAGGTACAGTGAAGTTGAAAGGGCAGTAAGTTCCAAAAAACATATGAGCGACTTCACCACAGCCATTTCTCTTGTCTCTCATCCATGTGCTCATGTTTTATGCATTCCTTCAACAGAGTTGCACTAAGACCATTACACATCTCTATTGGTTCTTCAAGTCACACCACTGTACACCTCACTATTTAATTATTACTAGAAACTTGGTAGGTTAGACCCAAGACTCTACTAAAGATAACTTATGGAGCCCAAAAAAATAAAAGAATCAATAATTATTATTACAACATTCCTTCAACGATACTGAGGGGGAGGGAAGATAGTTTTACTTGATGTAGAGAGTATGGCTATCTGAAAACTGTATTTATCTTGCCAAAAAGAAATTACATGAGGGTCAATAATAAGGCACAAGCTTCCTCCCAGAATTTGTCAGTTTGTACTTTAAGGAATCATCAGAGCGTACTTCTAATTGGATACAGCTATGCATCCTGCATTATGTCAACCTAAAGATGACAGCTCCAATGCCTGTCTAGAGGAAAATAAAGACAAAAAAAAATTTAAAAAGATGGGCACTACAAAGAGACTACACACACAAGAAAATAAATAATAATTCTCAAAAACAACTTGTTAGTCAAATTATTTTATCCAAAAAAGTGTTTACAGTACCTTAGGAGGATTAAACGGATATGTTTCTGGAATTTTTATCTCTAGTTGATACCTTCCACCTGCAAAAACCAAGGAAAAGTTAGAAATCAAAACAAAAGAACACTACTCAAGCTTAGTCTTTCATGTCAATAAAGTTTAGGTTTCTAAACGGACAGGTTTTCAAGTAATTCAAATTTATTCAGAAGTATCAGAAGATAATTCTAAATGTCTTATTTTATAAATAAATGCACATAAAGTCAAACAAATAAAGTTGTATTTGCTTATGCAAATCAGCATCTCTATTTCTTAGGTATATTTAAAGTGTACTTTATGTACTAAATGTAATTCAGTCTAATACACTACATCTGAAAGTCCTATAGTTTCTCATTTCCAACGTTGTAATTTCCATGCTCTATTTTAATAAAATATACCAAAATACAAACCAAATATCCCCCAAACAGATGGAATAATAGGCCACAGGAACCTTCAGGCTGAACATGGGATATTACATTATTTTGACTCTTTTCTAATACCTCATGCCATTAAATTTTCTTCAAATTACACAACTGAAATTAACTGTATTTCATTTTAAGCTTTCTGGAACTGAAGAAAATTCAACTAAGTCATTTAAGAAAAGCTCTCCCACTTTGGGGAGAGTTATTTCCACTATGTTCTACATTATTATCTGAAGTAGTTACTTCTATTTTAATTCTGCAAACACTTTGACACACTAGTACTATTTAATACAGTTTGCAGGAATACAGCATGCAATAAAGGATAGTTCTTGGTAGACAGAACCATCTTCTACTGCCCTTTTCTTAACTTTTCTCATTTTTCTCTCCCTGTTCCAGTATCATTAACTATGTCTATTTCAATTATAGTTTTGTTAACATTCATGTTTACTATCAATACTTATGTCTTCTGGAGCAAACTATCTCTACCTGCCCACTGAAGATCATTTGCCAGGCAGCAGTTTAACAACAAAAAGAACAGAGTATAACAAAACATATACACCCATTTAGACATTTAGTTTTTAGAGAAACTGAAAGCATTTCTTCTCACTCGCAATTTTTTCCCCTCATCCTACTGCTGTTCTTTCAGAAAGAAGCCTTTTCCCTCCCTTGGTTAAAATTTATAAATTTCCTTGAATTAAAGTTGAAATATCTACAATCTACTTCCTTTGGGATTTCAAGAGTGATTTACTCTGTTGCAAATCACTCTACACAAAACAGCTCTCAAGTAGTCTAAATATAGGTAGTAAGATTCACACACAGGAAAAAAACCTCAAAGGAATAGTCAGAATAGTTATAGTCTATGGCACCTTTTTATCTGTGCCAAAATGCACGTTGGCAGCTACTAACACCTCTCACTTTTAAAATGTAATTCAGTCTAACACACTACATCTGAAAGTGGTTAATATCAGTTTGGTATTTTACACTGCTTTCTACAGCTGGTTTTTCTCACTTAATACTACAGTAACTTGAGCAGATTTAACAGAAAATACAATAGAAGAAAGGCCAATAAATCCAAAATTGTAATAGTTAATTCTAAGTTGACTGCTTGTCTGTTTACAGAACAGCACATGTGAAATATTTTTGAAGACGTATACATCAACAACAGACAAAAGTTTGCTTTTCCTTTTGTCTGAACTGTAGCATAAGTCAGCAGCAATTTTTCCTAAGAAACAGAACAATTACACTGTTTCTGGATTGCAAAAATTCATCAGTCCCTGTATGACTTTACTACCGTGCTATTTTGTAAGGTAATATAAAACCTGTCCTTAGGTATTACTATTTCTTCTGCTTACCATTAAAACTTGCCTTTAAAAGACTATTACAGCCTTCTGCGTAACAGGCTATTCAGCCACCAATTTTTTCCACCTGGAATGTACAAGTCCAAAAGATTTTAAAACTGCAGAGACTAATGAGTTGGTAATATTATTTATACAGTATTGTTGTCGTGCACTGAAGTTTACAGTTAAAAACATAGGCTTGAAGACTTAAACTGAACAAATCTGGATATTAATTTCCTTAATACTACGTTTAAAATGCAAGTGACTAACATGTTAACTTCTGCATGCCAATATCTCTGCAGATTATTTTTTTAAAGGAGTATGCATATGTATGGCTTTTCATAGGTATTTAATACTTGAGACTGAATTAACCAGTAAGGGCTGAGTATTCCTTCTGCACTCCTACTGGAACACGTGTCTCACAATAGAGTTAGAACAACTACCCTATCATAAATTTTGCCGTTACTGTGGCTCACATGTGAGCTTGGCTTGAAAATAATACCATGGTTACACAGGGTTTTAAAAAAAACCAAACCAAAATCAACCTATCTATTGAAAATCTCTTGAATCAAGTAAAACCCAGGAGGCATTAATCTAGACTTTCAAAGGTCCTCCCTCCAAATATCCATGTTTTAATGTGGGATGCAAATGTGTTTCAATTGAAGTTGTGTCTTGCAATATTCTGATAATTGATCAATGAGTTGACACGACTGATAGAAAAATAAAAGCTGTAAAATTTGTTAACAATAGATGACATTCTTCCTCTCAGTCATACTTAAACCAATATCCCAACACCACCTATAAAGGATTTTGCTGTAGCAGTTTGTTTTCAGATACCTCACCAACAATAAATATTATTGTTCTTTCACTTCACAACGGTCCTAGAATTCTCTCCTGTATCAGGGAATTGTCTGACCTGAACTACCGCATTAATTAGCTTTTCTTCATAAAGCACTTCTTGCTGTGTCATTGTTCAGACCATAGATGACAGGAGATCAGTCAGTAATTATGCAGCATGCATTACTGCATTAGTCATAAAAGTGTAAACTACACACACTGGCAAGCCCTTCGTAATTACATAAGGGAGTAAATGCATAAAACTATGTTACAGAAATATTAACATTCCAAAGTAAATTACTCAAGTGCCAGGAAACACTAGAAATTGGGCTGCCAGTAACTTTCATTTTGCACCTTGGTGCATATGCCTTCTAGACTAAAGTAAGCATACAATCACATTACTTTTCCATGAAATCCCTGCCATAATCAGAATACATAATAGTTTTAGCCCCCCAGAAGGGATATTTACTATATCCTCATAATTAAATGTACTCATATGCATGTAAGTATGCATACATGCATTTCACATCAACAAATTCTGCACTAAACACGTATTGCTGAATTTCATTAGTGGGATATGCTGAATATGTGAATACGCAGTACTCAGCTTTTGAAATTTTGGTCTAGCTTAATTATCCAGCATCACACAGAATCCAGTTCTGCAGACAGGCATTCAAATCTTTTTTTACCCTCTTCATGAACTGCTATACAGTTTTTAAACTTTTGTGACACATGAATACATCTTTCATTTCAAATAAGTCTCAATACTTTCTCCAAAAAAGGTCCATTGTATAAGCAGAGGTAATGCTGCCCTGGAGGGGAAAAAAAAAAAAAAAAAAAAAAAGGCAAGCTATGACAAGCCAACTCACCCGAGGAGAACGAATTCTGTTTGAATGAAAAATAAAAGAAAAACAACAAAAACCAACCCAAAACAACAAACTGAACAAAACACCACAAGCCTTCAAAACAACACCCTCCTTCCACCATCCTGAGGTTTCCCAGTTGCCAATTACTTAACTTTGCAACATCTTAACATCTGTATATAGGACTTGGTTTTACAAGGCCAGCTATATTTGCAAAAGAACTATTACACTAAACAGAATGATCCACTTCCAAATAGGTCACCAGCACAACTATGTATTCTAGGTCCACAGTATAGTTCTTTTAAATTGAAGGCACATGTTATAACCAGAAGAAATTATCTTCTTTCCAAGATATTATCGTCCATCAACAAAGTGCTAGTGGCTCATGAGATGAGGATGGAGACATATGGAAGAAGGGAGGGAAGGGGAAAAACAGCCATTATTTCCTAGACAGCAGAGGAACTCTGGGCCTGAAGTTATGGAAGGGAGCATCCCTACCATCATAGATGCTTCTACTTTTCTACTCTCTCCCTTCCAGGCTCATTTCCTTTCTCCTCAGCTTCTGACACCTTCTATCCCTGCCCAATATTCTCCTATGTCAACCTCCAGTAAGCTGTTTCTTCATCCTTTATCTGCCCTGGGCCCCAGCGAGGGGGTTGGGCACTAGGGAGGCTCCCAGCTCTCCAGTCCAATGCTGCTGCACCGGAGCTCCTAGCCTGGAGGGGCAATCACAAGGGATGTCCTCTCTAGCGAAGATGCTGCATCCAGATTGTCATCAGTAGCCATGAATGCTTTCGAGAGTGTGTACACCTATACCTACAAAATAATTTTCAGATATTTTCCCCGCTTGATGAGAATTTATTTTTCAAAATAATGACAAACGGCGTGTGTCTCGTCTCTGGACAATACTCAAGTCCCACTCTTAGCTCCAAGGCATGGAGTAACTAGAGCAACTGAAAATTTGGAAAATTGTTTTAATTTCCAACAAAACCATTTATTTGCCTGTAACATCCCTTGAGACATCAAAGTAGATACTTGGCATGGAAAATATGAATACCATTTACATTAACCAAAATTAAGAAAAAAAAACAAAAAAACAAAACAGCAAACAAACAGAAAACCAAAATCCTCATTTATCATCAAGGAACTTTAATAGAAGGTGTGTCTGCCAGCTCCATATATATTACACACAGAAAGTTTACAAGTACGAGCACTATTGAGTAATTTGGTAGCATACTTCATCAGAGATACGTTAGCTTCTGTTAAAGCTTCTATATGTAATAAGTTATCTTGCTTTTTCCAGACTGAAGAGATATGCAATTACTGACACCAGCTTTAACAAACAAGTCAATATGGTGTAATTTTTGAAGAGTGCTATAGACATAAAGTTGTATTATACAGTTCGCCACTCCCGTTTAAATTAAGTACTGGGACCCACGGATACCCAAAATTAATCCCAAATTTAACTTGCATTGGCATCTCTCCTTGAGATAGAAAAATGCAACGTGTTTTTGAATCACCACCACATTAGATCACAGAAATACACATACAGTTACATTAGATTCTGAAGCTCAGGTGCTTGATGCTTCGTGGCTAAGGAGCTTAAACTGTCAAGACGGTAAACAAACAACTAAAAGTCAGCATTATACCAATTACACTGCACAGCTTATACCTGTAAATTAACATTTAATATGGTATTAAATGGATATGTCCTACTGTAGAACAGATCTGTCTTCAGACAACACAGAAGTTGAATTGAAATATTTTTCAAGCTTAAAATTTGTATTTAAAAAAAAACCTCAATATTTTAAACCACATAGTTTTACATTTTTATGCTGTAAATTAAGTTTACACACAAAGCATCTCAAAATATATGACAATGATTGCATACACAAAAACATTACTTGCCTTCATATGGTGTGTCCGGAGGTCCTGCTATTTCTCCTCTTAATTCTGTAAAATTCTCATCTACAAGATCTACTTTAATTTGATTTTTGCTCGTCTTAAAAATAAACAGAGAAACAAAGAGTCATAAGTAAACATTTGACATACAATTTTTTCCCAATATATGGTATTTTAAATTTTTAGAATAGTAGTTTTTAAAAAAAAGCTATAATAAAAATTTAAAAATACAGTAACCTAAAGTAAATAGCTATCTTTCAGCTGGAATTTTACTTCATTAAAAATAGACTATTTGTGAAGCATTAGAAACTTCAATATTTATACTATTACTAAAATAAGCAAAGCAACCCAGCAATAAAAATATAACTTTAGATGTTAGAAGTTGATCATATTTTAAGATGACCATGATCTTTCAAAATCAACTATTAATTTTACATATCTTAACGTATAAAAATAAACTGAATGTGTTATATGTTGGGTTTTTTTCTCTTATTTAGAGCAATTAATAATAGACATGATGGTTATTTTCACTGGAATACAGAAAGCCTACCCCAAATGGAACACTAACTATTTTTAAACAATACAATGATCTAAACAGAATATTGTAGTCTTCTTTAAGATCATGTTTATCTTTAATATTTAGGCGTGAGGTACAATTTATTTATACACTTGAATTTCATTGTCACCTCCTCAACATTTTCACACCCCATATCAACTTGCCTACAAAATAAAAACACTGTATTTTGATACTGAAAAAAACGCGTATGTTTTCTAGAAACTGATTCTCAGGAGTGTTTAGCCAGAGCTACTCGTTCTATTGAATTTGCTTTCTAAGTCCAGAGAGCAGCATCAGTGAAATTCATCCACAGATATAAAGAAAAAACAAGCTTTTAACCATGTAATTAAAAGTTTCACTAAATTAATCCAATGGTGATTTGGGAGCTTTTTACATCTATAGTTACACATATTTGTCTTTAAAACTTGGGTAAAAAACTCTTCAACCCGCAAAACTGAAGCGGCAACTGCATAGTTGAGGCCAAGTACTGCACTTCAAAAACCCAAAGATTCAACCACATTACAAACTAAGAATGCACCATGCACCTCACCTCCAAAATCAAAAGGCAGTATTTAGTAATGGTTCTGGTTTACTAATTTATATCTATAAACTTGCTTTTTGTTTTAAGCTCAGCATCAGATCTCGCGTTGTCTTCATGACCTTAGCTAAGACATCAGAGAAAGGAAGTCACTAATAGAACTGATGAAATTGTGTTTTTAAACATATTTTAGACTTATTTTCCTTCCTGTTCATATAAGTAGCCTGACCAGAGAGCAACCAAAACAGTTTTCTTGCAAAGCTTTGTTTCCATAATACTGAGCAGCAGCAGGACAGACTGTCCCAGAGAGACAGCTCTCCCCAACAGCCAGGCACTGTAAAAAACTCCCTCTTTGAATCCAAACTCAATCACAGGCAACACATTCCTCTTGCAAGCTTTCCAACCCCCCTTTTAAGTTTCTTGCTCTCACTATTCCAACTGGCAGCTCATTCCACCACCTCACAATTGTAAAAGCTTTCTAAACTACAATTTAGGTAAAGTTATAATCTATTCACACCCACCTGTGACAACATTGTTTCCCCAACTTCAAAAAGTTTCTTTGTATCTCTGGTATATATATCCCTCACAAAATATATAGTATTCATACAAATTTCTCTTTTTGGCCTTAATTTTGCTCTAAACAAACTGAAATGTGAATCTTGCCATACTGATTTTTTTTTTTTTTTTTAAATTTCACCACTCTACATCCCATGATCACCTAACTAGCCCTGCATAAACAAATTGAGATGAAGTCTCAGAATCAGTGCCACAAACACTCTGTTGCACTCCCTACAAATACATCGCAATCAGTGTATCCCAAGATCAAATTTGCTGCCTTCCAGGGCAGCATGGCGCGAGGCTCAGATCAAGCGAGAGTCCCAGCAAGGCTTCCTTCCTTGTCCTCTTCAGTGACTGCACCCTGCTTTCACAGGTACTGCCCCATGCGTTACCTCTTCATTCACAAGGCAGCACGTGGTTTTAAATAACCAATTCAGTTAACGAGTCACTAAAACTACCTGCTCGGATAACGCAGTCATTCTAAGGGCTATTCAGGTTCTCCAGCTCACCCTCTGTCAACTAGTAAGCTCCTGTCAACTTCCATAACTCCTGTTAAGCTCCAAGTTGACAGCAGGAGTTCTTGTTCTTTGCAAGTAAACCCCTAAGTTTCCATCTTGAGGACTGAGGCAATAGCAAAAGGGATCAATTTCAAGGATACAATCCATAGTTAACCTATGCTGCAGCTGACAATTTTCTACTTATCATTTTACTTTTCTTCAGCATCCTGCACACTGTTGTAGCAGCCTGGATATTCACCTTCACATTCAATTTCAATTAGTACCACACTAGCTGTTTTTCACAACAAATCTTTCCTGACTCCATTAATTTGGTAAAACAACAAACAAAACCCCTATGCTAAGCTCAGTTTCTTTCAAGAGTCAGTGATTCTGGTTTCCCCATTTGATATGACTGTTTTTATTACTACAGCTGTAGCTATCTCCATACCTTTATTTCCTTTGTACAGAACCTTGAGGAAAAATGGCAAGCTATATTACACTGTTTCAGCATAAGGATTAATTTAATTTTGGGTTCATGCTTAAATTCTACCATGTCCTCCATATAACAAATGCATTTTTTTTTTATTTGTATAGTTGAAGAACCTTTTCCATGCTATTCTGATAGACTTTTCAAGGTGCTACTCAGCTTGACCTTGTCAATTCTTGCTTTTTCCTTCATCCCTAGAGTAATAACTAATATTTAACTGTACTGAAGTGATTATTCATCCAATTAAATCTGGAGTGTTCTCCTACAATATTTCCCCTTAATGAGGATCACATAGGATAAAATTACTTAATTTTAGCAGCTCTAACATCCCTGGCCTCCACTATAATCATCTGAGCTGTCTCTAAAATGTTACCAACAGCAGAGTTCCCCAGAAGTGTACCTCTGACACCAATGATCTTAGCACAGAATTTATTAATCAAATTGTGATCTCTCAACACAAGCTGATTTTCCAGAAGCAATTCTTCTACAAAGACCTCATTAAGCTTCCATACCAAGTTTAAAAATAGCATCACCTCCTGTTGATTCGTAACAATTTGGTGACTAAATCACTGGGCTAGCAATTCCTGAAATATCTGAGCCATGCCATCACTAGCAGCATTTATTTCCATAATCTCAAAGAAGCTAAATTCTGTAACAATACAATTCCTACTAGCATTTCTCGCCCACACGAAAACATTCCATTGACACCAAACTCATTTTCTAAGAATCTATAAGTCCAACACTACACCAGCAGAACTTCCTATCATCACACCTGAAAATTATTTTGATCAAGAATAAAAAAACCAATTAAAGGAGTGTTAATGCGACATATTATGCAATGCATTATGTCATTCCCTCATCTTTTTTTCTTCGTATTCTACTCAGATTATGTACAGCCTTTTTTTCTTTTTAAATGCATTCCCTGCTTCACGCAAGAGCTCTAGCCAAAAGATTTGTCGTCCTCTAGACCATGCCAACTGCTGAGATGCTTTATGCATTGCTATAGTCATGCTTACCCAATTTTTTTCTGCTTTGTGGAGGTTAGACTCAAGCGTGGAAATTAAACTAAAAGCATGAGGCAGAAAAGTTGGGAAAGAGTCATATAAGGCACTTTCATCCATTACAAAAGCCTTAACTCTAAAAAGAAACCCAAATGAGTCAATCCTTCATGAAGAGTCATCCTGTAAGCATCTCCTGAAGACTGGACACTCAATCATATTTATCACAGCAGTTGCTGATCAATAATATTTTGACTTGTCTTTGCCTGCCTCCTCTTAAAAAAAAAAAAATACAAATAAATCCAAAATTACACCGTATAGCTTTATAACTGAATACCTTGTATAGAACACACAATCTACTCCAGCAGAAATTTTGAAGTTCTGCCACTGCGAAGACTTTATCACACACGTCTTCTACACTTCCACTAACAACTTTTTTTGAGAGCAGCTCTGGACCTTGTAATACTAGTCTCAGCAGACAACAAGCTCTTCTGGTCTTTCTGTTCACCATGGTCTACAGGCCTTAACAAGGAGTCCCTCATTAGAGGGGCCTGCCTTCTTTCTGCCATTAATCCACCCTTTCTCCTGAGCCTTCCATGTCATCTCCTTCTCTCTTCTCCAATCTGCCTTTAAAAAAAACTCTTTTATTTATTCCTGGCCTATTATCCTCTTCACTAGTCCAGTACCCCCACTCTTAGAAAAATCAATTTTTTCCTTCACAGAAGATAAAAAGCAAAAAGAGAGACAAAACTATGACATATCAACATCACAGGAGCACATCAAGACAAGTTGATAAAAATTGCATTGTTCTTCTAAACATTTCTTACCCACATACAAAATACTATTTACTAAAAAAGAAAATTATATATTCCAAGTTCAATCTTGAGATAAGTCTACTTCTTGAAGACTGAAGGGAAATGAAATTACTTTTTTTTCCCCCAGAAGCAAGAATTACAAGTGCATCACAATTTTTTACACTTTCCAAAAAGTCTCCAAATTTTACAGTTATTTTGATATGTAAGCTATCAAGAAAAAAGTTAACCTCAACTAATCAGCATAAAAATGCCTATTATCAGAGCTGGCAATGTACGGATAGATACTGGTAGGTTTAACAAAAAATGCAGAAGTAGGATGTTTTAAAATTTGTTGCTTAATTACACGGTCAGTAGTTTTTAACATCTATGTTGATCTATGTTTAACATCTATATTACCCTCTCAAATGTAAGGAAAAAAACAACCCCAAAACATCCCTCACACTTCCATGCCATGGCTACAAAACACATTCTAAACTTAATACTGGATGATGACAGCACACAAAAAAGAAGTTTTGAGTGAGGTTATTCTAGAACCAACCAGCTCTACTGACTCCCCCCTCCATGACATTATCTTAATGTTAGACCTTTGATCCCTGCATAATAAAATTACTCTAAAGAAATGTAACAGGCCAAATTCTCCACTATGCATCCATACTACGTTTTAAACTGCTGTGGTCAGAACAAAAAAGGAAAAGCAATTACGTTTACTAGCAATATTAATAGCTTAATTTCAGTACATTACTTTCTTAAAAAGAATAAAGTAGTGTCAAAATGTATTATTATTTGCACTTTCTAAGCGTATCTGTCTCACCTTACATATTCAGATACCACATACAAAATCCGTATCAAATATCTTTGGGTATAAACATTGAGATGGTAAATAAGGATTTATAAAACCAAAAAACAATACACACACAAACACAAAACCACCCTAAATAGAATTGGATCTGGAATTTAAAACCCAATGGTTACTTCTGAATAACTCTGTAAAAAAATAATTAAAAAATCCCGCTATTCCATACAGCAATTCACTATCTGTAGTCTGTGATTTTATAGGTCCTCTAACATGATTTTCCTTCATCTTAAGGGGAACAGTATCTATACTGGATAAAGTACTACTACTCTGTTAATTTACTTTGTTTTTACAGAAAATAACTCATAGAAAACTCTAGAAACATATGTATATAAAAACAAAAACCCCAAAACAACAGAAAAACCCTAACCTGAAAACACACACATATAAATGATAAATGATGCATACACATAAACAAGGCCAGTTGCAATAAATGCAGCTAAGTATTAAAACTCTGTAACCATTTAGTGCCTTAAGACTTGCGATTTACACATTAAGGAAAAGTTTTAAGAAGTGACAAAGACGTTAAAAAATGTACATGCAAGATTTCAGCAAAGATTAATAAATTTGAGAAATTTTTCCAGAATTCTCTCAACTGAGGACAAAGTCCACTATCTTGCAAGGGAGGGTGTGCATTTAAAACAAAATGTTTCTATCACTAATTATTTCCCAATTGCACCAACAAAAAACCCAAACTTTTTAATTTATCTTTCAGACAGAATTTTAAAAGTAATGATTGATTCCTGTATGAGGTAAACTGGCAATAAACACTTTTTAACCTACCTAAAATCTAATCAAAATTTAGTTACTGCTTTAATACAGCTACGAATTACAAATGTAAAGCATGCACTTTTGAACACACAAACATTTTACACTGAAGCTACAAGGATCAATATCAATAAGCCAAACTAAGTAAGGAATACTTCACCTTAGTCTGAAGCCATAGTAGCAAAATTAATCTATGATACTATAAAGTTACTAGTGTCTCATAAAACTCTTCTAACCCTCCCCCCCATTTTATATTATACCTCAGCAGTCCTACTCTACACCAAAATCTGGCATGAACACATCTCAAGAGTTACAGAAAAAGATCATCTGATTGACTATGATAATGAAATCCATATAACACTATTTTTGCAAAAGGCCATGAGTACTCTGAGTCAGCATAAGCGTTGAGCAGAAAACGCCAATCTTTCAGTAGCAGTTGACTCCATTGAACACTTATTTTAATTAATAACTTAAAAAACAAAAGCAAGTTAATTCTTATCTTATTTAGCAGCCCCTTGCAAATCTGTGGATAAACATTCAATGTAATTTTGTTTTGCCATAATTGCCACATTATTTTCTTATACTCTTTTGCTATGACACCATTAACTCTCTCAACTTAGTCCAAATGATTCAGCTCTCTCCACTTCATTGGTATGCCAGAAAGGGAGGATCCTAACAAAAGCTCATCTCTTAGGCTGGTAAAAAGTCAACTACCAGCCTCTCCTCTCTTCTCCTTGGCCTTACTTCTTTTTAAACCAACACTACCTTCTTAACCCTTTGCTAGCCCAGACTAGCTCAGGATAAGTACATTGCATCCACTTAGCTCACTCTTCTGCAAGAAATGGGAAAACAGCAAAAAGGCAGGATATATCACTCTAGTAGCAAGCAAAGTGCAGGACACTACCGTGTAGCAAAATGGCAAATTAAACTTCAAAAATATTGAGGTCTAAAATTGTGTATTTTTTTTTCCAGTCACAAAGAGTTACCAAAGAAAGGAATAGTTCAATACTTCGGAAGTATTCCTTCAGACTCAACTCCAGCTTAAAAGCCAGAATCGAGTGCTTCTCTAGAGCCTGAGCTTGTTATTATTAAGAGAAGCAGAAATGTCACATAATTACCACAGTCATGGCTATGAAGTATGGGCACTGCACTATCAGTTGAGATCAGCAGCTCACATTTGCATTCTCAGAGAGAGCTCTTGCTGACCTTCAAAGCACAGAGCAACACTCATCTGTGAGACAATCAGATGTTTGGGGCAGGGCAAGGAGCAGAGAGGAAACAAGTCTGTCTAAAGTACATTAAAGAGCAGTTTTCCTAGATAAGAAAAGGTCAATAGAAAGAAATGCATTTTCTTAGAACGCGCTCATGTTCTTTGACCCTACTATCAATTCCAGTCTTGAAGTTCTCCTGCATTTCACGTTCTGTTTCATCTCACTGTATTCACACATATTTTCTAGAGTTATGCCCGTTTTAGAAACGGTATGTGAGATTATTTTTGCGTACTATTTTTCATTTACTGATCAATATACTATGTTAGTAATACGTATCTGATATTTTAATATATTGGAGGAGCTAGAAATGAATACTGTGTGAATTCTGGAGTACTGGTTATAGACTCAGACTAGAATTTTCATATTTATCACAGCTTTACTTATTAAATGCACCTTGATAAGATTCTTTAACAAAACGTCTTAACAAGAGACTAAACTTGTGCGAACCTTCAAATTCTGTATTATTACATGTGTTTACATACAAGAACAATACCAAGGGATTCTTTTTCTCCTGTCAGAAGACAAAACACCTCAAACAAACATTAAAAACCTCTTCATTTTGCAAGAGTTAAACCTGGCGCATCACCAAGTTTTAGAAAAACTTTTTTTTATTAAGGGTATATAAATACCTATTCTTGCTAATGTTCAGCTGTTAAAACATCACTCTACTAAAAAAACCGTAAGAGACTGTACTTCCACAGCAACTTAAGCCAGTCTAACAGGTGCCAAGGTCCTATTTTCCTCCTGGTCCTGGTAGAACTAATGTAAAGGAGGAGGCAGGATTTTGTGCAAGCATTCATACAGCTGCACAGCAAACATCTGAATTAAAACTATGTTAGTAAGAAAGTTCTTTCATTTTAACCCAACTCCCTGATTTGATTCACCACAAACACTGCAAGTAAGAGAAAGAGCACAAAAGTGGGAAGAGGAGACCAGGCTGCAGAAGGAATGTGACACTGCTGCTTGGCACTGCCTGAGGACAACTTCAAAGAATTTTGAAACTTCAGCTCTAGTGTCTGTCTAAACTATTTCTGACAAAATCGTTGTGTCAGTCACGGACACGCAGAGGTGTAACTGACACAGCTGGCATAAGCCCTAGTGCAGTTATACAATCACTGCTTGTCTCACTAAGGGATAGTGTGGTTAAACCAGTAAAGCTATGCCGTGAAAGCTGTGTACGTAACAGCATACTTACACTGCCATACTGGTGTAAGGGCCCCTATACAGTCATAGACTATGTCTAACTATGCAAGATATTTACAGTACCTAAGAGCATTAATCATGGGCAGGAGTGCCCGAACCTAATGTGAGTGCCACTGAGATACTCAACATCAGAACAGGCACAGTGCAAGGGACTCCTGTTCTGGATAATCCCGTTCAGGAAAGCCTAAATGAACAAGTAATTTTGCAGGAATGCAAGATGCAATTTCCTTATCTTTTTATGCACAGTTGTCTTTGATGCAGAACAACTGAAAAACCCTGCAGATAAAGTATGTTTTAATAATCAGTTTGAACCATACTTTGAATTAGCCATTCTATAAACATACAAACCCATTTCATGCAGATTCTGCAGTCAATTCTGTAAGTCTATCCTACTTAGGTTGCTAGTAATTCTACATATAAAGGAATCCCAGGATTCAGCTCATTTTAAATTGATTACGCTAATTCACTCGCAGTCCTAGAGCTTGAAGACTTGCGGAAATAGCTCAGAATCCTTTTTCTGTACTAGCTTCCCATATGGACACCCTTATTCCAAAGTGGAAGGGCTTACTGAAACACCATGGAGGCTCTAAGAGTTTCCAGAAAGGAAGCAAACACAACACAGCTACCAAGATTTCCATTAGTATACGCTGCCTTATTTCACAATAGCCTCCTACTGCAAACACATCCTAACACAGCAAAAACTTTAAGAGACTCTCACAGTTCACTTTCAACTAAAAGTAAAAAGTGATATATATTTGGCTTGAACTAAACTACCCATTTAAGTAAAACATGGACTAATGCACTTGTGGGTTTGGGGTTGGGGTTTTTTCCCCCTTCATAAAACACTGTACAAATGTATTTTAGAATCTGAAGACATGTCACCTTAAACCTTGATTTTCCAAACTAACTAGACTTACACAATCATTAATCTTTCCCTTCCAATGAACTGTTGTTCTTACTAGCTAATAATGAATAGAAATGATGAAATAATGAACTCAAATTAGTTTCCTACAGGTCTTGTGACAACAAAGATACGATAGCCTCTATTAGCATTCCAACAGAAGAATGATACACAGTATAAGCTCAGCTCTCAGAAATAAGCATGGCCAAATTGGAGTTACACCATATGACTGAGTTTTATGGTGTCCAATAAAGAACAAGTGCTGAATTAAGTTTCTTCTGTAGCCAGGGACATTCACAACATTGGTCTCCTGTGCAGACACTTCAAAGACTAGAGAGGAGCAATCCATGGCCTTAGTACACCACTGTTACAACATACTAGAGTAACAGACACAGATCCGGTCCTCAAACAAGGTTATTTTCGCTACTCACAGAGGTATTATTATGCATATACTATTTTATGAAACACTCATGGCAAGCATATTCAAGTGCTCCCAAGTCAAATATCATAAGTATTAACACTGACATAGTCTGAAGGGAAAATGCTAGATAAGTCAGGAGTGCAAAAGTGGACTACATCCCTAGAGTGCCTTATAAAATACTATTTCTCAAAATTCACACTCTTTGCCATAAAAGAACAAAATGGCTGGCTTTCCTTATCTAAATTGCAGCAGAGTTTTACCTAGTCTGTCAGAGTCAAAAAGATAGCCTGCATATTAACGATAAAGTTTAACCAAAAGCATTTTCTCAATTTAATACCAGCAGCAACTATTAGTATAAAAGTGATGTAGTAATGACAACAATCCTTACTAGGATTATGAAACAAGCCAGAAACCGTTTAACAGATAAATAATTTAAGAACTATACTAAGTACTCGCACTAGTTTAACAAGTTTAATGCAACTGAAAGACCATTAGGTAACTCAGGATTGGACTGTTAACCAACACTTTCTTGCAGTTTACAGTTACACAAATATACTATGATAAAACATTAACTTATTTAAATTTCATACTGAATAAAGTGAACTAACCTTAGGACTTGTACACTTCTTTCCTATTAAAGCCAAACTCCTGGAAACAAGCACAGAAGAATGAATGCAAGACTGGGAAGGTTAAAGGATTGGCTAATTCCTACTACCCTTAGGTCCAAAAAGAGCTGTGGTCAGAGGGTACCATCTGGTAACTGCAGCCTAACCCCTAATCCTAAACTAGCGTAGTCCTGTAATCAGTGACTGCTCTCTCTCCTCCTTGGGTAAGAGATTACCCAAGACAACCAAATAAGCCTGACTCCAATGGAGACCAAGTTTTTTTCTGTTTGCCACTTCCAAAATTTTTAGGATTCTGCCAATTGATATGTAGACCATTCACTAGAAATCTGGACTCAACTGGATACTTATTAACATGAAAAAATGCCACTAACTGAACACAGAAATGAGCAATAGATCTTGCCTTCCCTGCAAAAATATTCCCACTACCAATACTTGGCCAACTCATAGGTCTGGTCAAATGATCAATGACATTTTATGTCAAGTATTTTGAATCACAGATTTAAGTAATATTCAGAATACTAGCACTTATTAGGATCTATGTAATACTGATCTTAAAAATGCAATGGTATTATATTCATAGAACTTTAAAAACAACTACATGGTTCAGTGAACAGGCATAAAACTACAAGTAAACTAATAATTCAGAAAGATCACCTTAGAATTGAGAATAATAAACAGTTTTATTAAAAGTCCTAGTAAATGCATTTTGTTTTGAGCCAACTATTTTTTAGTTACCACAAAAGTGATTTACAGGCAAACTCATTTGAGGGCAAAGATCTACAGATCCATTCTGCATTATTTTCCACTGGAAGATATAACCGAACACACCATAGATGGAATTAAGAAAACCAACGATGCACAGTAATGGCATTTCAGTATCCTTTTTATATAATTATATGAAACAGGTCTAAACTTTGCCTTGCCTAAAATCATAGGCATGGCTTGAAATACACAGTAGACAAAATTCTTTTTGGCAATGTACAAAGGATCTCACAAACAACTACTTTATAGTTAAGATGGTCTTCACATTTCAGAGAAATGCAGCTTAAAGAAGCATTACAGATCTCATACCTGTTCTACCTTTAGGGTTCCAACTCAGAACTCGTTCAACTTAAAAAAAACCCTGACAGCCTTGCATCTACCAGAAAAACCCAGCCTCAGATTTGAAGAGGATTCACTAGTGTCTTACAACAGTGGAAACTTCTGAACTAAAAAGAGACGGTCTACTTTAAAGTTCTTGTTTACAGGGGAAAGTTTTACCAGGTGTGGCAACCGAGTTGCAGCCTGTGCCTGTATGTTTTCTTTCACAAAGAGAAAAAACTCAGTAATTAAAAAGCAAACTTATACTAGAATTAGAGAATCATGTAGGAAGACACACACCTGGGTGGCCTCTAGTCCTACCTCCTGCTCAAAACGGGTTCAATGACAACAGGCTGCTCAAAAACTTGTTGAGTTTTTAACATCTCCAAGGATACAGATTCTACAATCTCTCCAATCAATCTGTTTAGATGCTTGAGTACCATCATGGTAATCTCCCTCTACACCCCACCCCCAGTGTCTAGTCAGAATTTCCCATGTTCCAGCTTCTGTCTGTTGCCTCTCATCCTATCCCTGTGCACTCCTGAGACAAGTCCAGCTCTTCTCCAGAGCCTCTCATTAGGTATTTATGGATGATAGGAAGATGTCCCTTTGAACAGTTCTGTCAATGTCAGTTCTCTCGCCCTCTCCTCACACATCAGGTGGTCTGGCCCCTCAACCACCTTGATAGTGTGCTGCTGGGCTCACTCCAGTGTATCAATGTCCTACACTGGAAAGCCCAAAACTAGACACACTACACCATATACAGTCTCATAAGCATGAAACAGAGTTGAAGAATCACTTCTCACAACCCACTGACTACATTCTTGCTAATGTAACCCAGTGCATGGTTGGGCTTCTTTGCCACAAAAGCACTGCTGAATCATGTTCAACTTGCTGTCCATTCGGTCATGCAGGTCTTTTTCTGTCAGCCTGCTTTGTTTCCAGTCAGGCTCCGTACTGATGCATGGCACTATTTCCTCCCAGGTGCAGGGCTTGGTACCTACCTCTGTTGAACTTCAAAAGGTTCCTGTCAGCCCATTCATTTTTCCAGCCTACTAAGATCCCTTTGCATAGCAGCCCTGTGTTCCAATGCACTGACACCCCACCACCATCACTTTTTTTTCTATATGCAAACCTTCTGAGAGGCTGAACAGAGATTGGTATCAATACAATAATGGCAGTTCAAAAGTTCTCATCTTTACACCTTTTTTAACTTTATGCCTTTTAATTAACTAGGCACATTCCAGCTTTATTCTCACAACCAGTCCCACTGCATTCACTAAACCTCTACTGACTTCAATGGGACTATTCTTACGAATCAGAAGTTAAACATATGTACTAGCAGAAGATGGACATTGTTTAAAAAAACCTGTTGCTGATTCAGGAGCCGTAACAGAAGACATCTCAATCTTATATATCTGCACTGGTTCTACATAATAAATGGGAAGAAAAAGCATCCACAATTTCCAACAGGCCCTTCTAGTAACACTAAAGCACCATTACTACTAAAAGTTTCCATCTTATCGAGTTCAACTTCTAGCACCCAAGACTGCCCAAATATAAACAAACCAAAGAAATGAAGTTTTTCTGAGCCTGAAGATTAAATGCTTATGGCTCTTCCAAATAGCAAGAAAATTTTGGAGATGCATCTTACTATGAACTGAAACGATTCACAAGACCACTACAGGCAATGATAAAAACAAACACCAGAGTTACTAGAACTCTAAAAGCCTAAGAAGGGACATGGTATAGCAGACTCCCATTACCCTTCTGTTCTCCATTTCTCCTGTAAATCACAAAACCACATAGCAGACTCCAAAACAAATACCCACTTCCTTCTTGGAAATAAAGTACTTCACATTTTGCCACTAACCTACTGTCTCCACTTGAATGCTATTTTGGATTGAAGCAAGTTATGAATATCTGCTCAGGCAGATATTCGTATTCCGTAACTGTAGTTGAGTATAATCTATTCTCAGCTCTACCTGGGTGTACCTCCATGCAGACAAACCCCTGCCTCTTTCTTGACCTTCGTTAAGAGAACATTTTGTGGTAGATACCAGCAACTCTCTTCTTGCTAGGAGGAAGCTTTGTTTCCCAGTGAGTTACCTTCAGTGCCAGAGTAGTGGTTTCACTGTAAGGTATCTATTAGCCTCCGACTTAAAGATGGACAGAAGACACCGTATATTTTTACACGATGAAAGAAATTGGATGGCAAATTAAACATTGAATCCTTCAGTGCTAGCATAATGTAATTTCTTTAAAGCTTAACACCAATGCTCTATTAAAATATGAAAACAAGTCACACATTGTTTAACATACCTGATGAACTACAACCACTTCTCAGCATCAGTCTTTAAGTGACCACAAGATTTTTCAATGTTTCTACTCATTGTTAAAAGCCAGACAGATCTTTCTCTCGTAAGACAGCAGTTTATAAACAGAGTAGGTAAGGATTTGGCTACCCACTGCAGCATTCCAGTAACTCTATTCTGAAATAATACCAGCTAACCTTCACCAAAGCCTTCTCCCACTTATTAAAAGTGGGATACTATTCTCCCTCCACCTATTTATTGGTTTCTCCATCATGCTGCAGCCTCATACTTTTGTTCAAAATATGTTTTGTGACTTTAAAATTTCAGCCCATAAAGCCAACAAGATAACAGATTAATGAAATGACAGAACAAGAAAAGAGATAAATTTGAGCAACTGATGCCTTGCCTGGACTGGGAGTATGATCTGATTACTCATTTTAGAATTTTAATACAAGCATAGTACAGTACCCTTAACACATTTAACCAGACAAGTTACTACCTAGACTAACTTAACATCTTCATCTTTGTTAAAGATGCAGTACCTTATCTACCCTAGAATTTTAAAGCTTTTCCACACACAAAGGTAAAAAGTTTTATTTAAATCATACTTTGGAGAGCACTCCTGACAAATAAATTGTTGTTAGTTTCATCTATTTAACTCAAATATTAAAGAGATGCCAAGTTACAAGGATCTCTCTTAAATACATAATATCCTACTTCTTAAGTTAATGTGTAGGGCTTATAATAAAACTAGAAATAATAAAGCAAGCAGAGCAAAAACCCTTCTGTTGCTCAAGTGTGAAAAAACTTTAAATGCTTTTTCAAAATACACAAGGAACCCCAGACTCAACTTAAAAAAATTAAAACACCTTCATCTCTTATCTGTAAGCCAGAGAGCAAGATAGTCTGAAATTCACATTTTAGTGATTTCCCAGAAATGCCATTTAAGTCAAGGAAACAGAAAGTGCTAAGTATTAGAAAAAGTGTATTTAGTCATATGAATAGCAAGGATAAACACACTTTTCAGAACTCTTTCTTCACTGATATTTAGAAGTGAAATTTGGTGCTTCCAAAACATACTTCAAATGCAGAAGGAATTAATTGCCATCCAGCTGCTCCCTTTTATAAACATTTCTGGTTCCACCACTCTTTCAGCCCAAAGGTGAGTACTAGAAGCTGAGAACAAACTTCCTATGCGCTTTTTCCAAGTGTGCCTGCCCCCTCCCCCAGGCATTTGTGCTCATACTGCATCTGCAAAGAAACAAGGGGGCTGCTCTTCATGTTCAGGTGTAGCTCGAATCACCAAATCAAGAATAATTTAAGTGCACATAATGTGAGACACTTTGCCTTCAGAGAGGGATTCAAAACTTCTAAATAACAAATTTAGTATCACCATTCATGAAAAAGTTGGGTTTTTTTAAAGAAGCAAGGTTTAATAATCATTTTAGTACAAAAATCACATGAAAACAACCCACTCTTTTTTCTCCTCTGTGATTTGAAGTATTTAATTATACATCCATTCACCATCTCCATGTTTTCATGCTCAGTGGTACTAACACCACAGTCTGACTGCCTTTGAATGTAACAAACATTCACAAAAAACTCTGCTTGCAACTTAGACAATCAGTGAGTAATGCTGAAATTTTGCATTCAACACAGGGCAGTTAGTATATTCTGTAAAGAGTAATTTTATACGTACTGCTGTATCAGTATAACACTCATATGTAGCTTGCTAACGAAATAAAAGTATCAAACTCTTCTGTATTGTAATTTTAAAATTCCATAATTTTAGTTTCATAAGAATTGTGGTCTTATTTCTGGGAAGCTTTAGGCAGCTTAAAGGCTATTTCATTCTTTATTTCCAGCATTCTATACTGAGCCCTTCAATGCACAGACTAAACAAACAGGAATACTGAAAAGTGTGCTCACTAGATGCAACCTTTAAAGTACGAAAATTTAGCATGGATCTCCCCCAAAATCCGTGTAAGTTAAGGTCTCTTTTTTTTTTTTTCTACATAAAGCAAAGGGAAAGGGTCTTGAAGCCTTTAGACAGCACTTTCAAATAAAGACTTCTTTGTTCCAACAATATCAGCTGTTTATATGGGGTACAAGGTCTAGATTTTCCAGCTATGGTATAAAGATATCCACCTAGAAATTTCTCTTAGTTTACATGCAATTCTGTATTTGCTGTGCAATAGCTTGGCAAAATCAGCCAGGGCTCTGAAGGCAGCTGTAAAACAAGGCCCTCACATTTTTCTAGGGGCTAGTTCAAGCTGCATAGCAACAATGCTCTTAGCACACAATTCAAAAGCACACCAACTACTGCTACCCTAAATATGTTTCTCTTAAGTCATTAGTATCTTTCAAAAATTACCCACTCGATTTTTCCTCTGTGAATACGTCCAGATTTCTAAAACACCAGCTCTAAGAGTTACATATTCACATTAATATTTCACAAGCATCTAACCTGCAACATCATCCCAAGTAGG
Source organism: Balearica regulorum gibbericeps (assembly GCF_011004875.1). Classification (NCBI taxonomy): domain Eukaryota; kingdom Metazoa; phylum Chordata; class Aves; order Gruiformes; family Gruidae; genus Balearica; species Balearica regulorum. The sequence goes on from NC_046187.1 coordinate 56,723,688, forward strand.
ACGACAATGACGACACAACCATTAAAACCTATCTGGCTGACGTCCACCAACTCAGATACAGACACAGCAGAAGCTGTATTGATGCAATCCTGCAAACACTGCTGTATTTCCCCCAAAACTGATCAGAACTTCTTTAGTGTCCCCCTGAAAGTAGCCAGTTTCTGTTACTGACCACCACATACCTAAGAACATACTGTTCTGGAAATGAGGTAACATGATTGAAATGAATGAGGCTTTAAAAGCATCCACCTGAAGGTGAGTAAGCCTGCGGTGGGATAAAGGAAGTTCTGTATTAAAGTAACCTAAATAAATAGGGATTTACTTGCAACCCTTTTAAAAAAAACCCTAAAATTAAAGCCATCCTCCGCAGCCTCAGGCCCGGGCTGACCAGAGGGGTGAGTTAAAGGAGATGTGTGAGAAGCTGTACCCCCATCTCAGCCCCAATTCGCTTCATCACCTCCCGGCCCGCACGGAGAAGCCTCTCCCCGGCGGAGAGGCGCGTGGGCCTGGCCGCGCGCGGGCGGCGGCACTCACGCGCGTGCGGAGGGACGCGAGAGGGCGCGGGCCAGCGGGTGCCCCGCACCGGGCAGGCCCCACCCCGCCCCGCAGCCTCCAGCCTGGCACCGCGCTCCCAGGCATCAGCCGCCCGCCGCGGGCACTCCCGCCGGAGGCTGCCCACCCGGCCTCCCCGGGCCGCGGCCCCCCGCCGCCACCACCACACTTCCTGGGCCCGGCCCGCCGGCCCCACTCCCGCTCTCGGGCCGCCGGCGAGTCCCGCTGCCCGCTGGGGGAGGGGCTCCGCGGCCCCCTCCTCCCCCCTCCCGGCGGCTGGCGGGTCCCGTCTCCCCGGGAATCGCCATTCCCCTCCCCGAGGCCGTGGGACGGGCCCACCCCCAGCACGGGGAGGTGGGGCCGAGGGGGAAGCGGGGTCCCCGCGCAGGCCGGCGGGACGCCCGCACCTTCCCCCGCTGCCCACACTCACAGACACACACGGGGAAGGGTGACGGCAGCATGCAGGGGGATGGGGAGAGGCTCTGACCTCCTCGCTCTTCAGCACCTCCTTGAACTCCCGCTTGATCCTCTGCACCGCGATGTTAGCCATCTCCGCAGCGAGCACCCACTCGCCGCCGCCTCTGAGCCGGGCCCAGCGAGCTCCGCCGCCGCTCTCGCTGGATAACTCCCGGCCCCACCAAAATGGCGCCCGCGCCGAGCATGCGCGCTAGGGCAGCCGGCTCTGCCGTCGCCGCTCAGGAGGGGCCGCCGTGTGCGCGGCGCGGAGCGGGCACCGGGGCTCTTCGACGGTGGGGGCCGAGTGCTGGCCGGCGCGGGCGGCGGCGGGATGCGCTCTCGGCCGCCTCTCAGCCTCCTCCCGGCCTCCTCCTCTCCGCTGCCCCCGAGGGAAGGATGCCGCCGCCTCCTGAGGAGGCGCGGGGGTTTCGCCCCGCTCGCCGCCTGCCCCGGGAGACACCTGCCTGCTTGCCGCGCCTCGCCATGTCGCGGGCCGGGCGGGTCCCCGGCGGTGCCTGGCGAAAGCGTGAGGAGAAACGTCTATAGGCAGAGCCCTGCCACCGCCGCTGGCTGGCCCAGGGGCAGAGTTAAGGCGGTTGTGTTGTCATGGCTCCCGCCGCGGGCAGCGCGGCCCTCCCGGCCTCACCTGCCTGGCCCGGCCTTGTGCCCGCAGGGCGCAGCAGGGGGGAGGCCTGAAGCACCGTGCCGGGGAAGGGCGTGAAGGAATGTCCTTGGGAGGTCCGAGCCGGCAGCTGGGCCGGGCCAGGGGGTTCCGAGCTAGCAGTGGAAAAGTCTGAGGTGTTCCTGAGGAAACAGCTGGCTCAAGGAGCAGCTGACATGTATTCTGGTGAAGTCCCTGAGAAAAAATAATCACTGAGGGTTTCCCATGCCTTGAGAATCTACTCAACCTACCCATACAGCAGTTCCCATCTATTTTTTTTTTTTTCCCTTCATGCTCGCTGGAGAAAACTGCAGTTCCTTACACATCTGGCCCAGCTCCTTGCCCTCTTCCCACCCTCGCCCTTCCCTTGGAGACACTGCTGCATCCTCACACGGGACAGGAGGCAACTCAGGCCCGGCAGGCCCAGGAGCCTAGAACTCTGAGGAGGTAGTGTAAGGAACTGTTTCTTTTTATGGATTCTGCTACAAGATTTTAAAAGTAGAGTAAAAGGTGAACTCAGTCCTGTCTAATGGACTGTTACATTTTATTGCAGAAGCAAACACGGCAAGCCACAGATGTTGTTCTATCTAGAAAACTGAAATAGGATACCAGTAACCATCCCTGCTAGCCTGAGGTATGCAAAATATGGTATGGTACGGAAGAGTGTAGATAGATTTTTCAGAGGGGAACATGAGATTGCATTTACAACTGTTGTTTATTTGGGAAATAGAGGCTTTCAAGACATTAAGGTCTATAGAAAGATTTTATAGTGCTTCCTCTTAATGGTGCAGTGCAGGACAATGTACAGCATAGATGTTTATCTCAACAAATGTCTCCTACTGGTATGGCTGTCATCTGCAAGTGCTGTTTATTTATCTCCGTTAGTATACACAGCATTTTGACTGTTATATACACAAGAAAGTATAGGCCCAACTGATTAAAAAAATACCTGGCAACTATATACGGGTGCATCTTGTCATTTTTCTGTGTGTATTTACTCTTCCCCTGTTGTTTGACTGGAAAAAGTCCATTTTCCTGGAAGAATGTTGTATCATGTGCATCTGTTCATCAAATTAGGTCTTCAGACCAAAACTTGTTTTTAATGCAATACACAATGGAGTTTTTCAGCTGAGGTTTTTAGTACCTTTTTGTGAAGGCACATTTTGCACTAGGCCTGATTTCTTTTTAATGACTTCTAGTGTGATCTTGGGTGTTCATCTTCAGAATAATTTAGACATCTAAGTCCCACTGATATGTCTTAAGCTCCTTTTTAGAAGGTAGGTCATGGCTTCTCTGTGCCTTAGGCTCTCACCTGTAAAATGAGGGTAATAACTCTTCTCTGCCTCTTAGAGCTCATAGACGAAAGTTAGGTTTATGGCATGCTGAGCTCCTATTGAGTACTATAGACAAAAATTATAAAGGCAGCATATAAAATCTGTGGGTTAAATGCCTTGTATCTTTTCAGACAGCTCATAGAAAGGAGCTGAGCTTCTAATATTCAGATTTTGCTCTGAATGGAGTAGAAAACATGACCTTTATCAAGTGTCAGAATCCTTTGTGTTCCTTTGAGTGTGCCTGTGCGTTATAGGTAGTAGACATCCCATAACAGCCACAGTAAAGGGCAATGATTTTGCCTGGTTTGTATCTCGGTTCATTTTCATGTGCTCATTTGGATTACAAATGTCATAGTCTGTTACGGCAAAAAACAAATCAAATTAATATGAATTACTGTACTTTTTTCCTTAGTATATCCCACTCCTTTCCTTTGTCCTTAAATAAGCATCTTTCACTTATCTCACAGCTGTTTCACGTTCACCATATACTGTGTTAATTTTCTCTTTGGTAAAAGAGAATGTAGAAAGGCTTTTTGGGGGGGAGTAGAACAGAGTTGTGGTGAGTTCTGCCAAGATTAAAATATTGCATAAAATCAGTACCTTATGTAATCAGCATGCTGGGGTTATCATTGTATACCTCCTATACTGTTTTATGCATTACTAGAGTTTTACAGGAGACTTTACAGGGGTTTAGGCCATAACAAGACTATAGACAAGCAGTCTTTGAATAGGTGTTTTGGGTTTTGGTTTGTTTTAGGGATTTTTTTGTGAAATAAGAAAATGTTTAGAAAAAAATGAGAACATAGCCTATTTGTGTGATTTCAGTAACTTCCGTGTCTGACTTCATAATGTATTTTATACTGTGTTGGTAATACAGGTCTGTGTATATCCTCCAAATTAAGTTCTCATTAGTCTTTCACCCTTAGAAAAATCCATACACAAAATGTAAAACTGTAGTTCTTTGCATATAGTCAGCTCACTTTTTGAATTACAAAATTTTGTAGTATATCTCATTTCAGGAAATAGTTCTTTCATTGATCCCATCACCAATTTAGCCTTATACCAAACAGTTCTTCCAATAGCAGCTTTCACAAACTGGTTGCAAATTGGTCTATACTTTTGCCCATTGGTGTTGATCATAACTAATAGAGTGTGAGATACAATTCTGAGTATCCGTGTATGTTTGGCATATTGCTTTGAAATACTTCTGGAAGTGGGAGCAGGAAATATGATACATTAAATTCAGTTCAAACTATGTAAGGTTACTGCAGGAGGAAAGTTTATAGCATCAGTGCCTATAAAGTAAGATCAGTGGTTGTAAGACCTCATCCCAAGCTCTCAATTTGGAAAGGCTGCCAGTGTTCATTACCTGATGCTAAATACTATATAATTTCCCATGTAATATGGGAAATAGTATCTATCCTACAGCCTATATATAGGAAACAGTTCCCCACATTTTCGTGGAAAAGTGGCTATTGTTCATGCACAAATTGTGCATGTTGGGCTCACTGTACATACAGTACAGTCACCGTGTGCATGGTTCATCTGTCTGAGACTGTGGATGCCCCCGACCCCAGTATACTGCCTGGGGACTCCAAGCTTCTTTTGACAGCACTAAGTATGATTAAATTTCTGTTCTTCAAGTTAAGATTCTTGGTGATCTTTTTCCCATTTCCATATTTTCCTAATTTTATTCTGTTCATATTAACAGAAACTATAACTTTCCAGCATACAACATCCTGTTCTTCTTTTCCTGCATTGTGTCTTGCATAACAAGGCTTCCCCCCCTTCTCATCTTGGCCTCTTTAGTTTAGAAAAATGAAAAATGTCAAGCTTGATCTTCTCTCATTGTTGCTGGAGGATTTCTTATTGGAGAGGAGAGCTGTCTCGAGATCTTTATATTGATTGCAAACACTTTAGAAACAGGGGTTGAATTAACATATTTTTAATTCTTATTTTATTTCACGAGGCATCCATACAAGGATTAACTGTACAGGCTGTATTAGTATTAGATGGTATGCACTTTGCATTTAAACGTTCATATGCTAATTTGTAATAATACTTTATTTTAAAAAAATTCAGCAAGAAATAATATTCATAAACTAGGTTATTTTTAAATTTAACCCTTGTTTTCCATCAAACTTACACTTACAGCTCTCTGTCATCCCAGCTTGTAAGAGAGAGGCCTACATGCCAGAAGTTGTCTTTATTATCTACGTATCATTTAGCACATTTCAGAGATTACGAAAATAAATTTAGCCTGCACATTTATTGTCTGTCATATTGTGTTCCTGTTGTGGCAGCGTCTGGATGACTCAACTCATTCCGAAGATTAGCTTTATCATAAAAATAACTAACTGGTTGTGCAAGTTGACCGAGTTTTAAGTTGTCATCTTAACTTTCCTGTTCCTCCTATACGTGTCCACGTCCGGTTGCGTGGCCAGGTGTAAGAGTGCCCTCTCCTGGGTGGAACAGAGCAGATTGGCTTGCTCGTGTGAGACAGATCCCTCTGTTGGGGAGCTCCTCATGGCACTACTACTGCCTTCTCCGATCTTTCCTGTAAAGGTGTTGAGGAAGAACTGGTAGGAGTTTTGCAGGTAGAAATGCCTAAAACAGTACAACAGAAATTGTTCCGTGTTCTTGGTAGAGAGAGGCGGTATTCACTTGTGATGTCTGCACTTTCCGAATGGTATTTTTCACATCATTAGCAGCTTAAATATATATGCTTAAAGAGGCAGGGAGTGTACTAACTAAACAACAGATTCTTCTGAAGTCATTCAGGTTGAATTCATATGATGCAATTCATCTGACTTAGTGGAGTTAGATCAGAAATTAATTCAGCTATTGATTTTATATCAATCAATCTATGGCTTAAGATTTAGCAACGTTTTCATTTAATAACGTGTGTGCAGAAATTTTTGGTAGTTTAATAATAACACCATACTGTTCTTCATTTGTTAAGGGCTTTTATTAGAAATTGACAGGGCACCCTGGGCTTTTCATTAATTTGATGGCCTGGCAATATCTTCTAAATTAATGTTACATCTGAACCTGATGTTTGTGGTAGGAAAATCTAGATACAAACAGCCCTAGCCCCAATGTTTTTAAGTCTGTTGGCAAAATTACTGGGTTTTTTGAAGTTCCGCTTTTTTGTGGAGGAGTGATTTTCGACTGGTTGTACGTACACCTTGGGATCTAGAGGCTGTTTCTTGTGGGTTCATGAAAGGCAAAAAGAAAAAAAAAATTGGTTATCAGCAGACTGACAAGTTGACCACAGGGAACTAAAAGCATTTCTTACAAAGGAAAAGGAATAAAGCCATACTCCTTTGTTCCTATTACAAAAAGAAGATAGCAATCTTTTAAAGATCCTTTCAAAATGAAAGCAAGCTGGGAATACAAAAATAGATTTCACAACTTAACATGGCTATTATTATTAGTTTTATGAGTATTAGACTTAGAATGGAAGAGAGGATTTAGCGAATAATATAAAGCATATAGTCACCATGCTACATTGCTGGTATATTGTTTTCCACTCAGAAACATTTTCTACCCTGACTGAAGTATTTGTACCATTTTAAGCATTTTGTATTGCCATCTATTAATGTAATAACTTATAGTACATTATCTAATCTATGTAACTTTAAATATGGCAGTCTTCTTTTCATAGATAGTTACAAAAGGGACTTAGAGCTGCTGTAAAAGGCCAGCTGGACAGCTTTTCCTGGACAGTGGGACATCATCTTCTCCTGATATCCTTAGGATTTGTGACTGAATAAAAATCCTTGCTATTTTAATAACTGTAGGGGTTGAAATCAGATTCAGGCTGATGCTCTGAAAACCTCCATTTCATAAATGTCATCAGGACTGAAGTATATAGGACCTTGAAGCTGGAAGCTTAAATTTGTTGCTCAGTGCAGTGGTAGCCAGGGAAGTACCTAAATGCAGCAAATAAGTAAGAGAAGACAAAACGGCATTAGTATTTTGGAGTGATTGCTTGGGGGTGGAGTTAGGGTTACTTATTAGAGCAGTTGAGTTTAGAATTAGAATTGGAACAGCAAATTATTGTGAACCATTCTGTGAATGAATATGGGAATCCAGAATAAATAAAAAATAAAAATACTTTCCGTTAGAGGAAAAGTAAATGCAGTCACAGCCTAATTGCACAGCATTGGTAGTGGTCTTTAATTGCCAAAATATTTTCATATTCCTGAAAGTGTAGATAAGCTAACTGCTGGAAAGCTTATTGTGTACAAAGTGGTCCAACTGACAGCATGTAGAGAAAATTTGGGTCTCCAGGATGCTTCCACCTGGCTTCCTGCCTTTTCCTTTGAGGAGACAGACAACACTTATTCAGGCAGTGTATGTTGCAAAGTGTCCTACATCACTGCTGTGTTTTCGTGGGAGAAAAGGATGTGACTGGACACCTTTTCCTCTTCATGTATGTAGCCTGAGACACAGAGCCATCAATTCAGGCTGCAAAAAGGTACATGCAAAACAGGGATCAAACTCCCACAGGCAATAGTGTTATATAGCACATATGGTCCCAACTCAAAAAAGGTTTCCACCTATAAGAGAATATGGATTAAAGATGTACGAATAACCACAGCATAATACAAGGATATGTGCAGTAAAATCAGAAATCTGCTAGAAGCCAAACCACAGAGAGAACATACTCCAGTATACTTTGCATCGTCAATTGTTATGAATCCCTTCAATGGTCTCTCTGTTAAAGCACAAGACTTTTTTAGGGATCCTGAAAGGTAGGAAAATATCATTCCTGCTAATAAAAGCAAAATCTGGAGCTCTTGAATTCAGCTATTATTGTTTGATCTAACAATTTTGGGATTCTGAGGCTTTTTGAAAATTCTGACTAGAATTTGAACTTGTTTCTAATGATGGCCATCTTGCTAAGCTACAGTATAATCTGTTATGATGGGCACCAAATCCACAACTAATGGAAGTTTTTTGGAACTGTCTGCAATAAAAATTTACAAAACAGTGAAGTTTGTCAGAGATCATTCAGAAAGAGCTCAGCCATGACAGATGGGTAATTTATCAAGCTGTATCGCTGTCGATACCATCCTAAAATATCTGCATTTTGGAGACTAGAACAATTTTGTATCAGGAAAAAAACCCACCCTTTTCTATTGATCTTACTACAGTAGAATACTAATTTAGGGCTAAATCGTTAAGTCTAAATCACTAGTCACTGTTTTGACCACAGTCATGTAAATAGTTAATTGACCTGCGTTTGAAGTCTTAGAAACTGGTAAGGACCAATTCAAAATTCAAATGAAGTCAAGCTGATTTTGCTGTTTTTCCTAATCTGATTGTCTCCAGTTTGGCCATGTGGCTAGCAAGAACATAGGATCTGGCAAGTTACTAGAGGAGAAAATTGAGGATAAAGTCAGGTTAAACAAACAAGGCTCATGTACAATTTCCCTGAACACAGCAGAAGTTAAGCAATTTCTCTGGTGTTTGGATCTCTGTCAGGCACACAATGTTTCACAAAATAGTATCTAGAAAATGCCCACTATTCTATGTGTCTGTCTTTTCAGTAGTAGCATATGCCTTTGTTTAAGTGGAAGATCTAGTTTAGATGCAAGGAGCTTCTTGTCTTGTACGTTTTTCTCAAATGAGAGGTAGCAATTATAGCAGTTTCAGTGAAGTATAACCCATCTCATAAAATTCCCTGTTACAGCTTTCCCATCTTCCTGACAGAGTGCAAAAAGATCACATGGTAAATCAGAAGTTGTCACCTTTTAAAAGGCAGTATTGTAGACCGTATCTTTCCTTCCCCAATTAGAGGTTAGTCATGCTGGGAGACATTCAGTCATGCTGTATGATTGTCTCCACGATTTTGCAGATCCTAACTTTTAGTCCCAGGAATGTTGTGACATTACACTGTTGGTCCCTTCCCCAAACACAGAGCAGACATAAAAGATATTGACATGGAATAGGGTGTATATATATATAGTGTCTTCCTGCACAGATATTTCTGGGTGTCTTACTATTCCTGTATTTTAATATCGCTCATCCCAAATAATTTTACTCCCATTGAAATTGTGGTGAAAGTGCTGTGCAGATGTACCTACTCCTGCGTTCCCTCTTGAGTGGCATAGTATCACAGAACCACAACATGGTTGAGGTTCAAAGGGACCTCTTGAGATCATCTAGTCCTCCTTCCCTCCTGGCATCAGCCAGAGCAGGTTGTCCAGCAGGACCATGTCCGTTTGGATATCTCTAAGGATGGAGATGCCACAGCCTTTCTGGGAAACCTCTGCCAGTCTTCAACCACCATCAGAGGAAAGAAATGTTTTCTTATGCTCAGCTGGAATGTCATGTGTTTCAGTTTGTGCCTAGTGCTCTTGCCCTGTCACTGGGCACCACTGAGGAGAGTCTGGCTCCCTCAGTAGTTTCTCTACAGAGGAGTTTGACTTCTGCTATAATATGGCACTGGCTTCAAATCTTTCCATCTTTTTTTCAGTAATTACCTCCAGTTTTAGAGACAACATCTATGTCCAGTTTTGACCTCAGTAGCTTAACACAAAGTAACCACAAGAACCCATTTAAACACTGAAAATGTAAATGCACACTCTTGAACACAGAAATGGTTTCCTTTAATCTGTGCAATGGTTTTGCAAAATTTGTAAACTGTGAGCTGAATACTACAGAATTCTTTTTTTTTTCCTTGACCTGACAGTGTTATCAGGTTCTGTAAATCCTAATTTTCTCTCTTATACCAAACCGTTTGTAGGGTTTACAGCTCCCGTTCAGCAGGTTTGACATGCAAACGTGATGCAGCAAGCATCTAGCTGCATCATACCACATCCTCAAACAGCAAATGTGCACAGGCTAAAACCCTTGCATTATGTTCACACAGATAGTTCTTGGCCAGCTGAGAAACCAGTCATTGCTAGTTCACTTGCCAATACTCATGTTCTAAGATCCAAAATGAAAAGCATAGTGGAATGTGCTATGGAAACCAGAGCATCACTTCCAGTGATAACAGATCAGATTCTTCTCCAACAATTTAATTTAGTTCTCTGTAGTCCATACAGAGATGCTGCCATGTTTTATGTGATGGAACACTGATCTCCAAGGACTGACTGCCAGAGTTATGCCTTTTGATACACCTCATCAGTGATGCATGAAATGTCTTCTCTCTTTACTCTCTCTTTTTTTCTTGGTAAATAATGCCTTGGCTTTTTAATGGATGGTTACTCTTAAATTTCAGTCATATACTGAGTGCCTAATTCCAACTGCAAAACTGCATATATCCATTTCAGATCAGAGTAATTCCCAGTTCCTGACCAGAAAAGTTTGATTCTTTGCTGCTTCTTAGTTAGATATAGTAAAGTGTTCAAAAAAAATATCCTTTGGGATCTTATTTTCATTTCTTTCTCTCACATGTTCTTCTGTACTAACATTCATCAAATCTACTGGCTTGCATTTTGTGCCTGAGGTTCGTGTATTAGATGTGGCTTCTTCTATTAGATGTTCACTTGGAAAATGAACAGGGATTCATTTTTATTTTAAGTCTGCGAGAACTGTAACAGTTGAGGGCTCTGACTCATGTTCAGAGGCAATTTCAGACTGGATGCTGAAATGGCTCTGAATGTAGAGAGAGGTTGACATGAGATGTGTTTTTCCCGAGTGGCAGCAATTTTCAGATGACTATAGCAATGTTAGCTGCTGGTAAGTTTATGGCTGCAGATAGCTTATGGCTGTGAACTGCAGTTGCTTAAGAAGCAGTTCACATTGTTTCTCATCTTTTCTTTGCAAGAAAGCCACCACAATCGTGCAGCTGCTAATATGGTTTTTTCTCCAGAGGAAAACCAATTTGTTAAGGTTATACCAGTGTTGGTTTACTTAGACCACATTTTTAGAGAGGATTTCCCAAAGTATTTGCAAAATATGTTCCTGACACTGATTGCATAATTATCAATCACAATGAAATTTAGTGGACCTTTGTCTTATTAACTTCTGTGGTTACTGAGAACTTACTGTTCTAACTCTACAGATGCATTTCTGCTTAGTTTATATGAGTATATCTTTACCAGCAAGTGTTATCATTAACAATTTGGTAGTTCAGATCTTAATCCTCTATTTTTAAATGTCTTTTGCAAGCCTGATCTTGTAAGTGTCCCAGTTGGCCTGCTTGCATTTCATAGTTACTGTAAGTTACTAGTGGATATTCTAGTTAAGTGTAAAATAATGCTTGTCATCCCCTCAACTTCAGATTTCCTTCCTCCATTTCCTAGTTTGGAAAACTCCATTGGGCAGCTGTGATCTGGCAGCATTACAGCAACCCTTTGTGATCATTTCCCCTGGACTGTGGCTAATTAATCTCAAAGTCTGTGTTGCTGTGTTGATGGTTCAGGAGCACAAAAGCCCTCCATAGATCCTCTGACAATTTCAGTGGACTTTCTTCTTTCCAATGAGCCATATTTCCTTCTGTGAGTACTGATGGCTTAGGTTGTGATTGGGTGTTCATTAAGCTTGTATCTGTACATTGACAGAAAATCTGGCAGTATAAATTTGGTTCAGTGATGATCACATGACTAAATTTCAGTTAAATTAACCTAAGTACACAATATAGTCTTTGTGCAAGCTAATTCACAGGCTTGCTGCCTAGTATCTCAAAGTGCTTTGCAATTCTCCAGTGCTTTTTGAGATGCCAGCCCAGCTGAATTCTAGGAATGTTTGTGAGCAACTTTTCTAAGTACTTGGCTTCTTTTTCCAAAATTAAATCCCTCTTTCCAAAAGCCCAGCTTTGCTGCCAAAAGGCCAATCCTACCTTGCTGCTGCAAGGGTACTTTATAGTATTTTCCTTTCCACTTCCTGGATGCCATTTTCAGACCAAGCTGCAGACATCTTCCAAGTGGCTCTTCGGTATCAAAATTTGCAGTAGAGTTTCATGTAGATTCCTTCTGGGAATAGCATTATGGACTGTGTACAAGAAAAGAGGTAGCAGACAGAAAAGGAGTTACATTAAGAGGATTTGCCCCATTTCTAGGTCATTTTTCAGATCTGATGAAACTGCATGGATTGCAGATGAAGAATTTCCACTCCACACAGTATCCGGATGTGAGCAATACAATGCCTAGTAGCATGAGTTATGCAGCAAAGATGAGAAGAACATCAGCAGAAAGAGAACTTCAGAATGGGAAAAGTAACATTCTTGGGTATCTGTAGACAAGCTCATCCATTTTTTGGCATTAGATCACCAACATGACTCCTGCTTTTCCATTGCCTGTCAGGGTAGAAAAGTTGAAAGCTAGCACTGTGATGTGGAATGTGACGTCTGCCTGTCACTTTACAAAGCCCAATCCACACTACTTTCAGATGACAGATGTAGAGAATGTCATAGTAAGTTCTGCTCAACTCCCACCCTCTTCCATTGCACAGGGTTATTGGTGGAAGGAACGTTACCATCTTCTCCCTTCAAGCAGTTGTTTTCGTAGTTTTAGCTTGGCAGCTAATTGGTCAGCACAATTCATTTTAGTGTGCTGAAATCAATAGATTTACTATTCTGTCCTTGCTACTAACTGATGTTGAATGCATCTCATGCCTTTGTTCATAAAGTAGCCTAAGTCATCACTATTGTCATCATAGTTTGTCTGCCAGAAAGGAGACTTCATAGAGTGAGTCTGAAAACAGCCTCCATATCAGGATCTCATTTTACTGCTATATTGTGCACTAAATTTGTGAGTGTAAGGGGGAGCAGATGGCTGAAGCCTGGAAGTGGGAAGCTGAGATAGAATCAGTGCCTGTTATGGCTTGTTCATTTGCCCGTGGGAACCAGGAGGGCCAAATTCTGAGGGATGCTCTGGCAGAATGTTTTATGCAAAATACCTAGCTACTTTCTTCTTATGTGTATGTACTTGCTGATTTGAAAGCAATAAGCTTATGCATTGTTTCTCTTGTTCCTGGTCTCTGCTTTCTGTAGCTCCTATTGCCTGCCCCTCTTCCTTGACAGTTCACACTCTGAAGTTTCATCCATGAGGATCACCCTTTCATGAATCCATCCTTCATTAGGCCCATCAGCTTCCATATTTCCAAGAATGCCAATGGAAACATGTATGTTGAACAAAGAAAAATAATCGGAAAAATAATTACTATTTTGCTGTCAAAAAGGCAGTGCAAATCATGCAGAATACAATACTGAAAAAAAGCTCAGCTTTTTACTGGGACCAGTTGTGTAAAACTATTTACAGGTATGCAGAACTTTGCAGTAAAAGATGGGGAAAGAAACAAGTAGGGAGGGGGAGCTGCTTGTTGTGAGTGCTTGCATCTCACCCAGAGGGCTGGCTGGCTGGCCAGTAGTGCTGCTTCCACACCTCATCAAAGGATGATTTCAAGAGATTACCAGACATGATGCGAGTTCCTGGGTGGGGCAATGTGAGAAATGAGCCAGAAAGATGTGATGCGCCAAGTTTTGAGGAGGCTGCATTTGATGCAAAGTAAGACAGTAAGACATCACAGCTTTAGCTGTAAGTGCCATCACTGCATACTGTTTTCTTGCAGATCTCTCAGTCATGATCCCCATCAGGTCCTGCCTCTAGTTTACAGACTCTTTGCAGGTTCATATTATTTCTGACAAAGCATCTGAGACTGCCCATCTAGCTCACTTAGTCTTGCCCTTCCAGTTGTTGGATTGTACAAATTCAATGCTCCGAGAATCAGTCACTGTGAGACTCTCTTTCTAATTGCAACAGTTGCTCCAAGTCTGCTTGCTGTCCTTCTAGCAACAGCAGGTTGTTTGGCTTTGCCCACAGGCAAGAACGTATAAGTGTTCAGTGTTCCTGCCTCAGCTTGACAGGAGGAACCTTCCTCTCAACTATTGTGTGGTTGCCATTGCTTTCCTCTCTTGTTTGGGCCAGGACTAGTGGTAAGCTTTGTCTGTTTTGGGGATTTCAGGAGCTCAGATCCATTTTCTAGGACAACGACTAGCTCTGTGTGCTAGGTGTGAGAGACAGATAGGCAAGGCTCCTTAATGGTGTTGGGAAGCTGTCTCTGCTTGCTTCTAGGATGGCTTGTTCCCCAATGAAAGGTTAGTATGGCTGAGGGAGAGGTGGGAGGAAGGATGCAGCTACAGTTGATCATTCTGCTTATGACCACCCCCTGACAACGTTGTCTTGGGTAGCTTTGTGTTTGGCCAGGACAGCCAAAGTATACTTCAGGCCAAGCATATCTTGATGTTGCTGATGTTCATGGTTCCTGTTGCACTCTAAGCTCCTGGACAGGCTGTCAAGAAACCTGTTCTCCCAGGAAACACTGTAGGGATGTAGTTTCATATTTCCAAATTAAAGATAAATTTTAGCATCCTTAGTGCCTTACCAGAGGTTCAGTTCCTTTGTTGAGGACGACAAGATGACACAAGCTCTGCACAGTTTAGCTTTTTTGTGTGATGGCCTGACTTTGTGTCAATGCCTCAATTCACTTTTCAGCATTACCACTCTTTAGTTGGGCACTAACATAAGAGAAAGGGCTGAAACATGGGAAAGGAGAGGCAAGATCCACTGCAAGTCAGGACTGTGTGGCATGGCTGGACAAAGGTAGCCAGCCTGCTGCATCTCAGGAAGCAGAATGTTATGTCCAGGACCAGCCCTAAATGAGCAGAGGTAACCTACCCATGGCTCTGCACACCAACGATGGCTGGATGTGCAAGGCTGCCAACTGGCAATGCACCCGAGACTTGCAGACTAACGTAAGCTTGACGCCCAAGGCTGGAGAAAAACTTTCACAAGAAAACTGTAGCCACGAAAGGAGGTTTGAAAGCCCCATGGCAACAGCAAAGAGTGATTAGAACAGCCAAGGTCATCCCTGTATATGGGCCATATTGGACTGTATGAGGCACTGGTGCCATGAGGAGGTACTGACTTGTGAGACCTCACAACTTCTACCTAAACTTCCTTTCTCACCGTAATTGCGGCGTCTTACCTTATTTCCTGGCTTGGTGAATATAAGCCACCCTTGGAAATATTGGAAGACAAGATTTTCTTCCCTGTGTAATCCCCATTACATTATGGCATGGTATCACTGTCCCCAGGACAGGATGTGGTCCATCTTTCTGTATGGGGGCAGGACACCCCAGCTCCTTGGCTAGGCACAGGTAAACCCAACTGGCTGACATGAGAAGCCATGATCTGAAATTTTCCTTTCTAACTTCATTCCACAACATCTAAATGCATATTTTGAGGGATGCTTTAATTGCAGGGAAGCCTTGTGAGTCATGAGCTCCTAAACAGGCTTTAGGTTTCTAGGTGAGAAACTACACTGTAAATTCCCTCCTACTTCGGAGGTGATGGCTGGGGGCCAAGCAACCGACGTGACCGTATCTCTGACAGGGGCGCAGAGCCCTGACGGCGGTGGCAGCCCCACCCGCACACCAGGCCCCAGAAGAGCGACTTTCCTTGCGTCTTCTCAGCGCTGACTTACCGGGGCTTTATTTTAAGGTCGATGCCTTGCTTGAAAATGACACCGCCCTGCACGCCCGCCTCTCCTCCTGCCCGCGTAGCGCCCAAGCCCGCCTCAGCCGGGCAGCGAAGGCCGGGACGCGGGCGTCCCTACCCACCAAGCCGCCCGGAGGCGGTGCGGCGCGGGCGGCCGCCGGGCTCCCGTGCCGGGGTGGCGGCAGCTCCGCGGAGGGGCGTGCGCGGGGGGCGGGAGCCGCGCGGCCCCGCCCCGGGCCCGCCGCCGCTGCCGGGAGCCGGCAGATCCGGGTCTCGTGGCGCGGGCTGACGTGTGAGCCGGCCCGAAGCAGCGGGGCCGAGCCGCGGGGCCGTCTCTGCCAGCCCGGCCGCCTTGGCCCTGCCCCCGCGCCCGCCCCAGCCGCGCAGCCCGCCGCAGCCCTCCGCGCGCCCGCGACGGCGGCCAGAGCACGGTGAGCGGGGTGGGGGCGCCGCGGCGGGGAAGGGGTGGGCGCGGGCCGGCCGCGGCCAGGCAGAGCCGGGCGGGTCTCCGCGGACACCCCCGCCCGTCCCTCCCTCCGTCCTCCGAGCGCGGAGCGGCGCGGCGCGGTGCGGCCCGGGGGGTGGCCGCGGAGTCTGGGGAGACCCCGGTGGAGGCTGCAGGGGTAACTTCGAGCCTGTTGAAGTATAGAAACGTCCCCGCTGCCCGCTGCTTCGCCCGGTCCCCGGGAAGGTAAACACCAGGAGAGCCGGAGCCGTGCCGCTCGTTATTAGGCAACACTCTTCTTTTTCAAACTAGTGAAACGTCTACTCGTCGTCTTTACAGCTGGTCTGACTTGGGTTTTTCTGGTTCTTGGGGGTTTTAGTGCAAAGTGGCACTCTTCTGTCGATTTTTTTTTTTCCCCCAGGATCTCCATCTGATGCTTTGAGCCAAAGGGTTTTAGTTTTCTCTTTAAAGTAGCTGGAAGTGGCATGCTGACAGCAGGGTATGTGCTCTTAGGCTGCTCCCCGCTTTTTGAAAAGCGTGTGCAACTAAAGTAGGAGAAATTGAACAATGTCTTGTGAAAGATAATCTCAGGAAAAGGGCAGTGTCACACTGCCATTAATTTACTAAAGATAGGATTCCTGCCAGGAACTCTTCATATGTGCGCTCCAAGATGTGATTCCTAGTGGATTACAGTGGGGAAGGGGTATATTGGCCTTGGAAACCACAAGATATTGTCCATGGTCATTCCTCCGCAGCTGTCACTGTGCCTGGTTCCCCAGATGTCCTGCCCTGCAGCTCAGCCACTGCATTCCATGGCAACTCTGAGGCCTCAGCTAACCACGACTTCTACATGAATGTGGTGCATGACCTACATCAAAAACTTTTGTTTCCTGGCAAACACCTGTTTGTCTAGTCAGTCTTCAGGATTGTCTTTTAGATTATAGATTTGTCAGTGTAGGAACTGTTTGTGTTGTACACTGGCTGAACATCCATGTCTATGCATATAGATAAGTCATGAAAAACATTTCCAGTTTTCAGAGGTGAGGACATGTAACTTTTTTGGTCTTAATAACTTATTATGTTAATGTTATTAGTGTACCTACTGGGAAATGCTCACTACGTATCTGCAATCAGCATTAGTGGGTTAGGTCTTAGAAGTCTTTACATACTTAGCTATTAGAGTGCTACCCACCTTTATTCATTTCTGTTACTTTCCAAAAGGAGACATCAAAAATCAAAATGAGAAAAAAAAATCGATCTTGATTTTTTCCTATATAGAGTAAGAGAGAATAAATCCTTGATAATTCCATCTAATTCTTGTGACCTGTCCAGATGAAAGAAATCAAGCCATTGTTGTTGGTCATTGATTTTAAAAAGTGACCCTGTCACTGACAGCGTGGCTTGAAATGGTAGAAGCAGTTGGCAAAATAAAAGTGATTGTAATGTTAGCAGTACATTAGTTGGCTCAGTCCTGAGTACTGTTCCTTTCTCTGCCACTGAGGTGGGCGAGTCCAGCCTTTTTGGTTCTTTTTGCCCTGTTTTGTAAAATATGAGATTTACTATTTTTGTCTAACTCTAGAACGGTATAGAATTCTGTATTTTAAGTGGTTTAAGATCATTTGTATAAGGTGCTAAACAAGTGCAAAGCCATACTGGATATGTTATTGGTCATTCCATTCTTGCATGTTCTTCTCTGGCAGGCAGGGACGCCCCTGACCCGCTCGAGACCATAGGCCAGGAGGATCTGCTTTAGAACTGGGTGGCAGCCGTTCTGTAGCTCTGGGTGGGTCTTATTTTAGCCTAGCTGGCTATTATTTTGCTGACTGTAGAAATAAATATGATGAACATGGTTCTATGAAATTCCTTATACTGTGCACGTTGTGATGGTTTTGCAGCATCTTACCCAAACCACAGTCAAGTCCATTGAGTCTGAAGCGTGTTGCCCAGTTACGTGGACAACATTCTGCAGTCCATGTTCTAAGGGAAAAATAAGAATAATACACTTCTTTAACAAGTAGTCTACATAAAAACCATTTCAAGATGCATTATGGTTTTAATCGCTTTGTAACTATTGTACCTGCTTTCAAAAGGTCGGTATTTGGTTTTAGAGAAAGTGACTAACTGACTTCTTGTTTTGTTATTAACTTCTCTTTTTCTCCCTTCATATATTTAGACTTCAGAATTAGTGATGTGTGAATGTTATTTGCATAACAGATGTGTAATAAAACAAAGTCTATGTTTGTGTTTCAGAATTTTCCCTCCTAGATATTTTAGGTACCTGACATGCATTCTGAAAGACCAAATTTTGTCTCTGCTGAAGTTTGTCATAGCAGAATTTGGCCTAACAACATCACAAGTCTTCACAGGGCCAGTGCAATGAAAGTAGCAAGATCCTCTTTCTCTTCTTATAAGCACCTATGAATGTAGAAGGTATACAGTGCCCTGACAATACCAAGTATCAGATTCTTACTCTATATGTTTTGAACATTTATCAGATTAGTCATCACAACAAATACAAAAGTATTTTGGCAGATGCATTTATAAACAGAAAAAATGATGTCATCTGTGCATATTTTGCTTGGGAAGCGAATCAGAGAGCCTGTGAGCCTGCTTTGCATACATGCTGTTACATACATGCTTTCTATACATACATTTACATACATGCTATCACACTTGATGTTAAACACGCTTTCCATTTTAACTTCCTAGGTTATAGATTCAATTTCTTAATATGTAAAGATCTGTCTAGTTGTTAATGAGGCACCTGATTCTGCAAGATGGCGAGTACTTCTTGGAAAATCCAAGTGCTCCCAAGTCCTCTAGAAGTACCGTGGAAGCTATGAAAACTTTGTAAGGTTATATCACAGAGCCAAATCTTACAGTCCTTTTTCAGGTAGGGAAAAAAAAAAAAAAAAAGAAAAAGGAATTATTTTGCCAGAATAGCTCCTTCAGCTTGTATGCCTAGCTTCCCCAGTTCCCAAGTAGCCTCATTTGAAGAAAGACTCCTTAGCTCCTCATTATGAAGGAATATAGTCAGGGATGTGAGAAGGATCAGTCTGTGTTAGCTGTGTTAGTCTTATTTCTGCTGAACTTCAGTAGCAGTGCGGTGGAGAAGTACGGTCCTTTCCTCCTCTTTCCATTCCATCACCTATTCCATGATATTGGCTGGGGCAAGAAAAAGGTCCCTTAGTGATGATTGATAAGGCTTTTCATGAAAGATTTAAAGATGCTTGGGGAGTAGCCTCTGGCATGATTGGGTGGTTGTACATTTGCATGGTTATTAATTGAACAAATATGCTTCAGAGGCTTTAGTCAAAGTGTCTAGCTGGTATTTTTACAGATAATGGAACAAATTAGTCCCATTTGGGTGGGAACAGATAGAATTACACTTGATAAAAGTTTTTCTCATTAAGATTAGTTCTGATTCTTCTGCAGCTTTGCATGCATTAAAAACCATGGCTTTCTGGAGCTAAATATAGTTTCATTCTTACTTTATAAAACTGCTAGACAAATGTCAGATCCAAAGCACTGAGCTCTCCTAGGAAAGAAAAGATTTTTATCCGAAAGAATTGAAAAGCTGTACAAAAATGTAGCACCAACCATTTACATGATATAAGCAACTGCAATGCTGTATTTGTTGAATCTTTGTCAAATAGAGACCTCTAGTAAATAGAGCTTTGGTCTTTTTTTTTTTTTTCTTTTCATATGTTTCTGTGTATATGTACATATATTTCCTATTAGTTAATCATAAAAGCTTTATTTTTAGCAAGGCAATATTTTTATAGAGAGCTTGATGAAATAGTTTATGTCAGTTTTCATACATTAAAAAGTTAGTTTAGAAAAAAAAATCCATCTGAATGAAATTACATGAAAATGTGAAGTAAAGTTGGGGGTTAGCTTTTCAAATAGTTGGACTAAATCAAATTTGAAACAAAACTTCCTGGTGTGAGTGGCCTTAGTTTAACGAGAATTCCTGTGCAAGTGGTTATGGTGTCATTAACGGTTCATCGCTTTCATATCTAAGTGAAGCTGATTAGATGGCACCTGTCATTAAACACCCCTATTTAAAAATACTAGATAAAGCGTTTGTCAGAGAGGTCCATGAAATGTAGAAATATTCTTACACGTAGACTTTTCTTGAGCCACGGAGATTGTCAGATGCTTCCATTTGAAGTTAGTTTGTAGAACAGAAGTGTCTAAAGGTGAAAAATTCTTTCTTTCCTGTGGGAAAACTGTGGAGCTGAAGGTGAGATGCATGTTGCAAACTAATCCTGATCTCGTGAAATAGTACCATAAATTTTCCTTGTGCAAATGAATGTAATAGATTTAAGAATCTGTTGCTAGTAGGTGCAGGGGAGACTTGTATAATTTGCATATTGCTTTCCTTTTGATAATCTAAATTAGCCTGTGAGTTTGCTGAATTAGACGAATCTTGTTCTCTGGTAAAAACTGGGTCATCTTTTAGCTAAACATATGTAAATAACCAAGCCCAGAAATCCTGTTAATTGCTACAGATTCCCTCTGGTATAAGTACGGATTAAAAATATTTTAATTGATAAGCTTCAAATTGTTTACTGCAGGTATGTAGAAAACCTGATTCAACTTCCATTGAAGTCAAAGATGGGCACCAGCTAGCTTCAGATAAAATTTGATCTGGCCTAAAGGGGTTAGGAGTAGGGCTGCCAGGGAATAGAGCTGCTTTCATCTGAAAACTGAAAATCCTGCAATCTTTCTCAGCATGCTGCTATCCTGCTAAATCTGTTTGCTCAGTGGCAAGTTATTAGAAACATATGTCATCCCTGGAGAAAAAAATAATGAAAATATTCCAGAGAATTTCAGTATAATTTTGTGTTTGTATGTGATTGGAGTAACATTCAGGAATAGTGTATTTTTACAGTTTGTAAGGATTTAGTAAGGTATTTTATAATCTAAACAATTGTGCTTTTAATAATTGAGTCTCAAAAGTTCATGGCTCATGGGTTAGGGCTGCACTTGCTGACTCAATATTCTTGAAAAAAAAATCATTTTTATTTGTTTTAAAACTGCATTTTTGTAAAGAATTTTGTTATGTTTATTTTTGCAAAGAGATGAAATGTCTACAAATTTCTGAATGATTGACCATCCAAAAAAAAGGACTTCAAAATAATGAGTTATTGCAGGCCACCTATGGTAACTGCCTGGGTGCTCCTGGTTAGCTCAGGGCAGGTCTGAAGTGTCTCAGCTTAACTTTCTTCTCTTACAGACTAGGCAAAGTCACATTCACTCACAGTTCCCATGGGCTAAGAGCGTGTGTGAGGCCTGTTGCCACGGCTCAGCTGCCATGCAGTGGCTTTGTTAAACCACGGTAATTTGCTCATGAGTTTGAGTCCTGAGCCTCACTGGCTGAGCTTTGAAGTTGGATCTGCCTTGAGCTCTCAAGTTCCTTTGGTACATTTGAAGATATTGATTATATAATCTCGATTCATAAATCTTGGAACAAGAGCAGAGATGTTTTATGGATAGATTACATAGTTTGTTATAGGAGCATATTCTTTTCCCATACTTAGTTTTTTAAAATAAATTATTAGTTTTGTATTATGAAGCCCAAAAGTTAAGTGCAGAACATCTCTTGGGTGGGGTAACCAACAGCAAAGTCAGTTTGACTGTTCTACTCCCATGGGGAGGCTGGTGCAAGATTCTCACTTCTGCTGTTTTCCATCTGCAGGGAGTACCCTTTATTCTTGCTTCCCTGGAATGCCAGTTCCTCTTTTGTGTGTAGCCACTTGTTCAGAATCGGGCCTGCCAAAACATTGCAACACAAACCTGTAGCCCTGGTTGGCATGGCACAGCATGGATGTGCTCTTGATGCTGGTGCAGAAGTGCTCTCAGCAGGGGTTTCAGATTCAATATGTGTTGTTTTCAGCAGTAGGGTATCACTCATACAGCTGCAGGGGTGCCGACTTTAGGAGATTGGCAATTGTTGCTGGGGAATTGGAAGAGGAGTGTCGACACAGGCAGTGGGGTAGTCTGTAGTGCCAGAGATACTGACCAAAAGCAGGGGAGTGAGCAAATTTGCCTAGGAACTGGCTCTTCTACTTACCATTCAAACGGAAAATCCCATTAAAGTCAGTTGAGAGTTCTTGCCTTACTTGAAGACCACAGGAGAAGGCTCCCAGTTTGCTCTGTAAACTGGTTGAAGTACAATGCGTTAGTGATTTTACAGAGGATATCCCAACTTTTTGCATTAATATAGGTCAAACAAAATTATTAAATAGCCATTAGTCCTTCAGTGCAATAGGAATAATTTTGTTGTACTAGACCATTGTCACAGCCTCCTACACTAGAAATAAATGCCGAAACATTTACTTAGCAGAAAGAGGGTATTATTCTTGGACAATGTTCTGTGTCATTGACATCTCTTAATTAGCTTTCATATTCCAAGAGATTTCTTTCAGAAAAATATCATCATTTTAACAAAAGGATGACCAAATGCTGACAGCTGGAGTTTGGCAATAGTGTTCTGTATCAAATATCAGTAAATGAATTCTGAAATAGCTGGACTGCTTTTTTGGTCCATGACTGGATGTGCATAATTAGCTCGTTTTCAAGTGTTTTGCCCAGAAGAAATGTTAAGCCACCTGCATGGGAATAAATAAATAGCTTTTTAAAATCTTACTGGGTCTTATTTAGCTCCCTTGGGTAATTCAGTTTTGGTGACTGACATCAGCCTTAAAGCCTGAAATATCTCTCTCCTCACATATTGGGGACTGGCCATGAAAGGGAAGGTGGGGAACAGTAGTGGAACAGTGGGGAGTTTTAATGTGTGGGTTCTTGTCTGACAGTTGTACTTGGCACTGACAAGCCTTAATTAAACTGAAAGAAGCATCTATGTCATTGTCTGTATTTCTCTGATAAACCATTCTGTGTTGAACTGATGGACCTCAGCGTACCTGTAACCTTGGTTAGCCTTGTCCACAAATAGTAAGTTTCTTACCAGGTTCCTATAGATCCTGCCAGCCTTTAAAGCAGTTTTAACTTTTTCACATACTTCAGTGAGAGAAGAGTTGTGATGCTTGGCTGTGAAAGGGCTTTGACCATAATTATAAGTCTTCTAAGTTTTCATATGCTGGCTTCTGCTTCATTGCTCTAGGTGCTAGCACTGTTGGCAGAGTTGCCAGAAGAATTCCCTGACCTGCAAGCTCTGGAGTCAGGAGAATTTCCTGACTCCAGAGCGAGTCCAAATGTCCACATCAGGGTGAAAACACTAGTGGCCCAGCAATGCTCACAATGTTGTGGTGGTCACGCAGTGGTGGACTCATGCTGTGGGGACAAGGAATGTACCGGTGCTCTAGTAGTCTTGTGACACCATCAGAAAAAAACCATCAGTGAGATCCTTAGCACTTATTTCTCAGTTCTGAGCCTGTTCCTGCTCAAAAGCTCCTTCCCTTATTTTGGCATGTCGCTGTAGTATCCTTCAGTGGCTGGCTCAGCATTTCTTAGTTTCTTTGGTTTTGCTTCTATTTTTAAGGAGTTGTTTTGTATTAAATTAGCATTTGTAAGAAGCACCAGATGGATGACACTAGAGAATTAATTCATAATTTACTTACATACCAAATGAATTGTGAGACAGTAGTAAAGTTACCTACTAGTATGCCTTGAGCAGGATGTGGCTGCGTGAGCAGCTCTCTTGTGGAGCTCCTGCTGGTCTTGATGTCTCTGTTGAAACCAACATGAACAGCACTAGTTGCATACATCTGTGTGCATGGCTAAGCACTGACTTTTCCATGAGGAAAGGAACTGGCTTAGCTTAATCTGCATTGAAGAGTTCATCTTAGATCTTGTTAATTATCCTGAGAAAAGTTGCAGTGCAAAAATACACTTGCCAACTCATTAGGCTACAGCTGGAAGTCCAGGGAGACGTGCTGATGCTTTCAAGTACAAAATCAGCTGCGTTCCCTCCCGCCCCCTGGAACTATAAGGAAAGAGTGTGAAGAGGATTGCTTTATGCTCTGGAAGTGTTGTGATGTCTAGGAACCCTCTTTGGGTATTGTATCAGCTATTAAAATCATTGCAGCTCTTTTCCCTAGGAAAGCTAAATAGATGATCTGAACTGGGACAATTAGTTGGAGAAAGCTGTAATTGGAGCCACACTTTGCTGTGGCAGCGCTCCTCCTGGCAGGACCCACATTTATATCCTGCTGTTTTGCTTTTGCTGCCCAGTCAGCCAGTTGGTTTTCTTTTGTCCTGAAAACTCAATTTAATGCCCAGGAGGAGGCCTGGTAGAAAAAGATTATCAGTAGTCTTCTAGAGATCTGTGACCTTGTGGAGCTACTAGATCCTGGTCCACTGAAGCTAATGGAAGTGCTGCTATTTGTTTCGGTAAAAGCAGGATGGAGCTGTAAGCGTGGGAGAGGTGATAGGAGAGAGCTTCTCTTGCATTGTTAATAAAAGGGGTTAAAAATTACCATTATAAAAAAGCCAAGTTTAATGTTGCAGTGTTTCAAACTTAAGTTCTATGAGGGAATATTTACTTGAACTATCTAAATTACAATAATAGAGGAGAACAGATCCCTGGAATGTTTTAATTAGTATCAATTTGTATACAAGATTCTTCTTTTTCACAGAACCTATTTTTAGCCTTGTTTGAACAGAGGAAGTTCCTTTGTAAAGGAAGTTTCCTTAGGAATCTTCAAGCTTATTTTTGCCAGTTCTATAACCCTGACAATTTAAAACTCTTGCATAAAAAATGCAGACCACCTCCACTGGATACTTATGACAGGCCCTTGGCTTCTGGATTAATTTTAATTTAGTGTGATGTCCTCCCCTGTTGCCTTAGGATCATGCATCCATTAACTTCAGGCAGAATAGCATTTATTTATTTTAAAGTACCACTGATTTTTCTCTTTATTTTCTCCTTGTTTCTGTAGTTCCTTTTGTGATGTTTCTTCCCTATTTAACTACAAACACTTTTGGTTATTTACACTGTCCTGTAGTTTTATCCTGTGTTTAGTTATTTCCTTCCTTTGCAGCTTTAATGGCTGTTAACCATTTCTGCCTTGTTTCTCTTTTATATTGCTCTGGTGATAGGAAATGTGCTGCATTTCTGGTAGCAGCAATTGAAAAAACTAGAAATTTCACAAAGATCTTTGCAGGTGAAATCAGCCAGTCCTGTCTACACATATCTCTGGTTTGGTTGTTTTTTTTTTTAAGAGAGAAACCCCAAATCCATGCATATTGTTTTCCCCCTCTGTGCTCTAACCCAGCCTGAAGAGAAACTTGATGCAGAAATCAATGGATAAAATTCCCTGGCCTGTCTTACAAAGTTTAGCTGTATAACTGAAGTAATAGGAAGTTAAATAATAGGCTAGTGAGTTGGATGTAGGTAGTTCATCAAAAGACTTACAGAACACACAGGATTCTGTGGGAGGGTGGATGTGCCTGAAGTACAAATATTATAGATGGAAATAAACAGGAAAATATGTTATATAACAAATACAGAAAACTCTGAGTTTGTCTGGGATTCACTGGATTTGAATGTTTAGCCTCCTCTTGGTCGGCTGGTCACAAGTAAGCAGTATTGCCCTACTGAAGATACCTTTATCTATTATTTCACTGTATACCTAATTGACTTCGTGTGACCAGGCAGGGTTCAGTGAGTCCAGTCCCTGGAAGAGGCAGGATTAGAAACAGACTTTGGAGTAAGCACTGGTACCAGAGGCATTTTGAAATGCCCAGTAATGAGTCAGTTGTGGTGCTAGTTGCCCCTGGAGCGCTGATGATACCCAGGGGGACAGAGTGACCAAGGAGGAGAAGAAAGAGTCCTATAAAAACAGTGATCAGGAGCTTTATGAGGAGCTGATCACAGCAGTCTCGTCTTGCTTCAACTGAAGCAAATTTCCACCCCCTTGGTTAATGTGTGCTGTGGTCACACAGCCCCAGTGCTTGGTAGTTTCTCTGGGACAGGACTTCATGTGCAGGATTGCTCGGGTGTTATGCCATACGAGGCCAGTGTACAGGATGCTTTAGATGCTAGAAGAGAATACTTGGAGGTCATTTGGAGATGGGTAAGATGATACAGGAGAGCCAAACTTGGGGCGTGCTGTGAGGAAAATAATTACAGAAAAGGTCAGGTATTGTACAAAACATGGATACTAAGATGGCTGAGATGCAGGTAAAAAGGCAAGAGAATAAAATCCTTTTTATGGAAACCTGGATCCTTTAGGACATCATGGAAGAGTATAGGAGAGAGGGTTTCTGCCTCTGACAATAGGATAAAAATGAACATTTTATATTTGGGGCAGTGAATTGTTCATGCTTTGTATATCGCTTTTGCTATTTTAGCTCTTTATCGTTTTTCAGAATGCCTGCAGAGGTGTAACAGGTCATTTGCTTTCTTTCTGTGTTTTGGTTTTTTGTTTTTTGTTTTTTTTTTTTAAATTTTATAAGTATTTTCATTTGTTCTGCTGTGCTTCTCTCAAACTGAGCTCAGAAGCAAAATTAACTTTATGGCTTGTTAGAGATATTTGACAATTGTGCTTTGAGTTATTGCAGTTGGCTGAAAAACAGTCATGAGGAGCTGAATAGGGTTTTGTTTCTCTTTAAA
This sequence comes from Balearica regulorum gibbericeps, assembly GCF_011004875.1. Classification (NCBI taxonomy): domain Eukaryota; kingdom Metazoa; phylum Chordata; class Aves; order Gruiformes; family Gruidae; genus Balearica; species Balearica regulorum. Next base: position 56,750,176 of record NC_046187.1, read on the forward strand.
TTAATGGGGAAAGATTCTGTTACTTGTCTGATACACTGTTAAGTATTTTCCTCCCAAGGATTTCTTACCTTCAATTTTCAGGAAAATAGCAACACAGCAAAAGTAGTTCTTAGCAGAGGAAATCTTCAGGCATTGTATGTATCGTGTGTGTGATAGTCTACATTTTAAAAGTGCCTGGATCCAGGAAAGATAAGAGTTAATAGGCTTAGAGTTTTGATGCTGAAGATGCCAGGTTTAGTTTGTGATAAATCTGCAGTGACTCTGATTTATGTATCATATAGAGTGAGTGGTTTTTTTGAATACTGGAATTACAAATATTTTTACACACTCCTTTATACCAAGGAGTGGGGATCACCAATATGTGCACTTGGATAATCTTGCTAATCAGCATTGTATTGGAGTCACATTGGAGGGCATCCAGCACATGGAAAATTGACAAAACTTCTTGTTTGCCTTCATGCTAGAAAGGAATTCAGTTTTGTAATGATTAGGGTGGAGAAAGACAGAGTAGAATTTCTGTCTCCCAGAGCTCACCAGCTGCATGCTATTTACTCAGGAGAGGTGTTGCTGAATTGGGAAATATGTATAGTCATTGCAATAATTTAAAATATAGAAGAGTCTCCAGGTTAAAAAACAAAAAAAATCAGATTGTAGCCATAAAGATTGCTTTTTTTGATAGTAGGTTGTATAAAATATAATACACAGCTGTAGGGCTGGGATTGGGGAAGAGAATAAAAGAATCATAGGATCATTTTGGTTGGAAAAGACCTTTAAGATCATCAAGTCCAACCCTTAACCTAACACTGCCAAGTCCACCACTAAACCATGTCCCTGAGTGCCACGTCTACACATCTTTTAAATACCTCCAGGGATGGTGACTCAACCACTTCCCTGGGCAGCCTGTTGCAGTGATTGACAACCCTTTCAGTGAAGAAATTTTTCCTAATATCCAATCTAAACCTCCTGTGGCACAACTTGAGGCCATTTCCTCTTGTCCTGTCACTTGTTACTTGGGAGAAGGGACCAACCCCCACCTGGCTACAACCTCCTTTCAGGTAGATGTAGAGAGCGATAAGGTCTCCCCTCAGCCTCCTTTTCTCCAGGCCCTCAGCTGCTCCTCATAAGACTTGCGCTCCAGACCCTTCACCAGCTTCGTTCTCTGGACCCACTCCAGCACCTCAATGTCTTTCTTGTAGTGAGGGGCCCAAAACTGAACCCAGCACTCGAGGTGTAGCCTCACCAGTGCTGAGTACATCACTTCCCTAGTCCTGCTGGCCACACTATCTCTGATACAAAACACCATTTCTATCACTCTTTCTGTTTGTAGCACTGTTTCTGTATTTGTATCACTATTTCTGATACAAGAGAAGAAAAAATTTACAATAATTACTATAACTGAGAATGCTATTTTTTAAAATAGCCATATCGAAAAATATTTCTTCATTACATACAATTTCAAAGAGATGCTCATGTCAAAAGGTAATCGTGGGCTTTTATTTCTGTCTTAAATCATCAGAGAACATCCTCCACTTTGCTTCCAAATTATAGTAATTCTGGCTCTGACCACAGTATTTTAATTTCAGTAGTACTGTTTATGATTGCCTCTGTGGGCCTCTTTACACTGGAAAGGTCATATTAACTCTTTGATGGTACATCATTTTTGTCCACATTTACTAATTTTCTCCTTTATTAAGCTTTCTACCAGTTTTCTTAGTCTAGAGGCTGTTATCAGTGACAGCTTTGGCGTATTTACCAAATACGTATCTTCCAGCTGTTTCTAAACCCTGTGAATGAAATACTGTGCTAGCAGTAATATGGCCAAACCAAAATATAGTAATTCTAAGTAGAGTAAAAGTAACTCTCTCAGTCAGAGTACTGGCAGGCATTTGACTTCATAGCCTTACCAATTGCTGTAGCCTTACCAGTTAATCTATAATTCCAAGAAAAGCAAGGTAACAGTAAACAGAAAAAAAAGTAAAGTAAAAAAACCCAAAAACTACAAGCTGCTTTTTCTTTCTCCAGGTCATGAGGAAAAGAACAGAGCACACTTTCCCTTTTTCTGTGATAGATTGTATGTAGAAGAACAACTGTATTTGGAAAAGGTGGAGAGCTGGTGTGACTCACAGCGAAGAGGTCAGAGCTGCGCAGAACAAGTTAGCCGCTGATGTGAGAGCAGACAATTGCAAGTACAAGGCAGGCAGGAAACACACTGCAATTCTGGAACAGGATTTTGACATGAACGGGCTGCCTAAGAGCATGCAGTGGAGCCAAGGAATCCTGCTCCGTGATATGTAAAAATAGTAGTCTCTTGTTACCAAATCTTACACAGGGTCACAAAACATTAATAAACTTAAGGATCTGATTACAGAGCTTAGTTGATATTTAGTACTTTATGCATTCAAAATGTGTTACAAATAATACAAATATTAAGCCAAGAATGTTTTAATGAGGAATACAGACATGAGAGTGTCATTTTACAAGTGAAAATCATCATATAGTGTAGAGTGGTTCTCTCTTCTTTATAACTGGTCAGCCACATATAAAATCTCTGTTTCTTCCAGTTCCCAGCAAAAAATAGTTGCATAAAGGACGATTAGTTACCTGTTTGGTTTTTTTTAAAGTAATAAAATAACCCAAGTTTAACGTCTTTACCAGGGAAAAACCTAGTGCTGTTCCCAAAATAGATGGTCCACCTTTGGTCCTTTGCTGATGAAAGAGCTTGTTATACGCTTGGAGGAAGGAAAGATAAAGGATGATTCCTTTCAGCATCATGTGAAAGCGAGAAAGCTTGTAAGGGATCTTTTGTTGAAAGCTTGGATGGCATTTTACTTGGTGACATATGTTCTGCTTTATTTCAGCTCGTTAAGGTAATTCATCATGTACAATTCAGATGCCTTTGGGTAAATTCCTTCTAGTGCACCTCCACTTAAAGTTATGATGTTATATGACAGGTTAATTTTCCCCATTTATTGTCTAATCTTTTTCAGTTGTGTGTTCTACAAAGAACGTTAGCCTGGTTTCATTGGTGATGACTCTTATCTGATGTTTTGAATTCTTGTAGTCATATATAGATTAACACTTCTGTATTAATTGCTGTGACATTGCTATGTGTTACTGACTCCTAAATTCTTTCAAGTTACAGTTAAATATTGTTTTGCAACTTTACTGGTTCAAATACCTTCTTTTGGTTGTCAGCATTATGTCCAGAGAAACCATTTTGCGCTATTTAGCAATCAGTGCTTTTACCTGTTCCTCGTGCTAAAATAGTTTTAGAAAGGCTATTCTGGTTGACGTGGCGTATCATCCAGGGAGTTTGTGTAGTTAAAATATTTCTTCTATTTCCGTTGTGCAGTTCTAGTAGTTCTGAGATAATTTCACAAAAGTTAGTGTAGTATCTTTATCATTAACTCCCAAAAAGAATCATTAGATTATCCGCTGTGATCTCCTGTATATTGGAGAACATCATATCTAAACTTGGGTGCTTCTGTACTTTACTCAATAACCTGTATTTGGCTGACGCACACTGCATGTGTTGAGAGATGGGAAATCCACCCCTTCTTTGGCGGTTTGTTGCACTGGTCAGTTACTCTAGTGGTAAAAATGTATGCCTGCCTTCTCTTTTGAATTTGGTTGATTGCAGCTTGCAGTCATTGGTTCCTGATCACCTTGTCATTGAAGAACTTCTTGATACTCAGGTTTATTTTTCTGTGCAAAGCTACTTGTATACTACATAATAAAGTGATCTTTCAGTCCTTTTCTCAATACATTGCCAGATTGCTCTTTCTTAGTGTCTAGGCAAAAAGCCTTTTCTCCATCCCTTCAATTTTTTTTTCTTTTTTTCAGTTTTCAGTATTCTTTTTAGAAAGTGGAGACTAGCAGATATTCAGACTCCATAATGAAGATACGGATATCTCTTACCTTCTTTTACTATCTGGCTCTCTCCACCATGGCAGAGAATAATACAGAAAACTGGTAGGCATTGACAGAGGAAGGACTCTGAAATGCATTTTCTTTTTTCTAGCTCTTTCTTCCCCCAAGAGGATAGAAATATTGTGGTGATACATTCTGTTGAATGACAGTATCTCATAGCCATATGGGTTATTCCTCTTTCTTCTAGAGAGGTTAAAACCTTAAAATGCTTCTGTGTGATCAAGCCTGTAAGTTTTTATAGGTGATGACTACAGAGCACATCTGTTGATTCAGCACACCCTTATCAAATGGCTGCACCTTCATAAACTACTTGGTTTAGGAAATTGAGAGGATGTATCTGTTCTATGTTGCTGCATTTTTTAAGCTTGCCAGTTATCTCACATTAGGGCCCCAGTGCATGCAACACAAATGCAGTCTGAATCGACCTTTATCGATGCCAAGTTAACAAAAATATTTTGAAAATATCATTATGCAGATCTGATCTAATACAGCACTAAGAATCCTCATTCAAGAGAAATCAATCCCTGATTTGACCACAAGGGTAGAAATGCGTTGCAGTCTGCTACCTGTTTTGAGCAGCAATTAAGTCACTGAGAAACTACTGGTAAATAGTAAAGATATGCTTGTATACGCTTGACATGTCTGGTGTAAGTGGTTTTAACAGGTGAATAACCTAGAATTGATTCCTCACCATGGCCATTATATCTTCTTTGAACTTTCTGTATGGCTAAGTGAATAAACTACTTCTTTGATCTAGAATTAGTGTGCATAGCTCCATTTTTGAAGTGTTTCCAACTATATCCGCTTTTGCACCCCTGCTGTTTCCTTTCATTATACAATAAGGATGATTGTTTCTCCCTGTAGCAAAGAAGTTACCAGGTTTTAAATTATTTTCCTGTACATTGATCCAGAGGGAGAATGCCAGCAGTTTGTTAGGGGTTTAGGAATACAAGTTCCCCTGACTTTTCAAATTATATTCGTACACTGAAGAGTCCCACTAAGCAGATGAGAAACCAGAATTTAATCTTTGTAGTTCTTGTTTGTTAGGATGTATTTCATAATGGTATGTGGGAAAACCCAGGGGAGACTCACAAATTTTTGCAAAAAAAATTATTTGGCTCTTTAAGGAAGTTTGTCTGGGACACTGCTTTCAGCAACATCAAAATGTAACTGCACATACCAGACTTCTTCATTCATGCTGCCAAAGAAATAATAGGATTACCCTGCTTTGTTTTGCTTTTTCACCCTGGCATTGAATGAACTGAAACTTGATGTGAGTCTCTGGAAAATAAGGTCAGTTGAAAAAGAGTTCATTGTCCTTCTTATTCTTCATAGGTGTTCACAGACAAGTTCAGGTTTATCCGGAGAACCATGGCAGAAGGTGGATTTGATCCTTGTGAATGCATTTGCTCACATGAACATGCAATGAGAAGACTGATTAATCTGGTAAGGATAATGAGGATATTTGGAAGGGTGATTATTCAGACATTACTTCAGCTCTTGCAGATCTGCAGTTATTGATGCTTTTGATTCTGCTTATTCAGTTGCATGTACTGTTAGAATCTGTGCATCTGATTTTCTGATGAGCTTTTGAATAGTTAATACAAATGATAGCTTTCTGTTTCTTTCCCAGAGTTGCATTTTGACAGCATTGACAGTGTTTCTATTGAAATGTTTCTTTGTAACATTTTTTAGTCTGCATAAAAACAAAGAAACTACCCAGCAAACTATTTGAGATCAAAGTGATACCACACATACAAAATTCCATGTACTCATATGGCAAGATGACAATGTCTGAATTTTTAAAACTAACATTAAAAAAACCCCTAAAGTTGAGAATTGAGTGATTTTGAGTTCTAAGTTCTGTTTCTTGCTATGTCATTGATATGGTTGAGCAACTTCAAGCAAGTTATTTTACATTGCTGTAACTGTGACCTGTAAAATAGCAATGATTCTTTGCTTCTGTGTGGAGCTTAGTTCACTGTCCATTGAAGAAAAATCTACAAAGTGCTGGGGTTTTTTTCTAAGTATCATAGAATGGTTTGGGTTGGAAGGGACCTTAAAGATCTAGTTCCAACCCCCCTGTTGCAGGCAGGGACACTCTCCACTAGACCACGTTGCCCAAAGCCCCATCCAACCTGGTCTTAAACACTTCCAGGGATGGGGCCTCCACAACCTCTCTAGGCAACCTGTTCCAGTACCTCATCACTCTCACAGTAAAGAATTTCTTTCTAACATCTAATCTAAATCGACCCTCCTTCAGCTTAAACCCATTACCCCTTGTCCTGTCACTACACTCCCTGATAAACAGTCCCTCTGCAGCTTTTCTGTAGGCCCCCTTCAGGTACTGGTAAGCTGCAATTAGATCTCCCTGGAGCCTTCTTTTCTCCAGGCTGAACAACCCCAACTCTCTCAGCCTGTCCTCACAGGAGAGGTGCTCCAGCCCTCCGATCAGCTTCGTGGCCCTCCTCTGGACTTGCTCCAACAGCTCCATGTCTCTCCTGTACTGGGGCCCCCAGAGCTGGACGCAGTACTCCAGGTGGGGTCTCACAAGAGCCAAGCAGGGGGCAGGATCACGTCCCTTGACCTGCTGGTCACGCCTCTTTTGATGCAGCCCAGGACACGGTTGGCTTTCTGGGCTGCAAGCGCACACTGCCGGCTCATGTTGAGCTTCTCATCAATCAGTACCCTCAAGTCCTTCTCCTCGGGGCTGCTTTCAGTCCATTCCTCGCCCAGCCTATAGTTGTGCTTGGGATTGCGCCGACCCACATGCAGGACCTTGCACTTGGCCTTGTTGAACTTCATGCGGTTCACATGGGCCCACCTCTCCAGCCTGTCAAGGTCCCTCTGGATGGCATCCCTTCCCTCCAGCGTGTTAACCACACCACACAGCTTGGTGTCGTCAGCAAACTTGCTGCGGGTGCACTCAGTCCCACTGTCCATGTCACTGACAAAGATGTTGAACAGTGCCGGTCCCAGTACTGACCCCTGAGGAACACCACTCATCACTGTTCTCCACTTGGACACTGAGCCGTTGACCACAACTCTTTGAGTGTGACCATCCAGCCAATTCCTTATCCACCGTGTGGTCCATCCATCGAATCCATGTCTCTCCAATTTAGAGACAAGGATGTCGTGCAGGACAGTGTCAAATGCCTTGCACAAGTCCAGGTAGATGATGTCAGTTGCCCTTCCCTTATCCACAGATGCTGTAACCCCATCATAGAAGGCCACCAAGGTTGTCAGGCACGATTTGCCCCTAGTGAAGCCATGTTGGCTGTCACCAATCACTTCCTTGTTTTCTATGTGCCTGGGCATAGTCTCCAGGAGGGTCTGCTCCATGATCTTGCCAGGCACGGAGGTGAGACTGACCGGCCTGTAGCTCCCTGGGTCTTCCTTTTTACCCTTCTTAAAAATGGGCGTTGTGTTCCCCCTCTTCCAGTTGGCGGGAACTTCACCAGACTGCCAGGACTTCTCAAATATGACAGCGAGTGGCCTGGCCACTTCATCCGCCAGTTCCCTCAAGACCCCCGGATGCAACTCATCAGGTCCCATGGACTTGTGCACCTTCAGGTTCCTTAGATATTCTAAGATCAGGAACCTGATCTTCTCCTACAGTGGGCAGTTCTGCATTCTCCCAGTCCCTGCCTTCTGTGGCCTGGGCAGTGTGGCTCAAGTATTTGGCAGTGAAGACTGAGGCAAAGAAGTCATTGAGTACTTCAGCCTTCTCCATATCCTGGGTAACCAGTTCACCCGTTTCACTCCGGAGGGGACCCACATTTTCCCTCGTCCTCCTCTTATCACTAACATACCTATAGAAGCTTTTCTTGTTGTCCTTGACATCCCTGGCCAGACTAATTTCTATGAGGGCTTTGGCTTTCCTAACCTGCTCCCTGGCTGCTCAGACAGTTTCTCTGTATTCTTCCCAGGCTACCTGCCCTTGCTTCCACCCTCTGTAGGCTTCCTTTTTTTGGTTTGACTTTGCCCAGGTGCTTCTTGTTCATCCATGGGGGCCTCTTGGTGTTTTTGCTTGACTTCCTCTTTGTTGGGATGCATTGCTCCTGAGCTTGGAGGAGGTGACCCTTGACTATTAGCCAGCTGTCTTGGGCTCCTCTTCCTTCCAGGGTTTTGTCCCATGGTATTCTACCAAGCAGATCCCTGAAGAGGCCAAAGTCAGCTCTGCTGAAGGCCATGGGTAGTGAGCTTGCTGCGCACCCTCCTCGCTGCCCTGAGGATCCTGAATTCCACCACTTCATGGTCACTGCAGCCAAGGCTGCCCTTGAGCTTGACGTCCCCTACCAGGCCGTCCTTACTGGTGAGAATAAGGTCCAGCATGGCACCTCTCCTCGTGGGCTCCTCTGTCACTTGGAGAAGAAAGTTGTCATCGACACATTCCAGGAACTTCCTGGATTGCTTACGCTCAGCTGCGTTGTCCCTCCAGCAGATGTTAGGGTGGTTGAAGTCCCCCATAAGAACCAGGGCTTGTGAGTGTGTAAAAATATAAATTTTTTAAAAATAACACTAACAATTGTGAACTGTGAGCAATTAGGTGAACTTGATTACAACTCTAATTTAGTTAAACTTTTTTTTAAGATTACATTGTACATCAGCTTCATTTGATGTACTTCCCCTTGTTGATTTTCATAAATTTGGTTTTATCCCATTTTTTTTCTTAGGTCTTAAATTCACGTCCTTTTAAGTTACTGAGTACATCAACTGCTCAAGGCAGTATGTGTGAAGAGCATCCTCTCTAGGATCAGGCCCTTCTTCAAGAGGTTTCTTACCAGTATTTTAGAAGGGTTTTCAGGAAAATGTGACATCCACTAGCCTATAATAAGAGTAGGCCTAATGTGTAAGTCCCCAAAGAATGTATGTCTGGAAATAAGGAATCAATTTGTGTGCTTGCCCTTAAAATAAAATCACTTCCATGTGCATACATCCACAAAAGAACAAACTTGTTTTAAACAGCGCTTTGCAAGGAGTATATATAGCTGCTTCTTCCAAATGTGTGGTTTGCACTCTCATAGCCCTGCTTCACCCTGAACATAAAATCCTGAGCATCCACACTTTCTTGGCCTTGGAGTGTGTTGTTACACTATCTCATCTGGAGTGCCAGGGGAAGAACCTAAAGCCAGGTAGATGCTGTACCTGTGTGTGCTCTCAGGGAGCTTGGATGACCCCATTTTCTAGAATGATTCTGCTCAGAGTAAGCAGAGTTCACCACCCATGTCCATAACGCAGCACTGCAGAACCTGTGCCATCGCATGCTCACATTGTGCCCCTGGGCCTGTGTGCACAGAATGCCTCCTCAAAAGCACGCAAGCCACACTGGAAGCCAAAATCCCCAGACCAGGCGCTCTCAGTGAGAGGGCTGCATCAGTGGTTGCAGCAGAAGGCAAACCAATCCCCTACAAGAACAAGAGGAAATGACAAGCGCTTGTCATCTCACAGACCGCAAGACCCTTGGGCTAAGTATCAAAGCTGGAGTTGCCAAACAGCCCAGATCTGTGTAGTGGCCAGCTGCACCAAAGTCCAAAATGAAAAATACAGCATGTCTGCATAGCCAATTCCATGTGCTTTATGGGCCTGATACCATTTCCCTTTGGTAGTTCCCAAATGTGCAGCCAGTGCTCTTGAGTCCCACAAGTTATTAGAGGTTGACTCACTTATTACTGAACAGACAACAGCCTTGTTTGGGGGATGGAGGTGCAAGAAGTGAAAGGGATGTGTGCCCATTTGCTGGCATTATCAGAATTGTTCAGGGTGGAAGGGACTTCAGGAGGTCATTTAGGCCGACCTCCTGCTCAAAGCAGGGTCAACAGTGAATTCACACCAGGTCATTCAGGGCTTTTATTCCAGCTGAGTCTTGAAAACCTTCAAGGATAGTAATTATGCAGCCTCTTGGGGCAACCTGCTCCAATGTTTGACAGTCCTTGTGGTAGAGCATTTTTTCCATCCACTGTTTTAGTTGAATGTTTCCTACCCTTTGCCCTACAGCACTGTGAAGAGCCTGTTCTGTCCTCTCAGTAATCTCCTTGTAAGTACTGGGGGGCTGCTGTTAGATCCACCCAAAACTATCTTTTCTCTGGGCTGAACAAGCCCAGCTCCCTTACCCTCTCCTTATAGGACAAGTGCTCCAGCCCCTGGTGACCCTCTACTGAATTCATTTCAGCCTGTAAATATGTCTTGTGTAGAGAAGCCCGAGACTGGATACAGTATTCCAGATACGGGCTTAAAGCGCTGAGTACAGGGGTGTAATCGCATCCTTCAGTCTACTTACATGCTATTTAAAGGTCAATGCTATTGGCACAAGGGCGTAGAAAATTGAGGCTTCTGTGGACAACAGTTGTCGCTTCTGTGAAGCCTCTATGTCAGGGCCCAGCCATCCTAGTTCATGCTTCCCATTAAGAAGCACAATTTCAAAATATTCTGAGCTCTTCCTGCTGCCCCCGTACGGACGCTCATACACATGTTCTTTCCCAAGAAGGATTTTCCTCTTGTCCTCAACTTGACATTTGTGCCATATGCCACAGTTGTGTTGATTTTAGGCTTCTGGACACGTGCAGCAGTGGTGACAAAGGAACCTCCAGGACCAAGTTTTAGGAAGTTGGGAGGGAGAAAGGAGGATGCATGTTGATTGCTCTTTCCTCTGAGGTTTGTCAGATGCCAGTCTGAACCAATATGGTTGAGGCTTTCAACCCCCATTCAGCATTTTTTATCTTTTCACTTTTTGCTGGAATATACTGACGGGCAACAGCACCAGTGTGGTGGGTTGACCCTGGCTGAGGGCCAGGTGCCCACCAGAGCCGCTCTATCACTCCCCTCTTTTATTAGACAGGGGAGAAAAAGTACAATGAAAAAAAACTTACGGGTCGAGATAAGGACAGGGAGAGATCATTCTCTAATTATCATCACGAGCAAAACAGACCGAACTTAGAGAGGGAATTCATCTTATTTATTACTAAGCAAAACAGAGTAGAGGAATGAGAAATAAAACCAAATCTTAAAAACACCTCCCCCCACCCCTCCCATCTTCCCGGGCCCAACTTCACTCCCGGCTTCAACCTCCGCCCCCCCCAGCGGCACAGGGGGACGGGGAGTGGGGGTTACGGTCAGTTCATCACGCGGTGTTTCTGCCGCTTCTTCATCCTCAGGGGGAGGACTCATTGTTCCCCCGCTCCAGCGTGGGGTCCCTCTCACGGGAGACAGTCCTTCACGGCCTTCTCCAACGTGAGTCTCCTCCACGGGGTGCAGACCTTCGGGAGCAAACTGCTCCAGCGTGGGTCCCCCACGGGGTCACAAGTCCTGTCAGCAAACCTGCTCTGGCGTGGGCTCCTCTCTCCACGGATCCACAGGTCCTGCCAGGAGCTTGCTCCAGCGCGGGCTTCCCACGGGGCCACAGCCTCCTTCAGGTGTCTCCACCTGCTCCGGCGTGGGGTCCTCCACGGGCTGCAGGTGGAATCGCTACACCCCCTCATCCTCCCTCCATGGGCTGCAGGGGGACAGCCTGCTTCACCATGGTCCTCACCACGGGCTGCAGGGGAATCTTGCTCCGGCGCCTGGAGCACCTCCTCCCCCTCCTTCTTCACTGACCTTGGTGTCTGCAGATGTTCTTACATCTTCTCACTCCTCTCTCTGGCTGCAAAAGCGCTCTCTAACTGTTTTTCTCTTTCTTAAATATGTTATCACAGAGGCGCTGATTGGCTTGGCCTTGGCCAGCGGCGGGTCCGTCTTGGAGCCGGCTGGCATTGACTCTATCAGACACAGGGGAAGCTTCTAGCAGCTTCTCACAGAAGCCACCCCTGTAGCCCCCCCCGCTACCAAAACCTTGCCACACAAAACCAACACAACCAGTCAGCCAGTTCTTTTTATGTTGTAGCTGGAGGATTCTAGCTATGAATGAAGTAGACAAGTTGTGTCCAAAGTCAGAAGAATTGCCACAAAGGTCTGTGAGATTTTGTTCCTGGGCTGCTCCACGCAATCAGTGTAAGGTGGGTGCAAATGGATCATCTGGAGGCACACTAGTTCCTGCATTGTGAATGTAAACAGCACATTGTAGGTGCACCCTCTTGGGCAGTCACCAAGACCAGTCTAACAGTGTTCTTGTGTAGTTGCAGGAATGGAGTTTATTGCTCAGTGTCCAGCTTCCAAAAAGATGATACCAATTAGCACTTGAAACTGTGCAGAGTAAGGGGAAATGCCAGATTTCATCTATCCTAAAAAGCAAAACAGATGCTCCTAAATATTAATAAGAGCAAATCACTAACTGGGATAATTCAGCAGAGTCTAGAAAGGAAAACTCTGAAAAGTCTCAGTCAGTAGCCAGACTATCCTCAAGTAACCTGTTGCGTGCTTTTAGCACAAGACTTGCTAAACCTTCATTATTGCATCTGTAACTTTTATGCTTCAGTAAGAGTTTGCTTTCTAAGCTGCTGTTTTGTCACTCAATCTTACACAACATAAGCAAAAAGGAATTTTACTATTTGCTTTAAAAGGAACTCCTGGGCATCGGTTCTCAAAGTTGCTGAACTCTACAAGTCTTAATGGAGACTGGGTGCCCACTACCTCTGAAAGTTGGATCCTCAAAACCTTTACTCCAAAACTATTGCAATATAAGAAAGCAAGGCAATCTGTAGTTGTTCAGCCTGTGGGGGAGAAAAACATACCCAAATATGCTGTATACCCAGAGTGGTTCCCTATACCCACTTAATTGTTGATTCTTTTTAACCTAAATAGGTATAAAACCCACCAGAGCACATTTGAATGGTATTACAGCTGGGTTTACTTGTCAGGATTTTGAAGCAAATTGTATAACAAGGTGGTTGTAATTATCTCCAGACTGAGCGTTGTAAATCCAGAAATTCAGAGTCAAGATTAAATTTAACAGAGTAACAATGTAATTATAAGAGATACCCCAGTGTGGAAATGTACTATTAGGATTCTTCAGTCCAGTAACAACACTGTGCAAAACCACCATGATTGATGTAGACTTTAATAACTTGCATTTAGATTAAACTAATTTTACAGACTAATGTGTTTATACCTGTATAGAACAACACTGATAAGACTCAAGGCTTCTGCTAATGAAGAAGGCATGATGTATTCAGTTATGATTATTACATGTAGAGTTAAAAATACATATTCAAGTAGACAGGATTTCTGCTAGACTTAACTGTATGGGAAATTTGAATGATGCTGCTAAGGCAAGGTCAGAAGGAGGTCGAAAAGTCTGAATTTACAACCTGAAGTTCTCATTTTAATTCCCAAAGTTTTACTTTTAATTTCTAATTTAATTGATGTATTTATTTTGAAATTCTTAGAAAATGTATTTGGTTCAAAGTACAATTTGTGGATGAATACATTGATTTTTTTATATAGCATATTGTTTAAATCTCTACTTGAAATGCAGACTTCATCTTGTCATTACAATTAATGCTTATACAATTAAAAAAAAAAAGCTATTGTCATTTAAACTCTTCTTCCTCTCTGCTATTAGCAACACCACAGAAAATTACAAACAAGAAAGCTGTTTTTTTAAAAGGCTAACTCTTACTAAGCTACATGGCTTGATTATTTTTCTGTCCTTTGTTTTGCTTGACTAAACAGGGATTTGTTTTGTTGAGTTTTTTTTTCTTCTTAATGTATGATACCGTGAAGATTTTGTAGACAGTGGACTGTATATCTGTAATGTGCATGATAGTTTAAAAGATTTTTTGCTGCTTATTATGTTAACTGGGAGATACTGTTCAACACCACAGTTCTTATATATGCGTACTTAAGTGGCATTGAATTCTGTTATGCTGAATGTTCTATCATTTTCCTGAAGTGGATTTTTCAGGGTTTTCCTTGGTGTCAAAATATGAAAATTTTGCACATGGTAAACTTCTGTAGTGTGCCCACTGTAAATAGTAAGCAAATATTATGATTTCCAAATATTCTTAGGAAACAATAGAAATCGCAGGTCTTTGGCTGTATCTTCATAAATATAATTTCTAGTATGTAATACCTGTGGCAACATCTGTTACGATTTGGTGGTGTTGTGTAACTATTTGACTATTGTATGTTGGGCTCACTGTTTACTCTATGGATATAGCAGATAATTGGGAACTTCCATAAGAGGAAGTAAGCATAGAAGAAAAATATCATAAGACTTTCCATCCTCTGCAGATACACAAGAATTGTCAAAAGACAATGACAGATCTGTTAGCTAGTATGACTTTATCTCCTGTTCAGTCTCCTCCATCTGCAAAACTTATTTTGACAAGAAGAGCCAAAGTTCAAGAATGAAGAGCAACAAACGACATCAAGTACTTCATGGGGGGGACTCTGTCAGACAAGGGGCTGGTTGTTTGAAAGAGTCATGGTGAAGGACATTCTGTGCTACCCAGAGGAAATGGTTCCTGTCATAGTTGTGGCAGAAGATAGCAAATCTCTGGAAAAGAATGATGTTATATTTAAACCTTTTTATTTCCCTTTTTTCCACTTCTTTTGTAAAATAAAGATCTGATTGCACTATGTTACTCCTCCAGACTTCGATGCTCTCTGAGTAAGCATGGCTGATCTGTGGAGTATCTTAGCCCAAGGCTCACTTCAAGGCTGAAAACTAGACTGAAAACACAGTGTGTGTGGGGGGATAATTATACAGAGTGCATCTTCCATCAAGCCTGCGACCTGTGTATGACTAAGAGTGGCCAGAAATGTCAAAGCAAGCCAGTTACACACATAACTTTGTATGATGTAAACATCCTCTCCCCTCCCCTTCTGATACAGTATTATTTACTTTACAGAAAGTGTGACTTTAGAATTCTCTCATACTAGTTTCTATGAAAATGAGCAACATGTTCTTTAACCCAAAACATTTCTCTTCTGTATTATGAAAGGACCCATTTTGATGAACTGCCAGCAGTTCTACTGTAGAGATTTGATGGCCTTACAGACCTCTGTGGGAATTAAAACCTTGTGTTTTCTTCTTCTGTAGCTAATTGCAAAGTAATGGCCCATGTCTACTTATGTTGTTATACCAGAAGACTTGAATGTCTCGGAAACTCTGGGGGATACAAAGCAAATCATTCTTTATTTTAATCTGTCTTGTATTTTGAGGTGTCACTAGGTTGCAAAAGTTGCAAATTCTCAACTATTTCAACGCAATTCGTTCAAATGCTCCTGTGAACCAAGTTTCCACGTAATTTCTCTTGGCCAGGTCATTTTAGTCTTACTATTATAAACTGGCATAGTCTGAAATAGTATTCAGCATAGCCATGAATCTTGGCTGAGGGAGACCTTGTGCAAACAGCACAGAATAAGCACAGATGACTAAAATAGATCTGTGCTGTGT
Organism: Balearica regulorum gibbericeps; assembly: GCF_011004875.1. Taxonomy (NCBI): domain Eukaryota; kingdom Metazoa; phylum Chordata; class Aves; order Gruiformes; family Gruidae; genus Balearica; species Balearica regulorum. The sequence goes on from NC_046187.1 coordinate 56,765,441, forward strand.
GCTGCAAATGGTTGAAAAGCTCTCAAGATGTCAGCACAGCTAAGCCCGACTTAAATGGTCCCTCAGGCAACCAGCAAAAGCAAGTTACCCTACTGACGTAGCCTTCTACGTCTGTAGAAGTTCTGGAACATCAGAACTATACCAAATACATTTGTGATAATTTAAAGTGACCTCCTAAATATGGAAGTTGCCCTGGAGACTTCTTACATGTGTTCCATGGCATCTGTTTTCTAATTTATTTTTTTTAATAGCAGTTGCTACTGCTTCTAGTCTATACACCAAGAGCAGGAAATTGCATTTGGCTCTCGCTTGACCCTTTTTTTCCCAGTTCAAGCTGGTTCAAAAAGGACCTTTCCCAACAGTTGAACCTTAGGTTGCTCATTAGGACAAAGAAGCTGTCCTTCTGAGATGCAGGGGGAAAGACTCGATGCACCTCCAAAGGCACCAGGCCAAAAGAATAAAACACAAGGTTGGAGTGGCAGGGTGTGAGTCTGTTCCTGAGCACTCTTGCTCCACTGGCTCCCATTTTCCCACCTTCACTGGGTGCTCAAGGTGCTGGTGTTGCATAGGTTAAGGCCCCCACAGAATTAATGCGCTGCAAATGGTCTTTAAGCTAGACATTAGTTCTAGATCAAGCAGTTTAAATGGAGATTATTTTCTAGGCAGGTAAGTGGATGTTTAAAAAAAATGAAAAGAAGCCATGAAAAATGGTGTCCACTCGGGTCTGTGTCCCATGGAGACCACTTTTTCCTATAAGGGGTTAGGTTTAAGTACTGAACTGAAAGTTGAAGGTGCCTGTCATTCTTTGCATTTTCCATTCCTCATCTTTGTAGTATGGTGGAAGCTGCTGCTTCTTAAGCAGTGTGTGTATATATATATATATATAAAAAAATATATTAAAAAAAAATCTCAGTGACAGCTCATGACCACCTCAAAGCAAGCATATTGTGACAGTATTGCAAACAGTGTAGAAAATTATGCATTGAAAATTCTGTCAGCTTGATATTCCAGAAGTAATTAATAGCTGTAACCTGTATTATGAATGGCTGAACTGTGTTGGATGATCAGAGCTGTGCTGTAGCCATCTCATTTGAGGAAAAAGGAGAAAATTATGCTTTTTCTCTCAGGCCACATGTGGATGTAATCAACACTTAGAGCAAACTGTACTTATCTGTTGGAACTCCTAGTTCTAAGCCTTTTCCTCGAGGCTGTCTACGTGGGAGTACCCTTTTCACTTGCTAATATGCATCATTTTTTTGTTAAAAAAACCCATGTGTATTCTGGTTTTGTATTTTAGATATGTTTGCTAATGCCCTCTTGGGACATCTGTGTATGTTCATGATTGTTTTTTGATGCCTCTATAGTAATATTGTGTAATATTCTATCATCCATTTGTTGTCTAGTATTTCATGTAGTCAGAGATGCATGTGCTCCTTGTAATGATCCTGACTATCACACTGCTGCATCTTCTTTGCCCGGACTCTCCCTGTTCTAAATTCCTTCTGCTTTGCGTTCACTAAAAGTAGGATGCCAGTGATATCCCAGGTCCTCAAGGCCAGCAAATTATAAAATCAAGTACCAATAAAAGCCATGCAATTGTAGAAAAGGGAGGGAAGTGTGGAAAAGGAGGGTTTATATGACGCTGAGGTGAAACAACAATCCCAGGAGAAATGAAAAAATAAAACGAAGAATGAGTTCTGGCCTGAATCAGGGCTCCTGTTTGCACAGGGGTCACTCTGACTTGTTTATCTGCTGCATCTTCCTCCATACAATTTCATGTCTTTCAGTATGAAAGTTAAAGTTCTCCCTCTGTCATAACTGGCTGATGGTTCTGGGCCTTAAGAGTTGGTTTGTAATCTAGGAACATTATTCTGAAAGGTACCAACCATTCTTGCCATGAGAGAGAAAGTTGTTGCCTCACAGGACTGAACTCCTTATTTTTATCACAGACTGTTATTCTCTCCTTGTATGAACAATAATTTGTTTTATTTTAATTCTGCATATGCTTATAGGAAATGTAGGAGTGGGGAAGGCAGTGTTCACTTTTTCCTTGTTTATTCCTCAAAGAGAAGCTAACGTAGTGTATGAGACAATTTAATTCCATCAGTATGCCCTTCTTTTCCCCTTATTTTTCTCTTATTTCTCTTGGCCAGCTTGTAGCAGAATAATGCATGTAGGTGCCATTTTTTGCATCTTTAAATCTGAACTCTATGGATAATGCTACAATTCAGTTTGCAACCTGGCCTATCCTACCACAGCAATTTATTTATTGTAGTGTTTACTAAATCATTTGTATACTTTGGACAGAACAGATGTGGCTGCCAACAAAGCTTAAACAGTGATTTCATTACTCAGAAGCATGAGAACACAATCGGGTGTATGCCATGGTGTTGGCATCTTCTGACATCATTGGGGAGAAAAAGCAGAGCTTACAACTGGTCTAAATTGCAAAAAAATGTTTTCACAAGGGATGATATTTTGCCCTTGTTATCACATAAAATTTTCTATCAACAGTCTTTTTGATTCCATTTTAAATTTACTTTTATTCTTAGGGTAAATGACCATATCAAGTTAGTTATTTGTCCTTGCTTTCCTACTTATCTATCCTTTTCATTGCCACCATTATCCATTTCTACTCTGTTATCTTTGCACTTAGTTTATCTGTTTCTTTCACACAATTCTCTGGACTTTCTTTCATCACAATTTTTTGTATGGAGATCTTTTTCCATTCATGTCTTTTCTGAGCACTTATTTCTGCTCTGAGCTGTCTCAAAAGTTACTCTAAAAGGCAATTATTTTAATTATCTCTACATAAATTATTTTCATCTCATCTGCCGTTCACACTAGACTTCACTGATTATTGTACTGTGTTCCTGCCACTAGTCCTGGTGTTCTCGTTTTGTTACCTTTTTATTACACCATTTCTGGAGTTGGAAAGTGCTTTTGGGCAGGGATTATGCCATTATTTTTTCTGAAAAATGACAAACTGGTGAGCTGTCTGATCATTGCTATCTTCCTGATATTTGTATGCTTTGTCTTTTTTTTTTTTTTAAACTCTTGAAGAAAGTGTTCATACTGGATAGAAACTCTTTTTTCAGGCAAGATGCTATTGACTTTAATAAAAAAAATTAAAATTGTCTGAGCAGAGATTGTAGCACCAGTCCCAGGGTTTGTGAAACAGTTGAACTCTGGGGTAGCAAATTCTGAGAACTCATCTGAAGAGTTTTAGAAAACTCCTCTAAAGAAGCAGCAAGGGAATTGGCACAAGAACAAGTTACTGTGAAGGTAGGCAGAAATCTGCATTTCCTTCTCCACAGTAGCTATCTGTGATGAGCGGTAAATGCAAAGTAGCTTAACTACTTTCATGGCAAGACTGAAATGATCCCAGTGGCTGAGGTCACTGTATTGGAAAGACAAGTTCTCTGTTTAGCTAGATGAGCCTGTTTCACTGGGCTTACTGTTTCACTTGGACTTCAGTGATTTTGTGGGGCAGCTAACATGCAGTAAAAGTTCACACCCTTTTTTAACCACACAGTGGCATGTTTGTTTGCCCATAGTAGGTTTGCACATGAAAAAAAGTAGAGTCTTCACTTAATATAGTGACTTTACAAAAAAGTTTCCAGAGGCCAATAGCAGTGTACCTTTACTGTGACTCTTCACGTTTTGTTCACAGCTGGGGATTGTGAGAAGCGGTGGCTCTCATTGCTAAAAACCGTGCAGGCTCCTAGCAGAACCAGGATCTGTTGTAAGAGTAGCAGCAGGACACAGGTTTCAGGTATGCTTGATGGGTAGGTGCTGTTGATCCACAAGATGGCATGTTAAAACTCTTCTTTATATATAGTGTCAAAGGAGCGGGATCTAAGCACGGTTGTGCTAGTGTGAAGGTCTAAAAACTGTGTCTTGTGGAAGAAGGAAAAAAAAGAAAGGAAGAGCTATTTCAAATTTGAACAGGGAGCCATTTTAAATGTGCTCTTTTTAATTTTGCAATGCAAAATTTCAGTGTCGTGGGGAAATAGTGAGGAAAAGCCCCTTTCTCTCTTACCACTCGAAGTAACTTGATTTCTTTTCTTCTCGGCATTGTGTTTGGTTTACATTCAAAATACGTCAGTAAGGGGACACTGATTTGCTGTAATTCAGCCACTGGTGCCTCCCAGTTCCAAGAACTTCTGAGGGGCTTCGTTGAAACCAAATATTCGTATTGACCAAGGGTTCTTGTGGTGTGGGGATTATTAATTTAAATTATTTTAACTTAAGCTATTCAAGATTTTAAATGTACTCGGAGGGAAGTTCACCATTATGTTTTAAATAATGTGCATTTATAATTGGTATTTTGACTTACATTGCCTGCAAGTTTGCATTGTATTAAACCTGAAAATTTCGGAGCCTTTTTAGCTCCCTTTAGCTATTTACAATTTGTGTTTACTTCATTTTGGACAATAAAAGATAAATTAGTTCATTTTTTGGTTCACATGCACTAAGCCATTTATTGTATTTGGATGACAAACTGCACAGAGAATGTTAAAATTCAGATACAATCCTCTTCATTTAAATGGAAGAAAATAATAATTTCTATAAATATTTAGGTTTGTAACATTTTTCACTCTCTTGTTGAATGAGCCCCATTGTTTCACTCACCTAATTTCTGTGTTCTTTTTAAGGGCCTGTTCCAGAATATACTGAAAACCATGAAAAGGCTGTTGCTGGCTTTAGCAGGTGTTAGATCAGGCAGTCAACTATTAATCTTCCACTAAATTCACATTTTTGACAACACAAGGATCTCTGAAATATGAATAAAACCAAAACCACCATTAATAATATTGCCCATAAGTATGTAAGAGTTAACATACTCTAAGAATTACTTCTCTATTCAGATTTTTCTCATCAACTCTGTAATGTTCCCAGTCTGAAAAACATTGAGTGTATTTGAAAAGCCTTTTTCAGGGTTTTGTTGAGAAGAGGGAAGGTCTAGTTCAACTTTTTACTGTTATTCCACAAACTTGGATCCAAACTCCCCCTCCACATCGGAATAGAAAATCTGAATACAAAGGACTGTTTATTTCCAGACCCTGATAATTGAATGATGAATTGATGATTGAAATGCCTCACATTCCATTTTTTTCCAACAGTTGTATGTCCCTTAAGGGTGTAGTTACCAAGAGAGAGCTAATTGGTAGAAGGAGCATTCTTGTTTCAGCAAAGGGTATTACCTTACCCAGCCATTCAACTTACGTAAGCATTTCTTACGCGTGCCGGAATCGTTTCTCGTCTTTTGACTAATTGGGTGACTGCAAGGGATCAGATTTGTATTGAGCTAGGAACTAGTTCACCTGAGTGAATTGAGAAAAATCTGTTTTTACTGCTGCTCGTTTTCCATCACCTGCCATGTTTCATCCCAAGAGAACAATATGCCACCTGACACTGAGCTGTTAAAAACAGATTTGTTACCTGGCACCCTGGCTTACAGAGCCCTCCTAGAGCTTCTGCTCATGGATTACTGATGTTTTGCATGTGCTTGTAGTTGGGAGGGGAAGTGAGCATGTGAAGGTATTTGAGTGTGGTTTTTGTCATGCGATCTATGGCTTCTTAAAACCTATTTGAGTCTATGAGTGGTCCTGTTCTGACCAAATCTTCTCCAGCACAAGTAGTTTATATAAGAAATTTTTATATTACCTGGAATAGTTAAGAAATATTTGTATTGCTGGATATGAATGTAGCAGACACTATGAAGTGTCATTTTTTCAGGTGGGATCTTTAAATCTGCGTGATTATGTGATTAGGTATTATTTTCAGTTTAGAGGAATTTCATAGAAATTATAAAAAATGCAGGGTTTTCATACTTTTCTCTTAGAACTGTTTCACAACGTAATTTGAGGTTTCTAAACCTACCTTGTACAGTTAGTTTCTAAATCCCTGTGAAAAAAATGGAGTATTTGTTGTCCAAGCCCTCTGGAAAGCCTAGCCCTATTATCAGACAAAGTACAGATGGCTCTGTGCTTTGTAAAGGTTCCTCTGTACATCATTCCTCCATACATAAGCAGACTTTTTTCCTTATTGGCAGGATATAATATAAGAGCATTTTTTCAGCAGAGATCTGTAGAGCAACTCCTAATGGTGTTTTTCTTCAGACTACTTGCTTACTGTAATATTTCTATCATTGATGCTTCCAGCAGTATTTTTGATTCTAAGGTCTTGGAGTCTGTCCTGTCTTTTGAGAAGCTACCAAGGGTGCCTGAAGGATTAAACTCAGTATCTCAGTGCAACCTCTGGGCACACAAAATCTCAGGTATTTAATACTTATTGTGACTTCATCAGGTGGCCTACTACATCAACAGGCATTTCCAGACAGCGTGCAGGCTTTTCATGAAGAAATGGTCAAGGGAACAGTGAAGGACAAAGCGTGATGTGATAGTGGTCACCCCTGAGACTGCTCTTCAGGAAAGGCCTAGCTGTAGCCACAATATCTTTCTGTTGTTAAATAAGCTTCTCTGGTGGTTCACATATTCATGTCAGTCAAAGCTGGAGCTCCATCTTTTTTTTTTTTCATGGTAGCAGTGGAAGCCTGTCTGGTAGGCAGGTGAAGGAACAGGATGTTAGCAGCAACAAAAAGTACATGCACCATTTTTTGACATGGCTTTTATAGAAACGTTAATTGTGTGAGTTTAAAAAAGTTGTATTTGGACAAAGTGTAACACTTAGAATGGGAGATAACTAATATTGTGGCTAGAACACTCCAAGGCAGTGTTTCCTATCTGGGCAAACTAGATACGCTGTGTGAGTACTAGCCATCCTGGGGACAGAGGCGTAAGGAGATGCTATATGCTTCTTGATCTATATGATGTTTCTGATCATATACCTATTACTCATTTTAATTCTGGGCATCATTCTGTGTTGCTGCAAGCTGTGTATTACAGAGTAGGGATTATAAATTAAACCCCCTCCAGAACTAAACCCTTAAACAAACAGAAGGTAAGTATGTTGCTGATCTCTTTAAAATGTAGGTATAGTGATATCCAGTTTTCCCAGTTCAGGAATCTCTCAGTGTCAGATATTCCAAATCGGTACTATTGCTAATGTAAAACCTCCTCTTTGAGAATGAATCCCAAAGTTTGAAAATAAAATGAGCTTTTACTTTTATATAAGAAGGGCAGGAAATATGCGTAGTTTGAAAGATTTTTTTTTTTAATAAGGTAAGTAGAAGTCTTTTGTTTGAATCTCCCCAACTGTTTTTTTAAACTGTAGAAATAGCTGAAAGGTTAAATCCAGCCTTCCCAATACTTCCTAAGGAACTTCTTTGTAGTCTCACTAAATTTGCTAGCAGATCTTAATATTAATGAAAGAATGAAGGTGATCAGTCTCCAATTACATTTTTTTTTCTTTCTCAAATGCATCAGTCATTGAAAATCATTATGATAAAGGAAGGAGCTTAAACTTTTCCAAATGTCTTCCTTCTTCGGTTGCTCATCTGTTTCCTTGACATGCTTTGCATAACATTATGACTACTTACAGCAAATCAGTTATGCCAATACAAGGGGAAATTGGGTTTGTAGAAATTATTCACGTATTTCTTTCATGAGGAACATAATCTTTTCTTCTTTTTTACATTTGTATATATTTACGCTGATAATAAACAGATTAGCCTGTTGTGACAGGAAGTGTTGAGATTTGTGACACTACTGTGATGTAAAACCTGTCAAAAAGCAAATGTCAGTTCCAACCAAGGCATTGTAACAATTTTGTACTTTTAACAACTTTTGTTATTAATCAGTGTAGTTTACCTAAGCAGAGGAAGAACCTATTTCCATAATAGAGCAGATTAAATCCTATCCATTTAACCTCTCTGTGTCTGATAAAGAATGTGATATTTGCCGTTCTTTTTTGACTCTGTCATCTGTAAAACAGTTATACTGATTTGCAGGTTATCCAGTGTTGACTTTTCTTGCAGTTAGCAAGCTTACCTAGTCTGTAAATGCAAATAGTCATTACAGTTGCTAAAAGCACTTTAAATTTTTCCCCATCAGAAAAAGAAAAATCAGTAAAATACATATTGAAATCTGCCTTTAAAAAAAGATCTTAGGTGGAAAAAATAGGAATTGCTCAGTTTAAATATGAAATTTTAATTCAGCTTCTCTGTGCATAACCATTATCACATTCTGATCATTTATTGTTATGTAATCACAGAGTATCTTAATGTTACTCAATCTAGATAATAATAGTAACACCTATCCACTATAAATCCCAAAATGTGCATAGAAAGCATATCTGTATCTAACAATGTCTATATCACTATAGTATTTTAACTTGAATTTTAAAAGGTATTCGGTGGCTGCAACCTGTGTGGAAGCAATAGCACTTTAGTCAGGTGATTTAAAGGTATTTTGTAAATAGTGTTCAGAAACTACATCCATACCTGGGATTCTCCACACACCATAAGCCAAGTGTGATGGCGTGAAGAATCAGTTATAATCTTCCTTATCTCAAACTTGTGCTCTGACATTGTGCTAAGTCACAGTTTTGGTAAAAGGTGACCAAGTCTCATTGCTAAGTGTCATGCCTTTCTTTTTCTCTGTTTCAGCTGAGACAATCCCAGTCATACTGCACAGACACAGAATGCCTTCAGGAACGTGAGTAACTATCGAGATCAGGTGCATGGAAGTAAAATAAACAGTAGTAATTAAAATACAGTCTTACTGGTTTTTAAAATGCAGCTGTTGATTTAATGTTACAGGAACATATTACACAAAATCAAATACCACAGTACTAAAACTGTTATGCGGGGGAGGTAATTTCTGAGTATCTGTGATGCAGATTAACAGTGGTACGTTGGAAGCATTGTATGGAAGCGGCAATGGTGAGCAGGCTGGAGGTATCAATATACCAGCAGGACTATTCATTGGGCCCCAAGTATTACTGAATCTTACCATTAGCCTCCAAATGGATAATTTCAATTTTTCTCTAAGGAGAAAATTTGGAGGGGGCTTTATTTGTCCTCCTTACAGTCATAGCAGCCTAACCAGTGAAGGCTGGATATTCAGCACAGACCCCCACATGTACACTTGTTCGTGGCTGGAGCTGAGTAATTACTGTCAGTACTGTGAACCCTCTACTCCACTGTGAGGGGGAGGTGATTCCCTACCAGCTCTGACTGATAAGTTGATATACACTGTGACTGCCTTTCTGTTTGACTCGGTGGCTGTGTAGTTAATGAAGCAGAGTACTGATGTGTACACTTCCTTGAAATCTGCTGCGAAATATATCCAAAAAACTCTCCCAAATGGTGAACATAACTAAAACAGTCAAACGTTACCAGCATCTGCAGGGAAGCATAGCTGTGCAGAGGTTATGCAGTAATGTAAGCTTGCCCTGAGGCGCTCTGTTTACACTTTTCATGGTCTAGAGGGAACATCGCCAAATGGTTATAAATAAAAATGAAGTGGATCTGGTTTTCTTATATTGCTTTACCAATTGAGCATATGATCTCACTCAATTTGCATCAAGACTACTGTAATGCCCGGAGGGAGCAGAGAGCACCTGAGCAGTGTTCCTGGAAGCAGGAGCTGCTGGTGCCTGTGTCTTCTACAGGTTTAGGAGCAGGGCAGTCAAGGTTTCCAGGATCCTGGGGAGAGGGCATGCTGCCTTCATTCAGTCTCATGTTCCTCCCTCTTCGCTCCCCAGTAAAACCTGTTTAGAGATGGGCATCTAGCTTGGACTTGCACTGTGACCTCCCAGTGTGAAACAGGCCCAGATTCATTGCCATGGTGGGCTGAATGGGAAAAGCTATGAGATTTCCCATATAACCCCTGAAAAAAAAGTGGAGTGCACATGTGCCATAACAGTGCTGCTGGCTTTACTCTTTCTTTAAGGGCTTTCCAAGTTATGCTGTGTGTCTGTGACTTCCAGCACCCCTCCCCTCCCAAATACACCTGTCATAGGGCAGACTTTTTCATCTCCCACACCTTAGGCTTCTATGTCTGGGGTTTTTTTTAATTCATAGGCATGTAGGGGAGGGAAAGTGGCAGGTGACAGGAGACAGAATATTTTCTGTATTAGAAGTGCAGCTTTCTGAGCTTTAGTCCACAGTCAAAACCAAGCGATGGTAGGTCATTCTCACCCAAGCCTTGGGAGTCTTGGCTCATCAATATTTATGAAGCTCTTAGGGTAAAGACTATATAAATGAGCAAGTTCTGTTATGTGTGGGCACAAAGCTTGTGGGATAGCTTTCATGCTACCAAGCTATAGTACAGTGGGGATGTGAATGGTTTGTGGCAAATAGCTTTCCATCCTGAAAGAGATCCTTGCAATAACTGTCTGTGCAGATGCAAGCAATTTGGCAGCAATTGTTCCAAACCAGTGGTTTGTTTCAAAAACCAAAGCAAAAATTATAGAGTAAATCCTCTCCTACGTTATTATATTGCTTTAAATTTAGTTCCAGCAAAGGTATTTTTCTGCTGATGCAACGACACTGACTGCCTATTTGTCAGATTATTTTGTGATGCTTCTGTGATTCTGTGCCTGGGTCAACATGAGCTCTGTAAGACTCCCAGGAGTCAAAGGCAAAAACAAACAGATTGAGCCTGGAGAAGCTTCTAGAGATGTTTTCAGAGACAGATTAAAACAAGTCTGGGCCAGTCTTCTGTCCATTGCTTCATCTTGTTCTGATGAGCTTATTTTTGAGGTGGGTCTCCTCTTCCCTAGGTCCCACAGCTCCATTTCCTGTTACTTGCTGACTTTGATTCCTCATTTCAGGACCTTGATATGAAAAAGCTTGTTTCACTCCCACCCATTTGCTCATTCCCAGAATTTGGTCTTCCTTCTGGAAGCGCAGCTGGGAATGTTGTCATACACAGATTCTTAAGTTGCAAGGTTGTGGAATAACTGATGAGATGTATGTGGTTTTGTTTTGGGAAATGTCATGGCTGTGTTTCAGCCAGTGTCACGGCAGCGTCATGTTATGCTGTCACTACCAGCTGGAAGTTCTCAGAAACACCCTGCATTGATTCTTCCTGAGCACACTTTATTTTTTCAACCCTTGATTTCAGATCTTTTTGAGATTTTTGGAGCCAGATCAAAGCAGTAGCACCAAGGCTCCCTCATTCGTATTTTTTTAATTAGCCCTAAATTCTTATTTATGGTCATTGGCACCATTATACTGTAGTGACTACCCTGCAGAGAGTTTCCTGCCAAAACTCAGAAGATCTTACAGTTTCCCTTGAAATGAGGAATAAGAGTGATAATTTTTTTCTGAATTCTGACTAATGCAAGTGGAGCAGGGAAGATTTCTCTGAAGTCTACTGAGCTGTTCTGATGGCTCATGGTCCTTTGCAGTCAGCCTTCATGTCAAAGGAAATGAGGAGCCATCACCTGAGTTTTTTCTCTGTGTTCTAGCAATTCCCAGATGTTGTGACCTGGATTCATATTTGCAACACTATTCTCGGTGCTCTGCTAGCTTGTAATATGGTCAGAGATGACTGTCTCAAATACTGTCTACTCTGCTTCCAAATTTTTATGTATTTAAAAATGAACGCGTATCAGTGATTCATCTTGAGTTGTACTCATCTAGGGGAGTCACAGCAGCCTAACCTAACTGCATGAAATGTCTGCCAACTCTTCCCTCCCCTTTCTGGTAATTCCCTTCTCCCTTCCTCCGCTCAAGTCCTTTTGGGCTTTCTTCAGTTTCCTTATCCCTGCCTTTGAGAGTGTCTGCTGAAGATCTCCAGGCTCTTTGTCTCCTCTGATGATTCATCTGTAAGATACCTCTGTTCATATGGTTTCCTACCTTTCTTTCACAGAACAGGCAAGGCTGAAAAAAAGAAACTGAAAAGAAGGCACAAATTAGAGAGCATGCTTTTGTCTTCCCACATGCAGATGTTAAACAGTAAAAAGCTGAAGATCCAAAAGGAGATATTTCTGCCATGAGAGGGCAGACCAAAAGCACCATGGGGAATATACTTTAGCAGTAAAAGAAATGCAATATTTCCTCTTTTTCTTTAGAGTAGAACCTCACTCTGAATGAAAAATAGCACTTTAAGAGAACTAAGTTCATGTAAGGAGTATTTAACAAGGGCATTTATTAATTTTAATATTGTATTTTTGAGATTTCAGTTGCACAACCAGGAGATGGTTGACCTTTAATCTTTAGAAATTATTTTTACCAAACTCATCATTTCAGTAGCTTTGACTGCCTTCTAGTAGAACATTAAATGAGGTGGCAAATCTTCTGTCACAGAAGATTATTTTTTCCCTTCCCATTTCTCTCTAAGAGAAGACTAGTTTATGTGGCTTAGTCTGTGTTTCTGTAGGAAAAAGCAAACCAAAGAACTGTATCTCCTATGTGGAGCAACAGATAGGATTCACCATAGTCATTAGCTCCCATGGAAGTTTATCCCAGTCTCAGACCAGCCCCTTATAAAGCCTTCTCCTGCACAGAGGTAATTCAGGCATGGTGTAAAAAAAATTCCAGGTAAGCAGAGGGGCAGAACTGTTCACAGGCTTCATTCAGAAGTACATGGATATATAGGTATGCTGATCCCAGGGCACCAGATACTCTGAAAATAAAGACCTTGGGCTGGATTTGGTGTTGTGCGGAAAGGCAGGTTAGAGACTGTAAGTTTTTATGTCACTCAGTGACATGGGAATATGTACTGCTACATTTTGAACTAGTCAGTGTCTCCCAGGCACTGGAGATTAATAAGCAGATCCATGCATTAAAATGGATGGTGGCAGGGACATTCAGCTGTGAGGTCAGAACAGGACAATCTTCCAGCCATCTGGAAATATTAAAAAATATCATCCACTTGTGCTCTTATTGGATAGCCATTATTCTTCAAGGAATCAAAAAACCACTTCTAAATTACCTGCAAAAATATCAATTATAGGTAAAAGCACTGTGGCTGTGAACTTTTAAAAATAAGATTTTTTCTTCTGCCCATCAGCATAAATTCCATCCTGCTTGGTTTCAGCTTCACTCAACTATTCTTTATCCATAAGCTGGTTTTATCTGAATATTTTGTGATCTCAGTGATGGAGGTCTTTATAGCAAAAGATTGTCATCTTCTACATAGTGTTGCTCCCAGTAGCTAAAACAGCTTCTTCTCTGTTCTCTTGATTTGTGATGCAAAGCTTTGAAAAGTGTGATTCACCCCAGCTATGTGAGATTTTGCTTATCCTCATCTCCTTATGTCAGGAGATTAAAGTAACAGATTCTGAAGTATCTCACGTCCTTATTAAAACACATGGTCATTTGTTAGAGATGTGGGTTTAATGGTACTTGAATAGCGTAAACAGTGTTGTGGCTGTTCTAGTATCTGGCATGCTTTGAGTAGGTAGTACGGGATCAAGCTGTTGTCTCGCTTAACTTAGTTTAGAACATGTTTCAGCACATTTGGTTCCATCCAAACCGTATTACAACTCAGGCTGGATAGAAATTGTCTCTTGCGCAAACCCCTGTGGTTTTCCTCTATAGTTCCTTCTGCTCCCTTCCTTGACCTGTAGCATGAGCTGACCTAGCAGCATTGACTTACCCCAACTCTTTTTTAACCATGGACCCTAAGTATACTATGGTTCAGCAAAAATTCCAGAGGACAGCCTATAACTGTTTCTCTGCATTGTATGGGGAATCCAGCTTAACAGGTGATCTGAATTTTCAGTGTTCTACTGCCAAAGCAGGTACCTAAGGCTGTCTTAAGTGCTGCTAAAGGTAGTCTCAGGGTGGCTACTAATGTTGTCTGGAAGCCCCAAAATAAAGCAGTTGTTCTTTTCATGCTGAATTATACGCTACTTCACTGGATTGCATATATAGAAGTCATCCAAAAATTAAAATATTTGATATATCATGTTGATAATATTTTCCCTCAACACAACTGCAGGTCTAAACTCTTACGTGCACAATTCCATATGCCTTCTGAATCAATTATATGTTAGAGTTTAATGAATTGGAGGCTGTAGCATTTTCATTTATTTTCTTCGCACTATATCTTCCCCTATACATCACCCTTTATTCACTCAGATCTCTAAAAGAATTGTCACTTGTAATTGTATATACTTCTAATCATAAAATTCCTCTACATTAGCAGCTTCTCGAGTTTTGAAATGTCTGTGTTTTGGACTTGTAAAAGGCAAGAGCTGTATGGCAGTTTCATTTGCTCATACAAGTTAATGGTGGTGTTTGTGCTTTGAGAACCATGAACTTCTATAATACATCTTTTCTTCTTCTTTGGTATTTTTGAGTGCATGTGATGTCAGTAAAGAACATCAGTCCAACAGCCCCAAGCCTTAGTCACAGAAGGGTAGCGTTGTGACTGGTGCAGCTGTGAGCTTCCCCACGGAGCCCCTCCGCTGTGTCTTAGCTGTGTTATGAAGAAACCACTTTCACAGAAGAACCTCCATTAAAAGCGCTATCCAGTGCAACAGTGATGGGGATGGTTCTTTGGTATCAGCATTAACCTTCAAGGAAATAACTGACTCCAACAGTTCGCTGGGTATCTAGCAAATGTTAAATAAGAACAACTTCCAACTCGAACTGAATCCAGACTTGACTGAATAATGAGATGATCCAAATGAGCTAACTGAAAAAATCTGATGGATATGGGTGTCTCTGTGGAATTTCTCCAGAAGTTAAAGTTTTGAACTTGTGTAATAAAATAGAATAGCTCTTCTCTTTCTGAAGGTTATTCATTATAGCTTTGTATTAATTGATCATCTAGATCATTAATGAAGATGTTAGGTCTTTAGATACTATTGTAAATGAAGCCGTGTAAGTACCATAGGTAATTAAATATACGTTGGTTTACACTTCAGCTGACAACATTAGTTGCAGTTTAATTATTAGAAGTTATATTTCAGCGGAGAAAAGTTGTTCTTTGCAAAGGTGCACGTATTTGCAAGAGTTTCTTGATCCAAAAAGTCCGACCAGCCATCTCCAGTCTGAGGGGATTTTCTCAGTTTTATTTCCATGCTTTGATGTCTCAGCTGTTCTGTATGGAAATTAGGTGTAAAATTTTTATATTGCATTCCTGGGCTTCACTTCTCCTTGTATCTCCTCAGCATTTTTTGGCCCCTCCTGACAGCTATGTTTTCCTTGATGCTATCAGAAATAGCACATGACCTGGATGATCAGTCATGGAGATCTGGCATATTGACACTGACGCTTGTTTGAACTCTCAATATATAATTTACAGTAGCCAACAAAATTATAACCATTAGTTTGCTCCCTTCTTACTAGAATTAGCGTGTTCTCTGTGTGGGGCCTAACAACGGAGTGTGAGCTTTCATCTTTTTAGTCTTATTCTTTTATTTGTTAGAGGCAAAAAATGAACACTAACATACAGATGGGTTTTTTTCCTAGATAAATATATTTTGCATCAAGTTTGATTTCTTAAACACAACGCGTGTGTTTATCGCCTTCAGTTCATTAGGAGTTAATGTGAACTAAGAAATATTCATGATAATTCTGAGAATTCCAGTGAAAAATTATGAAATAGATTCTCTTTTCAAAGGGATAAGAAATGTGATAAAAGAAACAGTGTAACACTAACCAAGCATTACTTGTTTCAAAGCCAAAAGGAAGGACTGATCAGAAAACTCAATTGAAAAATACTTCAGGGGGTTTTTTGGTGAGACTCATGTTGCATTTTTGTTTTCATTTTGGGGAAAGAACTCTTCTGTCACTCTGTGTTATAACTTAAGTTTTCCTTGTCTGTAGTGCCAGGACCAAATTCCTCCAGTGACAATGGCATCAGCTTTGCCATGATAATGATGGCCTGGGTGGTGATTGCACTTGTCTTGTTCTTACTGAGACCTAGTAATCTGAGAGGATCCAACACAGCCGGAAAGCCAACCAGCCCACATAACGTAAGTGCGTCTGAAAGTGCCCTGCAGAGACTCTACAGTAGCTTAAGTGTATTTGGTTTTAATACACACTATCTTACAGTCATTTTTTCCTTACTTTTTTTCCCCCTGTATTTTCTTGGAGCTCCATTAACAGTGAAAATGAGTAAAACCAAAGTGAAAGTAGAATCACGAAGGCCAACTTCGTGGCTTGCCAAGGCTTGCCATGGGATGGAGCAGGCAGGGATGACTGAATGTGGGATAGTGTCCTCTGGACACCGGCTGTCCCTGGTTGGAGCTGCCTCCTGCCTTCTTATGTACAAGAGGAAAATCACAGCTTTTAGAGAAGTCAGTAAACAAAATTACACCATGAAACTAGGAAGGTGATCTTTGTCCTGGATGTGGGATCATGGAAAAATCCCTATCGATGCAGGAAATGGTATTGTTCTTTGATGCTCATTTACTCTGAATATTGAAAGAGATACTGAAAGATCTTAAAGCACAATGTAACTCTTCTGAATTCTTCTACTGCTAAATCCTCTTATGTGAAGCACTGTTCCTAATCCTATACGTGGGTTGTTTTTTTGTTTTGGTTTTTTTTTTTTCCTCCTTCCATCCCCCTAGGGACAAGAACCACCAGCCCCACCAGTGGACTAGAGCGTTCAGCATTGGGAAAGTTCAGCAGCTAAAACCTAGCACGACCAAATGAACGAAGTGACCAGATTACTCCTAAACCCCGTTCAATACTGCTTTCTTTTCTCATTTATATGGAGCAGAATTACCATTCAGCAGTTCCCTTCATGAACTGCTTTTAGTGATTTCAATTTCAAGTTAATTTTTGCTTTGTATGTTATTACAATTCCTAGTAGATTGCAATTTGAATAATGATAAGGCGTTGCAGGGGTTTTTTGGTTGTTACCATTACTGTGGACATTCCACTCAGTCTCTTTCTATTACAATGATCTTAATTTCTTTGCAGTGATTTCTAATATGCATTGAAAGAAAAAGAAAATCCCTGTGCATCTATAATAATGGAAGGTTACTGACCTTCCTTCAGATTAATCCATATTTTTTCTCCAGTATGCTTTTGAGAGTTATATTATGGTTGCAACTATTAGCTTAGTTATGTGGTGAAAAATTGAAATTATTTTATATTTGCCCTGGGTTCAGAGCAGCTTTTAGTCTGGTCATTGGACCACTAACATAGTTTTCAGGGTTGTTGGCAAAAACATGGATTGTCCACTACAATTATACTATATGCGTGTGTGTGCGCGCGTAAAGAAGTGAATGTGATAATTGCCACTGTCAAAGCTTTGACATATATATTGGGAACTTTACACAAAAGATTATACCACCAAAAAAGAAATTAATTTAATCTTGCTGATTAATAAATTATATATCTTATTCAATGTGTTGTCAAAAAAAAGTATTCCAAAAATTTATTTGTTTACTTATAGACTTTATGAAAAGAGAAATTTAGTGAGAAGAACTTGGTAGGATTTTCTGTCCTGGTATAGTCTTTTAATAATTGGTATCTTAACAAGTTTTTAGCCATGATGTAATGTATATTGGACAGGATGAAGTCATACCAAGAGGTTACTAACTTTTGGTATACAACATATACTGGATATTCAGGTTTTTTCACCTGTATGTTATCAGCAATTCTTAACATTTCATCCTTATCTACTGGTTGTAATTGTAGAATAACAAACTTGCAGGTGACTACATATGGCATGTCTTTCCCCTCTAATATTTTTGTGTATGTGTGGTGCGTTTATGTGTGTGTATGTGTGGCTGTGCACGTGCCTGTGCACATCTCCCATTGTAGCAAGTGGGAATGACTTTTTTATGTACATTAATTTAAGAACCTTTTAAAGATGTACAGAAAAGCAACACTGTATATTTTTCTTGATCAATTTGAAAAATTGATGAGAATAATGTAAAGAACATTTTTATGTTACCAACATGAAGCTTCTTTCCGTAAAGGTCAGTAGAACAGACGTATGGGAATTCAAAGCCTTACTCTACAAACCTTTATTTCATGAGGACTTTAGTTACAGAGCTGAAGGGACTAACTGTTAAGATGCATAAAGGTTTGTATTAATGGGCTCTAACAAAAATCTCACATCAGATCCCATGGTTGACAGACGCAGGGTTTTCCTCCTCAGGGTAAATGGCAGGCCAGCTAAGCCTCCTTGTAAAGGTACAGCGTAGACCTGAAGAAAGGCTTCTGTAATTTGATGTAACTGCCCTTTGAATTTCTGTGGAATAGTGTGCTCCAGAGCATAGGAGCATGTGTTAAAAAATAAAAAACAAAAATTAAAAAAACTAAGATTGGGCCAGGTGCTCTCAGTGACATCAGTGCAGTGCCATGTAAAGCAATGGAGCTGCAGCAGAGGAGCTGAGAGAATTTGTCCTATTATGTCTAATGGTGTACAGGCCACAAACACTGTGTAAAGATGACACTGGGACAAGTGATCTGACTGTGCTTGCTTTTTGCCTTCTGTGTGCATTTATGTTTGGGACACTGTTTTGAATAGAACAAGTAATACAGCGTCATTTTGTTGAAGCAACAAGAAAATATATATAATCTCCTACAATGACCTTTTCTCCAAGAATTTTTGGCCAGGATTCTTCACTATTGGATGCATAAAACAGGCTTCCAGCCGATTAAAAAGCCAACTGAAGCAGGCTTCGTTTCAGACAGAGCGCCACTCCTCATCCTGTTGGAAGCTGGTGAGATTTACGGCAGATGCTCCTCACTTGGGAGGATCAGTCTCGCTTTACTTAAATGTCGGTGTATGTATTTAGAAAGCTCACCATGCACACCCAGCTCTAACAGTCTTGGCAAATGAACTTTTTGTTCAGAGTGATGTTGTGTTTTACATTTAAATGAACTGTCTTTGCTTGAAATTCTTCTAAGTAATTGTCCCAGTGATTTTATACGTGTATGCTTTCCTCATGTAAATTGCTATTTTAAATTTTCTATGTAAAAGAAAAAACATTGGAAATATTTTATTGTAAAATGTTTTACTAAAGAGCCAGGCCACTATCCCACGTCAAAATGTATGCCTTTTAAATTCAGATAATCTCTCCAAGATGTAACCTTCAGATCACCACTCTTAATTAAAATAAGAGTAACTAATTGTAGGACTGTATTTTGCCACTCTTATTCATGTTAAATAGTGCCTTACTCATCAAGTAGTTGCACTGAAGTTTGTGGGACTACTTTGAGATAATGTACTAGTAGCAGCTTTAGTAAGGGTGGCAGAAATCTGGCCTTTAGTGATGTAGTTTGCGATGAAATAATTGTATCATGGTTACAGATGTTTATGGTAAATTTTGCAAAGAAGTGTGGAAGAGATTAGTGGTATGTGAAGCTTCAGGATATGATTAATTCCGTAATGAGGGTTTTAAGCTTGGTTAGTAAGAGATGCAAGTTGTAGCAACTTGGGAAGTAGGGAGGGAAGTTTACAATTATACCTTAGCTTAGAACTTTGTTAAAACAATAGTATTTTTAGAGTCTGCTTAACACAATTATTATACTCTGAAATGAGAAATCATATGTATTCATGTATTGTCTGCAGATCACTTAGCCTTGTAATGTTCATGATTGAAAAAGGAAGAGTGATGATGTGATGTACCTAATGTAAATCGGTGGTTTAAAATGTCTGAATTACGCCAAACAAAAAATCATCTGTGCCATTTGCGGTTTCCTAGTAATCTTTTACTGAGTACTTGGATTGGGATAAAGGGCTTGTACTATGCACTTTTTATTGACTTAACAAAATAAATAGCAATCGTTAGTAACCTTTTGGCTTTGTCTCTTAGTCTTTATATAAGATGTAGGACTGCACCAGCCTATCAATTTCTAAGGTAATTTGAAATCATCTAGAAAGAAGTATCAGTAAAAATAGCATGTCATCTATGTAAATTTTAAAATATAAATTCTAACTTTTCTAATGGACACTTGCCTTCTGTATGTATCTCAAGCAAGTCAGAATGAACTATAAGCAGTTTCCAAGGTTTGAGATACTTTGATGACCAACACGGATGTCTCTGCCTTTTGCTCTTCAAAGTAGTTACGCAACCTAGAAAGTTAGAAATACCACAGTAAGGAAAGTAATGACAGAGGCCAAGTATGCCAATTATGTTACTTCATTTTAGATCAAATCCTGCTACTTTGGGATTTGCAGTCTATTTTCTAGGCCCAGTTCTTGGCAGTGTTGGACCTAGAGCTGCTCTGAGGAAGGAAGATGTTCCAGTGGATCTGAGGCACCATATAGAAGTAGCAGAGACCTGCTGCTTCCTCACTGTTCCCATAGAATGCAGCACTCCTCTTCCTCATGCAGAGCATGAAATGCAGAGCGCTGCCTTGGCAACAGCTCAGATCCCACGTTAGGGATTCCTGTGTTAATCCAAGGAAAAAAAAGAAAATGCCACACCAGGGAGCATGAGGGTTTAAAATAATACACAGCTATCCAGAGATAGCGGTAATACATACCAGAGAATCAGAAACAAGATCTGAATTTATTTTTAGTATTAATAATAATAAAAAAATAATAACAAATGCTTTAGGCATTTGAGTCAATTTAGAAACTGTATGATCTTAATCAGGGATCATTAATGTCTGCTCATCAAGATTTACCCTTTTACTTGAACATGAGGTTATAAATAACCGCTAAAACCAAAGCTAAACTTTACTTATAAGTACACTTGTTAAAATGTTTGCCAAGGATGCACATGGCTATTAGGAGAAGTGATGCAGAAAGGAAATTACCACAAATTTAAATTAACTATGTTGAACGGATCTGCGTGCTGTTCAAGACCACCAGGTAACTGGAGAAGCTTACTCCACCCAAAGTCTGGAAAAAAAAAGTATCCTATCTAGGATGTTTGGGAGAAATACATCAAATCCTTGCAGCAAAATATTCCATGAACATTAAGTGGTTTCCTTGTGAAAATGAACAACTTACATTCTTTTCTGCTTCTACCCATACTTGTTCAGTACCAGCCAACAGCCTGCACTGCAATACACTGCAAAGACATGGACCTCGGGGTGGGGGAAGAAGCTGACTGTCCCACGGTGAGCTACATCCTCACTCATAAAACAGCCTAACTCAGGACATCAGCTGAAGATTTGTCTCTTTTCATACAAAAAATATAACTGAAGCTGTGTTACTTGATCTTGTATCAAAATTATTGCCAACTGCCATAGCAGGCACTTTGTAAATTAAATCTAGAAGAATCTGGCTTCTGCATTACCTTTTTAACATCTGCAGATGAGAGTGTTGGTCAAAGAGGGTATCTGAAAGAAACTTATTTCAATACATGACAATAAATATTAATTCACCATATATATCCAGCTTTTTAAAGGTTTCACTCTTCCTGCTTGCATGGAAAGTGATATTATAAAATGTTTTATACAATGTTAATTGAAAATACAGCAGCAATTGCTAATCAAAGATCACGAGTAGCAAGCTGTAAAAAAAAGTCTTGCATTTATGGGTTTTGTTATTATGTCCTCCAAGCTATAAATGATGAAACAGAGGAATAATTTCTGTGACGATGTTGTTTTCAGACTTACACCCTTTTTTAAAATTCTTGAAGGTTATTATCTTCTGATGCAAAAAATACTCTTAAAATTTAAGAGAAGATATTAGAGCTGAGAAAATATGTTTCTTAAGCAGACCAACAAAAAACCTCCCACCATTGTTCAACATTCTGAAGGTGAGAGTCATTGCTTTGATATAAAAAGTAACTCTTAGAAAAGATGTAGGAGCTGAGTTTAGAGCAGAACTTGTAGATGAAATGATAAATGATAAACTGAATGTGATTGGCAAGAAAATGATCCGCAGGGCTGACACTACACTAAGTAGTGTCACACACCATGTAATACATCAAAATCTGCTTTGCTGTTGTGGTGACAGTGAGTAAAAATCTGGTTTCTTCAGCTCTCCTAGTGATTTCACGCAGCCTTGTTTTCCATCCTCAGTTTCATATAGATGAAATAGAAAATCCAAATAATCATTTTTCCCACTTGATCAGATATTAGCTTGCAATTTGAATCACAAGTGCATCTTGTCTCCGACACCCCCTCTGGCTGTATGGTGGTTTTGGGCTTCAGTATCTAGGAGGAAGAGATTGAGCCAAATTTCCTTTTAGCTATTCTGTAACAGTGGATCAAATCTTCACCTTATTTTATGTGAACAACTTTCAAGGCCATGGGACAATGCGGCTGAGTAAAACCCTTCAAATAGGTCATGCTACAAGACTATTTCCCTCCAATGGGGCTGTGATGAAAAGTAGTGCCGTATCTGGCTGGTTTTACTTCCATTGCATTAGTTTTAGCATTTAAGGCTTCCTTATTGTTTTATTGAAATGGCTGTTGCACCTGAAATGGCTCTCCTGTTGGGAGATTTAGTGTGCTCCGTGTTCAGAAAAGCAAGGCTGCTGCCCACAGCACTGCTTCTGAAGGAGCAGCTTTGATGTCTGGTGTAGTGTCTGTGGTTTCCAGAAGAACATCAGGGGGAAAAAAAAAAAAAAGCAGCGGTATTTACTCAACAATAGATAAGACCATCAAATGTAATCATGCCTGGGAGGAAGCGTGAATAATTTCTGTGTATACTAGGAGACTTAAATAATCTAATTAGAGAAAGGTCACACACTTGAAAACAAAACATTGCTGTGCAGGAACTAAAAGAATAGAGTTTGAGAGGACATTCTCATCAGAGTTTTCAGGGTGGCCTTCCTCTAATTTTTAAGCATTGTTTTAATCTTGCATGGCTTTTGTTTTTTATTTATATTGCAATATTGTCCGTGAGTCCAGCTGAAATTATTGTCCAGATGTTCCGGGCCCTATACAAACAGGCACATTGACCCTGACCAGAAACTCACTGCATTTTGGGACAAATTTTACCAACAATTGCAGTTTGGGGTGCTGGTTGTCACTCACAAAAATATTGCATTAGATGATTAATCATAAGCTGTTTGGGCAAACTGTCAGACCAAACAGCAAAGTCGAAGTTCTGGTGAGCCAGTAGAGGTGAGGAGAGGGCATAAGTAGGGATGTGCCAGGCGGAAAATGTCTCTTGTAACGGTGACTCTGCACAGTTTGCTGTTACGGTTGGCTCTGACCACACGTAGGAGCTCAGGCACTCCACTGCCCATGTCCAAAACTGGCATGTGGCTTCTTTATGCAGCTGTTGGAGCCTTTTCCAGAGGAACACACATGCCCAGTCCCACATGTCCCCGTGTAATCTCTTTAGCTGCGTCTCCTTCCTTCCTCTTAGCATTGTAAAATACAAAGCATGGATTCAAATCCTGATCCAACCGGTGCGCAGGCAAGTCTTCTGGGCACTTTTGTGCCTCAGCCTGGGACTGTTGCCGAGTGGCTCAGATTTCCCCGTCACACATGGGGTTGCCTCCTGGTTGTGCTGAGTCAAAAGTTAAAGGCTTGATAAGACAATGGTGGTTGTTGAATCTGTGTCAGATGTCAGTGTCACAAACCGATTACACAAACACAGCTGCCTTTAGTTAATGATCAGCTAAATCTGTTGGGGAATTAGTCTGACATTAAACAATCCCTAGATATGATACAAAACTTCTTTCATATCCAGGGGTTCTTGCTGGCTTTTCCTCTCAACTCCAGCATCAGGGTGCTAGCCAGGAGATGGTGCAATCATGCACTCACTTGCTCTTTTTTTTCTTCCCTTCATAAACCTTTCCCTTCATAAATCATTCCCTCCCTTCATAAATCATGATTTCTCCCTTGCCTAATGAAACAGCTCATACGCAAGAGGTGAAGAGTGCCCTCTCCACCCACCTTTGCCATTCAGCTTGCCCTTCGCTGGGTGGTTTTTGGATAGGCAAAGGTGAGGCCTTGAGCCCGCTCCATGATTTTCCACATGGAGAGAAGAACGTAGGATCTGATCTGATGCTGATATGTGCTCTAGCCATTGAGCTGTTATATTAAAAAGACATTACTGCTTTCCTTGGCCAAGCTTTCTGAACAAAGCAGTCTTAAATCTTTTGATTGTGTGCCGCTTGATCCTGCTGGTGTTCGCCTTTGCCCGAGCACACGTTAAAGGGCAGGTCTATGAGAACATATAGCAAAGGGATTGCTCATTTTCAGGATCAGATCAAGTTTAGAGATGAGACAGGGAACTGAACTGCTCAGGCTGGATTAGACTGAGGCAGAAGATGTACCTTTAGGTACCTAAGGAAATGTATTGTCAAAACTTGAGTATCTTTTGATTTTATACACCTTTTGGAGTCCATCCCCTAAGACTAGGTTACTGACTGGGTTATTAACCCTGTTCTGTGTGTATCTGTAGCCTAAAACTTTAAAATATCTCTAAAAATGCCTAGTCTCCTCAAGCAGGTGTGTATGAATTATGATAATCACCTTTCTTGGACATTGATGCTTCCATGAATTATAGTTCAGGCTGTTTAATAGCAGGGTCAGAAAAGATGCTCTCCTAGCAGGATGTCTAAGTGAGCAGTGCTCTCGGAAGTATAGATTACTTACAGGTAAATTATTATGCAAATGACAATCTTTAAAATGTAAAATCCTGGATGAATGGAACAGTCACTCATCAGTTCTACCAGCAGCTCTCTAAATTTTCATTCCAAAATAACACACATAGGAATTTATGTGAAGGAAAAAAAAAAAAAAAAAAAAAGAACACTGAGATGAACCCTGTAGGGAGACTTTTGACCCAGGCTGCAATGCACAGCCTTAGTTTGGAGAGTGGTAATCCTTCGTTCATGCTGTTGTTTAACTGAAAGGATGCCCTGCTACGATAACTTTCAGCAACCAGCTAAGGGAGTATTTTAGTTAAAATTTTGCATGATTGTGCTGGGTTGACCCTGCTGGAGGCCAGCTGCCCACCAAAACCGCTCTGTCACCGTCCATCCTCAGCTGGACAGGGGAGAGAAAATATGAGAGGCTCATGGGTCGAGATAAGGACAGGGAGAGATCACTCACCAATTATTGTCACAGGCAAAACAGACTTGACTCAGGAAAATTAATTTAATTTATTGCCAATCCAATCAAAGTTGAGTAATGAGAAATAAAACCAAATCTTAAAACACCTTCCCCTCACCCCTCCCTTCTTCCCAGGCTCAACCTCACTCCTGATTTCTCTCCCTCCTCCCCCTCAGCAGCACAGGGGGACGGGGAATGGGGGTTGTGGTCAGTTCAACACACGGTGTCTCTGCCGTCTCTCTGTCATTTCAGTGGTTACTTATCTTCACTATTAGAAAACATCTGTCTTGAACCTGAATTTGTCAAGCTACAATATTTATGCATTATGTTTTGCTAATTTGAAGGAAGGATTATCAAATTTCTGTTCCTGCAAGAAACGGGTATTGCAAAACTTCATTTTTCTCACCTGATTTTTAGGCATTGCCTCACAGAAGGGACTCTATAGCCCCAACTTAGATACACAAACTCCCCACCCAGTGGGAAGGAAAGGCTGCCTCGGATTGAGGTCCAGACTGGCCAATACGCTGGAAGAGGGATCTGTCCGATCTAATTAACTGGCAATGCTAAAGAAAAACATATGTCTAAAATCCCTTTCCTTGTGTTATTTAAGTTACTTAGCCTGCACTACAAAAGGATTCACAGTCTACACTGAGCCTTCAAAAAACTGGAGCAGAACTTGCACTTCTATTTTAAAACATGGCCAGCAGTGAACTGGCCTCATCTGCTTTGTAGCAGCCCAGGGCTGCGTTTCCCAAGCAGCGTGCTTCAGGAGGTTTCATGGTATGCCCTGAAGCCTCACATAAGCTTTATTGCCTCTGTGCAGTTTTGCAAAAAATTCTACGTATTGGTAAATGGGCCTGCCTGAATGGAAAACCCCCATCTTGCAATTCAGAATTTATTCTGTAATGAGAGGGGAGACCCAAGCTCCCTGCTCTTCTGATTGCAGCGACTGTGAGCCTTGCATTTTTCCCATAGCCCTCTGCACCAGCATGTAGGCTATAGGGAAACAAAAGCAGCCCTTGGCACCTTTTCCGGGCAAGTTGAGCAGTTCTGTAAGACAGAATTCAAGATCTATGTCACAGGCAGGGGGTGTGACAGTGTAGTCTATCAGTGAAGGCCCTTTGCTGAGAGAAAAGAGACAGGGGTCCGTTGCCTGCTCCAAGGGCTGTTCAGACATTTGAACCAGCTCTCAGACCATAGACTACAACCCAGACCTTTCCCCTCCCAGGAAAGGGCCATAATTACCAGACACAAAAACTATTCCCTTTCTATCTCCTTGGCAAACTAGCATAGTTACAGGTGGAGAATTAGATCCTTATGTTTCTTTATATTGCACTGGACACAGCACTCTCCTGAGGTATGTATGCCTGAACCCCTCCAAGCCCAGGAAGGCTCTGAAGCTCCTGCCCTCATTCTTAGCAAACGCAGTAATGAGGTATTAGCTGACTCTAATGAACTACCCACTACCCAACTACCCACATGTGCAGCAACATGCAAAGGCAGCTCCTTTTCACAAAGGTGGCCTTGCACACAGTGACCGCCACTGCGTTGAGAAGATCCATCCCTTGTTTGTCAGGTACGTGCTAAGCACACTTACCATACCAATACCCTTCAGGGATGTCATCAAGGATCTGGAGTGGATTTGACCTCGCCAAGAGAGCAACAGGCATGTACAGAGGGACCAGATGAAGTTCTCAGTAGTACAAATGTATGCATGTATGGCTATTCTGAGACGTAAGGAGATAGACAGGGGTTTAGAAGATAAGGGTATAGATAAGACTGACTCGGCAGCAAGAGCTCACTGAGCTTCTGTCTGCATTGCCTAGGCTTCCCTGGAAAAAAAAGGATGTGTTCAAAATTGAGACATGTATGCAAATTAGCAATAAGACAAGGCATTACTTGTTTTTATGTCAGGATAAACACGGTGAACCCTGCACCTTTTCCAGGCAGTTCTTTGGCTAACCACATCGACTCGGCCAGGATCCTGCACCAAGATTGCAAACCTCAGTAGGCTCTTTCAGTAGAAACACATGTTTTATGGCACCATTTCTAAAGGACTCACTTGAGTAGGCACAGATTCTTCTAGGGAAGGATCGGATCCTCCAGAGTAAAATAGAAAACAGAAACAATTATTCCAATTTCTTTTTTATATACTTTAACATCTATGGACAAAAATGCCATTTAAGAACAAGGTAGTATTTTATTCACATTAACAAGGACACACATATATTATCCACCTCATTTGGTAACATTTAACATAGAAATTGTAATCTGTTAGAAGCATAAATGCAATATTGCAAATGCAGCAAAACCCCCCCAACTTCTAGGGGATGCAGTGTAAACACACTTGAATGCAATGGAGGAAGACGGCAGATTTCTCACAATCTTTCTGCTCCCAAAGTCAGATGCAGTATACTAATGTCAAATTTATACGAAAGGCAAGAGTAATATCTAACCTCTTTAATACAACTAGGCAACAGGTCCCTGGGCCGTGCCCAGATCAGAAGGGCAAGGAAGTGCGAGCTCCTTGTATTTCCTTACCCTGGCAATGTTTGCAATCTGGATTTTAAACACTGTATTTTACTGTTACCCACCCACGTTTCTAGCCACAGCACTATACTACAGCAGAGAACACACCCAGTGTTTCCCAGTAAGCCTAGCTAAAGGACCAAAAATGATTCACACACAGATTTGACCACCAAAACGTGGTCCTCATAAAAATGCCTTGAGGCAGGGGAAGAGGTGAGCAGTTCAGCGAGGCACGCTGCTGGACTCCCTCCACCCCACCGGTGGCACCTGGCCTCCCCTGGGAGCCCAGAGCTGCCGGGGGCCCGGAGGAGCACACACTCTCCATTGCACCACCCCCAGTCTGTGGGGACAAGATGGTCTGGGGACCCTTCCAGTGGCTCTCTGGGCGGGGGGGAGGGGGGAGGGCAGGCTGTGACCTAGACCCCTCTCCCCGAAAGATGCAGTGAGACCAGCCACCGGTCCAGCCGCCGGGACGCAAAATAACCCCAAAATAAAGCAAGGGGAACGAGGAGTAAAAACCCCCGAGCTAACACATGCGGAAAAGGGCCGCCGGCGGCCGGGCCCCGCCCGAGAGTGGCGAGCGCTCCGAGACGCACCGCTCTCCCTCGCTCAAGGCTGAGGGAGGCCGCTGCGGCGGGGCCCGCCCAGGCCGAGGCCCGAGGCCCGACGGCGGCGACCCCAGCCGGTCCCGGGGACCCTGCGGCCCCTCAGCCGCCTGTGCTGTAGCGGGCCCGGGCCACGCCAGGCCGGCGACGGCGCCTGAGGTGTCCAGCGCTCATTCGCCGCCGTCGGCGGGGCGGACTCTGTGGCGGCCTCCCGCCCCCGGGAGAAGGGAGGAGCCGGGACCGGCCTCGCCCGGCGTCCCAGGTATAAAGGGGGCCCCCGCCTCAGGCCTGCGGCGGCTGTTTAAATAGCCTTGGCTGCTGCCGGCACCTCGCTGGTAGTAGAAGTGTCTCCCTGAGCATCCTTGCTGCAGCGCTCCAGCTCGATCCACGGCGGCGGCGCAGGACCGCGCCCGTTCGCAGTAAGTCTCTGTGCTGCGGCTTCGATGCCGGCCGCGGGTCCCCCCACTGCCTTCTCTGGGGCGGTGGCGGCGTTTTCCGTCAGTTGCCGCCCCCTAAGGCCGGGTTGAGGTCGGGGAGCCGCTCTCTGCCGCTGCCGACGGGAACCTTTCACTGGGCCCCCGAGGATGGAGTCTGCGGGGGTCGGCCCTGGCCCGAGTGGGGGGACAGCCGGGTCGCTTTCCGGCCTGCTCCCTCCATCGGGGAGGAGGCGGGGGCTGCGGCCTCCGGGCTGACGGCGCCTTTCCCGGCTGAGCGACGCTGGGGACAGGGCGGGGGCCGGGCCTGGCCCGGGGGTCCCGGCCAAGCGCAGCCTGGCGCGGCTCTGCCCGCCGTGGGGCTGCGGCGGTCCCTCCCCCTCTACGCTGCCCGCAACAGTGGTCTGTGCTCATGCCTGTTACTATCGTGGCATCAGCAGTTCCTCGGCCTGAGGGGCTGGTATTTATGCTGGCAGGCTTCAAAGCGACCACAGAAAGCGCTTCCTCAATGGTCCGTGTGTGCTGCCGCTCCTGGAGCGGGGCAGGCTCCAAAGCCTTCCCGGGCGGGAGAGAATAACTGCAGCTTGCTTCAAGAGATCAGCTGCAAGAAAATGTTTCTGTCTGTGGCAGCATAATCAAATCTCAAATCATTAATTCTTTTATTTCCTTGAATTGTTGGCCAGTATTTTTACTTACAACTCCTGATTTTCCTTTCTTCCCCTCCTCTTACTAGAGCAGTCATGTTTGAAATAAAGAAGATTTGCTGCATTGGTGCCGGTTATGTTGGTGGGCCAACCTGTAGTGTTATTGCACAGATGTGCCCCAATATCAAAGTTACTGTTGTGGATGTCAATGAGGCCAGAATCAATGCCTGGAATTCAGATACACTCCCAATCTATGAGGTAAATGTGTCTTGCTGTTTGTCTCTTCTCCCAGCCAGTGTTGCATTTGCTTTCCTTCTACTACATGGCCCACTTCTGAAGCTTGATAAGTATAGCACAGTGATGTCCTTCAGAAAGAGTATTCTGGAACAGCTGCTTGTCACTGTTGCTCATTAAACCAGATTTTTGAAGTAACTTAATATGTCTGGTGCAGGCAGGTATTTAAAGATTATGTATGAAGGGGCTAGTAAGGAAAACTGTAATTGTATATATAGTGAATTGTGCTAAATCATGCTGACTTTCTTTTGGGGCCTGATTTAATCACAATATAGTCCTCTTACGCAGTTATAGATAGTATCTACTGTGTTGTAGCACAATATGAATGCATAATACTGAGTGGTAAGCTTTATTCCCATTCTGAATACCGGCAAAATACAATCTGTGCTGTCTATCTTAACAATGCTGAAAGATGGGGGCAGTCATGTTCCTGATTCACTTGTACCATAAACCTCTGATCAGGCCTAGGAAGACTAGGCTACATAAAATTTCATTACAGAATTAACTTAATTTGAAGATATATAAAGCATTTTTCTATTTTGCTTCTTGTAGCACTTATTTTTTATTCTTTTTTACCCTAAAGAATAGGTTTCTTTTTTTCTTTCCTTCATTCTTTCATGAGATACAGGTTTGAGTTCTTTTCTTTAATGGGAGTGAAAACTTATCTTCACTCGTCTCCCAAAGACAAGGCATGTTGCCTGGTACTAACAGTTACTTTTTTGCTATAAGAAGTCACCTGAATCCTGTCTGTGCTGTAACACTAATGTAGTTTTTTCCCCCTCTTAAAACTAAACTTATATGGTGACTCTTTAAGCAAAGATTATTAGACCTCCTTTGTCATACACACTCAAAGCAAAAAATGTGTATAATGCTCAGATTAGCAGGTGAGACATGAATAAAGATCATGAAAGCAAGTACTTTGTTTACTATAAACACTTAACTGAATGAGTTAAAGTAGAGCTAGTCTTGGCATGTTTTTTTTAAAAAAAGAACACCAAACCCAAACTTATAACATCTGTTTCCAGGAATGGTGTCCTTCGCTTACAAAGAATGTACAAAAACTGCCAAGAATTAGTTCAGACAGTTGTAAAATTGAGTCATTGCACAGTGAGGTTTTTAGTATTTTTGGGTTTTTTTCTTTCCAGTGTTAGAAATTATCTAGTGGGCTGCCTTTCTATTTACACCCAGTAAGACCATAGTTGGAACATTTGATAGGTTGTTACCTATGTTGTTCTGCCTGTGTTGACCTTTGTTTTCCTTTTAAGTAGGTATTTGGTATAAAGTGAGACAGCAACAATGTCTTGTGTAAGAAAGCTTCTGTTTGTTTTCCTCTCCCTTCAGTGAACCTTTGCTTTTCTGGCATTTAATCAAATATTTCAGGTCATGATAGGTGTCTCAAGTTGGAGAGCTGATTGCTAGGTTACAGTGCACGACTTTATTTTTCAAACAAAAAGTAAAGGCTTCTTTTATCTATGATAACTATATCTTAGTTAAATAATTTTGTAGACCTTTCTAATATGGGGAATTGCTCGTGTACACATGGTCTCCTGCTCCTCTTGCCTGTGTGGAGATGTTAAGGGGAAAGGAAAGTGTTCTGGCATAGGATGTGTCTCTTGAAAGAATCTCATCAAATTGTGCCTGTGATTCTTCCATGCTGCAAGTGTGGTGCCATAAGTTTAATCTGGTCCAAACATGAGTAGTTGCCAAAAGGAGTGGTCTGTAGCTCCTGTGTGTCTTCACTGCCTTCTTTCACTGCATCTGGGCTTGCTAATTTGGTGGAAGACTTTTGTGGGGTTTTTGTGCTGAATCAGTTTTAGATCTGATCTTGGGGGAGATCATGGAATGTGTAGCTGAGGGAAAAGGGGAGTTGGGACCTCTTCTGCAGCCTGGGGAATATTGTAAGACTTCTTGAATCTACTTAACATCACCTACAGTTATTTCTTTAATTGTTGCCTGTGGTAATAGAATTGAGCACGGGAATAACTGGAGCCTAAAATCTCGTTGTGGAAATAACAATTCAGTGTGGCTGAAAGTTTAGTGATGGCATTTTTGAGTGTTTGGAATAAGGAATGGGTTTATTTTTTTACTAAGTAAATCTTCAGAAGCTTTACTTTACATCTGGCAAACTGAAAACATACATTAACTGCTTTTTTCCTGCTTTTTTTTTTTCCAGCCAGGGTTAAAAGAAGTGGTAGAATCCTGTCGAGGAAGAAACCTCTTCTTTTCAACCAGTATTGATGATGCCATTAGAGAAGCCGATCTTGTATTTATTTCTGTAAGTTCAGGTGGAGAAGGTGGTTGTGTGTGTTTGTCCTTTTTTTCTTCATTATCAAATCATGTTGCTTTTATGTTAGGAAGAGGCCTTTGTTTTGTCATATAAATTCAGTTAGCAATGTCATATCAGGGTGCCAGTTTTCTCCTTGTCTTTGTGTATTGTGGGAAAAGTGTTAAGCTTTTTTGTTGTATTTTAATCTGTTTCTTGTAGCCAGTAGATCATTTGACAAACAGGCTCTAAGTCAAAATGTTGGCATTAAGTTTGGTTACATGTGTGAGGTCTTAGAGCAGCATATAGTGCAGATCTGTCATTGCAGTGTACTGCTGAAATCCATGGGACTTTGATATTGACATAGTTCCTAGAAAGGGATGCAAAAATCATACTGATTATTATTGGATTACAAAGATGACTTATTTCTAAAGCTTTTAAAAAAACAGTGTATTAATGGAAGAGGGGCTGGCTTTAATATTTTCTAGCTTTAATAATTCTAAGCTGTTTACACCACTAGGAAGAGGATCCAGTCAAACATAAACAGTGTGACCTTTTGTAATCTAGAAGGTTGTTCCTAATGCAGAATCCAAAAGAACTGATTGCTATTCATCTTGGTAGGCCACAGTTATTTTTGTTACTTATGCCCTTTTTTCTTGAGAGCTCTTCTTTGTTAGGGCACCTCAGTACAGAGCTCTTTCTGATAGTATTTTTGTCTATTCATTAAGCTTAAAATGAATGCTACTTGACTGGATGGCTGTCACTAATACAGGCCATATATTGGCACCTGTCCTTGGTTTAAAACATGCTGTTGTGCTTTACATATTGTTGCCATTTCTTTCAGCTTGTAATGAAAAGGACCTTCTGTCTTAATCCAAATGACGTGTTTTCCCTCATGTTGCCTTTTCTTTGTACTTCAGTACAGCAATCTTCAGCAATTCTATACTTTGGTTTCACTGCGAAGTGGTTTTAAACTGTAACTGCCTTACTAGCTGTAAGATTCTCATAACGTGAATTTTTGCACTCCTAATGTGGGACAGGAAACAAAAGGTGGCTGGCTGTAATCATGAAGAAATTACTGGTTTTACCACAGTAAGGGCTAAGGTTCACCAAAGCCTGCAGAGCTGCTATGAATTGCTCTTGTTTAAATTCTATTTGAATAGAGCCCAATGAGCTTTCTTTAGAAGACAGAATAATTGAGAAAGCTAATAGCTGTTCATCTGATATGGTAACTAGATTAATTCTGGGGTAGAAGCAAGCTGGACTCTGGGAAGGAAACTGTCATTCTTAACAATTTCACCTTGTCAGTAGCTCTTGTGTTGAGACCTACAACATTTCTTCCCCCCTCCATGTATTTGTAACTAGGTTAACACTCCGACGAAGACCTATGGTATGGGAAAAGGCCGAGCAGCTGATCTGAAATACATTGAAGCTTGTGCTAGGCGCATTGTACAAAACTCAAATGGCTATAAAATTGTCACTGAGAAAAGCACAGTTCCAGTACGTGCTGCAGAGAGCATTCGTCGAATATTTGATGCTAACACTAAGCCTAACTTAGATTTGCAGGTAAGCATAATCTTTGAGTTGTGTGTTTAAAGGAAGGTTGTTGCTTCTGGCTTTTATTTGTTTTTTTTTATTTCTGTGCCCATAGGTGCTGTCTAACCCAGAGTTCCTTGCAGAAGGAACAGCCATCAAGGACCTGAAGAACCCAGACAGAGTGCTTATTGGTGGAGATGATTCTCCAGAGGGACAGAAAGCTGTCCGTGCTCTTTGTGCTGTTTATGAGCACTGGGTACCCAAAGAAAAAATCCTCACAACCAATACCTGGTCATCAGAACTTTCTAAACTGGTTAGTGTTACTCACTGCTGTTGTCTGCACTGAGGAAAGGATGTGAGACAAAGCTCAGAAGCAGAGGTTCACTAACTCTGAGTGCAGCTAGGACAGACAGACAAGGTTGGGAGGACCCAGTATGTATATCAAAGGATATTAATCTTTTCTAATTATCTCAGTTGAGCTAATACATGACATCAACTTTCCATTAAATCCTTTTCTCACTTTTATTGCTGTGTTATTAAAGAGTAAACCTCCGGTGCTGCAGAAACTGATTACCATCATGAAATGTTTCAAAGTCTGCAAGCATTAAAGCATTACATTGTTTTTGCTTAGATGCCATTAACTGGCATTTATGTATCAAACAGGTTATGTTACCTTTTTATCTCAGTTACACAGATACTAAAGTAATCCTTCCAGTAGTAATTCCCTTTATTCTGTGGGCATCTTGGTTTCT
This sequence comes from Balearica regulorum gibbericeps, assembly GCF_011004875.1. Classification (NCBI taxonomy): domain Eukaryota; kingdom Metazoa; phylum Chordata; class Aves; order Gruiformes; family Gruidae; genus Balearica; species Balearica regulorum. The sequence goes on from NC_046187.1 coordinate 56,799,309, forward strand.
GGAAAAATGAAGTTCTTTACTATGTTTTTTATTTACAGGCAGCCAATGCTTTCCTTGCCCAAAGAATCAGCAGCATTAACTCAATCAGTGCTCTGTGCGAAGCTACAGGAGCAGATGTTGAAGAAGTAGCAAGAGCTATTGGAACAGACCAAAGAATTGGAAATAAGTTTCTGAAAGCCAGTGTTGGTAAACAAAAAAAATCCCTTTTTGGTTTTTTTGGGCTTTGTTTAATAATGCAGTAAGCCTACTAGTAGTGTTTTGAAGTAAATGATCTGATACTCTAAAATCTTCTACAGCGTGTGTGTGAAAATACTGCTGTAGAGGAGTACTGTAAATCAGTTTTTCTGGTAAAATGTCTAGGATTGAGGTTGCGCTAGACCCTGGCAATCGGAAACCTAAGAGTTCAGAGTGCGTGGTTTATCCTGCCTGTGTCACTGGAAAGAAAAGTTGCAACTTTATTTTTCTGAAGCATGACTGATGGTAGTTCTCTCCAAGATGTCTTCCCAATTGTAACTGCTGCCATTTAGTTCAGGAGTTGCTGTCAGTGGCCTGAGGAAGGGGATATCTCTAGATCAGCATGTGTGTTGGCAACTTCTAATTTGTATGATGAATTCAGTTTGTTTAGATTTACTAGAGTAAGATGTGATAAAGTAGTGATCAGTACTACAAACTTTCAAACTTAGAGGACAAAACTAAAGCCTATCTGTATGGCTACAGTCTTCATGATAGAAAGAGAAAGTGTGACTTTAAAAGAACCTTATTAAATATAACCTCTCCTAGAGTCTATGCAAGAGTGAGAAGTAGATTGCAAATACCCTACAAAAATTCCTATTAGGTTATTGTAATTCCTGCTACAATATGTTGCTTCTGAGACTTTGACCAAAGTTCTAGGGGTCAAGGATCCCTCTAATTATCTCAGTTCTCCCTTAGACAGCTGGTGATCTTTGGTTCTTGGCAATGATTAGATAACCATTTGCAGGTGGGGGAGAAAAGAACCTAATCTTAACATAATTGTTCTGAGAAATATTCATCTAAATTTTTACGGGAGAGCAAACCCAGGAGCTGGTCCACCCATGTGTAATAAACTAGGGGCCTGAGACTGGGTTAGAACTTCCATTGACTTCAATGGGACCTGAAGGAGATTTTAGGGCTTCTGTAACTGACAAAGTATGTAGGTCCAGGAGTTGGATTTTGGGTGATTCGTAAGGTTTTCATTCTGCTAGCAGTGAAATACGGGGGGGGGGGGGGAATTACAATGCTGTGTCAATGATTGCCAAAAACTACTTGATTCCAGAAAATCATGTTATGGTACCTTAGTCACCTGTAAAATAACCACTTTCTTTTTCAGGGTTTGGAGGTAGCTGTTTTCAGAAAGATGTCTTGAATTTAGTGTACCTCTGTGAGGCACTGAACTTACCTGAAGTAGCCCGCTACTGGCAACAGGTACAAGTTCTTCATTAATTTTTTTGAGGGGTGTGTGTTTCTTCAGCATTCAGCTTTTGAGCACTGTCCACATATAATCTGTGTTTCTCCTTTAAGGAGCAGATACCTTAATGTTGATCATCTTTACATTTTAGGATCCTTGGCTTAACACTGGCATTTGATACTCATGGGTGCTTAGGCATTTTGGGGGTGAATTAAGTTATCTGGATCAAATGGATTGGGAAGTTGTCTAGAAAAAGCAATAGAAAATGTGAAGTACAAGCATGTCTGGACTCCTGTCTTCCTCTTGCACTTGGTTATCTCTGTCTACTTTGAATTCAGAGCTTATGACCTTTTCCTTAGGGTCTACTTCTACAGTTTCTTTTCTGAAATAACTCATCAGAAGTTGCTATTCTTTTAAATAAACACAGTTGCTGCCGTTCCCTGGTTAACGTTAGGAATGGTTGGGAAGACATGGGTGCTCTCAGGCCTAGCACCAATGCAGCAATACCAGGATGCTCAGTCTGTACTAGCAAGTGTTTCCCTGTGAACCTATGAAAGCAACTCACTCCTCTTCCCAGTCCTGACTGAGGCAGGAGCTTTGACCTATGTGGTAAGGTCAGAAGAACTGCTTTGGTCTATTGTCCTGATTTAGGCTGTGGTGATCAAGTACAAGGCTGCCTAGCAAATGCCCCCAGAATACTAGACACATGATTTGCCTATCTTATTAGCAGCTTTCCTTTCTTCAATCTTCCTTTTGTCTAGCCTCCTCCCCCTCACTTTTCTCTGTCCCAGTCTGCTGCCAAATGAACAACTTGCCCATAATTACTTTCATCATTGGTCAGTTGTGCCACATCCATACTGAAGTGCAATATTTCTTATACCATTACCTAGGTCATCATGGCCATGTGGTACTGCTGATGGTGGGGTTACTTAGGCTCTGTTGGCTTCACAAGGTTCTATTCCCCCAAAAGTCCCTAGTACTCATTTCCAATTGTCTGAAGCTTGGCTGGATCTCACTCATCATTCCCACATAACTGCTGGTAAAACTCGGCCATCCTTCACAGTGCTATCTGTAACTTTTGTCAGCTTCTTACATTAGGATAGTCTAGTCCATGGTGAAGAGGCTTATGATCCTGTCAGTGAAGTGAGGCTAACATACCGCATGAACCATGCACAAACGTCCAGGAGAGGTTTGGTTCAGTGTAGGACTTGGATGCTTTGGCACAGTAGGAAAGAGAAGGAGCTGTATGTTCTGATATTTACTTCAAGAACTACTGCTTTTTCTCAGTATAAGATGTAAGCAGACAACCCTTGGGGCAGCAGAAGCTGCAGGAATTAACCATTTTACCTCACGATAATCTAATGAATAAGGAGGATAATTAATACTGTCTTGAAAAAGACATAATTGGTTTGGTTTTCTGTCCTTTGAGATTACAAGGATCTTTATTAAAATGCAACCTACTTGGTATCTTGGCAAACCAAAGGCATAGGAACACTTACAGTTTTCTCTGTGTGGAGGTGTTCTTTTGTTTAACAAAAGCCTAAAAGGTTGCATTGTTGATATAAACTAGTTTAAAGTGCTTTTAATGCTTCTGTGTGCTCTCATTCTGTTTTAAGAGCAATTCTTTGCAGTGTTTCTATATGGCTTATTAAGCCGTGGACAAATCAGATAGTAAGAATAGCTGCTGCAGAGTTAGGGTAAGGTAAAGAGTGCTGTGTCCATGTGGTACAACCACTTACCTGCACCTTCTGCTTCCTTAAAGCACTGGTGTTCTTGACCCAGCCCACATTGGTCAAGTCCTCATGATTTGTCTCAATTTGATAAATTAACTTATCTTTGGATTACTTATGAGACTGAATAAAAACTTAGGTTTTTTTAAGCCTTAAACTTATGTGGGTAGTTTTGCTTGATTGTTAATAGAATTAGTTTATAGTTTAAAATTACTCCCTTCTGTACCATCATGCTATATATAATTTCAGGTAATAGACATGAATGATTATCAGAGAAGAAGATTTGCTTCCCGCATTATTGACAGCTTGTTCAATACTGTCACTGATAAGAAGATTGCTATTTTAGGGTTTGCATTCAAAAAGGATACTGGGGACACAAGGTAAGAAAGCAACTTCAGCTCTTTAATATAGGTTCCCTACACTTGTCACCAGCTATGCAGCTAAACCCCCAATTGAATTGCATTAATAAAACCAGATTAAATATGGGCCCCTTAACCTCTTGTGTCTGAATTGGCTTGTAACAAGGATTAGTCTTTCTTAAATGGATGAGACAATTCATTCTTGACCTCTACAACATACCTGAATCATTCAGAAGCTAGAGGAGATAACTCTGTCAAAATCTATCTTTGCTTATGCAAGTTAATAAGGACTAGAATGCTTCCATTGTCCACAGAAAAGAATGAAAATGTTTTTGCAGCTAATTCTAAATGGCTATGTGAATCCAAAGTTTCAGCTTCATTTCCAAAGGTGGTGAATTCTGTTTTCCTGTAAAGCTCAAACTTTATACAACACCCCCCCAAACTGCAGTTTGTGGGAATGCTTATAAGATTGATGCCTTATTAATTACGGTCACTAGGAGTCCTGGGGCTTAGTATCTCACGGTGAGAGATGTAAACTTGTTTTTCATATTACTTTCCTTGGTGTCCCTTAAAATTTCAAGTTTGCTGCTGGCATGGATTACCATTAAGATGTTTAATGTAAAGCTTATGTAAAAAAAAAAAACCCCTGGCATTGCATATCATGACACTTGAAGACTTTCATTACTTAGAACACGCCATCTGGTTCTCTGATTCACTTCCCTAGAGAGTCATCCAGTATCTACATCAGCAAATACTTAATGGATGAAGGAGCAAAGCTCCATATCTATGATCCTAAAGTACCTAAGGAACAAATAATCTTGGATCTCTCGCATCTGGGTGTTTCAGAAGATAACCAAGGTAAGAGTGCTGATGTAAAGCTTATTCCTGTCAAACACACACCCTTCCCCTCCCCCCTGAAGAAAACCCCCACCCTATTCTTAAAATACACAAGGTCTAAGTACTGTAAATTCACTTTCACCATGGCAATGTGCTGTTGGCTACACTTACCAGATGACTGTCATAGCTCAGAGGATTACTGTAACTCTTCCCCTTCCCCCTAGCTTTTATAGATACTAATTCTGTACTATTGTATACTTTTCTGATAAATATTCATTTGAATACACACAAACTTTCTGCATAATTAAAAGGAAGAGAAAGAAGAATGTCTAGAAGTAGGAAAGACTAGTGTGTTCTCTTGACTCCTTTGTGTCCTGAGTCCTATCCTACCTTAGTTCTTGTTTGCATATGTAAAGTAGAAATAAAGAAATAATTCTGGAATTCACTGTAAAAATTCACTCTGGAATTCACTCCCCCAAATCACTTCCAAATTCATCTGTTCCCTTAAATTCAAGAAGACTTTAAAGTAATCATTTATGACTAGAAGGTTCTTGGGGAGAAGCAGGGGGTACTTAGGATTTTTTCTTCCCTTGTTGGGGAGAATGGAAATGATGGATGAAGGAGAAGGATATACAGGGCTTCTAGAGGTGAAGAGAATGGAGGAAAATGAGCTGTGATGGAGAAGTGAAGAGTGTACCTTATTTGGCATCCCTTGAATTAGAGAGGGGTGGGAGGGTTGCCTCTAGGCAGCTGCTGAGGCAGTCAGAGGATGAAGGCATGTATCATAATGAGACATGTTATCTCTTCTAGTGTTGACTGTTAGATAGCAACTGTGGTGTGCTGCTATTGCACAGGCAGGGATCTTTGTGAGGGTTGGCATTTCATAGAATCATAGAATGGTTAGGATTGGAAGAGACCTCAAAGATCATCTAGTTCCAACTCTCCTGCTGCGGGCAGGGACACCCTCCACTAGGCCATGTTGCCCAAAGCCTCATCCAACCTGGTCTTAAACACTTCCAGGGATGGGGCCTCCACAACCTCTCTGGGCAACGTGTGCCAGTGCCTCACCACCCTCACAGTAAAGAATTTCTTTCTGACAGCTAATCTAAATCGACCCTCCTTTAGCTTAAACCCATTACCCCTTGTCCTGTCACTACACTCCCTGATAAACAGTCCCTCACCATCTTTCCTGTAGGTCCCCTTCAGGTACTGGTAAGCCGCAATTAGATCTCCCCGGAGCCTTCTCTTCTCCAGGCTGAACAACCCCAACTCTCTCAGCCTGTCCTCATAGGAGAGGTGCTCCAGCTCTCTGATCATCTTCATGGCCCTTCTCTGGACTCTCTCCAACAGCTCCATGTCTGTCCTTGTACAACAAGACATTTGAACACTCCAGTGTAACTTCTAATTCTAGAGATGCTCTTGGTTGTTTAAATCAAACTTGAATGCTTAACTTCAAACACTTAAGTGCCCTGACTCTATTCAGATGCCAGGTGACAGCTGCTTTCATTTAAATAAGTAAAATCAAAGTGACAAATGTCTTGTCACTCATCTAGAGATGTATTCTGTCCTGAAATGCTCCTTGTTTGAGTAGGGCAAGGAAGGAGATTAGTTTGCCAAGAGAGTACCAGACTGGTACTAAAGTGCATAATAAAACTGTATTTTCCTTCTGTTAGTGTCTCGGTTGGTCACCATAAGTAAAGACCCCTATGAAGCCTGTGATGGAGCTCATGCCCTTGTGATTTGCACTGAATGGGACATGTTTAAGGTAAAAATGTGATCTTCAAACTAAACTTAAAGAAAAGGAGTGTTATGCTGTTTATCTATTCCGTCTGCTTTAATTAACCCATTACAGGAGCTGGATTATGAACGTATTCATAAGAAGATGCTGAAGCCTGCATTTATCTTTGATGGTAGGAGAGTTCTAGATGATCTTCACAATGAGCTACAAGTCATTGGCTTCCAGGTAATCACCGGGGTGATGTTGATTCTTATGTTTCTTTCCTTTTGCTCTCTGTTCTCTCTTGCTTTTGCTCTGCAATGACTCTGTAGCAAGGGGAAAAAAATCTCTTCAGGTGAGGATTTAAATCTAAACCCATCTGTACTTCAGTCTTGTCACTAGTGCTCTCTTCCTCCAGTACCTTCCTGCTTTTGTAGACTGATACTCTGTTAAAATCCGAGCTACGTCAGCCTATGCCGTCAACATTCAGCAGTGTAAATGTGCCTTGAAGCGCTTCTTGCATAGGCAGAATTTGACTAATACTAAAATCACCTGAATAATCTGATAGAAGCATTTCAGCCAGGCACAACCAGTACAAAATCTACAAGCCAGATCAGATGTGTGTTTTGGTTGTGTTTCATTCTGTGTACTCCTGAGTACTGTGATTACTTGTATAATGGCCATGGCTCTCCTGCCATTTTCCCCTGCTTAAACTACACATGATTATTACACTGAACAGGCTTGTAGAAATTGCTTTAACTAGTCCATTGAAGCTGTTATGGGCAAATATAGTACATATAGCTGACATAACTACTTGGTTACATCAACACACTGAAAAGAGTTGTACATCTGAACTGTTTAAATGTCTAGAACATAATCATTAAACTTCTGTTTAAATTTACTACTTAAGATAGTTTAAATTGACACATTGTCTTTTGGTGCTTTGCATCTTCCCTGTACTACTTGAGGGAAAGCTACAGCTCTCCTTGCTGAGCATCTGAACTATTTTACTATTTTTCGTCCTCTACAAGTTCTGACCTAAAAATCAGGGGAACCCGTGTCACTCTTCAAATTTTGCAGTACCTGGTTTACACGTGTCAGCTGTGTTACATACTTTCTCTTCTATAGAGTTGGCTGCCTTTGGCCTTTCAGAGGCTGTTTCAAATACATCCCATTGCATTAAGGAGGGGGGGAAAAAGCTGCTTCTATCCTAACTTAGCCAATATAAATTTAGACAAAGGAGGCCAAACCCCTGCTTTATAAATACCTGAAAACATTTTATGATATTTGTACTGATAGTCCTACAGAAGCTGAGGCACATAAATGTTCAAATTAGCAAGATGCAGCTTTGAATAGGCAAAGCAGGCACCTGTGAAAAGCTGTTTTTTAGAAACCTGTTTGCAACTCCAATCCCAGAAACTGTCCCTGGGCACACTGTTTTCTGGCTTGTGTTATTCTAGCATTCATGAAATGTAGTCATGGTCCTGGATTTAGTTTGTAGATTCCTTATAGGCTGATGCGATTCTGTTACCCTGCCACACTCACTTCCTAAATGTGTTTTCTCTTTCAGATTGAAACAATTGGGAAGAAGGTGTCAGCCAAAAGAATTCCTTTTGCTTCTTCATGTGAAATTCCTAAGTTCAGCCTCCAGGACCCACCTGTCAAAAAGCCTAGAGTATAATGTTTAATAGGTACTGAAGGAATTCTGTGGACCTTCTTAGTGATAATAACTGTAAGCCTATGCTTTTTTAAGGAAAGATATTTTTCATAAACTAAAAACCAGTTTTACACTAGAAATGGTACCTGGTACATGTGAATTCAGTCTATTTTCAAATCTCTATTTTTATAGCAATTTTTTTGGTTACTGAAGATGGTACCGATCTGTTTTTAATAATGAATCATCTCTTAAGTGGAAAAGTTATCTTCAAACTGCAGACTCCTGCTTCCAGAAATGTTCCTAAACTGCACTTTAAACATCTCAAGTGATACAAAAGCAAAAGAAATAAAACATCTTTTCACTGTCCATAACTGGACTAAAGTAATCAGGAATTTTGGTCCCACTGATTCTTCATTTTTCTTTTGGGGTAATTCTTTGCCCAGTTAAATGCTTGCTCTGACTGACATTGAAGTCGGAAGTTCTAAGTGAATTTGGTAGGATTTGGTTGAGCCCTAAACCAGAGGTAACTGCACCAGTAATACCCTGATTCCAGTTGGGCTCAGTGGGCACTGATGCAGTCTAAACGGCATCTCTTGGGAGGCCAGATGGTTCTGCAGGCATCTATCACGTAACTAAAGACAGTGGACTAGCAGCTCTAAACTGATCCACTGGCAGATCTTCACTTTTGTTTCTCTGGCTGTCTTGCCTACATTCCATGTGCACCCATCTAAATTATTGATCTAATCAGATTCCTGGGGCAAGTTTTTCCTAAGTAACAGCAATACAATTCATCTTCAGCAGAGGAGTGTTCTGCTTATTTGAATATTGAATTGAAGCAGAATTACTGTAATTTGGTGTGTGACCAAGTAGAAGGCAAACATTGGCCTCAAAGCTACCTGATGGTTATCTTTTTCCTTCCTTTCTGCTTGCATACTTCATCTGAAAGCAGCTTTCTTAACAAATCTGCAAAAATTATTCTCTGCTGTTAAGAAATTATTAAACATAAAAACTCAGCCCCATAAGTTAGTCAGCTTGCTACCTCACTTAATTAGCGGGAATGAATACTTTCTATGTTATCTTGTTATTTTTGCCTTCACTATTACTTTATTTCTACTTGTTTTTATTATTCTCAATTGGCCAGTGCTATTAAAATCCTTGATATGACAAAGTTTGTGTGTGGCTTGTTGCATGGGGTTGTGAGATGGAGGGGAGGATAGAGAAGGATGACCATGAACAAGTTTCAGACTAGAAGGCATAGATGTCTTAGATGAATAAGTGTTGGGATGTTAGAGAATTATCCTGTAATTAGTCACATAATACCTTCTGAATTTATTCAACAGGTGTCTTCCGGAATGCTATATCAATAGTTAAACAGAGCATAAGATCAGTGTCATCTTGGCGATGAGTGCTGTTATCAAAACTATTTCCCCGCAGAAGTACAGATACAATGCAAGCTTTAGGACAGCCATTTGAAGATTTGAGGAATGTGTATAACAATTTGGGTAGACAATACAAGACAGCTACCTGACTGAAATAGCTGTATCCTTAAGCCAGATGCTTTTGAATTTGGCATGTTAATGGCTTCCACACAGGGACTTGGGATGCAGCAATGACTGAGTGCTTTGGGCAAATATGCCTTGGGCTCTTTGTCCTATTGCAGAATTCTGTGAGGAGCAGATCAGAAGCTAGTCAAAGTGAGTGGGAGCTATGGGGGCTTGAAATCAAACTGTCATCTTTCATCATGCCATCATCTCTTCCTGATTCACTAGCACTGCTCTGCTACAACCCCACAGAGCAGGGAGGACCCTGTAACACAGTTGTGGTATCCATAAGCATTGTAATCCTGCAGGTAGGTGACCCTGCCTTTGCAGGTAGGCATCTTCTTGACTACCTCTGCCCCCTAGCACCTGAGAGGGCAAGTTGGTCGTTTCTCCTTGGGGACTGAGAGGGTATTGACAAGTTGTGCTCGAGGATCTCTTGGCCTGAACTATGTTCAGGGTAGCACAGCACTGCTTCAGGGCTCATCTTAACAGGGCGGCTTCAGAAAATCAGGATGCTTTTCAGAAACTTGCACACAGTCATAATAGTAGTGCCTCTGCAGGGGACTTGTCCTCATTGATTTGAAGTGGATAGATGAACCATTGCTCCTGTTAGGAATGTGCAAGAGCTCTAAGGCTGGTCAGCGTTCCTGAGGCTTCCAGTAGCTCTTCACATGTGGTCCCAAGGAGACAGAGAAACTAGGTGCTATACCCCTACTCCTTTTGCTGGTTTGCTTGCAGACTTGGTCAAAGCCTGGATAGTGACTTGCAGCTTAATTGATAAAGAATAAGCAAGTTCACTGTAGTGGGATCACTCTTAACTCCCTTTTCTTAGGAAAGGTAGGGTGGCAGATCCTTTGAGGAGCTACAAGGGGTAAAACTGGTAAAACTGGCATTTGCCTTGCTTTGTTGGAGAAACAGCTTTAGTTTCTTGGTGGCTGCATTCTTTTAGTGGGACACTGGGATAGGGGGATGAATCTGAACAGCTAGTGGCACATGCCTTTGGGATGCTGCAATACTTACCTCGCGTATATGCAAGAGAACCTTACTGCAGGCCAACAGAGCAAGCTTTGGAAGCTTTTGCAGCACTGTGAATCATAAGCCATCATCTTGAGTGCAGTTGCCAGGGAAATAATAATTACAGATGACTTGCATTCCTGCTTTGAAGGCTTGAGTAGTGTGTCTAAGAGATGGGTTTTAATGCTATTGAGGCTTCGTCTGTGGGATCTTACAGCATGTAATTCTTGATGAGAATTGTGTAATATGAGTAACGGACTCTTGTACCCTGAAATTCTTTGTATGGGGTCTTAAAATACAATCCCACAGTAACACTGCTTTTCACTGCATAAATGTGAATACAACAGCTGAAGCAAATCCAGCTTTAACAAGCCTATGAATAGTATGATGTAGACTGCATAAATTAAGATGTGTATAGACAAATTTTAAATGCTAGGCAAGATGTACTGGTTTCCTTTTGTGTATGTGTTCAACCCTTTGTGCAGCTAAAACTAATCTGGTTCCAGGCATATGATAGCAAAGAATATTCCAAGTGAATAGAACAAACATGGTTTTGACCAAGACTAGTTAGTATAGGAGCAATTATCATAGAATGATTTGGGTTGGAAGGGACCTTAAAGATCACCTAGTTCCAACCCCCCTGCTACGGGCAGGGACACCCTCCACTAGGCCATGTTGCCCAAAGCCCCATCCAGGCTGGCCTAGAACACTTGCAGGGATGGGGCATACAGCCTCTCTGGGCAACCTGTTCCAGGGCCTCACCACTCTCACAGTGAAGAATTTCTTTCTAACATCTAAATCGACCCCTCCTTCAGCTAAAGGCCATTACCCCTTGTCTTATTGCTACAGTCCCTCTGCAGCTTTCTTGTAGGCCCCCTTTAGGCACTGGAAGGCTGCAATAAGGTCTCCCTGGAGCCTTCTCTTCTCCAGGCTGAACAACCCCAACTCTCTCAGCCTGTCTTCATAGGAGAGGTGCTCCGGCCCTCTGATCATCTCCATGGCCCTCCTCTGGACTTGCTCCAACAGCTCCATGTCCTCATGTTGGGGGCCCCAGAGTACTCCAGGTGGGTCTCACAAGAGCAGGGGAGAGGGGGAGAATTGCCTTCCCTTGACTTGTTGGTCACTTTTGATACAGCCCAGAACATGGCTGGCTTTCTGGGCTGCAAGCACACATTGCCGGCTCAGGTTGAGCTTCTTGTCCACCAGTGACCCCAAGGCCTTCTCCTCAGGGCTGTTCTCAATCCATTCTCTGCCCAGCCTGTAGTTGTGCTTGGGATTGCCCTGACCCAGGTGCAGGACCTTGCACTTGGCCTTGCTGAACTTCATGAGATTTGCGTGGTGAAGTAGTGGTGAGATTTTGTATTGGCCAACAGGTTTACATTTCTACCACCTGAGGTTCTTCTGTTGATCTAGACTTTACAGTAGTACTATAATCTTGTTCAACAGCTGAAGTTTGAAATGAATTGTACAACAATGCAGGAAAGCATAATGGGTTATCTATGATTGCTTTAGGAATACTGGAGTCAGTTTTCATCACTTGCTTTTTCTATTCCAAGCTGGGAATTTCTATTGCAAGTTGAACACCTGCAACAAGTTGCAACACGTTGTCGTAAAGAAGCATAAATACTTGACATTTTATTTTTAAATGGAGGGGACAAATATTAATTATTGATGAAGTAGGAAAAAAAATTAAAACTACTCTTAAATGAGTACTCTGGCTTTGCTGATTTAACCTAAAGACTTGAAATCACTGGAAGCTGCAGCAGTTCTCTAGTCAGCTGCATAACATTTAATTATGCTTCACTGTAGTGTAGTAGATTGATGTAATGATGCTAAAAAAGACTATTCATTCTTTTAAAGTGTCTGTGTCAACTTAAAATCATATTCCCAAAACTCAGTTTGATGTTTTCCTGATTGCAAGGAAGATTAATGTTTCTTAAAATATTTTATGGCTGCTTTGTGAAACAAACTGACAGAATGAAGCGATTGACATACAAAAAGAAAATGTCACTAAACATGAAACTTCATCAGAAACAAAATTGAGATAGTCATGAAACCTGCACTGAATTTATAAGCAGGAGTTCTGTGAGAGCTTGATGCTTTAACATATAGTTATGGAAAAACTGAATGGGCAGTAGAGAGGGAAGATGGCTGTAAAAGTAGGACTTCTTAACTAGGAAAAACACTTTAAGACTTGTCATTTTTATAGTACAAATTGGGAGAGGTCCTCAAAGACTCTTAAAAACAAACAAAATAAACATCTATGAAGTCAAGATGTGACTGCTTTCACCAGAAACTAGAGCAAGACATGCACTTAGAAAATAGCTTACATCATAGCTTCTGAAACTTGGTACCAGCTGGCAGACAGTTGTGTAAAAGTGTGAGATCATCTTCCAAACCACCCAGCAGCAATTCATAAAATAACTCCAACATGAAATAACATTCCAGAAGCATTATTTCTCTCACTGTAGAGAAGTCATGGGTAATTGCTGTGCAATGTCCTCTTGTCAGAGTTTGATAATAACTGTATGGCTCAGAGTTCCTTTTTCCCTATTTCTGGTGTTGATCTGCTGAAAGAGCAGTAACCTGGCAAAAGCTACAGTAATACTCTGTTAAATCTGCTCTGTAGGCAAGTCAAAACCATTATTTATAGTAGGACCTCTAATATTATTGAAGGCTGGCAGCTGTTAGATGTGAGGGTACCCTTGAGTTAATGTTGCACCCCTCCCTGCCTGCTGCTGTGGAGGGAGTATTGCATTTCCTCACCATAGTCAATAACTTTCCACTGCTCTGGTATCCAGCGCGCTTCAGCTGAAGCAGTGGATTTTTGGCTCAAAGTGTGCTTGGTCTTTCCAAGACTAGGGGTCAGATTTTTTTTCTTAATTTAAATTTTGAAATGTATTATAACTTTAAAATGCTATAATTTTTTTAATAAAAACAATCCTTGCCTTTCTCTCTGCCTTTACAAAGTATGGCTATTAAGATTTCTGTTTATCTGTTCTTGCCCTCTGTTCCTCATGGTTCAGGTTTCTCTTCCCCTAATTTACACTTCCATTACACTGTTTAATTAGTACATGCCTTCCAGCTTAAGGCTATTTGTCTTCATAATGCTTTAATATTGCTATAATTCATACTTCATTTTGTGAGGTGCCAATTGTGTATCACTGCCCTTAGTGGTATAATCTGATTTTTGTTGTTCATGACGATACTAAGTTTCTCCTATATATTAACTTGCTAATTAGCTATCTTCCTTCTAACATCTTGCTGAGTAGGGAGTGGGCAGAGGTTCCAGTCTCCTTCATATAGACTACAGTAGTTGAGGAAAGCACTATAGCCAGCCATAGGATTACCTGCTTGATGAGAGTTTGGGACCAGGTAGCAAATTCCTGGCACGTTTCCCAAATAACTTCATGAAGATAGAGCTGAACCTAGTTCAAAAAGAGTATCTAATGTCCATAGCAGACAACTGAGAATTATTAGGGAGAGATGCACTTTGAACTATTGTGACTGTAAAGAGAAGAATTTACAGCTGCCAGTATACCATAAGCCATGCTTTTATTTCTGCTTGAGCTTGGTATGGTATGTAACAGATTTCACATTTTGTCTATGATGCAGCTTACTTCTCTGCATTCGGATTCAACAGTCAGATCAGGTCTCAAGGGGGCAGGTAACGAGACCAAACACAACCACCTCCCCCTTAGACTGGGGGTTTAACTTTAATGACAAGATACCTGTGGAGTAGAAGCACAGTACAGAACAGCAGCACTTCTCCATACCCAATACTGAAGAAACACCTGTGCAACTCAGTGGGGTTTGTTACAGTCACGTACCCAAACTAGGGGTAGCTCTATTTATGCTGTTATGGCAACTCTGATTTTCCACATTGTTTAAATTATATGGTATTTACACAAGGTTAATTGTCTTGCCACAAAGGGCTCTTGTTTTCTTCAACTTGATACCTTGTGTTTGTTAAGGCTCACACCTTGAGACAGGCAAGCACCTGAAAAGCATTAGCTATCAGAATGGTACAGCTCACTTTCTTGAAATGCAGGTAAGAGATACCATCTCTCGAAAAAGTATTAATGACACTTTCTCTGGTGTGGTTCAAGACAGCCATAATATGGTCCTTTGTCACATACAGAACTGCTTTAGAACTCCTCTATTTCCCAGAGCCCCTACAAGCTTGTGTGACATAATGGTAAGATACACCAAAATATCAGTACCTTTTGAATTACCTGTTATTAGCATCTTCACAAGTATTAACGGCAGCAACCACTCATGGTAGTATCAAACCTGTTTACTTAAATCTGTCTGATATTTTTTTCAGCTTACATTTCTTCCACATCAGTTCCATTGCTCTTTAAAAAGTCAGTTCTGACTTTTTGCTGAACACTAGAAGTACTATGTAGTTGCACCCTTGCCAGGAGGAATTAGGTAAAATAACATGAAGTTTTTTGGTGAGAGAAAAGTGTTCTGCACAGATAGTAAGTTATTCATACATCCACCATCTGGTCTTCTGCATTTCTGGAACTGAGTATAATTATGTGCTGAAAAAAGGATCCTTAAAATTGGCTGCTTTAAATAGGTTCACTCTCATTTTCAGATGGTTTTTGTCTTTCTTTTTTCTACTAAATTCTTCAAGAAGAATTCACCTAATTAAAAGGCAAAAAGCACCAAAATTATTTGTAGGTATTTCAATGAAATAAAGCAAACCAATACACAATCTTACTTGAGTATTCTATTCCACAATACAATTGTTCTTACCAGTATTTTATAGTAATTAAATTCTACACAACAGCACTTTCAATACATGCAGCAGGGATGTAAAAAAACCCCAAACCAAAACCCATAACCCAACAAACAACCCCTCCACCCCCAAAATCCTGATTTTCCTCATGCCCAATTTTATGAAATAGCTCTGCTTCTTCGTGTTTGCCAATAGGCAAAGGTGAATTGCTTTAATTAAAAATTAATTCCGATTTCATAAAGTATCAGCAACTTATAGTGAAACCTGCTATAAATCTTGTTTGAGCTGGCATTAAAACAGTCTGAGATGCAAGGTGCCCCAGACCAGTGCCATAAATGTATCTAATTATTTCTAGGGCACTGCAAATAAATTCTGCCTAAAGCAATGAAATTACATCACAAACAACAAAGGCCCTCCCCCCGCCATTAAACCCTGACATGTCCAAGAGGCAGAATGTAGAGGAAAACTTGCAAATCGGTACCCTTTATTCTGCATCACGCATTGAGCATAGTACAAACTAGGTATGGCAAAAAAATTAGCTTAAGCAGCACAGCAATTGTACAAATACCAATTACTGTCATACTGATGCATTTAGATTTCCTATAGAAGAAAGTAAGTGTAAATAATTTAAAAAAAAAAAAGACTATATGAGGTGTCCTTGAGCTAAGGTGAGCTTTGTTGCATATTACTTCACCGTTTTAACTTTATATATTAACATGTTATGTGATAAAGAATCTAATGCTTTTCAGTAATTTACCTGCTTTATAGGAGGAGCGCACTAAAGGCCCGCTAGCAGTGTAATGGAATCCAAGATCATTTCCTACTTTTTCCCAGTACTTAAATTTTTCAGGAGTTATGTACTCCTCAACCTGAGTTAGAAGAATTCATTTTGATCAGATATTACTGCAAAAGAAATGGCTATAGCTAACACGTAGTGACATGAAACACAGTTGTATCACAAGTTCAAAATTTGCCACTCCAAAACTTTCAGCAGTCAAGACACAAACTGAATTTTCTCTCTGCTCTGTACCAAAAGAATGCATGTTATTTGCTTTTTCTATTTAGCTGAGAAGTTTAGACTTTAATTTCCGGTTGTTGCTTTACCATTTTCTTCACTGTTTTTGAATGGTCCTTTCAAGCAAACCCTTTTTCTCCAAGTTAGTTAAAAAAAAAAAAATACAATAGTCCTACAAATCTCTTCACTAACAGTTATTTCAGTGAAACAAAGTAACAGAACAGAGACTCGAGATCTGGACAGATTACAGAAGGAGAAAATGGTAATTTCTCCAGCTGAAGTGGCACCATTAAGAGAGAGCCTATGAGATAGCGAAGGGGAGCTGGCTTGAGCCATTATGTTCGAGACCTACACTGAGGCTCTTGTTTTCCAGAATCACGCCTCAGCTCCAGCTATCTCCCCAGCTGGTAGTAGAAAGTAGCAATGGGAAGCCTGCAGAAGATGGAAGGGATTAGATAGCTGAGGTCGTTTTTAGTGAAGAGTCCATAACAGATGAAGATCAGGTTAAACAAGGAGGGACATCTTCCCTAACATCTGCAGTTAAGGTAAGGACGTGTATCAAGCCTCAATTTAGAAAAAAGCAGCTTGACTGTGCACAGTACGGACCATAATGCTGCCTGTAAATTAAAGGTATTTTTACCTTTAGGTGACGTTTTGTTGGTTGCATGTACTGTCCTAGGGTCAAACAATCTACATCTGCTTCCCGCAATACTGTAAGAACAAAATTTCTTGTTAGTGGCAGAAGGATCACAAGGGATTGTCAGCAATTCAAAAACAGCCTCCTTCCAAGTCTGAGCAAAGGTCACCCTGCAGCACCCAGCAGGGGTTACATTATGCTCTCCAGCAAAGGGAACTTGCAACCTCCGTGAGCAATAGCCATATCCCTCATTCCAAGCCCCATGCTACTGCAAGACCTGAGCTATCTAGTTTAAAGCTAGAGAGAATACCAGTGCGCTGCACTCACGGCAGTCACGTGTCTCACTGCAGAGATGACATGCTCTTGTCTTTTTTTATCTTAATGCTTTTCATTGTGTCTTTAGGTCAGAGCCTGCATTTGACAAAAAATGGATGCGTGCACAGATACTTGGCACCACTTCACTGGTTCAAGAGTCTTCATTGTGAAAAGACGCGGACGTTCTACAGAACTATAAACCCAAGGGAAATTGCCCACGTCTTTTGCCAGATTTACACACTTAGGATATATGTTAGTTTTGATGCCTGCAGAATCTCAAACTTTGTCTGATAAAATTGAGTATATACTAGAATCAATATACAGCAAATGAGTTCAGGTAGTCTGCTTACAGAGAGAAATCCAGACACCTGATAGTCAGCTCGCCTGAAGAATTATGTTCACTGCAGCTAGCAGGTATTCTGAACAAAGGGATGGCTGAGGAATCAGACTTTGCATCAACATCTCCGTATATTTTCTGGCTACTTGTGCTGGTTGCCCCATGTCAAAAGGAAGAAAAAGACAGTGTTTTGACTACAGCATTACACTGACTGTTACCCTGGAAGCTCTGTTTAGATTGATATGGTTCTGTAAAGAAGCTGGTTCAATATCAGCACATTTACATGTTCTTTAACTCACACCCAGAGGAGGGAAGGGGAACAAAATTAGAGTTACTGAATTAACGTGGTGGGTAACAGTTTGTCTTTAAATACATCCATGAAAGTGGCCTGCAAGCAAATAGCACCAAATCTGAAATTTCATATTCTTGTGGCTAGGGAATGCTAGGCAGGAAGAATGGGAGAATCAGGAACTGTAATTTTATGGTCCAGATTGTGGGGCAGCTGCAAAAAAACTGTATCACTGCATTCTAAATATGGGTTGTTGTGTACAAAATAAAGTACCAGGTAGGCATTCTTTCAGGGTATGGGACAAATGCCACAGGATTTATGAATTTCTTCTTTCTGGTGCACTGCATTCACTTACCACTGTGAAATTTTCTCCTCTTAAAAACACATTTAAATGAAAACATAACATGCTACAACTCCAAGGATAACTTTTTTTCACATCTAAGTAAGCCAAAATAAATTCTTTTAAACAATAAGGTCTCCTATTTCTAAAAAGGAATGCACAATAAGGCAACCATGTTGCAAACTCATTATTTAACTAATGAAAAAAAAGTAAAAGAATATCAATACAGTCACACAAAGATAGTTAAAACTTCCACTGAAATCAACAGGAGCTGGGTCTACCTTTCAAATTGTCTGAAAATCTGAAAGCCATATGAAAGCAAAATATTTCAGAAGTTCAATCTTTTTTAACCAAACTTTTTTTTCCCCATAAAGCTGAGAAAACATTTCCTGTAACCAGGAAACTGATCCGCACGTAGAGGCAAAGATACTTATGTCTGTTTCCCAGCACAAGAAAATTCATACCTGTGAATTTTGGCATGTATTTCAACACCAACTTACATTTCATTGTAGAATATACTTGTTCATCAGTCTCGCCTAGCCCCAACATAATGGAGGTTTTAGAAATGATGCCGGGTTGGACTTCTTTAGCGTGCTTCAGCACACATATGGATTGCTCAAAGTTGGCTCGGGGATCACGGACCTTCCTTTTCGTATTTTCAGCACAAGGGGAAAAAACACGAGAGGGTGCACAGAAGTTAGAGATGCCAAGAAAGGTGCGCTCTACTAGTTTCTACAAAGTGAAAGGGGCAACTTAGAGGTTTTAGCTGTGTAGTTTGACAACGGCAGAAACCCCCCCGGAAGCACCGCAGGTGATGGGATGCGCCCCAGTTTGGGCATCAAAGTGGGCTCCCCTGCGCCGGCTGCGGCCACCCTCGCCGCCACGGCCGCCGCCCGACGGGGCTCAGGAAGCGCGGCTGAGGCGGCGGGGCGGAGGCGCGGCTCCTCCGGCCCAGCGCGGCGGCGGCCGGGGTGAGGCGACACCGCCCGAGGACCGCGTGGCGCGGGCGCCCTCTGCCGGCGGGCAGGGCTGCGGCGCGCGCGAGGCAGGCTGGGAGCGGGAGCGGGCCCGGCCGGCGGCGCGCCCCGCGCCATTTCGCCCTGCGCCTCACGGCCCGGCCGGCGGCCTGCACCGCCAGCCCGGCCCCGCCCCGCCCCGCCAGCCCGGCCCTGGGCAGCCCAGCCCAGCCCCGCCTTGGCCGGGACCGGCAGGAGAGCATCGGTGCGGATCTGAACGGCTCCGGCTATCCCTTTTCGCACAAGAGTCCTTTTACGAAAGCCCTTGTCTGTTTATACTTTCTTCCGCGTCCATTTATAGATACTGCTATTGCTTACCTCTGTAATTCCGGCACCGTCTCGACGTTGTGGGCGTACACATCCAGTCCCGAACACGCTACTTTCTCCACGGCTTTAAGGTCCCCTCGAAAATCAGGAGTTAGGCATTCCACCAGGATTTTTGAATTCCTGAAAAGGAGAGACAAAATGAACACATCTGCGGCATTTGTGTCACTGTTGCTAAAAAACTAAATATAGCAAAAAACCAAACATAACTAAATGACACTCTTGATAGGCAAAGCAAAGTCAATTTGGGATATGATTCCAAACCAAAAGATTTTCTGCAAGTACTTGTATTACAATTCAAACAAAACATTGTTTTTAATTCCTGATTTTACTGACGTGAGGTGAAATAGAATGAAAGCCAAATAACAAATATAAAAGCCATTCCGACAAGTCTCTTAAAGAATCCCACTCACTGTTTATACATGGTTTTCCATGTGTCTCTGTTGTAGGTTAACTTGAGTTTAATGTCATAGCTCCAAAACACAGAGGAGCTATAATCCTGCCTACTGGGATAAGACGACTCTGCGTTATTGCCCTGGAATCTCATCTTGGTGTCCAGGAGCCAGCTTTCAGCTCAGAAGGGCAGGTGGGGAAAACTGCAGGAACCTTTCAAGGCCCAAGATACACTGGATAAACTCTTAAATGAGGTTATACGAATTAAATCTGCAGGTAGACAAGTATGGTACCAAATTATGTGCAGGGCACCCATGTAGAGAGTGAAGAAAGCACAGCTAGGGAGAGCAGGAAGGTACAATCACAGGCTTAGAAACAGGCATTGTGGGAAAGTGCAAAGCAATCTGATTGCTGCTGAAAGAGACACCCGACTTCTCCTGTCATGTGGTGACACTGTTATCTAAATCCACTGTGTTTGAGCCTCAAGCTTTGAGAATAAACGTACCTCAAAAGTATGTACTCATTTCCTGGTAAACCAGCTGCCTGTTCAAAGAAATAATCCAGCGCTTAGCTTTAAATAAGCCTGGGCTACATTGGAAATGCATCCAAATTCAAAATGCTTTGGGGCCATTATATGAAAGATGAAAAACAGGGGGGAAAAAAGGGACACAGATAGGCTACAGACAGACTTTTGTATTTGCATGGCCCCGGGAACAACTCAGCTAAAGGTCGTTTTGACCTATTTGCAGAACCACATTCTAAAGTTTTAATAATAATAGTAACACATTAATGATATACCTTTCTTTCAGATGAGAGACTGTCTTTGCAAAGTGTTCTGCTCCACCGTCAGGCATATCTAGAAGCATTTCAATTATTCAGTTAACCTTTCTGTTCAAGAAATGTATTTACATATTAGCAAAGCCACAAAAACCCTACAGATTCAAGTTTAAATGCAAAATAATAAAGCAGTCAAACCCCAGTCTTATCTTACAGCTTATGCCAAAGGTTTACAACAGATATTCTACCAAGCGTTCTGCACAAAGTCTAACTGTGATGATCTAGGGCATACTTCAAATGTGTGCTCCAAATTTACCTGTCTCTAGGTTCACTGTCAGCCTGAGCACAGAACAGCTTTATCTAGTTTTGCTTTTGGTCTGAGAAATAGTTCCACAAAAATTGAAATATGTATATTATTGGTTTTTTATTGTAAGCCACTTTGAAGCTACTGGACTTTCCACCATACTGAACAATCTGTACAATGGTTTTCCCCACCTATGTGGTGTCACCACAAAGGAGCTACTACAACCTTAGAAAGAGGCAACTTTCAGTTTTGTTATGTATTCCAGGTTTAGTTTTTGGAAGGAAGTTCTGTAATGGTATAGTATATGAATGTTTGTGGGGAGTTTTTTTCTGATCAAATAACAGAACACTATGCATTTGTATGCATTTTGAGGAAAAAAAAATTGTTAAAATATTTAATAGTGTAATATTTTTATGTTTAATAATAGTGTACTTCTGTTATATTTCACCAGACATAGCGAAATACTAAGAATATGTAGAAACTTCCCAAAGTTTCAGCACTGTCGACTGCTTTAAAATAGTAATCTTCAACAACTGTGCCGAGTGATAAGTGTTTATCAAGATCTGTATTTATTCCCCATAACACATATAAGAGCTTAGACTGGAAGACATGAGTGACAACATACTAACCATCTCTGTCCACAGACGTCAATACGACATAATCCAAGCCCCACTCAGCAATAGCCTTTGCTGTGTTGTAAGGCTCCTGGGGGTCCAGTGGAGGTGGGCTTTTTGCTGTCTTTACTGAACAGAATCTGCAGCCTCTAGTGCATGTGTCACCCATCAGCTGAAATAAGACAGACATTCCTACCTTTACATTGTACACGTCACTATTGCTCAGCTGAGAAACCGCTGCATAAGCTAGGTCAGATCAATGCCAATACTAAGCAAAAAAAACCCCTATGACAGTGCTTTACTCTAAATTTCTTGTAATAAACCCACTCCACTACAGTGGAGATCCAACAATACACTATGAACAGCTCGAACATTAATAGAATACTTAAGAAATGGTTAATGGCTTTACCATAATAGTAGCTGTAGCTGTAGCATATTCACCACCTCCCCAGCATTCTCCAATGTTGGGACAACGTGCCTCTTCACATACCTGAAGTTAAAAGACAGTAATAGACTTGTCTTTTTTACAGTGTTGTTACTGAAAATTATTATTATTCATCAATTTCAACAGTAGTCTCTAAACAAAACATAATTGATGATACATGAGATTAACAGAGTTACATGTTGCTCTATAAGAAGTCAGTAGAATAGCTAGGAAGAGAATTGTTTCCTGACACCCATTACAGCTCTTTTCCTCTACTTTACAACTCCAAAACCTCCTCAACCACATAACTGCCTTATTAATTAGCACAGATTGTCATTAACATTTTAAATTTAAAAATTGCTAAAATGTTCACAAAGTCTATGATTCATCACAGCATGATCTTACACAGGGGGGGAAAAAAAAAAAAGTAAAAAAGCTCTCCTTGCATACCCCCCCTTTTTACCATCCGGAAGATATATTTAATGAAATACATATATTTCTAGAATTTCTTTTCATTTAAAACATGTATGTACCTCTGAAATTGTGTGCATTTCCATTTAAAAGAGTCACATAAAGCATCTTCTGATCTCTTTGGTGATGCAAGTACTAAACCCTAGTATCTAAAATCACAGCAGGAAAAACATTAAATGCTCTATCGAATTTGTCTCCATTCTTCATGGGTAAAATTCACTGCTGGCAAAAAGGATCAGCTTTGGCCTTGGTTTCTGCATTGCAGATCATGCAAAACATGATTTCTACCTGTCCTCCACAGAGAAATAATTTTGTAACTGTAAAAAATGCTTTATTTCTACAGGAAAACTTGGTTGGTACTAGATTTACCGTGTGAAGATTTAAACTTCTCAAGGTATTCTTTAGTTTATTGTAGTTCTTTCCCATGGGAATCTTTGTTTTCAGCCATGGAGGAAGTCGCAGCCTGAATAACATGAATCAAACATAAAGATTAATAAATTATTTGCATGGTAAGCTTCCATAAATTTCATAGATCCATGTTAATTTCTTAGGGATCCTAAATAGGAAAGGTTCTTTGAAAACTGACGCAACTCAGCAACCAATAGTAACATCATTCATAGTCATAACAGCCTTCTCTCTTCCACGTTTATTCCACGTTGTTCCACCCCATCATTTAAGAGTAGGAGTTTGTTGTCATTGGAAAGTTTAAAACTGTTAACTGTAGCGGTGGGATTTAATAGTGCCACACAGGCAACTGCAACAATTAATAGCAGTATATGTTACACAGCTATCACAAAGTTGGATCAAATTTATAACTGGAAATATGGGGAGCTTCAGCATTTTTTAATTTAGTCTTCATTTTTTTGTTCTACTCTATCAATAATATTTTTTCGACATCAAAGTAGGGTACACTCACCTACTACACCTACTGATGTACATTGCTAATTTAATACAGGCCATGGCGCAAGCACTCAAATAAGAAAATAACACCATGTCTTCATGTTTTGTTACGTATTTGAAGTTAATGAAAGTGTTTGTTCTTTCTTGAAAAATTATGAAATCGGCGAGCCAGCACGACACAATTTAATAAAAATCCATTGCGTACATTTTGTAGTTAATACTAAACATGCAAGATACTGCATGGAAGCAACTACGGTTGTTTAAAATCACAATTACCTGTCTCCTTTCTGACGCTTTAAGTTGCCTTTATACTCAGCCCACGCGCTCTTGTCTGACAAATCTCCAGATACAAAGTCTTGTAAGTCTGGTCCATTTTGCAGAAACTCTTTTTTTTCCTCTGGCAAAACCCCTGATGCTCTGTACTGGTTACACCCATGGCTCCCAGACACCTAAAAGATGCAACACTTGTTTATTTACTAGTATTATATACTAAATAAGTGCTTGTCCTTTTGTGGTTAATATACACTTCATAGAGTTTGTGTAAGCCTTTTCCCAATTGCCTTTAAGTCACACATGTAATGAACGCTCTTTTTCAGTCACGTGAAACAGACAAAAAGCATGATCTCTTCCAAAATATCTTAATATCAAACTAAGTTATGTAGGTTTTGGATAAAAATAACGTTGTATCGATTAATTTGAGATTTTGGTGCTGATAAACAGGACGTTGAGACGATTAACCGCACGCTGCCAAGTCAGTAAGAGACAGACCTTATTTCGATGGAAACACAGCACAAGCCGAGGTCTCAGCAGCGGGCTGTGAGGCGGCTCCGTGGCTCAGTTTTGAGTGCGGGTGTGGGTGGGTGTGGGTGTGCACAGCAGCTCTCCGGCCGCCTCAGGCCCCCGCACCACCGGGCCGGTGCTGGTGACAGCCCGCCCAGGGCTCTGCCCGCCGTGAACCACCGCTGTCACGCCCCACGACCCAGCCGGGCGGCCCGCAGCCATCAAGAGACGAGCTCGGAAAACGGCGTCGCCTTCTGCCGCCACGATACGCCCCGTTCCCTCACTGGGGGGACCGTCCCGAGCTCTCCTTTCTGTCGGGCCGCAGCGCCCACCCGGGTACGCTCGGCAGGCGGCCGTCCGGCTCCCCCCCTGCGGCACACGGCTCTGACACGACGCTCACTCACCCGTCCCTGAGGCGTCAGCAGCAGCCGCCGGGTGGCCGTGACGGCGGCGACCCCGCAGCAGCGGCTCCGCGGCAGCAGCGACATGGCGGTGCCTGCGGAGCAGCCGGCCCGGCCGGCCCGATCGATCCTCTCAGTGCTCGGCCACCTCGCCTGTCCGCCTCAGTCACCTCACGCGCATCGGACCTCGGCTACTCTTGCCTCTTAGACGGCTACTTCGGCGTGATGACGCCAGAGGGCCGCAGCGGCTACAAATGCGTGATGACGTCAAACGCTAGCTCTTTCCGCTCTGCCAGCTGCGAGGTGAGGCGCGGGCCGCCGGCGGCATCCGGGACCATCCGCCCCGGGCGGCCCCTCGAGCGCCTCGCCCGGGCACGGGCAGCCTCCCGGGGTGGTGCCGGGCCCAGCTGCGAGTCCTGTCCGAAGTCCTGCGGGGGAGAACCCCCCAGGATGGCGCCTTCCCCGGCCCCCTCCCTCCCCCGGCGGTTCTAGGCCCGGGCTGGGCCCCGCTGTGGAGTTGAGCGCCGAGGCCGCCGCTTCTCGGCGTTCCTCCGGGGCCTGGGCGGGATGTGTCGGTGTTGGAAGCGGAGCCCGGCGCCGTGGCGGCTCAGCGGTGGCAGAGGGGGGTGGGCGCGTCGGGTCGGTTCTCCGTAGTTACGCGTTACAGGGCAGGTGCGGGGGAGGAGCAGAAAGGGCTTAGGAAAAGGGCTTTGCCTTGAAGGGCTGCAGCTTCTTTCGGTTGTCGTTTGCAGAATGAAGACCATTCTCAGCAACCAGACCGTTGACATCCCCGACCAAGGTACGTCTGCGTGTGCGTTCGAAAGGCGTTTTGTGGTGCTGACCCCGCAGCCCCTTGACGTGCGTTTGTCTTTCATTTCTAGTCAGTGTTTCACTGAAGGGCCGGACAGTCATTGTAAAGGGCCCCAGAGGAACCTTGCGAAGGGATTTTAACCACATCAATGTGGAGCTCTCCCTCCTGGGGAAGAAACATAAGAAGGTAAGTGCTGCAGCGGTCATTTCCCTGCCCAGAGAGGGAGGGTGGCTTTACAGTTGGCTTTAAAATTTGTTGATAGTATAGGAGATTGAAGCAAAATTTTTAGGTATAGATAAGTTAGTTAATTTTTCACTTACTTCTCTGTATTCTGAAAGAGCTTGCTCTCATGGAACCTTGGGACCTACTTGGGAACTGTGGAATTCTTAAGTTCTGTGTTACACTGGAGTAAATTTGTTGATTGATTTTCATTTGTAGTTACAGTCAGGCAGTTACTGGGAAGGGGATTGATTGTTACATGCTGTGTTTTATCAACTGGCTAGCTTTAGCTAGCCAAAACTGTTTCTATACGTTTAATTTCTAGAATTGGCAAGTTACATCGGAAGAGCAGATGTTTTTAAATAAATGCGTAATATTTTTGTACTGATTTAAAAACTACAAAAAAAAGGGAAAGCGTGGCTGATTTCAGCTACTTTTTCACAAGCATCACCGGATCCACACAGTGTTATATTAAAAAGTTGGTGGATAATACCTAGGAGACTGACTTTGGAACAACCTGTTCAGTGTTTAGCATTTGATAAAACATCTTTCAGCTTAACATGTCAGAATATCTATCCCAGCTTCTTTGAAGATTTGTTAGTAATGAGATATGAAGAAAAAATTATTTCTAATATGTCTGGGAGTTAGGACTTAAAGACTTGAACTAGGTGGGCCTTTAATAATCTTTCAAAGAAACAAAATACCTTTGTGCTTTTGTTAGGAAGGCTTGTAAGTACTTTACCTAAAATTTTCACTCTTAGTTTGTCACAAAAACATTTCATTTCTAATTTTGAAGTGTAGCTGAAAGCTTTGTTAATTCTATTTATTTTTTTAACACAGCTACGTGTTGACAAGTGGTGGGGTAACAGAAAGGAGCTGGCAACTGTTCGCACAATTTGCAGCCATGTACAGAACATGATAAAGGGTGTTACACTGGTGAGTTTCGTTTTGAAATAGGATAACTTGTCATTTTTGTTACTGACAACAATAGATGGTCTTTTAATTTGGTAGAGCTTTTCTAAGCATCCAAGATGTAGCTTTTTCTCTCTCTGTCTTTTTTTCTTGCACGTGCTGTCAAACAAGTTCTGCATATGGAAGCATGAACAATAAACTGGATGACTCTTGGGCTCAGTGTCTTGCCCTTGTTAAGAAACTATTTTCAATATATTTTGGTTTTAGATATCTCCAGTAAGCTTTACGCATCTGTTTTACTCCATTAATGTATTCTGCTTTCAGTATCTGATGATGTCCTTATCCTAGGGATTTCGTTACAAGATGAGGTCAGTGTATGCTCACTTCCCAATCAACGTAGTTATACAGGATAATGGCTCACTTGTGGAAATCCGAAACTTCTTGGGAGAGAAGTACATTCGCAGAGTCCGGATGAGGCCAGGTGAGCGTATCTGGAGACGTTGTACTTTACTATTTCTAACTAGGGTTTCTAAACTATTTTCTTTAACTGATTGTTGAAGCAGCATTTGCCGGTCTCACTTTATGTAACTTATGATACCTTTGCCACTCTTTAGATTTATTATTAATAATACTTTTGTAACTTAGTTTTAGTAATGAGAGCTAGCTAATGGCTAATAACTAGTTTAGAGCTAGTTATTGCAATGTGAGTTACGAGGAACCCAGTGTTTACTTTCAACATTGTCAGATCTCAACAGTGTTTATAATTGGTAAACTGCACGTGCTTAATTTTAGATTTGTGTTTGTTTTAAACATTGTATGTGAACTAGTTTTGCACCAAATATTGTTGGTGTTTGAAGTGTTGTATTTTGAATTTCCTGATGGTCTAGGAGCATGTATGATAACCTTCAAAATTACCATTTTACCTGTTGGTTTTACATCTTGCCTACTTGGAGTTTTAGTAAAATGTCTAACAGAGCAGACATTTAATGGAGCTTTTTAAACTTCGAAAAGGAGGAGACAAAACATGTCATAAACACAAAGTTACCTTAAGACTGTAGGATAGACTTTCCATATCCATTTTTTTGATAGATCCACTTCTGGTGAAAGTGTGGGTAAGGATATTTAGTGTGACTGATGGTGTTTTGGGGTGGCTTTAGATGAAAGCATCACTTATCCAAAACCACTGGTAGATAGAGTGTGGACTTACTTATGGTGGCCTTGACTTTGATTTCTACCAGGATATTAAGGATGCGTTTGATTATTGTATTGGATTTTTTTAAGTCAGCATTTACTTCAAAGATAGTAAAGTGCTGGCTTAAAAGCTAATGTCTGTTGACTAAATAGATCAAAAGATAAAAACTTACTTGTGTTACTCTCCTTGCAAATGAAAACTTCCTGTTGGATTCTTGAATGTCCTAGCGTTTACTCCTTGTGAGCATTTGCAGTGTTGCTAGTATAAACATGGTGCCTGACATGTCAGGGGACAGGGGATTTTAATGACTTTTGAGGTGTCTCCAGTTTTGTCTTAATGAACATAGGAATGTGGAAAATGGCACCACCTAGCTGACAAAGCCTCGCTAGCTAAATCTCTGACTGGTATGCAGTGTTGTTGATTAATGCTGTAATGTAGTAACATTTAAGTAGGAATATCACTTAGTTGCTTTCAATCCAGAGCATGACTTGCACTAATATTTGAGTTCTGAAACTGTGTGAGGGAGCATAATCCTGGAAGGGATTTGCAGGACTCAGAGTCATAGAAGCTAATTATTGCCCAAAGTGCTACTTTCTAGATCTGTAAATTGGGACGGTATGTAAATACTGTTTCTTTAGTACATTCAGTGTCTTCACCAAAAATGTAGATTGTGTGTTTTCCTTTCCGTAGGTGTTTCCTGTGCAGTATCTCAAGCCCAGAAAGATGAGCTGATCCTTGAAGGCAATGACATTGAATTGGTCTCCAATTCAGGTTTGTGAAAGTGGATGTGTGGGAAGATAGAATGATATGGCCACTTTTATCTGAAGATGTCAGCTTAGCAAACCTTTTTTTTTTTTCCTCAAACTCTGAGATAAATGGCAGCTCAGAATTTTTTTCCCTCTAGTCCAAGTCCACAGAACCTTTTTTTTTTTAGTCAGCATTGATGACCTTTTTGGCCCCAAACTTTTTCAGCTTTTCAGTTGTTTGAGTGTGCAGTAATAAACTGTCACTGCCCCGAGTTGCCAGGACAGGCTCAGTGAAAAGCATTCTGCTTTCATTAGAGCTGTCAGGATTTCAAGTTGGTAATTCCTTTTTCCAAATGACAGTTTCATTTGTTAGTTGAAATATTGGAGAGTAAACAAAGGCTACGGGTTGGCATGGACCTCTTGCTTTCTGCTAATGGCTTTGCTTTGTCTGCAGCTGCCTTGATCCAGCAAGCCACTACAGTCAAGAACAAGGATATCAGGAAATTCTTGGATGGTATCTATGTCTCTGAGAAAGGAACAGTACAGCAGGCAGATGAGTAAAACTCTAATAGGTTGGTATCATCTTAATGTACATCTTCCGTGTAGAGATGGTTACTTGATCTGGGGACTTGACAAGGTTTATCTACTTGAACAAGGCTGTGGGTAAGCAGGTTCCCAACAGGGATGCAGTTGTGCTTGTAAAAGGCATCATGAGAGGTATCACAAAACTCAAATTTTGCTAGATCTCTTGACAGCAACTTTCCATCTCTCATCAACTTTCCATTATGTGTGAAGGTATGGAGAAATCTGTATCTCTCAAGTGTTGTTTTCTACGCTGTGAATGCTAGTTACGATGGTGGCTGACAATGTAAAACCGGCTGACCTAGCATGACAGACTAGTTTGCAGCTATTACGTGGTCTAGTGGAGGGTGTCCCTGCCCGCAGCAGGGGGGTTGGAACTAGATGATCTTTAAGGTCCCTTCCAACCCAAACCATTCTATGATTCTATTTACAGAGAAGACTTTCTTGAACTAATGTTCCTCCTGGTTGGACACTGACTCCACAAAAAAAAGTGGTCACCACATAACATATATAAAGGTCTTCTGTGTAGCTTGTGTGTAAATGCTTGTAAACAAAGGTCTGTTTAACAAGGACAACTATTTACATTGTGTATGTACATTTGTTACTGATGTTGAGTACAAGGATTTTGGGATAATGTAAGAATTTCAACTGCTAAAGGAATTTGATGCATTTCAGCTATGTATGGTTCCATACGTGGTATGGAACACTTGTGCAGGATGAGACAGGTTGACTTGCAAATAAAAAATGTTGTGTGCCTTCTGAACCTAAGCTTGCGACAGAGGATGCAGATGAAGTGAGTTTCATAAACTAAATTTTTGTTTTATCACCAGCCAGGTACCAGACACTTGCAAGCTGAAAAAATGATTTGTAGTGCTGTTCTGAGTTCCTTGAGAGATGGAACAACCTTGTTACCTGCTTGTTAAACAATCATGAGCTGTTGTGTTTGAAGGCATCTTTAAGAAATCTTGTCTAAATAAAATTAAGCAAATTCTTTGAGTTATTAATGTCTGTCTTGCATTAAAACTATCAGATGAATTAACTTGTAATATGTCTCTAAAATTTCAATTTCACAGTTGCAGTGCTAAAACCTTTCTAAAAGCTCTTAACTTTTTATTTACAGCTTTTTGGAAGCTGAAACAAACGACCACAAGGCATGATATTGGCAAGTACTAACCTGAAGAATTGGTGATACAAAACTCAAACACCATGAGGGGTTTATTAAAATAAAACATATTTCATATCTCAGCCTCTTCTTTTTTTAAGAACTAAATGGTGATTACAGGGTGAGCACTATGTACACATTGCTTTACCAGTCTCTGAGAGCATTCAGACTGACTGAAGTCTGATGGTTTGGAAACCTCATGCTGGTGCAGTGTGGACCCAGTGTGTAAAGCCATGATGTGGTAGTTTGAAATCATAGCATTAATAAATAGCAAAAGCATTGTTCCTGTGAAAAGGAGACTAGTGTTCTTTCACATCATTTCAGAAACTCAAACTGCAAGAAACTGATTTCTGTGTACAATTTCTGGAGGGGAACTCAGGCTTGTGGTAGCAGAATCTGAAGTAGACTAAAAACTTGAATTGGTAGAACCAGATTTATAATCCCCTCTAAACTAAATCCAGGGATAGAAGTAGTGGTCTGAAAATCTGCTGCTTTAGCTATATTGCTCTGTTAAGAAAACCAAGGACTTTACCTAAACTCTGAGGTTGAACTTATTGCTGAGTTTCACCAGCAGTGGTTTGTGGCTGGTTTTTTCTGTTGACTAATAGTGCTGTGTAGCAACACCTAGTTGGGATTTTGTGCTATTTCTGTGCTATGTCACTGGGTATATTCAATTTCTGAAAACATACTGAGAAAATACTGGGATAGTGCAGAAACATACTTGGCAACAGGTGGCTAAAGCTTAATACTGAGGAAAGCATCTATGCATGCCTAAGAAATTCAGAAAATTGCCCAAAGCACCCACTTGCACGATTCTGAGTTCACAGGAGTGTGCGGTACCAGTGTCTGAGCCTGCCAAAGCAGTGGTGCTAAATTGCAGATGTGGACTGGTGCACAGCCTGCTTAACATCTTTGAGATGGGTTCTTGTGCTGTGCAAACTGTGCAGCTAAAGGAGTCCCAAAATTCTCTGCTCCCACCACGTACACAGAATTAAGGAGGAATCTCCCTGTTGTACGCTTCAGTTCGGCTCCCCGGTTGCTGTGTGGTAACTAGTCTGTGTTGTTGGGTGATGGAAGGACGCAGGCGCCTCTAACACCTGTGCATTTTGATGCCATGACTGAAAAGGCTGGCCAATGTCAATCTTAAACAATTGTACAGTTCATGGGAAGAACATGTTGAGCTCATTTTGAGATGACCAAAACCAGACCCAGGGAAACCTCCAGGTTTGGTCCCTGAAAAGTTTAAATGCGATAGCAGGTTTGTTTAAGAGCACAATGCCTGGGCTGGTACCTTTTGTTTAACGCAGCAATAAACTCCTCTCATGGTTTTATCCCCCTCATGGCTTGCACTGGCACTTGACCAGAACTAAGGTAATATATATTTTTTTCTATGAAAAAGTACTATTGAGAATTATATCCATCACTCTCTTGAGTGGATTAATAGTTGCTATTTATATTCTCTACTAGTAAAATTTTTTATGGCTGACTCATTTTGGAGATGAAAAGTAGTGTGATTGTGTATTATTTTGACTTGCCTCCTGTGGGTCCAGTTACATCCACTTAAAACTATTGGCATCACATCTCTACTTGCCCCAGTATGCAAGCGATACAGGTATGTTGGTCAATAATAGAGTTAACTTGGGTTTGTTCTTTTAGAGGTATCTTCAGAAGGTGGCCCAGCACATTTCATTCTTGGCTTTGTACTTAATTGAAAGCTTGTGGGTTTTAATAATGCTTTTATTTGTAAACCCTCACAACTGCAGTTTAATGCTCAACAACATTCATAACATGAATATACATCACCAGATGCTTTGGTCCAAAGAGGTTCATAGAAAAGTGCATATCAGTTCTCACAGCTTAGTATCTCTTTTCAAGTCAAACTGTGTGAAAGGTTATTCCAAGGCACAGAGGAGTCATAAAATGTTCTTTTTTTTTTAAAAATAGATGATTTTATCATTTTTTATGTACAGAAGGTGGACAAAAGTAATTTCACCTGAAAGAAATGTAGTCATAGTTCTTCCTGTGCAAACGATTACTTTCCATTTCCCAACGAAATGCTTGGTGTGTATGACTGGAGTGACTCACGTAGTGCTTTTCTACACTTGGCTGATCGGCATCATCCTCTGTAGAATGCAGACAGTGATGAATCTCACTGAAAGGCTTGTGCCCCTTTTTTAAAATGTAACACAGATGCGCTGGATGCTTTTGGCCTTAAAACGTTTTCTTCTTTTTCTTTTGTGAAAAACAATAATGGTTAAAAGCAAGATAAGGGTAGAGAAAAGGCAGCAGGAGAAGAATATTAATGGCTTCTTCTGAGAAATAAACAAGCAGAAGCTACACTGCTTTTCTTGGTTGGAGGGATCGCAGACTGAATAGTCGGCAGGAAAGCCGTTGTTGCTTATCAAGTTATTGTAAAATTTTATTGAGGGCTTTCCTTTTGAATCCGAAGTGAAGAATCCAAATCTGGGCTTAGATTTTTCTTCAGTCAGTTTAAATGCATAGTAGCCTTTAATCTTGACTTTATCAATGTAGTGTGCTGGCAAGGGGGAAGAAAAAAATGTGCTGTTAATAAAACCTTGCATGACCTGCAAACCTGGTAATGAGTTCAGATTTAAAATGATTATAAACTTAAAAAGCATAATTGCATCATAAAATACTTACCACTTCTAACAATACTCAGCTCTCACTGTCTTTAATTTAGTAGAAAGAGTGCATCATTGTTTTTTAAAATAACTTAGAATTTGGGAATTTTCTGGAGCTACTCTGAAAGCTGGATTTGAACAGGGTTAGAGCTGGGACCCTGCTTTCCTGGAAGAAGCCAGATGCTGCCCTTTCAGCTGCAGTGACTCGGGGAGCAGCTGCTCACCTATGCCATGAAAGGAGCTTTCTGAAAACTCCTGCCCTCTTCCAGCTGCTCAGCCCCGCAGCACGCGTGACTGCATGTTATGCTGCTGCATCCGAGTGTTGGGTGAAAATACTTCAATGAAATCATAAGCAGCAGCCCTCGATGAGTTAACATCGCTCCAACTTGTGTAAGCAGACAGCATAGTTGGGGATGTGACCCAGATTAAGCAAGAATATTGTAAATGGTGGGAGGGGATCTTTCTGTGAGTTCTATAAAGTATCATGCTGTCTGGAAATTAAAATGGGAATACTATGATGAGTGTCCTTTAAACAACCTTCTCCTTTAATAACTTATTATTCTTTTGTTTGCAATGTAAAATTAGCACAGAAAATAAATTGGCAAAAGAGCTAAGCACTGGAGGGGGAATGGTCTGTTTCTTGTTGGTGTCTAAAAGTAATCTGAAGCCATGCTTAGCCATGAATGAGATCCCTCTCATTTTTTACATAGCTAGCTCCTAGCGAGGAGAAACCAGGACACAAAGATGATGTTTGGGGACAAGTGCCTCAGAAGAGCTTTTCAACACCCTGCATCCTGATCAGGGAACTTGCTAGTGCTTGCCGATAGGGAACAGTGAGTGCAGAGAAGTATTGTACTTCTCGTTTTGGCTGTATGGTTCAAGTACCGAGGCCTTTCTGGTATCCTGTGGCTTGCTGCTTTCCTTTTAATGTTTGGTTGGAAGAAGAGCGATGGGAGGGGTGAGGTCACTGCAGCATTTCTCATGCAGTAAGCTATTGCTGAAGAACATTGCCTTGAACATTTTTGTCCTCTACCTCCATAATTGTTATTATCTTTCTCTGAAGTGAAGAACTAGATTTCTGTAGGTGCAGAGCAGAAAGCAAGTAGTGGAGCAGGAACTAGAGTTTGACTTTCCCATCATAAGCAGTTCCTTAAAAATCTGGTGACCTGCGGTATTACGTATGTCCCTCCCTCCAGGTCTCCTTGGACTCGCTTGTGCTTTCCTGCCCAATGACTCTAGTTCAGCAAGCAAGTAATGAGGCTCCCACTTTTCTTTGTAGTGTAGAAATCAGAGTTGTTGGTCTGAAATGCTATGTCCTACTAACTTCTGAATAACTACTCTGCTGTATGTGCATGCCCAAATGGCTTCTCACGTGGTTTAAACTGGAAGCAGCCATGGCTGTGTTTCCCACGAGGGGCCTGATGCCATTGCTTTGTGTTGAATCTGCCCCGAGCGTGCCTGCAGAATCAGGCCCCTCAGGGCGCTGAATGCTGCTGGCCGGTTCCTGCATCTCAACCAGAGCTGCTCGCTCTCTCTGGAGCAAGTCTTAGGTGCTTGCTTAAGGAATGCCTGGGTCGGTGCCACAGAAATCATTCTGGGGAGCTTGGATCTATCATATACTCACCTTTTAAAACCTCTTGTACATATTTTCCTAAGTAATAATTTCGAAGTTCATCGTTGTCTAAGGACTGGTCATCTATTCCATTTGCTGTGATGTAAATATCAATGTCACCATAGGTTTTTTTAATCCACCTGAGAACTTTGCGCACTCCCCAAGGCACCACTGCCAGACGGGAAGGGGAGCTCAGGCAGGTGATGTCCTGCAGAAATTGGATGTCACGATCAAATTCATACTGGCTCCCATTCTGAGGTTCGTGAATCACAAATCTGGTGGTGAAATGATTCAGCGCGTAAAAGTCAGCTGCACCTTTGATGAGCTCCTTTTCCTCGCTTGTGAAAGATGGCAACGAAGAATACGAGAGGCCTTTTCTGTTTTTAAAGTTGATGTATTCCCTCATAGTAGCCGGATAGTCCCCAGTCTTAAATATGGGATCAGCAAACCAGCCTATTTCAAACTGAAGAAACCTGTTGGCAGCTTTTGAATGAGATTCAAAGTAGGGGTTGGCAGGCTCAGCCCAGTCCGAATGCAGGGACAGGGACACTTTGCCATACTGAAAGGACCGGTACTGCTCATCATACATTTTCCAGGCCATGGCATGTGCTATTAATAAATTGTGTGCTGCCCAATACGTATCATTGCTGCTCCTATTATAGATATCACCCAGCCGGTTGGGCTCGTTAATTGTAATCCAAAGTTTAACCAAATCGCCAAATTCCCGAAAACATAAAGCTGCGTAGTCTTGAAAGGCGTAGGCAGTAGACCGGTTCAACCAACCTCCTGCCTGCAGCAAAGGACCCGGCAGGCCCAGGTAGGCATGAGTTGGATAATATAAGGTGACCATGGACTGAACATTGAGCTTCAGTGCTTCACTAATCATGCATCTGTAATACCGAAGAACTTGCCTGTTGACCACTGACAAATCTCCGTTGGGTAAAATTAGTGACCAGTCAAGCGCAAATCTGTAATGGGTGACTTTCATTTTTTCCAGGAGGTCAAGTTGCTTTTTAATACTGACAAAATCTGTGCACTGTGCCGGTCGGGTTTTTAGCTTCACCCCTTTAACTTTGTGCAGAAGCCCATCTCCCGTGACATTCCAGAGGTACAGGCTGGAATCACAGAACTGTGGTGAGGAAGCCACGGATTCTGCCTGCAAAAGTAAACATGATACGTTACAATGGGATTTAATTAAATGAATGCCTGCTTGAACTCTGCATTTCTGCCTGTGTTTGGCTGGATGTCAGGAGGTCCCACTCAGATGCTCTGAGGGGAAGAGGACAACCGACTCACCCATATGGGCTTTATCTGTGCTAGTGGTCATCTTACACGTTCTATTCCTTCATCTATGGAAAACATTAAAATTTTGCTCTCCTTTCTATCCAGCCACGCACTGGCGTTTGCCCTGCCACTAGCCTACGTGACGTGTATTTTTGCACAGATACATTTCCTAGATCAAGTTTCCTCTGTGGTCACGCAAACAGCAGTTCTCAGGCAGCTGGCGGGAGACTGGGGGGGTAACAACAAGCACCAGGGTGTATATGAGGCAGGCATGGATTATTTTGGTGCTGCTGCTGAGATCAACCCCGTGGCACATGTTCCCTGGTCTTACCCGTAGTCCTTCTGCCTTGGCAAATACCTGACACAAACAGCTTGTAGGATTTAGTTACATCCTTATTATCTTCTACTAGTTAACAAGGTTCTGTGTAGCACATGATTTTTTTTTCTATTCCATTTTTTAAAATACTTTTTGTAGGATTTGGAATCCAATATAGTGAAGTTTAAAATATTTAGATTGAATCTCATTTTTTTTAAGAAAGTTGACTTTTCCATGCTGTATATTAACAGAATATATAGAAGCTTTACTTTTTTTTTCCTATGGTTGTCAGTGAATAGGTTAAATTATGGAGTTTTGTTGTTATTTTTTGAGGCTGACATTGGTCATTGGACTGTCTTTCTATATGCAATGACAAAAAGAGTGTTCCAACACTGGTCATACATATGGTTAGCTTATGTACCAGATTTAACATAGAAATAGATACTGTAGAAAACAGTTTGGAAAAAAGGTGGTATGATCTGTTTTCAATGGCAGTTGAGATGGTAAAGGCCGTATGTGATGTTGGTTATCTTTGCTTGTGGTGGTGTTTTTTAGAGAATGGCTTGTTACCCACACGTCTAAGTGGCACTTAGAGCCAAGCTCAACCCAGGAATCTGTTTCTGCCTTGTTCAGTAGCTTTGGACAAGACCTTGAGCCTGAGGGTAGCTCTGCTGCCACCAGCGTAACTGCCTTGTCCCTGCCCGGCGCCAGCATCTCCGTCGTGCTATCGTAGGCATCCCTATGGCCACACCGCAAACTGGATTGGGAAACTCCCCTGGTTAAAAAATAACCCAGGAACAATCAGTTGGGGTCAACTTCTTGCTTTCCTGATCTGATATGCCACGTGGAGACGCAAGCCAGGGGAAGGCGAGGGAGGAGCAGACTTGGAAGGGCTCCTGCAGTGGGGTCTGCTGCTGCAGGAGCACCCAGCACTGTCACTAGCTCACCTGGAAACCTGTGAAGTACATTGAACGTATGCAGTTACGGCTAGGCATGACTTCTGTTTGCAGTGTGCATTGAGATTCCTGAACGCAAGGTGCCGTACACAGTCATTTATTCACAAAGTGAAGTTGTTGATCACTCTGCCTCCAGCAGTCCTCCCAATATTGTACACTTACCTTGAGAACAGACTCGGTGATGCCCCAGGAGAAGTCACAGGAGAATTGAGCTTGCAAGCTTGGGGTAGACTCCCTTGGGAAGAAGCCATTTTCTCGTATGATTTGTTTATAATAAAGTGCAGATGACTTGGGAATCCTTTCCTTTTTTTCGCTTTTGAAATCTACGTAAAATAATCCGCGCCTGATGTTGTAAGCATGTTGCCATTCAAAGCCATCAAGGAGTGACCAGGCCGTGTAACCAAACACATCTATGTTGTCGTATTTAATAGCTGCATGAGAGAAAGTAACATCCGTGAGTCTTTTATTTAGGACTCTAACATATATAAGGGATATTTATGAGGAAGGTCTCTTCACTTTGAAAATCTTGAGGGTTTTCTCAACACCCATAGGATAATTGGTCCATTGTAATTCATTGCAAAACTGTGACAGACATTATGTATCTTAGACTTTATTCATTAAAAATATGTATGTCACTAGTTACTTAAATTCCTGTAGGGTGCTTTATTTCTGCTCTGAGCAAACATGAAATATCATGCTACATCCAGATTTTAAGTTGCATTTGATGATTTGCAAATAATATATACCAATAAAATCAGAGAATCATGCCTAAAAATTAAGGGTGCAATAGTTGATCTAGGTTGTGACTTTCTATTTGTCATGAAGCTAAAACTCTCTACCTTTATTTGAAAGATCTCTGCAAGGTGTAACATTTAGGAATTGAAATTCCTAAATTGAAAAATTAAATGTGTTGCTATGGGACATGTAATGGCTTTAAAAGAAGCTGGGTTGATCAACCCAGAGACTGAAGTGCTTGATTTATTCACAGAATGGGTGCAGCACATGCATGTTTCTTCAGGCAATCTTAATGTCTTTCCACTTTGCAAAGGAGTATACATATAATCTTTTATATATAATACATGGGAAAGATGACAAAATGACTGCTTTCAGATGTGGAACACAATTCATCAGAAAGGGCAGCAGAACTTCCAAAGCAGCTTCTTGCTCGACACCAACTAACAACAACATTCGTTACACACTTAAGAGTGTGTGCCAGCTGGCAACCTGGAAGAAAAAGTCCAAACTCCATGCTCACTCGTGTTTGCCGCCCATCACCAGCTTTCAGCTAGGAAATACTGCAGGATAACTCCTCACATTAACCTTATAAGGGCTGGAATATTAAGGGCAAAGCAGTGACCGAGTGGGGTTACTGAGGATTTTGACACAGAGAGACAGACAGCAATAGTCCACCGAGAGTAAGCCAAGGAATAAAGATGAAGTATTCTGATTTAAAGCTCTATTCTTGCCCAATATTGCTTTGCCTTTTTTTCTCAGGACATTTCACCTTGCATAATTTTGTATTTCCACTGAACTTCTTTGCCTTGGTCACACCATGCTGCAACTTCAGCAGGAGGCAGTTTTGCACAGTACCTGTATTCGTGCAGGAGAGTAACAAGTACCCAGCAGTACTGTCATAGTCCAGCATGATACTTTACGACCTGCCGGATAAAGAAATCAGAAAGCCGAAGAGCTTGCAATGTAAGTATCTGAGAAGCTGATAGACAAGGCCAGAATACTGCTGAGGAGATAAGGGAATGTAACAAAGCAATACAACAGCATGTATTTTCAAGAAAAACAACTTCTAAATATTAGGGGAAATGTGGAAGAAAGTGCAAATATGTCTGAAAATATCAATTGCAAAACACAGAGGTAGAGAATGACGTACAGGATAAAGAGATAGGGCAGAAGGGCCTTGCAAGTAGAGATGATGACATCATGTCTGCAATGAGGAAGGCTGAACAAATAAAAGTAGACATATAGGGATTAGCATAAGTGACAACTGAGAAAAAATGTTGTTTTTTTTTTCTAGAAGCGTACTGAATGGATGGGGGCTAAGTTTAATTGTCGGAGAAAAAAAATGCTGTGGTACTCAAGATAGGGCATGCCTAGATGAGAATTTTTGGCTGTTTACATGGGTAGGGGGAAAAAAACCCCACTATTTTATGTATATTTTGTGGTAAGAATTAATAGTTAGGTGGGTGATAGGTAGAGATCCTGTGGATCAGCGTGAGAGTATGTTTGTAGCCTTGTCTGCAGTGACAGTGAAAGGAGAGGGCAGAAACAGAAGTCAGAATCCTCACTAAACATTAGAGTGGGCATGAAAAAATCCTCCTAAAAACCAGGGGATGGCTGGGGGCAGGAACAAGGGGCTGAAGGTAGAAGAGGTCAGGAGTTAATTAAACTCCCTGTGTCACCAGAGGGGACACCCACAGAAGGAGATCTGAAGGCATTTCTGTGTCTGCTAGAGGTGGAGCCTTGGAGTCCTTCTGCAGAAGTAATAGTTTCAGTATGGCCACGCTGATACATGCCCCTAAGAAGCTGTATTTTCAGTTGCATCCTTGTACCGTAATTGAGGTCAGTTCATTGCAATGGTGATGTTATACCTCACATATATTCATGACTCACAGTGCTGTGAGTTACAGATGTACAGTGCAAAGTTTACAGCACTTTCCTTGAACACAGAGAGTATAGCTCCTTATAGCCTGTTATATGCCACCTTAACGGCCATCCCATTACAATTTGGCCTATATAAATGATGTTTTGAGGTTAACATGATCTAATTGATTTTGCTGCAAATAGCAAATTTATACCTGCCTCCTCTGTAAGTGACAATATGAAAATATGTTCCAAATATTATTCCTGATCAGATAAAGTTTGCTTCACAAAAAATTCATTAGTGAAGAGATAATCCTGTATTTTGATGCAGAGGTTGAAGTATCTGCATACAGAAAAATGTGGATGACAATTCTTGAGAAGTAGTTATTGGTTGAACATTGACCAAGTATTTCAGAAGCGTGAATCCACAGATGGTTATTACAGCCAGGTCTGCTGTAGAGGATTCAAAAAAAAGAACACGCTATGGATTTTCTTATGTATGTGTCCAGAAATCTACCTGTTCCACACCTCCAAATCCAGGCCTGCATCTAGACTTTCCTGCTGTGACTCTGGAGTATTTAAAATATCATAAACCAAATACTGGAATGTAACCTCCTCAAAATCTGGAAATGCATGACATATCGCACAGTTGTGCTATGTGAAGTTTACAATTTGAACAAACTTTAAATATATCTGGATAATCTTCATTTGGAGCTTAATTACATTTGTTGGTGATACAGCACTCCCTGATTTGAGGTCAGAGTAAACGATTACTCGTGTTTTCCCTTTTCTGAGGATACGAAAGGTTTTTGTGAAGGGGTCCGAGCCATCCCATCACTGCAGCGGGGTATCAGCAGCGGGGCAGCCTGCTGCGAGGATGGCTCTCGGGACCAGCGGCTGTCCCTCTCCCAGCACCGAACCTACACACTGGGTGAGGGAGAAAAGAAATACTGGTTTTGCAGAGGCTTTGGGTACTAACAGCATTTATATTTTGTACAAAATTAAATCTTTTGCCGTCAGAGAGCACCCCTGTACACTGGCTTTATGAAGGTCAAATACCAAGGTTAAAAGTGTGATATTATCTCTGTTTGGCGTGCAATAATCCTGAAAAATGACAGCCCTTCTGCTGATTTCCTTCGCAGATTTTATGTTGGAGTAGGACCCCAGCATGGCAATGACATTCTGTAGTCACTGTCTTCTTTTCCTGCTGTCAAGGTATATACCTGCACAAAGGTTTTACAGTTGGGCTGCCAGCAGTGAAAAGTGATCCAATAGATTTGTTTTCATTCATTTCTGACTCAGTTTTGCACTCATTTAGTTTTAAAATCAAACGCAGATGTTGGACTTTAGCTTTCTGTGACAGGGACTATGGGTTTTTTCTGTGTTTGTACAACACCTAGCACCAGTAGATCCTGATCCATGACTTGTACTCGTGCAGTATAAATAATTAATAATTAACCTAGTTGCCATTATCTCTTTTTAAAAAAAACCTGATTACATCATTACAGAGCTAAATATCAAATGCTCTTAAAAAGCTCTCTGAAAATCCAACAACTAACTTGTGTACAAACCTTGTAAAACCTTATTAATGAAGTTTTTCATCATGTAAATGGCTGTGGTGTCATCTGTTTTCACGTGGCTGTCAGTGAACCAGCCATTCTCTGCAATCAAGATTCGAGGACTGTTGTATTCCAGTTTAATCCAGTTCAGTACTTCCCTCAAATTGAGTGACAAATTTTGTCCCATTTTCGGTAGAGTGTTTGGAGGTTTAAAGTTATTAGGACCAAAGGAAAATGCAAAGAAGTCAGCTGTTCCCTTTATGTAGTTTTTCTCATCCTCAGTGAAGCGTGGCAAAAATGAGAATTCATTTTTCAGTTCTTCTGGATAATCGCCATCCCCATGGATGGGTTTAGCAAACCATCCGAGTACTCTCTCCATAGACTGCTGACATTTAGAAATGTCCAAAGCATCTTCTGATTTGTTAGGTTCGATCCAGTGGGATCCCAATACTATGGACAACATCCCCTTCTGATACGGTTGAAAGTGTTTTCTGTAGTTATGCCAAACTTTTGCATGAGCCTGATGAGAGAAAAATAGCGTTAAATTGTAACTCTAATAAATCCCTGTGTCTGTTGGCAGCTAAACAGGCAGGTAGCTGCATCTGATTCCCTGCAGACTTCTATGGAAATATTAACAAACAGTTAAGGCACACACAGTTGTAATGGGCAATTACCGTTATACTCCAAGGTACCTCAGGATGAAGGCAATGCTCAGTATCCCATGTGCACTGCTCAGTATCCCATGGGACACATTAGGGCTGTGGCTTTTTGCCTTTTAACGTAGGTCTAAATCTCAGGAGAGGTCCCAGCAGGGATGTGAGTAGCTGTTGCATGGACACTTTGGGACTAAACAGCTGTTAATGGTGGGATTTGAACTCCGTGACCTAGACAGTCCCATCGAGGTCTTTGTCAAGCAGTGATTGCTGGTACGGTTAAAATTTTAAACCATCTTTACAATTGTTCCATAAATTATGCATCTCAAATGATGTTTCCTTTGCCAGTGTTGGCTCTGTGCTATTAACTGCTCTGTGCTATGGGAGGGTTACCTGGATTTACTCTCATCAAACCACATTCACCCCATCCCTCTTCTTGGAATAGACTTCCATTTGTTTTAGTCTGGCCTCACCAAATATGAGTAAGTGTTCAACTTTTGGTATTTGCACAGTCCCTAAATATAAAAACTTGGACAAAGGACCCAGCTGCAAAGTTTGAACCCAAATGTCAAGTTTCACAGTTCTGTCTGAAAATTTTCATCCAGGATTTTAGTTCATTTCTTCTTCGAAGCTGCTGTAATAATAATTTTTCTGACAGGGCAGGCAACAGGACAGAATGAAACATTAATTTTAAGTAGAGAGCAACAACACTTTGGTTTTAAAGGGAAGTTTGGCAGCAGTATCTCATAAGATCTGTTGGGTATGGTATGTTTTAGTGCTCATAGTCAGCCAAACATTGACTGCCCTAGGACAGACAGGAGTTTCGCTATTTGTGTTGGTGACAATGAAAGCATACCTTGTATCGCATCTTAATTCCATTTTTCTGATTATCATCATGCTTTAGAAAGCTTAACATTATCATGCACTAGAATTACCTTCAAATATCACGTTGTTAATTACTTAAATAGGAGAATACAGCAGTCAAAATTTACGCCAAAAAAAAAGGAATACATGGGAGGCTGAGGAACCACTAGCATTGTCAGAGCCCCATAGGTAAAGGGGAGAGCTAGGGTGTCAGAGAAGGGTGACACCAGATCGCAGCGTGATTCACACCAGAGGATCTGACACAGGGGAAGGGAGCTGACCTCTTCCAGCTGAGGAGTTGTCAAGTAACTCAGGGTTTACATTATTCCTGCAATGTGGCTCTATACTCTTAAGATGGAAAGAAAATAACTGTTTGCACCCAGAAAAAACATCGAGAAGCATTGTGAAACAGAGTGCCGTGTTAGACTGACATCATTACCAAGCCAAACAGCATTGCTTACCTTTGACAATAATTTCAGTTAATTTATCTAGAAACACACAGCCTTGACAGTTTAAAAAAACAAAAGACCTGATGTCAGGTAGATATTTGGTTAAGCTAGGGAGTACTGAAGAATTACACTTTGTGAAATTTTGTGTATCAGTTGTTTATGGTTTCTAAGGTCATGCTCGTAACATTTGTTCAAGGTCTGTCTTTGAAAATACTGATAAAGTAACATTAACCTTTGAAATGCAGGTTCTGTAGCTGAAAAAGGAAGTCAGCAAAATCGAACTCACGAGGCAAATTGCAAGATATAGTTAAAATATTATAAAATGGATTTCTTACCAGACTCATCAAAAAATATAAGTGGCCAGTGCCATCCCCTCACTTCCCCTCGCTGTCCTCTCCCAAAGGCCTAGCCTGGGGTGGGTGCTGGGGCCAGGCTTGCTTTGTTCTCTGCCTCTAGTGATTCCTCACGTGGTTAGTATATTTTTTTTCCCAGACACAGGGTACCAACACCACTGTTTAATGAAAGGTATATGGTTGCGTTGGCTCAAGAAGAAAAACCCTGCTGAAGTCAGCTGTATTGCGCACAGGGCCAAGTAGCACGACAACAGCACCAGGTAAATCTTAGCAATCACACGTTTCCAGGCGAAGGGGAGAAAGACGGCTTTGCAAAAAGCAACTAATTAGAATGCAATATTGACAGGTAAAAGACAATCAGGGACAACTCATTGTATTCATATGCACCTCCAAAAGGTTGATTAGAAGAAAGTAAAGTTACTATTAAAAATACTGTCTACAGTAGAGAATACAGCCACAGCCGCAGGAGTGGACCTCAAGTACAAATGAGTACATTTAATATGAGTCAACATAGGATCCCCATACACAAATTCATACGTGTCACTGATGTCTCACTAAGGGTTAACTCTATTAAAAAAAAAAAGTCACTTGTCCATAGTGAGGGATTTTAAAAACATAGTAGAGACAATAGCATGTACTTGCCTATAATTCTGTTTTGAGTTGTTAATTATCTGTAAAGCAGCTTAACATTCTCAGATGGAAGGTGTTCGCTAAGTGCAAACTATTGTTGATAGAACCAACTGATTAATATCACTTGTTTTGTAAGACCACATATGAAACAAACATCAATCTAAAAGCTGCATCATACATCAGTTTGGCTATTTTGAGTAAATCTTGACTAATCTTTTTTTCAGTTAGAGTTTAATCCCTAATCTTTCACTTTCCTTGTCAGATCAAGGACAAATGTCAAGGCTAAGTACACAGTGAAGGCAGGATCAATATTGCATATTTATTCTAAATACATATGACATTAATTTCAGCATATTTTTCTGGTATTAATATAGAAAATATTTCATAGACCTGAATGTCACAGTGTGTGCTAAGTCAGTTAGAATTAACCCTGTAAAAAGGCTAGATAAGTCAATTTAATAAAATCAAGACAACAGTATTGTTCTCCTCTCTTCTTGAAATATTCTCATACTCCTTCAAACTCTGATCCTGTAATTTATCACGTACGTACACAAAGAGTTTACTATTGAAAGACCAACACTTTCAAATTATCAAGATATGTTAAAGTCAAGCAATTTTCCTTCAATGTCTCAGCAATGAGCACACAAAACAATGTCAGGGGTATATGAAGTTATTTTAGCATGCTAGAGTACAAGAACATTTAGGAAAACTAGAATTTGAAAAATACTAATAAAATTATTCTGGCTTTGTGTTTAAGTGTTTTTAAACCATGAAGAGCTAGAATAGACAGTCTGATGATGACGGTGTTAAACATCATTTTTGAAGAAGGGCAGGTGTGTGTGTCTTATTTGGAGAGTATATTTCAGTTCAAGGCCCTCTTGGTCTGTGGTAAAGATGCATGTAGTCAGTAGAGCTAAAGCCCTTATTTTGCAAGCTGA
The DNA here is from genome assembly GCF_011004875.1 of Balearica regulorum gibbericeps. Classification (NCBI taxonomy): domain Eukaryota; kingdom Metazoa; phylum Chordata; class Aves; order Gruiformes; family Gruidae; genus Balearica; species Balearica regulorum. Next base: position 56,844,149 of record NC_046187.1, read on the forward strand.
CTCTGAAGCTCAATCCTTGTGAAGGAAAAAAGGGCTCTTGAGATGCAGGCGACTAAATTTCTAAGAGGGTGGTTTGAAGGACTGAGGCTTTACTATCGTATTTGTTGTATGCTAAACATCTTGTTTTTCCTGATGATTTCCAAGAAATGTAAGAAAGCTAACCTGAAAATAGCAAATCACACAAAAAAAAGTGTGCATCAGTGCTGAATTTTACATAATCACTGGTGGCTACTACTGTTTGACAAACGTTCCAGTAAAGACATTTAAAAGCATAGACAATTCTGCTGTCCACCCTAGAGCCGTACTTGATGGCGACAGATTTCCCTCTTCCTGTAAGAAATACAGGCACCGGTGTAGCTTCATCATTCTAGATCCTGAGGAAAGGAGGCCCCTTTGGAGGAAGGGAAGAAAGTGTCTGGCTGGGTGTAGAGATAAGAATTATTCCCCATTCATTCAGTAAAGATTTGTTTTTAAGGAGAATGAATTACGGGACTTCTCCAGGACATGCTCATCCAAAGATCCCCAAGGCAGCAGTGTCCACAAAGAGGTCCTGGCACAGTGAGAGCTAACAAAGAGCTGGGAGTAATGCAGCTGGGCAAAAAGATGAACCCGATCTGTGATGGATCTATATGGAGACACCATGTTTGAAAGGGAATTTATTGCCTTTTCCTGGTGTGTGATATGAAGGTCCATGAAGAAAATTTTTAGGGAGATCTTATTCTGACAGTTTTCTCCTGGGGTTTTCTGCCAGATGGGAAGGAGTGTGAATGATCTTAAACAAAAAAGCCCTTTTCTGCCTATTAGGTAGCAAAGGCAGAACTGCCCAGAGGGCACTGATACAGAGGATGAAAAGAAGACAGCCTGGTCTGCAGCTTGTGATCTTTATGAACCTCAATCTAAGTACAAAAGAACATAACTAGATCCAGAAAAAATGGTAATAATATATCAGGTATATAACTCATTTAGCTCCAGCCACAATGATTCATCTGCTTGATATTTTCTTGCTTCTTGGCAGATTAATTTACTGTTAAATCAAAGAAATCAATCTATTTTTTCTGTGTGCAGTTTTTTCCTTCTCTGCCTCAGTATGACAGCTGCCTCAGGAGCAAGCTCATAGTTTTCATACCTTCTTTGATGTGTCTTTCAAATGTCACATGGCAAGTGACATGTTATCATTAATTGTTTTCTGATGTTGCTTTTGTGAAGAACTGTCTCCTTTAACGAAGAAAGGACGTAACATTTTTGATGGCCACTCTCCACCTGGTGTAAGATGCCACATGCTCCTCGTGTTAGTGGTAATGATCATCAAATGGAATAGAGATTTATCTAAGTGACCCCCTTAACAATTTATAATTGATAAGCGTCAAACTTCTTATTTACTAGTAATTTCCATGGAGGTATTATCAGGTCCTTTTAAATGATCAGTAGCAATTATTACCCTCTGTGTATGAAAAGCATACATAGTAACATGCAAATATGTTTTTTAAATTGAAATTTTGAGTTGTTCTTCTGTGGCTAGTTTTCCTCACATGGATGTCCTAAGCATCCTGCTCAGCAGCCTTTGCTTCTGCGTTCACTAGCCCTCTTTATGGGTCTTGAATAGCAAGACCCATGTGAAAGGCAGGACTGGCTCATCTAGGGCGTTCCCTTAAAAAGATGCAAGGCACAGAAGGAAAGTACGGGTAGTAGGTGATACAGCATCTGCATTGCCTTGTGCTAGTCAACACCACAGGGCTCTGGGGCTTGATGAAGACAGACCAATCCTGCTTTTGTTGAAAAGCCTTAATAAGATCATTATCTACCTAATTAGCTACCTTGAATTCATTCATGGAAGCAGATAATTTTTAAATCAGTTCTAAAATACATGGACTTTTTCCTTATGCCAGGCAATTATTTGAGTTTTAAGATGTCGAATTTCTTTAGTCTACTAAAATTGATAGTTCACAATTAAGAGAAATGTCTTTGGCCCTCTTCTAGAGATGCCAAAATCTCCAGCAACTTTCAAACTGTTCTTACAATAAAATAATCCAAAGTCCAAAAAAGCAGAGGTTTATGGTTTGTTATATCAGTTTTGTGATTCTATGAAACTTAGCTTCAGTTTATGATCGATGTATCACATAAAAGCATGCCTTTATATAAATGGTGATTAGTTCTCACAACACTGCAACTGCAACAGTGCACTGGTAAATGAAAGTAAAAATAGGAATCATAAGAGGCCTCATTTAGTTTATCCAAAGGTACTACAAAAAGGCTTGAGAATAATTATTCAGCAATTTGCTATGTAACAGAGTGGTGGCCAGATTAATTTCTTTTGAGCATTACAGACTTGTTTTTCCTGCTCAACATGTTTAATGGGTCGACCTGGTAATGTGCATAGATAGGGTGGCATGGAGAGTATTGTCTTTCAATAGCCTGTCCAAAAATGAAGCCTTGACATGGACAAGAACGTGGCTCTTCCTAAAGCCACTGACATAAATGGGAAACTTTACAACAGCTTTAACAGGCTTTGCCTCACACTGTCAAAACCTGACATTTTTGCTGGTCTTTTATTTTTGGGAGGACATTTTTGGTTTGCAGTGGTAAATTAGAAGGTAGCCATAATACAATGTCTGACAAACAGATTTGCAGATACCAGTCCTGAAATAAAAAGCCATGTGAGATCTCTTTAAAGAGAAATTCTTGTAACATTCCCTCCCTCTCAAAGGAGAGACATTTCATAACACATGAATCCTGATTGTGCATCAATACATTATATTAATACGATATTGTTAACAATACTAAACAAACTGAACATTTAGATACCCACAAAAATCTTTGAGAAAGATTGTGGCTAGTTGGCTTGAAACATATACTATCACCTATGACTTCTGTGGAATGGCTGGCTTTAATTACATTTTATTAAGGAAAAAAAAAAAAAAAAGAGTTGACTCATGCCGACTGGTACCTCAAGAGCTTCCATTCTACCTCCAACCCCAAACATCAAACTCCAGTTCTTCAAATATATGACTACAAATTTGAGATTCTTCTTGAAGACCTAAAATCTTCAGAAATTTTACAGTACAACAGGAGAGAACTGCAAACACATTAGGTAACGTTCATGGGGCTGTAAGAAAGATACAACATGAAAATAATTTCTGCCCAAGAATAATAAAATACTAGTTAATGGATTGTGTGTTGCTGAAAGTCTCGTTAACTCTTTCATTGAAGCGACTTATTTTATACTCAGATTCAGAGACTTTAAAACTAGAACCAACTATCAGATCGAGCCTGAGAGTTAAATAACATTGACCAAGGAACTTAGGTCAGTAATTTGTATATCAGACCCAGCTATGCTTGGCTTCCTGGGACACCCAAATGATTCTTCAGCAGAGGCATTGCTCCCTATGTGCTGCGTGCTGCTCACATGGATTTTACAGAGTGGGGAAAATGCAGAGACTGCCTAGTTGGAACCCCAGTTTTGATTGTGCCACTCAGAAATGAAAGCAAGAAATGCTACAAACTTACACTGGATGTTTTACATATATCAAATATATTTTATATAGCACTTGAAAATAAAAAGAATGAATGAGCATCAGTTCTCTTTGGGAGGCTTCACAAATCTCTATAGTTATATCACTTTTGTGCTAAGTCTGAAATCAGTTAGTGACTCAGGATGCTCGATGACTTTCCTATGTGTAAAACTTCTATGGACCGCAGTGTGTATTTTCTGAAAAAGGAGGTTCTGTGGGTTCAAGCCCAGAAACAAATACAAGAAATAGAAACGGTCAGTTGTAGAACATTTTTAACTAGTCTGGCAGTTAATTTTTTTCCACACGCATACTTCTTTCTGTAGGACAAATACATTCAGATTTATTTGTTACCTGCATTTATAATGTATGGTAGGTAGTAGAAAAATTCTCTTTGGGACAGCTAGGAATAGTTTGAGCAGGGGGAATTATAGTAGCTGCTCTACCAAACAGAGACAGGACAGTGACCTGTTCTGTAAAGTACTTTGAGCACTACAGATGAAAAGAATGCTGTATTGATATTGTTAATACTTATCTTAAACTGCTTTTATTGGAAATTGTTTTAAATTATAGCAAAAGAGGATAAGAATATAAGCTCCTCTGCATAGAAACTAGCTACTCTGTAGAATGAAATTAATAATCTATCAGAGGAGATATAAACTGTAAACTCTGTAATGCTGTTCAGAATACCAGGAACAACGTCTGCACTTTTCCCTTAAAAAGTATGACCCACTTCAGACTTCTCTTTTTGTCCTTCCCAAAGAACTTAGGACCCAGTACGGCAGCTGTTGAAGCTATTGATCATGGGATCGAGTCTTTTGGGTGTGTAATTCTGTAGAAGAAAGCTGATAAATAAGACTGACATAACATTTAAATGCTGGAAACATGATGGAAATAATGTAATTTTGAAACTCTCAAATACTAAAGAGGATGTTTGTTGTCTTCCAAACCCAAGAACTGTTCACCTTGTTAGTTTAGCAATAAACATTTTGCAATATGATCTTATTAAGCTAGAACTAATATTTTTATATGCATACTCTATTGCTAGTAGAATTGATTCAATATGCAAATACAAATACATTTCATTTCAAACTGAAAGAATAGTCATTTCAGTGTAGCCAAATGCTCATGTCAGTGTGTTTAACTGAGTGGAAAGAATAACGAAGGAAAATCATGCTCTTTAATAGCCAGATTTTATATGCAAAACCTAATTTAAATAAAATAATAAACAAGCACTTTAAAACAAATAATTACTGAGTCAGCTGTTGTGACAACACAATAAAATCAACATGAGGAATAAAAAAAAGACTGCCGTAGCTAAGGGTTATTTCTTGGTGTTTTCACATTCCTTAATTATTTTTTTTTTGAAACATTGATTACGTGATTGATTCCTCCCATCATTTCCCATGGCAGTGCAAGATCAGTTTGTAAAATCTTACTATACTGTACCTTGATCAAATTGTGTCCTACAGAGTAGACAGTTGTTATTTTCCCTCTCTCTCCAGGAGCATGAATACCTGTGCCATACCCATGCCAAGCAACTAAATACGGATTGTGGATTGTAATCCAATACTTAACACGTTCCCCAAAGGTCTGGAAGCAAAAGGTGGCATAGTCGTTGAAGATATCAATTACCGATTCATTTTTCCATCCCCCGTATTTTTCTTGCAGCATCAAGGGCAGATCCCAGTGGTACAGTGTAACCACAGGGTCAATATTTCTGTAGAGTAGAGAGTCAATTAGGGTGTTATAATACTGGAGTCCTTTTTCACTGGGAGCTGCTACCGCTCCAGTGGGAAAAAGCCTTGACCATGAAATTGAAAACTGGTAAAAAGTAACTCCCAAAAAATCCAGAGCAGATAAATCTTTGTCCAACAAGGTGTAACTGTCACTGGAGGCGTCTGTGCTGTCAGCATCCCTGAGCTCCGAGTGGATGAAGTGGTCCCAGATAGAGGAGCCTTTCCCGTCCTTCCTCCAGCTGCCTTCCACCTGGAAAGCCCCTGTCCCTACACCCCAGAGAAACTCTTTGGGGAAAGTGTCATACAAAAACATCTGTGTTTCACTCACAGGGCTGAAGTGGGGGTCCTTTTTCCACACGGATCTTCCCTCTCCAGCAAGCCCAGTGACTATCCTTATGAAAACTAAAGTCCAAAAAGCAACAAATCTCTCCAGTCGTCGGCCACACATTATGCCGGTTTATAGCACGAGTGTTAAAAGTCAGATTTCTTGCACTGACACTGAAAAAAGTCCATTCATTCGCTGGTGTCCCCGCCGTGCACACCGTCTTCATTTGCCACGAACTGCTGGAGTGTCTTATCAAAGCTTCACTAAAAGCTTGTGATCGTAAAAGCCCTGTCAATGATTAGCCTGAACTGTGAGACCTAGAACGGGTCAGGGAATGGTGTAATTTTTAGGGAGGTGGCCTCTGTATGACCACTGAGACACCTAGCTGGCTTCTACCTGCAGGAAGGTAGGTCGCCTGAACAATGTAAATGCTAGTAACTAATTTATCATTATTTAAAGCTTGGTCACTTGGGCGGGAGAATATAGGTGATAGAGGGTGCTAAGAAGCTATAAGATCCTTTATTCCTTGTGCAGCTGTATTTCAGGAAAACATGGCAGAAATATAATTCAGACTACTACTCCAATTACAAGGTGATTTATCCCGTCTGTGTAATTGGATGGCTGGAAGGGCAGTGAGTCATCCCTCAATCCTGCCCTGCTCAAACATCCTACTTCTGCTGAAAAATTCTTCCTGGACTTGCGGGAAATTTTACTGTGGACAAGAGATATACACATATCCCACTAACTATATAAAAATGCAAAGCAAGTCAATATTTCTCTCAAACACATGCAACATGCACGTTTTCTATCCTATATAAAAGTGTGCTGTACAGTTCTATGTACAGCAGCAGTACAAAATTAACAGGGGTCTGTTCCAGTCCTTAAGCAATTGCCCTGGATTTCTTCAAATAAACACAATTAGCAAAGATAATTAGCCCTGAAAGATGCTACTTCAGTAGTGATTGATTTAACAATCTTGATATACACAGCTGTGGCCTCAGTACAACGAGTATCTTACAGAGCAGTTACGCAATATAATTTCATCTTTTAATATATTTCAAATTATGGCAAAACTACATGTGTTGAAATATTGTCAATTTACTCAATACAGTAAGACTGATGCTGGCCTTTTTTGCTTTTCTTGAGGTACAGTAATATAAAGTGTATCCACATGTAGACCGCAGTTGCTGAAGAGATTTACAGAACAAGCTAGCAGTGTGAAGTAACTTTACATGCAAGAAAGATACACACTGAAAGCTGAACATGGGAACAACTTGCCACCTAAGTATAGCACTCTGCATGGATGAATTAGCCCTGCTGGTACATAGGACGTGAAAGTCCAGATGGACTGCTGGGCTACTGCCACTTTACTGCTCCTGATACCTGTGAGAGCATGCTTGCAGCACTGTGTAACACCACTGAGGCATACCTTTAATTTAACAATAAAGCTGATTAATCAATAGAAGAGGGAAGGCATTTTATTTATTTGTTTTTATGAGAAACAACAAAACCTCAATGCATGTTTGTAAGCATATGTCTGCAGCACCTTTACACCACAGATGATGAAAAAGCTCCCACTGACATCATCTGCACTGCAGACCCCTGCTGGTGGGGCAGCCATGCATCTAACACCACTCTCTCCCACATAACAAACCTAGAACTCCCTCAACTGCCTGAAGTAACCGATCCACACTTCTCAGCCAAGATTCTACCAAAGGTAGCTTGGGAAACAGAGGAGTAGACAGGGACTGTACCAAGTTGGTCTACAGCATATACTGACATGTTCCTTTTTTTTATTCTGTGAAACAGCATTTTAAAATGCTAATTTGGATAGTTATTGCATGAACATAATCTTCTATTTTAACATTCAAAAGCTTTGATTGTATGTATCATACTTTATGAAAGAAAACCCAAACACAAGTCGTTATGGATCCCACAATACTTCTAAAGCAGTTAGTTACCATGATTACCAGATGCCTGAGTTCAAAACACCCAGGACAGCTCTGTAAGACCACGGCAATGTATTGGCAAGCTGAAGACAACAGGCTTCTCTCACCGACTACAGCAGTTAGTACCACTGGCATCTTATTGCAGACTACGTGTTGCATCTTCACGCGATATGAAAGGTGCAGCAGAGACTTCTGTTCCCAGATGCTTGATCTGGAGAAAGACAAAACTTGATAAAGAGGAAGCAATTTACCTCATGAGAGTCATATAGTGACTTGAATCTGGAAGGATGTTTTGATTAGCTGAGGCAAGAGCTGGGGAAAGGAAACACTGTGACTGTTGATTTGGAAAACAATTAGCATAGAAGAGTGAGATGTGATCAGGGGCTGTTGAGAAGCAAGGGTGCAAAGGGAGGGGAAGAGGAAGGGATTAATTATTCCACTAGCTCGAGTGCCAGTCAGTACAGGCTCTGACCGTGATGCTGTATGTGGACATCATATGATGCTGCACAGTGGGGTTTCCTGCCGCTGGCCATGCACTTAATGAATCTGGTTTCAGAATGAATCAAGGCTGGGAGAGGCCAAGGTCTCCAGGGCACCAGCCATCACTGTTACAGTAGTTGGGAAGCCTAATGATTATTCAGTTCAGTTCTTAGCTATCAAATTTCCTTTTCTGTCCTTGCCTCTGCCAAGGCAAGTGATTCAAATTATGAAAACAACTTTCCACTTGACCATTGAATATGTATTCTCCTTGTTTTAGGGACTTGGCTTGAAAACCTGGGATTTGATCTGCAGAAATGCCTAACACATTAGTCAAAAGGAGTAGAGTTTTGAATGTATGCAATGTTAGGCTGAGTATCCGAGTTAAGACACCTTCGTTCTTCCTAGATATGCAAATGAAGACAGAGAAAAGACCTAAAGACAAAGTTCACTTCAAAAAAGTGTAATGCTTACATTAACATCAGCTGCTCAGATCTACTAGTGCTAGGTGCTCAAAAAAGCACAACTTATGTAATTGCCCTCAACAGTCTGATGCAAATCAAACACTGTTCTTTACCTTATACCTTTACCTTATACAGCAAAAACTGTTTGAGATGGGATCAAGTCTTTTCTAAAGACACATAATTGTGATGGATACTATAGAAAGCCTAGTGTAAATAGAAACTAGACCACAGACTTACAAAGAATTTTTGGAATTTTTGGTCTGCAACAAAATGCTAATTCGTGTTTCTACAATGTGAGAGAAATTTGATTTTCTTTACTAGAGACTCTAGCAAGCTAAATATTCCCTACAGGATTCCTCCAAAATAGACCCTACCATCTAGTAAATGAGTATTTTAATGTCTGTTAATGCTATGAAAAAATACAGAATTTAACGTGAAATTTCAATTTCGGGAAACATATTTTTGTCCTGTTTTCCTAATCATCTCAGCATTACCACACTGTATTTCTTCAGGGCAATTCCTAACCTCAGAGGTACTTCGGACACGTATGGAGCTCAGAACATCTCCGTTCCATTATAAAGATTTCTTAAATGATACAAGTGTATTTTCCCCTAGAACACATGAGAAACACTGCCTTATGGACTTCAAAAGTATCTCAGTGTTAAGTTACAAGTACTTGCCTTGAATTTCAATTAAGTTTCAAACAATTCAAAAACACAAATTTTGCAGAGCAGTCAATAAAACATTGCTTCAAAAGTTGCAGTAAAAAGCTGATTTCATTTCCAAAATTGTATCAGCATATCAAAGTACAAAAATTTGAAAATAAACAAGCAAATATTAAGAAAAAGAACACGGACTATTTTTTATTTCTCAATATAAAAAAATACATTTTTCTTATAAACAACCTCCTCTCTCAATAAGCAAGACAAAGCCTTCATTAGTAATAACAACAGTAGGACTGGTTGTGTTCAATAGGGGGAAAAAACCGAGCTCAAGAGTTAATATCTCTTTTTCATGTATTTTGGAAAAAAAAATCATAAAAAGCCAAATAGCCTGTGATTTTCAGAAAGGTAGAAAAGTCTAATGTTTTTTTCATTATTTGCCTTAGTTGTAAATAGAGTGATGATATTGAGTGTACTTTAGCTACTTTTTAAAAAGCTGTACTCTTAGTTAGGTAATATGCCTTTAAAACATATGCCTTTAAAACGTAACCCGCCATCAATTATAGACTCGAAAGGGATATTGCCTTCATTTTATCTTGCAGAGCCCATCATAATACAATGAGTACTCAGTTTTGTTTCCTGTGGTAGAGCAAGGTTTTTCCCACTTCTAGTGGTTCCATAGCCATGCATGTAGAAACAGAGGCACTGCCTCCCCACCGTACCCAGGGGTGAATTATAGTCATTCCAGGTATTCAGTCTGGTCTCCTCATACAGGGTTAAACTCTTGCCTTCCAAGAAACATGAACATGTCACAAGCCCACAAGCAGATACTGCTCTGCTGGATGTTATTCTAGGTAGCTTTATCAACTACAAATAGAGATAACCACCTGCAATAATTCTTTTAGCATTATTTAAACAGTTTGTCTGGCTCTTACAAATGTCAGCCATTTTAACTACTCTTTAGTTCTGGTATCAGGCACACGCATGGCTTTAAAAATTACATAACGAGAATTAAATATGTAAACACAAACATATCTCTGGAGATGTTTTTCTAAATTGATACCAGTTTTGTTTGCATAGCCATTAGAGTTGAGTTCATATGGAGTAACTTGCAAATCAGGCTGAAAAGCACAGCTTGTGCTGTAGGTCTGCGTTTACTTGCTTGCTCTGTCATGTGTTTCTTACCCAGAAATCCGAATTCATAAGCTATGCTAATGTTGAAAATACGAGTCTACCTGACCATGTGCATTCATAAAAGAACAGTACCAATTTCTATACAAACAGCATCTTACAATTACTTAAAGTCCAATTTAAAGAATTAAACAGGAATGGTAATATTAACATCCATATTTTTTCAGATCAGACAAAAAGATTTTACTCTTATTTCTATGTAATTATCTTTGCTGGAGTTTGACCATGCCACTGACAGTCTGTTGTTCTTGAAAAAAAATCAAAACAAAAACCAAAACCAAAACAGAAAAATGAATACAGACGGTACACAAATGATAGCACCGGAAATTGCACTGAGACAAGTACAAATTGAGCTTGTAATCTCTGCTTTTTTTATGAGTGGTTTTCTAAATCAATGGCAGTATTTTTAATGTCACAAATTCTGTTTGACCTCCCCATTCTTCTCCAAGACTAGCAATAATTAGCAATTCAGTAGGTTGGCAGAATCTAAACGTAAGACAAATAATTATTGAGAGGGGAACTGGGTTTTTTTTTTTTTTTTTGTTTGCCCAGGTTTACTCCCTCCCAGTGTTCAGCAAGTAGAGGAAGAAAACATACAAGATCTCACTAGAAATTGATTAGAAATGAAAGTCAGTGGGTGAAGACATAGCCTAACTTTACAGTTTCTCTCAGACTCCTCAGATGTAGGCTCTGAGGTCTCCTAAGCATAAAATACCATTGAGGAATCAAAACCTGACGCTTCCTGCACAACCAGGAAATAGAACACCACACCTTTATTACAGGGAACTGATTTTATGTGCTGTGACCTGTACGATGACTGTACTGCTACTAGCTGTCCGCATATTTAGGATGCTTCATTTGCCTCAGTGCATTAAAAAATGATAAATCTCACAAAGGCCTGGCACTGATCGCTTGTTTGTTAAAACATTTAACACTGTCAGCTCTCGCGAAGCTGCAGCAGCTAGAAGCCCACCATTTTGAAGGGAGCTGCTATACCCATTCCCTTTACTACCAGGCCAGGACGCTCAGTAGCTGCCCAGGTTTCCTGCCGCGGTTCGGCGGAGCGGTTAACAGCGGTTAAACCGCCGCCGCGTCCTGCTGTAGGGGGATGACCCCCTGACGCCTGCACAGAAAGCAAGAGAAGGGAAAAAACAAGGGACAAGACCGGGTGGGCAGGGGAGGCCGCCGGAGGCCCGGGAGCAGCACCAGGCCGCGGCCAGGACCTGCGCCACCACCGACGGTCGGGGGGAAGAGTGGCAACAGGGCCGCTGCCCCTCCCCGCCGTGCCGTGCCGTTCCGTGCCACCGCCCCGTCCGTCGCGGTTGTGACGGCAGCTCCGCGCGCCGGGTTGCGGGAGTTGGCGCGAAGGCGGGGGGGCGGGAGGCATGGAGCCAGAGACGTCCCGCTAGCGACATAAACGGCCGCTGGCAGCATGGTGAGCACGCCGCATCGGGGGTCTATGGGGCTGCTCCTCCTTCTCCCCCCCCCCCTCCCCGGTTCTCCTCCAGGTGCGGGGGGGAGGGATCGTTGCGCAGTGTCCCGCCAGCGGCGGGGCCGGATGGGCGTCTTCCCCGGCGCGTGACTGCAGCCCCGGGGCTGTTGGAGCCCGTCCCGGGCCGAACCGAGCGGAGCCGAGCCAGCGGCCCTGGGTACGGAGGTTCCGCGGTGTGGCGGAGCGGCAGAGACCCGCCTGGGCGTGAGCGGTTGTGAGGCTGCGGAGCCGAGGCCGCCCGCCCTGCCGCGCCTCCCCTCCAGCGGTGCTCGCGCGCTTCCCGCCGCTCCCGCCCTGAGGGGCCAAGGCCCGGCTTCCCACGCGTGTCAGGAAAATAAACCCCTGGCGGAGGAAACGGCCGCGATTATGCCCTTGCCTCGAGGGGGAAGCGTCTGGGCCTCTACAGCTTCCCGCCCCCCCCCGAAACCGGCTGGTGAATTAGGCGCGGACCGTGGGCTTGGTGCGGAGGTGGAAGGCGGACGAGCTAAAATCTGTCTTTAAACGTAGTCTGCCCAAGTTTTAACTCTCCCCTTGATTTCAGTAAGAGTATACGCGAGGGCATTGCTGCTGCTGACTCGGACGGTGCAATATTTCCAGAAAAACAAGTCAGTTGTGGAAAGAAAAAGTCTAAAAGTAGACACTTGTTTTAAATAATGAAGGATGCAACCCTCAGTAGGATGTGAAGAGTTTGTAAATATAAATACGTATGTGTGTGTGTGCTTTCCAAAGTGCTGCTCACTTACACAGCCATTATGAGATGGTATCCCTGCTTCATCTCTGGCTCGGATAGAAATGCCTCTACTCAGATGGAGTTTCTGTGCACGTGTTTCACTGGCTTAACTACAAATGCCGTTCAAAGCCAGTTAGGTTCAACTTTGCTTTTGGACTCCCCATAGAGTTTAACCTTGTTTATATCTTACACCTGATGCTCATCAATGATGGGTGATACAATTTGAGTCTTTCACAGTACTGACAGGTTTGCCAGCACTAAGAATCCTGAAACTGTTAAATGATATTTTAATAGTTTATTAGGGGTGACTGATGACTTTAAATATGAGGACAAGTGTGCCTCTCCTGTTGCCCTGCCATCACCTCTTTAGAAAACTGGTCTTACTGGCAGACTTGCTTCCTCCTTTCCCATCTTCCTGGGACAGAGGCTTTGCTTCTGTATAGTCTTCTGAATGTCACACATCTCCCAATGTCTTGGCACTTTCCTGAAAGGGAGGAAGACAACCATCATTTTGAGGAAGGGATGAGTTGCCTCAGCCCATTCCCTTTTAAGTGCTGAAGAGAAGAGGCTGTACAACCATCACTGCTGCAGCTGTGGAGATAGAGACAAAAATACAGTGATGTTAGTAACTGTGTGTGCAGTGACATCACAAGCATATTGGAATTTAATATCATACCCTTGCAAAATAACTTTTTTTCATGTAGTGCCAAACATAAGTAGCCCCCATCGGGTTGGTTCTGCAGCACCTTCTCAGCTGTGCCGAACTGATGTGTGTAGAGTTACACAATGAACTGATTTGTCTTAGAAGGGATTTATTTTTTTGCCCAGATTAGTGGCCTGACCCAGTTCCCAAGCAGAGAGCTATACTGGTACACCTGAGGGAATGACTGACTCTGAGTAAGGGCTACTTGAGTTGCCTCTAGCTGAGAGAGACTTTCACATGGTTGGAGCTGTAGCATCAGCTGGTGTGTACTTTGAACTGTGATACTGCTCGAAAAATACTGTATGGTACCTGTGTTGCAATTACCACTATTAGTAAACGTTAATTAAGTATAGTTATCCAAGCAAGTATTACTGGTTTTACTGAAGTGATACAATAAATTTGATTTCAGCTAGTGCAATTTTTCTGGACAGACCAGATGTTAGAGCTGATGTTTGCACTAAACTTGCACTGAAATAGGCAGAATGTAAATAAATTACTCTTTTGATGCAAGGCCCCCATGGACACACCTCTAAATACCTGAAAAAAGATGCATTACTTTCAATTGCAGTCATTGAGCTAGGTGGGTGAAATTCAGTTTTCTATCTTGTACTTTGAGGTGCAAACTGAATTATAGGATGCTATTTTGGAAAATATTCTGCCTTACTGAACACTAGTCTTCTAAAAGCACTGTTCCTATTATGGTTAGGTTGAGATGGTTCTACCATTAAAGTGTTGAAGTAGTTGATATTTGGTTTGGGATGCCTTTGAAGTGCAGGGAAAAAAACAGTATGGAGTGTTTATGACTTTTATAACTGACTTTTTTGAGCCGGATCTCAAAAAAAACCTTTAGAGTCACCCTGACAAACTCCTTGAGTTTGTCTTTGTACTACCTAACAAATAGGTTTCCGTTTCTATTCATGTTACTCTCCTGAGTAAAACACAGATACAAATCTTTCAAGAGAAAACTTGCAACCTGACGTGATTAATTGCTGTGGTCTTCTATTATTGCATAAGATGGAGGATTTGAAGTCAAAACTGGCAAGAACTAGACGGCACAGCCATTACTGAGATCATACAGTTACTAAGATAGCTTAGCAGGAGCCAGTGCACCTGAACACAGCTTTTTAGGCTGTTTAGGTGCTATGCATCAATTACCCCTGTAATTTAGCGAGAGTGATCAGAAAGTCTTACTTAGTTACACCTCTTAGGTGGAACTGCTTAAAGTTAGCTTTAGCTTTCTGGGCAAGGGGACCACCTGGGACAGCCATGCTGGTGAGTGTATCTCCAGGGTACACAAGGCTGATGACTCCTATGGTTTTTGGGGGAACGTTCCTGGAAGGAAACTTGCCACTTACATCGGTACATGCCTTTCCTCATTTGAATGAGCACAGATAAAAGCTAAACATAGGCAGTTTTTCTACCTGGTGAACTCATATATATGCATGGCATTATATACCAATAAGATGGTCAGTCAGAGATAGATAGTTGATAGATAAAGCCAGAATGGAGGCAAGCAATCCTATCTGGGATCTAAGCTTATAAAAGACTTTATAAATAGTCTTCAGACTTGTCAGATGGGAATCAGTCTGATAGATACTTACATTGCTTGATTTCTGCAATTAGTTATGCAATGAATTAAGGATTTATCTGGCATCTCTTAATAAATGGCACAAAAAATCTGTCTTTTATTATTTTTTGGATAAAAGCTTCACTGAAAGACAACTTTATTGTTGCACTGTGGCATACTTTTCTCCCAAGCAATTCTGAATTTACCAGCTGTTGTAGTGCAGCAGTGGCTAACAAGGTTACCTTTTCTTCTGAACAGCAGGATAGCTGAAGAAGATTGGAAGATTTATAACTCTGAAGATTGAAGGAGATTGTACGCAGATGTCATTTTTCCTTTGTAGCTTAGGGCTGTGTAGTTTAGTCACTCAGAAGTAGATGGTCACTATGGGAAATGAAAATTTACTACCCTAATACAAACTTTTATTCAGAAACCTCTAGGTGGCTTGTGTGCTTTAGTATTCACAGTATTTTCTGAAAAACTCCTTAACACAACCATGTAACAAAGAAAAGGAAAAAGCTGCCATTTCTTGAGGACTGAAGTGCAGTTTGCCTCAAGAGAATAGGGTGGGTTGTGTTAACATAGGGATGCAATTTTGGAAAATGTAGCTGCTGTATCACCACAGTATTTTCAAATAAATAATAGTATGTGTATGGATGGTGCTTTCTTAATAAATGGGTAGAAGATGCTGCTTTGAATAAAAAAACCAAAAATTGTTTATTTTCATTTGACCTGTTAATCTAATGAAATACTACCTGCATTATAAAAGATAGTAGCAGTTGACTGTCACCCATTTATTTTAGGTGTTTATGAAGTGATTTGGGGGAAAATAGCTTGTAAAGTTGACCCTGATTAGATACTATTTTTAAAAAGTTTGCGGTGCAATTTTCGGTCCTCTTTATAGCATGTTAAATGTAGTAGAGTATATAGCTATGACATTAATTTTGTGAATTAGAGGTATTTATGAAGAGCTAACTTGATATGAGAATTGATGAGGCAGAAAATAATAATTTACGTGTTATAATTTGGGCGTTAGCAGTTCAGGAACCGTGATATTAAAATAGTGGAAGAAGCTGGGGCAGACAGGTCAATTTCATATATTTTCTTTATTAAGTTTGCGTTTCATAAGCCAGGATATGATGGGATTTCCTTGTATAAGTCCATTAAAAAATAATCTAATATTATTATAGATCATGTCTGCAGAGCAGTTCACTTACTACTTAACAGGTTTTAGTTCAAATACTAGAATAAATAGAGCATTAATATTGATCTAAAATTAATTATTCTTCAAATATTTGAAGTCTAAAAGTAACTATAAAAAATGAAAACAAAACTTTAAAGTAACTTTATTTTGTAGTATTTAAAGTATTTAAATTTTACTACATAAGAGATCTAATCAGACTTATAATCAGTTTTTCTGTTGCCTATGTTACCTTAAGCCTAAAAAGAAGTCAGTAGTAATGATTAAGTGATCAAGTCCACAAATTTGCTTCGAGACTTTTTAAATAGATGTTCTCTTCAAACCTGTTAGCTATAGGTATCGGCAGTCAAAATTTCAGACCTTATATAGTACTGCATTTATATCGTAGGAGTATATTTAAAATAGAAGAGTGTTGAAAATTTATGCCTCAAGGCATAAATTCCATAGATATGTGAAGTCTCACTGAGGAAGAACGCTTCCCATTCCACCATTGTCTGTCTGCTGAATTTGTATTATAATATGCAAGTAAAACATAAAGAGTCTAAATTTTTACAGGAAATAACATTTCTGATTCTATAAAATTGTTTTAAGCTAAATATACTAAATAAATCTATACATGTCCCATATTTTATGTATGCTTTCAAATTACATATTCCATTGATTTTAAGCCAAATAGGCTCTGATAATCCAAATCCAAACTGTCGGGGAACTGCCTGGTAAGAGAAAAGGAGCCTGAAACACTGCCTCTGGTCAATCAGACTCTTAGGGAAATTTCTTAAGAGTTTACTAGTCTACATGTCGTTCCCTGTAATAATCAAAACCTACCCAGGTGAACTCTGTGATGGGGAATAGCTATCAGCTGAGTAGAATGTAGTCCTGAGCCACACCCTTTACCTGCTCTATATTTAGGCCATATGGGGTACATGCTTTCTCTAAAATGGCTGCTACCCATGGAGGTAGTGATACCAGCCAGGTATGTGTTTTCTCAATTTCTTTTTAATAAAACTGAAATCACTAGCTTTTTCCTTAGAAGTCAGATTTGGTTTTCTGTGTACAATTTAAAAAATGAAGCTTTAGTTAACAATTTTATGTATTTAGAATGTTTTTTATGGTTGTACTGTGGTCAGAGAGTAGAATAAGGTTACAAAACAGACCTTTTGGAGCTTTTCATGTTAAGTTCTTTTTCTTTTTTAATCTTTTTACATTAGACACTACTTCATACCCAAGTTGATAATTTTTGATATAGAAATACTTTGGGCAAGGTTTATGATGATTAATTGAAAAAAAATTAGTTGTCCATCTGTCTTGAGTCACTGTATTTCATCGCTAATGAAGTTTGTTTTGAAGTGTGTATTGGTGAAGGTGTCCAACTAAGGGAAAAACAAACTTTTTTCTGTGGCTCAATGACAAGAGAAAGGGGGTGCAGTGTCTGAGCAGCTATGTTTAGCTGATCTTTCTTTTTTTAGTTGTAAACAAAATTTCAAGATCAACAAATAGAACTGTTGA
The DNA here is from genome assembly GCF_011004875.1 of Balearica regulorum gibbericeps. Taxonomy (NCBI): domain Eukaryota; kingdom Metazoa; phylum Chordata; class Aves; order Gruiformes; family Gruidae; genus Balearica; species Balearica regulorum. The sequence goes on from NC_046187.1 coordinate 56,861,658, forward strand.
CAAAATAATTTAAGTGCATTGCCGCTTTGTAGCGTGAAACTTCTGAGAGTTATCTGTATTAAAAACTTTATAAATCTGTTTTCCCTTTTACTAGGATATCCGGAAATTCTTTGGTGTTGTACCTTCTGGAAAGCGACAGGAATGTGAGACTGTGAAGAGTGAAAAAATTAAAAATGGTGAAGGACCTTCAAGTGGGAAGAAAAAGGGAAAGGAGACTAAGGTTAGCTTTGCTTTTCTTATTTGTGAAATGCTTGGCTTCTCTTGTGTAGGATTGTTTGCATCTCCAGCGTAAGGTAAAAGCTTGTGATGTAGGTGCCCTCTGGCCAGTTTTTTAACTAGGTGTTTTTGGAACACCTGTGGTGGAAACATTGACACTGCCTTTCTTGGACAGGGTCACTTATGTAAACCTGTTGCAAAGAGCAAATTCTATAAAGTGACAGGTTAAAATAAGATTGTGTTCTAGTCTGAGTGTTTTTGATGTTAATCATGGTATAAAAAAAGAAAGGAGTGGCTAAAGAGGACTTTAAAATCACTTAGAGAATGGAAGGATTTCTAATAGGATGGAATGTTTAATGTGAAGCATCACAATCAAGAGGTGAGATGTTACTTTAAAAAATATTTTGGCTGTATAATTTCACTGTTTCAATGTGAAAATAAAGGCCCATTCAGGGGAACTGAAAGACATAGCAATTGTCTTAGGGATCTATTAATTGTACTTTGCAATTCTCCAGTTCTATCAAAGATTTAACAGGTTTCAGATTGGAATTGAATGTGAATTATAAAACGTGTAGTTATGTTTATCTAGAATTATATTTTTAGAAGCATTTACAACTGTGCATGACTACAAAATAGGCATAGTTAGTAGTTTGGTAGGCACAGGAAACTGCGTACCTGTGCAGCTTGTGATTTTTCTAAATATCTAGAATTTGTCAATGTCTTAAAAAAAAATAAATTCCTTGGGACAGTTTAATACTAGCTGCTGCTAGATAGAACATGTTTGTCAACTGTGACCATTGGTGGAATCTCTTACTGTATTTGCACTGCTTAATGAGCGAGAGGAAAAGCTGCAAGCAACCAGGACACTGAATAGGAAATCAATCTAGCTTCAACTGTTGTGTATGCTTTTTTCCTTTTTCAGTTGGCTATATTGAAGTTTTGTCAAATTCTGATGGCTACAGCAAAACCATATCCAGAATGGAACCAAAATTGAAAGCTGAATTCTGTACAAGTAACTTATTGGCCTGTACCATCTCTGTTTCTGGTGGGACCATGCACTTTCTTCTTTGGATGAAAAGTTGGAAGTGCTTGAAAATCTGCTTGATTTACTTTAATTGGCATTAAACTTGAATATTACTGTCAACGTAATCATTTATGGTTTGCTTGGAGCACATTTCACTTTACTGCTGCAGTTTCTTCCTTATTTCCTCTGTTCTGCATCTTTCCCCCTCATGAGTTACCACAAGACTGTTTGTAAATGTAATACTGGGAAATAGATAATTTCTGTCAGAATTTTTTTGACACTCATAAGTTTGAATGTCTAACTGAGTAAAAGCTTGAAGGACCTGTTTACTGGTTGAACTAATGGACTGTTACTCTTAGGTGAATAATTCACCCAGTGAAGATGATTCCAAACAAAAGCGGACAAAGAAGAAAAAAAGAATAATCTACGATTCAGGTAGCGTTTGCAGTTGTTTCTGAATGCTCCTTTGTATCTTTTGCATCAGCATTCAAGGTTGGTTAGGTAAATGGTACATCTGAAAGAAAGCTATGTTTTGTTGGTTGTTTTTTGTTTTTTTTTTTTTTTTAGTAAATGCAATTAAAAATGTTTTTTCACAGTGATTATTGCTGGAAAGCTAAATATATTTGATTATAATAGTAATAATACAGTGTGTGCCATGCACATAATATACAGTGCAAAGTAACTTTTAATGAAACCTCTGTTAAAAAAAACACCACTACCCCTCTCACCCCCCAAAAAACCCAAAACCAGAAAAAAAGACCCTCAAAAAATTGGAGTTTTGAAGCATTTACTATCTGAACTCTTTTTTTTTGTTATGAAGATGTATACAAATTGCTGAGAGTTTTAGATTTCCTGTTCTGTGAGGGATAAATAACATCTTGTGCTGGGTACAGGAGGCTGATCATATAATTTCACATCTCCGTGCATTTCATGAACATAATATAGGAGATTGTTTTAAAAGACTAACTTGCGTTTCCATATGTGTCTGTCGTTATGGGATGAACATTTAGTAGATTTTTTAATAGTTTTAAATTCACAGTATGGAACATGCAGAATATAATTTCATAGAATCGTAGAATCTTAAGGTTGGAAAAGAGCTCTAAGATCATCAAATCCAACCATCAACCCAACACCACCATGTCTACTAAACCATGTCCTGAAGTGCCACGTCTACCTGTTTTTTGAACATCTCCAGGGATGGTGACTCCACCACCTCTCTGAGGCAGCCTGTTCCAATGCCTGACCACTCTTTTGGTGAAGAAATTTTTCCTAATATCTAATCTAAATCTCCCCTGGCGCAACCTGAGGCCATTTTTTCTTGTCCTTTTGCTAGTTACTTGGGAGAAGAGACTGACCCCCACCTGGCTACAACTTCCTTTCAGGTAGATGTAGAGAGCAAGAAGGTCTCCCCTCAGCCTCCTTTTCTCCAGACTAAACAACCCCGGTTCCCTCAGCCGCTCCTCTTAAGACTTGTGCTGCAGACCCTTCACCAGCTTCGTTGCCCTTCTCTGGACACGCTCCAGCACCTCAATGTCTTTCTTGTAGTGAGGGGCCCAAAACTGAACACAGCACTTGAGGTGCAGCCTCACCAGTGCTTAGTACAGGGGGATGATCACTTCCCTACTTCTGCTGGCCACACTATTCCTGGTAGAAGCCAGGATGCTGTTGGCCTTCTTGGCCACCTGGGCGTACTGCTGCCTCATGTTCAGCCGGCTGTCAGCCAGCACCCCCAGGTCCTTTTCCTCTACCGGGCACCTTTTCAGCCACTCTTCCCCAAGCCTGTAGCATTGCCTGGGCTTGTTGTGACCTGAGTGCAGGACCCAGCACTGAGCCTTGTTAAACCTCATACAATTGACCTCGGCCCATCGATCCAGCCCATCCAGATCCCACTGCAGAGCCTTCCTACCCTCAAGCAGATTGACACTCCCACCCAATTTGGTGTCATCTGCAAACTTACTGAGGGTGCATTCAGTCCCCTCATCCAGATAATTAAAAAGGTATTAAACAAGACTGGCCCCAAAACTGAGCCCTGGGGAACACTGCTTGTGACTGGCCGTCAACTGGATTTAACTCCATTCACAACAACTCTCTGGGCTTGGCCTTCCACCCAGTTTTAAAAGCACTGCTATCACATTTTAAAAATATTCTTTGGAATATCATAATAAGGGATACCCCTTTTATAGTACTTACGTCTTAAAAAAAACCACCAAAAAGCAACCCTCCAAACAAAAAAAAGGAAATTCTTGCCTGTTAGTTTAACTTAAAAGCTTGAAATTTATAGTTGTAATCTTTGAGCTGTTATGTCATTTTAATCCCTCTTTGATTGGATTCTGAATCTTGAATATGTATTGTGAAACTGTAGAAAAGACTGCAGGAGTTTCTACAAGTTTTGACTCCTACCAAAGGCTTCAGCTTGAATTTTTAAAAGCAATCTTCTTAAGAATAGAAGATTGCTTCTCTTGTAGAAGAAAAATGATCACACAAACATCTGTCAGAATAATGCTGTTATATATATAGAAAAATGGGTTTAAGTCTTCAGATAAACTGTTCTATAAACAGTTCCTGTTTAGCAGGGAGGAAGAGCAGTAGCAATATTTCTGCATTAAAAGGTGGAGTACAAAAGTAATATATAACTCAATTGCTACCTTTAAAGTGCTGATACTGTCTGGAAATTTTGCAAATTCTAGCCCATTAGTAGTAGGAGACCACAAGAGAAATAGTACTCTAAGTTCTTGAAGATGGAAGAGTGTGTGTGTGTGGGGGGGTGGGTGTGGTTTGGTTTTTTTTTTATTATAGTTACAATATTTATTAGAGTTTATAATGGAAAAAGGTAGGCTCTGAAGGGTAGACCTCTGTTACGCTTGCTAGTTGTCTTGGCTTCTTTGCTTTGTCCTGCTTAATCATTTGGATGTTGGGATATATAATCCACAGTGGTGTAAGTCTGGCATCCCAACAGCTTTTGGGATATGGAGAATGGTTGGTGAGGTGAATGGTACTCTACCAGTGTTTTCCTGAAAAATCAGACTACAACCTCAATGACCTATTTTACCCTGTTAGCTTTTGGAATAGGTGTTGTGGAATACATCAGCATAAAATAAATCTATGCTAAAAGTCTGTTGTGGTGTTTTGGGTTTTTTTGTTTGTTTGTTTGGGGGTGTTGTTTTTTAGTGATCTGATGTGGTACTCTGACAGTTGCATTCTTTTTTGGAAAGGTTTTTATACAGGCACAGCAGTTCTTGGAACAAGTAATAAAATATTTATTGTTATGTAAACAAAAAAATCACTGTCTAGACTGAATTCTGACCAAATTTTCATTTAGTCATGTGTATGCTGGAATAAATGATGGCTAGGCTATTAGCTGATGGAGAAAAACAAAGCTGTGCTGTGACCTTCCATATGATATCTTTTTCTCACTCAGTTGAATATATGTGAACACGTTAACTAATGCTATGTGATCTATTACTTAAAGCCTGTATGTGTGTGGAGGAAAACTACATTTATGTTGTGGTCAAAATACAGATTCAGAAGAGGAGGTGCAGTCAGTGAAAAAATCCAAGAAGCCATCTGAGAGAAAAACAGCTACTTCAAAACTTGGTAAAGTTCTAAAGCAGGATCCTGTTGTTTATATTTCAGAGACAGGTAATGGAAGAAATACATCATTATATGTTCAGCTGTAGTGGGGTGGGTTATCTTACAAATGGGAGGGATTGTTTGACTCATATTAATAAAAATGACCATAGAACCTAACATTGAGAAAGACCAATTATGTTCTCCTTAAACAAGCTAACCAAAAGCTCTTCAGAAGTTTAGCCTGAAGTGTTGTAAAGTCAGGAGCAGGGTAAAACTGAGGTGATGCTGGGTAGTAGCTTAGGTTGATTTAAAATGGGCATATAATTTCATGAGCTAACAGTTCCCTGAAGAGTATTCCATAGATTTACAGGAAAGAGTTAAAGGAAGTATTTTTAATATAGTTAAACTGCTCACTAGCACACTTTGTGAACTGACTGTTGGCTACCACAAATAAGTTTGAAAACCTGGATTTTTATTTTAATTGGTATATGACTTTTCATGTCTTAATGTCTGCCTAGTGTATTGATAACTGCAAAAATTCTTGGGTTTTGTGTTTTACCTCCTTATCAACACAAATATTTTTTTTTTTTTTTTGAAAAACCATTATTTATCTATTACACTTTTAGGAAGAACTGGAATTGGAAAAAACAATCGTAACAAAAACTTGCATTACACCTTGTATATACCATACTTCTCAGTCTTGGATTACAGGTTTCTAAATTCTGGAGCTATTTTTGCTGTTGGGGAAAGGAGTGAGTGTAATTAAGCATTATTGATCATTTTGAGGTCTCCTGTAGCCTTCTGAAAGAATTGTGACAGTGATTAACTGTTAAGTTCACAACAGAGTTTTGTTTAGACTTAGTCTCCTTTTTAGAAACTGTGCAGTTAAACTAAAACCACAGTCTTAGGTCAAGCCATAAGGACTATTCAACTAAACAGAGAAGAGCAAATTCTGTCGGTTTGATTGAAGAGTCGTATGCGTTAATTTGTTTCCCTTTATTTGCATGGTGGTTGTTCCTTAGTACTGCTCTCAGTATTGCTTTTAGTGTGATTCTTGACCTTGGTACTCTCAAGGAGAGTTTGACTAAATTTACAGAGGAGACGTTCATCTATTGTTATGGAAGTTTCATCCTGCAGAATTCTCATTAAAATGTTCCTTCCCAGCTCCAAAACAAAAAACTGATAGTGATTTTTCTGCTTCCTTTCTCTTCCCCTGTGTTCTTAGTTCTATCATGAAGCAGTTTATTTTCCCCCCAATTACTTCATATAGTGCATTTTTCTCTACTAAATTTGAGATGTTATGGAAAAGTTTGTGGCATAAGCTACGATTGTTTGATAGGTGAACATCAGTTTATGTAGACTTGGTCTTATTTATGAATCAAACATTCTTAAACATATACCACCAGCATGGGGGAAAATACTCAGGTTTTGTGAATTCTGTAAAAAAAAAAAAAAAGTCTATGGAAGAAAATTAACAGAACTTCTAGTATTTAACTTAATATTTCAGTATACCTGAAGATGGACTTCAACACTTCTTTTTTGGCATCTGAGAACAGTTGGCTGAATGTGTGTGCATGTGCATTTTTTGTTGTTGTGTGTTTTGTTTTTTAAATACATATGAGTGCTTGCAACTTCAGGGCTGCTTTTACTACTGGTTGTTCTCTTATTCCATCTTCATCAAGAGATCTGTTAGCGGCACTTAAGCAGAGATTAAGACTGTATGTGGACTGAAAGAATTAACTTAAGATTCTTATGATAGGATGGATTTGATTCCTGTCTTACTGAATGGCATGGGTTGGAAGAAGCTTAAATTTGACTCAGTTAATTTGATAAATTAGAAGCTTTTTTAAATGGTCTACTGTTGAGAGCTGATAGCTTCCCAGCTTAAATCTCTTGTCATGTCAGGTTCATTCTTTTCTGATTTGCTTTTAAAACATAAAGGTCTCTTTCTGCACTGGATCTATTGTAGTTTCACATTGATTTGTTACAATGCAGATACAAGCTGTAGAATTTCCTGAGAGTTGCAATACTAGGTGGATGCATTTGGGTCACAAAGGTGTTTCTTGCAGTTTGTGAGGCACTTCCCTCTAACTTACACTTGAAGTGGGAAAGACTTAATGCTTTTTGTCAGTTGCTGCTGCAGTTAGATGTACTTACTACATCTAGTCTGAGTTCAGCTGAGGCTGTAATTATCACGTGTTCTGTATTTGTCTCCTAGAGTAGAGTTCTCTACTAGCCACAGGACTTCCCCTGTATGGATTCTTAGAAACTGTGAGAAAATTAAGACTTGAATCCAAATCTAGTTTGATAAAACATGTTTTTTTAAATGTTAGAATTCCAGGAGTTCTTCTGTGATCCCTCTTTGAGTTTTAGGATACGTATTTGGAAAAGAAGACACAGTCCCGAGGTATAATATTTATTTTTTTGTAAGATCATTGCTCAAGGTAAAAATTATCTTCTTATAATCATACCATGTATTTTTAAAACAAAAAAGGATTGTTCCCTGCAGTATCCCATTAGAAGTGTGGCTCAGCTGGCTTTTTTTGTTCTCTACCTTCTTCCTCCTCAGGCTGTTCTCAGAATCACTGTTTCTGAGATGGATTGTGCTTATTTTATTTGTCCTAGATATTTGACCTGGGATTTAGCTGTACTATGTCATGTATTCAAATGAGCTCAATCTTCCAAAATACCCTGAACGCTTTATCTTATTTGTCCTTTTACTCAAAACTGTTGTTTCCTTTGACAGTTTTGCCAACAATTCTTTCCTAATTAAAAAGGATTATTAACTGCATTTATCCAAGAGTAGATAAATTATCAGATTCCTGGGGAATAAACAGTACATATTTAGGTTTATTATGCAATTCAGAGTGGCGTAACCAAGTTTTTCTGCGTAGGGATACCTTGGGAACATGGGTCAAGGTTATTAGTGAAATCCCTGAAAACCACAGCTCAAGGTTACTCTTATCTGAAGAGTCTTAAGTACACACAAGGTTGACTTAATAGTGTATGACTAAAACAATACCTTTATAACCTTGAGACTTAATGCTTGAATTTTGTTTATATTTAATTTCTATAAATTGTTTCTTCAGCTTAATGAAGCTGTCAAGCTGAGTGTGTTTTAATGGTATTGATACAGTTATTGGCTTGAGATAAACATGTTTTACAAGAATACGAATATAGAAATAATAGACAGAAAAGATCCTAATGAAATTTGTAGGCATTTGTCCTTTCCTTCCCTTTAGTGTTGTGCAGCTGAAAAATTAAGAATATGCTTGTTGGACTTGTTCAGAAGTCAGAATCTCATTCTCAAGGGCTCTGTCTGTGGCACTGTTTAAAAGAGCGTTTTGGCATCAGGTAGTCAGTAGAAGCTTGGTACTTAATTGCCTCAACCTATTTTGCAATTTCATTTGAATCTTTCTTTTCTTGAATTTCTTTTCAGTTCATATATAACTGTGTGGGATACGGCTTTTATGAAAAATATTGGGAGAATTAACTTTTTAGTTTGTATAAGTGGGTTGATTATTGTGTTGCTTTGTTTCTTATTAGCTTGTGAAGTTGCCTCCTTTTTTTTTAAAGGCAAAAAAATAAAGAGTAGTTGCTCTTTGTAATTCTATAAGAATACTTTGTTATTATTGAAAGAAATTTAATTTAAATATTTAGTTTACTGATGGCCAAAGATAAAGTGAAGTTGTTCTAGCAGGTAAGAAGGGAAAAAAGGAGCCTTTTTTGTTGATAGAACAACAAAATAGGGGGAAAAAATCCAATTGTGTAGAGGTAATTGTGCATGTGTAGCAATTGCCTTGATCACTTGAATATTGTAAAACATATCTTCTTAAAAAAAAAAAAAAAAGCCTTGTTCTAGTGGTAGGCTGAATTATTTATAAAGCTAGAAAAACCACAGTAGTAGAAACTGACTAGGATGGCAGGTTACTGGAAAACTGTTCCGTGAGAGCTTAGAAGATAGGACAAGAAGAGAATAGCTTGTGAATGTACTTGCTGAATACAGACTCTTAATGTAGAGAATTTGGGCGGGGGATGGGGGGAGACAAACAAAAAACGTACAGTAAAAAACCTATTAAGTGCTGGTACAGATGGCCAAAAACAAGTCCCCACATCCAAACACTGGTTCAAATGAGCAGCAGATTTTTCTGTGAATGAGCATGCCCTATACTGTAACACTTCATAGGGGATAAAAAATTGTCACTGTTACTTCCTGGGCAATACCAGTATTGTATAGACTTAGAGATTGCTGTAATTATGTGAAAGTGGGTGAAGGTGATAAATAGTGCTCTATGTACCAGCTTTCCTCTAAAGTGTTTTATTATAGTTCAGTTGAGAATATGTAGTTGAACCTTAAGGGAGTTTGAGTTGAAATGCACTTGAGGAATGAGATCATAGGTTCTGGCAGAAATCCTATGAAGAAGCAGAGACTAGTGTTACAGAAGACAATGTAAAAGGTATTTGGGAGTGAACCCCGATAAAATTAATTTGGTTAAGTTTAGGAATACCTACAGTGCAACATAAGGGTCCTGTAATGGTAAATGTGGTGAGAGGAGTGTTGTATAAACATAGTAAGTATATGATAGTATCTGGCTTCTTTGATCTGGAGTTGTATCCCTGAGTAGGGAAAGTAAAGTAAAATTTAATTGTATTCTTAAAGAGGTGATTTTTCTTCTTTTCTCTGCAGAAATTTGGATAACAGCAATATTGATAAATAAATGTGGTAACTTTGAATAAAAAAATGAATAGGCTTCATTTGTCAGAAGACACAGCGATTGCTTTAAGATTACATTGTCAGCCCGTATTTCAAACATGACAGGGCATGAAATAAATTCATTACAGTTTAATCTCTGTAACGATTGCTGTTAGATTTTAAGTTTTTAATAATGAGCATATTGTTGCACTTGTTTTTACAAGTACATGGTCATCTTTTACTACTTTTTGGAGGTGTGTTGGAAGATGTTCTGGTCAACCAGCTGGCTAGCTGTAGTACTGTGCTGTTCACTTGATATGTTTGGATTGCAAAATGGTTGTTTTAATTGTTAATGTATTTTGAGGGAACTTTCTGAAAACATAATTTTCATATGTACTTCATGCTTGTTCCTACTTTAAAAAATTTCTGTGTGAAAGCTATTAATTCTGTAGGTCGCTTTCAATATTTTAAAGCCCAAACTTTTAAAATTTATTTAGGAAAGGAAACAGCTTTCTTTTCAAATAGAAATGTTTCGTACGTTGATTTTTTTTTTTAATACGACTGTCAATGTTTGGGTTGTTAATGTGTCTTGATTTTAATGGGGAATAAAATGGCATAAAATACCACTTTTTATAAAAAAAACTTTAGATATGTAGCAGACTGGACATATGGGCCTCTTAAATAGAGGCATTGGCAGCTCCATGTGCCATTACTGTACATTATAATTGAAGATTAAATTAATAATTTTGCCATTTCATTTGAATGCTGGAGTGAATGCTTTTTAATCCCTTTCTTCCCCTGGAAAGCAGTATGAAGTGAATTGTCCTTTTTCTTGTAGTTGAATACAGAAGTTAACTTGGATAAGGGTAGTAAATCTATTTTAAATTAAGGAGCTGAGATGGTATCCTTAATCCAGTGTTAATCTGATTGTGTGATAGTTCTGTAGAGATACCTATTCTTGCACGCATTATGCTCTTCTGTGGCTGCAACAAGCACTTTTATTGGGTTTTCTTTCCCTTTAATGTTTCAGTTGGAATTTTGCACGCTTCTGGCAGTACAATGAAAAAATTGAATGTCCTTCTTGCCATAAACTAGCAGTGAATTGCATGTACGCAGGCTGGGTTTTTTTTATTTTATTACAGAAATACATAGAAATATACACACATTGTAAATATATTAAGTACCTCGAGTGTTTGCATTCTGCATTTCTTGAAACTTAATTGTAGGTCTTCAGTGTTGTGTGCCTAATCTTTGATGTTGTACATCTATGCTGTTTTCCAACTGAGCCCTGACTTTATTTTTCTCACACTGATACTTTGGCTCCTTATGCCATCAGTGTAGTGAAACACAAAGGTATGTTTTGCTGGGTGTGTATGTGCACATCAGCAAGGTGGCATTAATGGTCATGACGTGGTTTAGCCCCAGCCGGCAGCTGGGCACCACGCACCCCTTGCTCACCCCTCCCCCGGCGGGATGGGGAGGAGAACGGAAAAACAACGGCAAAGCCTTGAGGGTTGGGATAAGGGCAGGTTACTGGGACAGCAAGGGAGAGGGAAAACAATCAACAATAGTGCTGATAACAGATAGTAACAATGGGTGATAACAGAGAACGATTTACCAATCCGAAGACCAACTGACCGATCACTCGGCCCTTCCCGGAGCCATGCCGAAACTGCCCCTGCCCGACTAGCCCCCTTTTATGGTGAGCATGACATCACATGGTATGGAATAGCCCCCGGCCAGCTTGGCTCACCTGTCCTGGCTCCTTGGGAAATTAACTCTATCCTTGACAGGGAGAGATCATTCACTGCTTATCATCACAAGCAAAACAGACTGAACTTAGAGAGGGTATTCATCTAATTTATTACTAAGCAAAACAGAGTAGAGGAATGAGAAATAAAACCAAATCTTAAAACATCTCCCCCCACCCCTCCCATCTTCCCGGGCTCAACTTCACTCCCGGCTTCAACCTCCGCCCCGCCTCAGCGGCACAGGGGGACGGGGAGTGGGGGTTACGGTCAGTTCATCACGCGGTGTTTCTGCCACTTCTTCATCCTCAGGGGGAGGACTCCTCTCATCGTTCCCCTGCTCCAGCATGGAGTCCCTCTCACGGGAGACAGTCCTTCATGAACTTCTCCAACATGAGTCTCTCCCGCGGGCTACAGACCTTCACGAACTGCTCCAGAGTGGGTCTCTTCCATGGGGTGCAGACCTTCAGGAGCAAACTGCTCCAGCGTGGGGTCCCCCACGGGGTCACAAGTCCTGCCAGCAAACCTGCTCTGGCGTGGGCTCCTCTCTCCACAGGTCCTGCCAGGAGCTTCCTCCAGCGTGGGCTTCCCGTGGGCCACAGCCTCCTTCAGGTGCCTCCACCTGCTCTGACATGGGGTCCTCCACAGGCTGCAGGTGGAATCTCTACACCCCCTCATCCTCCCTCCATGGGCTGCAGGGGGACAGCCTGCTTCACCATGGTCTTCACCACGGGCTGCAGGGGGATCTCTGCTCCGGTGCCTGGAGCACCTCCTGCCCTTCCTTCTGCAATGACCTTGGTGTCTGCAGAGTTTCTTACATCTTCTCACTCCTCTCTCTGGCTGCAAAAAACTATAACTGTTTTTTCCCTTCTTAAATATGTTATCACAGAGGCGCTGATTGGCTTGGCCTTGGCCAGTGGTGGGTCCGTCTTGGGAGCTGGCTGGTGTTGGCCCTGTCAGACACAGGGGAAGCTTCTAGCAGCTTCTCACAGAAGCCACCCCTGTAGCCCCCTCTGCTACCAAAACCTTGCCACACAAACCCAACACACCTTGCCAGAACCAGGACACACTGTAGGTAGTGCAGGGAAATAGAACTTGGAATTTTAAAAGGAAAGCATTTACAATAGTACCGTGGAAATCATAGTGTAGAGAACAGCCTTTTCAATCAATTAATGTCTGCTTTCCTTTCCATCTCCAGAATGACTCATGAACGCAGTTGACGATTAGGTAGACGAATTTTTTAATACTTAACCAGATTTTAATGTTTTTAGTCCTGCAAATACAAATTAATCTTATTTCTTCTGTGCTGTGTGCCCTACATAAGACAGCACATCTTTAAGGTAGGACCTAAGATCTTAACACAGAGGTAGTAGTACTTAGTAGTATTTGATAAAAGTTTTATATAAATACTGACTCATGCAGGTTATTTCTGTTTACAAAGTTGCTATGCCATTGGAAAACAACGCATTGTTCTTTACTACATCAGTAATTCATACACTGTTATTGTAGGCATTTAAGTGGTATGGATAAAAGTAACTAATTTCCAAGTAGCTTTTTTCCATATGCGAGTTATGGTTCAGAGTTCATTTATTGGGTTTTTTTAATGGTAGAGGTATTATGTAGTGCACCTATAATGTTGTAGTTTTTCAGTAGTTAATTTTTTAAGATATAGGAGGGGTTTTTTACAGGTTTCTTGTAGGTTTTTTAATTATTTTCATAAAGCATGTGAAAATAGATGGCAAATTTTTGCACTTAAGTACGTACAATACTTTCAGAAGATAAAAAGTAGAATTTGAAAAGTTCTTGTGATTCACAGTTTGTTGTAGAGCTTCTGCATTTAATTTTTTCCAATACTCGCACAAATGACCTTTGCTTAGAAATACCATAAAGTTATTTTAACCACTCATTTGAATTATAAAATTGGGCAGGTGAACTTCCCTAATTCCTACTTTCCTGTATTTGTTTATTTATAAATGACTCAGTTAATCTGCCAGATTAGTTTAAAATGTCAGAGGACCTTTTTTTTTTTTTTTGCTAGACTACTTCATTCTGTCTGAAACAGAACACTGTGTCCTGAGTGGCTCAGTAAGTTAAGCTGCCTGAGCTGCAGCTGGAAAAAATGAATGCATTTATACTTGCCTGGATTTTTTTTAAATTTACCTTTTTTTTTCCTGTTTCCTAATTATTTGGTGTTAATAAATATTCCTATCATGCAGTAAGCTTTAGGCAGCTAAACCAGAATGTGGTTTCATTTCATGGTGAGGATTTAGATCTGCTCTTGTGAAATAATAAAGCTGCTATTATGGTAAAACTAACCGGTTGAAGTGAATAAAACTCCAGAATAAACTAGGAGGAGTTAATGGACTGATTACTTCTAATTGCATGCCATGGTAATACACACAGCAGTTTCTATGTCAAGGGCATTTCAATTATAGCAGCTCCTTCCAAATGATGGTTTTGCAGGTGAAGATCACTTACTTCAAATATATTCAGCCTTCTCATATATTTTAATGCTTCCAAAACTTCTTTCTGAAGATGTTTTTAAAAGATAAGTATACATATTTGACTAAGAATTTTATTTGGTATGTACTGGACAAAAGGGTATCAAAGGCTATGTAGCTTGGCACTAAAGTGTATAATTACAATTAGACATGGCACTTACTGCGTTGTGGTCTTGGATCCCAGAACCTTTTTGCCTTAAAATGAAAAATATGACAGAGGCAGCTTCTTGAAATTGTCTTTGATAATTAGAAAATCCAAATGTAAATTTGATTTCAAGGGATTAAAGCTGGAGTGCTTCTGGTAAGCTTTATATTTTTATAACAGCATGGAACCTTGACATGTCGATATAGGCAAAGTGCTAACAATTGTGGTTTAAAGTGCATGTTTGTAGTACATCTAAAATCAATTAGCTTGTTGAGAAATGACATAAAAAATCTACATGACTGTACAAACCAGCCTTTGAAATATAGGTTGCAACTACTGTGTTTTTAAATGCAGAGGAAGATTAAAAAAAGCACTTTGCTAGTCACACATAGCATCTGTTCTTTTTGAAAAGTGTTGTGGGGGTTGAGTTTGAATAGACTTGCTGACTTTTTTGAGAAGTGGTGGTTATCTTAAAGATTTACTTCAAGCAAAAGGTGAATACAACACTCAGTTCTACCAAGTGTTAGGACTGTTGAGTACTGACCAATGTATATTTAAAATAATCAAAACCCAACACAATGACTTCTTTTCATACATACGCTATTTTCTCTACCATCAGCTTTAGCTTGGACAGCAGTACTTACTGCTCTAGATTGCAAGTTCTTTAGGGTAAGAACTAAGTACTTGTGCAGATGTGGTGCCATTGAAACTGAAGAATGCCCAGAATATTGTCATTTTATACAAGTAATGTGGATTTAATGACTTTTGGATAGGATATAATCCTTTAGCTCCATATAGAAATCCTTATGTAGTAGTCTACAAACCTCTATTAATATACATTTTTTCATAAAAAGTACAAGTTATTTGTAACTTGTAGATGCCCTGCCTATATTTGGAGTTGGTTTATAACATCATAGTAAGAGGCTGTCTCTGCCTTAAATATTTTGCATTCTAAACAGAATAGGAACCAGGGAATTACGTTCCATACTCATCAGTACAGAAATAATAAATTAAGATTAATAAAACATGTTGTTCTGAAGGCCGTCTGAGGATCTGTCCTGTGCTGCTTGTTGCCATGTCCCTTCCTGCGATAGATTGGTCCCTTTTTTAGATTAGCTGGGGTCATTCCTGAACCTGAGCCTTTTAAAGTGATCTGAATTTAAACAAATGTGTAAAACAGATAATTTTGATAGAGCTCAGTTAGGAAACAACTGTGCATGTTGCTCTCTAATCAGCAGGTGAAAGCCTGTTGAGAAAGGGTGAGGATAGGAAAGAGAAAGAGGAATAACAAACAGTTACAGGTGGGCTGCAGGCCTTAGTTTATTAACCTAATTATGCTACTGCTAGAACAGTACATAAAATGAAAGCCAGATGTGCTTTAAAGTCATCATGAAATAGTTCTTAAAACTGCCAGGATTTAACAGTTGTTGTCTGTTGCTAGGGAAGTTTGGCCTTGTACATTGCCTGGCATAATAGGTCCCTGCTTCATGTGTAGTGTTTGCATCCAAAATAATTAAAAGCAATCTCCTGGTTGTCATGCCTGTCTGTTCCATTACTCACATGATTAGCTTTCTGTTTGTCATGTCTGCTTAATTTCCAGAAAACTCAACTAGAATACATGGTCTTAACTTGTGCTTGCAATTCAGAGCTAATCCTGGAAAAAACCAAATGTGTACACTCAGGGTACTCTTTTCATGGTGTAGCACACAAAAATGTGTCAATGTAAACAGTAAATACTGTTGTCAGAATACTCTTCTGCTATGTAGACATTTTGCAACGTAAAAGTAATCTGCTTGATAAAACTGATTACTGTTTCTTTGTGAAGTCCATGCCCACATGTAAGGCAATCTCAACTGTTCACTGAGCAATTGTTTCAAGAATGCAATTAATCTACAATTTTTATAAGCTAAAATCTGAATTGTCACTTTTGTTTTCCCACAAATTATTGGTGCGTTTGTATGAATGAGAATGCCTCTCCCCTTTTACAGGTCATGTGTTGAGAAACATTGACCTGAATAGTCCAGCAGCAATACTAGAACTCTTGATATTTTCAGTTGTGAATGAAGACACCTTCATGCTTGTATGGAAACTGAAAGTGTACAACTGATTAACTTTTCTGTTCACTTCTGTGGCAGTTTGTTTCAAGGAAGAAGCATTAAGGTTTTACTGGAAAAGTTGATGTTCCTAAGTACTTGAAATAAGGGGAGTACCTGGAGATTAGGCAAACTTGTGATGTGTTTTTTGAATTTCCTGAACCTGGTATGAAATTGTAGCATGAGTATCTGTCCTCTGAAGCATCTTTTGAAACCCACTTAATAGAATTGGGGTGATTTTGTTTCCTAATGATCACTTCACTGTTCTCATTCTGCCTTTTCTTTATTTACTTCTATAGATGATTGTTCATAAGTGCTGTGATTCTCTTGTCCTTCTTCAGCCATGCTTACAGTCAATAAATGCTTTTAATCCCGTCGTTTCTAGGAAGGACATAATTAAAGCAAATCTCTAATTATTGGTAATGCTTAGTACTGGCATCATAAATGAGTCAAATCCACATCCTTTTTAATTATAACCTAATTATATTTACTCTGCTTCTTTCTACTTGAGAGAAAGCAATATCCTGTTGTTTTTTTTGTTATTTAAATGGTTATGAGTGAATAATTAAAAAACCACAATATTGCATGCAGCTCTTCTGATAAAAATAGTGATGAAATAGTAGATTCTTTTCTACCATGGAGCAGTCCTTGGCTTAAGAAAAGCTGGGGGTGAGGGGGCAGAACGGGATTTGTATCTTCTTTCCAAGACAAATAAGTGTAATTACATCTACATTAACTGTTGATTTCTAGTAATAGGTACATCTTACTCCTGCAAACATATTTTCTTGTTAAACTGAAACATTAAAAGTAAAAAATATTTCCAAAACTAAGTTTGAGATAAGCAGCCTCCTATTCAGACCTCAGACTATTGTACATTAGGAGCCTAAAGCATCTAGTATCCAAATCTCCTGGATATGTAATAGTTTATTAAATTGAGCTAAATGGCAGTAAGAGATATACTGCTGCCTAGGGAAAGTAAATCGTGTTGAGGACAGCAAACCTTCTACCTTCGTGGTAAAACTTGCTGCTGTCAACTGAAGGACCTGGGCTTGAATTTTCTCTTCTATATATTGCTTTGTGGATTGAATTGGCTAAAATGCCACTTTCTCATAGATAAATTTTTATCTTTAAGCATTCTTGATTTAACTGCTGAACCAATTTCCTCCCTTGCAGATGTATCTTTGTTTTATTTTTCTTTCTCTCTGAACTTTCTCTCCCAGGAATAGTAAGGATCCCCCTTTGCACTTGTTATATTCTGCTTAGTAAATGTTCAGTAGTATAAAGGTCCAGCTGATGCCTAAAACATTTGTGTTACTACCATCTATTGAAAAAAGGTGAAACAAAAAAAAAATTGTTTCCCCTCTGTCTAGTATGTAACAAAACTATAGATGATAGACATATGATGTCATCTAGACTTGGGGAAGTGATTAAGAAAACATTTTTCTATGGGAAGAAATACGGGGGCTTAAATTAGTGATGACTGTAAAATGAACACGTTTTTATGGTAATACCATCAATGTAAGTTCTGTTACAGAACAGATGTTTGGAATTTCTGTGTTTATGATATGCTGAGAGGAGTGTCTGAAACATCTCTATTTAGAGAAAAGTCAAACCAGACTTCAGTTAGCAGCATGCAAATGAGGTGGCCTGTGTTTCTGTTCCTCTTAGTTCTTTGTGCTTTATCCTTTCTGTGTCTAATGTTCATTTTAGGGATTTTCTTGCAGTTGGCTTCTGAACCCTTGCAGACTTTGAGTTTTTAGAAGAGTTCACAAAGAAAGTGCTTTTATCACTAATCAAGAAGTTTGTCCAGTGATGTTTGTCTTCTGTGCTACCATATTAATCTAATCATCTGGCAATGGTATCTGTAGGTTTTTGTATGCTTCAGTGATAGTATTTCATTTGTATAACTGTCAGTAAGACTTCAGGGCATGACACAAAACTCTTTGAAGTCCTTGGTAATCTTTTTTGTTGATTGATTGACTAGGTGAAGAGTTTGGGTATGAATAAATAGCTATCATTCTTTCTGTCTTTCATTGCTGGGAGGACCATGTCCTGGCTATTATAAGAGAGTCCTAAAAGGAAAGATTTTTATTCAGTGGTCTGTGGGCTAATTCTTAATGAGACTGCGTGCACCATTTTTCCTCCTCCTTTTAAATTGAAAAATATATTTAATATGCTGACCTCTTGTATGATTTCTGTTTACTGTGAAATGGCTGCATTTCTTTGAGATGGTTTTGACTGTACTGGAAGGAGAGTGTGTTTTAAGTGCAGAAATGTAGAGGATGTAGAATAGCTCGTAGAGTCTGACTAAAAGGGGAAAGGTAAAAAATGGTGTTAAAGTGTTTCTGCTAAACCATTCATAAGCTATGAGCAGAACTTTACAAATAAGTGGTAAGCTTATTCAAGAAGCTTCTTGAAAGTACAATGTTCTAATATTTTCCCCTGGTTTTACAGTGTAATATTGAGAGATTCTTAAGAATACACAACTCTCAAAGGCTGTATTTGCTGCTCTGTTAATGCATACAAAGTATGCATATAAAGTAATAAAACAAATGTCACTTTGTATTTCACATCTTATGTGAAGGAAGAGTTGTCCTCTTCAAACTGATGCCTTGTTAATTAAGGAGAGGGTTCACATTTCAGTGACCTAGATGTTCTGTTCATCATCTTCCCTGTGTAAGAAGGGAAGGCATTCTTTGCGAACCTCTCTAAATGAGAGGTAATGTATTGAACAAAAGTAACAAATTTTATGCATCTTTATTTCAGTATTCAATCTAGTCAGACTTGACCTGCGATATTAAAGATGCTAAATACTGTGTTACGCAACTCAACTTTTTTTTTCCCCAATAACTTCTAAACACCCGTAATATTTTCTTAGGATCTGAGTTGATGCAATCTGTCAAAATACTTCTCTTGACAGTTCCATTATAAACACTTAAGTTTCATGTAGCAGAAGTAATAGAATACTCTTCATGTTTAGATGAAGAAGATGACTTTGTCAATAAAAGAATTTCCCTGAAACCGAAGGAGAATGGGACATCAGCGATTGGTTGTCCAGGAACAACTACAGTGAAAAAGGAAGATGTAAAACCACGACCCAAAAGCAAGCCATTATCTCCAGTGAAACAGACTCCCACATCAGCACTTGATTACTTCGGGACAAGTAGTGTCCAACGATCAGAAAAGAAGCTGGTAGCAAGTAAAAGGAAAGAAGTGAGTACTGATGATGTTCCATTTAGGCTGATTATGTGTCTCATGGCAGATCAACATGGCCACTTTAATGACTGCAAGGAGTACTTAACTGCTTGTCCTACTTAATGTTACTTTTTAATAACCACTCAAGTATAAGTTCAATTCTGATGATACGTATGGGCGCATCAACTCCTCAAATGCAATTTTAGAGTAGCATTTACATGTTTGAGAAGATAGCACAAAGTTGAGAAGAAGCAATAGAGAAAATACTACTTTCTAGTGACTTTTCTTAAAATCAAGTAGTTTTCTGAGATTAGTGCGTGGGTGGGATAGCTTATAGTTGGGGGCAGAGGAAGGAGATTGTTTTCCCGAGCTTTGACACATGTATCCATGGAATAACAAAGTACCAAATAAGGTATGGAGGAAATTAAAAATTCACAATGTCGTTGACTTCTCTTTCAAGCTGGTCAACTATGATAGCTTCAGAGATGTTCAGCATTGTTTGAAGAAAGGAGGTATTTATATTATAGCATGGTTTTGTTTTGAATAGTAAAATCTCTTGAAACAGCCTTGTTTAATAGTATTTAGGCTATAGAGCTAGGAATAAAATGCTGCATGTCTCATGCCCAGTCCTTTTTCTAGAAGTATACAAAGTGAATCCCTACAGATGAAATTACTACAATTTACTCAATATTGGGGAAACTGAACTGTTGGTCTTTTTTTCTTAAATATAGCCCTCACAAAGCAGAGACAGCACACTGGATGATGAGGCTATTGCTAGGCAACTGCAGCTTGAAGAAGATACGGAGGTAAAAGCTCTATAAATTTGTTTCTCTATGCCAAGAATGGTTTGTTTAACTTAAAATTGTTTTTCTTTAAGAAATTAAGATTGATTCTCCATGTGTGCTTTAAATAAGTGTAATAAATTTCATCTGTATACTTAACCCTTGCACATATGTGCAAACATAGTCACGCAGTTATTTTTATGGGCACTGTTTCAGTTAGGTAGATAAAACATCTCAACCTATTTTTCCATCTATTCAGACTTTGTGTGCAGTTGATGTGTCTATAATAATCTTGCTTTTCACATAGAATTCACTTTCTGCTTCCTTATGTTTTTGGAGAGGTTTTGGGGTGTGGTGGTTTTTTTTTCATTCCCTAGAGTGAAAAAACTAAAAGCCATTGCCATCCATGATTGTTTCACCTGTTGTGTTCTGAGTTTTCTTATAGTTGAGAAAAATGTGAACGACCCTTATATGTGTGTCTTAAACTTTCCTGTTTGAATCTGTGCTAATATGAGGGAAAGGTACACTTGTCATACACATTTACTTGCTTTTGGGAAAATGAACTTATTTCCCATATACTAGTAATGCTCAGTATCCTTTGAAATAAATATATCATACATGTAAAACTTAATCTCATCCTTGACCTCCACAGAGATGTGTTGAATCTAGCTTTAACCTATTAGAAAGTTAAACCACCTGTCAGGAAAAATAAGGTGATGTCTTCATTTGAACTGATCTTATTTAAACATTCTTGTTGTCTATATGTATCATCAAAAGAAAGTATTTATTTCAGGTATAATGCCTCAGTCTGGTTTGTGTTTGGTAGTTGCTGCACTTCCCCTTTCTCACTGTACGCAGGAAAGATAGATGCATTTCATTGTTCTAGGCACATAAAAATAATGCCTGTGGCATATTAGTTTTATAAAGTCATCTGTTTGAATCTTGTAGCATGGCATGTCGGACTTCAAGACAATTATTTTTGTTGTTGTTTTATTAAAACAATGGTCAATATTTATTGGCAACAATATACACTATTCAGGAATAGAAAAAGTTTTCCCCAAGGGGCTATATTGGATAGGAAAGGTAAATTGATGATCAGTTATCACTGTAGATGTTACATTTATTTTTTTAGGTTAAGAAAAAAAACCAACCTGCTTTTTTTTTTTTTTCTTACAATTAATGAATAACTTTCTCAGATTCCATGTGCACTGTTTGTTCTTACTGGTTCTTCTGTCAAAGAAAATCAGTTGTGTAAGTAGAAATACTAAAAAAATTAAATGTATTTGTGCAACAAATCCAAACTCTACTTCTCTTGGTAGACGTCAATCTCTCTCTTTGGGGGAAACAAGTAATTCTTCAGTGCCATTTTCAGAAATTTACTTGCCTCTGATAGGATGCACTTTTTCCAGCTATGTGCTGTCTTGTTTTAGATAAACACTTGGTCTTGAGTTTTAAAAAAGTTACAGTAGAATTAAAGCTTGTCAGATGTGAGCCTAAAAATCTTTTTCTTTCCTTTTTTTTTTTTTTGTTCTTTCAGCTGGAGAGACAGCTGCATGAAGATGAAGAATTTGCTAAAACTTTGGCCATGTTGGATGAAACACCACAGAAGAAAAAGGTTGAATTCTTTTTAAACTTTAGTTTTTAGAAATTGCATTGCTGGGAGCATTCTTATTTAGACATCTAACCTTTGGTTTGAGACTTCCATATAAACGCGTTAAAAACAGCAAGAAAGTGTTTGCATAAAAAAAATAACATATTCACTCTTCCTACTTTCCTCCTGGATTTTCCTCACTCAGTAAATAAAGTATCCATCCTAATCAGACAGCAGGCATCATCGTACCTTTGTGCTGTCTGCTTCTGTTGATATGGGATTTTAAGTTCTAGTTCTAATTGAGTGAAGTGTGTTACTGAAGACTTGTGCTTTAGATCAGCTATAGCTCTGTTGGTTTGGGAGGACCAGATCAAGTAAAATGAGTCAGTGGCACAACTTGGTGAAAAGTGATGGGAGAAAAAGGAAGGAGGAGAATACTCCCCTTGCTTTGAGAGAAGGGGCAAGCAGGGATCTTGAGAATTTGAGACTAACAGCAGTGGTGGGAGTCTTCCCAGTTCTCGTAGCTTGTGGTGTAAGGCACAGTAAAGTATGTTTTGGGTTGTACATCAAGGCTTTTAAAATTTAGGATTGCTATATTGAATATAGCAAGTATTATTACCTCTAGACAAATGGGTAAACTGATTGGGATTGAAATTTACTGTAAACTGGAAGTCTGTCTGGCCTTTGATTTAAGGAGTAATTATGTGCATGACTGAGTGCAGAATTTGCTCATCTACCTGCTTTTGATGGAGATTGTATTCTGGCCTGTGGCAGGGATCAGCTTTGTTAGATGTCATTCAGTCTGTGTACTTAAACAGTAGGGAAGCTCAGGGATCTGGACTTAATGGTAGCTTGGGGCATGCTTCTCTGACTCTGGTGTTGTTTGTTTGTTTGTTTAGGCTCGGAGAGATTCAGGAGGAGAGCAAACAGTATTGAGCATCAAGAGCAGTCCTAACATGACAGAAAGGTGTAAGCAGTCGGAAAGAGGTAGGATGTGGAATATACAAAACTTAATCAATTTATAATAATGAGATAGGTTTTTACAGATATGCTCTCCTTCCTCTGCCTTCTTTCAAACAAAAGCAATGAACTCAACAGGTGAAACAAAGAATTACACTGCGAAGCAGCAAACTAAATCTGAACATTCAAAAGGGTCTCGTTTATCCTCACAACCATCTGATGGTAAAATCGCAAGAGAGTTAATGGATAACACCTTGCCTTTGAAACCTAGCTCTAAGCTTGTGTCTCTGAAGCAAAAAGAAGAGATTGCTGAAAAGGAAAGAGGTGCTCAAAGCTTAGTATCAAAAGAAAAAACTGCTTCAAGGAAAGAGGAGAAGACAACACCAAAGAAGGAGAAAATTTCTCCCAAGAAGACTGAGGTAGGAACTATCAAAAATGAATTTAGTTGGCTTGGAGTCTGCAGGAAAACAGTTTTCATTTATTAGTGTTATGTGTCACTGTTGTAACTTGGTACTGTGAATCTTCTGGGCAATTTTTAAGACTTTGAATCCTGGTAGGGCTTTAAGTTCCTAGCAATTGTAAGAATGTAGGAAAAAAAATTAGCTGGAAAAGTGTAAATTAAATGCGTGAAGGAACTGAGAGTTCCTTAATACTCATTAAGGTATGCGTGTGCACTGCAAAATAAGTTCAGTGCTTTTTCACACTTAACTTTCATGAAAAAATGCAGAATGCAGGAATTCTGACACTTACCTAGTGAGTGAAAGCTTGCTGTTTATGTGAGAGTGGTGACCTTATGTGTCTATACTGCTGTTAGATTGATAAATGGCATTGTATGATGGTGTGTTTTCCCCTTCCTCCCCTCTACTCTCCTATTTCTGAAGTATATTTCTTACGGTTGATAAATTATTTTGGAATATAATTTAATTTTCTTCTGATTCAGTAACTGAAATTATTGAACACACTGGCCGTTATTGGCAACTTCAAAACATACTTTTTAATCATAAAGTATAAAATATCCAAATTTGACATTTAAATAACAGTTGTAATTGGGAGGGAGAGCCTGCAGCTTTTGGGGGGGCAAGTTTTAAATAATTTTTTTACTGATTTACAAAGCTTTAATGTCTCCCTAAAAGTAGAAATCCTGCAAAGTAGACTTTATATAAGTGTAGATCTTGTCTATGCCTGATGATAATTTTGAAATAGGATGTGAATTTAAAGCAACAATTTCCACATGTACATGCTCATTTTGTTCATAAAACAGATGAGTCTACAGAAACTTGACAATAAACAATGGGTACTTTTTTTTTTAAACTCACATGAGAGTTTTTGAGATCTCTTTAATAAAGAACAAAAAATTCCTCAAAACACAAGTACTAAAGCCAGAGCAGGCCTCGGTATTGCATGTTACTAGACTAAAAATAAGTGTTAAACTTTTCCTTTTGTGCATAAAAATGTCTTAAACTGTGATGCTTGAGTTTATTTTGTTGGGTTTATATATGTAATATGTGTACTAATTTTTCTTCCTCTCCTGCCTAAGTCCATAAGTCCTGAGGACTCCGAAAAGAAGCGAATCAATTATCAAGCCTACCGAAGCTTCCTTAATCGCGAGGGTCCGAAAGCGCTGGGTTCCAAAGAGATACCTCGGGTAAGTTTGGCTACAGCACAATTCTATATGTAGAAGTGGAGCGTGTCATAGAATTACTGTTATAAGTGATCTAGCAACTATCCACTAAACTATTTAAAAACTAGTGGTGTTTTTCCAAATAGGAAGTATGTATTGGAAAAAAGTTAAATTGTAATGCAAAGCAGTGACTAAATGTAAGGAAATGTACTAAGAAATTAAATTCAGAACTTGGTTTATGAAGTCACAATGATGAAAAATAGTTACTGGTCTTAAAGATGAAGCAACTGTTGCTGTCACACATTTGACTGATATTCTGTGCTTGAAGCACAGAGTGTTACGAGTACAATCAGTCAGGTGAATGATGTGTGAAGTTTTGGTAGCTATTCCTTTTAATGATTTTTTGAGCTTTCAGAACTCTTACCTAGCTAAGTAGCACAGGCTTAAAGTTTCATAGAGACCTTGATATGGTAGGGGGTTAAAGAAGTTTATGGTGAAGATGTATTTGGTAGAATTGCATCAGGTAATGGTGTTTTCTGCAATGTTACAATTCTCAGGGGGCTGAAAACTGCTTGGAAGGCCTGACATTCGTAATTACAGGCGTTTTGGAGTGTATTGAAAGAGATGAGGCCAAGTCTCTGATTGAACGTTACGGAGGAAAAGTAACTGGCAATGTCAGCAAGAAGACAAACTATCTGGTTATGGGGCGAGACTGTGGCCAATCGAAACGTGAAAAGGTGAGTGTTCCTGTGCCTGAGCAAAGCAGAAGTGAAACTGAATTGTTTGTATCTAACTGTATTGATTTTCAGTATCTCTGCCATAAGGAGGCAGTACTACAAATAAAGTGCATGTTCAAAAGGAAAAGCTGCCTAATGGTGTAGGGCTTTGTTTTGGTTTTATTTATATGTACACACATGTATAATTTAAAAAAAAAAAAGTTGTTGTTTTCCTAAACATAGTCTTTACTGGAAAGCACTTTGAAATCAGTTATGTAACTCCTAACTTTACTTGACTTTTAATTCTTATTTTTGCTCCAGGCATCAACTTTAGGGACTAAAATTATTGATGAGGATGGCCTGTTTGATCTTATTCGAACTATGCCAGGCAAAAAGTCCAAGTATGAGCTGGCAGCTGAAACAGAGGTTTGTTTTATTATAAACTTAAGTGTTTTTTTGGTTTTGCTTTGGTTTCTTTTTAGTTGAAAGGAGTTTTGGTCTTCTGTTTCAGTAACAGTAACCCCATGATTGTCAGTATGACCTAGGTTAAAAATATTAGAAATAAAAATTGTATATTTATATATAAGACTTTGGAGTGATAGGGCTTTCTGTCACCTTTTATTTATACTCTGACATTATTCTGTATGTTAGGTATCTGACAGAGGGAGTGATTTATCTTGTTAGATGGCTTCAGTTTTAAGCTTTCAGTATTTGCTTAGTCTCTGAAATAAGTAATTGTGACTGTGTGGTACCTAGACAGGCTCAATATAAAATTGTATTGTAAATATGGGACAACTATGTGTAAACTATGTGTATACGTAACAGATTTTTGTCTTTATGGGGTACTTGAACTAAGAATGTTCACAGTAAATTTTTCAGGGAATACTGTAAAAACAGTAACAGGTCTTTTATGCACATTTTAATTTAGTCTTTTGTGGCTGATAAAATGTTACTAAAACCTCTGTTAGCTCTAGCATGTTGTACAATCAGTATATATGTTGCTTTGATACTTCTGAGGTGGCTAGACATGAATTGTTGCATGTAAAAATACTCTTGGTGTCTTAAGGAAAAGCAACTCTTAAGCTTACTGGCTAATTACTTTCGCTCCTTTTGAATTGTTTTGGGTTGAACGCTTTCTGGGGTTGTGGTTTAGGTTTTTTCAGTGTAGGGGTGTGGTGGTGGGTTTTTTGTTGTTGTTTATTTGTTAAATAACTGTGATTCTTTCAAAGAGTGTGTGCCTTGAGAGGAGTGTTCCCTTACTGGAAACAGGGTTATTTCCTGTTCCTTTTATCCATGTGTTCCTAGTGCTAATTGTTTTAGTGTTCAGCTTGGAAGCATCCTGGGTGTTTGGCCTGGTTGTTCCAACCTAACAGTCATCAGTTTTGCATTAATTTTTTAAATGATGTATCAGGCTCAGTAAGTAAAGGGACTTTCTGGTCTTGGAATCGCCAGAAGATTTACTGCCTCTCTTTTGTGGATTGTGCTACAGAACCAGGTGGCATCCTGTTTAACAGTGTTTTATTTTTCAGAGAGGAGTGGTTTTTTTATCTGCCCTTGAAGTTTTTTTTATCAATATATAAGCTTTGTTACTTTCCTAAGAAGTCCTGTACGTGAGTTCAAAGGCAGCATGTTTATTTACTGTAATTTTTTTTAAATTTCCCTTTAATTTTCTTATCTTTATTTTCCGAAGGTGAAGAAAGTAGAGTCAAGACCTAAAAAGACACCACAGAAAGCTGAAGCTGGAAAAAGGAATTTTAGCCCCTTCAAAAGGGACGTCGTTAATAAAAAACAGAAGTCTACTCCTGAAAAAGGAGATACCATCAAATCTGTTAAGAAAGAAACCACTGCTGCTCGAAAGCTTCTGGACTTTAAACGGCAAACCACAGAAAAGAAAGAAGCCCCAAAATCTAATGGGAACTCAGTTTCTGAAATTAACGAAGGCGAAACAGAGAGATTGCTATGGGTAGATAAATACAAACCTGCATCTCTTAAGGCAATAATTGGACAGCAGGGTGAACAAAGCTGTGCCAATAAACTGCTCCGATGGCTCCGAAATTGGCACAAGAATGCCTCAGAAGATGGACAAGGTGACCAACGCAGTTAACTTCTGTTTTCCATGCCAATTGCACTACTTGGTTCCCTGGGCTGATAAAGGCCTTGGGGATAGCAGAGCAAGTCTAGAAATCGGGAATGAGGCTGAAGTCAGATGCATTTTTCTTTAATTTTTTTTTTTTTTAGCAGCAGTTGAGCCTGAGTGGGGTGGGGAGTTGGTGGTGTTTTTTGGGTTTTGGTTTTTTTTTTTTTTGGTTGGTGTGGTGGGTGTTGGTGTGGTTTTTTTGGTGGGGTTTGTGGGTTGGTTGGTTGATTATTTTTGTTTGTTTGTTTGGTGGTGGGATTTTTTTGTGTGGGGTTTTTTTTTAACCAGTTGTTCACTTAC
Source organism: Balearica regulorum gibbericeps (assembly GCF_011004875.1). Classification (NCBI taxonomy): domain Eukaryota; kingdom Metazoa; phylum Chordata; class Aves; order Gruiformes; family Gruidae; genus Balearica; species Balearica regulorum. The sequence continues at coordinate 56,888,950 of NC_046187.1, forward strand.
CACCCCTGCCCCTGGTTTGGTTTGTTGTTTTTTTGGTGATGTGGTGGTGAGAAAATTGCAGATATGGTTGCATTACATTAATAGCACTTTTGCAGTTTTTCAGTTTAGAATCACTGTAAGTCTTAAACTAAAGATGGTTTAAACAGTTTTTCCCCAAGTGCTTAGGATGCAGATAAGTGTGTATTTTTCATATCAAGCCTTAAATGAGGAAAAACTCCAGTAATGCTTGATATCTTTAAAATTTTACATGAAGTATGCAGCTTGTCTTGTAATCTTCTCTTATAGCAAAGACCAATAAAACTGGAGGCAAAGATGATGGTACTGGTTTTAAAGCAGCATTACTTTCTGGTCCACCTGGAGTTGGTAAAACTACTACAGCTTCTTTGGTTTGTAAGGTGAGTTCGTATTAACAGTCGTTCCCAGCACTATTTGTTATACATTGCTGCTGTATCTGGATACAGATACAATGTGCAGATATCCTCTGAATGACCAGGGTCTGCTCCTAGCATAGTTCTACCTGCTCAGAACAGGGTTACAGGTGAAAATATGTGGATGTTTAGATACCTTTTATCAGGTCTGGGGCAAGAATGTAGCCATGGGTGTCTGCATTTCTTTCTCCTGTATTGAGAGGAAGCAAATTACAGTACATTGAACAATTGGAAATGGTTTTCAAGAATTGTGAGCATTCAGCACTAGTTCTACAAGTCAGTATTTGCACTAAATTTAGTGGGAGTTGAATTCTGGCATCTTTTAGAAAGTTTCTATGACAGATTTGGTCATGTTTTTATATATCTAATAAAGATATCTTTCCCAGACTCTTTCTAAATTCAAATACTGCTTTAGGATGAGAGAAGTTGACAGGGCTATGTGTCCATTTCTAAATACGAATTTAAAAATCAGTTTTTCTTAAGTTAGCTGGAACACTGTGTTCTACTAATTTTCATGAGAATCAGCTGAGAACTCCATATTGTAGAAATGCCATTAAAGCTAACTTATTAATAGTGGTGGTGTATCAAGTTACAGATTATTTTTGTTCTTTTGACTTGCAAGAACTTGCTTGGAAGGGTTGAGAACTATTGTCAGCTATCCGATCTTTGTGCTGGGAAGGAATGATTACTTACCTCAAATATTTGAGTTGCGTAGAGTAACTCCCAATCTCCTCCCCTTGCCCCCCACCCCTGCAGCTTTAGAGCTTTGTGCCAACAAGCTGATGCCACAACCCCCCAAAACTAGACTTGCAGAGAAGCTGGATGTGCTGACTTGGGCTTGTTTCTGCACCAGCATGGTCTTTTCTGCCTCTGCTTTCCAACCTAGCTTCTTCACAGCTGCTTCAGGTCTCTGCAGAGCATTTCACTGTGCTCCACAGGAGTAGCCAACAAAACTGGATTGTTCAAGCTGCAAGAACAAAGCTGTGTGCAGCTCACTGCTACAACATGGCATGCCCCTGGCAGGGGAGTTTGCTGATAAAGGAGCAGCTGGGTTAAGTTCTTTCAGGGACTGACATGCAGCCCAGCCCTGTGCTGAAGTGTAAGGACTGCTGGGGGAGCCATGTCTGTCCTAGCTGTTAAGTACTTAAAAGCTTTTCTTTCCTTCAGCTCTCAGAGGGGATGTAGCATGTTTCTTGTCCTGGCTCTTTGTTCATAAGACTTTGATATGCAGCTGGAAATACCACAGAGCTTAATCAGCCTTGGCTCGTAATTCTGTTTCCCTGGTGGCAGTTCTGTTAATCCTTCAGAACTAAATCTGTGCCATTGACGCTCTCCCCAACAACAACAAAGTTCTCTTTTGGGCATATCTGTTCTGTGTCTGATTATAAATATTTTTGGAGTGCAAGAGAAAAGGGGTATAAGGGGAGAAAGGACTCAAAGCCATAAATTGTATGTGAAAACAATGTTTTAAGAGCTTTATTCTGGAACTCTGAAATACTGTTTCTAATTCTGAGTATGCATATGCTCTTTCACTGATCCATGTCCTCATTTTTTGTGTGGTTTATGTGTTTGGACTAGGAACTGGGGTATAGCTATGTGGAGCTGAATGCCAGTGACACTCGCAGTAAGAACAGCCTAAAGGAAGTAGTTGCTGAATCGCTCAACAACACCAGCATCAAAGACTTCTGTTCCGGTATGTCTGTTGTTTGAAGGAGGATTCTTACTGTGTTAAGAGTCCAGTTACAGGAGGGAGAGAGCTTCCTTATTGCACAACAGTGTTAGGAATTCAACTTCCTCATCGCATGGAGGGATCTGGCCCTATTAGGGATGACTTCATGTAGTAAGCTGTTTTATTTCATCGTCACTTGTAGAATTAAATCCTGCTATCAGTAGAATCAGTTGTTAATCTGCACAAACTACTTGAACACTGCAGTTCCTCTTCTGTTGCGTGGGATTTGTTTCTTGGAAGGTGACGTGAGGTTATAGTCAGTTCTGTTCTGTGAACATAGATTCATGTGAGCAAGTGGCAGAGCAAGAGGCTCACCACCACCTTCGTTGTCTAGGATGGCCTTACCAAACCTATACAGCATTGGGTAAAACTGTGAGCAAGACCCTGTTTTATTCCCATCTCATTTTCTTGTTCATATTCATTTTCAGGCACATCCTCATCAGTTAGCGGGAAACATGTATTGATCATGGATGAAGTGGATGGTATGGCAGGCAATGAAGACAGAGGAGGGATTCAGGTGAAACCACTATAGTTATTAGCTAATGCCATTGCTAAGGGTGCATATCATACATTGCATGAAATATTTCAAGCTAGTGTACTGTCCTCAACCCATGGTCCATAGACAATCTCTGTAGAGGACAGTTACCTGACCTATTTTAGAAGTCTGTCTTCGAGAAGAATTATGCATTCGTAGAGGGGGGGAAAGATACTTCTGTAAAAGAAACCTGGAGTGATGAAGTTGGGTGTGTGCACTTTAAATGTTTATTCCTGGACAGGTGAATTTATCCTAAGGCCTCTGTAGCTGGCATCTACATGCAGTGGGAGGTTTGTAATCTGGCTGGGACATGTTACTCCCTTCAGTAGGCAGTAACACTGAATAAATAGCGTGGCATAGGCAATGTTATCCTTTGTTCTCCTTAGCAACTCCAGTTCGAGCTTCTGAAGATTTCCTGTGGTCACGTACAATACTTGGACAATTAAAGGCATACAGATCTTGAGCTTAGATGCAGACATTTACATTGCAGGAATATGAAATTGAACTGAATTTCATTAGAGCAGGCAAAGTTTGTTCTGGTAAGCTTAATAATGCCGAAGCCTCAGAGTTGAGCTCTTTGGACAGAGAAGAGCGGCTGTTTTTACTTCCAGTCAGGAAGATGCGTGTTCCCTCTGGGAACAGGCCAGGTCAAACTGCCCTTTGGACAAATGGATCTAGTTCTGCAGGTGGACAGCTCTACTCTGGGCTATTGATCTTCGTTGCTTTGTGAAAAACGGTCCAAACGTGATTGCTGGAAGTAGATAGTGGAATTGGGTAGACAGATTTATTGCAGCTGAATAGAACAGCGAGCAAACAAAGTAGGAGAGGCACTAGGTTTTCACTGTGCAGGAACATGATTATAGTAGGAGTTTTATAGACTTGCATCTGTCAAGGATTTGATTTAAGGCAGGGACTAATGCTGCTTGGTATGAGGTTTTAATCAGTCTTGTTATCTGATGCAATTGTTGTAATGTGTTTCAATCACAGGAATTGATTGGTTTGATTAGACACACAAAGATACCCATCATCTGTATGTGTAATGATCGCAACAATCCTAAAATTCGTTCCTTGGTCCACTACTGTTTTGATCTTCGTTTTCAGAGACCTCGTCTAGAACAGATTAAGGTAAGAAGGCTGTGGCTGTATGGACTGCACTGAATTACCATCAGTAACTTCTGTCTTCACATGGCAGAATTGGAAACGCCACGTAAAGCTTAATGAGTCACCTCAGTGAGTAACTCTGCTTTTCAGAATAGGTTCTCTGATTAATTTTTTCTTTCTCACCAAAGAACGAAGTATCCCAAAGCCTTTCAGATTTCAGAAGTCTATCTTAAATGTATCCAAAGATTTTTTTTTAAAGTTATCATGCATTTGTTGTTTTGATTTTTTTACACCAATAACAAAGGATGACTTATAATTTAAATTTTCTCTCAAACATATATGCTTTTAAAAAAGCTAGAAAAATATGGTAACGCTTTTATAGATGTGTCAATGTGTTCTGCAGGGGGAAGAATTCATAGCAATTCTCTAGTGACGCTTTCTCAATTGTATGTATCACAGGGTGCCATGATGTCTATTGCATTTAAAGAAGGTTTAAAAATCCCACCACCTGCTATGCAAGAGATAATCCTGGCAGCAAATCAGGACATCAGACAGGTCAGTGTCTGTTCAGAGAGCACATCGTGTACAAGTCCTTGACTTCAGTGTAGTATTTGAACAGTATTATTAAGTATAGAGATCAGAATGCTTTCTGTTTGAGTCTTCCATTTAAATGCTATTATGCTACCAAATTGTAAATTTTCTTCTTTAGGTTTTACATAATCTTAATATGTGGTGTGCAAAAGATAAATCATTGACTTATGATGAGGCTAAAACAGATGCCCGCAGAGCCAAAAAGGATATCAGACTGGTAAGTGTAAAATACTGGACTGGCTTTTACTGTCGTGTTTGGATATAATCACTAGGCTTCATAAGCATTTCTGAGCTAAAGCACTGATAGCCTAGATGCAGGGAGCCGTCAAACTTGTCACAGATAGTTGAAGAGCAGTAAATCCAGGACTGAGTATATATTTTGATGTATTGGTCTCTTACATAAGATGAAATTATAAAGCTTATACTTCTTTGTCCCGAGTCCTCTATTTAGGAGATAATTCTCTTAATATCAGAAGTACAACACAATTCTGAAAACTGCTAAAGTACTAGGAAGGAAATCCTGAGCACTGAACTTGTACTGATGAGTCCAGATGTTGTTGGGTACCATCATTACAGTAGTCTTGTTGATATTGTGCTGTGTCTTACTGTTCGTGGTGACCTGCAGCCCACTGATTTCTTGAAATATCATTTACTTAGGGCCCTTTTGATGTTGTCCGGAAGGTTTTTGCTACTGGAGAGGAGGCTTCTCGTATGTCTCTTATAGACAAATCAGATCTCTTCTTCCATGATTATTCCCTAGCACCTCTCTTTGTCCAAGAGAACTACGTACATGTGAAACCAGCTGCTGCTGGGTGAGTTATTCCATACCCTAAATTGACATAGGCTTTCATGTCAGAGAGTAAAACTAGACTAAAACCTATCTGGGTATTTCTGCTTTGTAATACAGTCAACTTCATTTTTATTTATTTATTTTTTCCCCCTAGAGGAAATCTGAAAAAGCACTTAGTGCTCTTGAGTAGAGCAGCTGATAGTATATGTGATGGTGATATAGTGGACAGACAGATTCGTAGCAAGCAAAACTGGAATCTTCTTCCAACACAGGTGAGCCCTTAACACTCATTTTACGTGCATTAGGGGTGTCCAGTGTAAAAGACTGATCCCTTGGAATTGATGTTTCAGTGTAATTGCATGACCTCATGTAGTAGTCTCGGTTCTGCTGGTGATTAGAGCAGTGTTGTGGTTTCACCTGGACAAGCAGGTTCCCATATTCATCCTGTTGAACCCATGCATGAAATGAAGTCATCTGGAACTTTGAAAAGCTTGCCGCTTCTTTATGAAGCGTAGGAGCACATGGCACACATCACTTCTGATGTGCAGCTACAAGCCTGCTCTGTTTTCTTGATGTGCTTCCTATCCCAGTCTCTTACCAGGCTAGTGTTTCTCCCAAAGCAGAGGACTGAACCTTCGTCACTGTACTTCTTGTGATCACTGAAACACTGACAAGCCTTGTGCTTAAAGGATTGTGCCTGGCATCAGAGAACGTATTGTAGATGAAGTTGGAAGTGACCTCTGGAGCTCAGCTAGTCCACCCCACTAATGCTTAGAACAGGTCCAGATGAGTTGCTTAGGAACTTGGCTAGCTGGGGTTATGTAGATTTGTGGGGTTCCCTGGAAATGTCTCCTTCACCATCTCTGTTGGAGATTACTGCACTTGTTTGTGTGAAGTCAGCTGTTTGTCTGACTGCACTCTAAACTGGACGTGAGAAACAAACAGACTTTTTTTTTTATGGCTTTTAAACCCCAGATAATGTCACAGATACTTGTAAGTAACCGTAACAAGTAAGGTGGTACAAGAGATGAAGCTGTAACCTAAAAGGGGTTGAAAAGAAACAAGCAACAAAGAAAGAGTTCTCTTAAAACGAGCTGTTTCCACCGTGGAACTGTATTCACTATCCTCTTTGATGCGGACAAGTAGGGTAGTATGTCATGGTGCCAGTGAGACTCATTGTGATTGAGCTTGGCGTGTGTGTTACTTTTTCAGGCCATTTATGCAAGTGTTCTCCCAGGGGAGCTGATGAGAGGTTACATGTCCCAGTTTCCTGTCTTTCCCAGTTGGCTGGGGAAATTTTCATCCACAGGCAAACACGATCGTATCGTTCAAGAACTGGCAATGCACATGAGCCTCAGGTACTTACTGACATTCCTCTTCTGGTTCATATCAATACGGGTATTTAGTTCTCATGTAATTTATTGCTGATCGTTAATTCCTTGCTGTGCTTGATGCAAACTTAAGTGTATATTCTATGAATATGCTTGTATGTTGGTGACGCTTTCTTAATCTGGACAACAATCGCAGTGCAAACACTTCTAGTATAGTCAGCAGTACTGAGACTTCCCCCCCGCTCCAAAGTTGTTTCTCAGTTAGGGGTGTGTTTCCCCAGCTTGTTTGGTGATTGAATACCTTGCATCGGCTATCCCTAATGCAGGCATGGCAAAAGGAATGGCACAGCACAACTTGCAGTTAACTCCTAAGGCAGCCGATTAGCCATTTGCTCAGGGCCTTACCTACAGGTTGCTTGTGTTTAGGAGTGAGTGGTGGTGGCTGTAGATTTACTCACTGGTTTCAATTTGACAAAGAACCCAGACGTGCAAGAGGACAGTAAATATGGAGTATCTGTCATATTTACGGGATGCGCTTGTCCAGCCCTTGAAAGACTTTGGAGCAGATGGTGTACAGGAAGCTATAACGTTGATGGACTCTTACTGCTTGATGAAAGAAGATATTGAAAATATCATGGAAATAAGCACGTGGGGAGGGAAACCCAGTCCTTTTTCAAAGCTGGATCCCAAGGTAAAATTCACTAGTTATTTTTTTCCCTTTTCTTCCATATCTTTAAAAAGAAATCCTAGAGTAATAGCTGTGGTATGGATGTGCTGCCGAAAGGCTGAAGTTGGTGCAGCTGATTATTAACTGTAATTTAGTTAATGCTAGCCTCTGTAAATCAGCTGTCAGACATACTATTAAAGGTTCAGGGGTACGTCCTAAAAGATAGTTGGGCTGTGCTTCATTCAGAAGCCTTACACCTGTTGTTGCTGGTGTCCGGGAGCCAGCTGCGTTGGGGACATAGAAGTGGGCACCCCATAGAAGGGATGGGGAAAGCCAGTACCTTTCCACGAGCAAGCTCCTGGCTATAACCTGTATCATCTTCACGTGTGGCACTGCCTTTCCTTTATTGTGCCCAGGAGGGAGACACAACCGTATTTGTTACAGTGTGGGCACTGAATTAAGAGGCCGGCTTGCCGTTTGTGTCTTCTGCAGTCTGGTTAAACTGAACTGCCAGACCTGGGGGCACACTCTGTCATGGTCCCGCAGAATCCAGCTAGTCCACCTCTGTGGTTGGGACCTTCATCTGGTACAATGTGAGCTTAAGTCCCTGCTACAAACCATGCAGGTGTGAGATCTGAACCATGATCTCCCCCATCTCAGGTTGGGTGCTCAAGGAAAGAGAAGGATCTTCTCTGCTGATACCTAAACCTACACTACTACCAGGTGTTTACACTTTGTCTGAATAAGCTGCTCTGGTGTGGCAGGTGTCCAGTGCTGCTGAGGGTGGCTTTTTGGTCTAAGTGACTTGGAGTAGGTGGCAGCAGAACCACAGTGCTGAAATTATTGGAGGCCTGAGCAAGAAGCACCTGAAGATGCACACTCTACCTGAGGATTGTGTGGGACTTGCTTAAAATGAGCCTTCACCATACAGCTCTTACATGCCTTCTGTGTCCTATATATCTTTGGTCACATCTTCCCAAAGGAAAGATGATGTGGAATCTCTAGCCAAGAGTTGGCTAGCTAACAATCTACAGTTCCTAAGCTGATGCTCATAGTGTTTCTTTCTAACCTAACAGGTCAAAGCAGCTTTTACACGTGCCTACAACAAAGAGGCACATCTGACTCCATATTCACTTAATTCTGTCAAGACATCTAAAAGGCAGTCAGGATCTGCGGTGACCTTAGAACTGAATGAAGACTTGAATGCGGAAGAGATCCAATCTGATGAAGATGGGCAAGATACTGTTGAAAATGATGCAATGATTAAGGTGACTTAGTTTCCTCAGTGTTAAACTACCACACTAGACTGTTTTCTTGTTTTCTAGTTACCTTTCTGGGACTTGTAACATCATCTGAATGGAAAAAAATAATCACAGTCAATATTGAATGCTCCTCATCTCTCAACTTTTAAATTCTTAACTAGCAGTAATGTGAAAAAGTCCAAGTTATTTCTGTGTACTGCCTGCTGCTTGAGTGTTGGACCTGAGTGAGACATCACTGTGAACTCATGAATACTGCATCTAATTCCGAAACTTAGTAATGTTTTAGGTGTTGGTGGGGGATGGTGCCATTGGTAAGGAGCAGCCAATTTGTGTGTCGTTATTGCAGGTGACAATTTTGCTAATAACCTTTGTATGTAGTGCCAAATCGGGGTCAGCCCTTAAGACTGAATATTGTAGAGTCTGTACTCTCCACAGCATTTAAAAACTTCATCCCTGAAAGTGGAGGGTAAAAGAAGAGGTGGCTTGTTCTTTTAATGCTTACAGCATTTTGACTTATGCTTTTGTCAGGTTGCAGTTGGATTTTTAAACTGTCTGCATATTCTGTTTGCAGCAAAAAAAGGCAAAGTCTTCCAAGCTGCCGAAAAGAGAGAAAAATGAAGAAACAACAAAAAAAGAAGGGAAGAGAAAAGAGAAAACAAGACATCAAACAGAATAAAACCTTGCTGTGGATGCAGCTTTGCTTATCTAACTTCTGGCAGGAACAGGAAACGGATCCAGTGCTGGAGCTGGGAAAGCAGAACCAGTGAGTTGAAAATGCTCCTCTTATAGAGGTGATGTAGCTGCTGTACTCTCACACTATGCCGTGCTGTACTTACTCTTAACGTGCTACAACGTTACTAGCTATAAGTACCCTTGTGCAACAAACACTGGGGTGCATGAATATGATGAAAATGCAATGCTTAGTTACCTGGCATTTATGCTAAGTCTTCCTAGGACCTCACTTTTTTTTCTAATAAATCCCCTGATATTATGTGGTCAACTCTTGTAAATAGTACATGATGCAAAAAGCCCCCCAAACCTAAACTGCATATTTGTACATTGTAGAAATTAAGCAGTGTATAAAATTCCAATAAAACGTTTCACAGGAGTCTTTTAAAGTTTTGTTAAGTTCACAGAGTGTTCTGTCTCTCTCCCCCTCTCTTTCCTTCTAAGGTTTTGGCTTTCCTGCATGCACAGGATGTGGTGGTACTATTTTCCTACACCTTCTCTTTTGTTCAGTTAGAGACACAGGAAAGCAGTGAGGGATTTAGTTCCAAAACCTGAGGAGCCCATGCTTGTATGAGCCGGATCTTTAATCAAAACCAGAAAGGAATACTTTAAAGTTTAATAGAAAATAGTCATAAAAGTTCAGAACTGATGCTAAAAAAGAGAACACTGGGGGGGGGGGGGGTTTGGCACTCCCCTTGGTTTGTCTTTGGTGCAGATAAAATGCAAATTTTGCTTGGGAAGAGGAGTTATCAGTTTTATTACTATAATAAATCAAAGTACAAAATTTATCAAAAGCTAAATATTTACAGGCTATCACAAAATAGAAGTGACATGGTGGTGGTTATGAAATCAGCGGGAAAAGATGTATAATGTAGTGATGGAGCTTTCTTTGCTGCTTGCTAGACAACACCTGCAGTTCTGAAAATAAACAGAGGTGGTTAGTCATAGCCCAGGATATAAAGACTGTGATAGCAAACTACATGGTTTTCTCACAGTGGAAAAAAATAATTAACAAAAATAATGTCACTTGTGTGTTACTTTGACCTATAGCTAAGTTTTCACATAAGGTTTCTGCACTAGTAAATGTGCCTTCAGATGTCAAAAGGAAGAACTTTAACTTGTTGTTAGTTACCATTCCTTTAACAAAACCGAAGTCTTGGATCTAAGCGTGTGGTATAGACAGAGCAGTGGTCTTGGAAATACCAGTATCCAAAGCCAATACTATGTTGTTGTTACCCTGTGATAGATTCTTATATTCTGTTAAGCATTAGAAGCTAAGACCATGTAACCTGCATTTTAGATCTGCTCCTTCCAGGGAGCATTTCTCTCTCTTCCTACACTTAAACACTTGTTGGTAGATCTGTAGAAAGATTTGATGATGTGGATTTGACATCTGCAAACTGTTTTCTGTGCAACTGAAGCACAACTGGTGTTCGGGAACATGTTCCCAACCAGAATGTATTGCAGATGATAACATCATCATAGAGGTGAACTGGTTTAAAGCCTCATTTAGCAACCAGGTTAGTTGTAGTAGCAAAACCAACTGGTGTTTACGTGCCTGAGGGCAGAGAGGGGACAGAGCTGGGCCTTGGTTATCTGAGGCCCAGGCTGTAGGTTAGATTCTTGAACACTGCGTTGCCCTTGCAGTGAAAAACTCCCACTGTCCTCCAGTAAAAAGTTCAGGCTCCAGCACATACCTGAATTTATTGGTCTCCATCTTCTGGTTTGAGGTACTGTGTGCAATCATTTATTTTCTTAAGATGAGCAATGTTAATCCGTTCAGAACACATTGGACATATGTTTTCAGTCTGTAACATGCTGTTTTAAAGGAAGGGTGATTGGTCAAAGGATAATTCTAATATTTTTCAAAGGAACAGCTGAGCAGAAAGCATTGAGCAAAGTTCTGACCTATGCTACATAACAACACAGGTCAGAGCATCAGCTGCTCCTGTCTAGGCAGAGCGAAGGTTGGTTAGTTTGGGACCTAACATCACAACAGGAAGGGTGCAGGAAAATTGGGCAATTAACACACATGCAAAGGAGGTTGGGCTAGAACATGAAGCCTGTACACCTTCAGCTATCTGAACAGAGCTACCCCTTCCCATTATTGCACAGAGGATTAGTGGGGAGAAGAGATTATTGCTGCCTCAATCTGTACCCAACACTGGGGGTATTTTCTTTGTTTTGGTGACTGCTGCTGTGCCTGTGTTTCCTGTAGTCCATATCAGGTCTTCTCCCTGGATCCATCTTCATGATGGTTCCTGTGATTGGAGCCCTGCATCTCTGACTGAGTTCTTTCTTTATCCTAGTTTTTGGTCCACTTTGAAGCAATGTTCTGTATGTTAGATGAAACTTCCAAGTAAGGCAGATTCCTCTTCCACCCTCTGCCCCACCCTGGGCTGTTAATGTTTTTAGTACCAAATGAAACACTTTGCTGCTAAAATATGAACAAAGATTGGAATCTTGCAACAGAACAGAAAAATTCCAACGTACTTCTTGAATTCTGAATAGAGGGCAGGGAAGTCACAGTGTGGGCAGACTGTCCAGTCATCCTGAACCATATGCCGACCCTGCAGGCAAAAGTCACAGGTAATTAAAGGGCATGTGCTGTCCTAGCACACTGGGTGTTTGGTTTTGTACCTGTTCTTGTGGAAAAGTCTCAGCAGCTGAGTTCTAAAGATTTTTGAATTAAAAAAAAGCAAAACGATAATAGTGTTACTATAACAACTACAAAAGGAGCTCTCAGTGAGAGGCAGTGTTCTTGTTATAATTCCCATTCCTCTTTTAAAGAAGGAAATCTAAGACTGTATTGACTTACCATTTTTAAAATGCTTTTAGTTTGTCAATTCTAGAATGTTACCTGTGGACTGATGTCTCAAGATGTACATAAATCTGCTGGGACTTTTGCTGTTGCTTATGACATTCAAAAAATGTCCCTAAAGCCACATCACCTGACCCCAGAGGAGGTCACATTCAATGCTGTCAAGTTTGTGAGCATAATGACTACCTTGCACTTGCCTCTGTAAACAGAAATTAGTTCCTCTCTCTGGGTATGGTTCACTAATTTGCTTTTGATACAAATAATTCATATGTAACTTTTCACTACCATGAAACACAACAGCACCTTGAACTACATGGAGAGATTTATGTTCTAATAGGAAAGATTTATGTTCTAATATGATGTGCAAGAGTAGGCTTTTGATATTGACTCTCGTAAGATACTTAAAACTGCTGCATTCCTGCTGATGTTACAAATACCTGTGATGTAAATGAACTATAACCAAGATGGAGCCTAAATAAATAATGTGAAATATACATGAATATGTACATTACATTTGGCCCATAAGCTATATTTAAAAGCCTTGGGTTTTTTTTGTTTAGGAATGTAATCTTAAATATACTGATCATCTTATTCTGGTAAACTGAGTAAAAAAAAGTAAAAAATAGTAACTGCTATGAATATTTTTGTATGACTAAGACTTGATTAAAGAGAATTAAGAATGCTAACTCCAACATTTGATTCCTGCTCAAGTAAATTTTGATTTTTTTTCTGCAATTCTAGTGTGACAAATCACTTAAACCTAGTAAAAATGAAGATTTTGTACTGATGCTGGGGATGTGTGGCTCTTCCACAGGGAAATGTACCTTATCTGCACCTTTTCAGTACACTCTAAAGTATCTTCAAACAAAAACTGTAAGGATCAGTAATAAAATGCTGAGGTCACTGGCTGAACCATTACATAACCTGGGACTTGCCTAAAAATTCAGATTTTTGAAGTGGGGTTTTGTTTTATTTTTTTAATTTGAAGTCTTGGCAGCCTGGAGTTTAGGGGTAGAGAGCTGTGCCCTCCACAAGCTCTGGTATGTGGAGGAAGAGAAGAGGGCTTCTGTTGCTGCTGTTACTGCCTGGAGCACCTGAGCAAACAGCTGAGCTGGGAAGGCAATAGCAGCATAGCCCTGCCTGGCTGTTCTCCTAAGTGCCCCAACTGTGCTGCACACATGGGTGGTGGGTTGCTCAGGGAAAGCCTGGTGCACCAGCTGCCTTCTCTGGAAGCTGAAGTCTTCCAGAACCACCTGGATTTTATTGTGCCTGTAACTTGTAGGTGGCAACTGTGGCCACTTGATGCTGGTAATAGACAAAAGAATGTTTTTTACTTATTTGGTAACAGCTTGGGGAAAAAACCCCCAACAAACCTAACCCACAAAATCAACTATCTTGAATTTACTAGCAAACCAAAGAAAAGCTTTGAGTTCATTCTCACACTGCAGGAAAATGCAGCAGCCACTCACAGTTGCAATACAGTACGGGAGATTGTTTTTACAGCTGGGACACAACAGTTCACACTCTGGAAGCTGGAATGCACAATAGGGACAGGCTGTTGTTGGCTCTTCTGTCTCTGTTGTGTCTGGACGTCTAGAAGTAAGATACAAAAGTGAATAAAAACATCAAGCACTTTGAACTTGAACAAAGATGTTTTACAATGCCTTTCATAGTTAGTAAGTGTTTTTCCTTTGAGTTATTTACATAGCTTCCAGTTGCTATTTTATATTCTAGCAGATAATTCCTTTTAACTACCACCCAAGCTTCATCCCAATTATGTAAACTTAGGTCATTTTCTATTTCTATCTAATTTGAAACGATACAACCTTTTTAAAGCTATAACAGATCATAACACTTTGAAAGCTTTTAAAACTCATGGTCTATACATACAGAATATCAAGCTATGATTTCTTTATTTCAGTGTTTTTCTGTGGCAGGAGTGACCACAAAGACCTGACACAAGAACGACTAAAACTGGTGCCCTGGTAGGGCAATACAGCTTGTAACTCTGCCTTTCCCAGGCTTGTTTTCATCCACAGGTCTGCCAGAATGAGGGTCCTGACCCAGACATCATGTCACCTGGGGGGAAACCTTATGTTTAATCTATATATCATTTATAGATTTAAGAGCTTAGATACACTTTTAGCATATTTTCCAATGAAAAGGATACATCCTTTCTAATGTTTTGCCTGGTAACTGTGGTGACAATTAGCTGGCTTCCTTCCTGAGCTTGATACTTTGTAGAAAGCCTCTACTAATGTCTCATTTTATTAGCCTGGGCATATACGTTTCCCTTGTACTGGCCTGTTCTTTCTCTCCACTTACTTACAAAATCTGTGGTATAGATATACACAATAGATTAAGAATGAATCAGTGTGGCTTTTAGCATTGATGTCATATTTTAGAAGCTTACTGGAATGTTCTAGAAATATTAACAAGTAGGTAACAGGGAAGAATTTTGCCTGAATTAAAAAAAAAAAAAGGTTAAAAGATACTAAACAGAATAAGATAAACAATTCTCATACATATCTGTGTTAACCTACTGCTGTTCTGCATGCTCATAAAAATATAAGTGAAAAGAATGTGATGCCACAGTTTGTATATGATATTCAGCCTGATTTGGATAGAGCCAGCTTCAAAGAATTCCAGAAGAACTTTGTGACAAGAAGATACCAGGGTGGGTGGCAGCCAAAGCAAAGCCTATTGGAAACAAGTTTTCACGTGTAAGATGATGGACTCTGAACTGCTGTGGCTTAGGGGGAGGATCTTGCAATGGTACTGTATGCTACGAAAACATCAGCTTGCTTTAAAAACAGAGCAGATCAAGTAGCGTGGAACACTGAGTCACTGTGCTACTACATAAATCCCTGGGTTGCTCACTTCTTAAATACAATGCATCAGTTTGGTCCTGCCTCCTCCAAAAAAGGTTGTACAAGAGTTTCAGAGAAAGGCCATAAGGATCAGTATCCATAAAAGAATAGCTACATAATCTGAGGTTCTTCAGGTCCTGAAAAGACATGACTGATAAAGGGAAAAATGAAAAAAAAAAAACAAAACCCCAAACCACCAAACACAACCCCCCCCCATCTCTAAAATTATAAGTGACAGAGAAAAGGCTAGATCTTTTCCAAGAGGAAAACTACAAGGCATCACATTAAAGTAGCTAGGGCCCAGCCTTGACACAATAGGACTTCTTGTCGCAGGAGTCACCTCTCGCTAAAAATGTACATGGGTTAAAGTAGACATTGGATATGCACCTGGAGAGCTTAGAGACTTCATAAATACCTAAACCACCCGTATGGGCTCAGCAAGTCCCTGTGCCTCAGGTTAGAGGCTAGTAAGATACCTAAGAAAAGCATTACATGTGCTTGCCCTGCTCTTATACACTCACCTATGCTTCCTCCTCTGGCAGAAAGTACTGGCTAGGATCTATCAAAAGAGAACTTCAGATAAGGAAGAAAATGTCAAGGATTAAGCTATTTTTTATTTGCCCTTCCATTCTTTTTTATCTTAGCCATTGAGTCAGTAGGGTAAATCACAGAAGAGCATACTGCTGATGCTGTAGTAGCTAACAGTTCACATGTACATTCCTAACTCAACAACAACCAAAGCCATACGGACAAGATGACAGAAAATGTTACTGCTGGCTAGGAAGCATTTTACATGCACATTGCTTTTACGGTTTATCGCATCCAAGGGAACAGAAGAGACACTAATTTTCAGAGAAGGGGAAATGGTTCTTAGCCTTCCAAATTTGAGACAGTGCAATAATATGACAACAGGATAAAGCCTGTAGGCTTTATGAGCAAAAATAATGTTACAAATAAAGCTTTGATATTGTGTACATTTGAAAGTACAAATTAACAAACACTGCTTACCTGACCATTGCTTCAATTTTCTTTTTGTATTTAAGATCTATTTTATTACGATACTCAGGTCTCATCAACATAGCAGCAAAACTGAAGGCTGAGTTCTTCAATCCTGCTCTATGACACTCAATTACAGTTGAAGTCAAAATTGGCACAATGTCTGTGAGAGAATGAAACAATGATGTCAAATATTTATTTACCAATATTAATGCTGAAAGCCTTTGAGCTAACACAGCTAAAAAGGCAGTGATGAAAAATGACAGTATATTTCTTCTTCCTCCTGGTACACAGTTGCACAATTTGTGCAATTCCTGTAACTGCATACAAGAAAATCACGGTTTCACCTCTCACTGCCTTCCGTTTCTGAAGCTCAGCATGGCAGCAGAAATGTTTTCACTACAACCATTTCTCCCAACTCTGATCTGCACTGTTTAAATTCTACATCTTAGGCTACATTTTCCATGTACCCAAAAAGTATTTTCAAAAGAAGACTGATTAAAATTTTGTGATAAAGTCACAGACCCAATCAGCTCATTACATACGAGCCTGAGACTTTCTGTGTGGTTCAGGCAGCTCAGCATTGCATTTATGCAGGAACCCACCCTGGAGGCTGTATATCAAAGAGCTATCCTGCAGAGGACAGCAGAGCACACTATGTATTTACACGTTGTGGTGTGCCCTATAGGATCATAGGAGGAGAGGGTACCTTCTAATGCAGTGATTAAGGAATTGTCCTGTAGACTACAGCATGCAGTTCTACGCTGTCAGCACTTACGTGATGGGAACTTGCTGATGTTGTTGGCTACACGTATAAGCATACGTGCTCCCTTCAGGTGATCACCACGTCTCACGTAAGTCTGGAATACAACAATCATATCCGATTAGCTGCAGCCTTTAGAGAGTAATTCCTGCAGCCTGCTCTTGGCATTCACCCTTCCAGGAGCTGCACGCCCACAGCTCTTTCACAAAACCAAGCAGAGGTGTTACCATGCACTAGAGAAAGGACCAGAGATTTGGTAGTGACTCTTTCCCAGAACAGTCCTCCTGGCCCTCAGCCCACTATTTGCCTGCTCTTACCTCACTGCTGGTAGAGAGGGAGGCCAGAAGCTGGCTGTAGGCTGAATGCACGTCCTGATGGGCCATGGTTTAACTACTAGAAATCATTTGAGCCCCCCCCGCTTCATTTCAGTTACAGAAAAGCAGTCATCTACTTATAGATGATAACATCACCACCACTAATAATAAAACTGCCACCACCACCAAATAATAGTACTAGTAACATAACATTTGTAAGCATGAATGCAAAAGAAATACAGGAAGCCATATGTGGGTTTTAAATTATTCAGTATTTAAAAAAAGAATATGCTAATCAAGGAGGCAGAAACAACCATGGATTGTCTTCCTGAAACTTGCTGTTAGCATGCACTTGGATTCTGTGATAGAACCTATATGACAATGGAATTTATGTATACAGAGCATCCATATGTACACTTCAATAAATAAGAGATTGTGCAACTTATGCCTAAATTCAGGTTCTCAATTCATTACCTTCACTAAAATATAGCTGTGTAGAATCATAAGGTTTGTAGCCATCTCAGAAGGAATTTTAATCTTCTGGGTCTTTAACTCTGAATACATACTGAAAAGAACATCATGTGCATTTCGGTAGTTTCCTTAAAAACAAACAACACGGAATAGTAAATCTAAGTTTTCATAACAATTTCTTTACTAATAATATACACAGAAGCTAACCAGGAAATTATGTTGATTCTTAGAGCAAAACATTGGCATGACAATTTCTTTAGAAAGTCACAAGCAGTTGCTTGTCACAGTAACCTAAACGATTTCAGCCAGGGAATTACATAAGAAAAAAAAAAATCACACTTGGAGATGTCATCTAAACAGTAGCAAAATACCTATGTGGATGACAATTTCATATAATGAAACTTTAAAAATGGAACATGCTGTATCCAATACATTGCTTCCACAATAAAGAGGAGAAAAGGTATTTTTAGAGCATTTAGAGATGTTACCTCTTTTTGTTCTTCAATGTCAGATATTCAAAAGCTGTTGTTTAAATGTTAATTTAACATACTTTTATTTATCATTTGCTTTAGCAACTCCTTGCCTCTGCAATCAAACAAACCCAAAACCTTTCAGACAGATAATTAAAATTTGAATGTTAATTCAGCAGATTATACTGCTTCAAGGTTACTATCAAGGATTGTCCAGAAACCACAGGATTTCATTAAATTATCAACTTTTTCCCTCTATCTATATTTCTCTATCAGCAAACGTTTCTACTCTATAGAGCGATTTGTTATGTGTTGCTACACACTAAAATTGAATCAACCAGTAGAATTTGTGTGAGGCAGCTAAGTATCACTCCAGAATTAGTCGCTACAAAATGACATTAATTTTTCACGCTATATTACTAAGTCTCAGTATAACAGGATCAGTCTTAAAATCATATGATTACGTAAAAACAACTTAAAGGAAAATTGCACATAAAATGGTATACCCAAAAGAAACTACCACAGTTTGACTTTTAAGGAAAGAATAAACTATATTGGTGTAAACTTCAGAATGAACCTCACTGAAGTCTCTTCTCCCAAGTAACAAGGGATAGGACAAGAGGAAATGGCCTCAAGTTGTGCCAGGGGAAGTTTAGATTGGATATCAGCAAAAAATTCTTCACCGAAAGGGTTGTCAATCATTGGAACAGGCTGCCCAGGGAAGTGGTTGAGTCACCATCCCTGGAGGTATTTAAAAGACATGTAGATGCGGTGCTTAGGGACATGGTTTAGTGGTGGACTTGGCAGTGCTAGGTTAACGGTTGGACTTGATGATCTTAAAGGTCTTTTCCAACCAAAATGATTCTATGATTATTCACTGCCATGATCAGAGAATGGTTTGGGTTGGAAGGGACCTTAAAGATCATCTCGTTCCAACCCCTCTGCCATGCTGGCCAAGTGTTTGAGTGATTTTCCACTCCTTAGCCAAATGCTGGGGAGCAGTCCATAAATTTTTGTTTGCCTGGGCTGTTCCTGAGGCTTCTATTTTTCCTTTAGAGATACTTTTCTTAACTTACTTGAAATGAAAAGCAAGCAGTGTTATGGGAGGGCTGTTGCCATGGCTACAGAGGAGCATGAATAACGGAGGTGATAGCTATTTTGCTTCGAGCCCTGTCCCTTCTTAGTACTTTTCTCTATTTCTAACTTCAGCTACCTATTACAGGGGAAAACAAGGCTTAAGTAAGCAGGTATCTGATCCTTCAACAGAAATCATCTCCTGTGCACATCTCCCACTGAAAAAAAATCATGTGCAAAGTCTAAAGGATAAGTATCCAAGTCAGAAACTGCATGTAGAAACTGCAATTCTAAGATCTGTAACATACAAAAAAGTAAAGTTGCAGGCAATCTTAATCACTATGTCTACTTGAATGTAACAAGAAATGCAGATATTTTCCAGATATTTTCTTTTTTCAAATATTTAATATACAGGTATGACTCCCAACCTTTTCAAAAAGGCTACTTCAAAATTAAACCTGAATATAATTAAAAGAACTGATACATGTCTTTTCCAAGTATAATCCTATCTAAATAACAGTACCCTAAGTACTGCAAGGCTGTCATGTCAGAGATGCTGTCATATCAGAGAAAACAGACTTACCTGAACACTGCTCCTCCCTGGCAATTATTATAGCAGTTCTGGCAGCTTCTCTGTATTGCTTTAGTGCCATGTATAAGCGGAATAGGTACTTGGCATCCTTAATTAAATCATACAAAAGCAATTAATACTAATTGAATACATACTGCTGTATTCCCTTTCTTTACCTGCCCATCCCACCACTGCATTCTTCAAAGCAAGCGGACAAACTGGCTTGTTTTGTGAAGAGCTTTTTGTTTCACTGTGCTTTAGCAATGCTACAGTCACCTCCAAGTTTTGGCTGTTAGGACAGTCAAATAAACACCCACACTGAGGACCCTGACGGAGTTGTGGCAGTTAGTTGCCAAGTCCTGTCAATATGGATGCAGAAAGCTGCAGACTGTTAGGTACAGAGACACTTGTACAGGTGGAAACCCAATCACTTCAGACGTGTAGGCATTTGAGCAGACTAGTAAAGAAAAAAAAAGGAATCAACAGGAGAAAAAGAGCATTGGTCTTTCATAAGGATTTTGATAAAATCCTCAAAAGAAGTCATTCCTAAAAATACAGCTAAAATACAAAATAAAATGACCTTGTTTATGATGAAAAGGAACTATTATAGTGAAAAAAAATCAAAACCGGACAGCGTCACTATTTTGTATCTTTAGAAGTGATTTATAAAATGGGATCAATAAAAAGTAGTGTCTGTACATGACAATTTTTTAACCAGTAAACCAAGATTAAACTGAAATATTGTATATAATGGCATGGTTCCAACTTGAATATACAAATCAGAAAAAAGACAGACACTGGTACCCTTATAGACAGCTTAGCAAAAAAACCAAACCAACTAATTCTGCAATATTAGTAGTGAAAACAAGCATTTACAATGTGTATTCTGTGTTAGATGGAATAAGAATTTCTTTAAAAATAATTGTATAAATCAATGGCGTGCTGTTCTCTAGAATACTGTGTGGGTTTTGTATGTAAGTCTCAGACACATAGCAAAAAAAAAAAAATTCAAAGGAACTGAAATATGAAAGATACAGACGTTTCCTTATAAAGACGACGACTGCAAAGATTAACTCTCTACTTCAGAGGCAAGGAAAAAAATGACGAAAAATCAGAGAAGTAAAAGTGAGAACGACTGGCATACAGAAAGACAAAAAGGCAAGTCAAATTCTTTTTAACTCACAATAATTCTTCTTTTTAACTCGCAATATAAGGAAAAACATGAAGTGACCAAAAGTAATTACTTTTAAACTAATGATGGAGCAGAATTTTAAGTAACACATGAGCAAAAGGTTGAACATCGTAAGAACCATAACTTAACAATAATGAAATGGTTATCTGGATGATGAAGTAACCACAACTACTTATATTAGTGGATATTATTTATCCACTGTAAACTGCCTTAAAAAGGAAAATTGCTATTCCTGCAGCAATATTCTGCCACAGCAGAAGGATCCTGTCCCAGAACAGACCAGTGGTCTTATATGGTATTTGCCATGTCCCTAATGATAGTTTACTTAAATAATATATTTAAATGACTTACATGGCAGCCACATGTAGAAAAAAATATAAAAGTAGAAGGCATTTAAGAAAAATTAGTATCATGTTTTACTTTCCTATTCTTACCTTTAAAGTCAGCCATTTTAAAAGGAAAATGGCAGGAAGGAATTTTCAACTGACAACAAATTTCCTAAGGGCTTTGGAAAAAATTATTGCAGTCTAACTGATCTTAGTTAGATATCATTAGATAGCCATGATTTTAATTTAGTTTTGCATTTTAAAACACATGTACTTAGAAAATATGCACACAGAAAACAGCAGAACCTTGCTAGTTAATGGTCCCTGAGACATTTCAAAAGAACACACATGACAAATTAAGAGTCTTTACACGTTGAAGTTAGAAATGCAACAGTTGACATTTACGAAATAGTTTATAATTAGTCAGACAATAGTGTGGCAAAATTTTGGTAAGCATAATAATTTCGATAATACAGTATTTCATTAAAATCCCACCTAACTGTTGGCTACAAAAGATTTAAAGCAATCAGGCTGCTGCGAGCAATGATCTGGTTTGAAGATCAACATTTGAAAGGATTAGCAAGTTTCTGCTGCATGGCTACTTTAAGTTCACTTTTTCTTTCAGCTTTACAAAAATACCACCACATAAAAGCTGCTATTCTCTAAAAATAACCCCATTTGCTTGATAATTTCAAAAACACTGTCTCCATAGCATATTAAGGATGAAGATGAATTGTTTTTTAAGTAGATTTTTAAAACAAATATGTATGAGTTGATAAAGTAAAATTTTGTTACTCACTGAGAGAGACTATGGCAGATTGGATTAAAGCATTCAAAAGAACAAGAGAGTGCTTTTAAACAAGGAAAAGAAAGCTCTACATTGAAATTCAAAACAATGTTAAATGTGGCAATTACGGCATTCACAAAATTCCTAAGTGTTTTCTAAAATCTCTACAACCTCTTCACTATGGAGATCACCCTGTAGCTCACTTCCCTTACCCAGTCCTATGCACTTCTTTCAACCAGATGGCTAGGCTGCTGCTCTTAGAAAAGAGACTGGATGCTACAGTTTCTGTCCACCCAACTTTCAGCATAAATATGAAATTACTTTTGCTTACACTGATGCTGAACATATTTTTCATCTATGGCCTCAAAGAGCTTCACTCTTTTCTGGTCTCTTGCAGCTGAATTTTGTTTCTTTCACTATGTTTTGCTTCTCTCAATTTTATTAATGTTTACATTTCAAGTTAGAGGTAAACAGTATGAGGTAAATAATAAACAGATAGAGGGGTGGTTTGGGGGCGGGGGGGGATGTGTGTGAGTTTTTTTGTAGGTTTTTTTTAAATTTTATAAAAGCAAAGTTGGCTTGGCCATCAACTGTCCAGTGTCTCTAAAAGTCTAAAATATCAAGCCCTTAATCTTTAGGCACCAAAGAGGGAAAAGCCAGAATTTCTAATCTCCCAAGAGAATCATAAACCACAGCTGTAATATTAGGGGTGAAATAAACTTACTGCACTGAGACCATATCATCTCAGTTGTTACCAAACCTTACTCCCCTCAGTAAGGCAGAGCTTATGCTTTCATACATGTAACTTTGCACCTGACTGTATTTACTGTGAGTTTGTATGAGACCTTAAATTCCTTGACTAAGGAATTAATAGCAAACTACAGTGTCCGCACCTGAGGTCTGGCCTTCACAGTAGAAAAACGTGGGTGCAGCGCCACTTAGCTCACATTCAAGCTCTGCTGTAACAGGCAGTAAAACTTGAGCCACTTAGTTCCCAGAACTCAAGCCCAAATATGATTGAATGTACTATAACCTCTACGGACATCCAAGCCAAAAACGGATTGTGAAGCCTGTTTTCTATAGCTCAAACTCAGAGAAACCCGATAGCCCATCAGCAGTCACTCTGCGAAAGAGCTGTTGGTCATCTTAAGCTCAAATGCTGCTGTTCTGATGTCTAACATATTTACAGTGGACATTTTTAATTTGTCTTGGAAAAAATACCACAAACATACCAACGGAACATGGTCAAAATCTACTACTTATACTGTACATACAGCACAGACCTAATCTATGTTCTGCTTAGTTTGTGAATGATCCTCTTCTTTTATTACCAAACCTATGGCATTGGCAACTAATATAGAAAGATCTGTCAGCAAGTATCTTCCAACTCCCAAATCAGTATATACAAGAGAGAAAAAGATGAAATAGTCTACCAGTCTGCCAAAAGCCTTTTATTACACCCAGTGAATAGTTTGCTTTTAAGAAAGGAGCAGGAAACCCGGAAGAAAGGGTAGTGTTCCCTTCTAAATTTTAAGACCTGATCACATGACATTAAAATAAGCCTCATAGCACAGATTACCTCATATCTCACAGAGCATAAAGAAAAAAATGTAAGCTTCTAAGGATCCAAAGAAGATTTTCTACGACAACAATGAGTGAAAACATAAAAATCAGTGTCCACAGTATTTTATTCTCCTATTGTTAATCAAACTTCCATGTTAGGAAGGTCTGTCACCAAAAATCTTCAAATGTGCTTCCTGGTTTTTAAAATTTTCTATCATAAATACATAATTTTATTTTCCAACACAGAACAGAAACTCTGTGGTTTAGTTTACATAACTACAGCCTGTATCTGCAGATGAAACCGACTCTATGAATAATCAATTCAAACTTTAAATACTTCTACATAATAAGAAATCCAAAAAGAGAATTTTTTTTTAAAATAAGATTTAACTATCATATGCATATCCACATGAAGCTGTTACATTTTCAAGTGATCTCAGTGGCAAATTTTTGAGTTGCTAAGCTAAGCTAATTTGGAAAACATGCTCATTAATCACTTCAGAAATCAACAGGGAGCTGGTAAGTTTAAAAAATCTGTCCATAACTTTTTATGTCTTATGTTGATGTGTGAATACAGGAACTAATGTAGCCTGATCATCTTTGGATTTTTGTCCTTCATCTCCTATTTACTACTTTACTTTCTTGCACTGCAACAGTAAGACCAACTCCCCACACGGCAAGAAGAGCTCAGTGCTGTAGCTAGTGTTGAGACACACACATGCTGACTGTCCATCCTGGAAAGGCAACTGCCAGCTGGCTAACTGGCATGAACAAACAGCTAAATTTTGTCTCTTTCCCTCAGTATGAGCGTTAATTTGAATGTTCTCTGTCCAACTACCTGCTTTCATAAAGGCTGGAGAAAGATGATTATATCTAAGATAGTTACTTCCTTTCTTTCTGAAACTGAAGTTACTGGGTGAATAATGCACAGAGTGATCATGTAAGCTTTGCTCCTTAATGAAACCAAGCTGAAACAAATCTGTGTTTACCAAAAATTTTATGACAAAACAAGCTCGAAAGATCTTCTAGCACAGCAATGTGACACAATAGCAGTGATAAAAATACAATACCTTGGGCATGCCATCACTCTCTCCCATAAGATAGTCTATCAGCTGATTTGTTAGGGCTTCATCTTTTGCCCGTCCCACCTATTAAATAAGGACAGAAGAAATTACGATATGAAAGGAAAAAATACTTACTCATAAGGAGGCTTTCCATAAAACCACTGAAACTACACAGATTTAAAACATGATTTTTTTAGTTCTGTATGTTCAAACCAGATGATTACTTGGTTCATCAGCTTTGACATGCAGTAGTTCATATTTATTTTCTACTGTGCTATGTCAGGGAATACAACTAAATAGGCCTCTACCAGCATGAACTCCTGTCCCTCCACCTGCAGAGGAACAACCCCATGCACCAGTATATGCTGTGGGCCACCCAGCTGGAAAGCAGCTTTGCAGAAAAGGACCTGGGGGTCACCAAGTTGAACATGAGCCACCAGTCTGCCCTTGCAGCAAAGGTTAATGGGCTGCATTAGGAAGAACGTGGCCAGCAAGCTGAGGCAGGTGATCATTCCCCTCTACTACAGGTGAGGCCACACCTGGAGTACCGTGTCCAGTTCTGGGCTCCTCAGTACAAGAGCGAGAAGGACATACCGGAGAGAGGCCAGCAAAACACCACTGTGACAATGAAAGGCCTGAAGCATCTCTCATGAGGAAAGGTTGAGAGAGCTGGGACTGTTAAGGCTGGAGAAGAGAAGGGTTGGGGGGGGAAAACTTGTCAATTATATAAATACTTGAAGGGAGGGTGCAAAGAGGAAGGAGCCAGGCGGTGCCCAGTGACAGGACCAGAGGCAATGGGCATCAGCTGAAACACGGGACGTTCTATCTGAACATCATGAAACCCTATTTCACTGTGAGAGTGACTGAGCACTGGCACAGGTTGCTCAGGGAGGTTGTGGATTCTCTCTCCTTGGAGATACTAAAAAGCTGTCCGGACATGGTCCTGGGCAAGTGGCTCTAGGTGGCCCTCCTTCAGCAGGAGGGTTGGATCAGATGATTCTGTAACAGAGAGTGAGAATGGAGGTGTACAGACCTCTCTAGTCATAGTGTGCAGACTGAAAAAATCAGCAAAACTGAAAAATTGTATACGGAGATTGCTAAAAAAAAAAATTCCAAACATAGGTGTCTTGACACACAACAACAAAAATCTGAATGAATTCATAAACTATCCTTTGAAGACTGGAAACACATTTTCCTCTGGTGCCAGTATTAACTTATTCTACTTTTTTAATGTTTAGATATCACCTTTACCGATACAGTTTTCCTTCTATTTGCAATCTGTCCAAACACACTCACTGACACTAGGAAAATGTCTCAATTCTGAAGGTAAACTTCTTGAAAAGATGAAGAATTTTTTGTTGTATCAAAGTTGCTTACTGTTTCAATTGCCATTTCTATAGCCAAGTTATCTTCTGTGCTTGGACTTTTCATAAAGTGCTTTAATGCCTAAAATGATGCAGAAGAAAAGTTAAAACTGCGACACATGAAATTAACATTTTACTAATTTTTATCAAGTTATTTTTCTGCATTTTGACAGACAAGTGGCACACTGAATGCTTATCTTGACTCTATTTTACAGCCATAAGGATAACCACATACACAGAGGTAGCAGCTGCTCTTACAGGTATTCCTGCAAGAAAAAAAGAGTTGAGTCTTTCCCAAATTCTGGTGTATACCTTCACCTAACTGTGAAAGATGTTCACAGCAATATGGTGAGAAGAAATTAATGATTAACGTGCCATTGGCCCCAGCTGAAAGAGTGGTGACCTACAATGGCTGTAATTTGCAAAAATCGGTAATATTTTTTTTGTATCTGTTCAGTATGCAAAAACATTTAATAAGCATCAGTTCACTGATTTGTAACTGATCAAAAGGAAGTGTGTCAATCGACATACTTCAATTAATATATTTCCTTTTTTTTAAAAAAGCTATGTTAGGGCATGCTACAGTATTTAATTAATTAATTAGTCAGCTACCAAGTCTTCATTAGTCAAGCTAATAAATAAATTCTACTTCTGTGTTCATGACATTTAGAGATTCATTGAGAATAGTGTATCATTGATCTACCTGGAGCCTCTACTGCTATGAAAAAGTTATGTACATGGCAGTGTGTAATTCACAGAATACAATGTAGATAACTGTAAATATAAATAGTTTACTTACATTTTTAACACTTTTTAACAATATCAGAATGTCATCAGTTAAGGCAGCTAAAGTCTACTATTAACTTCCCTGATTTTGAAGTATTGGATTTTGAATGGTTTCTATGAACATTTAACTGTCACTGTTTTATTCTTTAAGTACTGACCCGTCCATATTGACCACACAGCAAGAAAAATTTTCCCGCCTGGAAATATTTCTTTTCTCCTTCAAAATATAATGCAATGCTCTGATAATCTTCATTGGTAGTACTTTCAGAACCTGCAACAGAGATAGCAATGATACCAGAGTTTTCTTATTAAATAAGACAAAGGCCCTACTGAAGGAACAAATTCCTATTCTATAGGGTTTTTTCTACTGACCAAAGAAAAGCAAAGCTAGCTAAACTCAAATTATGTCTTATACATTTTTTTCCTATTTAATCAGACATTAGGAGCTAATATTGCAGTGAATTAATTGTTTCCATAGGTTTTACAGCATAATAGGATTTCTGTTTTTTTAACAGACCAAATAAAACGGCATAACTAATGATTTTTTCCATTATGTCTTGGCAACAATAAAACAGAGCAAATGATTACAAGATTATCACCTGAATCATTTTCAGTTCAAGAGTATGCATGTATATCTGTTTCACACAGAGCAAGACTATCAGGACCAATGTAACCATGTGGTAGCAGGGAATACTACTTAGTCTTAGACTCTATTTCACTGTACACATCTCAAACAAAGACAGCTACTACTTCAAAGTTAGTTTTAAACCCTTTTTCCACGCACTTAGATTACAATTTGAGACATGCTATTTTGGATAGGAGAGAAGGAAGAAAGTATAAGGACCAGTAGAACAATAGTGGTCAACTTGACAAGCAGCTGCAACAGGACATCACCAAGCTAGCTGTTGTCAAGTTTTTATAACCTTCATAACAAGAATATATTTTTTAAAGGAAGAGATTAATTGAAAATAGGAAATAATTTCATAGATACATATGTGGAACTGTTTCCACAAAGAATGGTGCCTAACACAGGTGAAAAATACAAAATTTATTGCAAATTAACAAGCTGGCCACTGTCTGGATGGCCTGAGGTAAAAGTCAGCTCTCAGTAACGTCTCCTTTTTGTCTCTCACTGAGACAAGAGGCCACAAAGGGCCTTAAAGGGAAAAATAAAGGAAAGACAAGTGATGTACACATGTAAGGGAAAGAGCTGGAACTGTGAAAAAAGGAAAAGAGGGCATAAAAATCAAGAACTGTACCAGTACAACTGTTTTAGAAAAGCAGTACTATGTGTATCAAGGTCAAAGAAAGGGATTCCTCAATGGACATAAGAGTGTAATAGTCTAGACAAAAGCTTCACCTCTATGGATAAACAGAAAAAGCTCTATCGCAGGCAAGAGTTGAAAACAACCTAGAGTGAAGACCAAGAGAGATACCTAAGCTGAAAGCAAAGCCTAGTCTGTAGGCCTGAATTAGACACAGACTGCCAAACCTGTCCACGGTGACTGGAAATGGAAAAAGCTGGGAAACAAAAACTTCACACCCCTTGACTTATGATTTCAAATTGGTCTAAACCAATTAAAAGAACAACAAAACATACTGCAAGCAAACTATTAACCTGGAATACTCACTGATTATATCAGCATAAATCTCCATCTTGTTGTGTTGTTGAGCTAATGTGAAAGCTTCATTATTGCACTTGGACATGACCAGGAACTGGATGGCAGAACCATAGTCACCAAGCTGCAGAAAGAATCTAATCAGAACGAACAAATTAATACCTTAGTACTAATTAGCATAATGAAAACACTAAACATTTTAGGAATGTGTTATATTTTGTAGCATACAAATATGATACATTTCTAATTTATTTTATATCTCAATTATTTTAAACAGATTACTAAAATTAACTTAGTATAAATAATACAACATGGCAACTTTTATTATTGCCTAAACTTTTTACTTCAAAGTAATGTCATTTTAATCAGAAAGTTGAAAAAAATAAAAAAACCCAGTACCTGCTTAGCAGTCCAAATTTTAAAGAACTCCAATCAATAAACTGAAATATATAGTCATTGGCCAAGTACCAATAACCAGAGTCTGATATGTTAGCAAGCTTCACCAATTTCTAATAGGTATGGCCTCTTTCATCCTTTTTTTTTAACTTGCATAATATGATTGTGTGCTGGTTTTGAATGGGGTAGAGTTAATTTTCTTCATAGTAGTAGGGGCTATGTTTTGGATTTGCACTGGAAACAGCGTTGATAACACAGGGATGCTGAGCAGTGCTTACACAGAGCCAAGGCCTTTTCTGCTTCTCACACCACCCCACCAGTGAGTACGCTGGGGGTGCACAGGAAGTTGGGAGGGGACACAGCCAGGACAGCTGACCCCAACTGACCAAAGGGATATCCCATACCATATGACATCATGCTCAGCATATAAAGCTGGGGAAAGAAGAAGAAAGGGAGGAGAATGTTCAGAGTGGTGGCGTTTGTCTTCCCAAGTAACCATTACACATGATGGAGCCCTGCTTTCCTGGAGATGGCTGAACACCTGCCTGCCTGTGGGAAGTGGTGAATGAATTCCTTGGTTTGCTTTACCTATTAAACTGCCTTTTGTCTCAACCCACGAGTTTTCTCACTTTTACTCTTCTGATTCTCTCCCCCTTCCCGTCGGGGAGGAGTGAGTGAGCGAGAGGCTGCGTGGTGCTTAGCTACTGGCTGGGGTTAAACCACGACAGATTGTTACCTGGCCACCATCTTTGCTCCGTCAAGAGACTGTGTTTCTCTCACAATATTAACAGCCTTTTCAGGATTATTGAGGTGGTCCAAATATAGTCGAATTACACTGTCCCATTGTTTTGCATGCTCATAAGCTATCACAGCTTCCTTGTACCTGGAAAATAATGTCTCCACATCAGTTTTTCTAACTTTTAAATAACTCTTTACAATAGGCTGTGAAAGAAACACACAGAGTTTTATTTCTGAGAGGTTACTCTGTGACACCTTCCTTTCAGTTTGCATATAACAGCCTCATTCTGCATTTAGTGTGTTTTTTTGGTCTCTATTTCATCTTCTCTTGGGAGAATGAAAGGCAGAGATAACAGAAAAATATCTACCACAATACTATTTTTGACCTACTCTGCCAGCATCCCTTTTGGTATATCTTAAAAGCAGTTCATCTGTTACATCAGTTCCATATGAAATCACTTGGGAGTGAGAGAACAATGAAAACCAAACAGCTGATAACTGGTTGTACAATTTTAAAAAATGAGACTTCTTCTCTGTTCTGTAAACAAGATCAAGAAATTTCTCATTCTCATACTACGCAATTGACACAAATAGTATTTTCTATTCTCGTCAATGCAAACATTTAGCTTTGGTGCTATTTCATATTATAAAAGTATCATTATTCTGAAACACATTTCCTTACAGGAAAGGACTAGTAGAAACCACATTCTGTGATTAAATTGGGCTATTAAATTGGCCCTATATTGGGCTTTCATTTCAGCCAATAATTTCACATTATTCAATATTTTGCAAGTGTAGCCATTAAGATGTAACAGTAATCTGGTTCTAGAATGAAAAATTTTCTTTCATGGTTATTCCCCCTTTGAACGACCTTTAAAAATCACAGCTAAGGACTTGTTAGAAACAAACCAGACTTCAATACTCTGCTAAGGGGAATATTGTATTGGGTGCAGTACTTTAAAGTCTTCAGTGATTTTTGTTAAAAAAGATATTAATGCTTAGATAGGAAAACAATCAATTAGAAACACATCTTTGATACTAGAAGAAGGTCCTTAGGTTATGTTTAAAATCTTTACACAACACCTTAAGTTTACAAACTTCAGAATCCATTTTCACAAGGCTATTTTATGCAAAATTTAAAGTCTGTTTTTTATTTTACAAAAAGGGTAATGTATAATAACAACATCATCATCATATTTTATATAAAAAGGTCAGCATTCAAACGCACCTGCCATCTGCTTCTTTGGCTTTTGCATATTGTAAGTGAATCTTTGGAGATGAAACATGAGGAAGTAGTTCACCAACCTTTGCCCTAGAAAGGCAACATAATAGTTATTTAATAAATATATCTGGCTTCAAATTTGCTCCAGTAAAACAGGCATATTTATATCAACATTGAAAAGGAGCCTACAGAAAGAAGTAATTGAAAATAATGTATAAGCTTTGAAGGCACTTTAATATATTCAAAAATTTGCACTTTACAGATGTAAGAACTGGAAATTATAGACTGCTTCATGAATATACAGGCTTAAAGGACAGCATCTTCTCTTTTTTAAGTTTGAGATGTATGAGCATAACAAGTGCCAGACCAACAATTTTTACCTCTGGTATTCTCTAATTTACAGAAGCAGCACAGTATTAAAACTGTAACCTGAAAGAATGTGCAAAAGAGTACAAAAGACCACTAGTACAGGTGCAATTGTGATTATTCCCGTGATTGTGTGCTTAAGGCCATAGTCTGTACAGAGGACTCTAGGCAATTAGAACCGGATTCTCTGAGCGACATCATCTGTTACAGCAGTGTGGAGGAACACAGGACTGTCAGTCCTTCCATAAATCTAGTTTCAGGAGTTGCACTCAGTGATACAATCTATGAAAGCCAGCAAACACAGCAGTGAGCCTTTCAAGACAAAGGATATGAAAGATTGAAGAGAGGCTGACCTTAACTCTCACCTCTCTGCCTAAAAGACAGAGCACTCCCCAAGCTGAACCTCTTCCTGCTAGTGTAAACAAAGCTTGTACCTCCTGCTTTCCAAACCAAGGCTATCATTATATGCAAACTATCCTACTTAACAAAGTGTCCTCTTGGTCTGTTCTGATGCCCCTGACACTTCCGTGATGGAATAAAATTTTCCTCAGTAAATGAACACAATAGTCCAACTTAATTTTTAGAGCACTTGTATGAAAGAGGAGTGGTCTTTCTGATCTCTGCTCCAATCAGTTCTTAACATTAGAAGTCCATAAAATGTAATTAGGCAGAATTAAGCCCTTAAATCTCAGTAAATTGTACTTTTCCACTGGAAACTTGACAATAATCAAATTCACTTACAAAAAATTAAAAATGTATTGAACATAACACCAGAGATTTTGACAACTCATGATACAGACTCCACTTGAACCAGCAACTTAGAATAATTTCCAACTCCCTGAACATTCAGTCTCACCTATGTATTTTGTAACTGAAAAAATTTAATGAACTAAACAATAACTACATGAATAAAATTACTAAATTTAGTGTGCGCGTGCAAATGCGCACAGACACAAAGGGGTCAAAATTGCAGGTAACTTTAAACATAACACAAAAAAAAGAAGAAAAAAGAAAGACTATCTCTCATTTTCAGTCAGACTATATTTAAAACAACATAAGTTTCTGAGAGAACACTGTTCTTGTTTAAGCTTGGGGAAGGGAACAATGAAATCAATGAAACATAATTAATGAGACATTTGTGCTATTCAGAGGATCATTCCTTTCCAAAGAGCACCACAAGCCCTCTGAAATGTAACACTTCCCTCAAACCTGTACTTACCAGTTTTTACACCGGATGTATACTGATGCTGCCTTGTCATAATATTGTCCCTTCTCATACAGCTGAGCAGCTTCTGAAAATTGCTACAATATTGGAAATAAAATTAAAATACAATTTCTAAATTAAGATTACAAATAAATAAATAGCTTAATGAATCCACATATTCAGCCTTAGCTTTATTAACTATTTTGAATACCTTCATGCTCTCCAGAATAGCTCCACAGTCTCTTTTTAGTAACCTACTGGGATGTTTAATGGCCTGGTTTACCCCTCGGCGGATATCTCCCATTCGGATGGACATTTGAGCCACTCCAGCAAGGCAAGCCTCATCATGTTCCTGGTACTGGCAATCAAATGAAAAGCAGTAACTATACATTATACATCAGAAATATCAGATCACAAAAGCCACAGTAACTAAGCACTGAAACAAATTAACAAAACATTACACAGACTTAATTAAATAACTTTTTTTGTCTCAAAATTCTTGCCTAGCTGCAGCTGTCACTTATAGAGAAGAACTTGGCTTAGTTTTCTTCTTAAGCTTTGTCTTTAACTTTTACATTTTAATTACAGGATCTACCCAGACCAAAAACCTGCGTACAGACAGATCAGAACTACTCTCCTCTTTCCTCCAAAATCAACAGTAGATAGAAAGAGAAACTACAAGCAGGATATTTTTCCCTTTTTTTTTTTTTTTTTAAAGGTGGTAAGGCCACTGATGTTTCATTAAGCTTGAATTCCAAAAACATTACTATTGCCCCGTTATGTTCCCCTACTATCATTTAAGCTGCTTCATAACAGACATTTTGCAAATATTAGTGGAAATAATGCCAGAATAAGGGAGGACCTACTGAATATGATGTTTATTTTCTAACAGAATCCTTGCTTGTCTTTATATAGATAACAATTTAGTAAAGAAGAACAGAAGGAATAATTAGGACTTTTGTTATAACAATGAAAATCCTAGCAATATTTTCTCTGATATTTGCATGTCTATTATGAAACTGCTCAAATTATAAAAACCCTAAGTCTAGTTATGCCACGTTAGTACAACAGCAGTACTGGTTTATACCTAGAGAAAGCATCATTCTGTATATTAAAAAGGAGACGTGCAAAGACTACTATTCCAAAAGCAACAGTCATATAGATTTAGAGCTCAATAAAAAAATATGAATTCAAGTGAGTCTAACATGACAACTTAATGTGTAGTAAGATAGTACAAATGCTAGCATTATTAAAAAGGAGTTACCTTATTGTTTCCAGTGACTCCCTTCTCATAATGTGCCAGAGCATTAATATAATCACCCCTAGAAGAAAATTGGAAGTTATATGGAAGAGTATTTTTAATAGGAAGAGATGGTTACCTTCCTACCACACAGATTATGCATGTATCTGTCTTGCTTTAGACATAACAACTCCATACCAGGATGTGAAGTATGCAAAAGATAGACAGTTACACAGTATGTCATGGCACTTCCCATGAACCTTATCAAGTATCAAAGAGGCAGTCTATCCCTCAATTCTGTTATACTGAGACCAATAAACCTCCCTTGAAAAACAGACAAATCTGCACAATACACCTCAATAATCCCATCTCTATTTCCACATTTTTCTGGAAGATAAATCAAACTAACCATCTAAACTTGTTTAGAATTTTTGCAACCTAAAAACAAAGGTAATTTTTTTTCCTTAAGTATATTCAGAACGCAAGTTACAGATAGTTGCATAGTGACCAACAAGTGTCCTCTCTCAGTGTCAGGGGCACTGCCAGGGGGAAGGACTTGTCTAAAAACTCTGTTAATAGGTAAGAGTTTTTCCTCTTAGTTTAGACATTAAACAGACCGGGTTTCATCTGGGAAGAATTAGTTATAAAATACTTTAAAATCATGGCAAATGGTTAATACCTTTTCTCTTTCAGGGACTGGCAGCCTTGAAATTTGACACTCCTCTACCTAAAATTTTTAAGAAAACGAAGGCCTTTGGATATTTAAGGGAAGAGAAGCAAAAGGCAAGGCTTTTGTCCAATGTAAGAAGTGATAAATGGTGTGAACCTTATTTTCCAAGCACTTGCCTGCAACAAAGTATACATTCAGTAGATTATATTATTGTATAGTGCACCTACCAGTTGCGAAGAACCCAGATATACTGAAACTAATGAAAAATAACTATTATTTGCTAACATATGTCTCTAGCATGAAGTATTCCTTACAAAACTACGCTTCCTTATACTATAGCTGCAAAACCTCACAGAATTCTCTCTCAGCAATGCAGTCAACTGAAGTATCTCAATTCTATGGTCTTCTAGTGAGCATGAGCATTGGTTTAATATTCTTATACTGCAACTTTACAGGAGAACTTACGTGAATTCAAGCTGCATTGCATATTCCTTTGATATGAAGGGGATTTGGTCTGGGGCCAAACGCTTAGCCAGCTGAAGTGCACTGTCCCAGTGCTGCAAGTCTTTTCGCATCTATTAACAAAGAACAGTAACATTTTCTGATGCAAGTATCAAATTCTGAATTTTAATATGAACTTTATATTATTCTAAATACAAATACAGAGCTATTATTCAGACAATTTGGGAGAGAGACATTCAACCTGAAAGAATGTCTGGCAGTCACACAATGGCAAGAACAAAACCGTAAAAGGGCAGAATTATCAGAAGGTAAAATATTCTGACGTTACGGTGGAAATGAAAACAGTAGAAAAAAAAATTATGTATCTTAAATGAATACCTCAAGTGCAGCAATAGGACAGGAGGATGCCAGATATAAATCCTGAGCCAGATTAAAATCACTAGTAAACATGGCAAGATGTCCTGCTAAAAGGTTGTGGTCTTCTATTCCCTATAAAAAGACGTAACAGGTGCAAAAGTAGTCCAAAAGAAAACAAACAGTTGTAAGTAACATAATCTAGCAAGCACAGTAAACCAAAATGTCCTTACAGTTTACAACCATGTGTATCGGATTCTACAAACCAGAAAAAACCCTCACTTTCTTACTGTAGCTCAAAGCCACTACAGCTAATGCTGTCTAAAATCAGCAACTTACAGAAGTATATTTTTAAGGTGCTATTTCATGCACACTTTTAGATGTATAATTGCAATCTGTTTGTCTGTTTTTTTAAAAAATAAAGTTAGTGGCTTTAAACATTTTCTCAAAAATAACAAAGGGAAAAAGAGCCTCCAAATGCCCAAGACACGAATATATTCTGCTACTCTCAAGCAAATGCAGAAAGGAATGTTGTGCATTCCTGTACAGACTGCAACCACACCAAGAGAAAACCAAGCAAGAGTTACGTGGTTTGAACACTTTCTCCTCTGTAACTATTAACTCCCTTGAAAATAACTCACCTTCTATTTAAAATAAACCCCAAAATCCTCTCAAAAATAAGAATTCAGCAATTCTTAAAGAATTAAATCACCATATTTCCTATTTAAAAGGGACTTTACATTTTACCTTTATTTGCTCTAGTGACATCACCATCCCAGCATTACCAGATGTCCGATAAACACGTATTGCAA
The DNA here is from genome assembly GCF_011004875.1 of Balearica regulorum gibbericeps. Taxonomy (NCBI): domain Eukaryota; kingdom Metazoa; phylum Chordata; class Aves; order Gruiformes; family Gruidae; genus Balearica; species Balearica regulorum. The sequence continues at coordinate 56,924,628 of NC_046187.1, forward strand.
AATCCACCTCCATATGATGCAAGCAAGCTTTGGCCAGCTCATTCCAACCAGACTGGTCATTCAGAAGTCTGCACACCTCCCATGCTTCAGAAAACCTTTAAGAAGGTAAAACACATTTAAAACTAGTATCACTCGTACCTAAAATTCCCTCTCAACACTTTTTTTTTTTTTTTCCTAATACTACAGTAGGGAAAACATCAAAAGCATTCACTTCTAAGCCATGGAGAGATGTGTCAGGAAGAAGGAAGAAATACAAATGCGTTTCTCCTGTTTCTACCACACTTTTTCAGGAAACCATCTGCTTTCCCTGCTCTGGCATTCTTTCCATTATATTGATTTTGCATTGCTTCATTACAGTGGGAAGAGAGTATGCAAGAAGCATCTTCAGCCAGTTTTGGAAAAGCCGCTGTCATAGAACCCGGATCAGTCTTGAAAAAAAATGACTTCAGCTTTTACGTGACAGTGGAAAAACAAACAAAGCACCACTGGGTCACTTACTTTGCTTGGTCTGCATAGACAACTACATGGACTCATGGATGAATCTAATCTATCAATATTCAGCATGACATTTTTAAATCACCAGGATATGCTGTATTGAGCTATAAGCACAGAAGAAAACAGTTTACACAATATAATTAAAAGGCAGATGTACCTTTTCAACATTAAAGTCTGAGTAAGCATTTGTGTCAGCTCATTAGGTCCAAAGTCTTTCCAATTGCCAAGGAAACTGTGAGTGCTTAGATAGATATTGTTTGTTTTCCCACTCAGAGTCTGACAGGTTAATTCTCCATTATACAGCAACAAAGGTTTATGTGAAAAAGGGACTTCCGTGCCACCTGCCAAAATAATCTTTGATCCTAGATTCAAAGATCAGGAAGAAAAGAAGATATCATTTTAAAAATCCCAACATAGTAAAAAGTATAGCAAACAGTCATAGCTGAAATAATGCAGATTTGCAGGGCATTAATTCAAGGTCTTAATTCAGGTAGTTACCATCTACTGTACAGCACATATTTTTCAGTAAAGTAAATATATGTAACTTAAATCTTCTAAACTAGAAAGGTCATCCTCCAAATGTTTGTAGGTAAATTTCTTAATGTTCCTCTGTCACAATTACAGAAATTGCTACAATTACAATCTTGGTTAACAGTGAATACAAGTTTTGTCACCCTGATCCTAAGATTTTTTTTCATGAACATTTCAAAATACAATTGAAGCACAATGTGTACGTTTCAGATGAAAGGTTGTCGCAGCAAGAAGCTCAGGGAGTTAAGACCAAAATGCCTTGTTGGAGCTTTACAGAGAAACCTACACAACAACTAGTTTTCTATTCATCAGTTGCACTTCAAAACTTCTGCAGTACTATTTATTTTTATATGCAGTTATGAACATATTTAAGACAAAGGAAGACTCAGAACATGTTTTACATTATTAACTAAAACAGCCAATAAGGTTTTAAAAGCATTTAGAGTACCTTGAATGGCATCCTTATGAAATACATAAGTGTACACTTTATCATCATCAAAAGCAACAAAAACACCTTTATCCATTGGCCAGTTTTCCCACAGGATTCCTTTAATAGCTGGTGAGAAGTTTGGAATCTCATATAAGCTATCATTTACCTACAAATAACGCAAAAGTAAAATTACTAGCAAGTGACTAAGCAGAAAAACTAAATATTCATCCTGGTTATGATTAAAAATTTAAAAAAGGAATATAAATAGTGCAGAAATATGAAAATTGTATTAAGAAAAAGTTTCCTTATAAGCAGTGACTCCAACATAATACCTTAATTCATAAGGGAAGTAAATGGAGAAAATGCACATTATATGAATGCCATTTACTTTTCTTAGAAAAAAGGTACGGAGACAGGCAGTGAAACTGGTAGTGCTTGTTAAGGGGCTAAACCATCTGTATTTGAATACATAAACACATACATTTCTGAAAATTACTGATCAGAAATTTAGTATCATGAGATTGTCCTAATCTAATATGACAGATTTTATTTCCTTACATTACCATTAAGTTATCTTCAAGCCTCCTTGGCAATATCTTCTACCAACATACATGCTGGAGTGACAAAGCTTCTTCCTTTTCTATTATAAACACTATATAGTTGAAGAGCTTGCTTGTAAATATAATTGTACAAGTATCCCACACTAACTTACTGGACAATAGACAAAGCCATCACTTTTGTCATCTATGAAAGCCAATCTGGTTCCATTGGGATCTGGAAAAATTTTTCTCACACTGACAGGATGCCGATACTCATTCACATATTGCCAGTCTTCAATGTAGAAATAATGAATAACTCCAGTCTAATGAGAAATAACAAAAAAATTACATCAGCAAGCAGCACGTAGATAACTGGTTGTAGTTTCTCCCATCTTAAGAGTGCTGAGCATGAAGACTGTTTAAAGAAAAATACTTCCAGGTGTGTTTGGGGGTTTTTTGGCTTCCTTCATTCACAGCTGGTTTTGGGCAGGATAGGAAAACTTGAAGCTTTTTGGGGTGTGGGGAAAGGAGATGGAGGTTTGAGGGATTTTCTGTTGGTTTTGTTGTTTCACTCTGCATTGTGGAGACAAGCTGTACTTACTGCGCAGTTCTCTAAACAGGGAAAATGCCTGCCTCGCTGCTGACAGAAGCTTAACCTTCAAACAAAGCTGAAAAATTTGCATCCAAGAAAGAACCACACATTCTTAAGAACAGATGTACCTAACTCAGGGGAGAAAAGCAATCAAACTGATTCGTGATTAATGCTGTATTTCAATCAGTGTTGCACTAAGAAGAACACTGAAAGTAAAAGGCAGCTTTTGAAGTCAATTGTAAAATTTGCACACATCAAATTAATCAGTTGCAAATTTAGTACTTCAAATTAGCAGTACCAGTTTAGGTACTGAGGAGGTGGGAAAGCCCTCAACTGCTGCAAAACCACTCAAGTTATTAAACCAATGATAACACCAGAGATAGTGATTCTGCCTGTCCCCTGGTAGGTCAATACAGCAGTCTGTATCATATAGAGCACACTGCCAGAAAATACTAAAAGGAAAGAAACTACCCCTCATGCATAGGAAAATCTCTGGAAAAATCCATAAGGATGTTCACGTCCTTCTTCAGTGTCCGCCTAATTCCTATCTTTGTTGAAACACCTAAAAAAAAATTCTCTTCGGGTAAAGGCTTCAATAGTTAAGTCAAGACTTCCATTTATGTTATCATACTTGTTTACCTCAGCACTTTTTTGTCCACACCTATCACATCACCACCTAAATCAACAAATTTGCAAGGCAAGTGCTACAGTTTTTCTTATATCTGGAAGACAGTTTGATTGCTAACCCTCTCACTAATGCAACAGAATTACATTCTGTTATTAAAATCAGTGTTTTGCAATAAACAGTAGTAAAAGCAAAACTTAACTTTCCTGACAATGCATCTCACGTAAATGCAACAGTGAAGGAAGCTGGACACAATTTTGACTGTATTTGCATAAAGTTCTTGCATAGAAAATAATCCACTGTAAACTTCTCAGAAGCATAATTTTTGCTAAAAGTATGAGTAAAAATCCAAATAAGTCAGATAGAAATACATTCCATCTAGAAGATTTTTAAAAACAGAAGTAATACTCACGTCTGTACCATATATGAGGAAGTCACTAGTTAAAGCATGGCACAAAATTCGGTATTTATCATCATCTGCTGGGAATAGTCGAGTTTCTCTTTCTTCCTGAGCATCCAAACCTTCACTTTCTATCTAAATATAAAGAACAGAATGAACTGAAAAACTCCACTGTTGACAATGAGGTATCATAGTTTTGCCTGTATCAAACAGTAGGGAAATGAGACGAAAACACACTTGCACGTGCATCCTTTAAAAACCCGGCATCTGCTTATGTCACACTCCCACAGAGACTTTTAAAATAAAACTTTTCAAATAGTTCACAAGAAAGCACTTTTTCTTCACCTGTTCTAGACTAGGTTGTATTTCTAAAATCTACAGGAACTCAGCTTTACATTTTAAATAGCCAGAAAAAAAAAATTATCTCCGTTAACTGAAGGTCACACCATTTTCTCTCATTTTTAAAATTACATTAACTTGTTCAGCTTAGATCAACTCATTAGTTCAACACTCCAAATTGCCAGAGCTCTTACCATATGCAACTGGACTTTACCCTCAAAGAGAGCAGCAGCATAATCAGAATTAAGGTGCATACTTGCTACTGTTCCCAGGTACTCCACATCTTTAAGCTTTTTTACATCTAAAGAATTCAAACAGAAGAGAAAAGGTACAAATATTTTGATTTTATATAGGTCTTCGCTTATCATCATCTAAATTTGCAACTGAGTAGCCAGATGTGAAAAACTCACAACTAAGCAGAGAGGGGACAAGTCACATGTAAAGAGACTTTCTTCTTAGCAGTCAGAGAACTGGTTAGAAAGTACAAGAGAAACTCTTTTCCTATGCAACTCCAAGTAGTAGTCTTACAGTTTTGATTAATTTATTATTAGTAAAAAAAGTGATGCTGAGAGAGACATGAAAGCTTTAAATCCACTGGCCAAGATCTGGACATAGCATAAACAATTTTACCTTACCCCAGGCAAACAACATGAATATCTACCAAACTGAGAATTTAAACCCTCTGATCATACAGTCCCTACGTACTTTGCCAAACTTAGTGTTTAAAGACACAGTCAAATAATGTCTCAAAAGCCTAAAAGTCCTTCATTAGTTAACAACGTGATCTGAAAAAAAATTAAAAAAGAAACATTCTACATTTCATTACCAATACCATGAACCTGAAGTTTTACTCCTATTATTTACAATGCCTTGTCATAACTGCTTCAGTTTGTGAAGATCGTTATCCAGTCCTATCAGGACCATATGGCAAGTCACGTTGTTATTGTACAATGTGGAATGTCCAGAACTGCTAAACACAATACCGAATTCATAAAACAGGACACAATAAAGCAGTAGTTTATTTTAAGAGAACTAAATTTATGCTTACTATTCTCTCCAAGTGCATAAAACCAAGCCCGATTGTTCATTCCTACAGCCAAATGATAAACACCAATAGCAACAAAACTGGGCTCTACTTCAACAGAGACTGTGACTGGTACCTCCTGTAAGAAAACGAAACAAAATAAAACAATTTTCATCCACTATTAATACTTACTTCGCTTATTTATCTAAATGAAGTTTAAAAGGAAGAGGTTATCATACTCTCTCCACGTGATTTGCTACAGTAACTTCAAGAAGAGAAGTGAGGTACGCAATCCGTGTACTGCAAGCATCTCCAAGGATTGGAAGCTTTGTCAAGAAAACATGGAGGGAACCTCTTCGTGTTGATACTGCCAGCAACTGTCCATCATCTGTCCAAGCCAGCTGATCTACACCTAAAATATTCACAAGTTTGGTTTTTTTTTGGGGGGGGGAAGAAATCCTTTAAGTACTGAAATCAACAAACAATTATTTTGCTTTAAAATGTGAAAATGGTAGAAATTCCTAACTAGGAATATACGTACTAATGTACTCAAACATAACCAATTAATATAATTCCAAGATTAACTGGAATCACTTAAACCAAACTTGTATTTTACTAATTTAGCATTTTCCTAAGAGTGAAGACTTGACAATAACTGAAGTATTTACAAACGCTACAAAAGGAGATAATGGTGGTAACTCATTACCCAAGAACATAGACTTGTAACAATGTTCTGGAAGCCACAGGCACAAATCCTGTATATCAGGATGAGAACAGATTAGATACCATATGTCAACACAAGCGATGCTGAAAAGCACAAAAAATCCACCAAAAAAAACATGGAAAGAAGCAGAAACCAGTTAAGTAGAGTATTTCAGTAATCTGGATATATTGTATTACAGATTCAAAAAACCAAAACACTAACTGATCAAATATTCTGAGAGCTGTATTTCTCTATACTCTATAAAAAATAAAATAGGTTCCCATTTTGCTATGGGTCACCTAATGAATACAAGTTGGGAAAGCAGGAATTTATAAATTCTATATTTACACAGTTTTTTCAACAACAGTACTTTCACTCATGTAAACAGAGTCACCATCAAAATTCTGGTTTACTTAATTTTCTGTTTTCATTGAGACTATTAACATACCTTTGTTTTCATCATCCAAGTTTATTATGGCATACATTTCTCTCAGGTCAGACAGATCATGGATTTTAATGCTAAAACAAAAATAAACAGTCATTCTCACTAATATAAATCTCAGTCAAACTGGAAGAAACCCAACCCAATCAAGACAGCCTAACGGAGCAAATAATAGAACGCAAATGCAAAATGCCTTCCGTTTCCTAAAGAGCACTCATTGTTATCCATCACTCTAAGTAGTATTTCCCTATCACGGTACAAAAAGATTTGCTGAGAGAACTAAAATTTGAGGAAAAGGCACAAATCCAATTTGAAAGAACTCAGGGGTGGGAAACACATATTATTATTCCCATTTGACCTGTTACAATACAGGTTAGGTTAAAACCACATTCCTGATAGACAAACACTGCTTGAAACACAGATGCAAAAAACTAGCTGTCAATCCTGCTTCACATAAAAAGGAACAGAGTGAGAGTTTACTTATGCTGTCAAGTTTCTCAACATATGCTAAAGAACCCCTTAAAGAAATAATACTCATTGTACAATAGCTTGAGGTTGCACCATCTTTTGCTCACAGTTGTACCACTCTTTACATGCAAGTGTTATAAATCACCAGTCGGTTAAGGTCATACACAGAACTGAGGACAGACAACGGTTTGACTCCTACCATCACTCAGCTTGATTTTCGCTGAAGAATTCAGATATCACAGAATCAGGCAGTAGCATAGAAGGAGCTAAAGGAGATATTCTATCATATACACAACATATTTTGGAAAAACTCCAATCTATTTTTTTTTCCTTAGTTGCTTACACATTTATACTTTTGTCTAGATTGCAGGTAAGACCAAACACGAGGGAGGAAGACACCAGCATATCAGCATGCTCAGTACAGCTTTAAATGATTTATTCTCCTATTGCTAAGCAGTTGTTTATGTCCAATGAATAAATCATAAAGAAATTTGTACATTTTTGTAGCCAAGTAACATAGCAGAAAAAGAAAGAATCAAAAGGAATGATCTCTACTAAAGTTGAAGTAATTTTTTTTTGTTTACAATTCATTACAATAAAGTTAATTCCAATTGCAGATATTTTAGCTTCTAACTTTAGGCAGAGAGGCAGTTCCACAGAGCATTTCATCTCGCCTTCTCTGCACTGACTTGTTATGGAGCCCTGAAGCCTTAAGGGAGCCTAGCTTTAATGCCTAACTGTTACAGTTATGTGAGAGGCATTCTATTCTTTATAAAACTACCACTTACCAATTGTCTCCACATGATGCAGCTTTGTTTAATGACTGTGATATGGCAATGCTGCTTAGATTATCCTTATGATTATGAGCTTGAAAGATTTCTTGACCTATCTCACGAATGTGTGTAGAAATGACTACAAAACACCCTCGTGAGAAACCAATCATAATGTAGCCATCACCGTACCTGTTACAAAAGAAACAACAATTAAGAGGCCTATTTATGCAATATGCAAAATGCATTTTCTTTCAGATTGCTGGGGTAACTGTGCCTCTCTTTAACAGGAAAAATAATCAAATTGTAGGAATTTATAAGTAGAACAATATAATAATAAATAGATTAAGGGAAAAACAACCAAAGATTCTTAAAGGGCAAAAACCATGTTTGTGCCAGAGTTCACTCATAAGCTGTCTTTTTTTCTCTCTTCTACATTCCATAACGCCGCTTTACTTTCAGCAAGCTGCATATATGGCAGTGATGCCAGAAGACAGACCTCTGGTATCTTCACTGGAATAAGCATGCCAGAAGATGGAAACTTCCATTTCAAAGTTCTGGCTGACTTGATCCCACCAAAGCTATGCTAAAAGGCCTTGAGGCCTACTACTGCAAACACAGCGGAAGTACCAAAGCTACAATCTGTATTTGTGAATAGTCTGTTTACTTTTCATAGTGTCAAATAGAAATAATGAGGTTAAGGCAGAAATAGTTACAGCGTGTAAGAATGAATTCAAACAATCAACTTAGTTGCAGAAAAATCATTGCAAGGGAAACAGTCCAGGTATGCCCTGCTAGAGCTGTGGCTATAAATTAAGAAGCATATAGCTACGGGTTTTCTTACACAGTTGTAGTGCAAAGGAAGAAATGACAATTCCACGTTGACTGAACAGGCATTAAAAGACACGGTGTCATGATTCAAAGATACAGAAACAGTACAGCTACTTTTAGGGCACAGAGTTGAAACTTCTAGCTTGGGATTTCTTCAAAGGAACATTACCAATCTGAATACAGGCAGGGAGGCTACAAAAACTTTGCACAACTTTGTAAACCAACAAATTAGCTGAAGGATACAACTCCCCCTAGCTCCTTCATCATTAACTCATCCAAACACAAAACAACCTACTAAACCCTCAGTTTAATCTACTGTCAGGACAGCAACAGTATTAATGTTCTAAAGCTGAGCATACCTACAGTGATTATATTTGAAAATACTGCTTTTATAACGATTGAATTGTCAAGTAAAACAATTACAAAATGTAGATTTCTTTGTGTATGGAAAAGAATTATTTAAAAGGCTACAATACATTCAAGAAAAATACAGTTTAGGCAAGGGATATAAGATTTCATTTCCAGCATTCATCAGAACTACTGGGAAAATCTTAAGCTTGTTAATAATAGAATGCTTCATTAAGAAAGTTCTGCTCACCATCTGTAGGTTACAATACTGCCATAAGGCTGCTGAAATTTCAGATCAATCGGGTTATCAGGATCATTCAAATTAAAAAGAAAGAGAGTCTTCTTGCCAACCACTACACTTACCTGCCAATGAACGAAAAGAAAAATTAATTTGATAAGAATGGCAGCACTTTAAAATAAGGCCCTACATCTTCACTAAAAGATGAGATTTATGACTTTAAATAATCCTTAAGAAACCCATGGATCTGAATTCTGAATCTTTATCAATAGTGGAAGAGATTTTCAGGATATTCCCCTTGTGAGCCAGTGGTTCACAGATCTAAACGTAAGCCCAGCAGAACACACATCTCAAAGATTTTTCCCTACGGCAACATTAAGTCAGCTCCATTTCCTCAGAGGAAAGGCAGCAGGTTACATGGAGTTATCCTGTTGGACTACTCTCACCTGAACTACAATGGGGGTTCTGATCCACAGAATTTTTATCTGGGAGGTAGAAGGGAAGACTATCACAACACTGCTATCTCAAGTAACTTGCTGAGATTTCAAAGACAGAAAGACAATTCCCAAATGAAACACCCTGTTCAGTGTATATTAAACATGCGATATTTACAGTTTGATATCAGACTAGGTGAGTGCATTTTATTTGATGAATCTCATACAGCTGGTGGACTTCATAGTGGAAGACAGGTTGAACTTTGGAGGTTTTTTCAAAGATTATTTTTATTACTAGAGTGTGTGTTATTGTCAGGCAACAGTAAATTACTCGTTTTAGAAAAAGCAAGGACAAGCAGCTTAGCACAATGTTAACTCTAGTAACTACTTATTTTGATCCAACTCACAGTTGTCTGGGGTTTTTTTCTGATGTCGTAACAGCCTGGAAGTGATCAATATCAAGCCAAGCCCCCCTCCCAACAAACACCTAGACAATAAATGCTAGGTAGTTTAGAGCTGCTGACAGACCATCCAAGCACAAATACCAAGAACTACAGAATTACAGAATGTTCCCTAACATTCTACAGCAAACTTGAGAGTTCTAATAAAAAGTCTGCAAAGCCTAGGCTATCGCATGGCCCAGGAAGCAGCAGGAGAAATCAAGGCTGAAGTCCTTGGTTCCTGCATTTTCAAAATATCTGTTAATTGAATTTCTCCAGGAAGCAGAAAACGTATCACTCCATGTAGAGAGGCAAAAAACTCCTACAGGTCCTTGTCAATGTAAACATGGGGAAAAATTCTTTCTTGACACCTATACTCTATAGATTAAATCCGATTATGAGAATTTAATTACATTGTATAAGTGTATAGATCTGGAAAAATTCCAACACAGTACCACCTTTCTACCCATGGATTTTCTATGTCTTGTCTTGGTATTTCATTGCTGATCCTTTAATAATCTGCTCTGCTAATAGTTATCATTACCCCATTTTTCTGTACTTCACCATTGACCTATCTGATGGACTTTGATTCATTCCAGAAGACAATGAAGACAATGAAACTGTAGCCATTTAGACAGAGACAGGATAATACTCACACCAGACTGACTCACACCGGGGCTTTTATTCTCATTGATGCTGGGGTTTGCATAAGATGAAAACCTAGAGAACAGTGATCCGTTCCCAAAACTCAACAGCTGAAAATCTGCCCTCTGAAAGGCACCATCTCTGCAATTTTGACAATCCTGCTGCATTTCCACCTGCCACATTGCATATACTGTTCTATATTTATATTGTATGTATTTCTTTAAGTCCCTGAACACATCTCCATCTGTTAACTACCACTGCAAAACTGATCTGTTACCTGTCATATTGCTAACCACTGCGCTTTTCATGAACACATCCTTAATGAACAAAGGGGTATACTTTAAAGGAAAGTTTTGGAAAAGGAAAAAAAAAAAATCTTCAACACCAAATTTTAAATCAAGGAGGAACAAATTGCTTCCTGGCCCACACTGGTTGCCAGCAGAAACCCTGAAACATCAGATTAACACTTTTTTTGCAGTATTTTCTTACTGTGCTTTCCCTGGTTGATATTCTTTCATCAGTCTTCATAACTGAGAACTGCATATCACTGGGATCTGAGCTCACTGAGGTCTGCAAGAAAGAAGTTCAGATTGAGAAATAAACAGTTAATGTAGCAAATACTGATGATAAGTAATTGCACTACTCCTGCCCTGTACATTTTAGTATTAAGAATAGAGTTGTTATTGCATGTAGTACCAAAACTAAGAAAAAAGTTGGAGGAAACATGACCTCAGTTTGTCATCATAATGACATGTTATCATGGAATATACTGAAAAAATATCTATGAAACAGACAGAAATACAAATCCAAATAGAGAAGAAATGATCCAGATGAGGAAGAAGACTTGCAAGATGATATTATACAGACAGTACTATCTAAAGCAGCACAAATGAGGTCACTTCAATGCAAATTCAAAGAAGGAAGACCAAGAATAAAGCATACAGGTTAAATATTTACAATGCATTCTAATATGGACATGCCTGATCTGGTTTAGGTAGTGACAGCAATCTAGTTGCTTTTGTAGTCAATATGAGGTTACAAAACCTCATAGGCAAGCCTTGCTTAGGTCTCCGCTGTCTCAGCTACACTGCTTCTACTACGTAAGCCAGCTAGTTTAAAGCACAGACATACCCCAATAAATTTATTAGGCTATTCTTCTCCAATTGTGATCTTCAGACATAAAGATGGAAGCGTATGAAATGAACTATTAAAGATTTGTTCTTTGAAAATCTTGAGTGAAACACCGTTCATTAAAGTTAAAAAAGTGCACATGATGCAGCAATTGTCATTGCTCGGAAGGACTGTGATGTATGTAAACAGAACATTTGATTAGAGAATCTGAGTGTGCTTGGAGGAAGCACTGGAATCAGTCTCTCAACAATGCAATGGTGGTCCAGCCTCGGAGTAATCCTTGCAAATCAGAGGCAAGATCTTTGTTTACACTAAAAGCACTTCCTAAAGACCTTATAAACAGTCACATGAGAGCTGTCCTGTGCTCCTACTGGGGAAGTCAACCTAAGATGGCACTCATAGGATTCTCTTGCAACAAAGATACAGACCAGGATCAAGGATGAGAGGCATGTTTAGGCAGGACCACAGCAGAATTGCAGAGACACTAATATCATAAATCACGAAACACTGAAGCTCAGATGTTTAGGTATGCCTAATCCTACATGAGGTTTCCCAAAGGCTCCTTGTCCTTTAAAGCAGCGGGATTGAAAAGGCATAAACTCCCATAGGTCCCAGCTTTCTTGGGAACCAGGAGTATTTATGTCTGCCTTAAAATCAAATGGGGGTTATAAATACTACCTGTCTTATAGTATCCCCTTCCTGATTGCTTATAGTAATCATTTTGTCTTCACCGCCTAGAGCCAGAAGGTTTTCAGTACTCCAACAACCACAAGTAATCCGCCTAGTGTGCTTACCTGAAAAAGAAAGAAACCTATACAACACAAATGAACACAACCACAAAAAAAATCCGAGATGGAAATATGCTCTATTTAGCCACTCAAATACAGATTCTCAGAATGTGAAAAAACTTATCAGAGCAATTACAAATTCAAGGGTAATTTTTTTTTTTTTTATTTAAATCACCTACTCCCAGATGGAAGTCTTTTGACCTTATAGGAACTTGCACAGTCCCTGTTCTTCCATTTCTTTGCATCAAATTTCTGGGGACTGTGCTATATCCTTAACCTTTCTGCCCAGAGGTACTCTAAGCAGGTAAGGCAAAGTAACTTAGCAACAAGAACAACCACAAGAAAGATAACACAAGTTTCCCATGAGGCAGTATCAGGTATGTGTATATATATTTTTAACTTACTGTACTATAAAAACACTCTGGTAAGTACAACAAAACAGAAGGTGCAAGTTGAGTATGAGCACATTTTTAACTTGCATGTTCATATATAGAACTAAAAAGGAATCTAAGTATATTAGCAAAATTACACTTTCTCACGTGCAAGCTTAGTTTCAAACCAAATTTCATACCAAGAACAGGAATCTTGCGAGAAGTCTGACGGTTATATATGAGTAAGTTTCCCTTTGTTGTTCCAACAGCAAGTAAAGTTCCAACTCGAGACCATAATACGAAAGACATTGCATCCCTAAAATAAAGAAAAATTTTACTTTGCATAGCAGAGATTCCTTTCATGTACTTACATATAAAAACATTTGGCATACTGGTTTTGAAGTTCTATTAAATCACACAGACCAAGCAGAATTTTTAAATTAAGCAAATGTTTTCCACAACAAGTATAGAATTATTTAAGTGTGCACGAAATAGTGAAAGTAATAAAAAGTTGTATGAAGTAATGTAATAAGACTTGTACAATGGAAATGTGTCTGCAAACATCAACAGTCTTTGATGGAATCATGGGTAATTTGGCCAAACACGCAGGTTTAAAAAACACTCAAAGATATGATGAAGGTATGTGAAATTTTCCAGTCACTTTGTGCATTGTTTTTTTGTACTTCAATAATTTTTTTTGTACTTCAATAATTCTGTGAATTCAGCCAACTCCAGATGAACAGGTCTAGTTCTAGTCAATGTAATAAGAAAGAGCCATTTTACCCTGAAGTTTCAGATACAGCAAGGCTTATTTTGGTGTATATTTAAGGGTACACAGATAAATACTACACATCACATTTTTTAAAAAAAGCTTCTTAAGCAAAACAATTTTAATCAGAATTTTCTAATTAGTGCAGTTATTTCCATCAATGCCTCTCCTGTCTCTTTAGATTTTACTGTACACATACAATAGAAATTTCAAACAAATTTCAGATATTGACACATGAAATGCCCTCCAATATATAACTTGATTTGCATGTGAGGGGTTTTGTTTGTGGTTTTTTAATTTCAAAAAGAAGAAGATATCAGAAAAACCTGGTTACCACACTGTTTATATGTCTTAGTGCTTATTCTGCTTAAGCAATAACACTGTGACAAAATTAGGATTAGGTGCTTAAACTCACATATACTGTTCTAGTGAGAGTGCCTCCAGTAAGCAATTTACCTCTGATATTCGAGAGAAGGATCATGAAGGAACTGCAATAACCACATACTCCATTCTGCTAAGTACCTTCTATGTTCTTTTTTGCTTGCATACTGCCAAGTTACTCTTCCCCCAAAATATTTGTTCACACATGAAAAATAGGTGCAATGTACGTGTATATACATATTCTTAAATTGTTTTGATTATATAAGTAGCTATAGGTTAAAATCGACCTATCTGAAAAACCCCAAACCCCTACTTGGGAAACCTTACAAAAAAAAAAAAATTCTGAATGCCAAAGTTGACATATTATACCAGAAAATATTATAAACAATAATCATTATAACATCTGTGCTAAAAAGGCATATTGTTTACAATACGTAATAACTATATATGTAAAAATGTAATGACTAAGAAATAACTGAGTAATCTGCAAATACCTACACAAGATGCCTATATAATGCTACATATAATTAATTAGACAGTAGGAAGAAGTAATCACTTTAAATTTCTCATTTGTATGTACCACCAGTTGCTTGTTTTGAAACTGTTTTCTAATGTGACTTAACATTCTACTGACAATCTTCAAAACATAACTTCATTAAATCACGTATAGGTTACGTCACTGGGTATTTTGTGCAAAGTGGCAATTCTTTTACTTTTTCAGGAGTGGAATAACTTGTATAGAAGTTATTTTTTGTTTCAGCACAGTTTAAGTTCAGTTTCAATGTACCCATATAGGATACCAGGCTCTAACATATGGAAATATCCCATAATCAAATAGCCAATACTCCAAATGAATTTTACAAAGCACAAGTGTACATGTTAATAGAAATATGGAATATTTCCATATTCCAGCCATGGAGTTTTCAACCTGAATCTGGAAAAAAATCACCCTCATAGAAACCAACATAACCCCCAACCCCTATTTTTTCAGCTGAACTGAACTTTTTTAATTTAATGGATAAACTTAAAAAAAACCCCAACCCAAACCAACAACAACCTCCCCCCAAAAACCCATACACAAAGGAAATTTAGAAATGAAGGGTTAAATCAGAAGGAGTGTTTGTCTCAAGTAAATAAAATAGCAGCAGTATCCAAAATCAGCTGTTTCTCTGCTCAGGTGAGTGCCCTAACAAACATGGGACATTGGTTTCCACTCTCTTTCCTGCAGATAGAATGTTTACGTAGAGTGAAATAGTTTAGTGGATAGATTCAAAGAATCTAAAAGTTTAATTGTCAAACCAAACTTATTTGTTAACCTAATGCTTGATTGTTATGCAGGCCTCAGGAAAGTTTTAAGTCTGCATCCAAATTCAGAAAAGTAGGGATCTGAACCTTAAAGTAAGATCGCCTTAGGTATCTCCTCCCATTCTAAACCAGTCTGCTTTGTGAATAGCATTTTAGTCCCCTTATAAAGCCAAGGGAAAAAAAATCCTAGCATCACTAAAATAATTTCCCTTACTTTTAAGCTCCCTTTTACTTGTGTGAAATACTTGGAGAAAGTGCAGCTGGTGCAGACATACAAAAAATTCACCCATCCTTGTTGCTACCACAAAGTGGAAACATTGAAGTGAAGCTCTCTGGGGACTGTGGCACTGTTGACAATTAAAAAAAGAAACAAACCCCCTATCAACTCCAAAACCCCCACCCACAACACACACTTCAAACCCAGCAAATCACACCAAAACTTAGCAACAAACTGTAGCATATTAGTTTAGCAGGATATATGCTATGAGGACTCCGATAAAAAGATGATCTTTGCAAAATATCCTCCACATCAACAAGCCACAGTGGACCAAGTCTTCAAAGACACACTTTAAAAAAAACTTTCTTACCTCATGCCACTGTCTACTTGGCTTGTTTTGTTTGTGTTCGCATCCCACAGAAATATGGCACTAGATTTGTCTGTGATTATTGCTAAAGTATCTCCATCTTTATCCCAGTCCATAGCAACACAGTTACTGAAGAAAAAACAAACAAACAACAAACCACCTTTCACTAATAATGTTAAAATATGTTTGTAAGTGTACAGAAACAGCTAGAATTATTCAGTTGAAGTCCCTGCCCTTCCTTTTCCCTCCCAAACAAACCCATGACAGATCGCAGTTTTATCTGTAAAGTGCACTTTTATAGCAACCACACTCTTACTCAAATCTCATTGAAATGACAGAAGCTGAAAGGAAGGTCATAAAAAAAGAGACTGCTACCTACACTCTAGTACCTTGACATACTGCCACCTTGATTTTCAGTGAAAATCCCTTGTAATGTTCTATTTTGTTAGAGGCTATTCAGTGTTGGGATGATTTTTCTCATAGTTCAACAAGCATAATGAATTTGGACAAGAAACCTATGCAGAAGCAGCAAAAACCTCCACTTGCAAATAGTTCCCAAGGGGACAGCAGACTTACTCACAAGTCTCTAGTGAATTGGAAAGTGTTGTTTACAACACATATTTAAAGCACCATATACTGCAGACTAAGAATCTATGCCATCTAACACCACTCTTTTCCTTCTAGATAAAGTAGTTGATAGTTTCAGGTTAAAAAGGTACCCCTATGAAAAATTTCACTCTCATTACCACTCAAATGAAAACTCCTAATGCAAGCAATTTCAGAAGTGTCCTACTGAAACATACATTGCTGTAAGCTAATTCAGTAAGCCTTCAGTTCTGGTTTCTCCAGCTTCCTTTTTAAAACCTTAGCAGCTTATTCTAGAGAATAAGTATTCCCAAAACACATCCATGAATACTTAACAGCCAATCAGAACAACAAGAGCAGGAATAATAAGGACAAAAAGAAAAAATAGGGAAAAATGTAGATTAATAAGTAAACAAAACAAATTCTATCAACATAATGGTAAGAAGATGCTTATAACATTAACTATTATAGCAGAGAACGTTTGAAACTCCGTTCTCATGCAAGGAGAGCTCTAGCAGTTAACAATTGCCATTGGTTAACAGTTAACCAACAAATAAAAAAGCAAAGTTTGGCCCAAGGGGGAGAACCTCCATATAAGCACACTTGTTTCTGTTTAAACTGTGTATCACAAAAAAAAAAATAAAAATATTCTAATAGCAATAATTAGAGAGAATTTATTCTTCAATCACAGCAAAAGGTTGGAAATCAGAATTCAAGAGAACTAGCTAACCTAGGTAGAAGATTTGCTGGCGGGCCTCAGAAAGTCAGTACTATTCAAACTATGATAAGCAGACGTTAATTATTTTGACAAGCCTTTAGGATACGTGGTTATTATAAAAGTCTTTTCTGCTCTTTGCTTTGCCATGAGAACACAATATTATTTTAAAGCTGGTTTAGATGTTATTTATTTCCCTGAAGGAAAGGGTCACATCTGTAGTGATAGCACAAGGTAGTGCTGTCAGTGTCCACCAGTAAGGTAGACGCCCCTTCACACCACCCTCACCAACCCACGACAGTAGACGATCCCCAGTCCGACACAAGCTCTTCTCAGAGTTCACCACCGATTCCATACAGCTTTCCTCACTTTTGGCAGTTTGCTGGAGAGAACGAGCATTTATCATACATTGTGCCAAATACAGTGCAGACTCAGGTAGGCCACCAAGCAGAAGATGCTGACATAGCCAGCCCACGTCATGAGCAGCACCTAACCAGAACGGGATTTTGAAACAAGACAGCAAGATGTGATTGGTGGTCAGTAGGATACAAGTGAGTCTGGTAAAGAAAACTGGAATTTCATCTCTTGGTTTGGTGCAAGGTGGCAACTACCATGAACTGCAAAAAATGGATTTCTAGAGAGTTCTTGGGGAGCTAAGTGATTCTGGCTCATAGCTACCAATGATACAGGGATACGTAAGGACATTTCAGAAATGAAAGTTCAACTTCTAGATTAGAGGCTTCAGATTTAAAGTCTTAGTGGGAACTGTGCCTTGACTAAGGGCTCCGCCTAAATCAAAATGAATCAGGTTGTTAGAAATAAAATTAAAAAATCCAGAATTTGCATGAATACTTAAGCTAAGAACAGATAAAATTAAAAAAAAAAAAAAAAAAAAAGAAGTACACAAATGAAACTATTGCTGTATTGGGTAGTAATGGTGTCCAATAAAATTAGATATATAGAGCAAAATGGTATGACAACCTGATGTCACAGTGTTTGCACCTAGGGAGGTTTCCTCTGGGCCATATCTAGCCTGTTCCTATGGACTGATTGCTTTTTAGCTGTTACACTGCATCTTCCAAATTACACCACTTTTTAAATTTCACCTGAAAGGAATCCAGTTCGTACACCCCAACACTACTCTCTGATGTGAGCCAAGTGTGATAAGCAGGAAAAACAGTGAGATTCACTTCAGAAGTCCATTCTTGACCTAAAGTAAAAATGCCACTATATACATTATGCCAGTGACATAAGCAAAAGCACTAAACCAGAAGGATACCTTTCCTCTGTAAGGCTATGACAACAAAGAATGTGAAAACTGATAGCAGCAAGAACGCAGTCACAATCAGCATGACATGCATATACTGCATACAACCTCATTATGTTCTTTCTTAATATGATAGATCTTTTTCTAACATCTTTGATTGATTTAATTACTAATAAGGAGTGCTTTGGGTAGGAGAATATATTTTTCTGACAATCCTTTATAGCTTACTATGAGTTCAACTTTTACTGTCTCAGATTCCATATCTACTCATCATTTTGTATTCCGTTCCAGGTATGTTCACCAGAGATAGCATCTCTTCCTACAAAATTCTCACATTGTACGAGCAACTCACCAGAAGATAAACATTTAAAAGAAAATAACAAAAAAAATAATTTAAACCTCAGTACCTACCCTGGCAAGCTGATTTCATTTCTCTTCTGACCATGACGATCAAAAATTTTCACAGCATGATCACCTCTAAAAAAGATTAACACATAGAGTAACTCCCTTTCTTTGTGATTTCTACAGACAAATGCAATAAATATTTGTACTCTTACCCTGTTACAGCAAGGAAATTTCCCAAAGTTTTCTGCCAAGCAAACTTCACAGGGGAACCAGACCAAGCTTTTTCTAATAGACTGAATACTTGCTGGGAGACAAAAAAAAAAGCAGGAAATTATATATCTTAAAATCATAGGGATATAACAATAAACAACTTGCTAACACGTTAGCAACTGTGAGTACTGTGGAATGAAAAACCCACCCCTCAAACACAACTTCTGGGTGATTCTAATGCACCAAAGCACCTAAATTCCACAGAAAAATCTTTCTGTTTGTGCTGGAAAAACTGAAGTTCCTGGTGCTGGGTGTCTGCACTGAGAACTACTGTGACTTTATCACAACTATTATTTTTTCTCTTACAGAGTTACTGGAATAAAAAAATTGCATGAGACTCTCCCCTTCATATCTGAAGACCACAATGTTTAGTTCTCTGAATTTCATTGGAAAGTCTGGGACCAGAAAGCATCCTTAGTGTGTAAAATGCAGAAGGCTCCACATCCATGGTTTTAAAGATATGGAAGTATTTTGTCCTCTCTGAATTGTTGAGTCTTAAAAGCTGAGACCTCAAAGCTACTCAACTGTAAAAAGAGATTCTGACTTCCAACTGAGAAAGTTTCTCAAATTCCTTTTCCTTGCACACTACCTACACAGATTTTTCTATAACTTCGGTGGAAGATAAAGCCCAGAACTTACTTTGTTTCACAGATTGCAATCATGACTTTTCCCCTCCCACGTCATCAGATAATCACCAACATCTGGTGTCCACCAATTGCCTGGCAGGCTTACTCAAGCCTTTGCCAAAGGTCCCCCATTCCCTCTTTCAGATGAAGGTAAACTGAGGCATTCTTCACAACAAATTTGCATTTTACTCACAAAAAAGTGTTAAATTACGAGCACCACATGCCAAAAGCACAAAGAACACCTGACAATTATGCTTGATTTTGAAAAAAATTTAATAAAAACTGTAATAAATCAACGATAAAGAAAATCATTACGGGAGTGCAGGTCAGCTCCAGGTCTTCAGGCTCTCACTGTAAAGTAACGCATAAACTAAACCCGCCTCAGGGGTTTGAGTAGGAAATTCTCCTTTTGCCCCAATCGTTTAGCCGTTGCCCGAGGAGGGTTCCTCACACCCCTCCCCGTGCCAGGGCCAGCATTAAGGCACAGGGACACGGCGGCAGAAGACGTTACAGAGAGACGACGGGCGGCGGTAACGGCCGCGGCCGACGCGGTGGCTCAGGCAACTGTCGCGGGAAGCAGCAGCCTGGCCACAGCCTGCCCGCAGCCCAAGCCTCCCGCGGCCTCGGCTCCCCTCAGGAAGCCTACTTGCTAGAGGCCGGCACGAGCAGGCAGTTCCCGCCGCAAGCACCGCCCGCCCGCCCGCGAGCGGGCCCCGCTCGACGCCCCCGACCCGCATCGTGCAGCACGCGCCAGGAACTACGGCCCCGACCGACCGCCTTCGACCCCACCGCCCTGGGGCCGAGGCTCCCCGGCGGCCCGCCCCGCTCGCGCGTACGGCGGCCGAAGAGACTCACCTTCATCGCGCCCACCACTCGCTACGCGGCCGCCCCCTGCGCATGCGCCGCCCTCCCTTTCCCGGCCGATCAGCGAGCCAAACCCCGCCCCCCCGACGGCGTCGCCGTCACCGCGGAGACGGAGAAGGCGGAGGAAGGCCAGCGCCGTCACGGCCGGGGGCGGGGGCGTAGGGGGCCCCTCCCTCCGCCGGCCATGGCGGGGAGCTGCCCGTAAGGCCGTGGTGGGAGGGAAAGAGGTTTTCTAAACCCAGAAGTCCAACAAGAGCGGTAAAAATCACATTTCTTCGTGAGACTGTTCATCTTAGCTGCAGGTACACAAAAGGCACTGTGAAAGCCCGAGAAAGAAGGCGCTAACCCAGCAACACCGCATTTAAGTTTAGCTGTATTCAATTGCAAACAGTGCAGGTTTAATCACATAGGTTCAGCGCTTAGTAATTTGTTTTGAAACAATAAATAATTCACTGAGAGCATTAACACATTTAAAATTACAAATGTACAAAGACTTTGGGTATCAGACGCTTCAAACTTTTGAAAAACATTCCTGGAGCTCGCATGTCCCCCTTTGCCGTTACAAACACACAGGTATTACCTACTGTTTTGAAAACATAAGGAACAAGGCACAGAAAAGCAAATAAAAAAAGACTTTCCGAGAACATTCAGACCCTTCAAAGCAATTCTGTGTAACAGCATAGGGCTCAAAAAAGGCAAATTATAAAGTATCTGAAAACATTAGGTAACTGTTAAACAAGGTAATTGATTTGATGTAATCTTGCGAGGCACACACAACTCTCCTGTAAGATGCTGAACGAGCTTAATTGGTGGCAGTGAAGCATCTTGCAGGACCGGGGCCTTCACATTTTGAAGCAGCCTCACTGAACAGACAGACAATTCTTTCATTTCATCTTATAAAATTATACTTTTCAAATTAGTGCAAAGCCTCATGTAAAATGTAATTAGTCTAGATGTAATGGAATGCCTCAAAAATTTCAAAGTGCAAACATTAAACTAAAATTGGTTAACTTTTAATCACACTTTCGAATTTTTCCAATAACTCACGCTTATAGATTTTTCCTTAAAAATAGCAAAGTAAATACAAGAACCAAAATAGACGAAAAAGGTATGATGTTCTGCGTCTCAAGTGAAAACTTTGAAAATCCAAGAAGTACACTGGATGTCAGAAATCTCCAGCAGAAATTATTAAATAGCAGATTTCTGTTAGCATAATAAGACAATATTTAAAATAAGGCTTTGGTTAAATAAAAAGTTTGCCAAACTAGGAATGATGATAAAAAGTGCAAAAGATTCACCAAATACACAACTTCATTTCCAAGGCAGGCGTTAACGCCTGCCATTTACAAGGGTTTGCATTGGTTTGTCAGCCTGCATTGTAATAGCTCAGGTAACTCTAGCAAAACATGTTTCTTATAGGCAAATTAAACATACAGGGTCCAATCCTATAACTTGTTTCACCAAGAGATAGACTCAATTATATCAGTGGAAATGTATCCATTTATAGCTTCATCCCTCTGCATGTTTGGGGTATCAAAGCCCTGGATCTGTAATATTTGATTATTATAGTGAGCTCACTAATGAGTTCACTCATTTCTTAGCACTTCCTAAACAGAAGCCCTCTGCAGGCAACTGGCTGGTTGCAGCTGATTTTCTTACAAATAGAATTCTTGTAACATAGCGGTAACAAAGATGATTTTTTAAAAAGTGCTTAATATTGGTCCGTAAGAACAACGTGAACATGTTAGCTTGAGACCAAACACTTTGCCATCGTGGATATCCTGCACCTCATGTTTGTTGGTGCACTGGTAGTTTGCTTGAAGAAAAAAGAAATCATCTGAGTCTACAGAGGAGAATGTCACCTTCACAGAGAAAATAATTTACAGTTTTACAGTCACAACACATGCTCCAGCTCTTCCTAAGCACAATGGTGCAACCTGTAAGCAAAAAAAAAAAAAAATCTGTGAGATAAATGCAGTCAGCTTTAAGTATTTTTTTTCCTAAAGCTGACAGTGTTTATTTAATGCTTGTAATAATAGCTGTACAGCTGCAGCAGAGTGGCAATATCATCCACACTCTGCTAATGTGACTTAAAAAAATAGCATATTGGCCCAAAATTTGGGTAAAATTACTTGGTATTACAGGAAGAAGAATCCTTTGTTATGGTACAAACTGGACACCTGAGCTAGACAGTCTGTATATAGCATTCATATCAAGAAGGGATTAGTTATAAAAAGATGACTAAAACCTTGAAGAAATTGATAAACTTGCTGAGAGACACATTAGAGCTAAAACTAATTAACATTTATTTTCAGAATAGGAAGTAATGTAAACAGAACCCTTTATGACAGTTTGGGGAACATGTCAATACATTTTATTAACAGTAGTTGAAATTGTGAAAGAAAACAGCTATACTTTTGCCAAAGAAAGAAGGGCAGTTTATTAGAAGATAACTGTCTGTTCAAGATTTTTCTTAATCTACCATCTTGAGATGATTAAAGAAAAAAAAAAAAGAGACTTACAACAGACAAGTAAGAAAGTGCTTCTTAGAGCATTATTTGCATTGTCCTTGTAAAAAGAGGCACACTTGAAATAAGAAGATAAATAGCAGTGTATGGTCTGATCAGACTCTATACCTGTGTCCATTCATTTGTCTGGGGATCATAAGACTCCACTGTATTAAGGTATGTTTGACCATCATATCCTCCAACAGCATACAATTTGTCACCAAGAAGACATACTCCCACTGCATCTCTGCTAATGCTCATAGAGGCCACAGCAGTCCACATGTCTGTTTTTGGATCATACCTAAAAGATAATTTGTGTTATGCTCTAAAACTGTTGCTTGCAAAGTAGTAGGAAAGAGGTATTCTTAGGTCAGCACAGATTTGGGTGTTAATTTCAAAGGACTCCTTCCCCCAAATGCTCAGAAAATGTTTTAGTCATCTGGTAACAGAGTCAGTACTAGCTACGTATCTACTTTGTGCTGCTTTCCATATAGGAATACATACATATACATACAGCTGCTCTTACTACCTTTCGTATTGTATGTCTAAATGTACCACTCCAGAATCAGTTCTGCTGCTATACTGTAGTAGAGCAAGAGCATGCTCTAAGCGATAACTACTATGTATCAAAGCACATACTGTTGAATTTGAGTGTGGTACTGAAAAGAGTTACTTGCCATGAAAGACTATCATTTAAAAAACAAAACAAAACAAAAACCCAAACAACCACAAGCTAAAACCATCCAACCAAAAAACCAAACCAAACAACAACAACAAAAAAAACAAGCAAAAAAAGAAGTTTGAGAAAATTCTGGGGGAAATGCAAAACCCTTAAGACAATTTACAGCACTTCTTTAATCATAGCTCCATATCATCAGAACCATCAGCACAGTAAGAGACAGATGGTTTAATGAAAAAAACATTTTGGTTTGGGGTTTTTTGTGGTGGTTTTTTTTTTTTTTTTTTTTTTTTTTTGTAGAGGGTGAATCAGATCTCCCAGCCTAAAGAAATTTAATAAAAAGGAAAAGATGAGTGATGAAGAATCATTTTAAGTGTTGGGAGATAACAGGAACAGAAAGAGGTTTTACAATTTGGGGGGGGGGGGGGGGGGGGGGGGGGGGGGGGGGGGAAGAAGGAAAAAAAAAAAAAGGAGAATTAAAGCATATTTCAGAAATACTTTAAATGCCAGTGAAAACTTAATGCAGTGCACTATGAAGTATTTACTGTCATTGTTAATTATTTTATGCATCACACATGCTTCTGCAATTTGTAATACAGTCATTCATTAATAACTTCATGTAAAGACATACCAACTTTGAAATGACTGAATTACATGCCAGTTTGCCAGTGTTATCAGGGGATACAGGAAAGAACAGGATATAAGGATCCACAAGCCCTGACTGTTAACTCCTTTAAAAGTTATAATATGAACTGATACAGACTTCTCATCTGGAAAGTTCCGCTCCATTTTTAAAATCATTCAATTCTAAGTTGTTATCAGTAATCGATCATAATTCACTCAATGAGATTGTTAAAAAAAAATTTTCTAGATTACGTGCATTAGGAAGAATTCACTTCAAATAATCTGTCTTGGCAACATTTTGAATCATATTATGACTACACAGTATGCTTCTATACCTAAGTTTCCTGTACTCATGCTAAAAATAACATGGCTATTTTACTGGGTTTCTATTTGCAGCTCTTTCCATAAATCAGTCTATGGACTAGCACTATTAGAATTACTAGCAGGATATGCCTTCATCAGGATATTACCTTTCTACGCAGTCTGACAGCCTGGATGTTAAGTTTGATGCTGGGGCATCATGACCACCTATTGCATACAAGAACCCATTCCAGGTGGTTACGCCTACACCACCTCTTCTTTTTGACATCTGAGCACAGAGGGTCCATTTGTTAGTATGAGGATCAAAACATTCTACTGACTTAAGACAAGAACTTCCATCTCGACCACCAACTGCATAAAGCCTACAAAGTAAAAAAAAAAAAAAAAAAAAGTGTAAATATTGTCTGAACAAGGCAAAGCTTCCAGTGATGTATGAAGGACTTTCAAGTTTGTTAAAAGAGGAAGTTTAGAAGGAGACTTTCAACAGAATGTTCTGTTGCAAAAACTCAGATAAGATTTTGCTCCAATCTTTTCCTGTTGTCATGATCAATGCATGATAACAGTAATTTACAGAAAATTGATTATAACACAGCATTTATGTTCCAACCTATACACATAGCTAACATTTTCAAAATTACTTATGTGACTTGACAGACAAAGGCCCATTTCTACAGCAGGGTCAGAGGGACAAATTCAGTAATGGATCTGTGCATGCAACTCTGCCCTGCTTCATCTTAAGCATTCAAGTATTTTTCTGGACCTGGGCTTTGGTTTATGACTGACAGCACTCATTAAGTTCCTCACACCCACTAGGTGGCCTAGTTTGCTCAGGGTTTTAGCATTCAGTGTTAACAAAGGATTTCAACTTTTTTGAAACTAAGAATAGAAGGAAAAGATTGGTTTTAGGCACGCTGCATCAATGATGAATCTTTAAAACTAATCAAATAATCAAAATTTGATAAAGAGTTTATGCACAGAGTTTATGAGCAATCTATGCTCAGAACCAGAAATAGCCAGCACTATTATTTGGAAAGGTGGGAACTCAGAAGCCATTCCAAAGAGGAAGCCACACATGAAAAGTAAAGTCCAGTTTGAGAGATCACCTGAAATACCATGAATGAAATCCTTTCATAGCTTAAGGCACATTATAGTATGGTTAAATAATCAAATAAACATTAGGTACTGTATATATATGATGATAGTGTGAACAATCTACAACAGTCACTATGAAGCACTATTCAAGATGTCTTCAGTTTTGGAAACACTTGTTTGTTTTTTTAAAATATACTGACCCACAAACTTAAATACAAACATCTTGTAAATATGGTTGACCTAGTAGTTCTCAGTAATAATTTTAATATCCTTTTAAAAAAATACATTTCCATGGAAGTTCCCATGTTTAATAACACTTGTTTAAGGTAAGGAATGTACTGAAGGATATTGAAAAATCAAGTTGTAGTTCCAGAAGTTCATGACTAATAATCAATCCTTTATGCAACACAGCATTTAAATGAAGCCTCCCACCTTTCCTCCCCACAAAACATGACAGAGTTTTGATCACTTATGCCATGATTTCATATTTAGGACATGGAGAAAGATATATTCATTTCTCTATATGAAGATTTTGAGCAAATCCTCTGAAATGTATCGTTAGAGATATGTGTTACTAGGAAGTGCTGAAGTTACTGCTCCCTCAGCTGAAATGCAGTAAATTTGCATGTACTTTTAAGCTTTTCAGCTATAGGCATCTAGTGTTGCTGCCTACAGTAAGAGTCTAGGCAATGGTCTATAATAATAGAGAAATGTGAGGTGCTTTTCACCACACCTGGGACCCTCTGCTGAATATATAGGAAGCTTCTGACCTAACTTAGGCCTGTGAGACTGCAGTTCCAAGGCAGTCCAAGGCACCCTGCTTGCTGGTTGTTCAAGTTCTTCCTTCCTTCCTGCACCCAGCGAGCATTTATTTCCACTCATTCCTGGACTTGTTCCACATCTCACAGGACCCTTTGCAATTGTGCTTCAGCTGTACTAATTTAGCAGGAGACTAACCTTCCCTGCCCCCACTCCGCCCCCCCAAAAAAAAGAATGAAAAGCTTTCTGCTACCTTACAATACTCAAATAGTTCAAAGGAGATGCACCAGATGGTACATAAGCAGGAAGTGAAAATTTGTGGTCAAGAGGGTGTAAGTATTCTGCCACAACCACAATACTACTCAGCAAATCAGGTTAGCTTTGTCTGCTATGGTATTCCTATAGCCACCCTGGCACAGTATGGTTTGGATAAGCCCACTACAAGGCTGGTGGAAAACTGGAAGAAATACTGGGCTCAAAGGGCTGTGATCAGCAGTATGAAGTCCAGCCGGCAGCTGGTTACTAGTACTGTTTCTCCCAGGCTGATACTGCTCAATGTCTTCATTAATTATCTGAAAGACGTAATGGAAATCAGTCTTAGCAAGTTTATTGATAATATCAAATTAAAGGGAGTTGATGATATGCTGGAGGGCTTGGTTACTATTCAGAGAGACCTAAACAGGTTGGATAAAAGGTCTGACTGTAGTCTCATGAAGTTCAGCAAAGGCAAATGCAAAGTCCTGTACCTGGGATGGCATATTCCCATGCAATAATACAGGCTGGGAGCTGACAGGAGAGGAGGCAGCTCAGCAAAAATAGACTTGGAAGTTCTGGAAGACAAGAAGTCAGCAGTATGCCCTTGAAGTAATGACAGCTGGTCCCCTTTATTCAGTATGTGTAAGACTGCTTCCAGACAGTGTGTCCAGTTTTGGGCTCCCAGTGTAAAAAAGATCGTGCCATACTGGAGCAAGTCCAGCTGATGGTCACTAAGATGATGAGGGAGCCAGAACACATGACATATGAGGAGAGATTGAAAGCTGCCTTTGTGCAGGTAAGGAGGCATCTTACTGCTGTCTTCAACCACCTAATGGGAAGTTATATAGAAGACAGGTCATTCTCAGAAGTATGCAGTGAAAGGAGGAAGAAAAAGAGACAAGTTGAAACATGGGAAATTTCAACTGGATATTAGAAGAAAAATGTGCAGTACAATGGTGGTCAAACATTGGAACAGGTTGCCCAGAGAGGCTGTTGAATCTCCATCCTTGGAGATATTCAAAACTGAGATATGACCAGTTAACTGAAACTAGATCCAACTTTAAGGTTGGCCCTGCTTTGAGTTGGTGTTGGATCAGATGACTCCAGAGGTCCCTTCCAATGCAACTTATTCTATGATTCTGTGATTCCAACTGATCTTTATTTTTGTAATACCTTGTTTCGAGTACCACTTGTATTTTGGGAAGCTATAGAACAATTACACTTAGTCCAAAGGAAAACAATGAAAATCACTCAAAGTTTAGCAATGATGGCCTACAAATAAAGACTGAAGGAGCTGGAGTTATTCAGTCATGATGACACAATACGGAGGGGACATGTGTCTTTAAATACAAAAAGCCATTGCAAATAGGAAAGAAAAGATGCATTTTCCATATTCACTTTGTATAGTACAAACAAAAATAATATAAATCAGCAAAAGGTATTTAAGACTTGATATGAGGAGAACTTCACAGATTGCAAATTGCTTGGGGAAGTAACAGAAACTTTACCATTGAAGGTTAAGAACAAGATCACTCTGGCTATGAGTGGTTTAGATATAACTGATTCAACTTTCGAGTAGCAGAATGGATTAGGGAACTCCTTGAGGTCACTTTTGGCCATGTCCTGTGACTGCAACATAAAATGACCTAGTTGTCTGAATGCACATTGTATTAGGAATTAGGCATATTTTCACTGAAAAAAAGCTGTAGAAATTTCAGATACCATTCCAGATTAGATTCCTTCTACCAGAGCTTTCTGTTCTGAGTTAATGCAGTATCATGAGTACTCCTGCATGACTTTACAGTAATTTTGGAAGTTGATTGTTCAAGCTATCACAGTAAGAGGAAATCACTGGAGTCTCAGTGAAAGAGACCAACCATTTTCTCCTTTCTGTATTAAGGAGATGGTAACTACTTATTTGCCCGTAGAGATGGTGTCTCATAAGTGATACTGAGGGGCACAGAGGTGCTGTCAGGAAGCTTGCTTTTTGCAACCAACATAGTATCTTTTCTGTGAATGAAGAAACTTGGTTCTTAACACTACTAACCAGTATCTATCAAGAGAGATAATAGTAATTTAGGATGGTCCTCTAATTACATTAAAATAATGAGATAGAAAATGGAAGTTGCCTTCACATACTTTCCATTTAATATTGCTACACCAACAGTGCTCCTTGGAGTTGACATACTAGCTACAAAGTTCCACTGACGAGCCTGTGGATCCCATCTTTCTACTGTATTCAGGTAGCTCCAGCCATCATGTCCTCCTACAGCATACATGGGACCTTCCAATACAGCTACTCCTAAAAAAACAGATATGAAAAACAATCGCTTCTGGATAAGGGGAAAAAAGATCACATTTTCCTAGTGACAGTCCAGTGTGCACCAAAAAAATATTTAAAAAACAAGTAAAAAGAAATTTCCTTTTGGTAGCCAATGCTGGATATAATTTGAAGGAGAGATTATGTTCAATAAGCAGCTGGCATTAAAATGAAGTTTCCACCCCCCTAAACTCAATTTCTGAATGTTTTCTGACCACTCCTAAAACAGATAACCTTTTAAAAAGATGCATTCAGCCTTTACAGAACTCTACATACCAAGACCATGACGATGAGTGGACATAGGTGGCATTACACTCCAAGTTTTTGTTCTAGGGTTGTAGCACTCCACAGTATTCAATGTTTTCAGTCCATCTCTGCCACCAACAACATACAATTTATCATCTAAGACTGCAACTCCAAACTGTAATCTTCGTCCATTCATGTTTGCAACAGGAGTCCACATGTTGGTACGAAGTTCATACTTTTCAATGCTTGTAGCTCCTGAATATGCAAGTTATTAAAAAAAGTCTGAATTATTAGGATAGCTTATATTTAACAATATGCTGATCCCACAAGACAGCATGACATCCTGCAGCATGTTCTTAATTGTAGGTATACAAATAGTCTTTTTTTACTTCCTCAGGAATTAACAGCACCATTATAAAGAAGGACTTTCTCAGTGCTTTTCAAGACACAAAGCAGAATTTCTAACTGCTTTGCAGAATCCAACCTTTAGAAATACAAATGTTAGAAATATAAAACCACCCTTGTGAAATGCAGTTACATATGGAGATCAATTGTTTTGTAATATTAGAAAAAAATCTGAAGCTATGTGACATGAAGTACTAAAAGTGCTAACTTTAAAACAACGAGTTTCTTTGCTGGAACTTTTCTAACTTGCCAGATTCTTTCTAACAACCATTAAACAGTATGGAAGTGTCTATAAAAAAAGAAAATCCAAGTAGCTCAGACAGAACCATTTAAAAATTAGTTGAAAAGTATATTTTTTTGGTTTTTATGCACATGCAAGTCACCTTTGTGCCCTGTCATTTTCTTCCTTTTCCAAATTACTTCCCACTCAAGTAAATAAAGATTAGTTTTCACTCAATTCAACATTTCACTACTCAGAAATCAGATAGTCCCCTAATAATTTCAAAATAATCATAAGTCTAACTTCCAGGATGTTTACAGTATTATCAAAGCTACACAGTTGGTTTTTTTAATCTAATAAACAGTGTACATTTAAGATGTTTCATATTCTATACTGTAGAATGTTTGAATTTTAGAATTAACATGTAAAAACATCTATCAAACAGCTCATCAACTAATCATTATATAAGCCAACACCTTTTGTTGCATCCATTCCTCCAACCGCAAACAACACACCCACTGTAGATTTTCTAGGTTTGGTGCGAGGACTTTGCAACATAGGTCGTCTCTCTGGCAACAGATGGTACTTCATTGCTTCCATAATGAGTTTTTGACATTCAATGTCATCCCTAAAGAGTGCATTATTTTCCATGTCTGCCAGAAACTGTGAAAAAGAAAGAAAATTAAACAAACTGTATTGCTATAAACCATATGAAGAATAAAAACAAGATTACAAGAAAACATTTTATCCAAAGACTTCCACTGCCCGATTTAAAATCTATGTATTTTCAAAGTGGTCATATTAAAAAGACTAGGGTAAAGATAAACTTGTAATACACAAAACATGCACATTTTAAGCTAAGCCATTAAGTACAAAAAAAGGAAGGCCATCTGCTATTAATGGATGATTTAAGCTTAATGGTCCCACAGAAGAAAACAAAATCTCCTTGAGTTCCAGTGCCACTACAGGTATGTTCCAGAAAATGGAATCAGACTCTGGGTATGTAAGTCAGTTTAACCTCATGCTCTTACTCCTGAATCCACCCAATCCAGAGATCTGTAAAAGCTCCTTCAGGCACAGACTGAATATTTTAATATATATTCTATTCCTAACTCTGACAGTGACCCAGATCACAGTATATCAATTACTACAAACCTTTGTTGAAAATTTTAAGATCAAAGATGCAAACAAATTCGACAAGTGTTAAATTTTACATCTGACTTAAATAAAATTCAAGTTAAATAAAGACTACTAATAAAAGTTATTAAGTTTAATGATTCTGGAATCTTTTGTACTCTGTGTTTGTCAGACTGCAGGAAAAATATATTAGTAGGTTTAGTGTCCTAACTGTAATTATTAGAAGTCTAGACAACTGGCATTTTTCTGAGCTGCAAGACATGGCCTGGGTAACAGAGAAAAAAAGTGGAAGTGCCCCACTGAGACCTGGATAGTTGTTAGAACAATGAGAAAAAGGCAAATACCTCTGAACTTCTAATATTCACAACTGCTTTCTGAATATCAGAAATCTAAGTCCACAAATCAGAATGAGATGTCATTGTTGAGCTGTTGACACTCAACCAAGAACAGGTACAAAATTGCTGTGAAATTAGTAATCAGGAGTACTAAAGGGACTCATTATGAAGTAGTGCATAACGTGGTGTGCATATCCCTGGCTTAAAGCTGCCTTAGGACAGTAGAAAATATGACATCCATGGTTCCAGAAGAGATACAGGTAAGTACAGACTGCTAAACCTGAACATCTCTTTATCAGGCAAATCAACAGAAACTATGACAGAAAACATAATTAACATACACAGAGAATAAAAAACCCCAAACTTTCGAAGTCCTTCACCAGCTACTTTTCAAAAAACTGAGCCTGACTTTTGCCGTATTTCTCTAATTGGCTAATGTTCTGATTCTATTTAAAACAGCAAATGAAAATGTTCTCATGCAAATTAGCAGAGGAACCTTAATTTTCATTCTTTACTTTCAGTACTTCCCATTGTTTCTTCTCTTCACCCAAGGCACCACTTACCATTTGTATCACTTCACAGGGACACTTTATGATATAAAATAGTAAAAAAAGCCATCTTTTAACTGCCAGCATGCAATAAAATTGCATGTGGTTTAAAAAAAAATATAAAATCAATGTATTAGTACTGTCCTAAATCGAACATTGTCATAGTTGCATGCATGAAAACTAAGGCTTGTAGACAACATGACCAATTCAGACCGCCAATATATATTTCTGACAGACAAGCAGCATTTAATATTTAAAGCTACACCATGGGTGTATATATGAGTTTTGCAACAAGAAGATGCAACCTACATTTTCTCCAGTTTCTCACCCCCCCACCCCCCCCCCCCAAATCTATAAGTTTTCTCATAGCACAGAGTCTCAATCTCTGAAAGCAACTTCATCTCAGTTAAAAAGAAATGCAACCTAATACTGTTTTGGTACCCAAAAGCCCCTGTATGCTCTTGAAACTAAACCTACTGTAACTATTCTTCACTCAAAGAGCTTGGAATGGGCTTAATTAAATGAAAGCCAATTTTTTCCAAGTTTTATTATTTACATAACTACTTGTACTAAAAGCATTTATAACTGAGAAGTTACAAATGATGTGTTAGCATGAAATGATAGTCATTGGAAAGCAGATGAAATGTAGTGCAGATATTGAAGTACTAAGAATTTCTGTCTAAAAGAAAGCTGAACGCATCTTGTAACTCAGAAATTGCTTAATCAGCTTTTTAATTAATTTATCAGAGACGGAATACCTGCCACCTTACAGCTTAAGAAGCTGCCAAACATTCATCTTTAGCCTTTGTAAGAGCAAAAAAGAAACTTACAAATATTTAGGACACTGCTTGCATTAACCAGACACAACAGAACGCTATGGACAAAGAGGTGCATAAAATCATAACCAACCAATAAAACCGACAGTTCATTATGATTTTTTTGCTTCCAGTGTTACAGTTTCACAGTATTTCCCAAAGTTGGTTTGTTGGGGGTTTTTTTTGTTGTTGTGTTTTTTTTTTTAAAGTGCATGAATCTAACATTCTTTGCATCTCTGCTTGAAATGTTATTGATTTCAGCAAGTTGTTCAATTTTCTAATTTCATTTCTTTCAAATAGCTTTTACCCTTTAACCATAAAATTGGAAACCTTTTCATTATGTTGTTTGCTGTCAGATTGTCTAATGTCATGTGATCATGAAGCAAAACATGATTCTGAAAATGTTAAGACCGTTTTGAGCACTTCAATTTACTCAATGTGCTAATTGTTGCCATATTAAAATCACAGCTTAAACACCTTCTTCAACAAATTAAAGTAATAAAAAGACAACAGAAAATTATTGTATTATAAAGATAAGTATATATTTGGAGAAGACATGAAAAATCAAAGATAAAATAAGTGAAATATGACACTGCTTTTGTGCTTCATTCTGCTATTTTCCTAAACAGTTACTGAGTGGACATAATTTGATTTTAGTACATATTTCTAGGATAAATTCTATACTTTCAGTTTCTACAGATGTTTCAATTACAGTGAATTAAGTAAAAGGAATACAGCAGTGGTTACTTAGTTATCAATTAATTAAATGCTCAACAAAAGAATGATTTCGTCCAGGTCAACTTGCTTACACTGTATTATGTTTCTAGAAAAAGTGAATTACAAAGTGAAGCCCACAACTGAGAAAATCCACCCACTGCATATATAATAATGAGTATGGAAATATTAATACTAAAATGCTTGCTAGTGAATCTTACTATTGAGCAAGAAGATACACAAAGTAATACACAGAATGTTGTGTATGTGATTTATCACTATGAATTAACTGAATTCAGTTTTTGTTGTTGTCTTAATGACTTCTACTTATTCAGGTTGCAGAAAAATCCTGTTTTCTTCATTTAATAGAGATAATTCTCACTAAACAAATTGAAAACTGTAAAGCAAAATCCTTTTACTGTATAGTAAGCGTTAAATATTACTAATGAAGGTCCAGCAAGGAAGGCTAGCAGAAGAGAAGAAAGAAGGGATAAAAAAAAATAAATATAGTTTACATGCATGCTATCAGATAACGAATACAAAGCTACACACAACACTAACAAGAATAGTCATTCCTACAGGACTAGGAAAACTGTAATTCACAACTCTTTAAACAAACTGAACTCAAGTTATCTTCAACATTGTGTGTAAATGTCCAAAGAGAAAAAGTATTGATTGGGAAGAACAAAAAGTACCCAAAGATGGTTTATCAAGAGATAACGGGGAAAAAAAAATCATTCAAAATAATCTTTCCAAATTCTATTTCCTAAATCTCAATGATAGCTATATTTTTATGAAGGAAATGTAATGATCCAAATAAATTATGCAAGTTCCATAAAGAAATTTTAAAAGCACACACCTTCTAGTGACAAACATATCCTTGATAAGCATTTTTCTAGGCAACAGAAGTGATTTTTTCCTAGTGTCACCAAAATTCGGGAATGAAAGAAAACTCCTTAACACTAATTTAGCATTAAGAAGCAGGCATTTCCTTTATTGCAGCGCTGGGTGTCAGGAGGATAGTTCCTCAAATCAGGCACCCCTAATGCTGGTTCTCTTGTCATATTTATACACAAATGTTACAAAGATTACAAAGTGGTACACTCCCCGTTCCAATAATTGGTTCATATTTCTTCGCTTAGTATGCAAACTAGAACGCATGCTCAGTTCTGTTCTCCACCTCTATCTTTTGAGTAGGTGGTATAATTTGGGTAGGGGGCTTATGGGTCGGTGGTCGTGGGGACCCTGGCCCAAATTACCTTTCCCCTAGTTTCTCAGTATTTCAGTGTTGGTAATTGTTTGCTATATGCCTCAGAAAGATAAGGATGTTGCTGGAGGCAATTAATGTCCTCCCTTTCTGCAAAGTATGTACATAAGGACCTTGAAGTGTCTTGTAGCTCCTCCTTTTTCTCATGATGTGTAGCAGATGCTCATTCTAAGAATTGTTAGCCTTCTACCTAAAGTAATAATGAATAGTTTCTTATCACATATAATACAAGTAGGCCTTCATTACAGGCCTTTCTTCTTGGCTACATTTTCTTATTATGTATAATATAAGCAGGCCTTCGTTACAGGCCTATCTTTTTTGGCTACACTAGCACCTCCTTATGCCCTGACTGATCTCAGATTAGGATCAAGATATGCTGCAGTTCACAGACAGACACAAACTATCATGCCTATGCAACATGCTAAGTCCTTATATACAGCTCTAAGAATCCAAATCATTAAGAATCCTGAAGCTTTTATGATTTGTCACTATCAGTATATCAATGCTGTAGACATTATGTCCACTATAACCATGGTATAAACTAGAGCAGAACTG
The DNA here is from genome assembly GCF_011004875.1 of Balearica regulorum gibbericeps. NCBI lineage: Eukaryota > Metazoa > Chordata > Aves > Gruiformes > Gruidae > Balearica > Balearica regulorum. The sequence continues at coordinate 56,959,722 of NC_046187.1, forward strand.
AACAATTTACTTGTGGAGCAAGCAGAGGCAGTCTAATGTAAGCCAGGAGTTTACTGAGATCTTTCCTTCTCTGTTCCAAATCATGTCGAACCCATGTAAGTAGTGCATTCAGTATGGTTTCTTCATTAGGAATATTCATGTCATCACTTGCTAAAAGCTTTGCAATTTCAGTGGCTGGCAATAATAGAAATTCCTGGTTTCTAATTACTTCCATGAAGTTTTCCTGAAAAATAAAAAGAAAAGTATTTTTAATACAGGTGACATTGTACTTTGAAGACTTTTTTTATGGAACTCCTACTGTATCTCCCCTGCTTTTCCCTCCCTTCACGCCATCTCTCAGTTGTGCCAGTAAATACCACTGGAGAACTGACCTGGGAGGTAAAAAAAAGTAAAATAAAAATGTGTTGAGTTATTTTGACCCCTGATCATTTTCCCAATGGTATCATTCAATCCCACAGACAGATGTGCTGAAACAACTGAGAAGTGCAAGGACAGAAATGAGTGATGGGTTGTGGGGGTTACTATCTTGGCACCGCAGATTGAAGAAATACTTTCTGAAGTATAGCTTTAAAAAAAAAAAAAGAGCTGCAGTTTGTTCCTGTTGACAATGTAGAATACCATGTAAGATGCTTTGTCAAGGAAAAAGCACAACATGCTACAACTACTGGGCACATCTGTAACTGTTTTCATTACTGCTAGATTAAACTATGACATTAAGTTTTCAGAGGAAATAAACACCACTAACAATTTTATTGTTGATTTTAAATGGATTATTTTATTTCACTATTTTGTAGGTTTTATACCACTGATCTGATTGACTGGGAAGCAAAACATACAAAGAATCCACAATATTGTCCAGACTTTGCTTTATTAACAATATTTACTTTCATAGGATTCAATTTTACAACTTTCTGTCATTTCCAGCAACAAATCCTTACTTCAAAATAGGAAAGTCACAATATGTAACATTTCTGACATTGATATCCTATTACTTCAGAATTCTAGGACTTCCACAATATTCTGTAAGGATTCTCATGAATTTAGGCAGAAATAGTAGAAAAGTATGTAGAAACACAATCAGTACTATGAACTTACAGTGAGAAACCTGCATGTAACAGAAGAGGGTGAGATCATGTCTATCCTCTTTCCCCATACACCTTTACAAGGCAGCGTAGGAAAGAAAAGTAAAAGCAGTCTATGAATCATATGTTCTTATATTTTGGTAGTTCAAAACCCAGTTAACCTCACACTCCAAACTGAGAGTAACTTCATGACAAAAAAATATTACAATCAATTCAGTAAATGCACTGTGGATTGCTAGATAGCTAGCCAACAGGATGCTGGTTTTGCCTTACCATCACGTAGACCTCCAAAGCACCTGGAGGATAAAGTGCATTACATACACATACAGGGAAGTCTAACTGGGCCTAATATCAAAATTAGCCTTACTTAGTATCTTGTTTAATGATTTAAAAAGAAAGAATTGCACACTAATGAAAAAAATCCATATTAGAAACACACACATGTTGGGGGAAAAAATAGGATTTTTAGGTCAAAAAAACAAGGAGAAACTTGGGAGCAGAAGCTGGACCTGCACTGCAAAACAGATAGGAATTTAGCATATAAAATCACAACAAAAACATACAGTACAGTTTAGCATTGCATATGCAAAGGACATGACAACAAAGTGAAAAAGGTAACACTTCTTCCTTTTTATTGGTTAATCTGCTCATTTCAAAGCTATACCTCAGTACTCCAAAAATATTGACTAATTAAAAAATGCTGAGCAAAGAGGAAAACTAATAAGGAGTAAACCAGTCCACCTTACATGAAAGCCACATGTCCATAAGATGGCTACAAGATGTCTAAGGGGGAAAATCAAGTGACTCCACTCAACAGGCAACTCTGGAGTTGAAATTAGAAAAAGAATTGAAAGTGTTATCTGTGCATATAACAACTGTGTATTCCTGGAGGGAATCTGGAAAGGAAAATTTTACATTTAATATCTGAAAAGCATTCCTGCTAGAGAGATCCAATTGGCTACACTAAACTAGTGCTTCGAAGTGAAAGCTGTAGTAGATTAGAAGGGAGATAGAACCATCTTCTCTTTAATTAGTTTAACTCTCTGTATTACAAAATGAAAGTTAAGAAAATGAGCAAACACAGGAATTAAAAACAGTGAAAGGACCGTACCAATATTCAGTATCACCACACATGCACTTTTTTTTATTTTACTCTGATATCGAATGCTTGGGAGTAAAATTGAAGCTGAAAAGTGATCGAAATTATTTCCAGAGTTTAAACATGCAGTTCACAGAAATTCACATTCCATTGAGTTAATTTTTTTTTCCACTGCTGTTTTTTGTTGATTCTCTGTCCTAGAGAATATGCAAGCTGGAGCTGTGCTTTTCGTTTTGCTGAATAAACAGGCAGTGAGCACTGACAAAGAGAAAAGCCAACACTTACTACCTTAAACTTTCCATATTGTCTATCCGGATCACAGGAAGAGGAAGGGGAAAGCACCTGCATGGAAAGTTTCCTTTGTCTCTGGAGGTAACAACAAGCTGTTCTTGCGTAAGTCAGTCAAGGATCTTCTTTGGAAAGCTTTTTTCCAACTGGATTTAATCACTTCAACAGCTGTTGCATGTTAAAAGCCTGATTTTCCTTCTTGTTGCTTGCAGACAATTGCTTTCTGATGGGAACAGACTCCACTTCCTCCTGCTCCCATTCTATTTTTAAAGCAGAGATGCCTTTTGAGCATAGTATCAAAGCACTCCACTGGGAATACAGCCATTCTTTGGCCTACATCTGAGGTTTTTTATGATCTGAATCTGACAATTCCTCTTCCTCTACAGACAGAGATTCTGAAGACAAAAAGGAGGAGCCAGTGTATCTCCTAGCATTCTTAACCTCCTCATTAGCCTTTTCTTTCCTTCTTCTTATGGGAACTCTCTGTGGAAGAACAGGATATTTCAGAGAACAGTCTGCAGCTTCAGTCCCTTGCTTTCGGGTCCTGAAAGTAAAAAAGGAGTTTCCCACCCCCAAAATTAGCTCCTCAAAGAGCTTGGAAACTTTATCAATTGAATAGCCTGTGGTTTACGTCCCAGGTAAAGCACGGATGCACAGTCCCCATGCTCAATGCTGTAGTTGCTCATTCACATCATAACCTTAAATTCACCCTTCTGCAAACGCAGAGTGAGTAACACTGATATTCTTAACCTCAGGTCTGTCTTGGTACATAGCACAAAAATATTAGGAGCACATAAAAGATAAAAGGTCACCATACTTATTTCTAAGCGGTACTTAATCCCCATGGTGGGATCTAGTGAGATGGTTAGGCTACCTCTACACTGTCAGAAGGATTAGAACCTCAGAGAGCATCAGAACCCCTTCAGGCTGAAAAGGACTGTACACCGAGGTAGCCCCACAGGCAGGTCTAACCACAGGGCTCTGTTTAAACTCTGAACCTGGGCAGCCAAGAAGCAAGAGGTGCTTGACTCACAAGATCTGAATGAGAACAAACAGGAAATGTAATTTTGTCTACTGACTGCTTTAGTCAGCTGGTCAGCTGAGGTTATGAATTCACTAAGAACTGAGCTATCTGACCTTCTGGTAGACTTAGTCAGATAGATGTCAGATAGCAGCTACTTTCCTTTTAGTCCACTTTGACTGCTGTGTTAAGTGATAAACCTTTCAGTGTGCCTAGGGTTTGTTTAAAGTACAACTATTGTAGCTTGACTCCTCTCTGCATAGTTTCTGGATTTCAAAACAGGCTGGGCAGCATGCAGAAACCCTATATGCAGAAACTGCCTTGCCAAGGCAGTACTGATCTATTCTGCTAGGCAGAATTTAGGGAACTTGAAAGACAGAAATATCTTGAGTTTTCACAGGTGAAAAGAAGTGAATGAGTATTTTCAAAGTCAGATGATTATGGAGCAGGATATTTTGGACTACAATTTCAGGTGCAAGAAATAAAATTCTTGTTTTACTAACACAATCTTTAGGTCTGTCCCTTTGTGGACAAAAAAGTACTGAAATTTCTTCCCTTTTCACACTACCCCCTACCAAAAGTACAAACTGTCCTGGTTGTTGCAAGAAAAAAGACAAATTATATCTCTTTACTCCCTCCTCCCAAATAATAAACTCCATATTGCAATGATTTTTTGTTACCCAACTCCAGCCTTACAAGAGACAGCAAGTCTAAGTGTCCTACATCTATTCTTCTGCAAAATTCCTGCCAAATGCTTGGCCTCAATCTGTTACTCTATCTCTCCAAGTCTTTTTTCTTATAAACAGCCATTGGCTGCACTCAGAAATCATGCAAACTCCAAAATTAACTTTATCTGACTCTTCTAACATTTGATCGCTGCTCACATACTTCTGAAGACTTCTGATGAAAATCAACATGACCTTTCACTCAGCTTTAAGCGTGCAAAGCTGAGCAACAAAGATTACAAAGCTATCTACACAGGAACTGACTCAGGCACTATCACGTATAATGTTTAGTATGTCTGCCTTTTTTTTTTTGTAATTAAGAAAGTTAAAATCTGGCTACTGAAGAAGCTACTGACATTTACCTAGGAACACCTCACTACTCACTATACATGATCTGGAAATAACACAGGCTAGCTTTTCCTCATCTTCCCTTTCGTTTACTTTTTTGTGAAAAAGGAGCTATTGGTTTTTATTCAAGGTACACTACAAACTGCTTCAAACAAGCAAGATGACAAAAAGAGTGTTTCTTTTGACTTTGTGAAGACAACAAGAAAAATGCACATAAAGCACTTTGTGCAAAAAGGCTTTATGAATTGATGTGAACAGATACACTACTGGCCAGCCTAATAAAATTCCTAAATTTATAATTGTATGACCCCAATACTATATACTACAGCAAAACAGAATAACCTTTGTACAAAAGATAACTTTACCCAGACACATCTCACGGTACTGTCAAGTGTATTTTAACTCCCTGATGCATAAAAATCAGAGTTGTTCTTTATACAGCATTAAATCCACCACTGATCAATTTATGTTTCACTTAACGCACCCTGAGGATTTTTCAAGCTTTAATTTACAGTGTCAAAAAATTGACCTGTTTTGATAACCTTAACAATTATTCTCCTCTGAAAAAACAACTTATCAATTGTCAACACAGTAAGCAATAAAGTAATGCAACACTTAAGTCCTTTTAGCATAACATACATCTACGTCTTTAATATGAAGACGTGCAGCATTCAAATCCTTCTTATTATTTAATTGCACTGTATTATGCAATTAAAATCATGCCATAAAATCATGCTAATGCTTTCCAGTGACACTAATGAACATTATTCGGACTAAGCAGGTCTATTAACAGAGGTAGGCCTACTGGGATAACTCACTGATTGGTCCTTCAGTTTAACCAAATGCTCGTTTCATCTTAATTTCTAGTCTTCATGTAAAGAACTCTTTTAATGAAGCAGGTAAGATGCTTATCAAATTATAGCTTGTGTCATAAAAACCTTTAAAACTGAGCAGTTGTTTTAATTGCAGAAAACCAGTTATATGGCAATCTGATATTTTTTTGTCAAAGGAAAAGAAAAACTCATAGAAAATAATGTATGTAGATTAAAATGTAACTATTTCATATTATTCATTACCTTCTACTTTAAGTGCTTTAAAAGAACCAAAGTTACATGGAAAAGCCAGAAGTATGTACTATACTCAGTATAATCCCCCATTGTTCTATGCTGCCCACTGCAGCATAAAAATAATTAAGTGTTTTAACAAACAAAATTTCCAGGTACTACAGGTGCGCTTAACCCTTATGCTCCAATAGTTCTTAATGGAAAGAGCATCAAGTGGCTAGCACTTACTACTGTTGAACATTTTCTTTTTTCAAACAGCTTTTAAACAAATGAAATTACTTGGGGATTTATTTTAATTGACGATTCAATTGGACCATACATTTCTATGCAGTTTCCATAGCAACATTCGTTTCAAACTAAAGAAGCTGCTTCTCTATTACTCATTATTACTAAAATTCAATTTCATGTCTCTGTTGGAACTAAACAACATTAAAAGAGGCCTTGGGAAGAATCCATCTAGCACAACTAATTAGTTTTGAAAATGGCTTTTTAAAATCCACCTAATTTAAATTTCATTCACATTGAAGCCTTAAAAGCAACAATTTTGCCACTGAAGTAAACAATGGCCAAAAGGCATACAACTATTTTCCTGTGGTCTGAACAAAAGATAGATAGGTACTGTAAAAGAATGGCTTTTAGAAAGTTCATAGCCCCTTTCTGCCACAAGTCATGAATTGCCAGGCAAAATAGCAAGACTGTAATCCCTAACATTCATCTTTAAAGATGCATTAGTCTAACATTTATTACCATGCTGATCTTGACAGTCTACTTATAAGGGACATGACAGTAGCACAGACCAAAATATACGCTTATTCTGAAAAAAAAAGAACAAATAGGTCAGAGGAGGGAGGTTCCCTTTTTCTATCGCTGTCTTGCTCAACATTAATTCTAATATTCCTCAAAGGCATAAACCATTTTTATCTTTACTGTTTCATCTGTCTAGCTAATTGCATTCTCCTTATTGTTGTTTGAGCAATAACGAAGATTAAGAATAGAAACATGTAAGTTACAATCTGCACACTATTTATTGACCTGTTTTGGGGACTTTCAATGTGTACATGATTTTAAATACACCATAGATCCACTCACTAAGAACATTATATCATATTAAAAAAAAAAGAGCTATTTTAAACTGTTATACATACTAAACTATTTTAAGCCAAGAAGAAATAATTACAAAAAAAAAAAGGACAAGTTTTTAAACCAGCAAAAACAAAGGCAGCAAGAGGAAAAGCCATGGATTTCTAATAGTAGTTACAAGACAGAAATTACGCCTCTTGCATCTAAGCCAATAGCTTAATGGCAACACAATGCCATGCCACACAAGCAAATTAAGTACTATCTTCATTCCCACATCTCTTATGCAGTATCTACATGCCCTCATTCAGGTCCCAAGAGCTTATGTAGGCAAAATCTCATCAAGAGGAGAGAAAAATGCCTCACAAAACTGCAAAGAACAGATAAACTGACTTGCCTCAGAGATAATTCTCCTGCCTTCTTCTGCTGATAACATTACTAAAATATGCTTGTAAGAAGGAAAAGAACATTTTACATTAAAATAAAAGGATGACTATTGAGAAGATTAAGTTTAATTATATTGGCAGGTCAGTCCTTTCTATAAATTAGCTCTGAAAATATCATGGCAAATTGTATTTTGCCACATATTGCCTAGCCAGTTGTTTGATGCAATCCTGACATGGCATTACTAAGAAATTAAGGATAATGCAGAATCTATATTGATGAATACCCACATTAATACCCCAGGTATAACTTAGAACCTGGTTACTCCAGCTCATTACTAAACAAGAATTCTACAAATTCATTTAGTAACATGTTATTTTGGACTAGATGATGGCAGCTTGCCTACTGCTAAGTTTGTAGTTTTTGACTGACAGAAATAGGAACAAGCTTTTGAATTATTTTATTGAATGCACATCACACAATCCCATTACTGTTACAGGGAAGCATTAATGGTTGCCTATTTCCTTCCAACTCTAAACCAGCAACTTTATAGTTATTTTGTCATTTCTCATCATGGGAACATATGTGCATTCTTGCTTGGAAAATGATCAGGGCTTTCTGAGGGAAAAACATTAGTATTTTATTCAGGCAAACATTCTGTATTTTCCTTACTAAATATAGTGGATGAGACTTAAATTAACAACATACCATAGTATAATTGTGAGCCACCTTGTGTAAGTCAGTGCAACCCTGTGCATCAGCGAAAGATCGGATTCCAAGGCAATTGGACGGGTGAAGCTGCTTCATTAGGAATTTACAGCATGCTTCTACAACCTGAGAGAGCTGAAGAAGGCAAGCTGTAGACAACAGGCACTCAATGTTATCTTCTTTTAATTCAAGTCGACCTAGTAACATTAAAAAGTAGATCTCATAATTTTGTTCTTATCATTTGTTAAATTCCCTACAAACTCAGAGGCAACAGAATTAGTTACAGATTATATGATAGAATATAAGGCTTTAGCAAACATTACCCTCAGCAACAGATAACCAGGTTTCAAAATTAGTACCTATAATAATGTAAGGAACAGGAAACCTAAGAAGACTCTTTTTCTTTCTCTCTCTTTTCTGGAGAAAGTATACCCTACTAGGTTGCCTCAGGTAACAGCAATGACGATTTCTTTTTATTTATTTATAAGGAATTAAATAATGTGAATAATAATTTCTAAAGAGCATTTGAAATCTAGTAATGGAATATATAATGCTCACAGGAGGACAATTCATTAGATGAAATTCCCATTTTCAATCTAAGTACCTGTATATGCATATTGAACCAGAGCCCACAATGCATTTGGCTCCACACCTTCCATCTTGATTTCTTCCTGTCTTGCTTCCCTTACATCATTAGTGAACATTGCCGCAAAGTAGTCCGAAACAGAGGAGAGAACCAATCTGGGTACATTGTGCAGGAGAAAAGGACAGAGACAAAAAGGGGAAAGGAAAAAAAAGAGTAGTCAACCTGATGTTTGTTAATTTACGATTCATTACTTTGCCCTTTGAAAAAACACTGTACTGAGAAAAACATTTTAAAATTGACAAACTGCTCCATGCTCTAGTTCTCCTCTATGAATAATGAAGTACTGTTACTGAATCTACATTTGCTGCTGAAGTAAAGGAATTACCCTCTCAAAGCCCATGACTTTTAACAGCTAACACCAGAAAAAACCCACAAAAACGCATAAAATTGGAAACTGAATATAAATATACATATGGAAATAAAAAAATGAATTTACTTCCATTTGTATTATGTCAGTTACTTTTTTAAATGTGAAAGAATGACTTACTAGTCCTTCTCAAAGTGCTTTAAAATGCTTTTACTCTTGGTGCACACATATGTGTTCATAGTAAATGAATACTGATGACAGAACTAAGCACAGTAAACACTGAGATGGTACAGAGTAATCTCTTTTGTGGGTATGTATTTAGCCTTTTGTTAACAATTTGAGTATTTTAAGATACTGAGTAAGTAAACATGTTACTAATCAACAGGCATTTCTTTGCATTACTGAGAGTAAAACACTGAGTATACATAACAATGCCACTCCACAAAACATGCAAGAATTCAGATGTCTCAGTATGTGTTCACAGGACTAGGGTGAAAGAGAAAGAAAATCATGTGGAGCAGGAATATTCAACCCATAGTTCTGTTGTATGGAACCTACTATAACTATTCATGAGGTCTGCTGGTCTCTTGCCTAAGAAACCCCAGGAACAGCCTTGTGGGTTGGACCAATTTTTGTGCTGCAGCAGTTCACTGTTGTCTTGCTCAAAGGGAATTCAAATATAATACACTTGCATATATACTGAGCTACACAAACAGCAAGCTCAAGAACCAAGCCTACTGCAAATACACTACACAGTCCATCTGCATACATTCAATGAATCTAATACTTCACAAAATGTCAGTTTATTCTGTGCTGAATCATTGGCTTGTTCAGATGACAGAGGTCAGGAACCACAAAACAGAGTCAAATTAATTGAAAAGGTGAGCACCAGTGCTTAGTAGTAAGTCTAAACACGTATCAATAGGGAGGATTGAAGGTACATACACAAAGTCATGAACTACAAAGAACTGCCCCTTAACTAACTGTGAAGTAATAAATTGTTGACCAATTTCAACTACTTTTTTCTTGCTGATTTTCTGACCATTGACCATTTGGTCAGGCCTACGGCAGGGTAATCTTTTTTTATTTTTCTAGCTGCTGAGGCAGCAGAGTTGTGTTAAGAGTGTACAGGGAAAGCACTGATTTTATTTTAACATCTCATATGATTGAAGTTTTGTTATGAGAAATAAAGTTCTGTTCTTTTAAAAAACATACTGTTCTTGAAATACGAGATTTATTCTGTGGCTGACTTGCTGAGAAAAGTTAGAACATTCTGCCAAGGTAGTGCCTAGGCATCACTTCCAAGCATTTTAAAACCGCAGGTTTAATGACAACCTGCAGTTAAATGAAAGTGCTGCCTCCTAGAGATCTGCAGAAGTTTAATGAAATTAGTGAGTACATTCATGTAGCATCAAGAGAGAGTTTCTGCAACTGCTTTTGATGCTAGAATGAGATGACAAGATCTGATTTGTATGTACAAAATAGGGTTCTCATTGGAAGGGAAAGTGTATAGATGGACAGATTTGAATGACCCATCTCTGTAGGTCCAATTCGGAATTTAAAATAAAGACAAACCAAATAATTTAAAATATTCACCTCTGGTAATACTGACTTGAACTTCTACACAGAAAAGGGCTTGAAAAAGAAAGGTCTCTGATGGGAAACAGAACTAAAACCTAATCTTAGCACAGTTTTGGGGTTTTGTTTGTTTCTTCCCCCTAACCGTGCAACTAGTTTAGTTACCTGCAATATTATTTAGAAAATGGCTGGACTGTACATATCTTAGCAACAACTGTTGAAAAAATGCCAAATAATAACCCAAGGCTCCAGACAAACACCTTCTACCAGCTGTGTGATATCAGCAAATTTCTCCTTTTAATTTCCAGTTTCCAAGTCCTCCAAAAGAAATTATTAGAAATTTAAAATGCAATCCATTTACTATTTTTGCAAACGTGGGTTTTCATGAGAAGGTATACATGCTTCACAGTGTTAAGCGCTTTCCAGAGAGACTTGCGTATGCCGAAACAGGATGTGCAGCCCAGGAGTAGATTAGTACAGGTAATATGCCAAAGCGTAAGTTATACTGATAACAATTTTGTAATCATTTTAGACAAGAAGCATGTTCACAGTGAAAAATCTTAACACAAGACTTTTCCACTTCCATCCACACTTTGCTCTTAACTAATTACAGAAAAAGGTTCTTTCAAAGAAAGAAAGGGGATTAAAAGATACAATGACAATACATCAAGGTGACACTGAGCTAGCATAAGAAAACAAAGGCAGACTTCCAGCCAGCTGGCCTCTTGTCCTATGTTTTTCCCACTAGTCAATAAAAATCAATTACTACTTTACTCATGTCATTTGTCACCCACTTGTTCATGGATCTTTTAATCTCATAGCTAATAACTGATTTTTCTTTCAACTTTTTTTTGCTTGTCTGAAATTAAACTGCATTCCTACATACAGATTATACAATGTGAAGCAGCAACTAATACCTTCATATAACTGAAGAATCCACAGAAGACTTTTCCCATTCCTACTTGACCTTTTTGCTAAGAAAGGTCTAAGAAAGCTGACAAGTATGATTTTTCAAACGAAAATCTGTGCAATGACTACAAAAACTACACTTATATTCACAATCTCCTTGTTAAATAGAGCCATCATGGCTTTGTTAGTATTTAAACATAAGAGAATCTCTTTGTGTTATTTATTGATCATTAAAAATTAACATTAATTCATAGCAAGAGTTCACTGGGAACTAATGATGCTACAAAACACTGACTTTTCTCAGTTTAGAAACTGAAGCAAGCTATGGTTTTTGAATTCTGAGATTGTAGTCTTTTTTTCTTTAAGAGTAATATTTCTCTCATAATCGGCCCAAGTAAAATGCCTATGAAATAAGCATTATTTACATTAGAGAGCAAAAAAAAAAAAAATCAAGAAAAAGCCTTAATACAGTTGGCATTGTATTGTTTGACTGTGGATGTCGAACGTACTTTACCTTTACTCTCCTTCTTACTTAATTACCAGCGACTGCCAAATACTCAATTCTGCATAGACAAGATTACAAGAATTTGGCTGCTGAATTATATGCAGTAGGTTGGCTGCTCTTTTTCAGTGCACAGGAAAAATATAGGCAAAAAGACAGACATGAATACCAGAATTTTTCATCTGGGAAATCATAAAATGTCTGATCAATTAATCTCTCTGGAAAAAAAAAACACTCAATAGCTACGGGCTAAATACTGACAAAATCCGGGTGTTTCAGTACGTCTCCCTGTTCTCACAGGAGGTTCCAATGCTACTGATGTCTTTAATTTCTGTGGTTTGTACTGATCCAAAAAATAGAAAGATGTACCATGATGGCTTACTTGGAAGAGTTTCCTAATTTCACTGTTATTTACTGAGAGACAGTAAAATATGTGTAAGCAGGGTGGCATGCCTGAATTAAATTGTACTTCTGGTTGGAATTGCCACAAGCTGCATCATTCTAGACAGTTTTCTTGGTCTTCAAAGCAATTATTACATAAAATGATGACAGCTGTCAAACTTGGCAATTTACAGATTTAGTATCTCCCAACCTAATTCACCTGACAAGAATGAAGTGAAACTTTTTAACATCTTAAAGATAAAAGGGACACTTTCTGTTTGTGTAGAGAACTCACCAACACACTAATAGTGTTCACTGAAGTTGGAAGTTGATACTGAATAGTTCATGCATCCTAGTATGAAGCACCTCCTAAACTGGTGGCTTCAGCTAATTTCTGGTTTTGATAACAAAACATGTCAATAATAGAACGTATAGAAGTGGTACTATCCCACACTACTAATATAGCTGTATTTATTTAAATTAAATTTGTTTAAAAGCAAGCAATACCTAAAAATACATGCAGTATGTTTATGTTAAAATGATTTCCAATTATAGTTCTCTTCCAGGGAAATCAAACCTTTCAAAATTCATTTGCTGCTTCTGACACTGAAATGAAGATTACAATAAATCCTTTAGTAAAATTTTTCAAAACCACCACATTATTAGTAGCAATAGTACTTTTTTTAACATAAAGCCATCACAGAACTGCTTTTTTATATACTCTGACATTTTAGAAATACACTTTGTGTTAAACTTTTATAAACATGTAGCTAAAAGAAAAATAAGGCTGCAGTGAAGACTTCACAAACTAAGGCAACACAGACTGTGAAAAAAAGGAAGTAGTATTAAGCCATATGGAAAAGAAGTACAAAGATAAAGGAGCCTCGAGATAAAAAAAAATATCTGCAAACAAGGATTTGTGCTCTTTGAAACAAGCTTCCTAATGCCTGGAGTACATAAGCTTCCATTTGCGTTCTTTCCTCCAGTCCCATGTCTTTTGTATTTCCATCTTTCACTATCAACAGGAATAAAGAAAATGGCTCTGCACAGATTTTCAGATTGCTGGTTAAAGGATGCAGAGCAGGCTTTAAATCCCCTGTGGCCAGGAATTTACACAGACCTCTCTTTTCTTAAGTGAATGTTCTGACCAGCAGGTTATTACAAAACAAAACACAAAACACACAAAAACAAGACACACTTATTATGGATATAACAGTTAGCTGATGTAATAAATAGAAATGTAATAAATGACTTAGACATCTGAAATGGCATTTGACATAGAGAAAGCATCTAAAATACTTGATTACATTATATTCAATTAGAAGTCTGGCAAAATTTCTTTATGGAACTAAAGGCTAAGGGAGTGGGAATATAATGTGTTTTTTTCTTGTGGAGAACTGTCCCCTTTCCTACTTGCTTCTTGATCTCCTAAATAAGTTCTTAGCTAAAATTTCAGCACAGAACAAGATAAACAGTCTTAGAATAATAGAGAATGCCATATTCAGAAAAATCATGACTATATGTGATAGTCTTATTTGTAGTAGACTCATAGCCTGAATCCTTTGAATAGATACATTACTGTAAAATTCTGAAGGGTTTTGGTCTGTATTACCTGTGCTTATTACTATTGCAGACACCAAACTCACTGTTCTGTTCTCTAAAAACCTACATTACATATCTCAGAACATGCAAGTATCATCAAAAATAGAAACTGAGCATTAAGAAAAAAACAGGAACTATTAAAAATACCAGGTTCAAAACAGAAAAATCTGAGAACTCCTCTCTATATATAAGTGATTAATAATAATAATGAAAAATGTTCTTTCTTACACATTCTGTGAGACCGTATATTAAGAAAAACTCTTCTCTTTGTTAAAAAAAAGAGAGGAAAAAACCTGTTCAGTGTCAGCAAACTTTCTATTTTCTTACACATCTTAGAATGCCAAGCCAATAAGCTAATATCTATTTAATACATCTTTTGTTGCTTATTAAGTCTTAAGATAAAACAATCACCAGCGTTCTGAAATACGCTGACTGCTCCAGCCTGCAGTCAATACTAAAGAAGTCAGAACTTGAATGCAGGCAATAAAAAAAATCCTACAGGTTTTTTTTTTTTTCTTATAACACAGGCTACTACAAGTACATAAAGCCAGTTGTCTTACTGAATTTCTATAAAATTCTGAACCAAATTTAAGATTTCCATCTTTATCTTTCCCATTTTCAGTGAGACACTTTGGACATACTGAGATGAAGACTGTAGTAATTGCTATGTTTCTCTGAAAACAAAACAGTAAGAGAAAGAACTTACTGTGTAAAGGCAAAGCTTCTTTTTAAGTGGCTCCAACATTATAAAGTGAACTAAGGACAACCATAAGCGTCCCACCTCCTGCTACAGCACAGGGAGTGCTTTTTTGGCCTTAACTTTCATGCATATTTAAACAGAATATATCAACTACAGCAAGATGTTTCTCCTCCCAGGAAGAGAAGACCAGAGCAAATAACAGGTGGTAGCATATGCCTAATACATTACAGAAATAGATACAGTAGCAGAAACTGGAGCAGAAAAGACAGTTCTCCAATAAATAACAGGTACAAATCACATTAAACAACTTTATAGCATACAGAATGTTGTCTTTCTGTTTATCCTTGTTGCACAAAAAAAAATCTTCGCAGTCCTTACAAGATATTCACAGCTGTCCTTTCTACACTTTATAACCATTAAATAAACCATACTCCATGACTGTATACTGCAAAGGTGCTACTATCACCACATAAGGAAGTAAATTATTTCCTTATATCACTATTTTTCCTGTTTACAGCACTCCAAAGCTCTTTGACTTCTAAATTACTTGAGTGGGTGCAAATCCACTAGGGGTGTGTGCATTCCCCGTTTTCATCCGATTCACTCCTTCCACAAGCACAGTGCAGTTCTGCAATTAATTTGAACAAAAATGAAGACCAATCTTAAGCAACACTGTAGCCACAGGGAAAAGCTAAATCATCTTGCTCACCCTCTTGTCTCTCCAAAAAGGATTCATCATCATCCACAGCTACATGGCTTTAAGTGTTTACAAAGGAATTCAGGTCAGCGGTTGGGTGGAGAGCAGGACTACCCATGTTAGCAATAACTGCAGTAAGATTTGCTTAAATCAACTTGGAAAAATCAGAGATAGTCTTGACTGTTTAAAAATGAAGTCTCATAAAATGACATCTCTGAGAGCAATAGCAAGTTATACCATAACTGCCTCCCTGCTCCTCAAGTCAGTTCCCATCCCCATGCTATCATTCCCTCAGCTGTGTCAACACAACAGTGTGGATGATATCTGAATAAAAGCAGAGATGTGGCTTTGCAAGAAAAATACCAAACCAAAGCAGTAACCTCTCCCCATCTCTTTATTACTATTACAGCATTAAGCTGTAGTTTCACTGTAGGGGTAGTAATGAGCAAAGGAAAGTAGGAATGCTTTAGGCTGCTATTTCTGTTGCAGACCTAACCGTATGAAACCACAGCTTAATTATACCTAGGTTCCTATTTGAACTATTAATACTGTGCATTGAATACTGTAACATGCCTCAGTTATTCACACATTTGTTTCACAAACTTTGCTATTTTCCTAGTTTTTAAGTGGCTATATCATCTGTTAATTACACAGATGACAGATAGGGTAATGTTTGATCTAATTTAGCCCTTAATGTCAGTGCTCAGTAGTCTGCTATCAAAGGACTCCTCTTACTGTGGGAGCGAAAAAACTTTATGCAGACAGAAGACTGTCCTTATTGCTAATTATGACTCCAACAACTTAATTGTTAGTACAAAGAAAAAAATTAAATCTAAGAAATTATTTTTATTTCATTCTATGGTACAGAAACCACTACTAATATTATTCTGAGGGTGCATTTGGGACTTCTGGGGTTTTTGTTTTGCTATGCAAATGCCTTACTATATGCTTGAAGACAAAAAGCAGAACACGAAAATATCACAATTATTTCTGATGCTCTATCACATACAACAGACAGAAATTAACCTTCAAATAAATGTTAAAACACATAAACATTTTTAAAGTATTCTACATTGTTTAGGATGTTCTGACCTTTTTTAAATAAAACACAGGACACACTTTGAAAGTCCATTTGTAAACAAATATGAAGTTACTTCAAATTATAATAAACTTACCTGTGAGCTGGAATTCTACGGTCACCAGCAACTAACACCACATCACATAGCTGTTTGTGTCTGAGATAATTCTCCATCTTTTTAAATGTTTGTTCAGCGTGGTTGAGAGCCTGAAAAAATTCATCTGAGGTACAGGGCTCCATAGTTTGACAAGATGATAAGGTATGACTACTGTTGGAGGTTCTGCTGAAGACAGTAACAGAAATTTTAGTTCACACAATATTAAGGTGCAGCAATTCTATGTACAGATGATAAAATAAAAATCACGTGATTTTAAAATTGACATACAATATTTGTTTTAATATATATTCCCTTGCTATTTTATTTCTCTTCATACTTTCTTTCTTCCTCCAAACCAAATCTAAACCCTTGTGAAAAAGGTACGATCATTTAATGTTGTACTCTTCAACTGACGCACACAGATCAGTCCAGTAATTGTATCTATAGCGTTGTCAGATAGTTCATGAAGAATACACATCTGCCAAGACCCTGCAAACTGAAAAAGTGATGGAAGGATGCAATAAGGAATCAAATCTCTCCCTGCCACATATGTTAAAGTCTTGCTTCACACTTAGCCTAAGGTGGCTAGAACAAAATTCAGCATGTATGGAGCTAGTAAAAGAATATGGGCACACAAGGGGAAAAAACCGTGAAGAAACACATCAATATACCACCACTCCTACTGCAAGAAGCCTTACATGTCTGAAAAGAGGTCTAGCACAGTAGAAGCCAAATACAGGGAAAATGCAAGGATGGATGGGGAGAAAAATTATTCCTGTCCATACACACAGCAGCTTGGGAGAAAAAAGGAACAGAGAAAACATAAAAGAAATGCATGAGTGTCCTGAGTTTTCAGCTGGGACAGAGTTAATTTTCACAAGAAGCTAGGAGGGGACACAGCCAGGACAGCTGACCCAAACTAGCCAAAGGGGTATTCCATACTGTATGACATCACGCTCAGTATATAGCGGAGGTGGCAGGAGGTGGGGGGGGGAGGCTGGCCAGGGAGGAGGGATCACTACTTAAGGATGGGCTGGGTATCAGGTTCCTGGTGATGAGGAAATCGCATTGTGTATCACCTGCTTTGTATACCCTTTTCTAAGTAGTGTTGTTGTTATTTTCCTCTGCCTGTGCTGTCCCAGTAAACTGTCTTTATCCCAACCCACTAGTTTTAGCTTTTTATTCCAATTCTCCTCCCCATAATACTGGGAGGTGGGGAGGGAGGAGGCAGTGAGGGGTGAGTAAGCAGCTGTGTGGTACTTAGCAGCCAGCTGCAGCTAAACCACAACAATGGGCCTTGGACATACAAGAGATGAATCCTAATTATGTACACTGAGGGAAGCACCTTTTCTTGCTCACAGTTCTTAACTGACTACTACTTATTTTTTCATAACGCAGGCAACTTATAAAATACTCTGGGCCTACCACAATATTTGGAAGGACATGGATTCACAAAATCTGCATCCAGACACCTGCTCTCACAAAGATGTCAAACTTAGACAGCAATGCCCAGGGCTAAATCCACCAAGAGACTTAGCTCAGTCCTTAGCCTAGGATATTAATTGCAAGAGCGAGCTTCTTAAAATCAAAGTCTAATCTTTACAGAAAGTGTTCTGTAAAGGTAGTTTTGTTTGGTCGTTTTTTTTTGCATGTGGCCTGACAGCTAAAAAGGCCAAGCAATTTGGCACTTAATTCAAATCTAAATCTAGTAACGGATCAGAAACGCAATACCTGCCTACCTACTTCCCTTGGAAGTCTTTACCTTAAATGTGCTCTCTCAAGCTGTGGTTAGCCATTTATTTAGGCTGTGTCAACTTCTTCTCAACCCCTGAGTCACTTGTTCTACTCCCCCCCGACAAGCCGGAACAAGTATTCTTTGCGGCCATTTTGGAAAGTGAATCAAGGAACTCATATATGTGAAAAATGTAACCACATAACCATAAAAAATTATATTGACAAAACTGGGTGGCATTCTCACAGTGAATGAGCAAGTACTCAGGGAAAGCAACTCTTAAACCAGCAATGCTGCAAAAGAAACAGAAGTGGAAAGAACAGAGTGCTGGTCAAGAAAATGCTTAGGAAATCCTTGTTCCCTATCACAATTTATCACATCCTCATTTGTGCTGATACAGTTTCTTTTTTTTGGGTTTTTTTGGGTTTTGTTGTTGTTGAACCATATTTTAACCCAGATTCCTCAAATTAACCCTATTAATAATGATAAAAAAATGCACACGATATCAGGGATTTGATTTCTATTACAACCTCACAAAGACTTGTGCAGATAGAACTGAAGAAGCAACAAACTAGTATGGAGAAGGAAAAAAACCAACTTTCTAAGCCAGCACTATGCTAGACCACACCCTCTGTAGAGCTATTGCCAGCCCCAAGACCGCATACATGTACATTCTACACAGAAGTCAGTGGCAGTCACCAACTCTTGCTCAATAAGGAAAAATAATTGCAGTGGTGTCTGTTCTCCACTACCCATGGTAAAGCACTTACTCAGGATACAGAGTGAAGCATAGTTCTTCCTCTCACCTGAAGAAGTTCAACCCTGTCCCCTAATCAGTAACTTAGAAACCATTTTCTATAAGGAAGGAAAAGAAGGAAAGCAAGCTTCAGTGGTCCATAAAGAGAATATGAGACAGTCTAATAGTTGCAGTACTTTCAAAAAAAGGAATGACATAGCTTTAAGGACTGTTCACGCCTATTACCCAATGACTGGTTATGAAAAATTCAAATCTCATTCCTTCCCCAAAATGTTTTATGAATCTGTTTCCCAGGTCAGTTTGCCACAGCCACAATGACTTGAGAGAATACGCAAGCAAGGAAAAGAACAGAGCTCTTCTCGCTCCCAGCAGCAGTACTGAAATGCCTTCCAAAATTCTTGGCCTACATGCCTTCCACCTAGAGAAAGGAAACCTGAGTATCTCTCACTGACCTGTGAATCCCATGCTCAAACACCCAGCCACAGAGTCCTGCAGCTCTGAGCATCAAAGTGGCTCTGCTCCTTTTGGATTTGGCTTTTGACTCCAATTTAAGTATAGCATGAACTTCCCCTCCCACAGGCGAGAGGTATTTGCTACTTCTGCACACTTCACACATACTACTAAGAAAATTACGTTAAAGATTGAGGCTGCCAGCGTATGACACAAGCGTATCAAAGAACTATGTCTGCATATTCCTCTAAGATAGTACTTTTAACACATTAAGTGGAAATATTATTACCAGTATCATCGAACATTAGTCGGTAGGGTTTTCTTCTTGTATTCTTAAACGTCCATCACACTTTTCTTGGTCTTTCTTTTCTTTCCCTATTTCTGTCAAGAAGATACTATCTAGCACTTATAATCTTTTATTAAGTATGGTACAATTTCAGGATGATTGTAAAAATACAAGTTACTCTAAGGACGAGGTCTTTCCCACACTAGCTACACATTTTACTACCCTGGTGACAAACATTCACATACTAAAGGTACTAGCTTTCTTCAACATACCTGTCTAATAAAGACTTTATAGAAGAGTATTGTCTTTTGAAATAAAAATCATGTACAAGACATGCTATAAACCCATTCATTTTTAAAGGATTTTATGTCTTGAAATAGGATGTTTGGAGTAAGGAGTGCTACCCATTGTAACATTCAATCATTGCAAAGCAATGAAGCCATTAACTAGGCTGGTATTAAAGTGGTGATAAATGAGTTCCAAAAGTAAAAGCATATATGATGATGGTGATTGGTGTGCTGAATTTGCACGTCTCCTTCTGCTGTTGTTTAAGGCTTCATTGTTTAAGCTACAAACAAAGCCACAGCACAGTTTTCAATATAAAAACAAACCAACAAACATACAAGCCTTCTTTCTTCCCACTTTTACTAAATTCTCTCTCTCAAAAGTGAGGCATCAGTATTTTTCAAATTTTATGGGGGAGAAGCACAATCTGCTCCTATTAACAGGATTTGTTATTTTAATTATTTTAAAGCACAGAGGTTCATTTTAAAGGAGGAGTTACAATGGTTATTTTATAGCAATCACACATATTAGTTAACAATCTATGAATTCTAGTAAGTGTTAACCTTGGCTATAACAAAGGTTGCAAAACTGATTTTTCAAGCATTTTATTTTATGCATTTTAAATTATTTTTAGGAAGGTATCTTTTAGGTTAAATGTCTCCATGTTTGTCTTTGAAATAAAAATAAGCAAGAAAGACTTCATCATGACTAAGAAAAAAATCAAATGCACGTTTCAAACTATTCATTTTGGAACAGAGACGAACAAAATCTAAAATATGAAATTAATTTTAGAATTCTTCTGAAAAATTGTGTAAAAGTCTGAAAAAAGTATCTCTGAAAATTATGTGTAAATTCACTTGTATTTAAAACTGTTCTATTGTCAAGATCAGTTTGCCCAATTTAGCTGTAATCTCATCTGTACTCCTTAAAAAAGGTCAACTTCTCCAGAAGATCATATGAAATCCCATGAATCTGCAAAAATTTAGTGTTACTGCAAGATAAGAGTGACATAGTTAGGTCAAGGGCATGTAGTACAGATGCTGACCTTGCATATTGTCTCTCCTAAACTTTTGCAGCAAGTAACAGCTTATTTCCTTGCATTATAAAGTCACATTTCTTTTGACAGAATGACATGTTGAAGTGCAGCTGGTTTCTAAAGCCTTGACTGGACAAAGGAGTCAAGGCAGCATTACAACAGGATTTATAACTGCAAAATCTTGATGGAGAAAATATCCCAAATATACTGCTACTATGTCTACTCAGCTGGCCAGTTCACAGAATTGACAAATGAAGTTTGTTTTTCAAAGCTTCCTATGCTCTGTCTCCTTTTCCCACTCCATCCATCACCACAAATCTAGCTCTTCTCTTTTCCCCTCAATTCCTTACAGCACTGCCTCACTAGGCAAGAGACAGCAAATAACGTGACTAACAGGAAGCTGTGCTGTACAGCCAGCTTCACAGCAGATGAATTCTGCCCTTGTTCAGTGAAGGCAATAAACTGGGTTTCTCTCCATTAACTAGCTGCCATTTGAGAGGAGTGACATTGTCTTGGAGACTTCTGACCATGTTAAGATGAAAACAGTCCATGGGTTTTAAAGCTACCAGGGAGATGGCAGAGGCGATGCAGAACACAACTGCCTAAGTGTATCACACACTTGGTCTCTTTAGGAAACCAAACTAAAAGCAAATGCTCTATCTATGCTACTGAAATTTGCAGGCAGCACTATACACCAACCCAAATGGCTTTCAGATACACTGGAAATGGTATAAAATGGGAACTGAAGCAAGAATAACCTGTGCATAGAATTGGCTTAAATTGTGTTTTATCTATCTTTCTCTAACACAAACTGGGTGTAGATGAAAGCATTAGAAACAGTAAACACTGACAAATCTGTAGAGATGGGAAAAAAAATAGATGTTTGTCTCCTCACCACTATGTTTCCAGTGAACATCACTTTGTTTCTCAGAAAATGAAGTAACTGCGACCAACGCTTTAAATCTGAATTCATGCATAAAGAATATTACCTTTATAAATGACATGTAAATAAACCGAAAATCAAACCAATATAGACATCTCAATGTATACAGGTATTAAAAAAGTATCATGGCATTTCAAAAAAGAAAACTAGTAAAAATACTAGTTTTATTCACACCTCAAAAAGGTTCAAAATAATAAAAGAGGTTTAGAGATAAGTGATGAAAATGATTAAGTATGTGCAGGAAAATGGGTGCGACTGCCTTGCGTTTAGAGAAGACAATTAAAAAGAAGAAAAATAATGCATAGTACCACTGACTATAAATTCCATGCTTCTGTTGATATTTTTGTAATGCAAACCCAAGAATAATGTCAATGAGATCAAAAGCCAATGTTTGACGGATCAAAGCAGAACTCTGCAATCATAAATTAAGTGTATGGAATTTACTGTAGCCAGTTACCAATAAGTTTCACTACTGTTCAAAACCAGCAAAGGCATTTATTCTGTTACCAGAATAGGCAAATCTCCAGTAGTTGGACTTTATAACTTAAAAAAACCTGTCCTATGCAGCCAAAAGGTAACCTAATTGTCTACTTTGAGACAGGACACTGGATTTGCTATACTGCATCACAAACCCATGGTCTCAAGGTAATTTGTTTTGTAATAACATAATTAGAAGCTCTGTCGCAATTTCAAGTCATCTTTAGGCTAAGGTAGTAAATTTTGTAGGTCATACACATTAGAAGAGATAAAAGTATGTCTCCACTCGGACAAATTAGAATACGTATGTGAGATATGTCTTCTGCATTTTTAAACAAATCCTGATTTTGCAACTTTCTTGTTGCATTAAGATGGCTTCCTGCATTGCAGTTTTTACATACAACGTTTCAAAATAGTTTTAAAAATATTTTTTCAACAATTTGGTTGTTTACACTGCTGTCTTCAAGCTAGCTGACATTTGATTGTGTAGAGACCAGAACACAACTTACTAAAATAGTACTATGCCAGCTTTTATGCCAACTTGAGTGATTTTAGTATTATACTTTGTAAGGACTAAAGTATTTCCTTCTTCAAAGTTAGTAAGTAAAAAACCTCAGCTGCAGCGAATGGAGTTTGTTGAAAAGAAGAATGCTGAAAGGATTCTTGGAAAAAGCAAGCAAATGGTAAAAATCAGGAGACCTTTCAAAAGGCTGGGAAGAACATAAATAAAAGGAAGAAGCCATAGATGGTAACAATAAAGACTGCTAAAAATCCTGTATCCTTTATGCTGGATCATAATTTAAGATAAGACAATGGAAAGAGGAAAAAAGTGACTCTGGAGAGACTAAAGAGCACAGTAAGGCTATACATGCATGTGAACTTGAGGGTTAGTGATTTACTCTATGCTAAAGAATTACAGCAGTAGCCAGAACCACAATCAAAAGGCACAGGTTCAAGCAAACACAAATATATCTGCATTAACCTTAGTCTAACTGGCATGAGTAACAACAGACACAAAAAGCTGTAGCACAGACTCCAGCGTTACCTATGCTAGCCCAACAAAGACACGTATACACTGCCTACTAAGCGGTGATCAAGAAGAGCAGTAGTACAAAAACATATTGGACTGAGCTTTAACGTAGTCAAAGCATGTGACAATCACTGCAAAAATATGATAATCTTGCATGGAAACCCTCCCCATCCAAAAAAATAGCTGGAATTCCCTGTGGCTTTGCGAAGTCCATGCTGAAGCCTCTTGTTACCTTATCTTCATTACAACATCTACTGTTCAAGCTTTTTAGATTAAATCTGCCTCATATATGCTATATAATTGTGCTGCGCTAACTATTTTCAAATGTGCATAGATATAATCCAAGTGAAGATGTAAGAGGCACAGAGGAAAATGAAAGAATTTTAGCAGTAGCATGGAAGGAAAGAAACAAGGTAGCTTGAGATTTTCCCCCTGTAAAACAACTTGTCTTTCAATATCAAACTTTCTTATTTTTGGCTAATACATGCATATATCTAGGAAAAAAAAAGCTCTTTTTATTGTTTTTCAGTTAATTTCAAGTATCATACTACTATCATGTCACAATTAGGGAATCTATTGACTGTCCTTATTTGAACAGTTTGCATTACTTTGTGATAGGAGGTATACAGAAATACACCGCACAACTGGCGGTCCTAAAGAACTTACAGCCTCAAAAATCAGTAAGGCTGAGGTGAGAGAAAGACATATCAAAGATTTCTGTAGACTGAAAACTGTTGGGGAGGGGCAGACTTAGATTGGAAGCTACAATGTACTAACTCCAAGACTGTCCATAAAGAATAACACTGCAGAGTAGCTACCACCTGGTACATTCAGACCCTGTCTTAAAATCAATTACAGACATCTTACTAAAAATTCAGATGAATTCTGAAATATTGCTTGTAGTTAATGTTCAAATATAAATATGCATTTTATATTATATTTGAATACATTTCCATACTTAATCTACAGTAAAGTAATTCCAATATTTTAGCGCATGCCTGGGTGAAACGAACCAGATAGAATACTCTGCATACTAGGTACGCCCTAGGTATTTTTACCTTGACATCCACTGTGTCTTCATGGTCTACGAACTGCTGACAAGGCACCCACAAAAAGTTAAGAAAACCAAATCTATTGCTAAGAGGCTTAAATTTGCTATACGAGAATCTGCACAGCTGTTGGAAAATTTTAAAAAGTGTACAAATCCAAAATTATGACCATTGCCTCAGGAATGTAGGAGCGTTAAACAGCAGTGAGAGAGGAAATCTAGGAGATGAAAACCAGCAAAAGAATTCAAACCTCACTGGCCCGGTAAACAATCATTCAAGCTAATGCTGGTTACAAACACCACGTAGGAGTATGATGTGAACAGCATTATAGCCGACTGACTCTGATGCCTGAATCCGAATGATCTGCTTGCATCTCAGATGCAGCCTTTGTCAAACATCTGGTACTAAACCTGGAATTTGCTTATCCCTTACGCCACCAAGCCCTATACTAATAACAAATGAATTCTACAGCAGCTCTCCTCTAAACGAATCATGTAATGATCTAAAGCTTTCATAATGACAAAGACCTGAGCTAAATGCTTTTCTACCTGTGCTATACAACATGGCAAAGAGGAAGGATGATACATACAAAGCAGTAAAGCTGCTTCTGTCATTTCATGCTTTTAGGGCTTGTAACTGGGCAGTAGGTTACAGAGGAGTGAAGGTGGTAACTCCACAGCTTCTACAAGAAGTTTTAAAAAAAGGATTTTTTCATACAGAATTTGTTTCTAATGGAGGTAACAGGGTTTTAGTAGGGGGAAAAAGCCCTTTGAAAACTACATAGGTGAAGGTGGGTTTTTTTGTCTCAAGTCAATAGATAAGAAGTTGTATTTTAAACTAATAAAAAAGACCATTTAATTAAGTTCTTAACATCAGAAAAAATCCAGCTGTTAGGTAGACTTATGTAGTCTGCCCAACAGCCTATACAATCTTAATAAAGGGAATAAACATGGTTTAAGTACAGTCTCCCCATGAGAATAGATACAGATAACAACACAAACCAAGTTCTTACATTACCATTAGTTACATATTAAATTGTACCAACACTGAACTCAAAATTCATCTAAAATACCTTTTTTAAAGCATGAAAGTAAAACACTAGCAAGAGTTACAAGACAATAAAGGAATTACAAATAAGTCTAGATGCTATAGATGATTAAGCACGTAATTAAAAAGATAATAAAATTTACTAAGTTCAAGTCCTACGTGCACTTCCTGTAGGATACAATTCTGCCTGCAAAAAAACCCCAACCAACCCCTCCCCCAGTGCTAAAGAGAATTCTCACCCCCTCTAAGTATCTGCAGTTCTCCAAAGTAATAAATTAGTTTTGTCATATGTAAATTCTTCTCTTACAATTAAGAACAAATTTGTAGTAATTTCAATCTACACATATATCTCTTAAAATTACATGTTTTTTCTACACTGATTGCCTTGCTGTGGTGAGAATATCCTATTTGGGGTCATGCTGTACATAAAAATTTCACATCACAAGTAGATGTTGCTGAAATGGAAGGTGGTGTTACACCTATATCATATATATATTATCCAGTGACACAGCTATTTAAAAATTCATACCTAAATATCACTTGAAACAGGACCTCTTCAGAGATATTTATAGCTATATAGTTGTTGCAGCACAGTAAGACTGCTGTTAGGAAACATCAGTATGCAGGATTTCTTTTCCCTGTAATTCTACTACTTTTGCCATTCAGTGACAAAAACACTGTGTTGAGTCCTAAGCAATTTTAGCCTCTCTCCCTTCCTTGAATCTTTAAAGGTTATATAAACCATAAATAGTGTTTATAATATGGACTACTTTACCCCTGCATTAAATGAATTCTCCTAGGGAATGCAAAACACTAACTGCTATAACTAGATTGATATATCCTTAATAGGCTTTATTATACAGTGTCCCTTTTAAAGAGTCATACTTTCTGAAATGCCTCATCATTGCAAAGTTATCTTAAAAGCAAGAAAGCAAACATCATAAAATGTACTTGAAATGGTAAGGTAACTATTGTACACTACACGTACTATAGAACAAGAAAAATGCTTTTAGTGAAGAATAGCTGACTTATGCAGTAAAAGGAAATAAAAAGAATTAAACTGAAACTTAAAAAGAAAGATTGCCTAATTTACAACAGCTGGTAAACACCTTTCATCTAAGAACAAATTTTACAGTTTCATCTTTAGTAACGATATGCAAGAGAAGAACACCAAAACATCTTTATACATACAATAAAGCTATTTTTAATTTTTTTAGGCTAGATACACAGTTTAAGACACGTGGACAGACAACTGCAATCACTTTGAAGCACAAATTAGTTAGCTTTCAATAATTATTTTTTTTTTCCATTCAAGTTGCATATATACAAGAAAAAAGTAATCTTTGTTTTATAGTCTAAGTATTTTTTAGTTTCATCTCCCTCATCTTCAGAAACATGTGGAAACATCAGATAAAAGTCACAAGCATCTTACATTTTCATAGTTTTCTCCTAACTGGCATGGGACTAATTCTCAGCATAACTAAAAAAATCAGTGTCACTTCAAAATAATTTAGAAAGCATCCTGTAACATTACCTTGCTCATAGCAGCATGTACTTAGTATACTATTTAAAACATGAGTGCATGCATGTTTGCGCTTTATTTACCCACATTGACTAAAGCTGTCTTAAAAAGGTCATAGTAGACACACAGAATCCCGATTATAAATCATTTTCTGTTTCTGATGCGCAGCAGCTGTTAGGTTTCTGAAGCATTTTCATCTAGAAAAAAGGCTAGCCTATATATACATGCTATCTGTAAACATGAAGTGAAAACACGTTTCTCACAATAGGAAAGTAATAATTAACCTGCACGAACTGCTGTCCGATTCATTTTCTTCTTCGCTTGCTCTATCATCTGTTTCTTGTCTGTCAAGCCAACGTGCACCTCCACAATCTTCTGCCGAGAATTCAAATGTATGGATTTCTGAGGTGGATGCCATTGGCCAAGGAGGTGAATTCTGGAAATCCTGTTGGCTGGACCTTCTGTAACCAACTGATGTTAAAGGTAGGTTTCCTGAATCTAAAAACTTTGTGCCACCAGTTGTTACATTTTGTCCTCTATTCCAGAAGTCTCCCTGGTGGTTTTCAATTGCGGAATTAGGGGCTGATGCCTGGTGACCAAACCACCTCCATCTGATTTTTAAAATCTGCTTCACGTCAAACTCTTTACGAGAACCAGACATCCTTAGTGAAAGCCAGTGATCGTCTAGGCAACAGGGTAAGAAGCAGCACACATAAAAGAAGATTTGTGCACCCAACCAAGACAAGAGAAACACATGCTCTGCCTGTCTGTGTCAAGCAGATTTTCTACAGAAGGAGGGGAGAAAGCACTGCATTCACACAAAAAAGGCTTCTTTAATGGTATGTCATTTGAATATAAACAAAAGGCAATAGACGATGAAAAATCCTGAGATAAAAAGAGAAGGTGAAACAATCACCTCAATCAGGAAAAATGCTAATCAGTTTACCCTAAAAGCTCCAAGGCTGTTTCTGTTGCTCTCCTCCGACCATTAGCTTTCAAAACCACCAAACAGTATTCATTAAAGCCCTTTCAAGAGCTGAATACCACCCCTTTTCTTAAACCACAAATGACAGAGAAGTAATTCCTGTACTGCATCTTAGAATCTCTGCTTCTGATTCTGTTAACTCTTGCTAACACAGAAGGGAAAAAAAACCACAAAAAGCAAATGAAATTCTTTCTGCACTGATAAAGAATAAATTTACAGAAAAGACTTAAAGCCAATCCAAAGATAACTGATTATGCTGGGGAGAAACTGAACTGTAAGTAATTCTTCTTCCCATTACAGGACATGCACTAACTTAAAAAGGACAAGAACAGCCTGGGAAGGCTCAAGGGACTAGTTCTGGGTTTTAGAGCCTTTCATCTTGATGTGCTTTGATTCAAATCTAGGTCTGCAGTAACTGAAAGTTTCTATCTGAAATGAGCTAATGGTTTCTGTTCACTTACACATCACTAAAAGTGAAAGCAAGGAAAAGCTAACTGCTCACTATCCAAGACACCAGAAACACCCCCTGCAAAACAGACAAAAGACACTTCTCAAAAGGCTTCTTGATAATCATATACAGTCAGCTGTTCCAGATCAGGTTAAAAGTAGGTAAAAGAGAGATGCATACTTTAGAGGCAGAATTCCCTCTAGATAGGTAATTTATGTAATGTATTAAAATATCGAACAAAAGTTTTTACTTCCATGAGGAAGAGAAAGCCAAAAGGACAAACTACACAATGACCAATTCACATTTCCTAAGAAAAACAGCCTATTTCCTCTATGACATATGGAGCTAGTTAGGTATAAAACGCTGCGACTCATTCCAGTCACATGCAAACAGTAATAACAATTTTAGAACAACAAAGAGGCACTGGATTTTATTGATCCTTGATAAACAGATCTATGTTGTCAGTCTTCACAGTTCAGTTAGTCTGTTCAACTCTTCAGGATACATACACAACGAATTTGTAAGAAGCGCTTCTTTTCTACCTACAGTTTATATGAAAAGTGAAAGTCACTATCTCTCAGATGAACACTATGAGCTACAAAATATGTGATCTTGTAATTAGGATACCTGTGGTGTTCTTTAAAAAAAGGTTATATGCAGAATCCATATGAAAGCTTGAACAGTGCCCAATTTCACGACCCAAAAACCAAACAGTCCATTTAATCATACTAAATGCCAGGAGTAAATCATGCTATTTTCTTGGAAACCACAATGCTGAAAGGGCTAGTTTTAACCTGGAAAGCTCACCCATCTATGTTCAGAACACAGTTATTTATGAAAGTGCTTTTCACAAATGCTAGCAAAGCTCATTTCTATAGAAACAGCATTCCAGCTGTTCTCTACAAAGAGATGCTGCATTTCAGAATGTGTACTGTGCCGGCATCCTGGCCTACCAGATGCTATATACCAAGGCCTTTGCAGCATATCCAGAAAACTGCTGAAGATACTTGCAAGGCGAGATGATTAAGTATGTAAATATACAAAGTTGTTACCATCTTTGCTGGGGATTTCTTTTAAACACAAACAGGAAAATATTTAAGAAGGCTAATGATTTAATATATCAGCATGAAAATTGTATGGATGTTTAACCAAAATGATATGACATGTAGACCCTACTCATCTTGTACACATACAGTTAATTGTTAAAAGCAGTGCTCAAACACCATAATTTGCATAACTGCAAGTCGGGTAAAACTATGGTACAGCTTAAGAAGTAATAACAAAATGGCATCCTTTTATTTATTCTCTCCTTACATTTTGTGCTGGTGCCAGGTGTTCATGAAGGGTGGAGAAGTAGGACAAGTGATTGGTGTATCCAACTGGTGTACTTCATCACAGCAGTAGTATTTTAATTACCCATTTAACTATGAAAAGTAAGCTTTAAATACCTTTATTTCTGCTGGTATGGTAAATCCATTATACGTAAGGACTGACCTGGATTCTCCTTCTTCTCTAACAGACTCATTTAAAATTCAAAGTCTCCCAATACAAGTTTACTAAAACAATGGCAGATTTGCCGATTCTAGTGCTTTTTCAGCACTTTTTCATACTTACCGGGAAATACAGCCTAATTACTGCTTTTCTTTGGCTGTGAAGCTATGGGCTCAAACAGAGATTAGAAAACAAAATATGCTGTAGTTTTAAGGGACCAAACCACAAAACTATCTTTTTTCTAAATTATACAAACTCTCACTCCTGTATACACTCTCCCAAATTACAGTTCTAAGAGAGAGAAATATTTTAGATGTTTATGCAGTCTGCTTCATATAAATTAGATTCAAGTTTGTATCACAAATGACAAGATAAGACAAGTGCCACTTAATTCTTCAGTTTAAATTGACAACATTGCTCGGAAATAATTGAGAGCCTCTTCTTGTTCTGGACTATCTTTACTACTATGAATAATGTGATAGCTTTTATCAGGTGCCCTGCTGGGAGTTAACAGAGTTTTGAGGCAATCTCAAATGATGAACTGTTAGGACTCCCATTTACTAGGACTACTCAAACCTCATCTCATCTTGTCTGGTGATTGGTGCTCACAAATCCAAATGATTAGTCCATGGCTTCCCACTGTATGTCTTTCTAATGCGCTAACACATTTATGAGAAACATGCTAAAAAGGTAAACTGAATGGTGCCATCTTAGTCAAGCACAGTATACACAGACTTTGCAAGGATTCTGAAATATTTTTTTCATTTACTAAGGCAAAATGTTTCATTTAGTGAAAAAATGAGCAACACCCATTTTTTTCTGACCTTTGTCACTGTTGCAGCTGAAAAACCATTTGCTATTTTGTGGTGTATCATAACCACATTTTAAATACAGGTGCGCTGTCCTCTTTGGGAACATAATTCTGTTCACGTTAACGAGGTTCTGTTAGCTTACTGTGAAGACAATTTTGAAAACTCTGATTTTGACTGAACAGATTGATAGTCTTCAGAGTGGAGCACCTGAGCATTTAACTACATAACTTCTCTCATATGAGCAGCTCCACAGAATAATAAATTCCTGCAGTTAGCAGTAGGGGACAGTTTTCCAGATTCTGCCTTGTGAACAAAAGGAAAACATTTAAATGCATACCATATGTTAAATCTGCAATTGTGCAAATAGGTAACACCAAGAACATAGCACAACAGCTATAAATTGCTCATTTCAAGATCTTCAGAATAGTTTACCTCCACAAAGATATAAAAATCTTTTTTTTTTTTTAATAGCCAAAAACCTTACTACACTGACATTTTTGGATAATACATATGTTTATTCATACAAGCGTTAAAGAAAGACTGCAATCCAACATAACTAGTTAAAATTTAGACAACATTTTTATTCCCAAGATACTTCTACTGTATATTTTGAAGGAAGATACACTCTAAATACTAAGTACATCACTGGGAAATATGGAAAAATTGCTATTTAAATAATCAGGTCTAAGCAGGTTTATTCATTATGACTTTTCTTTTTTCATTAGGAAGTCAGTTAAATTTTCAAATAAACAAATGTGTTTATGGAACTTTTTTGAGACACTTTTAAGATTTGAATCACAACACCACTTTTCATGGTAACATTTTTCCTGTCACTGCTATGCTTTGGCTTCAAAAGCTATCACCATCCAACTTCAGGGCAACTCAGATATAATATTTTAAAGGTATTTAGTCTGTCAAATGGATTTTAAGTGATCCATTTTTAAATTTAAGATCTAGGGGCATAAAGGCTCAGCTAGTCCTTAGAAGATATTAATGATCCCTTTAAGTGCCAATTAAGAATTAAAATGTAAAAAATACTGAAAGTCTTTATTTTGACTGCAAGAGATGTTTCTCCTCAAAAATACTTTACTGCTTAACAGAAGCATTAAATATACAAAGATATATTTTAAACATAACTAGACTCACTAAGATGTGAAGTAATATTGTTGCCGATGTTTAGAAATCCTAGATATATATTCTAAAGCATAAAAAAAGTTCACTCAGTATAAGATGTTCATCAATTAAATGCATACTTGCATCATTAAAAGGCATTCAAAATTAATATTTTGAAGTTTAAAAATCCCTTTTTAAACAGTGTTAATTTGAGGCATTAAAATAGCTGTTCAAAAACTGCTATAGACAAACCCCAAACTACAGTTCTGCTTATAACTACACATATGTTAAAAGATATGGCAAATGTTTACTTTCTTTTTTCTTCCCTATTCCTGTGTCCCAAAATTACAGAAATAGACAAAGACAAAGTCAACAAAGACTTCAGGAAGACAGCTACGTTGATGCTCTGCAATCCTATAAAACAATAATCACTTCCTCTCCCAAAGTTTTCTCAACAAACACTTCTGGTTTATGGTTATGTGAAAAGTGCCTTACAGCAGCAACAGCAAAGCTCATTCAGGAGAAAAAGAGGAAAACACCCTACAGTTACTGACTGTATCTGCTTAAATTCATTGTTCTGACTGGCAGAAATGAGCTGCAGCCAAATTATTGGCACTACATCGCAACTTTCTGCCACTTTGCATTGCACATTTCCCTTGAGAGGTGCAAGCCATATCTTCAGAAACACTGATTTTAGAGCACTCAGCTTAACAGTAGCATGAAAAGACCTGTAAACAGCAAACCAGGCTATTGCTCTGTATTTTATTCAGATAAGGGAAAAAAAAGGGAGAAAGCTTTCCATATGTAATAGAAGACTACACTGTCAGATTCTAGATTTTTTATTAGCTCAAGCATCATACAGGTTCATACAGAACAGTAGTTGTGATCCAAGACATTTACATTTCTTTAACATTAAAACATTAACATTGATTTCTGTATATCCAAGTATTACCCAAGCATTATCAGGAACCGCACCATCTACAAGTAAAACTGTAATGCAAAGCTATTCCTGAGTAAGCAGCGCACTAAATCCCTTGAAGCTTAGTCACCCTCAAAAAGTTTGCACTCCAGTCAGCTGTGGTTTTTCAGTTAAAACTCAGTTCTAACACAAAATGGACAACACTGTGAAAGGCCAAACCCCAAATCACAAAACCAGTTTTCTGTACCAAAATGCTCAAGTAACCACACAAAGATAAAGACAAGGAAAAGGTTCCCAGTTCCTACACTCCAGGAGTAATAGTACTGCTGATTCTAATGAAAACAAGGTAAAGTCATCAATCAGTAATATTCCAGCACAAATCATCTCCTCCAGAAATGTCACTGGAGGCGGTAACAAAAACACTCTTCTGCAGATATTTAAGTAAGTTCTGCTGAAAGTAAAGCCATTCTTTAGAACTAGTTTAGGAAGGCATTGCCTAATAAAGCTACAAAATGCCATATACTGCAGATCAAAGGATTGTGGCAAATCCAAACAAAGAACATGGACATAGTTTCTCTTCTATCAAAATAATATAAACATGGCCAAGGTCACTTTTGCAAGCAAACAGAAGAAGAGATTTTTACATTTTTCCAGGACAGCAGCAACTTTATTTCACCACAAGGCAATTGGTTTTCCTCAAAAACCCACAGAAAAATGGGCAAAGAACAACACTACCAACATTGTCAACAGCAGAGTGGATGCTTGTTTGGTAAAAAATTACAGGCACTCACAGCCTCCATAGAGAAAATTACTAGATTATGACACAGTAGAACACTGAAGTAGTATATTTGCTAGTGATTAGGTAATACAAGACAGTGCTCCATGCCAGACTACACAAACTTCTAAGAGAAATACATGGAGGTCCATGGGCAAAAAGTTTATACTGTATTTAGATGTCAAGCTATGCAATGCAGCAGCTACTGAAGCAAAGTATTTCAATGTAGAGACTTGAGCATTCTAAATGAATGATTTAACACTAAAAGATACCTCAAGAGACTCATTATTTCTCTCTCAGTGAGGACCTCTGTTTAATTAGCAGCTTCAGTTAACATCCCCCCGCCACCCAATTGAGACTTTCAGCTGCATAAGAGATAATATATGAGCATATCATATTTTATTACATATTTATAAAACAAATTGTGTGACCTCATCTGGAATTCCTTGTGTGCAATTGATCATTGCAACTCAAAAACAGTGTTGCACTTCACAGAAAGGCAACACAGATGATCAAAGTATAAACCAACAACCACCACACTAAAAGGCAGAATGCTTCTAAGAATTGTATCAATGTTTACAAGTATCAAATTAATGTTTATAAGAACCATATTAATGTCTCATTAACATGAAAAACAGAACTTTTTTTAGTTTTAAGAATAATGTTACATCAACACAAGACATGCACTTACTACATTTTAGGAACCCAATTGTGCATAACATCACAGATGTCAAACAGAACTTCATAAAAATCCTTGCAATATAAAGAAACCTACTAGTGTATGCCCACCTGGAGTTGAACCTCACAAGGGACGTCAAAGCCAACAAGAAGGGCTTCTATAGGTACACAGGTGACAAAACAAAGACTAGTGAAAATGTGGACCTGCTGCTGAATGGGGCAGGGCCCTGGTGACAGAGGACATGGAAAAGGCTGAGGTACTGAATGCCCTCCGACTATTTTTGAAGATGGGGCTTCACAACTTCATGAAGTTCCACAAAGGGAAGTGCAAAATGCTGCACCTGGGGAGGAACGACCCCATGCACCAGTATATGCTGTGGGCCACCCAGCTGGAAAGCAGCTTTGCAGAAAAGGACCTGGGGGTCGCCAGGTTGAGTATGAGCCACCAGTCCTTGCAGCAAAGGTCCTTGCAGCAAAGAAGGTTAATGGTATCCTGGGCTGCATTAGGAGGAATATAGCCAGCAAGTTGAGGCAGTTGATCATTCCCCTCTACTCCAGGTGAAGCCACACCTGGAGTACTGTGTCCAGTTCTGGGGTCCTCAGTACAAGAGCGAGAAGGACATACTGGAGAGAGGCCAGCAAAGCACCACTGAGATGATGAAGGGCCTGGAGCATCTCTCACATGAGGAAAGTCTGAGTGAGCTGGGACTGTTTAGCCTAGAAAAGACTCAGGGGGGTCTCATCAATGTGTACAAATATAAGAAGGGAAGATAAAAAGAACACAGAGCCAGACTCTTTTGATAGGCATCTAGTGATAGGACTAGAGGCAACAGGCAACAACTAGAACACAAAAAGTTCCACCTAAACATAAGGAAATACTTTTTCACCGTGAGGATGCCTGAGTACAGGTTGCCCAAGAAGGCTGCAGAGTCTGCACCACTTTGACCTACTGCCAGTTTGTGGTTATGATCCTTACAAGTACAGAAGATGACTGCCAAACATAGTAAATAGATGTACAGGAGGAAAGGAATTCAATGAATCAGGTCCACACTACTAAATGGAAATGTTGCTCCATAACAGGTTATTCTCATACTCCTACTAAATGAAATATTTCTCTAATCTTTTATACATATAAACAAAAGTAATAAGTGCCTTTTAAAAGAAATAATTTAGAAGCATTTTGTTAGAACATTATCAAAAGGATACTGTACATGCACACGTTCTCCCCCCTCCAGTATGGTACTAAGATTTTCTATGTCAACTCTAAATATATGTGATTCACTTTAATACAACAGTATGGTACAGAATAGCATTTTTCCAATTCAGCTTGCCAGTGATGATTGCTCCTTATACAATTCACTGAACACAGATGAAACAATGACTACACAAGAAATGCCACACAAAGAAATTATCTGTTTCTTATGAAATATATTATAGTAAAGATTTTTTAAAAAGCATTTAAGTGTTCATATTCCAAATATGGACTTGTGAGATGAATCATCACCAATCATTACTACAAATCTTGTTTATAATTAGACATCCTAGTAGCTGACAGATATACATTACTAGAAAGTATTATGTTGTAGAGTAGAAAAACAAACTCTTTCATCTTAGTTCTCCCTAACAGGTGACATTTACAGCAGCAACTGTAAATCTGAAATTAATCACTGAAATAAAAGATCAAGACCAGAGAGTAGTATTCATAATCAAATAGTCCCAGAGATGTTTAAATTGGATTATACATATATTTGTTTATAAATACACAATAAAATGCTTTGTATTACTTGCTTTAATTACAAGCATCATATCTTGGCAATAGGTTTTTCACGTTACAATAAGCTTCACAAAGTCGTAAAAGCAACATGATTAAATTAGAGATGTTAATTAAAGGCTTCCATTGATTTTACCAGTGATTTAGCTCAAGGAAGTATTATTAGGAAAAAAACATGCAGAACAAATCACAGTACATTTAATTATCCCCTTCACTAAAACAAAACAAGTCCTCTGCCTTGAGTCAATGTTGCTTAAAATAATATGTATCTGAGGCACATAAGGAAAAATATCCTTTAATTCTACATTTGGATACTATTAAATTTCAGATTAAACTATGTATCAAGTCACCATGTATTCCTACATATAATCAGAAAAGTGGTTTCTTGTGTTCTCAATTCTGTTTCCGCAGTTTTCATGCAGAAGTAATCTCAGTTTCCCCACTATTATTTATTTTAAAAGCTCTTCTAACAATAAGTCCAGCTCTCCTGCATGCTTCATCTTACATAGTCTTACATGCAGACATATCCCTCCCTACTAAGTACCAGCACAGGCAGGACAAGCAAATCCTTGGTCGTATTCAGACCCAAAAGCAGACAGGCTGATCAGCTGACAGGTCAAGTAGCATTACTTATTTGGCCTTCCCTATCTACCCATATATTTTCAAAACCTTTCAGGAATTTAAACACCATAAAGCTCCATTCTGTCAGAGTTTGACTGAAGTTGGCAAGTAGACAGAAACATTATTAGGGAGGAACTGATAAACCAAAAGACATAAATCCAACTCGTCTGGGGAACTTACAGACTCACAAGCTTCGTATCTTTTGCTTCCGAGTATGAACAACTGCCTTAGCTAGAGTGGCTACGTATCCCCTAAGCCCAGAATTTAGAAACAAAGTAGAACAGAAATCATCACAATATCTTACTGACAGATTGTTC
The DNA here is from genome assembly GCF_011004875.1 of Balearica regulorum gibbericeps. Classification (NCBI taxonomy): domain Eukaryota; kingdom Metazoa; phylum Chordata; class Aves; order Gruiformes; family Gruidae; genus Balearica; species Balearica regulorum. The sequence continues at coordinate 56,996,559 of NC_046187.1, forward strand.
AAACACAACTATGAGTGCTTACCCTTGCACAATTGTGTAAAACTGAAATGACCTTGAGAACGAAAGCAACGAATGTAGAAACCTAAACCACCTATTAAACCTTTAAATCATTAAAGTACTTGCAGAGTTAACTGTTCAGCTATCGTACAAGGCATACTGATCCCCATCTTAGTTGCCTCACCCCTGTTTTTACAGGAATCCTAAAAGGTTTCCTGTTCTGCACAGAGTGAGAAGTAGACAACAGCAATACAATAAACTGCTAGGAGGAACACAGCATACTAATCTAACTGTTGACACTCCCAGGGGCATGAGGTCCACTACTGAAGAAGCACGTTCAAAAAAAGAAAACTCTTGAACCCAGATGGCTATACCCTGGAGAAGGCATAACTGGGGAAAAAAATAGTTTCATTATTTGCTTACCAAGTGTTTCTTTCTTTGTCTCCTATCAACTCTGGCTAATCTTAAAGGAAATACAGAACTAACATGTCATACTAATGCATGTGGATTTAATCAGATTTAGATGCTCTGCAATCATTTGCCCATCTATCCTCCCCATTAGCTCAAAGTTCTAAGAATTCCTCATTTAGCTTTCAGTATTTATAAAAAGTATTTCTCATTCATTCAGCTTGTAAGTATTCAAATAATAATGTTTGAATATTTACTGAAACTATCAATCTGTTTTAAGTACAACTGTTCTTTGGTTAAAACATCAGTCAGTTTATTATGTAAAGATGCAATTCAAATTTGTATTTGTTAATGAAAAAAATCTATCAAGAAGTGAGAGGAAGTGCAAAAGAGTTAAGTTCTATTACTTATCATTTGATCTGCCCATATGTTTATAAACTCATAGATTAATTTTATTTAATTGCTTTTATTTACTTCAAAAATACTTCCAAGCTTAAAATGCTATGGTTCTTGGTGGAGAGCTTGCCAAGCCTTATCAAGTTATGATAACACCATTAAATGCTCTACTTTCTTAATATTTTAATTACAGTTTGAATGCACAAGCTTGTGATTACATTTACATCCAAAATATCACTTCTCTTACTGCATGTAAAAGAGGAAGATTTAAACTTTGATTTCATCTTTGGCAAGGACCAAGTAATCATTTAATATTCAAAAGTACTTCTTTTTAGAATATTACAGTATATTTTAGAATATCTACCAGACAAATGCATATGGATATAATGAATAATCAATGTAGAATGCTTTATTTATCTGGAAGGCAACTGTCAGGCTAATAGCTTATTTGTGCAAAAGTCAACGTAAAATGTCTACTCTGGTAACAACCGAGAACTTGCTTACAAACAATCCAATCGCCAAAACCACTGACAAACCCCTCATCTTCCTGAGAGCTTCTCCTATGTCTCCTCACCACGTACACATACTTGTAAACATTTAATTAATTTGGTAATTCAGCCATATTACTATTGGTATTCTTCACAGTTCAGGTTAGTAAACCTCTCTGGACTTGATTCTTGTCTTATTGTACACTCTGAATATGTACGATACCTCATAGGCAGGTGCTGTGAGTTCTATGGGCACACTTCAGCCTGATTTTGACAAGTTCTGTTGTCTCTGAATTTGAGGCTACAGTAAGAATAGCATACACTTTTTTTTAATAATGAATTATACTATTTCCACCCAAATCAACTCCAATCTGTACTAGACAGATTATATCATCATTGCCTATATAGCCCATATCAAAATGTTATCAGTATTTCTTCTTACAGCTTCATAACACATTGGAGAAAGGAGGGGAAGAGGAAGAGATGGAAGACACATCAGAAAATACATCAGAATTTAAAATATTACCTGAAAGAGGTTTGAGAAAACATAGTTCTCTCTTTTGGTTCTGAATAACTATGATTGCACAATAGCTTAGCATACTTTGAAAAAAACTTTTGAGAGCAGGATGGTATAAAGACCTTGACCATAGGTTTTGCTTTTCTCTCTTTCCGTCATCACTTTTTCCCTTTTATGAACAACATATATAGAAAGTGGATTCAAAAGTGCCAGAAAAATAAAGGGGTGCTTAGAAAGTGAAACTGCTTACAGTTCAATAGGCTACAAGATCTTCCTATTCAAAGTCAATATTAAAAATGTTATGTGTAAACACTTCCTGCAGTTGAGAATATCGCCACCAATAAGCAACACTGAGCATAAAAGGGTTACAAAACCATAAAGAGATCATACTACCACACCCCCTCACTTATTCTGAAAAAAATGTGTGAAACACGGAAGGAAGACTAGGAAATACATTCTGCTCCATCTAAGTCCAGCTTTTAAAATATATTGCCTATTAATTACTGATTAAAAAGAGATGAAAAGACAGAACTTCAAGGAAACTAGTATGTAGCAGATAGAACAGAAATAGTTTAAAAATAGAAACATTTCACTCAACTGAAGACTTACAACTGCAAAGTTGAACTATTTTTTGTTTTGTGTTTAGCTTTTCAAAAGATTCTTTTTTCTTTTCTTTTTCAGTAATTGCTATTAATACGGCATTTCAGAAGAGTACCTCAGATACTAGTTAGTAAAGAAAGTGTTTCCTGCAGAGCCTCTCTTCTTTGCTTTATGTTCTAATCAGAACTGAGATTGCAGGGGAGTGATTTCTTTTTAAGCAAACACAGAATACTGTAATCAGAAAAAGTGATGAAAGAAATAATCACGGTTCTGGCCTCACAATACCCAGCATTTTACAAAATGAATTAAATTTTCATTTAACTTTGTCCTTTCCAATGCTATTGCTTTAATGCTTTGCAAAGGTGAGAATTGGTTTACTGTTGGAGACAGAAAGCCTATCTAGCTGAACAAAAAGTCTTCAATTGCAACGCACAGGAAATAACTAAGGGAAGATTATCAGAAAAAGGTCTGAAACCATGAAGTTGTCCACAGCACTCTTGCTAGTTACTTAGGCTTTCATTCCTTTTAGGTAAGACTCATTCTGCTCCTCCTCTCCCCCATATAAAATCCACTAAGTGTAGGCATGAGGAACACCTTACATTTTCAAGATATTTTTCAAAGGCTTCAAAGGCTGTAATTACGCAAAACACTTGGGCAAGCTGTGGCTTTTTGAAACTGTAAGGGGTGACATTTCTCAAAATTAAAAAGGTCTTTATCCCTTAAGTAGGAAAGTACTTAGAATATATCTAAAAAGATGTCTGGAACAATTAATATATTCTTTCAAGAAACCACCTCCCCCACCACTGACTGTATAACACAGGGCCATAGGAGTTTTCAAAAATAAAAGTAGAATGTTGATTTAAGTGCTATGGCAATTTTTAAGCAAGTTGGTTACATTTTTATTAGGTTTTAAATTAAGTAAATTTTTTTTCAATAGAGTCAATACAACTATATTGACTATTTTGACAAAAGTATCAGCTAAGGCAGTGGGACAAGTCTTTCCCCACATTTTCAAAGAGATGAAGCCAGTGCTCTACCTTAAATTTCACTGTTTTACAAAAATATCTTGCCAATTTTATAAACAGTTTTCCATTAATTCTGAAAATCTGATGGATGACCTTGGAAGAATCCAAGTTACTAATCAAAAATTCTTCTTCAAAGTATATCCTGTTGTTATGGAAGACATCAGGATTTTTAACATCAGTTGCACTTAGAAGTGCCAGAAGAGGTAATTAATTGGCAAAGTATTCCTCTGAACAGATTGAAATCAATACCTCTCTCAACTTTAGAGAAATTTGTCCTCTGGAAAAATGCCAGCATGGTCCACAAGACATAATTATTAATCAGCAGCCCTACTTGATAATTAATCATTCTACCTTGCAGTAAGACGGGAATAAGGATTTTTCCCATAGTGATCCACCTTCTCTTTGGAGTACATTTTGGCATTTCAAATTCTTTTTAACTTCCATAACCACTAGAGGAAAAGGTGCTGGTTAAGTCTACAAATTCTGACAATCTGGAGGAGGTCGGCTGTTTTGGTAAGTGGAGCTACCATTATTTTGAACTACTGCAAAACAGTGAAAACAAAAAGTCTGTTCTCAAATTTCAGGGGAACCATAGCAGTTCCAATAATTTTTGAAGCTCAGAAAATTGTGGATGTCATCTTTGGTAGAAGATACCAACAAGATATAGATTGACTGACAAGGGAAAGAAATAGGAAAAGGGAAAAAAGCTTGACTTTATGACCAGAAGTTAAATAAAACCTATAATTTCCCAGAAAACATGGCAGTCAAGAAGGACTGGTTTCCCCACTTGCTTGATGCCATACATATGTGACTCAATGATAATAATTTTCTGATTATCATTGCTGTTGGATTAACAGGTTGTCTGGGAAAGGCTTCTAAACAGACAAGGGAGAGGATAAATAAAATGGTGTCAATCTCTTTGTAGACAGAGCTGAATCTCAAGGCACCTGACAGAAGACTGACTGACACTTCTTTGAGTTTCATTCTCACGTTCTTTATAACCCTACGCTTTTAATTTATCAGACCTGAGTAAAGGCAGAGGAAGACATCAAGCTTAAGCAGTTGCCTTCCAACCTCCATCTGGGCACTAAGTTTGCAGCATCAGGTACCAAAAGCATCATTCTGCTTTGCAATACTAAAATATTTGGTATTGATAAGAGCAACACAGAGTGAGAGGTTCTTGTCTTGGTGTTATATAAGCCTGTATTGAAGGAAAATGCACAGTAGACTAATACAACACCAAATACTCTTCTGTTCTTGGTACTGATGATTACTGTAGCTAGTGCCAGCAGTTTCACTGCCAATTACTTGCCAACGTCTGTACCACTTTGGCAACCATAAACATGGAACAACTTCCTTAGGTGTCTTACAAGCATCTTCTTTGGGACCAGAGAAATGGGGATACTAAAGTGCTATTTTGATATATGTTTCTAAGTATAAGAAGCTTAAAAGGATGAATTTCATTTAGCCCAAAGACTCACTAGACTAACTAAAAACACATTAGCTTTTTTTGGTGCACCAATGGGGGGGAGAAGTGAATATCTGAAATATGAAAGAAACTTATAATTAATCTATAAAAAAGAAAATAGGGATACTGACATTTCTCCAAACAATTTAATAAGGAGCAATATAAAGAAATGAGAGGATGGCAATGGAGTCAAACTCTGAAGTTCCCAAACTCATGATTCTGAATCTATGAGTGTGATGACTACGCACAGAAAATGCCCAAAGAAAAGCACACCCAGAATCTCAAGTATTGTCATCACCCTTAATGAAAATTATGTCTCAAAAGTTATGTACTTCTAGGCTAGAACAGTCTCAGTAGATAGCCGCAAAGGACACTACATCTGGTGCTCAGCTATCACTCTGGGCTAAATTTATTTGAAATAGACTTCCTGTTATTCCAGCACGTAGAATTGCAACATTCCTCTAGACTTCTTGCTTCTGGAAAGCTAATCAAAGGCTAAAGCCCCCCCAAAATACAATGAATAATACAATATACTATACCAAAAACTCTGTCAAGAACCAGAGAGGTAGAAAACTACACAACAGAACAAATTAAAGCATCTACTGTTAAAAATATTATATATATGGTAAATTGCCAGTGATGTGACAGATGATGACATGAACAGTGAGAAAGACCATGTCTCTTCTGTATTTGTGTCACGACATGAATAAATTCTAGACAATAAAGAAGTATGTTTCTTTATCAACATTCCCAAAGCAGAGATATCTCACAGTCAAAAAAGCAGATTTTTTTCATTTTAGTAAAAGCTAGTATTCCTAAATTAATTGGACTGCTTTTCTCACCCTCATCACTATTTTTTCAGCAGTATTTTACTGTAGAGAGTTCAGACAAAGCTAGATTCTTGCATGTATTCATGTTTTCAACATTCTTTTATCCCTTTGCTTTGTATAAATGTCAAAGCTATTCCCTTTGAAAATTACTTTAGCTTAGAACAGTCTTACTACTTTCCTGCTTAAAAAAAATGAAAAAAGTGAAAACCAGTCAGAATTACTGTAGTCATGAGATTTGACTGTGCAGCTGGTGGGTCTCCAGTCATAACCATTGCTCTAAAGCAGTATTTTCTCTCAGTATCAACTTTTCCTGTTTTGCCTATAATGATTAAAAGATTCAAAGTTAGAGGTTTCTCAAGCATCTTGAAAAGATTAAATTTGAACTTTATATTAATACTGACAGTCTTCTACAAAGCATGCTTTTATAAAGAGCAGAAGTGATGAAATCACATAAAAATGCTCCAGACACTAGGATGTGAAGTCCACAAAAGTAAAGTCAATTCCTGCTTATGTATGCTTATCAGAAGGAAGCCTTCACAAGATACAGAACACAAAAAAGATGAAGTTTCAGGTGTAAGGAAGACCCAGTACCTTTGTGGGCTAAAGTTACATTCTTTGTAGCATAACTTACTGCTAGAATTGAGTAAATACAATAATTACCTCTAACACTGGAATGATCTCTAGGTGTTCACAGAATCACGTAGTTCCATTTGTCTTCCTCCTCCCAAAAATGTGAGGTAGCAGAAAAAAAATCTAGAGGCAGAAAAATAACAGTGCAAACAAATAAGAACGAGCCATTGGGGAAAACAAAGTAATCTTGAAAGCAGATTCCCTACTCTATTCAGATAGAACTTCCTTCCATTTATCCCATGATTCCTAAACTTTCTGAGATGAAGGTGATAAAAGCGTGTCACTGCACAACTGTCACCTTAGTTCCTTCCACAGCTTCAAGTTACACTTACATCAACAAAGACTCCAAAGAAAGAGGAGAAATTAATATCAAATTTGAATACCTAAGATGTTTCTCAAGAAACATTGGGTCACAGACAGGTTGGTTTGTTTTAAATAACCATAGTGCATCTTCACTCCTATCTATCTTTGGCTAGCTGTAATTCCACAAAGAAAAGAGCAGTGAAGAACTGCTCTGCCACATGAAGCACTTAAACCAAACACTGTTGCCAAAGACTAACATTGACTATATTGGTGAATAAAGCATAGTGCCACCACTAAACGTGCTTCAATAAATGGAGCAGCTCTATAAAAATTCACACTTACTGTTACAGTGGTTCTCAACCCTTTCCAATTTACAGGCCACTAAAAATTTTCCAGCCAAAGTAAGACTTCTACTTAGAAAACCTTGCCTGCTGAAATAGTACGTCTCTGCTTTCAGCTTGGCACCAAATTGCCTATAGGCACTTCAAAGTGAAAGAAAACATAGCTCCACAGGACACATGCATGCATAACACAGTTCCTAATATTTGACCTCTCATGGTCTTATCTTTTCTACCAGCTGCAAGAACCTTCTAGCTGTCTGAATAGTAATGTCACCTCACTCTTGCATCTGGAGCACATAACCTCATCCCTCCTATATGATTGGTTTTTAAGGCCATACAGCCAATTAATACATGTATTTATGGTCAGCAGTTGTTTTGTTGGTAATTTCAAATGAAAGTTTAACAATGATTTTGTTCTTATGATAAAAGCAAACAGTGGATAGTTAGGTTTGTAATTAATGCATTCTTCTACTTGGTAAGATCTCTATAATAAAAGGCAATTTAATTGACGGGAGGAAGCAAACTTTGCTATTGTAAGAGTTTTGCAAGGGAAATGTAAAATCACATTGTAATTTCTTAAGAGCTGTAGCAACTTTCATTATGGGGTCATGTTCTGTCTGATTAGGTAGCTTCTTTACCACATCATGAAACACTGAATTACATCAACGCAACCAAAGACCAATCTTTTAAAATGCACTGGTGATACAAGAGTCCAGAGAGTTGGAATAAGTTTGTCAAGTTGTCGGTCACAGTTTGCAATTACAGCTTGACCATAACGGTCTAATGGAAGATTTTTTCATCTTCATTCAAATTCTTTTATATTTTCAACTTGCAGTCATTGCACTTCTATAAAACACAATGTATTAAAATCTACTGCTGGCTTTGGTAGCGGACCTGCCCATCCAGAGAACACACTTGAGGGACAGTTCTATGAAGCTGATGCATGGCAGAAAACAAAGCTCTCTGACTCAGATTAACATTATTATTTTGGTTCTATCCTGGTCTATGCTCCTTTGCATTGTTACACAAGTGGAAAACTGGAAAACCTAAGATGGGAATGCGATATCCTCAATAACAAATGCACCTATGAAGTTCAAGAACAAGGCCTTTTTGCTTGTTTGTTTTGTTTTTTTTATATTCAGCCACATATGCCTCTGAAAATTCTCATCCAAAAATACCTTCATGAGAAATGATCAAAATGAATGAACTGCTCATGAAAAAAACATCTTGTGATCTGTTTTTAAAAAGGATCCATCCCCACAATACAGAGTTTGTCTAGATGCAAAAGCTACACCGACATAACCATAAGTTCAAATTTTTGTTCCTATTCATGTAAGAAGTAAGAAGAATTGACTTGAAAATAAGACTGTATTTGGAGTTTAGCTTATATAATTTCATAATTAACTTTTAAGTAAAAGAAACCAACAAATGCAAGCCTCCCCTTTTTCCTGTTGACATTACTGCTAAAACACGCTGATAACGAGCCAGAGATGGCTTGACTTCAGCCGGACTGCTAAGCTACATCACTGTTCACACAGCTAAACGAGGGGAAGTTCAAAGCCCAAAGCCACAAAAAGGTTTTAAGGAAAAACACGGACCAATAATATACGTAAAGAGCAGTTGTTTGATGTTCAATACTTATACTTTATTTTTCCCCGTGTAATAACACCAGTCCCCATTTTGGTGATTTGGTAGTCGCTGCTCTACTCTGTTCGACCAGTCTCAAAAAAAAAAAAAACAAACCACCAAACTAGTTTTTCACTATTTCATACTACGATCCTAAAGGTTAAGAGACAAACAAATTGGCAAATACCTGAAAGCCTAGTGTGTTAAGTGCACTTTTATCGGCTCTTCGCTCTGAACGCTTGCAATTGAGTCAGCAGTTACCCCGCCCGGCGGGACGCAGACCCCGTGTCTCCCTGCCCTGCACAACAGCCCCCGCCGGGTCCTGCATCAGACCGTCGCCCCGCCGCCGGGGTGCCCGCACTGTCCCCGGGCCCCACCTGGCCGGGCTGCCACCGCGGCGGGGCGCAGGCTCCCGCCCCAGCCCGCGCTCAGCCCGGGGACCGTTACCCCTCCCCACCCCCCCTTCGGGACGCTCCTCGGGGCGGCAGCCGCCAGCCGCTCTCCACAGCCGGCAAAGCAGGCAGGCGAGAGCCCGGCGGAGAGGAGGAGAGCCCGCCCCTCACTAGCCCTCGCCCTCCTCCTCCTCGCTTTCTCCTCCCCCTCCCGGCAACCCCAGACCCTTCCTCTCGCTGCCGAGCCCCGACCGCCCTTCTCACCTCTCAAGGTCCGGGAAGGGGGCGAGGTTAGGAGGGGGCGGGGAAAGAAAAAAATCGCAAGGGAGGCCCCGGCACCCCCCTCCCCTTCCCTCCCGTCCCCTCCCACTCCGCCCCGGCGGCAGCCAGCGTTCCCGCTCTGCCCGGGAAGGCCGCGGGCACTGGGCGATCCCTCCCCGGCTATAACGGGTCCCCAAGGGCCCCGCTCCCGGCCCCTCCCGTGCGCGCTCGGGCGGCTCCGGCCCTAGGGCCGGCCGCGCGCGCGGGGGCGGGGCGGGGCGGGGGAAGAGGATCCAGAGGCGGAGGGGGGCACCGCGCCACGCCTCCACCCCGCCGAGCCGCCGGTTCCGCCTCCTGCCCCAGGGCGGGAAGCGCGCGCCACAGCCAGCCAACCGCCGCCTTCCGCGCGCCCAAGGGCAGGGGCAGCGCGTGGCCGCGTGGGGCGGGGTGGGGCTGTGGCTGCTCTTGGCAGGCAGCCCCCTGGCGGGGCCGGTGAAACGGCGGGGGAGGCAGAAACCCCCTTCGTGGAGTTTGTTTTGATTAACCTCTGAAAGGCCTCATCCTGCTCTTGGGTACCCTTGCCTGTCTTCTAAAAACCACAAAGCTAAGCATTTCCGTAAATTTTCCACTCCCCCATTTAAATGAAAAATCTGCAGTGACACACAATGTAGCTGTTAACCTCCTCTCAGACCCCTGGCACCGTGTGGTGCTGAGGCAGCCTGTGCTCCCCATCTAATGGGCAAACACAGTCCAGCCTTTGCTAGCCTTGTTACCCAGCGCCTTACCAGTGACTTCTGCCATCCAAAGGTACAATAATTTTCCAAATTAGTAGACTGTGTGACAGATGTGCCTCTGACTGATAAAACTGATTTAAGCGTGTGCAAGACTATTGCTGAGGCGTGGTGGTATAACTTTGATGCAGTAATGAGGTATATCATATTTTCTTTGCCTAATTCTGTAAGGAAGTGTGGCCTATGTGGCTGTGTGCTTCGTCTGTCTGCCGGTTCTCATCCCAGCTGACTTTAAATGCTGTAGCCAGTTTTAACTAAATTTGACCAAAGGATAGAGTTTTCAAAGGTACTCATTGTTCCAGCTGTGTAAAAATCATTAGCTAGCTGGAGAGAATCATGTCCCCAAGAAGGAAAACTCATGTTTTTCTCATCAGTTGATGGGTTGGGCCACACACATGTGCATGGTTCAGCTAGTTTACACATGCACAGCTGCCTAAGGGTAATAATGTCTAAAGCTGAGGGTGTCCCTGGGGGATGTGTGGACAGATCACATGTGGGCTCCTGAACTCAGAAACTAAACTAATATGTGCCATCACAATAACCCTAAACAGATACCTTAAACATCTAACTGCCCTAAAACATCTGTTTACTGGAGAATTCTTGGAAAGCTTCTTCTGTAGGATCTGAAACTCAACATATTCCACAGGCTATTATTATATCAGGCTGAACTGTAGGGCAACTTCTATTCTGACTGTGGGCACTACCAATAAAGATGAAAGTCTGAGTGTATCAGAAAGGGATAGATACACATATTACTTGACAAAGTCCTCCTGTTATTTTCCAGTATTTTCTCCATTCCTTCTGGGCATAAAGGATGGGTGAACACCATCCTACCTTGAAAACAGGAAAATATAAATAACTGATGTGGAAGATACTTAAGGGACAATGCAAAGTAGAGCTAATTTGCTAACAGAGGACAAATATAAATTGCACAGTGGGTGTATTTTACTTTTTAAATTCATATCTATGATTTTTTGTATCCCTAGTACTACTGTTGTACCATATTGTCAAAAAAACCCAGTTAATTTTGCTTTGGTCTCATTATTTTCATTGCATAAAAGTACTACATTTAAAATGTCATATGAACAAATTTATATTCACTACAGGTCCATTAAGAGCCTTTCTATAGAATGAATACTGTATATGCTTCCACCTGGCTCACTCATCTTCTGAGATAGCTGGATGACAAGAAGGGCATTTCAGGTTTGTAGGACATTTCTTATTTTAACTTCAACAGCATTGCTGCATTTTGGTAGTACTCAATATTTAATACTATATCAGAAGAGAGCTTTCTGAATTAATTAAATCTTTCATACTGTATATACTCTATATTTGAGTCAAATTGTTTGGTTTTACGTATGCATTATTCAGAGTAATTTTATTTGGAACTTTTCAGAAGTATTCTTTGCAGTCTCATCTGTAGGAGAGTTTATGGAATATCATGGTGGTTGTCAGAATGAAAAGCTTCACTTTTTTAACTGAAAAATTGTGACTACAAAGTGTAGAAATAGTATTGGCTCTATCCAGTCTTCTCGTGATAGTAACATGCACACTGAAGACACTCTACAGATTGGCAACACATCTGTTGTCTTTTAAGAATACAGCAGCAATAATAATATGAACATCTCATGGTCAGTTCATTGTACTTAGTGCATCATTTATTTGCCAGATCAGAAATAATGATCAAATTAATAATCTGTTAAAGTCTAAAGATTCTGTATTACATAAAATTTTCTTCCCCCTGCCCCCAATGCATATGTATATAAATAAAACAATAAAATCTCCATATCTGAAACGTGTGGTTCTGACTCATTTTTATGAGAGTCTGACTCATTTTTTAAAAATCTTCTTGGCCAAATGAGAACAAAATTCCTTCACAAAGATGATTCATTTACTGATTAGAAGGTATATGGAAGTGGCCATTAGGGGGTGATGTTCCTAAAACAAAACTACCCCAAATGAATAAAATAGTTTCTATGCATGATTTTTCTCTTATTTTCATCACGGCACATAAGTTTTATCTTCAGTGTATTCATTTGAATCATCCTCATCTATGTCAATGTAAGAACAGAACTTATCTCTATACGACTTAATGTACCGAGAAGTAAAAAGAAAAATCATAGTAGAAAAAGGAAATGAATAGACGTTGTTTTGCATAAAGTCTGCACTAAGTTAAAAGCTAAAACAGGAAGGAAGTTATCACTACTATGGTAGATGGGAGTGCTTCGGTGACATGTGCTTGCTTTTGAGAAAATCAGAACTCTTCAGATTAGTACTAGGAATAATTACCATGGTTTTTTTCTGTTTACCTGAATTTTTCAAAATCCATGAAGGTGAGTGATCAGCTTTATAAATAGCCTTTTACATATTCTAAAGTCTGATTGCAATTGAAAAGCTGGCATGTGCTTTCCTAAAAGCGATGCTTAGGATGCTGTACTCATATGGACTTTGCAAAGCATATAGATTTTTTTTGTTAGATTTTTAACCAACAGAGTTGATTATCTGTGGTAATTTGAAAGGATTTTGTCATTCATTATGTACACTGCAAAATTTTTGGTAACTATTTCCATGCAACTGTACTTTTACTGTCTTCATCATTAAGAAAGTAGTCAAAATATGTATGTTCTTTTATAGCAGGTACTCATGTCTTAAAAAAAACCCAAACTTTTTTTAAGTGTCTATAGTTAAATGCCTATAAAACTTTGTACAATTACTATCTGGTATGAGATGCTGTCTGTGAAAGATATGCAGTGGTAACCTGACAAAAAATAGCACAGAATAGGTATAACAGTGAAGCAAATCTTTTAACATAAATCCCAAATACATCTTGGTGATCCTAAAGGTCAATACTGGATTTAGGATGGATGCAAAATCTATATGTGTAAGGTATGCATTCAGTGCTTTCTTAAAAATCCATAAATAAATTAATATTAAAATAGTTTTGTCGCATCCATTCCTAAGTAAGCTTTTGAATAGATAAATGTTATAATAAAAAGCATCCCTTTGACAAATGGTGTGTGTTCCCAGGCATGATGAAATAAATTATTCATGAAGGATAATTTTCTGCAGGAAAAATCAAAATATATCCAGATTAGGTTACTTATGTTTACATTTCTATGTTCATTAACCACAAAGAATAAACATGTAACTAGAATAGAATTTATAGATTTTTGTAGTTTATAAATGAACAAACCTGGTAAGCTGCCGTGAGTTTTGAATATCATAAAATTGATGAGTCAGTTTAAGATGTTGGAATAATTAATGTTTTAATTCCATGCAGAAGTAATCAAAGTATTTGCTAGCACAAAATGCAAATACACAATGACATGACTATTAGCAGAAGAAAACATTGACCTTACAGTCAGACATCAGAATAATTGCATTTTTCCATGATAACTTTCCTAGATTGCTCTTACTGTTGATGCTTTATGCTGCAATAGGATAATCCCTGCAATTCTGATATCTACATACGATCTTAATCACAGTGAGTCTAAAATAAGATTGTGAAGTATATGAGCAGAATACAGCGCCAAATTAGATTTCGAAAATTAGAACCATTGTCATATTTTGGATGTTCTAAAAACTATATAATTACATAACGGACTGTGTAACAATGTCTGAATCACATGAGAAAGTAAATATGTTGAACTATTTATTTTGAAAATTCCAAGGGACCTGGGTCTCTAGTTCATTGGAAACCTTGTGTTGGAAACTGTTTTTATTTCAGATGTTGTGGCAAACCTAAAATGTAGAGAATTACTTTGCTGTAGATATTTCAAATTGCTGGTTACCCCGTGAAGCCTCACCAAACAGATTTGTTGTTGGAAATCTTTGAGATGTGAAACACAGTCAGCGTGTCTTCCTCTGTGAGGAGTTCCTAAAGGAGTGGCAGAGACCTCCTAATTGCACAGGCTTTTCTAAGATCACATTAACGGTGTGGGTACTTCATAACCTCTGAAATGGCAGGCAAGCCAAGTATACAGATAGAAGTAAATGAAACTTGGATGTTTTATCCCAGGGGAAGTTCCAGAATTTATTTTCATTCCAGAGTGGGAATAAAAATGGAAATTTCTCATTAAACAGAAATTTAGGGGGAAATCAATTTGCAAAAACCCAAGCCTTTAAAAATTTATCAAAAGAATACGGTTCAGCATTGCCAAAAGTGAAACATTTCCTTTATATTTGTAAAGCAACCCACTTGTTTGGTTACAAGTCATTGAACCTTTAAACTACATTGCTTTAGAGCAGGAGGTTGTTGTTTGGAGTCTGATGCTCTCAATCCCAGTCCTGTCCTCTGGGTCCAGCTACTTGATGGAGTGCATCTCCTGTAATCTCAGTTGTGTATTCCTCAATTTGTACTGTAGGCCTTGTATCTCTGCAATATTATGTGATGACTATCATTTCTGTAAGGAAGTGATAAAAAAATGCGATTTTACATACTGCTGAATTGATTCAAAACAGAATACAACAGAGCAAATGAAAAAAGGTTAAGGCAATCCAAAATGAAATATTTTTTTTATTTTCTTAATGAGAAGCAAGTTTTTTACAAATTCAGATCTTCCCTGTGAATAATTTGATTTTAATCGAGTTGGATTTTATATGGGAAACCACCCTGTAAATAGAGCCTTAATAAAGGAATTTCGTAATCACAGCACTTCCTAACATCAAGCAAGTGGGCTACAGACCTTTGCATATAAAGCAGTTTCCTAGAGATACTTCGCATGGTTTCACCTCAGTGATCCTCTTAACTCTTCAGGCTGTCTATGTTCGGATTGCACAAAACTCTTTCCACATTTCTGGTGATGTTTACTTTTAGGAGGGTGCTTCCCAGTCCTGCAGTCAGGAGCAAGCCTCTTGTGGGTATGGCTCCTGTCTGCCATGTAATCCATGGGGAAAGTCTGGACTTTTTGCAGCCCTGCTTAAAGTGTTCAACAATATATAGCTTAACATGCCTTTTACTTATCTACATGGCTCACGGGCAGCTCTGGAGCCTGTTTAGCTGTTTGTCAATCCAAAATGGACTTCATAGTGCTGCACATAGACTGCTGTCACAGTGCAGTCAGCAGATTCCCAAGTCTGTGCAAATTTCTTGGTGAAAGGGGTATGGTAGGGAATTACCATTAGTTGACCTGGAGAGCTGTAGCAGTGGTTTTAGACTGGTTGCCCAGATGCACACATGCCTTGCTGTGAGAGCAGAATAAGCATTCAATTTCTGCTCCTGGCTCATCTCCTAGCTCATGTCAGAGAAGCTCTGCACAAAACGCCTCCTTCAGCTGGAAGAATTTGACCTCAGGAGCTTGCTTCACTCCAGGTTGCATAGGTCAGATCGTAAGCATTTCAAAGAAAATGTTTTGACTCACCTCAGGGAAAGATCAAGCCATAAATTTTGTCTGACATTTTTCCTGTTTGTATTAAAATGAATTATTTTCTTACCTGCATAGGATGTGTATTTTACATTTCAATTTATTATGTTTTATAAGGATTTTATGACTCTCTGATGTAGTATTAGTAAAGTGAAGATAATTGACTTTGGCATTGGATTTTGGATTTTATTTCTGTATCCTGTCTGAAATCGTTCACTGAAGAGTTTCTGAGGTCAGCCTGCTGTGATGCAAGCACAGGTGGCCTGTTGAAGCTATCAGATTGCAGCTGAGCACTGGAGCAATTAAAGGCTATGTTTTACTCTCTATACATAAGGATTTATGAACATACTACTCCAATTACTCATAATGGGAGTTAGCTGCAAAATTTCCTCTTCACAGAGATGCAAGGGTACTACTAGAATTGGAAGCTCAGCTACAAAACTATAGGTTAGTGCTGCATCAACTCTGGGAGGTGGTTATTTGTATTCACAAATACATACTTCATGTTGGGGTCCCAGAAGTTTTTTATTCTTCATTTTCCTTCCCTATTGAAAAAAATAGTTCTAAGTTAACTCAAGTAAAAATCCAGGATTTGTACAATAAAGCCCTACTTTAATGTGGAAAACAGCTAAAATAACACTCATTAATAATTAATTCTATGGTTTTTTTGCTACTTGCCAGAACTGCATTAATGTACTCTAGATACAGTAATTTGATACTGAAATTTGACTATGAATACCAAACCCAATGGTCACAATTAAGATTGGTGTTTGTTGACTGAATATAAGAGAATGTGAAGGGTGTGGTTGGAGGATTCAGCAGCATTTCTGTGTATTTTCACTGTGTGGTTTCAATGTCATTAGAAAGAAAGTTTTTGTTCCAATTATAGCTGTTTTACAACATAATTGCACTGGTGCATTGCAACTGCAGAGTTCCAGGGCTGAGTTCCCCCTTCAAACACGAGTGCTTTCATCTTCTTTTCAAGTACGATCAAATCAGAGCAGCTTTGAAACAGGAACGTGACTACATACCACCACAAATTTAAATTAGTATTACAAGAGATTTCATACAGTTCAGCAATAAAGCCAGCATCTAGGTTGTGGGAAGACTCTGTGCTTGCTTTTTCTCACTTCTTCAAGCATTTAATGTGCTGCCATAACCCTCAAGAAAGAAAGTGTGTTTCACCATAAGATGTGTAAAGGATCTATCACATGATGCTTCCATGCATGTATTTGTCCATGTGTCCTCTATGATTGTCTTGCTAATATAGTACTTTTTTTTTTCAGCTAACACTGTAATTGTGTCATGTGTAGATACCTGTTCATCAAATAACACCAGTTTTCCACTTTGTACTTTTAACAATTCTTGCAAAAGATCGGTACATCAAAGAAGAGAAAACCAGACTATTTTACTGAAGGCCATTGTAAATCATTCCAATTTCCAAAATGTTCCATGTATTTGCCAGTCCTCCAGGAAGGAACAACAGTCTCATACTAAACACATGGAGTGTGAATCCAACAGAGATGTGAATGTCGATCGCAAAGGATTAGGGTCAGTAGCTGAAAAAAGTAAGTAGAGGAAGACAAATACTTAATTTTGAAGTCATTAATTACAACATAAAGACATGTTTTTATTTCATAGTTAAAAGAAAATTATAATATGCTGCTGGGTCTCTATGGTCCTTACAAATCTATGAACAATGGGTTTTTTTTAGCTTGTCTTTGTGTCACCGAAATTCGGGAATGAAAGAAAACTCCTTAACACCAATTTAGCATTAAGAAGCAGGCATTTCCTTTGTTGCAGCGCTGGGTGTCAGAAGGGTAGTTCCTCAAATCAGGCACCCCTAATGCTGGTTCTCTTGTCATATTTATACACCAATGTTACAAAGATTACAAAGTGGTACACTCCCCGTTACAATAATTGGTTCATATTTCTTCGCCTAGTATGCAAACTAGAACGCATGCTCAGTTCCCTTCTCCACCTCTATCTTTTGAGTAGGTGGTATAATTTGGGTAGGGGGCTTATGGGTCGGTGGTCGTGGGGACTCTGGCCCAAATTACCTTTCCCCTAGTTTCTCAGTATTTCAGTGTTGGCAATTGTTTGCTATATGCCTCAGAAAGATAGGGATGTTGCTGGAGGCAATTAATGTCCTCCCTTTCTGCAAAGTATGTACATAAGGACCTTGAAGTGTCTTGTAGCTCCTCCTTTTTCTCATGATGTGTAGCAGGTGCTCATTCTAAGAATCGTTAGCCTTCTACCTAAAGTAATAATGAATAGTTTCTTATCACATATAATACAAGTAGGCCTTCATTACAGGCCTTTCTTCTTGGCTACATTTTCTTATTATGTATAATATAAGCAGGCCTTTGTTACAGGCCTATCTTTTGGCTACATTTGCATGGCTAGAAAATACAGATTTTATGCCAGATTCTCAGTGGTATTCATTCCTGGCTGTCAGTGAAACATGTCGGTAGCAAAATGCTGATTTCTTTTCTTTGAGGATCTTGTATAAAATCATGGGGGAGTGTGTCATCTTCAGGGGCCTTTGTATTGGTCTGCAAGGAGGGTGCTGTGAGAAGAGAGTGCCTTATCCAGCAGCCTCCTGGAATATTTCTGTTGCAAATTTGACCTCTGCCATCTGGCTTGTATGAATGCTTTTATATCCCCATCTTTATTCTTTTAATCTTGCTAAATTTTCTAAAGTATTTATTTTTAGGGAGTGTAGTTTCTGATCAGTTTTCACACTGAATTTGCTTTTAAATTTCTTTGTGGAACTCTACATGTAGATTGCTGATACTATATGACGATAGGTTGTGAGCAAGTATCTGAAGAACCAATTCAAAGATGTTAAATATTCACATGGCAGCTATACAAGAAATAACCATTTTTGCGCTTGTAGTCTATGATACCCACAACTGTGTAGTACCAGAAATGGTCTTGCGTGTTTCATAGAAGGCAGCACTGAATAAGGACTGGTACAGCAATACAGAGAAGAGTTCAGCAACATTCACATTTTTTCAGAGCAGCAGCAGCGTATTCCTTCTGTGCCATATACTCTTGCAAAGTACCTGGAAACTTTTAGGGAAGAGGGTGCCTCTGAATTTTGCTTTCCTAACATTGTCAGCAACAGGGGCAACAAGCCAAGTCCTGAGTATAAGAAATGCAGTTCTTTTCCAATGGCATCATTTTCTTATTACACAATAGCTGTCTTTTAACCAGTATGGAAAATAATAAAACAGAAAATATGTGGACAAGCTCTGTTCTCAGTTATACCTATACAAGTCTAACACTTTTGACAATGTCTTGCCTACCTATGTTTCTTGTTGACATTGTGCAAGTCTCACAGGTTGTGTGGTTTGAAGTGAAACAAGGACCTTCTGCAACTGATAGCAGATAGACTAGATGCATGCTTCAAATCTCTATCATCATATGGCTTTTACTTGGTTTTTATTTTTTTCATAGCCTGATTTTTTGTTTATTGCCTTTGACAACAGACAACAAAACAACAGGAAACTGAAAAACACTGAAGCTGGTAGTAAAACAAAAAAGGCGCCATAATTTGCAGTGGAAATATATTTTGTGCAGATAATCAATACTCTTCAGATCTCTTCAGAATAACTTTACATGGTATCCTTTTGTCCATTTTATCATAATCAATAATGTAAAAGCCTACTGTATATTTTTGCAAATGAGATAGAGAACTTTTTTATGTTCTTTCTGAGAGTTGTCTGTCTACCACATGTTGTATAACAGTTCTGTTTTAATTTTTAGTTCCAAAAGAAAAAGGCTCACTTGAAGTGAAAACAGAAGATGTTATTTATTTTTATAAATATTTTAATTTCACTATGGTTTCTGAGAAAGAAAAAGTAGAGTATAATACTTACTACCTGCTGGAAATCCACATCAACAATTCTACAGTCGGAGGAAGAAATGCAACCGAAGAATACCTAAATCATTCCTGTCTAGTGGCAATGATGGAAGACCAAAATGATTGTATAAATATTTCACTGCAACTGAAGTCTTACGTGGAATGTAAGTTACAAAGGAGAGTCAGGGTGGAAAACAAACCAGAAACAATATCAATCTTGCAAAAAATATCCAGTAGGTAGTTCTCTGCTTTCAGCAACCATTTGAAAGTATTTAAGTATTTCACAAGAAAATAATACAATTTTGATCATCTCTTAGTAAAAGATCATCTTTAGTAGGCAACTGACAGTTTTTTATAGTGATTTAAAGCAGGTTTAGCTGTGGGGTTTTTTTTCCCCTAGAAGCAACACAGCAAAGTGTCTGTACATTTTTTTGCTTAGCAGTGACAGACTCACAAATTGCATGTATGACAAAACCTGGTATTACTTTTTTCCTCTCCACTCCCTGATAATGGCATAATTCTGTTGCCTTGGAGGTAAATAAAAAAATTCCTGTTAACTTCAGTGGCAGAAGAAGCAGGAGACAGGTTTGACTTCTCTTAATGTCGTACTGCAACATCCTATTATAAATCCTTAGTACAGTACACTTAAAAGAGAAATCTTCAGCTGAGCTAGGCTTAGTTTTCCCAGAGGACAGCCTGTCAGCTTTTTAAATTTCTCTTTGTGCTGCAGGAGTTTTTTGGCTGATTGCCTGACCATGGTCAGGTCTTCCAGCATGTTTATATCCAATGTCTGCCATCTGGGAATTGCTGAATTATTACATTAATTTAGTTTTGTATGGAAAATATGTTTGATGCTGTACCTTTGCTGGTAAAAAATACGTGTTTTGGAGTTGGCTAAACCTGTGTTGAATAAGTCCAGGTAAAATCCTAGCGAAGAGAGGGCAGCTTATTTTTTTAAAAAAAGTAAGTAGGTCTAGCTATGAGAGGAGTATAGTTTGTAACTTGCCCTGCTAACTTGTGTCAAAACTATAAGTGTATATATATACACTTTTATATATATATATATAAGTAATATGTATATACTATAAACTTTGCTAATGGTGATTTACCTGGGCAGTAGTTATCTCAAATTAACAATAAAAATTAACAATGCATCATCTTTTTTTCTATTTACTTCAAAACAAAGCTAGAGGGATGCTCAGGGCTTTGACTAGGCAAGGTTGATATACAAGTCATTACAAGTCACTCCAAGATGGGGTATGGTATTCTGTTTGAAAGGCGCCTAATGACTGTATAAAAGATATTTTGGGTTCTAAATTAGGAGGGATGAGTTGTTCTTACCTCAAAGAGCCGTAGGGTTATTGGCAGTTACTTCATGACTTCTCAGTGGAGGAGACACACGAGGGAAGTTGCTGTAGGTCTAATTATCCTGTTCCAAATCAAGGAAAGGAAAACAGTGGTTTGGCTATAGTCTGTAATTTGATTTTATATGAGTCATAGTAACATAGTTGGTTTTTAAAATAGTTATTTGACAATGCTAAGGTATGCATTAACATGCAGCTGCCAAAGAAGTTTGAAAGGTCTTTCAAACAACCAGGGAGAAAAGTTCCCCATGTCCTTTCTCTGTGGTATATAGTCCTGGCTTGTACTAGTTACTGAACTGTTCCCTGCGGAATGTGAGTGCATTTCTGCGGCAGCTGTTGTCCGAAGAACAGCCTACCTCCTACACCCAGTCCCACGCTGATTCTCCCCCAAGGCAGCTTTGGTTAAAAGAACACCCCTCGCAGGGTTCTGTTGGTGGCATTTCCTCACTTTTTGATAAGAAAATGTCTATATCTGGAATCTTACCGTCTTCCATATGTGAAGACAGACCAGGAGGTTGAGAATGCCAGTACAGGTCAGTGTTGGAGAGTGGACCAATTCCTTCCGTTCTCCATCCAAACAAAGAGGGGATATATATTACCATTGTTGTACCTTAAATATAAATGTTGATCTTTGAAGTATTTTCTTCCTGGCTGAGTTGCATATAATAGTTTATACAAATAGGAAAAATTTTCATTCACTTAGCTACGTATAACTATTTCAGACATGGGAAGATAGATACAGGTGAAAATGAAGCTAAACTCTAGATAGAAAACAAATTCAAACAACAAAGAAGGCTGAAAGAAAAAGGCATAATCTTCTGTTTTGCTTTAAATTTTCATCTGTAGGGATAGGCATGTTCAGATAACCTACCAGGATAGATTGTTCTACTTTTTTTCTGCCAGTGTTTTCCTGCTTCATTTTCTCTTTTCCACATTTCATGGACAGATCCAATGTGTATGTCGAAGATCATTTGGCTCACTATGATTCCGGTAGTTTTTGTGTTTACTATTTCAATCGTCATCTACAAAATAGTCCAAGAAAATAAACAAAACTGTAAGTAACACAAAGTTAATGTGCATGAATTTAAATGTCTGTGCAATGAAAAAATGTATTAATTCACAATAACAAAGCTGTTGATTATTAATGTGGTTCAAACACCAATATTTTAATTGTAATATTGTAAAAGGTTCTTATAGAGGGACTGAAGTACTCAGATGTTTGATAGTATCACCTCTCACCTCTGAATTGTGGATGCAAATCCAAGCTTGTTGATGGTGAATGAAATATGGCTTTTTTTGATAGATGCTTGGTGGCCTATGATCCTTGGTGATATGAACTTCTGGTTTCAGACTGATTCCAGTAGATAAAACAATTACAGTTGAACCGCATTGAAGGTCTTAAGCAGAAATGCCAATGACCAATATAAGCAGATTGAAATACCCTTTCCTTCCCGAAGATGATTCATCTCGGTCATGGCCAAGAAAAATTACAGGATAGATATGAGGAGATATGCACTCAGCTGTCTGTCCTGAAAACTGGTTATCTAAATTCAGCAGTGGTGTAATCCCATACAGGTCAACCAAACTATGCCTTCTTAACCTCAGAGCTGAATTAAGCCCAGATAACATTTCTTCTCTTTGCTGTTATTTCAGCAAATACAATAGTGCTGCGATCTCTGAATCAGCACTATTGGCTATTCCTAGTGGTTAAAACTTTGCTATGAAAGAATTTGTCCTTAGTTCAGAGACTGAGACAACTGTTTCTACAGAATGCCTTCACCAGCCAAGACAGGCTCTTCCTATGCAGTTCACTTGGGATGCAGGCTGAAATTGGGATGTACAGTATTTCTTCTAGCAATATACAATGAAGAAAGTAAGAATAAAAGTGTAGGAGTAGCCTGAGCAGGAGACTTTTGAGCAATCAAGATAAAGTCCTCTGCACAAAAACAGTGCAGAAAGTTGACCCATTGTCAGCTGCTGGTCTTTTTTTTTCATCCCAAGTCAGAGGTAAGTGGTACAGGGAGCACACTTCCTTTCACCAGTGTGAAAAGCATGTTACTTAACCTGTTACCTGAGATAATAGCTCTTAGATGCTTTTCACAGCAATTTCCAGACTTTCTGCCAGTGTCAGCCCTGGGTGGACAGAATGCCTCCAGAGAACCAGCATTTAGTTGGTATTACCAGGCACATGTCCATTGCCCTTGTAGTCCAGAGCTGCCGAATAGGGACCTTGGTCACAGGGTTAATAAAAAAATGATAAGCCATATCCAGTCCTCTGATCATCCTTACTGTAGCCACAGGCAATTTTGTAATGAAAGAGCAATAGGAGACTAGCTTTAATCATAACTGAACAGAAGGAAGAGTGCCCATACACAAAATGTTTCTGTGATTTTTTTTGCATAATGTAAATATTTTATGCATATATTTTAATGAATAAGCAAAATAGTTTCTTAAAATGGCAAATCTGTGCATACTCCCCCAAATGATTAGAGAAACTCCTTATGAGATTATCTTGGTAAAAATACATGATCTTTTACTTATTGCTAGACCCAAATTCTGAGACTTATTTTATGTATATAAAAATCCCACAAAGTGTAAATTAGGTCTTTATAAGTGAGCTATTAAATGCTCTAATTTAAAGGACTTTTAGTTGTAATTTCAAAGCTACCTATAAATGTTGTGAGTATGATTTTCTATGCTTTAAGTCATAACATCCCATTTTTAGTGCAGAACTATTAGTAGTGATGATTAATGATTTATTGTCTTTATTCTTAAGGTTTTTCAGAATTGTCATGGACACAAGCAGGGAGGAGAAGATGCCCTTTTGAGGCTTCTAATTACTGACTTGCTTATAGAATACATTTTCTGTTAATAGAGGAAGACTCTTTTTATTAGTTAAATTTATAACATTAAAAACAACTTCAATGTGTTAGTGACAAAAAGACAAGCACATAAAAACCAGATTTAAGGGTTGTATTCCTTATGTGTATATATTATGATGCCACCTTTAATTGCAAGTCTACATACTGCTTGTTTCAGTGCTGCCCAAGGAACACAGCGGAATATTACTATATGCCTAAAACAGCTGCTAAGAATTTTTACAATCATAATTCAGTTAGTAGTTTTTCTCTTAATTTCTGAGCACTACTGAAAGTTGTTAAGAAATACGGAATTATTCATCTTCCTCTTCCAAGACATTCTGCTAGGCAGACTTTGAAAATCTCTGAAACATTAATGAAGTTATTTCCATGAGTGTATAAAATAACATATCCAAATAAAATTGGTGGAGGTTACTACCGATCCATGACAAAGGAGCTAAATTAGAAATTACTCCTTTTGCCTTTTCCCTTCTATTCCTGTCTTCCAGAGCTTCCTGTGACATTAACTGTTACAGTGCATGCATTAGATCTCCACTGGCATTCATAAAAAAATCATGACTTAAATAATCCTAGTTCAGTGAATTTCTTAAAGGTGAAGTTTTCTAGTGTTCTCAAAAGAAAAAGATAAAAATCAATTCTGTTATGTAGAGTTGGAGCAAGCCTGTCATCAGAAGCTGACTGAGCCTTGGAACTGTTGTCACTGTAGAACAGGGCTAACCATAACAGTTGCACAATCAATTGCAATAACCCCACCAAGAGCACAGTATTAAGAGAGCAGCCAAGGGTGGAAAGACTGAGAAATTTATGAACTGGGTGCTGAAGACAGTCAGAGGTGTTCAACCCAGCTCTATCTTTCTCTGGATGGTGTAGAGCTTGCTCTCCAACTGTGCTTCCAAAGATGAACACCTCACACTTGCAAAGAATCTGTCAGCTTCCTAGGATGCCAGTGTGCTCCATCCTTGCTATTCCGCTGTCAGCAGTGTGAGGCTGAATCTGTAGTGGGACGTGTACTTCTTTGATAAACTTCCAAAATTTGTTCAAGGTATACAGTATAGAGGAGGGAAGGAATAATTTAAAAGGGGCAAACCTGAATGGAATTTCCAAAAAATTTCATTCAGGAAAATATAAAACATCCAGCCCTAGGTTTTCCTCATCACCTTATTTCAAAACCTTCCTGTGTTTTTCATGAAAGGTTTTGAGCAGCTTAAGAATAAGGTGTTTACCAGCTTTCCATCTAATCAGTGTCATATGTAATTCTATAGTTGATGATAATGCATTTTGTTTAAAACAGATTGTAAACACAGAGTAACAGCGATTTCTACTATTCGAAGAAGAAAGAGTTCTAGACGTGCAAGAAGAACCATATCTGCTACTAAAATTCATCCTTTGCCTGGTAAGTAATAGAAAAGTAAAATAAAAACCTAACAAATCTTGAGGCATGAGGAGGTCAAGAAAGACCTTTTAAGTCTTTCCTGTCAGAGGATGCTTCAGGATTTTTTCAGAGTTACCTTGATCCTATATAAATTTGATCTGGCTTATGTTATGGAAAAATTTTTATTTCACAAATAAATAATTCTGATGATGAAACTATAAGAAGACTTATGTATATCATGTGGGAATGCTTCTCCCAGTCTTCTGAATGTGTTGCATTAATGACTTTGGGTTTTTTACCTCCTTTTAATTTTTGATCATGTTGTGTGCCGCATTTGAGGTTTGGCAGCTGAGTGCTTTGTGTGCATATGAAAAGTATACAGACGTACACACGTGTATATACGCTCTATGTGTTTATGACTCTTGACAAAACCTGCTACCAAAGGGTGGAATGGAGGGCTGTAGCAGGACTCAGAGAATGACTCTGCTGGCACTTTGTAGCCTATTTCTAGGGGAAATTTCCCACAAAGTACAATTTTCTAGTCTCAGATAGAAATTAAACTGTGGTCTTCTGAGAGTGTAGTATGTTTAGCACAGATAAATTAAATGGCATGGTCGAAACACAAAATTTTGGCTCCAGATATTATGATTTGGTAACAAATCTCTGTGTGAAGGGAAATTAGCAGCTGTAGCTCTGAGAGTTACTGATATTGCTGGAAGAGTCATATGCTTTAATAAATTCTGTGGATTCTGGTTTCAGGGAGGGAGCTCTATCTTTAAAAAGATTAACATGGACATATAGAATAATAGCTCTTAATGGCAAACCAACCTCCCTCCAAAACAAGAGCAACTACAAAGCCAGCAAATGAAAAAAAGGTTTTAAATTTGGCCAGGCATGGGTACCTCCTTGTTTGTTTTGTCAGTTCTTCAGGAGTAAGGGGACACTCAATAATTTCTCTCTACAACTCAGTAACTCATGGCATTTCAATTTCACCTAGGAAAGAGTGAATAGCTCCCTGTCTGTCTGATCTCTCCTGGGAGTACAATTTATGGTCCTCGCTTTTAAAGCACTGGCTACCTCTAAGATGTATTTATGAGCTCATTATTTTCATCCCGCAGGAAAGGAATTATCTTTTTGACATCTTTTGTCTTGAGTAGCTTCACTAATACCATACCTGTTTTATCTGTGTGTTCACAATGACATTTTTAGTGTTATATATCCAAAGGCATTTTTGATGATGGAGTTTTATGGAAATTCAAATCTCATTTTACTAGATTTTAATGAAGAGAATAAGAATGCCATATTGGTTGGTCATTCTTACTAATATGTTCCTCCCACTTCAATCTATCCATTTAACTCAGAAAGATGCTTAGTTGCATGAACTGATAGCAGGTTTTATTTTAATATGAAATTCCTTGATTTCACACATCATAATTCCAGTCAATCCAGTCAGTTTCCTGATTTATAAATTAATAAATTTATACTGGAATCAAAACCATATGAAAAGAGTTTATTTTTACCACAGTTGCTAAGTTTAAGATTTGCTACTGTGATAAGGGATTATAAATAGCTATAGATGACTTCTTCAACAGCCCTTGATAGTATTTTCACTATCATTAGTGCATAGCTTGGAATCTTGAAACAAAACATTGAGATCCACTGAAGACAGTACAACCACCCTGGAAACACTGTAATGAGAATAAGTAACTATATATCTGAGAGGATGTGACAGTATCTCATAGAGATGAAAAGATGTATAGTGCTAAAAGGTTATTCAAAGTTCAGAAAGGATTAGGGAAGAAAAAGAAGGAAACCTATACTTTGAGAATGAGAATGATTTCCTAGGTAGGCTCAGGAAATTACTATCTTAATATCACTGTGGTCTGACAAAAAGATAATTTACAGCACGGATGCTAGTTTTGTGAAACTGTTAGTGGTTCCATTAATTACCATTAAGTCTGATGGCCAGAGGAAAGGAGGAAAAATTTTCTCCAGGGTAGGATTAAAATTACAGCCTTCCAAATTCATGGTACTACGAAGGATTAAGCACATATAGTGAGGACAGGGGAGCTTTAAAGCATTCTGGTCATAAATGTTGACAAAACGATGTCTGTGCTGTTAAGCAAAAAAAGTATGCAGTGGAGCATGGGCTGTACAGAGCATGTTTTCTAGACTTTGGATCTGTTCCTGCCATTGCATTTTTGTAAAACAGTCCCTTGAATGGTATGAATTGACAAAACGCAGTTGCCCTTAAATGCAGCCACAAGAGAAGGGAAAGAGTATAGGGTGCTTTTTCTTCAGTGCAAGAGGTAAGTACTCTATAAGTGGCTGATCTGTATTTCCAGATACAGAACATTTTTGTATCAAATGGGACTTGATAGTAGTAGCACATGGGAAGTGATCCATAGAAGAAAAGTCAATTCCTTGCTTTGTGTTCATGACAGAGAATCTTAGGGAGATTCCCACGTAAGAAACTTTTATTGCAAGAATTTCTTTGAGGAGCTTACTCAAATTGAAGAGGCAGTAGAATAGGTTTTGGAACAACTTAATAAATTAGTAATAGCAATTAGAAGGAGCAGATGATATTCCCCACAGTGTTTTGAAAGAACTCAGATAGAAACTGCTAAACTGTCATGTGCAGCTTACTGCTTAAATCAGCCTCAGGTCCAGAGGAAGGGAAGGCAGCTCTACTTACTCTGCTCCTATACCTTTCCCTGAGCCCACTTTCCCTAAAGCACTTTAGGACCTTTTTCACTACTAGCAACTGATTAAGTATAGCTATTCTCATATGGCTATATCCTAAAAAATTTAAGCCTGGGGACATGGCACAGAATTACTTGTTGAGAGCAGGCCACTGTGTGTGAACTGTACACTGCATTATTTTTTTTTTAAAAAAAAGAAGAAAAAGAAGTGGCACAGGAAACAGATGGCATAAATCAGGGTGTTTAATACCTAGACTGAATCTGCCTAACAGGGTCTTTTCATACTGGAAGTTTCATTAATATAATTATATGGGTTATACTTAAGTGTGAATTTATATTACTAGAAGTTTACCACTATTAATTCCCATTTAGACCTTCTTTTCCTAGCATAAGAATGACATTCCTTGTTTATGTTTATCTTATTTTGAAACCAGCAGTAGGTCTATTGGAAAAAAGACCTGCTCCCATTGCTATGCTAGAGTGGGACTATGCAGACAGGGAATCATATTGTTAATATCATCATGTTATTACTCTACAGTCAGTGCGGGCAACCTTAGTTCAAACGTAAAGCCTTGTTCTTCAATGCTTAAACAGTATACTTCTCTCATTTTCAGTGATACTCCATTGGCTCACAAAATCAGAGTTTGGTTTGTCACATTTTAGGATACAAATACAGGATTCCTTGACTCACTTGTCTGGCTCACAGTAATGCAAAGTCAGTTCTGATGGATGGTAATTTTATAACTCATCCTGAAAGATGGACATTGTAGGATCATAGTGACAACCAGGACTCAGAGAATAAAACCTCAGGGTTGCTGGCCTGCAGTTGTTTTCTGGACTGTTTAGATTTTGTGACGTCCAAAGCATTTGATACAAGTGGGCTTGACAGCTGTAATTTGCACATAAGAAAAAACAAGATAATTTTTCTCTCAGTCATTTGAATTCCTGTATGGTTTTCTGTGCTATCCTATTAAGATAATAGTTCCTCTCCTACAAGATTAGAGGAAATAGCTGAAATTCTGCCATCTCTCTGATGTATTGCTACAGCTTCGGGTTAGTTGGCAGGTTGGAAACAGAAGCACACGCTGGCTCAGTAGCATCAGGGCTGGCATCCCCGTGAATTCAGACTCACTCCTCCTTGTATTCTGCAATACATTTTCTTTTTAGCAAAGAGGACAGTCAAGAGACATCTTCTACAGCAGCAAATAGATGCAAAGCCAAGAAACTTGGCCACATGAAGCATCACCTATTTGATTCTAATCCTTCTCAGTTCCTGACATAGCTGAATAGTTGCCTTTTCCTCTGCAACTTTGATGAATAATGCTGGGAAAAGCAAAGCTTGTCACAGTATTCAACTCAGACTTACATGTTTCTGAGATGCAACATTTCCAGAGAAAAATGTGAAGTCTTATTACCACTTTGGGTCTTTTTTTATGTTTCAGAAAGGAGGATAAAATCTATAGGATGCAAGTAATTTTAGGGAGTTTTTCATAGCCCCTATATGCTTTCAGTAGAGCACTGATGCCCAAATGGCCATTTCTCTGCTCAGTTTGCGTGCATGCAGAACGGTGTTACACACAGGCTCTGAAGGGATAAGCAGCCTACATTCCCATTCTCTCTAGGTTCATCCTGAGTGTGAAACAAGATCCACTGCTGTTTTTAAAATGACCCCAGTTTTATTTTAACTTTGCTTTTCATATTCAGTTGCTTAATTACAAGATCAAAATTCCACTTCTTAATTGCATTTGTAAAGAGAGAAGTCCAAATGATGTAGTAAGTGGAGAAGGGATGTAGCCACATCTAAGTGACGTGGTTCATCGTTTTGTTATGAACTCAGTAGAAAACCCATTCGTAGGTTTACAGAAGTTATGGTGGGGACAGGATGGACCTGGACTTAAGGTATTATTTGTGTTCTACAGTAGTTCTTTGAAAAATGCATTATATCAACAACTCTGACTTCATTAGCCTGACAATGCGATTTCTGCATTTCTTTATCTGTATCCCAGTAAGGTATCATATCAGTATCTGTGTTGCCAATGTGCTAAAGGCATCATCACACCTTTCTCTGCTTCTGAGGTGCATGCTGTCATCTTTGTTAACGTGTGGATGATGCCCAGAAGCTCTCCCTGTGTGTATGACAAGTTAGCTGAGGCCGCATCACATGTTCCTGAGTGGCAATCTGGGCTGCCCTTAGGCAAAAATGAATCAGAAAGTTCACACTCTAAATTTTGGTTGTTTCTGCTTACCTGGCCAACCATAGGTTTCCATATTTTGGGAGAGTCAGTTAACCCCAAATTCGCATGCCTTTCTATTTTCACTACTAGTAAAATTTCCAAGAGCAATTTACTTGCCTACCTTCAAGCTGCTTCCCAGGGAGACTCAGGATCAGCAGGTTGTAGTCCCACTAGTATCAAGAGGAAGTTAAATACAAAACATGGTTAGTACTTTCAAGAGTTCTGACATGTATCTGCATCTCTAGGCGCTGAAATCCCACTGAAAAGCTGGCTGTCCACCTCTGCCTTGTGTTCAGATAGCTCTCAATTATTTTCAAACTTGCAAATTCAACATTTAACACTCTGCAAGTATATTTACTGTTTAATAATAATGATAAAAATTATTTTAACTTTCAATAGTGAAAACCAGCAAACAACAGATTCCACTTACTGCACAGTCCACAAAGATACTGCCCATAATTCCTGAACAAGAGCATTGTTGTGTGGGTGTATCAACTGTAGAAGGTAAGTAAATATCTTATGACTCTGATTATTCTGTTTTGCCTCATATTTTTAGAATTAATAGTATGCACTATCTGCTCAAAATAAATGACTAATACTTCTAGCCAAGTATATGAGATGATAAACTGGAAAATGTGTTTTGTGAGAGCTAGGTGGCAGGGAAACAAAATCAATTTTCCTTCTGCTACCAAGAGTCATCTATAAACTAACGTGTTAGCCTTTTAAACCCTGTGTCTCCCTGAAGGCTCCAGTGCAAATTCTGACACTATTTTTCTGATGTAGAATATGGTGTCCTGGACTTCAACATGATGCTGACATTTGTTGCTGACAAGGGCAGAGGAAAGAAGCAAATTGCAAATGATCTCTGAAGAGAATCACATGTTTGAAATAAATAAATATTTTGCTGATCAAATTCCCCAAACAAAAGAAATCAGTCACTCTGTTGTTATTATACCAGTCAGAAGGAGTGACAAGAAGTTGGTTTCAGCTTGGAACTAAAACTAGTTTCCCACTTCTAACTTTCTCCAGCCCTTGTACTCCAGTAATTGTTTCAGAAAGTCCAGATGTAAGGAAACAAGTCTGAAAAGAAATGTGTAGTAAGAGATACCTCTTCCTGGCAATACTTGTAATGCCTAGAAATGGAATAGATGCTACTTGAATAAGTAATACAGACTAATATATCAATTGCATAGACAAGGTTATGACTACTCGCACAGATTATATTACTGTTTATGGTGAATTTTTTAGGTTAAAAGCTTAAGAAGGTCCTCCTTTACATCTATTTAAATTGGATGGAGTTTTATTGAAAACTCAATATCATGTCCTGCTGTCTTTTTAATGTGTTAAAAAATTGATGTACTGAAGAGTGGTTTGACTTTTGTGCTTCATGTGGAACCATAAACAATGAAGATGTATGTTGAGAGCAGAGCTAAAGAAGACATTTTGAACAGCATTACTGACAAAAGATGAGGTACTGCCATAATAAAGTAATAATTGATCTAGATTATTGTTTGGCTTTTGAGAGAGACTAGCTGGGTTACAGAACAGTGTATTATAGTAATTAAAAATACTGACCACTTCTTAAGTGATTCTTATCTATAGATCTTACAAGGACTTAGAAAGATGGAAAGTTGTTATTATTACTATTCTAAAATGAGGATATCAGGAGGTAGAGAAAGATAACATGACTTGGCAAGTCCGTGACATAGATGAGAGCAGTTCTCAGATCATGGGAGTTCAGCTGTTTGATGTCAGGAGCTCCTGAGTGAGCAGGCCCTTTCCCAGAGGCCCATCAGCCTTTCTGTAGGGCAGCTTCTTCCTTTCTCCAGGAACTCCTCCCAACCACTTCAGCACTAGACCATTTCTTTTTTTTGATACCTCTCAACTGCCTCTCAAGTAAACCTTTATCTGCCCTTATCTCTGTCTGCCACGTACCTGCCCACCTTAACTGTTTCCTGTTGAGGGCATTTACTCTTGAGTTAAAAATAAGACATCTCTGAGGTTGTAACAGGATGTGTTGCTAAGTTGGTGCTCACTAGTATTGAGTGCCTTCATTTATACAGTATTATGGCTGATCAGTAGCATGCTTTGTCCTTCTGGGATGTTGGGTTCACCAAAACTCATCTTTTGGAAGCAGGAAAAAAACTGTCATGGCCCATTCCCGTGCAAATTTAACTCTTGTGTTCCTAGAGGTGGAATTAACCATTGGGATAGACCTGCTAGCATTCCTTTTGCTTTCATTATCTTAAGTCTTATGTATTAAAGGGTAGAAAGAAGAGATGGAACAATCCTACAGATCTTTGATTGCTCTGTGAGACAATATATGAGATCCAGGACACTTTGGGATGAAGTTATCCTCTTCCTTAATCTCTGGGTCAATGACTGAAAGAAAAAGATTAGGTATCTTGAGAAGCCCCGAATACCTTGTTCCAGTGCTGTGCTGCATAGTATCAGGCTTGCTTTCTGGGTCATAATGCAGTCTTCCTGTCAGAAGGACTGCTGGCAGTGAGGTGAAAGCTGGATGTGATACGTGGGATTCATGCTGAATACATGAAATTGAAATGTTACATGGCATTGTGTGGAAAGATTATTAAAGGGTGTGGCTGGAGAAGTAAGAACTTAGATCTAGATCTTGCCTTTCATCACACCAGGTTTTGAATAACATTTCTTAAAGGAATACTGTCTCAAAGCTGAATGCTCTAGTTTTGCTCCATTTCCTGCAAAGAAACACTTCCCCCTTCTGATAAGGTCAGATTCAACTTTTTTTTTCTTGTGTTTGTGGGTGGCTCAGTGGCTAATGACGTTGCAGTTACAGGAAAGCTTGCTAGGTAGAAGTCTTTTTGGTTACTTAGAATGTGGAAGGACGTTGTGGTCTACTTTTCTTATGAGTGCTAGGGTTGTCTCTATAAAGTCTATAGAATGCTACTAAAGACTAGTTTGCTCAACAGGGGGGAGCCAGGTGCATTAGAAGTGCTGCACATGAACAGCTGAGTACTGAGACTGAAAAACACCGAGATGATTAAATTCCCAGAATTGACAAAGACAGTTATAGACTCTGTCAGCTTGATAAAACCTGTTTTTTCCCAAGAAGGAGGTGGAATGGAGATAAGAAGTGTGTACGAGGAGTTTCTTGATCAAAAAGCATCATCATGGTATCACACTACCAGTTGCTCCCCTGAAGCTCTTGCGTTTCAGACCACCAATACAAGAGCCTCGAAGAAGGAAGAGTTCTAGCCTGAGCTGGAGCTCCTCTGGGGATAGTGCTTACATCTGCCCTTTTCTGCCTCAGGTCTGGCTTCAGTCCTGTTGGTCAGAGTTACCTCAATGCCTGCCAGGCATGCTCAAGCAGGCAGGACAAGGACAGAGAAACTACTTTGGAGTTATGCTTTTCCTCATTTCCAGCTAGCTAAAGCTGCACTCAGAGAAAGCACAGAGTGTTTATTTGATTTTTGTGTAAGGAGAATAGCTACACAGTAGGTGTAAGGAGGAGGAAATGGAAAAGCAAGGCTCACTCTTATCACCATCATTATTGCTCCTGAGCTAGAGAACCTGCTGGTGGCCTCAGCAATGGCCCTTAGCCTGACACATTGAAAGCTGAAAGGCTCGACAACATTGGTTTTAGCCACCGGAATTTAGTAAGTTAAAGTCCAGATCGGACAGGAGAGTAAAGCATTAGGCATATTATTTGCTCGCTGTTCCAATCTGCGACAGGGAAGTATTTGTCTTGTTAACAGATGAGAGAGATCAATAATCAGTGACACATTGCTACTTTCTGCTGAATTTTTCTTTTTATGTCAGAAAAAGATAGGTTTCTTTTTATTTTTTTTTACATGTCTTTTAATGTCTTTATATTTAAGACAATACTATTCATCATAGAATGTAAGTATATTGATAAACATATGGCCACACACATGTGCATGGTCATGTTTATCAATATACTTATATGCTATGTGTATGCATGTCCCTATATTTGTGTGTGTATATGTGTGTGTGCACAGAGATGTACACACATGCCCCATTACTTCCTGTTCTTTGGTTACTATCACTGACAGCTTACTAAGACAGGTGCTATTGCTGACAGCTAATTCAGCTAATAAAAAAATGTACCAACTTCCGCACTCGTACCTTTGCCAAAGGAGAATCTTTTCAGCATAAGTCACTTGATGCATCTGTGTATTTTCACGGTAACTATTATTATTACATTTGAGTGCTGAAGTTAAGAATCTTCCTCTGTTTCTGCCATTTTTCATTAAACCACCATATGAGCAACTGTCCTGGAAAAAATGAAGGAGCCAAGTCTCTCAAGTGCTTTAAGACAGTCGTCTCTTCACATATGACAGCTGTAGATGTATTTCCTTAGTGCTGTCAAAAGGTGACATTAATTACTGTAAATTCCAAGGCTGATGTTTATTTAGATAGGAAGCATGAACATTTTATTCAGGGCAAATATTTGCATTCAGAGGCAACGTTGTTCAGGGGACAGCATGCTAGAATAAGGCTCTGCAGACCCAACTTTTTCTATCTCTGCCAGTGACACCTCATTACTAATTTTCACCATGGTAATAATTGTTTATCCTCAGCTAAAACAGAGATTGTGTAGTGCTTGTAGCTTACAAAGTGCTACTTGCATCAACTGGTACTTTTAACTTTAAAAGCACTACTTGCATCAACTATTAGTTTTAGCAGCTCTAAAATGCTGTGAGATGTATATCTGGGTCTGCCTTTTTTTTCCTTTTTTTTTTTTTTTTTTTTTAAGTAAATACGCTCTTCTCTGACAGATGACAAGACAGAAACAAGAAGCTGGACCGACAGCAAGAAATCTGGGAGCAGACCAGAAGGATAAATACTGAATTTATATATTGGAGCAATGCTACTAGCTCCCTTTACTGCATGTGCAAAAATGCAGCATGTGAAACCATAAGAGGACTAACATTTCTGAATGTACTTGATTCGATGGCTGGTCTCTAAAAACAGTGAGGGCAAAGAATTATTAGAGTGAGAAAAAAAAGTGGGCAAATAAGAGTCAAATCCACATGCCCATTAAAACACCTGAATATATGGCAAACAGCCTATTTGAAGGTATTACACCATTCAGCAAGATGATTTGGATTATTTGGGATCCTTTGGGATGGAGCACCTCTCCTATGAGGACAGGCTGAGAGAGTTGGGATTGTTCAGCCTGGAGAAAAGGTGGCTCCAGGGAGATCTAAGTGCAGCTTACCAGTACCTGAAGGGGCCCACAGGAAAGATGGTGAGGAACTGTTTATTGGGGAGTGTAGTGACAGGACAAGGGGTAATGGGTTTAAGCTAAAGGAGGGTCGATTTAGATTAGATGTTAGAAAGAAATCCTTTACTGTGAGGGTGGTGAGGCACTGGAACAGGTTGTCCAGAGAGGCTGTGGATGCCCCATCCCTGGAAGTGATTAAGACCAGGTTGGATGGGACTTTGGGCAACGTGGTCTAGTGGAGGGTGTCCCTGCCCACAACAGGGGAGTTGGAACTAGATGATCTTTAAGGTCCCTTCCAACCCAAACCATTCTATGATTCTATGATTCATTCTATGATTCTATGATTTTGCTGATGGTTAGCCCTGAAATCATTGTTACGTAGGGGAGGTTTGGGCTGAACTTGCCCTTAGAGGCTTAAGAAAGCCTGTCCCAAGGAGTGATGTCTCTCTGTGTCTGTGTCCTGCCCTTGTGGCAGTCTGTCTTTCCCCAGTGGCAGGGCCACGTGGAGTCCAGGCAGACTGTGCAGTTCTCAATGGCCTCTTCCATCCCAAAGGTGCACGTTAGTCTTACAGTGGTTAGGGCAGAACAAAAATCACGTGTGTAGCATGAAGAGTGATCTTAGTGTCCTGCCTGCCATTGATTCTCCTAATAAAACCAGTGGACGTGTCAAAGGATGCATAAAAGCTAATGAAAGTTCCACATCAGCAATCGCCAATGATTTTTAGTACACTGTCTTTTGCCATCAGCACTTCCATCTCTCTTTGTAAAGAGCTTTGAGATCCTTGAACGCATAAGGTGCTTCACATCTCTCTGTTTCTTTCTGAGTGACAGTGTAGCTGCAGAGTTAGATAAGACAAGTTGGTCTCCCAGTGAATATAGAATCTAAGGCACAATCTTGTCTCCAGGTGAAATGGATTATAAAACTGGAACATAAGGTAGATGACAGGTAACTGACCAGGAGCATGCACATGTATATGGCTAAAAAGGTGAAACCCTCTTTCACAGAAATGGTAAAATAAAAGAAGTTGATGGATCCCTTTCCTCTCTTACAATCTAAAAGCACATGGACACGAAACCTCCTGTGTGGGGCAGTTGGCACAAGAGATCAGCAAGTAACTACGTGTATGAGAGGCTGATTCCTATCCAGCAATGTTCAGAGTATCGCCGCTGCTGTCATTTTCTCAGGATAGCTTCCCTGTGGTGGGATGACCCTGGCTGAGGACCAGGTGCCCACAAGAGCCGCTCCATCACTCCCCTCCTTCATTAGGCAGAGGAGAAAAAGCACAACGAAAAGCTTGTGGGAGAGATCACTCACTAATTATCATCACGAGCAAAACAGACTGAACTTAGAGAAGAAATTCATCTAATTTATTACTAAGCAAAACAGAGTAGAGGAATGAGAAATAAAATCAACTCTGAAAACACCTCCCCCCACCCCTCCCATCTTCCCGGGCTCAACTTCACTCCTGGCTTCAACCTCCGCCCCCCTCAGCGGCACAGGGGGATGGGGAATGGGGGTTACGGTCAGTTCATCACGCGGTGTTTCTGCTGCTTCTTCATCCTCAGGGGGAGGAATCCTCTCATCGTTCCTCTGCTCCAGCGTGGGGTCCCTCTCACGGGAGACAGTCCTTCACAAACTTCTCCAACATGAGTCTCTCCCACGGGCTACAGTCCTTCACGAACTGCTCCAGCGTGGGTCTCTCCCATGGGGTGCAGACCTTCAGGAGCAAACTGCTCCAGTGTGGAGTCCCCCACGGGGTCACAAGTCCTGCCAGCAAACCTGCTCTGGCGTGGGCTCCTCTCTCCACAGGGCCACAGGTCCTGCCAGGAGCTTCCTCCAGCGCGGGCTTCCCGTGGGTCACAGCCTCCTTCGGGTGCCTCCACCTGCTCTGGTGTGGGGTCCTCCATGGGCTGCAGGTGGAATCTCTACACCCCCTCATCCTCCCTCCCTGGGCTGCAGGGGGACAGCCTGCTTCACCATGGTCTTCACCACGGGCTGCAGGAGGATCTCTGCTCCGGTGCCTGGAGCACCTCCTGCCCCTCCTTCTGCACTGACCTTGGTGTCTGCAGAGTTTCTTACCTCTTCTCACTCCTCTCTCTGGCTGCAAAAGCTCTCTCTAACTGTTTTTTCTCTTTCTTAAATATGTTATCACAGAGGCGCTGATGGGCTTGGCCTTGGCCAGCGGTGGGTCCATCTTGGAGCCGGCTGGCATTGGCTCTGTCAGACACAGGGGAAGCTTCTAGCAGCTTCTCACAGAAGCCACCCCTGTAGCCCCCTCCACTACCAAAACCTTGCCACGCAAACCCAACACACTCCCCTAGCAATTTAGAAGTTTAATTGTGCAGAGTGTACTCTTATAGCAGGAAAATTCAATGCAGGTCCACCTAGGGTATTACCTGGGCTTTGGCTCAGGCCCCTGCTGCCTTCCTGAAGAAGTCTTTAAATGTGATCATTGCAGAACTTAGTAGCACAAACAGAAAAGGCAACTAAAAATATTCTTTGCCTGCTTTTCCTTATGTGATTGTGGCTTTACAAAAATGTTTTCATATTTAAAATAATCCCTCTTGTCTGTCTTTGAGCCACACAAAAAACAGAAGATATAAATTACGCAGGGGAAACAGTGAAACTTGTAGTTCAAAACATTCTAGCAAAGGCACGTACCAAGTGTACTCCAGAGCTAGAGGAAGATTACAGTTAAGCTGTTTCTATAAATCATGCATGTATTTGTAAAGAACCATAGGTGTGATTTTAAATTGCTGGGATCCTTCCAATTATCCTTTTGACACTTTTTTCTGAAAAGCATCATTTCAGCTCTCTGAAGTGATAGTACTGTGGTTAAAATCATCATAAAATTGGGCTTGATGCTGCTGAAGGCAGAAGTTCCTACTAGTGCTGACATCCTGGGTTTGCCAGTTGGCCATTTTTTATGGCATCATTTTTTCTGCTTTCATGAATTCCTATAGATAACTATGAAAAAAGATTTATGCCCATGTGCAGCTTTAAGTTGTTTTCAGGACTGCATGCAGTCACTCAGTTACATATTTATTTTTTTAAATATCATGAAAAATAATTCCTCCTCTGTTTCTGCTTCCATAATAGATTTGCGTCTTAATCATACATTAAACCAAGAACTCCTCTCAGTACAAAAGAGCTCACAGAATCAGATTGCTGAGCACATTCCAGGGTACCTGGCACAATTATTGGGCTCTGCATAAAATGCACACCAGGATGTGTTTCTCTCCAAAACAGACACTTGGAGGTTTTTGAAGGGAAGCACTCCTGCTTGCTTGCAGAACTGGACTGTAATGGGCACTGTGCAGGCTCTTCACACCCCTTGTTCCATTAGCTGGCATCAATTTTTGATGCATTGTATCCTGCCTACACTTGTCATTTTCTAGCTCGCTTCAGCAGCTGCTGCCTCCACTATGATTTTACAGCCAAAGAAACACTTCTTATCCTGGTTCCTATGATGTAAAGGAAAAGGGAGACAGATGTTGTTATTGGGTCTGCAGCTACAGGAACTACTAGAATGGGTGACAAGCTACATTTGCTTTTTCACTCAGTGTGAGAATAAGAAGTACAGAAATCCTGGGCTTTTACCCCTGGCATTGTGTAGCTCCCAAAAAACTAAAGATGAGCTTGAATGGGATCTGGGCACTTTCAGATTTCAAGGTTCTTTATCACACTACTTTGGGAGCTGCAGTCCAAATTTCAGATGTCTCACTGATGACTACTGAGGAGTATTTTTCACTTGGCGATGTGGAAAAAGCTGCTCTTATTTAATTATTTCCAAATTTGTCCTACTGTATATGAGCATAGTATGGGAAATGTAGTTGGGCACAGGTTTGCAAATTCACCAGCAAATCCAGCTGGTGGTTGGATTGGCCTATTTTTATTTTTTCCCATTAGGATGATCTAGTTTATTGTGGCTGAGCTGCAGTAAGATCTTGTTAATACCTCACATTTACTTCTGAGCACTC
Organism: Balearica regulorum gibbericeps; assembly: GCF_011004875.1. NCBI lineage: Eukaryota > Metazoa > Chordata > Aves > Gruiformes > Gruidae > Balearica > Balearica regulorum. Next base: position 57,035,622 of record NC_046187.1, read on the forward strand.
TGCTGCAGGTGGAGTAGTTCATGAGATGCCCAGGAGCTAACACAGAGCAAGAGATTCTGGAGCGGAGGCAGGTATCACACAAAACTCATTAGCTGCCAGGAGGGAAGAAGAGAGAGAAGCCTGCTCGCTTATTTGAAGGAAAGAGATCAATCACTATCTGCCTTTAAAAGAGAGTTCCAGACTGAACTCGACACTCTGTAGAAACCCAGTTGGTGACACTTGAAGGACATCCTTGCTGGCGCCCTTCAGCCGGCTGGATGTGGTGATGCTCTTCTCCAGGGCAGCTCCCGGCTCTGCCCGCTCTCGGGTTGCCAAGCTTCCCTCAAAATGCGTGAGGTCCCATGCTTCCCACTCAGGTTCCTGTATCACACGCTGCGGGGCAGGTACCTAAACCACCATCCTGGTGGCAGGTACCGCGCTTAGGTCTTTTGCTCCAGTACAATGTGTAGCTTCTCCTTTGTCTGCTTCTTGGTTACATTGTTGTTTTCTTTTCCAATGAAGAGGAGAATTCATTACCGTGAAAGTCAAAAGAATGACATTTAAGTGGAAAAGATGGCTTTTTTAACCTCCTCTTTTTTCTGATATTGTTTTCTTTAGTTTCAGAAGTCACCATATGATACGTGATTACTATTGGATGAAAGAAGATGCATCATACACCACAGCATCTCCATTTCCGGTTTGTGGAGCTGTTACCCATCCTTTCATGAGAATGCCAACTATGCATTTCAGTGGAGAAACTCCATTTTATCTATCATCAGAATTATTTGGTATCAAGAAACTATGAATGATGGACAAACATGTTTTGCTGTAGAATCAGCTTCAGTAGGAGAGTATAGATTTCACATCTATTTTCAGTTCATTCAGGATTTATACTTACTCACAGGGGTGTGAGATAATCCTTGCAATAATTTCATTTTCTATCTGAGAAGACATTTATTTTGTATTCTCCATAGGAGAAGGAAGACTGTTTAAAGATAGAAATGATCCTCTACGTTCATGAAACAAGCACAGTTTTCAGCTATTCAATGCTCTAGGTGACTAAGATGCTTAAAAGGTACAATTTCTGGCTGTTGAGGAAGGTCGTCGAAGGATTATAGGAGAAGAGAATTCCGCAGTACATTTTAATTTCTGCAGTAAACTAGGAAGACCTTCATAAATTCTGCAACATCTTAGTGGATAAAGAAAAAAAATGTGGAAAATAGTAATTTGGCTTCAAACCACAAAATCGTTATTATTGTTTTTTAATAACTCATTAAGACACCAAGTGGGTTTCGTACTTTTTGATAAATTGCATTTCTAGCTTTTGTACTAGCTGAGGTCATTAGTATTCAGACTCATTATCTCCTGGAATTTTTCCTTATTTTCCATTTGTTACTGCTCCTCTGAGTGCAATGGAGCTGTTTGGGCTGAGCAGGGTCCCAAACTCGTTCAGTGCTAACACATTATTTTTGGGTACAATTTAACCATCAATTACTAGGCAGAGACAGAAATTGCAGCACCAGGACTTCAAACTCCCTTGTGCTAAATCCATCAGGATGAACAGATTGTAAACTGCCCATCACAAATATGATATGCAGCAATTTAGTATCATGTTAATACTTCATAACCTCCATCCCTTACATTTATATAGCTTTTCCCTCCTGAAGCTTTCTGAAATTGCTTCTCCAGTCATTATACTGCACCAAGCAGTTCAGATTTAATAGCAATAGTTGTGAACATGAGCTTCTGAATGATTTGAGGCCATATGGAATTTTTTTATATTTAGTTGGATAAGTCTAAAGCATTTATTTCTATTGTTTGTTACCATTTTGTAAAAAAATCAGAGAAAAATACTCACTTTCTTGATTTGGGGGCTTTTGAGGTTTTATTGCTTATCTGTGGCAATAACTTAAAGCTTTTCAGAAATGGATTTTTTAATACAGTCTATAAAGTAAACCTCTCACAATTTGTTTCTGGTTGTTTTTTTCTTCTTGCTATAGAACAGCAACTTACAGATGAAGAAACATATCTATCTCAAACAGCTGCAGAATTGCTAAGGCCATTTTAATCAGTGTTTAAATGCTTCAAATGATGGCACTATCTATCACTCTTCCCCTCCAGTAATCCAGAGATCTTGTTGATAGGGACAGCCATGCTCCTTGTGATCCCCATTGAATTTCCTTTCTCCTATAATTCTATTGTTCTTGCTGCCCATAACCTCCCTCTTCTCTTTTCCTTGGATGGCTAAACTGTGACTTACTGTTTTATTAGCCCCAGTTATCCCGCAGCTCTCCAAGTGTTTGGTTTTACTATGCTGGAAGGTTCTGTCTTTTGGGTTACCTTTGCAAAACACCAAGAACTAAACCTAAGAGGCTCTTGTAAAATTTTAATCTCTGTTGAGTAGAGCTTACCTTGTCTTGCAAGTATGATCCAAACCATGGGGAACAGTGGGAGAATGGGGAGATGTTGGTAAGAATGGTAAGAAGAAAAAGTGATCCTATGATAATTCAGGTTGAAAGGGACCTCAGGCAGTCTCTAGTGCAACCTCCTTGTACTGAAGGAGGAAGGAGGGGACTAAAACCACCAGGTTTAGTGTCTTCCCATTTTCTCCTAAGATCCTCTTGGATTTCTCCTCCTGTGTCCTCTTAACCCCTTAACCCCTTGTCTTCATCCCTGGCTTTTTCAAAACTGAACATGTGAGGAGAGAAAGGACGTCCTGGGGCAGCCTCTCAAGCACAATGGGCAGGAGGGAAGAACCTCAGAAAGGAGAGGGGGAAGGAGACATAAAGGTGGAGGCAAGTGGGGTGAACAAAACTGATGGGGAAGCAGAACTGATGGTGTACAGAAACGTGGGGCAGAACTAGTAGGGATGGCAGGTTTACAAGTCTAGCAAGTGGGTTGAGAGGCTTCTGGAGGTGTTTAGAAGTTGTTTGAATTCCCCAGAGTTCTGGCTTTCCTTTGGGTAACACTGTCAGACTCCAGAATTGGCCCCTTTTGTCAAATGCCTTTCAGCCTCAACCCTGTAGCACTTCAGAGAAATAGCACACATTTGTTTGAGAAATGTCTTCACGCCTCCCTTTTTACAGCAGCAGCAAATTCAATTCACCAAGAATTATGATTAGTCCTTGCTGCAGCTTTTTTAAACTCCTTTTGCACGTTATTATAGTGTTGCATAAGAAATATTCCTTTACTCCTTGGGTAAAATGTTTGAAAGGCAGAATGAATAGCTAGTGCTCTGCTCTGAGTTGGTTAGAGCACCCCCTCAGAAGACTGTACAGAGAAGCTGTGAAAAGGAGATGAAAGTGGGGACACTAATAAGAAGTTCTTAGCCGATGTGTGCTCAGGGACTTCTGGGGTGCAGACAATAAGGGGAGACTGAGCACTGCAGATCTGGAGTGATCACATTAGCTGTCTTCTCTCCTTTGAGCTCTTCCTCTTTGAACGTTCTTAGCTTTGACTTCCTTCAAGTTCAAGCAGATTTTTGTTTTACTTCGGAAGTGCCATTATTCCAGTTCTGCTGGAACTAATCAGATGTCATCTCTTGTTTGTTCTGAACAATGCTGAAAAATTCTTTTAAAGAGTCTTTTCTCTAATCCAACCATGAAAATTGTTGCAATTTCCAGAGAGCATGTCCTCTTTTTTTATCTTCAAAAATCATTTTCCCTCTCTCACCTCTTTAAAACAGCTCAATTTTTGGCATTTTATTTTCAATTTTTAAATTCTAAAGCTGCACACCATTGTCAGTGTTATGAATGCTGAGGGTAGGAGTCAGAGGATGAAAAATGTACAGGTGGCACACTAAAAGCAGCTGGTTATGTCCTTGTATTCTCCGCAACAAAGGTTGACCTGAGATAGAAAAATGTATTTAAAGTCCAGAGGGTTTTCTAGTCAGACTGTAAGAATTCCAAAGTAGGTCAGAATGGCTGATGGTGTCACGTTAAGCCTTGCTCTGAGACAGTTTTAAAAAGAACTCAGGAAAGTCCTTTTCCACTCTTTACATTCTTTTGAGGCTAACAGAAAGGACAGGGCTGTCATTTGAAATAGAAGCAGAATGTCTCAAAGATAATCCTATGAGCTGGGTGACTGCTTGTATGATAAAAAACACTTTTGTGAATTAGAAATAAGGTGAAAATCTGTATTTGTCACTCAAAGTACTGTGGTGGTTCAGACTCATTAAAGTTGTTATGAATCCTGACTGGTGGTGGGTGACACTGGAAACATCATTACAAAGCATCTCAACTTGTAACGATTGTGATTTTGTATTATATGATTGAGGCACATTTTAGAGGAAGATATTAATGGCTTCAGTGGATGATCTAAGCAGCGTGAAAAAAGTGGAAGAGACAGTTCTTTTGTTTAGCTGTCTCAGGCAATGGATGCTGGAGTGCAGGAGCAAGTCATGGGGAAGAGATGTTTACACATGAATAGACTACACCCTAAAAGCCGCAAACAACTTACAGCTTGCTTTGTTTTGCTTGCCAAGGGGGGAGGGAAAAAAAAAAAAGCAAATACCTTTAATATACAAATACAGCACATGAGTTATCTAATAGTTTACTTCTAGCTCATCCTTCAGTGATGACCTGTAATAGTGGATCATCTGCAAGCTTGTAGGTGTGCAGACATTGTTCTGAGTTCATCTTGACAAATTTCTCAACTCAGTGAGTGCAGAAGCCAGTCTCCTTTGCATAAAAAGGTGTGGTCAAAAGTGAATGGAACGTCATGAAAAACAGATTTGCTCAAGAGAACGAGTAATTTTCACAATCGAGGTTATTTTTTAAATAAGTACTTAAAACCTAGTAGTTTGACAAGTGCCCAGGCGCACTCAGTGTATTGACCTGGAAAAAGGTGGTGATGAAAGAAAGAACAGTCTCCCTTAAAAGTTTAAGGCAGCATTTGTTTTTGTCAGACTCTCAGTAAAATCACACTTACCATTCCAGAGGTAAATCGCAAAATCAGAAAGCGAAAGGCTTCACTGAATATAGCCTCTCATTGCATTACTCTTTGTAACATTATTTTGGAGTATACTGTCTCAGTTCAGTATCTCAAATGATTTTTTTTGACTGATGGAAAAATACAAACCGGTGTAAACAAAATATTCTAGTTACATCCACACAGTACTTTTCTACTGAAATATTATTTACCTAAAATTGATTTCAAGATATAACATTCAGTTTTCCTAGGACAAGATGATTGCATCTGAGATCTGAGATCAGATGGAGTATCCCTACATGCATATTCTGCCCTATTTCCCTTCCTACACTGTATGGATGTAAATACTTTCAAGTCCACACGTTATTTTTTACAGCTTCTTTTACTTTAGGGTAAGGTACTTTATTCAGTACATACATAATTTAAGCAAGACAGTGAAACCTCTAGTAAGGAGTATCTCAGACAAGTAATCTTCGTCTTACGAATGCCCCTCAATGATTCCAAACATTATCCCCTGAGGCTTCTAATACTATACTGTTCAGCCTCTGCTAAAAGGCACCACTATTAGTCAATACATTTTTCTGACAAGTTAAAGCTATATATTCTGCACTGCATTTCAGAGGGAAAAAAAAGATCCATATGAAAAAGTAACTAAAATCATTTATGTCTGAAAACGTTAACTTGGCACAGGAACAATATGAAACAGCTATTGCTAGGTTCTAGCCCTCATTTGGCAGTAATACCATGTTTACACATACCTGATGCAGAGCTCTACTCCAAGGTGAGCAGAAAGGCTTCTTGATGAAAAGTAATGATCAAATTAAAGTAATACTAAATCCAAGATGTAATGATTGATAGGTGAAAACACCTTTTCTCGGCAGTCTTCATTTGAAAAATAAACAAGCTTTTAAAGATACTATATTCTGCTTGCCGACACAGAACAACAGAAGAAACCACTTTAAACAAACAGGCCTTTTTACAAGCTACTGAATGCTTTCACTGGTGTCCAGATCTTTAAAACTGAAAAGCGCTCACAATCAAGCATGTGGAGCAAGTACAGAGTCCTCAGCAATCCACACCAGGAGCTGTTCTTCTGGGGCAAAGTGTGTACACAAGTACGACCCCCGGTCACGTCAGAACAAGCTGCGTGTCTCTTCCAGCAGCCAGACAGGACTATGAGGTGAGAGGCCGCTTAGTCCCCTCCAAGTGTAGAAGCCAGAGCTGAAGTGTTTTGCATCAACTAGACATTATTTTGTAATACACTTTTGAAAAGACACTTTCAGAAATAAAGCAATGCCAGATGGAAGTGTCCTGGATATAATGGTTGGTGGGAGCTGTATCCTCCTTTGGGCTAGTGCATCTGCTTATCAGTTGCATTTTCCCATGTCCCTCTTCTTCCCATGTGGTAGTAATGTCAGCTGTTCAAAGTGGCATAAATACCAATGAATGCCAAGCTTTGTTGGTCTTCTCATCTGCCAAGGGGCTTTCTTATTTTTGTTCACATTGCTCTAAGGTTTTTGGTTTTGTTTTTTTTTACATTTGGTGCAAATGGATTTGAAGACTGTATCCCTTCTACTTACCCAGTAAGAGATCTCAAATCTGTTAAATTATGGGGTGGCAGAAAACAGATTTTGTGTAGTAAACCTTATTTCAGGGATAGTGAAGATTTCCTCTCTAAATAACGAAAGATGGAAAAGTCACAATGTGTGTGACAGCAGAACACGGATCACAACAGCGTAAGACACAGACAGACCTTTCTGTCCTCTCTTATTTGGACTCACAAAAGTTACCATGTGAAAAGCAGATATGTGGTTTCTCATCTCTAACAAACAGGAGAGTAGTTCCTCATGCTCTATTTCATTATTTTTACGATGTATGAAACTATACTTCTATGGTTAAATATATTCAGGTGTTAACTACAATTAAAAAGCATTTAAATACAATTCATGAGTGTTTCAAGAGGGGAAAAAATACAAAATAGCTGAAAGAAATGCAATAAACCATGAAAATCCAGGAGAACAGGCTACATAAAATATTGGAAGGTTCTTCCTTGTCTAGGAAATAAACTAGTCTAAACAAACTCTGAGGTTCACAGCTCAGGATTTTAAGTGAAGGATATGGACAAATTATCATGGTTGCTAGTATTATTATGAAACATCATTCCTGCTGCTCAGTTATGCTCTGTCAGGCTACCACCTCAGATAAAAGGTGATTGCTCTGACACACAACCTCCCCACTCAAAGCAATTCTCTCCTAACTTCTCTTCACAACTTCCTTTCTATGCCTGAAACCTGTATTTCTGACATGTCAGTATCACTAACTCCATTTGATAAAAAGGTTCATAATGTTTAAAGCTCCAATTAACCCCCAAAGCGCTAACCTGGTAACACATCTGAGGGGAGATTATTTTGGGGGTGTTTCAATTGCCAAACAAGAGGGAAATTTTCTATTCCTTGCATATTAAAAAGATTGCTTTGGTCTGCAATGTTGTTCAGCCGTTGGAATTAAAAAATAGACATAAATGAATATAAAATTATGGGTCAGCAAATATAGAGCTTTACCCGTACTACTAACTGGCTCAGAAAATTTCATTTCAGTATAATTCATATCCTCCATAATTTTAATTTAGTAAAGTTAATGCCTATTACTGTACAACTCCTTCAACACCAAGTGTTATATAAGTGGTACAGATTATCATGATATTATTTGCTACTGTAAAAAATATTTAACAAGTGGAACACTACGATAATTTGTTCATGTTGGCTAAAATGAAATACTGAAACCAACTTCTGAAATATACATTTTTAACTGACAGGATGCACACAATGGAAATGGTCATTTGGGCTGAAATGTTTTTAAAAATTTTACATTCTAATTTGCTTCATACACCATCTACAACTGAAAGAGTCAAGATTTAGAATCCATATTTAAGTCAATGCTAATATCAATAAACTTCAGTTTAAATTAATGCAAAGGATATACTGTAAAGGAAAAGAAATTACTGACTTTACTAACTACTTCTAAAGTCTAAAAGTCTGAAAGAGTTTCAAATGTTCTTCAATATTGTATGTGCAAAACTGCATTTAGTGTCTTCAAAAGACTCTAAGTGGCCAGACATCTCTCATACCATTCCTTCTATCAGCATACATTAAAGCCATTAGGTCTGTGGTTTCTGTTAAGCCTCGTGGTGACAACTGCTGGGAAACTGTCACTCTTGTGCTTTCAAACAACTTGTCTGGATGTGTGAAATTTGCAGGACTGGAAGCAATAGCTGGAAAGCATCCTGAATATACGTAGCACTGTTGCAACCCTAACGGGGAGAGAAAACATGTGGCTCATCAGTAAAACTGTCATGTATTTCAGGAATTACATCCTACTTTTTAAACAAATTTTTTTTTTTTTACCATCTGCATCTTGCTTTATTAGCATATGTATTCACACAAGATTTTAGAATCTGTAGGTAACAAAAGTAATAAATTACAACAGTTTACAGCTAACAAGGATAGCCTGAATCACTATATAAAAATCTGATTTCCCCTCAGTTTGAACTCTTGTACAGTTTTGTTTGTAATGTGAGTAGAATAAAATGCCATGGTTTTCAGAAGTAGATTTGGCTTTTTAGATACAAACCAGCTAGTCCTTCCATCAACAGAACTAATTTTGAATTTGCTATAGGTGGAAGAAGTGTCACTGAAATTAACAGTTTGAATTATTATAATGGTTTTAACACATAGTACTATTTTTGGAATTTTTAATACTTAATGGTATAGCAGCTTGTAATTCTCCATGAACCTAGGCTGTACTAATATATATTTGTTTACAAATATGGGATTTAAGAAGTACAAAACATTGTATTCTACAATTCTGGACATTCCCACATTTTGCAATTCTTGGAGCACAGAAAGATACGTCAGCTACAACAGCAAATTTACCCTGTAACAAAAGGAACCATATAGTGATCTTTACTACAGCTCTATTCAACTTTCTATGATTTTCCTTAAAGGCATTGTCAATTAAGTGCAAAATTCCTTATTGTAAAACAATCTTTTCCTCGTTTTTAAAGGAAAATAACTATTAGACACAAAATGACAATCTGCTGTCACTACTATATATTTATGTTTAAAGAGAAGTATGGTCTAATTAGCAGAGTTAAAAGAATTCATGCTGCAGATAGATAGTACACATTTTAGTACTTTATGAGCACATTACTCCTTCTCGACCTCTTAGTAAAACCAAGGCACGTTTTACTCACTGTGCTTTTCTGATGAAAATAGCTCATGGTGTCTAATAGAAGAGATCACTCATAGATCATAGTGTCTAATAAATCACTCATGAATATTTTGGTCATGTGTGACACATGGTTACCCATGTGCTGACCAAGCCTGCTGCTAGACTCTGAATCTTTGTAGAAATCTAAATGCCCGTGGATGCCTGCAACTCAAATTTTAAAGAACAGAATAGTCTGAAGCTACCTGTGTACCAGTAATACTTTGCAATACTTGAAGTAGGTAATGGAACAGTAAGAATAGACTTATCCCAGACAACTTGTGAATAAGTTAGAAAAGGGTTAAATAGCACACTGCAAATTGCCTCCTGTGTTCTGACCAATACAGCAGCAAAATTTAAGAGCTGGCCAGTCTCACTTCACTCACAGAGTTCTTAAGAATCTGCAGTACATGCAATATTACTACTACAGTATTTGTAGGAAAGGCTGAACACAAAACCAAGAGGTTTAGGAGCTGGCAATGAACAACTAGAATGATATTGTCATTGCTTTTTATATAGTTCTTTCTTCAGCCATAAATGCAAGTGTTTAATTTAAAAATAATTTTACTAGAACATTTCCTAATCTGAAAAAAGGGAAAGCTTACCTCTAATAACACACTGTCGATGATGGGGTTAAGAACCTCTGCCTTCATACTGCTCTGTAAACCGGAAAATAGAATGAAATGCCAGGACAAGAAATACATTTAACAGAAATATATTGATATCTGAGAAGTGGTTTTATGAATACTATAAAGGTCTTGCTTCACCTTCTTATTCAGACTGTTTATCACAGTATTCCTGATAACTGTGTCTACACTTCATACACACTTCAGTAGACCCTACGTATTTCTATCACTGAGTACAATGAACTAAGCCGGGCCCAGGGTTTTACTTTTTCATCAGTTTATGTACCATAGTTTCAAATTGCCTGGTTTCCTATAGATGTGAGATTTATGTATGTGATGACATTGTCTGTCCATCTCTCTGTCAGTGCCCTTTTCATCTCCTCCAAAATTTTTTAATCCCTTGCTCATTTTTAGGAAACAAGAAGGAAAAACACAGGTCAGGACAATGGAAGTTCTTAGAAGTTTCACAAATATCTGTGGTTAGGAGGAAATGAAAGGTCCAGCTTAGCTCCCCTACAGAAGGAAAACCAGGTGAAACTCAGATCCCCAAACTGGAGTCAGTATATTTTGAGCTGGACAACACAGGCTAGCCAGTAAATATAGCTCAGCACGCATCGCATTTTTCTCAACCACCAGATAGGAATAAAGATGAGTACAGTGAGTAGTGACATTATAAGAGGGTAGAAAACCAAGATTTGCCAGCTCTTCTGCTTTTTAAAATGGCAAAAGTTCTTTCCTTTTTTTATTCTCACTGTTCTTTGCATTGTGGTTTTTTCAGAATGACAGAAACCTCCAGCAAGAGTTGCTTTCTTTCAAAACTGAATGGTGGACTCTATAAGAATAAAGGGAACACAGTACTGATCAATTTAACTGAAGGATTTCCACTTACAACCTCGTAGCTCTCATATTACAGATTTAAAGAAATATGAAACACCTTAATTTTAGTTTGGAGAAAGATGGCAGAACAAAGGGAAGAAGGTTAGAGAAAAGAAGAGCAATTTTACTGTCAGTTACTAGAAAATCCATTACAAAGTGCATTGTTTAGTTGGTTGTCAATAAACTGAAATGGATAGAGAGCAGTATCAAATACTATTGATTGTATGAATCAATAAGTTAAAGTTTGAAGGAAATCTTGCGTAGCAAGCAAAGCTGTTATTTCTTATTTCTGCATTACTGCTCACTCAGAAACACTGCCAACATCTAGACTATGTGTGCAGCCAGCACTACAACTAATGTCTGAATTATTCAGCTATAACTATAGGGATGGCATTATGTTTGAAAAAACCAGTATTATCTGGCCTAAGCCATTTCTCAGTTTCCCATGAGTTAATGCACTTTGCAGGATACTGGAATGTGTTTGTGAACCTGGGTGCAAAAGGTCCGTATCTTCGACCAAAAGTTTACAGGGATGGGACAGCAAATAAAGATCACCAGACTGCCCTAATAAAACTGTCTTCTAGAGAGTATTTTGGCAGTGGGAAGTATCTTTGTGCTCAATTTCTTATGTGTCCACACAAATGTCCACAAAAGCAATCTGGTCCTAAAAACTGAGTACAGAGTTGGTAAGAACAAAACCTAGTGCAATGCTTATGAAGGCTTTAGTTTGCAATTTTCTTAGTTGAGCCAGCTTAATATTTCATGTGCAATTTATTTTTGTATGTCTGTGCATGTATTTATTTTAAGTGTCACACAAATATATGCTAAAATACAATGCCAAAATGCAAAGTAAGCAGTTTCTCCAAAAGTAATGGGAAGGAATATAAATTATTCAGAATAAAAGCAACCCCATAAATCATGTTCTGTACAAATAACTCTGAGAAAACTTGCTCAGAGATGTGCTGGAAGAGCTCATGGGAGAACTGAGAAAATTTCCTTTGATGTACATTCATGCTTTCATGGAGTAATCAGGAGAGCCAGAGTTCGTTCTTCTCTGACGCTTACAGAACAATTTCAGCAACAGCACGATTTTTGCCTCTGGATCCTGCTAGAATACTCAGATGTTAGTCATCTTTGAAACATCTTGAAAGGCAGGATACTATTTCTAGCAAAGATGTTCACAGATAAATGGATGTTCCTAAATGGAATATCTTGAGATATAAGACAGAGTGATTTTTTTTTTATTTTTTTTTTAAGATGAACGACAGATTTTCTAATCTCTTAAACCTTTTGAAAACACAGTGGCCCTAGGCCAGGGGATTTAGCAAAGGCTAAGACAGCTCGTGAAACCAGCTTAAGGTACTGGAAGCGTTATCTGTTAATGACTTTTACACAAATGCATTCAAAAGGATAGGCTGAGTAGGAGAAGAAAATTTCATCAAGTTGTGGGACTTCAAATGTGGGGCACTTGCAGCATGAGAAGGTAAGTGCCGAGTGGTGATCAGAAAAAATGGGAAATGGTAGCTAGAAAGATTTTAGAAGGCAGGGGACACACTGCAGTCTATGAAGGCTTATAAACTTTCTCTGCAATGGGGAATCTGCTGTAAAAATGCTCTGTGTTCTTGATCTGAGGAAAGAAGTGCCCTCTTTATTAGTACCTCATGTAAAGCCACTGGACTCTGGTAATAATTTCTGTTTTAAGAGGTGAACTATGTTTAAAAAAGCCCAAATGCTACAGAAAATGCTGTTATCTTACCCCAGCTGCTGTTAAAGAATCGGAAAACTTCTTTGATAAACATGAAACTTCATTGCACATGGCACTTGTTAAACTGGTTTAAAAAAAGAGAGACAAATATAAAAATAAATCCTTGTCCTGTCAATGGATAAAAACCCCTATGACCGTCCCAGGCAAAAACTTCATATTAGAAACCAAGAATGTTTTTAAGGCAATTTTGCTTCTAGTAATTTCTTAAATATTTTGGGGTAGACTTTGTTCATAATATAGTTTTTATATTCCTCCACTGAAAAATCCATTGCTGACAACAGCAGCAAAATGATGTCATGTTGGCTAGTCTTTTTTAATAGGGCAATGTTTCATTTTTTAAATTCTAAACTTCTAGTTTAACTGTTTTTTTTCTGATGATTGCAGCAACACAACTTCTAGAAATACTGGTGGAAATAAATCAAACTTTAACAAGAACAGTGAGAAGTTTCCTCTCTAAGCAATAAAACATCTACTCTACTGAAAGAGGAAGTACCCTTGTGGTTAAAATACAAGAGAACAGAGATCTAGTTCTTTTCCTAGATCTTCCACTGTTTTGCTTAACTTTCACAAGCGCATCATATAGAACCTCATCCTGCAAGGTGCACCATACCTTAGCTCTAATTCTGAAAAATACTTGAACAAGTACTTTGTTTTAGACTGAAGTGTTCCTATGGACTTTGCTATTGTTATTAGCATTCTTAAACACTTACTTAAATACTTCACTTACTTAGGACTCAAGTGCTTACAACATCTTAATGTCAAAGCCCACTGAAATCAGTAGAATCGATTACTACAGAGAGCTTGAGATCTGAATTTTGAGTCCCACTAGATAAACTGGCTTCTTGAATTTATATATGTTTTGTCGTGGTTTACTACAACATTGCTGACAAATGTGGTCTTATTGTTTACAACTACAGATTCATTTTTGTATATTTGTGGCAGATAAAGACTAGATAATGAAACTCCATTGGCAGATAAGACTGCACGATGCACTCTAAAAGCAAGTTCTGTATATGCTAGCACAGTATCTGTTGCAGAGGAAACAGGAAATGCAACCCAAAATTAGCATGTACATCCGCTTGCTGGAACAGAAACAACTTTCAGCCTGTGAATGTTTCTGTAAACTTACATGTTAGCCATGACAGGTAGCCTATGTAACTTAATTACATGAGAAAATACAGCACCAGGAGCCCTAAAGCCAATGCTGTTTGTTGATCCATGAACTTACTGCGTCTTCAAGTGCCAAAAGCTGAACAGACATTTTAAGCAAATGTCAAGTGTTCATATACGAAATACATAATACTCACTTCATCAGTACTTTTGCTTGATCTTGAGCTGTTTTTTCTACTTCCTGCCCATGTAGAATTAATTCTGCTACTTTATGAAGCTGTTCAATACAACGAGCAGTTACCTCAGCCAGACTTTCAATGGACAGCATGTAGATTTCCTTAAATTAAAAACATGGAATAATATCACCAATAATAACACCACTAATAAATATAAATATACATATAGATATATACATATAAAATGATTTGAAACATAAGAGCCCTCCCCACCCCAACTGGAAATACCACCACATACAGAGTGAAGTAATATCAGCCCTAATGTCATCCTGACAAACAATACTGGAAAATGAAATATCCACAGATTATAAAATACAGAAAAATCCTGAAAAATTAGTAAGAACAAGTCTACCATTTATTTGGATGAGAACTAGGTCAGGCTCTAGGATTCTCTAACATAGCACTTTTAAAGCTAGTCATAACAAATAGAAAGATCCCTTAACTCTGGAGTAAGTCAAAATTACTTTCATATGGAGACAAAAATATTGAATTATCCCTCAGATTAATCACTGGAGTAGAAATGGATAATACTCCCAATAAAAACATGGCTTTTATCAGCAATGATAAAAATTTCTACCTAGCACTATGGTGTTACAGCTTTCACATGCTGATGCCAGCTGGAAATCTGCAATTGCATAAAAATCTGTAATATATACAGTGTAAATCTGTTTCCTTCTTTGGACCTTTTTTGTAAGAAAACATGATGGATAATTTCTTTATTAGAATTCATTCAAAAAATCTTGACAAAGATACCAACCACATTTAATATCGCTATAACTTGGTGTAAAATATTCAATCACAATTAACCTTCTCAACAAGAGGAGTTGTCTAAATGGACACAGTAATTTTAGCCTCAAGCGCTATCCTTCATAAAAAGAATAACACTTGTCAGTTGCCTAAATGATATTTCTATTTTGTCTGTTTGTGATTTAAATTGTTTAAGAGTTTAAATAAAGTTTGAGAAATTTTTCCATGCACTGCTGAGGAATGTTGAGATACGACTTTCAATGTGCTGTCGACATTTCACCACACGCTGCCTCAGCTCACTGTATGTTGTGTATACACATGCATGCACACAAAAACATAGATATAAAGAATAAAAACATTGTGATAGCAATAACAGAGGACCTGCTACTTTGATATTTACTTATGGGAACAGACTAACAGTAGAAATATCCATGTAAATTAGTGTCCTATTGGGTCTACAGTGAATAGTTAAATATTAATATTTCTTAATACTTCCATGAGTTTAAAAAATAAGGACAACATATAAAACCAACACACAAAGATAAAGAAGTAATTTTATCAAACAAAGTATGACAATTTGCTTAATGAAATTTATCCTCCAAAAGCTATTTTACCTCCACAGTATTGTTTTTATCTACTTCTGTTTTATCACCGTGAGTTTTATCTTCTTTTTCAGTCATTTCTTCACCAGGCTCTCCAGGTTTTTCTTTTAGCGTCTCTTCTATGTCTGCTGCGGTGGAACAACTGGCTTCTTCCAGCCATTTGTAAGCTTTTTTCCTAGCCTGCCAAACAAAGAACCCAACCCCAAAGTTCAGTTCAAACAGGGAATATCAAATGATGCTCCTGAACATTAATTAACAATACATTTAATTACTTCCTTTTTACATTCAGAAGTTTAAACATATCAAGCCTCCGTGTACTGTTTAGGTAAGTGTATATTTAAGAAACTGTAGGGAGAAGCATTTCTGATTGCATAAAGATGGATCAGCCAGGGATAATTCCCGTACAGGTATGATATTCCTAACCAACACAGAGAATTGGTGTTAATACCAAAGTTACTAATATTTCAGCTTTATGAGATATCTTTCAAAGGAATTTACATGGAAATAATTTTCTCAAATAAAAAAATAAGAAGGAAGTATAAAAAAAAAAAAATTGGAGAGATAAGACAGATGGAAAAATAAATAGAAAATCACTGTATCTTCAGCTGCCTTCCCAGGCATGAAAGTAGATCAAAGTGGAAAAGCCTTGAAGTTTTATACAACTTCAGACTACTGTTATGGTTAATAGGAAATTTATGATTTATCTTTTTTAACATGAAGTCAAATTAAAATATGATAAGACTTAAGCCTAAAATAGTCTATTTATTTAGCTAGAGAGATAAACATTAATCTGAGCCTAAGATCAGCAAGTGAATCACCTTTAAAGGGGCCTGATAGGAAAAATGTGACTAGTGATGTGACTAGCTTCTAGCCATCTAACTTTTAGATCACTGAAGCTACTGAGAGAAATTCAAGACTTTGCTTCTAGCTGAGAAGGTCTGGAGAAGTCCCTCAGAAGAATAAATATGATGAGCAAAAAAAATAATTCTGAACCTGAACTTTGTTCCCAGTATGAAGACCAAATCTGCTGTGTTCATGAACTTTGTTCTGCTGAGACATCCCTGGTTCAAAGCTTTCTAACATGGTCCATTGTGCTAGCTAGTCATTGCAACTGTATTGCCTAACTAATCTCACTTCTGCAAAACCTTTCCTAGTCATCATTTTAGTCCCACACTCCTGTACTTTGCTTTCTGAACTGTCTGAACAGAGATAGGTACTGCTCTGTGTCAGATTTCAGAACAAAGCCCTTCCTCTTTGTCTTTGTCCAAGAAACAGAGGGCAGCTCACTAACAGGGGCTAACCTTATTAAGTTTGTCAGGAGTAGCAGCAACGTGCAATTCAAACAGAAGTTCAGTGAGCATGCTGACAAACTCTTCTCCCATATCTGCTGCAAGAAAAAAGAAGACAATTTTTGTTAGGGTGTTATCACCATAATATTTTACATGATCAAACGCATCCAGTCAAATAGTTTCCCCAAACACTCTAGCACTTGAAAAACAATGACAGTGATGCAACAAAGGGGTGGGTACGTGCTCAAAGAAGAGAAAAAGCAACAGAGATACTTCTACTACCACATATGCTAGCTTGACACTTTGAGTACTCTTTCCATCCCATTCTAAATTCCACTAAGTTTTACAAAAACAGGTAAGAGGACAATGAACTGCATGATCCCTAGTAATCTGACAAAATTACATAGGATCACAGAATCATTTAGGTTGGAAAAGATCTTTAAGATCATCAAGTTGAACCGTTAACTTAGCACTGCCAAGTTGACCACCTAAACCCTGTCCCTAACACCACATCTACATGTCTTTTGAATACCTCCAGGGATGGCGACTCAACCACTTCCCTGGGCAGCCTGTTCCAATGATTGATAACCCTTTCGGTGAAGAAATTTTTCCTAATATCCAATCTAAACCTCCCCTGGCACAACTTGAGGCCATTTCCTCTTGTCTTGTCGCTTGTTACTTCAGACAAGAGACCAACACCCATGTCATGACCCACAAAAATAACCCATGACCCAGGAAATAACCGAAGAAGAGATACTAACGTCTTCTTTCAAGCCTAGGCATAAAAACTGCAGCAGGGCCAGACACAAATAAGTTTCAAAGGATACATACTGGAGAACATGTTCTCTATTGCTCTGTCTGCAAACCATAGGTAAGTGGTATGTTTCCTTTCTATTTTAAGATTGAGCTTTGCTTAAATGAGGAATATTTTCTGTTCTGCTTTGGAGTAATGAGCCTTAAAGAATCTGCACTTATATTTCAAGAGTTTTATGAGCAAAGATAAATACAACTAACATTCAAACTTCACCATTATTATAGATAATTCTTTGACTACTTGCAGTTGCCATATTCTAACATGCTCTAAGCTCCTAAAAGTTGGTATTTTGGTTGATTCTGTTCATCTGCACTTACTGTGTTTGGTATCTTCATTAACATTTCCTGGGGGGGGGGGTATAGCAAATCCCATTTTTTTTAGCCTGATGACACTAAAAGGTTGAAGTCCCTATATTGAGCCTGATAAAAATCCAGCTACTTCAAAAATAAATTTCATGTCTTGCTGTATGCCCACTTTTTTGTTTATTTATTAGGTAGGGCCAGTTTTTCCATTTTTACAGAATCATAGAACGGTTTGGGTTGGAAGGGACCTCAAAGATCATCTAGTTCCAACCCCCCTGCCATGGGCAGGGACACCCTCCACTAGACCAGGTTGCCCTGAAGATTTATGCAAGTCTTTAGTACTGGGCTTAAAAGTGGAGGGCCATTACTCTCCAATGAGTTTGAGGATTTTGGTAGGACTGTTTACAGACCACAGTACCTTGTAATACGTGGAAATGTGGTGGAATCTGACACTCAGATTATAATCTCCTAGAGCAAAGGACATTTTACCCTTGCTTGTAAAGAGAGTGCCCATCTTTGGTGCTATAAAATACATTACTCTTTAGCATGAAGAACTATTCACCTGCAATGACCAAGAGACTGAGCTTTCCTCTTAACAGCTGGGGAACAGGCCAAGAAGAATGTATTCTGGCAGGCCAAAGAGATGCACAGAGTTCATTTCATTGCTGCCCTTATCAGTAAGTTTTGACAATAGGATTTTCAGGTTTTGCAGTACAACATCTCTTGGATACACTGAATTCACTTGTTCTTAAAACAATGCCAAATTGTTTTAAACCGCAGCATGTTGAAAACTGATATGCAGTTCATTGGATCAATGCAGTATTACTAAAATTGGCGATAAATGGCATATTCAATTCAATACTCACTTTGGTTACCATCTCCCTTAACCTCACATATGAAATTTTTGGTGTTAATGGCTTTCAAAATGTAGTTAAAGCTACTCTTTCAGATATTATCCTCTTATTATTTCATAAACAACTGAAAGGAAAAGAAGCTGCAGTGAAAAACACAAGAGGGTCGCATAGTCAAAGTGAGAGGAAACATTATAGAGAAGGGTATGCATTTGGCTTTCTCCTACTTGTGTCAGAAAATATCTTTTCCCTTTCTTTCTTTTCATATTGATTTTGCACCTGACTGTTAAGCAAATACACAAAACTCTACAATTCCAGTTTCAAAGTTGCCAGGAACAAAGCCTGGCCCCAACCCTTTCCCAAAACAGTCTTCTGAAGATCACTGCAGTAATTCCTCTTCCTTTAGGACTGAAAGTGTTTAAGGTAGAAACTAAAAGCAGCACTAACATCTCTGAATGAGATCCTGAGAGTCTACATAAAACAACCACTCACCCTTTTTCAAACACTTGAATGCTAAGCACTGGCTTTCATCCCAGCTAGTCTTTTTGCTGAATATATATAGTGCTGACAGATGACACAATATAAATAATAGGACTTTGATGATGATAAAGTGGTAACAAATTAGCAATAAGTGGTAATTAACTTGTTTACAAATACTGCTCAGTGGCTAGATAAGATTTAACATTTTCAAACATCATTAGTTAAACTCTGTCTTTTGTAGGGGAGTGGCTTCCTTACATAAAGGAAAAAACTCAAGTTTTATTGAGCTAGGAAGCAAAAATTACAATCCTACTGAAGGCAAGTTAGTCGTAGTTTTAAACTGTTCAGCAAGCAGGATTAAAACTCAAAATTCCTCCACAGAATTTAACATAGCCTGCTACCTCTTGCTAGATTAGCTAGCTTAAGTAAAAATACATAATTCTGTAACAAAAAATATGGTATTAAAAGAGCATATGGCTTACTGACTTGATTTTATAAGTGTAAAACCTATTAATGTGCTTAACAGGACCTTAATTGTATTAACTAGCTTGAGCTAAGAACACAAACTAGAATGAAGCCTTCTCTTCACGGCAAGACAAGAGCTGCATTTAATTCTGATCAGCCAACCTGTTGTTAAACTTCACTGTCTTTTATGTATGCTGGATGCCAAAGCATGTTTAAAATTTTTGCTAATACTAAACACAGACCATTTTCTTAGTATAAATATTAATTATGCCACAGAAATATGCTTAAGGTCCCAACAAGTCATTTCAGGTAAACAATTCTAGTTTAAAAATCAAACCAAATGATTCAAACCTAGACCTTAAAAGATCAGGTGTGCTCCCTGGAAAGCTAAACTTATTTGTAAAATATGACCAGAACACTAAGTGTAGTCAATAGACGTCACTGCAATCCAATTTAAATTATGTAAAGATTGGCAAACCAAAATCTGAATGAAGCATTAAACTGTTTAATAAAACTGTGCTCCATCAGGGGAAACAGGCATGCAAATCACATCCAACATTACATGTAAAGGTGCTGGGTAGTGTTTTTATAAAAATGGCAGAGAATTGTCATATAAGGGCATATTAATGGAATTCTTTAACTTTTACAAGGTTTTATACATTTGATATACTTAATAAAAACACTTAAGATCCTGTGCATTAATAAATTCAGGGAAAAGGTTGGTTTTCCCCCACTCAGGAGGATCATAAGAAGCCTTCACTCATTCTGACACGATTTTAATGAGGATAACATGTTTCTATGAAGGGTACCCAGACTAGGACACTGTCTAGAGGGGATGTGTCAAAGCACTATACCGTGTTAAGAGGACTTTCAATGCAGTGTTGGGGATACTACAATAATACTGCAGACAATACTATGGATAATGGGTGAGAGGCTGAAAAAAGAAGTAAAGGCCACACATCCCACATTAGGAGCCTGACCACAGAGCTGTCAGCTCAGCCCTAACAGAAAGCTACTTTGAGAGATTATTAATGTTTTTATTCTTTTGGAGTCCTCCAGTGGAACTAAAATTTATCCAACTTAATACTAATATATGAAATTTATCTGTAGTTCAAATACTAATAAATCTTGAGCCTGACTGCACTAAAGGACATAATTTTGAACTGCGGCCTGAAGTAACACCCATTCAGCTGTAAGGTGGAGAGAACATGTGTGTGGTTCTTTCTGTGGTCACAGAGAGGAGGATCACTGCTGACTGATTTCCTTTTGCAGGGGAAAACCTGCAGCATGCTCTGATTTTGCCTGGGGTTTTTTTTGTTTTTTTTTTTTTTTTAAGGTGCATATTGGCTTGGTCCCATGCTATTTAGAAGGTCAGTTAATGTTTCAAAGAGCGTGATCAGCAGCTGTGCTTCACTGAAAAAACCAGAACTTCGGACTAACAGAGAAAACATCACTTTGTGCAAGAAACAGCTTTTCCTGGGGGCTGGTTTCAAAGCAAGGAATGATTTCCCACAGAAATTAAGGAACAACAGACATCTCATGAATCCTCACTCTTAAGCAGGTAACACACTTTCCTGACTTCTATTTCTCACAAACCCACTTTTTAAAAAACATAACAAGGGAAAAAAACCAGCACAAAAGACTCCCATACTAAGACTACACTTAACACTTGCTGTCCCCCCTGAGAAGAAATAATAAGCTCCCTGTGAGCAACATCTGGCATATTGAGTAAGCACTGCTAGAAAGAGCAGTCTGAGCAGAAAAGACTTTCCAGCTAGAACATGTGGATGTTAACACAATTTTTCTAATTTTCTGAAGGCTAGAGAAATCACAACTCATCATCTTGCAAAATGTAAGTTTTATGGGCTAATCGCCCCTGAGGAGGTCAAGAGGATGTGGAAGAAATATCTTTTTATGTTACTGTGTTTCTGAAACACAACAATATGGTGTTTAATGGCATGAGCCACTCCTCAGTCAGGTCAAGGGTGTTGTTTCTATTAACTAGAGGAGCTTTGGTATGGATCTCACAGGCCTGGAGACATGAACTATGGTGGCTTTAAGCTATGTTCTTATCCTTCTGTTTTGGGGAATGCCACAATTCCTGACCTGTTTAAGACACCTATTTTACCCCTAACCAAATGGCCCATCCATTTTATTGTAACTTTTGTGAGCTGATCTATGGACTGCCATGCTGGTCCCATTCTCTTTGATGCTGCCCGCTATGTCATAGTTTTGGCATGCTTCTGCTACTTTACCTTCTTTCTCATGCTCCACGCGCCACATCTTGCCAAGCAACACCTAGAAAGCAGCTTTGCCACTATGTTTAAAGTGACTTTCCTTCAAAAAGTTCAGGGTTCTTAAGTCCCTTTATTACACTAATTTTTTCCCTACCTAGCAAGGGAGGGTGTAAAGTAAGCATGAAGTTGCTAAACAGAAAAGCATTGCTAAACACTTCTAAACCTTCAGATTACACAATTTCATAAACAAATTCTGTAAGAAAACCTCAGTTATCTAAAAGGTTACTACTTTTGTTTTGCTTTCACCGACCATATAGTAAAGTAATACAATACTTACTTACCTTGTATTTTCTCTATCTATCTCACACTTCAATTACAACACAAATTCAAAATTAAGCATTGATCAGCTTCCAGAACTTTCAGAGTATTATTTTTTGTGACTTACTTGCTTATGAAAAGTATCAGGACATCAGAAATTATAGCTGAGATTGTAATTTTTTAAATTACTATATGCAGAAGTAACAATTGTTTATATGGTTAAGTCTCCGTATTTCTAATTACCTTTCTGTGTCTGTACCACTTCATCATCTGATTCCTTTGGAACAAAAATCTCCTTTATAG
Organism: Balearica regulorum gibbericeps; assembly: GCF_011004875.1. Lineage (NCBI taxonomy): Eukaryota > Metazoa > Chordata > Aves > Gruiformes > Gruidae > Balearica > Balearica regulorum. The sequence goes on from NC_046187.1 coordinate 57,057,817, forward strand.
CAATTAAATCATTTTTCACAGTCTCCAACTGCTCTCCATCAAGTGTTGCTAAATATGACTGAATCTGTAAAAGAAAGGACAGAAGAATTCCTAAACAAAACAGAGACTTTTTCTTAATTTGATAATTTTGAGCCTGATGATACCAAAATAATTGAAGAAATTGAAACTTCCATTATGCTCAAATCTTGTCTCTAACCTTCCAACTTATGTAGACACATTTTTAGTTCTCATCAACAAAATTTGTTGAGTATCACAAAAATTACACCAGCCTTGCAAGACCATCAGGTGTCTACCTTCTCCCAGAACATTTGGTTTGAATTATAAAACTGTGGTTTAATTGCAAACTGTAATAAGCATTTTGGGATTGCTTGGATGAAGTCAGCAGGAAAGAAGAGTTGCTAGTAAGTTGCTAAATAAATTGCTAAGCCACTATCCATCATATTTGAGAAGTCATGGCAGTCTGGTGAAGTTCCCACTGACTGCAAAAGGGGAAACATAACCCACATTTTTAAAACAGGAAAAAAGGAAGGCCTAGGGAACTACAGGCCGGTCAGTCTCACCTCTGTGCCTGGCAAGATCATGGAGCAGATCCTCCTGGAAACTATGCTCAGGCACATGAAAAATAAGGAGGTGATTGGTGACAGCCAACATGGCTTCACCAAGGGCAAATCACGCCTAACAAATTTGATGGCATGCTATGACAGGGTTACAGCTTTGGTGGATAAGGGAAGAGCAACTGATGTCATCTACCTGGACTTGTGCAAAGCATTTGACACTGTCCCACACGACATCCTTGTCTTTAAATTGGACAGACATGAATTCGATGGATGGACCACTCGGTGGATAAGGAATTGGCTGGATGGTTGCACTCAAAGACTTGTGGTCAACAGCTTAGTGTCTAAGACCAGTGACAAGTGGCGTTCCTCAGGGATCGGTATTGGGACTGGCGCTGTTTAACATTTTTGTTGGCGACATGGACAGTGGGACTGAGTGCACCCTCAGCAAGTTTGCCAATGACACCAAGCTGTGTGGTGTGGTTGTCATGCTGGAGGGAAGGGATGCCATCCAGAGGGACCTTGACAGGCTTGGGAGGTGGGCCATGTGAAACACATGAAGGTCAACAAGGCCAAGTGCAAGGTCCTGCACATGGGTCGGGACAATCCCAAGCACAACTACAGGCTGGGCGGAGAATGGATTGCAAGCAGCCCTGAGGAGAAGGACTTGGGGGGCATTGGTTGATGAAAAGCTCAACATGAGCCAGCAGCATGTGTTTGCAGCCCAGAAAACCAACCATATCCTGAGCTGCATCAAAAGAAGTGTGACCAGCAGGTTGAGGGAGGTGAGGAGACCTAATTGCAGCTTACCAGTACCTGAAGGGGCCTACAGGAAAGATGGTGAGGGACTGTTTATTGGGGAGTGTAGTGACAGGACAAGGGGTAATGGGTTTAAGCTGAAGGAGGGTCAATTTAGATTAGATGTTAGAAAGAAATTCTTTATTGTTAGAGTGGTGAGGCACTGGAACAGGTTGCCCAGAGAAGTTGTGGAGGCCCCATCCCTGGAAGTGTTTAAGCTCAGGTTGGATGAGGCTTTGGGCAACGTGGTCTAGTGGAGGGTGTCCTTGCCCATGGCAGGGGGGTTGGAACTAGATGATCTTTGAGGTCTCTTCTAACCCAAACCATTCTATGAATCTATGATTCTACGATTCTCCGCATCTACTCTGCTCTGGTGAGACCCCACCTGGAGTACTGCGTCCAGGTCTGAGGTCTCCAGTACAAGAATGACATGGAGCTGTTGGAGTGAGTCCAGACAAGGGCCACAAAGATGATCAGTGGGCCGAAGCACCTCTCCTATGAAGACAGGCTGAAAGAGTTGGGGTTGTTCAGCCTGGAGAAGAGAAGGCTCTGGGGGAGACCTTACAGCAGCCTTCTAGTACTCAAAGGGGGCCTACAAGAAAGCTGGAGAAGGACTGTTTACCAGGGTCTGTAGTGACAGGACAAGGGGTAATGGCTTTAAGCTGAAGGAGGGTAGATTTAGATTAGATGTTAGGAAGAAATTCTTCACTGTGAGGGTGGTGACGCACTGGAACAAGTTGCCCAGAGAAATTGTGGATGCCCCATCCCTGGAAGCGTTCAAGGCCAGGCTGGATGGGGCTTTGGGCAACCTGGTCTAGTGGAGGGTGTCCCTGCCATGGCAAGGGGGTTGAAACTAGATGGTCTTTAAAGTCCCTTCCAACCCAAACCATTCTATGAGTCTATGATAAGAGCGCAGGCAGAATTCATGCTTAGTCTGAGCACTCATGGGAGGAGTTAGAAAAAAACCCGTTTCGTCCCTTCAAAGTCCAACCAAAATTATTGACAGTCTACCAGTCTACCTGTTTTGAAGAACATATTGACAGGCTGTTGAGTGTCTCAGGTATCTGCAAGTCCCTGCATATTTAATAGGGTGAGAAGCCTAAGACAGATGGAAACAGATTCTTTGAATTGCTGTTTGTTTGCACTACAGCTATGCAGCGTTAATCCCGGTGTTAAGCCTTCTCTCCATTTGATACAAAATTTCACTTTTAGTTTTTTTCCAATGTTGGTTTTAAGTTTGCTTTATAGATGTGCAGACTGTTTCAGTGAGAAACTAGAGAAAAACATTATTCTCTTTTGTTCCTCCTTGATGTGTCCAGCTCATGTGCTCAGGGTTAAATACAAGATAAAGTTGGGCGACCCAACTCAGGTTGTGAAGCACTACTTAGGGCTTTTTGGCCCTCTCTGTAGCATTGTCCATTTCATAGGATTAACTGGGACCTTTTTTTAATAGAAACTTTTAAAATGAAAGCTTTAAAATATTTTTAAATCCCTGCTGTTAGAAGGGCATAGGACATTAGCAATGCCTTCAGTCTCTCTTGTGCTCTTCCTGTGGTCCATCAGAGTGTGGCTTTTGGGCTGTTAGTATAGGTCTCAAGCTTACAGAGTACTGTGAGTATTTTGTGTGTGTGTGTGTATAGGGTAGTTGGAAGATGTTCTGTGAGCCTTTTGGAATATCTATCAGTGAATTGGACTTGTTGACACAGACAGTTGCATTCAGTCCTGTTGGAGTTAGTAAAAATCTAAAAAAGTTCTATTAATCTACTGTCAGAGATCTACTGACAGCTGAAATTCAAAAATATATTTATCATACAGGCCTTAGTAACTTTAGCATGTTCTTCAGAGAGACATATAGCATTTGCATACTTCCAGTAATGATATCTTGGGGTAGTTTTATGTAGGTTTAAAACCTAACACAACAAAGAAGACTTAGGAATTGAGTAAGAGTAATCTAGAATTCATTTTAATTCACTAGCCTCTAGGTATAGTAGGTCTGGAATTCCTGAAGGTAAGTCTCAGTGCATGATACAAAACCATAAGACATCGACCTCCTTGCAAATTCTGAAAAGACATCTGCACAGTGTCACAAGCTGATATATGGTCCTAACAAAAATAACCTTCAGTAATGAAGTTGTTTGTTTTGAGTCAATCTCGGAGTTACATTTTACATGTATTGAGATTGATTTCCTGAAGCCTGGGACTGACCCATGGGACCAATCCAGCTTTCTCTGAAGTTGATGAAAAACTTACTGTTCATTTCACATGCACCTGCAGAACAAAATTAATGTAAAGAACAATTTTTTTACCAACCATTTTGATTTATGCTGTCTGCATACTGTACCTGGGCTTCACTTTCATTTGACAGGATTTCCAGAGCTTCAAGATGAGACAAACCTTGGAACTCATCAAAAAGTAGTCCATAATGTGCTGTTCTTTCAACTGTAACTTGCTGGGCCCGCCTCTGTTTCTCTTTTTCTTTAGCTTCTCGCAACAGCTGCAAAAATATACATCATTCCTGTTGTTTTATTGGTAGTGCTGTAGGTATGACAGATTTTACTACTTTCTGCTTTTGCTTGTCTAGGAAGTAGTAATAAAATTTGGGACTATATCACACCTGCAGAGCTGAAATTTTAAAGCTGAAATATCTAACTTCTTTTTTGATAAAATCCTCTAATAAAATATTTAAGTAGCATTCTAAGTGCGGTTTTCCCAACAGTAATTGCTAACCATCCTTTTTTAAGAAACAATGAACAAACAAATAATCTGGCTTATGTTCTCAAAAGCAATATCAGCTATGGATATTATACAATAAATTTAGCCACCAATTACAATGAAAGAAAAATAAAAAGGACTATTTAATACACAGCCTTAAAGCGTCATGCAATCCATTCCACAGACCACAAAATGGGAAGAATATTATTTTCAGGACCTACCTACGTACTTATACCTAAATAATGCACCTACATAATTATTTCCTATAAAATATTTTTAGCAGAAACTAAAGTCAGGCCTAATACGGTATGACTACTACCAAAGGTGGGGCAGAACTATACTCCATATACTTGGGGATATTTTGGAGTGATCTTCTTATACCCTTCTATTAGTGTATAAGAAGGATAGAATAGTGTATAGAATAGGATCTTCTGTTCCTTCCTTCTAGTCCCAGGAAGGAATGGCCTCTCGTATGAATTTGCTACAGTAAAGCTGGTAAATACATCTGAATTGCATCTTACAGTCACATAGAAGCCTCTGAATATAGATGAACTCTTGCCACTTACACTATTGCATCATTCAAAACTTCTACGATATTGTCTTCACTTATTCATTTGTTACAAAAGACTTATGATGACAGATTTTTCAGTCTCCACCTTCAAAAGATCACTCACAAAGTTTCATGCACAAATCACTGAAAAGGAAGCACTGTGTTATGTGACCCATGAGAACTGATTTATGTCACTTCTGCCTCAGATTTTATGTGTGAATTCATGCACATTGTTTAGGAAGGTATTCTCAAAAGCTCATTTTAATCCTGTGGGCCTTAACAAGAGTTACTTGGTTTTGGCCTAGTATAACAGTATCAGTCTGTTTACATTTACAATGACCAACACTAAAGATGAAACATCTCAAAAATACCTTTACTCCTCTCTACAAGGAAGTAAACATGTAGTAAAATTAAAATTTTTTTCAATGTCTACTGATATCCACAGCCTCCCTCCTCGCAGTATCTGGAGAGCTAAAATAATTTAGTACTGACAACACTTACACTTCTGTTCTGTTTTTATCATGTCTCTGAATTTTTAAACATACGAGTCATGACTATGCAAGGGTACCATTAGTTTTCAGCTTTAATTCCTAATGAAACATATGTCATATTCCAGTATTACTCATTTCCAAGGAAAGTAGTATAGTGATGTTTATGCTGGAAGATACCTATCTACAGCTGTTACCAGAACAAAAACAATTTGATTCTGTCTCCAGAGTGTAATGATTTATCACCACATATACTATCTTATAAAAATCAGCTATGGTACATGTGATTATGCAGAAAAGATGATTTTACATTATCTTTTGTGGTTCTGTGAAGAAAAAGAAAGTGGAGCAAATATAAAGCACAATAAACCTAGCCAATATCTATTGCAATAGAGAAAGCCTCTCCCTGAGGCATCTGAAATGCCGGAAAAATAATCTGAAACTGCATTGTCAGAGCTGTATTTAAATAAATCCAACCTGAGATAGAGAAACTGTTCTTGCCATCAGTGTTTTGGTTCTCTTAAATCCAGGATCATTTTCTGCAAGGACATTCATGGTTGTCTTCCCAATAAATTCCAAAGCATCTAAGCCTCCAGATAATACACTTTTCCCCTGTATAAAATAATGCAATGTGGTTATTTGCTTTCCACTTTATGCTAATATTAACTGTAAAGGGTATTGCTTTTGCTGACACCATCTTTGAACATTCAAGTCCCTAAATTTTCTATGCTTTAACTAACAATAGGATTGATATATTTATAAAATTATGTTACGTTTTTCTGAACACATTTTCAAAAAGAAAAGAAATGAACTATACAAATATTTCTAGTTAATTAAAAGGCTCACACTGGAGGAAATGTAACACCTGTGATGATACAAAAATTATTAATAATACCATTTTAATTTAATCCGAAGTGGCATCTAGTCCATGGGAACACATTTTAGATATGAATAACATGGAGCCAGTGTCCATCATGAACAGGATGACTCTGCCTTATCTAACTGAGTTCTAAAATTTTGACACTTGTGATAACTCTGGAACTGTCTATCGAAATACAGGTTTTTTTCCTGTATTTTCCTATATTTTCCTTTGTATTAGTGTTAGCCCTCACTCTCAGTTTTTCATGTACACTGAAGAAGAATTTTCACTGGCTAAAAATTTCCATTTCAATCTGGATTATGCATCTGTCAGATACTCACATGCTGATGTAACCTGATATATAATGGAAAACCCTACCAAAGTCTCAAATGGCATTACAGGCAACATACTGAGACCTTAAGTTATACTTTTTGTTTGGTGACATTCATCACTGCGGTATAGTAGCCTCTCTAGGTGTGCGTAAGAGCCCATTTCTCTTATTTGAAAATCTTATACAATGCTCAGGTACTCTTACTGGTGTCTAGCTCTCAGAAGCCCTACGATGCTCCAGATTCTGTAGCAACAGTCTTAGGAATAGTCTATAGGAATCTCCCTCTGTTCCCATAATCTTTGATATTAGAGTGATAAGTCACTCAGAGTGAACTGGATATGCACTAAAAAAGGATTGCCACTTTGTAAAACATGCTCAATGGGGAGTTAGTCTCCTATGCTTTTGTAGCTGATGCTTAAAGTCTCTTATAACTTGAAGGGAAACATCATATTGAAAAGCTCAGAGGAAAACATTTGCTATGGTAATAATCTGTAAAAAAAGCTGGGAAGATGACACAAAAATTAATTTGGAAACAGTATGGTACAGGATTTTGCAAAAGCTGAAACACAGAAAAACAGAAAAAGATGAAGTGCAGCACAGAATATATATATGTAGAGTGTATCAGGAAAGAACCATGGACAAAAGATTTTGCCTCACTGAGTCTGCAATCAGACCACCTTCTGGGAAGGCTAATATGAAATGAGAGACTAGATAGAGAGGTGAAGGTAAGGGCCAGGGACTAACAATACAGAGTTTAGTAAAAGTCTTAAAATAAGCAAATGGAATATTTTCTTATTTTATCTGCCTTCAAAAATGGTAAGAAATCTTATCATACTTTCTCTGGAAGGACTTAAATGTAAAAAAAAAAAAAAAAAAAAAGATGATGGTACCACAACTATAAAAAGATTTCCCAAGAATTTTCAAAATTCTATATAGTTTAGGAGAAGACCATATTTTTCACTCAGACTGGTTCCAAAGTAGTAACTTACTTAGTTGTGTTTGACTTTTTTTTTTTTTAATTTGATACAGTTATTTTGCCATGGAAGAGACTCTAAACAGACTTACAACAGAACTGTTTTTACAAAGACCTACAACTTAACAAACTCTACCTGTTACATGTGATGTACAGTGAAGTTGCACCTAAAAATGATGAAGAATAACTACAGCAGAGAGGCCAGCTAAAATGACTCACTGTGTTCTGTACAGCATTAGTGATAGCTGACAACATGCCACGAGATCCAGATGAAGGAGAAGGAACATTCTCAAGAGAGCTTTGGTCCAGAGAATCTTCTGCTTCTAACAAAAGAAAAAAGCAAGCTACAGCACATTTTCAAGGCACAAATTACAGAAAACTGGATTCTGTGATCAAAATCTTAAAATCTTGTAAATGGGACTAATTTGGCAGTGTCAAAGAGTTTTGTCCAATTTCAGTGAACTTCAACTTACGTATAATTGGTGTTTCAGCTGCAGGAAGCTCTGCTGTTTCCAAAGATGCTGAACTTGCGTTATGAATTCCTAGGGTAGTTCCTGCTTTTTCCTTCACTGCTGTTATCCCATGACCTGCAGCAGAAGCATATTTTAGATTACGTAATTTGAAAACTTATTACTAACAGTGCATAGTATTCTTATACTCCATAAATGATAACGATCAGAATAACTATTAAACTTACCTCAATTGTTTAATATTTCACTTGTTCTACTATATCCAGTATATTAACTGACTAGAAATTATAAAGGTGAAATATAATACAAATGACACTGGATCTGAAATACAAAACTTGTTTCAGTGGCACATAAAAGTTTAGTTCCCTGTTGTTCAAAATGCTAAATATTCCATTACAATCATGTCGTGGTTTTACCCCAGCCGGCAGCTGAGCACCACGCAGCTGCTCGTTCACTCCCTCCCCATCGGGATGGGGGAGAGAATTGGAAGAGTTAAAGTGAGAAAACTCATGGGTTGAGATAAAGACAGTTTAATAGGTAAAGCAAAAGCCGCGCGCACAAGCAAAGCAAAACAAGGAATTCATTCACCACTTCCCATGGGCAGGCAGGTGTTCAGCCATCTCCAGGAAAGCAGGGCTCTGTCACGCGTAACGGTTACTTGGGAAGACAAACGCCATTGCTCCGAACGCTGCCCCCCCCCCTCTTGCCCCAAGCTCCTTATAAACTGAGCATGACGTCATATAGTATGGAATATCCCTTTGGTCAGTTTGGGTCACCTGTCCTGTCTGTGTCTCCTCCCAACTTCTTGTCCACCCCCAGCCATCCCGCTGGCAGGGCGGTGCAAGAAGCAGAAAAAGGCCTTGGCCCCGTGTAAACACTGCTCAACAATAAGTCCATAGAACAAAAACATCTCTATATTATCAGTGCTGTCTCCAGCACAAATCCAAAACATATCCCCACACTAGCTACTATGAAGAAAAATCAATCCTCTCAGCTTAAACCAGGACAAATCAGTTTAAACAGAAATTGATGGTTTGACCTCATCTAGTTTTCAGAAGTCTAGAACAATTAACCCACAATTAATGGACTGTGGTGACTGCAGGGCTGAGGTAAGGAATTTCGTCTTCAGTATGCTGCATAGGTGCTATGTTAGGTAAGTATTTTGGGAATACTGACCCAGGTTCTCCAAGTTATTCAGGATTTAAGCTCCTTAGTTGCTCATTTGAAGTCAAATTCTAAAGTGTCTCTCCTCAAAGCTGCTGTTAAAATATAATTTGTAAAGTCTGTTGGTGTCAGATGACACAGAGAGAATTACTGTTCCAGTGGTAGCTGATCTCCTACAGAGATTTTACCACCTTTACCTGACACATAGTAGTGACTCCCTAACTCTCTGTTCCATTAAAATGGTCTAGTTTAATGTAAAGAATATATGTTATTAGCGTCTTTATTGGAATAATTTTGACAGAACAGGATTGCTTTACTGCTTTTCTACACAGAGTTTATTTACACTAGCAGATCACATGGACTGATAATGTCCCGCTATAGGATACGTTGGGATTTCTTGGTAGTCAGCAAAAGGAGGCAGTAGCTTCCTAATCTGTATCAGATGTAGTTGAAAACCACTGCCCTTCAAAAAGACTACTCCCAAATTGTCTACCTATTCTGCTTCTGGATATATCCATAAGTATGTTCATTATATGCTTCTCTCATTACAAACGATCCAGCTGGCACATCTTCCTTAGCTGGAAGTTTCTGCACATCAGCTGAGACACAATAAGTAAACAACCAACCAGGTGAGCAGTATTTCTTTCCAACACAAAATGAAATGGCTTCAGGGACCCTACTTTAGTTTTTATTGCACAGTACACCTTCACTGCATCTCACATAAAGCTGATCACTTCTAGCAGTAGGACGATACACAGTGCTTTAACTATCTGCCTAACCGCTTATGAGACGTATTAATGACATTTCACACTTCTTTGCTTTGTTACCTTAAACTGAACTGTAAATAGATACATTATTTCAGAAAAGCCATTAATACAGATGCTCAGGCAGATACCTAGACATCTAAGGCATGAAGTCAAGCATAACAATCCATTAAATATTGTCCATACTTTCCCACAATTGTGTTCACTTTCTATTACAAAAGTTCAAAACATCTTTTCTGAGTTATATTTACTACAGCAAAATAGCCTATCATTTGCCAGTGCTCTGCAGTGTTCTGACTATACATATACATATACGTGTGTGTGTAGTCATACAAATGTTTTTGAACATCTGATTAAAGAAAGATGCAGCAAAACCATTTAAAATGGAGTAGGAAGAAGGAAAGCTTGGATTTATGATTCTATGATTTCCAGATGTGCTCTATGAATTCAATAATAAATATATTCTAGAAAACATATGTGAAGCAGCACTGCTGAAGATCACATACAAGAAGACTGGAGTATCTGGAAGTAAACACCAGATGTCCCTTAAGGAAAAGACAAGCAGAAACAAGTAATTTTCTATATGACAGCATAAGCTGCATGGGGTCCTGATGTTTTATACTGAAACAGAGAGACTAGACAAGTAAATGCTTTTACCTGTCTGAAGAAAATATTACCTTTGTCTATCTTATTTCATGTCTTACAAAATGCAGCAGTATGTCCAACTGTACAGGACATACTAGGTTATGCACCACAGTGATTTAAGGCATTGCTGGATAACTTTTTGCCTTTTGCAAAATCTGTTCCAATGCAGATTCTGGAGAGTAGCGTACTACTTTGTCTAATCCCAATCTCCTGCACATTTTAATTGGCTCAATGAAAATATTAGCATGTATAGATTCTGGAGTAATTTATTTACTCTACAAATTGCTAGGACTCATTTCAATAACTATTAATTGTGCTTTTAAATTAATGTAATAAGACACTCCATGTCACCTTCCTTTCCATTGCTCCTGCTCACAACTTTTTAAATGAGAAAAGAGTTCTATTATTACCATTGACATAATTTTTCTTAAGGATTTGATAACAAAATGTTATTGTCCTGTAATTATATAAAAAAATAACTGACATTAAGCAAAAATTTCTTTTTGATGGTTCATGAAAGTGTTATGGATTTTCAGATTAATTTTCCATTCTTTTTCTGTATCTAAACATGTTTAATTTTCTTTTTTTTACATTCTGTAATTTGGTTCTCATAGTTTTGCAGACAAGCTTGTATCTCCAAGAAAAGGAGGCACACAGTTGCTGTACTGATATTTACAGACTTACAAGAGGCAGCATTTTCAGGGCTGTGGTTACATGGACTAGAATGATAAGAAAATATTTCAGGTCAGCTAGGAGTGGTTTTGCTGAACTAAGCTATATGGCATGTATGTTTGACTACAATAACAAAAACAGATGAGATCAGAAGACCACAACTGAAGCAAGTCAGCACTGTTAGATACACATACATGCACAAACACGGCAGAAGAGCACGTTGCTTTGGAAATGAAAACGATTATTTGTAATTTCAAAAGGCACAGAAATAAAAGAGGTTATGGAAGATAAGCCTACATTTTAGAGATAAAGGCATGCTGGTTTTGTTACAGTGGGTGCGGTAATGCTACTGAGCTGATAGTGTAAACTTGGGAACACCTCAGACACCTCCATTTACTCATCTGTAACAGCAGAGACAGAAAAGCTATGCAAAGAGTCTTGTTAACTGCTTGCTTTTTCAAGAAAGCATTTTTTTTTCCCTGTGCTGTTGCTTTTATTTTTCTTGCCTACATGATTTCTTTTCTTTCTATTGGCTGGCAATTTCAGCAGAATACTGTTGATCATCTTGCTAGGTGACATCTTTCATTTGAAAAGGAAGGTTTTGCAAGCAGTACCTAAAAATGTGGCCTGCCTTTGAGATCACCTGATCTGCCCAAGGCCAGATTACAGCGCTCACAAACGCTTCTGTCAGATACACCCCACTTCACTTCAGGCTTTCTTATCTTCCACCTCACAGCTTTGTAGCTTTGGATTCCCTGCAGAGCTGAAAGAGGCCAACTGATACCTCTGGAGGGCAGTTCAGCATGACTGAAATCTAAACCATTCTCTGTAGGAATCACTGTCCCTTGTCAATTTAGTAGTCCCAGGCAACTGGACTCCCTGCTTCAGTGGTACAGATATGGAGGGCGAGTTTGAGATTTTGTCCCTGGCTACCACACAGTCTTGTTGCCTGCATTACATCATGGGGACATTTCTGATGAACAACCGATCAAAATTCAGTCTAGTAAGGTGAATGAAGCTTCATCTAGTTCAAGCTAAAGATGAAGATTGAGGCCTTAAATTAGCATCTGACATTGACTGAGAAAATGAGGAACCCAAAGATGGCTCAGGTGGGAATCACCCCACTATATGAAGTATAGGTATGTGGAAAAGCCAGCTGCGCTACGGTTTTGTATACTGAAAAAGCGGGACCCCATTGTGCTTACCTTGAGGCTATCGTATTGGCACTCCATTCACTTCAAGGCTTTAGAAAAATTCTCTTCCTTGTAGTTAAAAACACAGGCTAAATTCTGATATTACCTATGCTATCCAGTCTGTAAATCAGGAATAACTCCAATTAATCTAGTAAATGAGACTAGTTTCAGCAGGCATAAAGGCTGCTACAACAGATTATTGGTTCTCAACTTCTTCTAGATCATAAGCCCATGTTAAAAGATGTAAAGAAAGAAAATGGGACTGCCATCCCCAAAAGCACATCCACAATTACCCCACCTGATGCTTGCATTCAGTAGTCTTAAAAAGGAGGAACTGTGAAAAAGGGGTTTGCTGCTACAGCAGCTGTAACGTGTTATTTACAAAACAGTTGTGACCACCTTTTGATTTAGGGCATAAAACAGTTTTCCCTTAATCAGCTGAATTTATGCAGTGAAAATAAAAAGGTCTTCTGAAGAGATTAACTGTCCTTTTTATGATTACATAAATTATAAGCATAACATCCAGCTTTCGGTGGGTTTTTTTATGTCATTCTTTATTTCACAACAGGGAAATAATATCTGTAGAGAAATGAAAAGTTATCACATCATTTCAATACTTTAGTTTCCTATTATCTGAAGCATTTGCATCTCCGTTCCATGCAGACTTCAAATTAAGCTATATAATGCAGATTATTACACATAGATATATGTAATAATATCCAAGCTCATGAGACAGTGGCATCACAAGTGACATTTCATTCTGTCATACTGAGTGACAAGAAAAGGTTTTTCAGCATACCAGGGAGAACTATGAGTGTCTGATATATCCGTGTGCATTCTACTAGGTGAAGAACTAGATAAGGAAGATACATGAGCACAAAATAATCAAGACAGCAGAATATTAATTACAACCAATGCATGAGAGATGCATTAAGCAGCCTTACAGTATGAATTTCAGAGACCACATAAATTAAATAGCTGGGTTTTATTTTTTATTTATTACTTTTATTGTATAAGAGGTATTGACAGATGTTAGTCTTACCAATGGCACTAGAGGTAAAAAACCCCATACTTACATGGAGAGAAGTATATGCATACAGCATGATAGAGAATGGACTTTGCTTGGAAATGCAGATTGTTGAGCACTATAACTTAAGCACCTTATGAATGCCATAATTAATCCATACAAAACAATAGCGCATATGAAAAGCAAGGCTTGTAGGAGAAGGTAGTAACTTTCACTAAGGTAGCAGAGCGCTTAGTTGGAAAAAAAACAAACAGGCAAGCTTTCAAGCATGCAAGTTGTTTTTAAAAGTGGAAGTCACAAGCTTCAAGTACAGATTGATGATATACTTTGCCTCACTTAAGCCCTTTGGATAAAAGGTTTGCTGTTACAGCTAAACTGACCCAATAGCTTCTTGCTGCCAATATGGGAGGTTCTGCTCCTTCCATGTTCCATATTTGTCCCTACTTCTTGCCCTCGCACTTATCTCAGTGAGTTGGTTCAAGGTACTAAAGAGGCAGAAACCAGATTTTTCTTTCCTCTAGATTTATTCTTATGTCAGTTTAACTTCCTGAACTGGATTACTGGAAGCTCAGAGGAGCATGAGTGCTGGCACAGGGAGGAGGAAGAAACATGCAAGGAAAAGAGAACTGGAGGATTGCACATTCCAGTGGCTGCTAGCCATTAGATTGGCTTAGCTGCAATGGTAAGCCGGTATTAGAGCAGAGTTTTATCAATACTGTTACTAAAACAGTGGATGGTGCAATGACTGATTTACTCAAAAAAATCCCACCAAACCAAACCAAAAACAACTTTAAAAGAAAGAAGGTAAAATGGTGACATTAAGTACAAGAAGATATGTCTCCAGATCACAGTGAGCCTATTTCTCCCGTCTCATCCTCCCAGCAACTATTTCAGTGAAACTACTCTACTGTGGTTCCACAAGGAGGGAAACCAAACTTCCTGCAGAAAAATCTTCACCTCATTAATGAGGCAGATTCAATAACTTTCTTAGTGTGACACCTAGTGTCAGACAGTAAGCATCGTTCAGGCAGTGACTGCTACTAATCCAAAAAGCATTACAGATTCTCTTGTGTAGAGGAGTATCACATCTGCCTTGTGGCAGGGACCTTGATCCAAATAATGTCAAAATAAGTTCAAAGACAACAGACATTTTCTTTAGAATACAAAACCATCGCCAAAACAATCACTGGCTATATGTTCACGGTTAGTTAAACAGAGATAAGACACAAATTACTGTTAGAAACTAAAATCAGCTATGCTCAACAAATTATAGCATGCAGAAAAAATGTTAATCTGTTTGGGAGCTCTAAATCAGGGTCTGAAGGATAATGAAACTGAGGTGCTTGGAACAACCATTTCAGCCAGTCTTAGAGAGAAAGAAATGTAAGAAAGAATTTTTTTACAGTAAGAACGATCATTCACTGGAACAACCTCTCAAGAGAAATGGTGGAGTCCCCATTGCTGGAGGTTTTCAAGATGTGACTGAACAAGACGCTAGATAATGTCATCTAGGCATCCTTTCCCACAAAAGTCTGGACTAGATATTCTTTCGAGGTCCCTTCCAACCTGGGCTGTTCTATACTATTTGTTAAAAGCTGAATGTATTTGGTTAGGCCTTTAAGATGTTATCTAGCCCACCTCAAACTGTTTTTGCTACTTTTATAGAGCACAATTCTGAAGAAAAATATAAGGAATAGTAAATATTTGTCACACTTAACCAGACAAGCAGCTGTGTTGTACGAAGATAATGACAAAGCAACAGAAAAATCACATACCAAAGGTGTTGCTGATAAGTCTAATTCCAAGAAAGTAGCTTTACTTATACCATTTGCTACACTGAAGGAATAAGCAATGCTAAAATGGACTGGATTATGGCAAATGTATTTTTTGATGTAGAACACGAGATGAAGTGTTGGTTGAACTGCTCAGATATTAAATGGAGTAACTTGAAGGGGAATAATAAATATTTAATAAAAAGAAGAAAGCTTACAGAAATTCCCAATAGCTTTAATTTTTTTTCTCTCTCTGACTTTTGCTAGAAATTATCATACTGAAGCAGATATATGGTATACGCTGTCCCACATCCTCTCTATGACAGTGACAGGCAGTAAATACTTTGTAGGATCAAGCATGAATTTCCATAACAAACAACTAGGAAATAAGCCCTCTATATCAGGAATATAAACTATTACCTGCTGCATTGATTTCCTGGAATAAATCTAAGATTATCTATGTGGATTATCTCTGTCATCATTTGGGTTCAGTGAACTGTATTATAATGTTTTATTTAGCATCCCAAGTTACAATGTCACAGAAAATAAATTTCAATGTTGTCCTAAAGATCTAGGATCCAATATCAGACTCAGGATACCATACAAGGAAAAAAAACCCCAGAAGTGAAGTATCTGACTATGGGATGGAAGAATGTACATTTGATTTCTGTTTAAGTCAAAGTCTATTTTATTTAATAGATTCATAGAGAAAAGTTAGCTTCAAAATTCTTAGACAATAATATGGGAACTCAACTCTATCCTGATCCCAGGGTCAGGACGTCTGTTGAAACTGTAGATTTCAGGAAATGCGAAGAGAAAACAGGGGAAGTGCTTTACATACATCTGGTTTTAGGCTCTTTCCCAGTTGTTCTTGGTCACTGCCAGAAACTAGACAGTAGATGGGCCTTCACAGTGACATAGTACAACCATTCTCATGTAAAATTAAAATTAAAGTTTTCTTTTTCCTTTTCTGCATGTGGATGCTCCTTGATCTGTTCCAAATGTGCTCATTTTTAAATAACAATAATTCTAAAAATATAGAGACATGATGAGCATACACCTATTCAAAATAGACAACATCACACAAACTTATCAAATCAGGCTGCCAAACTCATTTGCATATTTACACTCTGTGAAGACAGTCATGAAGTTCAACAAGGGCAAGTGTAGGATCTTACACCTGGGAAAACACAATCCAGGAGTGTAGCACAGGCTGGGATCCACCTGGCTGGAGAGCAGCTCTGTGGAAAGGGACCTGGGGGTCCTGGTGGACAAGCAACTCAATATAAGTGAACAGTGTGCTGCAGTGGCAAAGAAAACCAACAGGTTGCTGGGTTGCATCAACAAGGGCATCACCAGCAAAGATAAAGAAGATATTATCCCACTCTACTCAGCACTTGTCAGGCCACACCTGGAATACTGTGTTCAGTTTTCATTGCCACTATACAAAAAAGATGTGGACAGGCTGGAGAGGGTCCAGAGAAGGGCCACCAGGATGATCAAGGGGACTGGGAAGCCTGCCATATGAGGAAAGGCTGAGAGAATGGGGTTTGTTCAGCCTTGAGAAAAGAAGGCTTAGGGGAGACCTTATCACCATGTTCCAGTACTTAAAGGGTGGCTACAAAGAAGATGGAGACTCCCTTTTTACAAGGAGTCACATGCAAAAGATGAGGGGTAATGGGTACAAGTTACTCCTGGGGAGATTCCAACCGGACAAAAGAGGAAAATTTTTTGCAATGAGAACAATTAGCCATTGGAATATCTCGCCAGGGAAGTGGTGGTGCTGGGCCATCTTATCTAGATGGTGCTTTTATCTAGATTAAGCTTGTGCCAAGAAAGGTTGGACCACGTGATCCTTAAGGTCCCTTCCAATCTGGTATTCTATGATGCTGGTACAGTCAGATGGTATGTTAAGAAGCCAGTATTGATTAAGCATGAATTTTAATGTATATGAACCAAGATGTTATATGGTCTATATAAAAATGACATCACATCATTAAAAAGTCCATGGAAATCCACAGAGATACAATGCTGGCAGCAGGTTTTATAGACAAAAGCAACAAACAGCTGTAAAAAAGGTATGTCTTATATACTAAGAAGTGATACAACACACATTCTTGTTTGTCTCCCAAACTTTTTGTAACAGCATTCGTAATTTTCAGGCAAGCTTATGTTAGTTGGGCAAGAAAATATCTATGGCCATACTGCCCCACAGAAAATGTATACACTTTGTGACACTAAACTGATTGCTTAGTGAGGCCAAGACTTCTAAGCAACAGGAGACTGTGAGTGAGATTGCCACTGCAAGTCTGCAAGAACAAGAACTGTTTGGTAAAAATAATCTTGTTACACAAACAACATTAGAATGTACATTCAAGAGAATACTATTTATTGCAAAAGCTAAACAGAATGTAAATATGACTAACTCAAAGGCAAAAACTGAATGACGTGAAGGAGCTCTGTTCCAAGAAACCATCGCTGCAACTATAAAAATGAACTGAAGAATTCATTGGCATTACAATTCCAACTGATCAACAGCAAAATTACTTTTATGCACATAAATTTTCTTCTTTAGTTATTCACGCTAAGCTGAATTCTTTTCAGAATGCTGTTGTTATGATGGTCTGAGAATGTAAGAGAGGCAAGGCTCATGGAAATCTGTGAAAGCAGTACCCTTTATTAGACCTACTAATAGTGTTGGGAAAAAATTGGCAAAATTTTTGACACAGAGGCCCTTCCTCAAGTCTGAAAGAGAAGTGCTAAACTTTAAGGTTAAATACAAGTTGAGAACACTTACACAGTTCCACAGCTAGTTAAGCTGCCCTTGTCCCCATCGGTATGTTATGTGTGTTCCAATCATTTCCCATTCAGTAATGTTTGGGTGATCAAATGGTGAGCCAGGATTAGGGAATCTACAAACCGATCCAGCTGAAGATTCAGCTCTTACTTAATTTGTACTTTTCAAAATTGGTCCCATAAACCAGCTCCCCGCATTGCTACATGAAGGCTACTGTAGCATAAAAGAAGGAAGAAATACATTGCTGGGGCAGGGCAGGCCTGCTCCTTTCAGCAGCAACCTTCACTTATGTCAATTTAAAGACATCTTAGAAACCCATTCTGAGTTTAATTAGATATGTTAATTGGTTGGACTGTCTGAAAGAAAAGGTAGTTATGAACCCTTGAGTGTGGGTGTTACTGAAAAAAAAAGAGAAGATAGGGAAAGTTCCCTCCTTCTCTGAGAAACAACAATTTATTGCCCATGGAACAGAGGAGGGTAAGGAAGAGAATTATTTAGCCTTATATAGGATCATAAAACCAGTATCTCTGTTGAATCCATTATTTTTAGTAACTAGCAGTTAATTTTAATTCCTAGGTTCATTTTTTGAAGGTGTTTTATGGATCCTTTATGAAAACTGATTAGTTAACAGCTTAGTAGTGGTTTTGTGAGAAATTATTTCCCACTGGTAACTAGGTATTTGCATGATTCACGTTTTGTCAGTGAGCATTTTCAATGTGTAATGATTAAGCTTACCTAAAGTCTTCACAAGGACATGATGTATTGACATATTATCAGAAATGAGAGTATAGGGAGAGGGAGTATAGGGTCCACGTTTCAATATGTTGTTCTACTCTCTGAAGTCTGGTGTGATAGCTTAACAATTTCACTAGGTGTCAATGAAAGCTGGAATGATTTACGAGAAGTGAATTCATATTGTAAAGATAGAAGTAATGGTGTATAAACCACAAACATGCATGCGCATGAATCTGGGCTGGAGTGCTTTGACTTCAAAAACCTTAAGTCTTTGGCTGATAGTAACTGTATCAGATTATGTATCCTTTCTGTGAAGAAGCCACAATGATTCCCTAACTTTACAAACAAGCCTAGTACCTTGTCTATAATCCAACTCGAAGAAACATTTATATGCTTTGACAGTTTATGAAGGTCCTTCCTCCTATTAAAAAAAAAATCATGATTGCCAAGCGTATCAGGACAAAACTGTCTATAAATTTTTAAGAGACAACATTAATGTGTCTAATGACACATTATGATTTATTTCCATGTACATTACTGATTGAACACTTACCCACTGTGGCAGAAGCTGATGACAGGAGAGACTTTCCCCAGGTACCCCAAGCTCCCCATCTACTTGCTTTAGATGAGGAGTCTGTGGCCTGTAAGAACAAAAATATTACTCCACTGTCTAAAACTCATGTTTTCCAAAGGCAGGAGGAAACACAAAGAACCTGTCAGGCAACACTGTACCAGCAAAAGTGGTTGTGCCATTCAAGGATACAAAATCTGGAAACAGGTGTCATTCTTATGGCACTGCAGGGTTCTTACTGTTCTCACCTCACCCTTTCTTCCCCCAGGAGGAAACCAAGGTCATCAACCTCACTCTGATGTCTGTGAAACTGATCATTTGGCTGTTTGAATACAAAGTCAGATAGGCTAATTCCAACAGCCTTCTGTAGTGGGTTAATCTAACCTTGCAGGCTTTGACTGAAAGGCCCCATAATTGGTTCTGCAGGCTCTACTGCAGAGCGTAACTTCTAGCAGAAGAATTGTAACATCTGGTTGGGAAGGTGCTAATAGTGGTGCACACATCTGTGTGGTGAATACATAACTACAACTTCAATGTGAAACAAGAACATCCATATGGAGAATTAGTTAAGAATTTGGTGTCATGCTAAACTAAAGATTATGTGACATATAGTATCCCTGGGCAGACATGCCCTTCTCTAGCTTTATTACAATGACTGATTTATATTGCCTTTATGTTCACAGTTTGGTCACTAAGGCGAGATTTTTAAAGGTCTTTTCATTCCTAAAACTGCAACAGATTCTTAATGGGATCCTAAATGCTTACAGCCTGTGCCAGATTGGGTATTATGTGGAGTTAAAGCTTCTGTGCACAAGAAAGCAGAATGGGAAGCTTATTTCAGATCACCTGAAAGCGCCTGAAACTCCAGAGACATCTTTACGGATGTCCTAATATTTCTTCAGGCACCCAATCCTATAAAGCCATACAAGTTTATTAGGGCTATTATTAGGGAGAGGCAGGAATCTGTCTCCCTCCTGAGTTCTACTGGGAGCCTTCTCTGGCTGGGAGCCAGTTGGAGGCTTCTCTGCCTGAGTTTCTTCAGAGAGAGTAGATGTGCACAGGGAACTCCTAACAACTGAATTCAATAAAAACACAGTCAGAGGAGGTGCCCACCTTTTACATTAATGTGTGGTATTAAGCGATTAACAGTATAACATATTTAAATCATACTAAGAAACTGTTGTCTCAAGAAAGTCTCCAGTAACATATCATCCCTGCACAATCAACTCAAAACCAAAAGCTGAAGTATCCCAAGACAGCTCTGCATTGTGCGGTGTATAGATCCCCTGTCACCTCTTCAAGGTAGGTCTCTCTCACTGGCGAAGAGACTAAAACAATGTGTTTTAACCTCTTCCAATTTGTTGATGTCTGAAAATTTTTCAGTGGAGATGAGAACCCCAGCTATGTCACATGTATTGGATTTGGATGCTGTGTAGACTGTAAAAAACCTTGTTTTTCTTAGTTTTCTTTTATTAACTTCTTGCAATTATTCACAGGACCCCCAAAGGTCTGTGGATCACAAATTAAAAACTACTAGCCATTTCACCAAGCCTTGTGAAACATACACTGTTTTTGTAAAGTCAATGACTTGAAAATTAGCAAGTACAAGTTTCAGTGCTGCATATCCAACTTAAGTTCTGTCCCTTCTAGGTTCATTCCGTGAACTAAATGAATCAGATTTGTACAGAAAGCCACACAACAAAATCACAGGAGTATTATATCTATACAAAATGGACTAGATTCTTAATAAGATTTAGGCTCTGGTATAGTTTCACTGCAACCAGGCTAGAAAGACTAAATTAGTATCATATTGGCAAAGAGAAATTCAACTGTTCCTAGCGTCTAAAAGCTTGGTGTTGCAATTTAACTTATTTTAATAAGTTAATTTATTCCCATTGCAGGTTTTCTGTATATAACTCCCGAGGCTTTTGTGAAAAACAGTATGTACATTGTACAAAATTCTGTCCTTACCAAGCAGGGAGGGGAGGGCTTTTCCGTAAAAGAACATATTACTTACTGGACTGCTTCGTTCATGCAGTGTTTCTTCAGATTCAGGTTCTGCATCAAGGCTTACAGTCTCATTGCACTCAGTGGGCACATCTTCAGTTGCCTCTCCACTGGAAGGCAGACTTTCAATTATTTTTTCAGTCAAAGGGTTTTCATTAATAAATTTGTCTCCTTCCTGTCCATTCCTGGCAATCTGAGTGACCCGTCCATGTTCATCTTGAGGAGACTCACGCAAGATCTCAGCTTCCACGAGGCGTGGTACTGACTCGTGAGGCAATACCTCATTGCTGGGCATTTCCATTACTTCAGGTTTCTCTTCAGATAGGATGCCATCACATATGTCTTCAGACATTTTCAATTCTGAATAAAGAAAATAAATCAAGTTTTTTAGGTTCCATGAACATTCGAATGTCTATAAAATATGCAGCGTTTACCATAAGCTATCGTTGAAAACCAACATAGCCTTGATGTAAGGCCTCCTGAAGCATGGAGCCCTGTATCAAACACAAGAGTTTCCACATGTTTAATTCCTATGTTCCCTATCAAACATGTATGAAAGATCACTGGCGAACAGGATAATCTGAGCTGCAATAGCCAAGAAGCTCTTGCTCTCCTCATCACTTCCACACACACAGGTTGCTGTAGACTGCTGACTGATGGAAAGGGGGATGACAAGCACAGTGTGACTAAAACTGTGGTGATATTTATGTGTTGGAGATGGGACATAATTTGAGAACATGACAGGCCATGGTCCCTGCAGCCATTTAACAGACAGGAAGCATTCATTGCTCACACCGTTTCTGCATCGCTTGTCTCAAAAGCTTACTGTTTGGGGAGTGTAACACTTCTCACCTGTTCCAAAAAGTCCAGACATCAGTTTTGGAATTAAGCTGTGTGATTAAACTTCAGCTCTGAAGCCAAGGTAAGTTTGCATGAGGTATAGTTATTGATTTTTAATTTTTTTGGGGTATGTTACGAATGCATTTTCCCTTATTTACTCCTTATCTTCCAACACAACTTTCTTTTTCTAAGTATTTTGCACCACTGCACAGTCATTAGGCTGAGGATCCAGGAAGAGAAAGAAATGGCCATTGAGCAAGCTCTGGGGCTGATTAAGGAGCAGCACTGGCAGAGTCCAAAAGGACTACCGTACAGTGCTGGCAACCACACTATGCCTGGCACACTATTCAGAAGACAACCCTTGACAGAGAGTTGTAACTGCAAGCTCCTGATTATATGAAGAGTTGCACAGCATAATACAAACTCAGAGAGTCCTCTCTGTAGATGCTGTCTTTTCATTGACTCCCATATTAATTAAATATGGTTCAAAGCTTTGTACCTGTTAGGTTCTAGAAGAGACTGAAGAACAGCAAAAAAGAAGCCAAAAAGCAAAATGTAACTGGGATTTAGAAGAAGCCTGTCTAAGAAACATGTATTTAAATTAGTATATTTTATGAAATTCCACAGAATCATGTACATTTGTGGCTTTAGCAGCCTGTTTATCTCACTTGAATATAGATCAGCTGTTTGAACAGTTCTTGGATGAACAAGAAAAATAAATAGATAAGCGCTTTGTGCCACTTACATTATTTTAGCTTACACTATAACTTAATTATCTTCAGAAAACATGCATTTACCCATCAGAATCTTTACATCTGCCACAAGTATTTGCAGTTTTCCATTACAAATATAGCAAATACTATAAAATGCTTTAATGTAGGTAAATATTGCCATTGTTTAAACAGTACTTACTGTGTGATGGGCAACATCACCTAAAGACAATTTTTGTATTTGTAAAGCAAATTCCAAATATGAGATACAAGGATGCTCTACTAAAACCTGTAAAATCTGTACATACATGCATCATAATTTTGCACGGGGATTAGATTCGAATAAGAAAATGCCCAACACTGGTACAAGTTGCAAAGGATCACACATAGATGTGCACATGAAGTATCACAGGACTGGGTCATCATTGGGGCCCACTTGGGCCAAGGTCCCTGCTGTTGTCTGCTAAACCTTCCTCATGGGAGCCAAGCACATAACAGCAAATTACCACATCTGTCAGAAACCACGAGCCACGCTTGACCCTGGGGTAAGGCGTCATTCAACCTGTCATCCGTGAGACTACACTGATCTAAATCAACTCGGACAACTCCGCCCAAAGGGAATTACTCTCTGCAGATGGCTGGAGGGAGATGCCAAGGCCAGCTCCGGACCGGGCGGCAGGCGAGCAGCCGCCCTGAGGCGGGCAGCGGACGACGGACGGCGGGACCGGCTGCCCCTCAGGGTCCGGCGGTGGCGGCAGCTCCCGTCGCGGCTCGGTGGCACCTGCCGACCCGCCGCCGGAGAAGTTTAATCCCGCCTCGAAAGCAAAGCCCAGCCGCCGATGGGTGCCTTCAGACACAGATCCACGCCTCCCTGAGGGATAACTCTTTTTGACGGGCGGGCCCACGCTCCCCTTTCGCTCGACGCCTGCTGTCTCTTCTCCCGCCGCGGGACGCTGCGGGTCGTGGGCAGCAGACGCGACGTCCCCAGGGGCGCCCGGCGCTGGCACCGCCAGCTCCCGCTGCCACCTGCCCCCGCGCCCAGGGCAAAGTAGGAGCAGCCGGAGCGCCGCTCCCTCAAACCCGCAGCGGCCACAGCTTCCCCCCCCCCTCTTTTTTTTTTTTTTTTCCCTTTTCGAAATATCCTCTGGGGTAGAGTTATTAGTGAGAAGCCCGCAGCCAGTTTCAAAAGCGGGAGAAAAAGAAGAAATCGCTGTTCTCCTTACCGCTCAGCAGTTCCCTTGCCGGCGCGCCCCCTGCTCCTTCCCCTTCCCCGCCCCGCCACGTCGGCAGCAGCGGGGGGAGGAGGCAGAGCAGGCTGGGCAGCGGCGGGCCGGCCGAGCTGCAGGGAGGAGGGAGGGTCTGCTGCTCTTCCTTCGCTCTCCCTCCGTCTCTCTGAGTTGACCGCCTGTTGCGAAGGGGTTGCTCCGCGCCGCTGCCGAGCCGCCCCTGGGCTGCAGGCTGCGGGCTGGGACGGCAGCGCTGACCCGCCACGGAGAGCCGACCCGGCCGCCATTATCACCCCTCACGGCCCTCAGCTCTGCGGTCCCGCTCGGCGGAGGGAGCGGCGGGGCGCAGGCTGACAGCCGCCTATGGGACACGGTAGTCTCCCGCGGCGGGAGGCCGGCCCCGCGCTGGAGACCCCGCCGGCAGCGCCGGCCGAAGCGGACGGGAGCGGGTGGAGCAGGGCCTCCTGAGGAGCGGCCTGCCGCCCCCTGCGTCCTCGCTGAGGAGGCAGAAGGGCTAAATTTGACAACGCTGATGTGATAACGTTCATACTGAGGCGTTTTAAGTGTAAATGAGTCTAGTTACTGAGCTGGCGTCAAATTATTATTTTTTTGTTTTGTGGAAAGTTTAATCCTTCCTCAGAGCGAGCCGCAGATAACCACCTACTACTGGAGTGTGTGGCTACGGAATTAAACTCAGATTTAGCTCTCCAGATGCCCCTTTGCCCCTTCGTTCTGTGTTTACAGGAAATGCCGCTAAAAGAAACTGGGAGGTGCTTACACATTTCCAGTAAGGTAGTGTCGGCACTGGGCGCCCGCAGCCACGCGAGAAATACTTGGTTGAACAAGGGGGTTGCAGGCTTTTGCCCAACAACCTGTGGTTCTTGTTTCCATCTAATTCCTCATACCGTTTCCTCTTTTTGCCACTTCTTTTTAAGGCAAAGCATGCCCTTTCACTGTGATAAAAGGCAGTTCCACGATTCATCATAGCATCCTTTCTGTCACTAGTCTGCTGCAGAAAGAAATACTGTTGCCGCAGGAAGCAAAATAATACATATTGTGAATCACTGAGGAGAGCCACTATAGGAGGTTGCAAAATATATCTCCTGTTCTCAGAAGCATGCTTCACAAATACGGATCACGCTATCAGGCAAAAGTCCCTGAAGTTTTCCATTAAGGTAGGTGGTAGCAGAACAAATGTTTGTATCACTAAATAAGTTTATTTTGAAGGCATTTCAATGAGAATTTAAGTATCGGGGCATGCTGGTAGTTCTGGCATCTTTTAGGTTAACTTACTAACATTTAGATGTATTTATTGAAAAAGAAATCTAGAGTGGCCCTAAGGATTTCCCTCTACTTTTCAGTAGAGCTTGTGGAAGAGTAAGGGCAGTGTCTTAGGAATCATGATAGATGAAGCTCAATAGCTAGAGATTGTTTTTCCCCATGTTTGACAGTGAAGTGGATCTTACACTGTCAGTTTTGCAGATTGTGTGTGAGGCCATGCATGTTTTAGAACTACAAGACAGTATTAATCACTGTTGTAATATAAAGTTATTACTTCAGGATGAACTTAATAAGTGCGTAAATGTGTGTGTCTGTTTATTGGGATAGAAGGATGTATTAATTTCCTAAGTTCCTAAATTGCTTTCTGGAATTTTGCACTTGCATTTTCTAATTTTCTTGCACTTTTCAGTAATTAATTTCACTTGTATTTTCTCATTATGGTAATATTGCAAATGGTATTGGAATAAATGAGCAATAGAGATTGAACACTTCTACTCATCTCAGATTTTGCTGAAGTTTGTTATTACTCTAAGTTGAGTGTCATCATCTTACTGATGGGTTTCAGAAAAGATACTTGCCTTTTAACAGATAAATAAAAAGAAAAGGTGGAAGGAAGCAACTACATTTGGCTACTTTTAACAAAACACAGAAGTATGCGTAATATTTAAGGAATATATTAATCTTCTTCCAGTGATTGCACTGGTAAATCTGAGGGGTTATGGCATGCAATTAATGGTAATATGCTTATTTTGCTGTTTAACATACCCTTTATCTATCTTTGTTGTATGTAGGCGGAACCAGAGAACTCAAATTACACCAGTGACCAGCTTGTACTGTCACTTAGTTGAAGAGATACTCTCAAATAAGAGTCTCTAATTTATGGCAGTTATTACATGTTAACCAAATGTATGTCTGGTTCTGTATTTATTAGAGTAATAGGTAGTTTATATTCAAATGGTTAAACTGTTACCCAGGAATGAATGTTTGGTAGAAGTAGTCTTACAGTAGGATTTTATCTCATCCTACGGGTGGATAGCAAAATCTTTCCAGCTAAGGGCAGACAATGGGGAGGTTTGTATGTAACAACATGATAAGGTGTCATTTGGAAACCAGCTGTGAATACTCTTGTCTGTATTGACAGAAATGGAGAAAGAAGCATAGAATCATAGAGTACCACTGTAAAGCTTGTTGGCATGACAGCAGAGAATATGAATTGTCCATGTTCTGTTGCTTACTACCTGTCCTGCCTTTCCCTTCTGCTTTTGGATGACCTCTTCTCACTTGAAGCTGAGAAATAAAATATGATGTACAGAATAAGCTTTAAAGTGAAAAAAGTAATATTTTAAGATTATTTCCTTTGCTTCCCGAATCAGTGAAATGTTAAATCATGAATGTGTTATGGTATGCTAACACAGAAAGGTAGGTTGTACTGTGGCAGTTCTGTATTTAGATCTCAGCTAAGATGGAATTTCTGACCAACATTAGGCAGAAATAAAGAGAGACTGCTTTATGTCCTTGCCAGGACAATAACCCAAGTGTCTGGGCATTCAGTACTGAGGTCGCTGCTCTGTTTTAATTTAAAAAAAAAAAAAAGAAAGAAAAAAAAAGACCCCACCCACTGTTTCCATGTCCACTATTTAACCCAATCAGAACACTACTCGAGCAGGAGAGAGAAATTATTTTTCCATTGCCATTAAATGGAAATTAAAATAAGACAAACAGTACTTTTATAAACCAGCCTTGATAAGACCTTGACAAGTAAATTGGTATAGCTAAATGGAAAAAAAAATATCAGAATAATGCATGTAGACTTAGATCATTATTAAGTTCTAAGAGGAAGATGTTTGAATTTCAGTGTAAAACTTGCTCAGAAGTACTTATTTTCATATTAATTTGATGAAGATAGAAAGTTGGTAAAAAGATTAATTTTTTCCTGCTTAGTCTGTTGCAGAGCATGAAAACACATAGTTCAATAATCACTAAATAATGGGGAAATTACAGTAATGTTTACTGTGGAAAATACATATGGAGGAAAGCAAATGCCATTTCATAAGCTGTCAGTAGATGGCACAAACATTTATATAAAAAGTTTGGGCGTTCCTAACTATTGTTACACAGTAGGATAGAGTTACAGGAAGTTTTCTTCTTGTCTTTTCCCGAGTACATTTTCTGCCTTTTTGGAGAGCAGGGATTTCTGGTGAGAAACTTTTAATTTTATTGATTTTATGCGGTTGCTAGTTAGCTAAAACTGTTTTATATTTATGGAAATATTTTTTTCTACAGTTCAGGAATGGGTCTAACGTGATATGTTTCATCCACATGGAAGACATTTTTAACATTTGAGTTTTTTATTGTGCCGATAACTTGTGAAGTGCATGCCATAATACTGAACTATCATAGCTTAATGCATTCTGTAAATTTATTATATGAAAGTTTAATCAGTTTATATCAAGTTTATATTGGAAAAACTCTTAAAACCTCAGTTTTGATCTCTTCTCTCACTCTTTAAACAACAGGACAATTACTTGCTATGATCTTTGTTTGATTATCCTACTGAGTTGCTTCTCTGCTTATATCTTTTTGTCAAGTTTGAAGACTTGAGGATACTTCTGAATTAAAAGGGATAAAGGATAATTTCTCCAGTGTTAGCCCCCAAATCACAGATCATGTGTTATTACAGTTGTTAATTTGGTTGCTTCATAGGATATTCTAAAGAAAGTTTGAAGGTACTCGTAAATAATTTGACTGAATTTCGGGATTTAGGAATGAGAAAGAAAATTTGGCAGATGTGAAAGAATCATATCCTTCTTCCACCTAGTCCCTGGATATTGTTGAAATTTTATCCTGAGAAGAAATAATGATTTGAAGGTAGATTTTTTTTTTTTTTCAGATTTCTCTTGAAGTTACATATTTTGTTTGATTATATACACATTAGTAGTGTTGCCCAGACAATTGGAAGAACAGGATAGAGGAAGCTGATTATCTATTGTTCTCTGCACATGCCCAAATGCCTTTTGAGGCTATGATGCTAAAACTGCATATAATTTTTCCAAATTAAAACCTGGGAAAAGGCGGGAAAAGGCAGGAAAAGTTTTGCCATATTGCCCCACTATTTCTAGAAGATTTCCAAGCCTAGTTTCATGCATTCTTTACAAAAGAAGAACTCGGTGGAATGTTTTGTTGTACTGTTGAGATTTCACAATATAGGTTATGTTAGATCAAGGAGAATGTACAGTTTAGACCCAGTAATGTAATTCTAAGAAAGCTTGTGGAATGGTTAATGGTACAGAGGATGTAATCCTCGAGGTTGTAGCTTTAGTCCAACAAGTGACAGCTATTACTGTCTCATTATAGAGTCTCTAGAAATCATTGTAGAGTCACTAGAAATGTAAACTCACAATTAGCCATTTCAGTATCAAGGGAAAGTTGAAAGCTGGTGCAGTCATGAATAAGCACTATGGAAAGCTTCAGACAACAGCTACGATTTAAAAGTAATGGGAGGAAGAGGGGAAAGAATGTTCCGAGGAAACAAAAAGATTTCAGAAATCTGGAAAACAACTCCAAATCAAGATTTACATGTATAAAAATGGTATCTAAGTTCTTACCAGTTCCTCTTTCAGAAAGGCTGTCTAATGGATTTCTGGTAATATCTAAAAGGAGATTTAAGGCGGTATCACAATGGCTGACTTAGAGGAAGACTGGCTACCCTAAACTCCTACATTCACAAAGGAAAAGTGTCCTCCTTTAGGGAAAATAAAAGCAAAGCCACAGTGATGATTTTTCTCTAAATTGTGTTTAAATAAGCCATTCTTTCACAATAAAGACATTTGAGGTCAATGTCCTTAGATCAGAGCTAGATTTTGTGTACAGAGGTTCTATAACTGGTATGTTTTGGTGTAGCATGCAAATATTTTCAGTGTATGTTTGGTGTCCTTTGTGTACGGCTAACAAATCAGATACGGGGACATCCTGCTTTCAGAGTCTAAATTCGGGAGATGCTCAAGCCCAGACATGAAGCAAATTCTTCTGTGAACTTTTCCATAGTATAAATATAGAACATCCTACCCTCTGCTCCAGTCTCCCCAGTTAAAAGAAGCACTCATGGCCAATCTCAGCTACCTAAAGACATTCAGATTTTGATTCACTCTCTTCACAGAATCATAGAATGTCCTGAGTTGGAAGGGATCCATAAAGATCATCGAGTCCAACTCCTGGCTCCACACAGGACCAGCCGAATCAGAGCATATGACTGAGAGCGTTATCCAGACGCTTCTTGAACTCGGTCAAGCTCGGTGCTGTGACCACTTCCCTGGGCAGCCTGTTCCAGTGCCCAACCACCCTCTCAGTGAAGAACCTTTTCCTAATATCCAACCTAAACCTCCCCCGTCACAGCTTCATTCTGTTGCTGCGGGTTCTATCACTGGTCACCAGAGGCAGGAGATCAGCGCCTGTCCCTTCGCTCCCCCTCATGAGGAAGTTGTAGGCCATGATGAGGTCTCCCCTCAGTCTCCTCTTCTCTAGGCTGAACAAACCAAGGGACTTCAGCCTCTCCTCATACGTCTTCCCCTCTAGACCCTTCACCATCTTTGTTGCCCTCCTTTGGACACTCTCCAATAGTTTTATGTCCTTTTTCTACTGTGGCGCCCAAAACTGCACACAGTACTTGAGGTGAGGTTGTACCAGTGCAGTGTAGAGTGGGACAATCACTTCCCTAGACCGGCTAGCAATGCTGTGCTTGATGCACGCCAGGATACGGTTGGCCTTCCTGGCAGCCTGGGCACACTGTTGACTCATATTCAACTTGCTGTTGACCAAGACCCCCAAGTCCCTTTCAGCATGGCTGGTCTCCAGCATCTCATCGCCCAGTCTGTATGTATAGCCAGGGTTGCCCATTCCCAGGTGCAGAATCCAGCACTTGTCCTTGTTAAACCTCATGCAGTTGGTGATTGCCCAGTTCTCCAATCTGTCCAGGTCTCTCTGCAAGGCCTCTCCACCCTCGACGGAATCAACAGCTCCTCCCAATTTGGTGTCATCTGCAAACTTGCTCACGACACCTTCTAGACCTACATCCAAGTCATTTATGAACACATTAAAGAGAACTGTCCCTAAAATTGAGCCCTGGGGAACCCCACTAGTGGGTGGCCGCCAGCCTGATGTAACCCCGTTTACCATAACTCTTTGGGCCTGACCCATCAGCCAGTTTCTCACCCATCGCACTATGTTTTTGTCAAACTGTATGCTGCTCTTGAACCTCCATCCTATGTTTCAGTCCAGGTTTTATAGCCACAAGTCCATTTAAAAAAAAAGTCTCTGATTCTGGTTCGTATCCATCAAGGGAGAATCTGAGGAGAGGGTGACCATGCTGACCTCAAATATTGTACTGTCTGATCAAAGTATATTATACAGTTGTGGGAAGCCTTCATAATACATTGAATCACAGCAGTAATTCTGTAAGTGAGCAGCGAATTTTAGTCACCTATGAAATTAGACATGTTTTCTAAGAAACTGACTCCTTCTAAATTAAATACAGCATATTTACCAAATAGAAATTTCAGTGGTGTTCTCTTAATAAAGAATGCCTCTCCTGAATGATAATAGATGCCTTCATTGCTTTTTGAGACAAACGGAGAGATGAGAAATTGGAACCTTAAAAAATAAATTCCTATGATGGCTCCTACATCACCACTTAATGATACAATCTGGTTTTTATTTTTGTTTGTTTTCATGCAGGATTAGAACAAAGATGGACAGATAAAAATATTGAGCATCTCCAAGGAACCAGAAACCAGTATAAAAGAAAATATGACATGTCTCAGAATTTTTTTTCTTTACAAGTGTCTGTTTGCATTACCTGTTTGGAACCATGTCAGCCTGTCTGTGGAAAGTGAGCTCTTTACGTCTGTTTCTAACAATTTTCCAGAAGGTGGTTTTGACAAAAAAATCAAGAACCAGCCACTCCTGTATACAAATAGTCATCAGTCCAAAGCTAATTTTGACTGGGTTGTGATACAAAATACTACAGAAAGCCTGTCATTGTCAGAAATCACAAATTACAATGTAAAAAAATTAGTCACTTTATTATCTAATTTCGGACAAGGCTCCAGGTTACAAAATCTGAC
This sequence comes from Balearica regulorum gibbericeps, assembly GCF_011004875.1. Lineage (NCBI taxonomy): Eukaryota > Metazoa > Chordata > Aves > Gruiformes > Gruidae > Balearica > Balearica regulorum. The sequence continues at coordinate 57,089,075 of NC_046187.1, forward strand.
ACTAACAAATATGTCAGTGGACTGGAATGCTCTTATTAATGTTTTTCAGACTGTATGGCACTCATCCATTGAGTATTTCAATATTAACAGTGTAACACAATTGTCAGACATCGAAAGATGTTACTTTAACTATTCAGGTACCTCTATGAAAGCATTGACGATGAAGAAAGTTATAATCACAGATCTGTACTTCACACAAGATGACCTATACAGAATATTTGCAGACATGAATATTGCAGCCTTGACAATAGCTGAATCAGAGATGATACATATGCTGTGTCCTTCATCTGACAGTCCCTTTAGATATTTAAATTTTTTAAAGAACGATTTAACAGATCTTCTTTTTAAAAAATGTGACAAATTAATGAAACTGGAGACATTAATCTTGCAGAAGAACAAATTTGAGAGTCTTCCCAAGGTAAGCTTCATGACCAGCCGTATGAAATCACTGAAATATCTCGACATTAGCAGCAACTTGCTGCGTCATGATGGAGCTGATGTACAGTGCCAATGGGCTGAGTCTCTGACAGAGTTGGACCTGTCCTCAAATCAGTTGACGGATGCCGTGTTTGAGTGCTTGCCAGTCAACATCAAAAAACTCGACCTAGAAAACAATCAGATCACCAGTGTCCCCATGGGGATGGCTGAGCTGAAGTCCTTGACAGAGCTGAATCTGGCATCAAACAGGCTGGTTGACCTGCCGGGGTGCAGTGGCTTTACGTCCCTGGAGTTCCTGAACATGGAGATGAATTCGATCCTCACCCCATCTGCTGACTTCTTCCAGAGCTGCCCAAAGGTCAGGGAGCTACAAGCCGGGCACAACCCGTTCAAGTGTTCCTGTGAACTGCAAGACTTTATCCGTCTGGAGAGGCAGTCTGGGGGGAAGCTGTTTGACTGGCCAGCAGCATACATGTGCGAGTACCCAGAAGACTTGCGAGGAACGCAGCTGAAGGACTTCCACCTGAGTGAACTGGCTTGCAACACGATGCTCTTGCTTGTGACAGCTCTGCTGCTGACGCTGGTGCTGGTGGCTGTCGTGGCCTTTCTGTGCATCTACCTGGATGTGCCGTGGTACATGCGCATGACGTGGCAGTGGACGCAGACGAAGCGTAGAGCTTGGCACAACAACCCTGAAGAGCAGGAGGCCGTTCTGCAGTTTCACGCGTTCATTTCCTACAGCGAGCGCGATTCGTTGTGGGTGAAGAACGAGCTGATCCCGAACCTGGAGAAGGGTGAGGGTTGTGTACAGCTGTGCCAGCACGAGAGAAACTTTATCCCCGGCAAGAGCATTGTGGAGAACATCATTACGTGCATTGAGAAGAGCTACAGGTCGATCTTTGTGTTGTCTCCCAACTTTGTGCAGAGCGAGTGGTGTCACTATGAGCTGTACTTTGCCCATCACAAATTGTTCAGTGAGAATTCCAACAGCTTAATCCTCATTTTACTGGAGCCGATCCCTCCGTATATTATCCCTGCCAGGTATCACAAGCTGAAGGCTCTCATGGCAAAGCGAACCTACCTGGAGTGGCCGAAGGAGAGGAGCAAGCGTGCCCTTTTCTGGGCTAACCTGAGGGCAGCTATTAGCATTAACCTGCCAATTGCAGATGGAAAGAGATGTGAGGAAACAGATTAAGAATATTTCTAATGGAGTTTCTTTTGTTTTTTCTTGGTGAAGCAATAAATACTTTATGATTTCCATTGGTTGCCAATGTATTTAACTTTTTGTTACAAAACCTTGTTTCTACGTAGTTGTCTATGCTGCCTCCTAACTGTAGGCAAAATTCAACTCACCTTACTGGAAGTCTTTTGAGATTGATACAGAAATAGTAAATCACAAATGAGTTTGGAAGTAGATTTTGAAATATAGGTTGAAATACTGTATTGAATTTTTCTCAGCAGAATAGAATCTGGAGCAGTTCATATAGTCATCTGGAATAATGTTTGAGTTGCTGGAGAGTTTGCAGAGCTGCATTAATCACAAAGCTTAGGCAGCTTGGTCACAGAACCTCTTTCACTAAAATTGTTTTGCAAGAAAGAAAATTACGCATCCTGAGAAGATGCCTAGAAGTCTAAAGCTTGAGATGGTTCCTGGGTAGTGTTTTCTCAGATTCAGTGAACCTTAAAAGGATAGGACCTAGATACAGGACTCTGAACATCCGGCACTGGTGGATGAAAATGGCCATGCCACAAAGGAGGACTGCGTAAGAAAGAAAGGTTTGGGGTTTTTTTCTTTTTTTAAAAAAAAAAAAGGAAAGATGAGCTACTTCACCTTTTGGGCTCATAGTTTTGCACTGCTGTGAGGGAGAAGAAGTGAATTGACAATCAGAGTTCTAATTCCCATCCTCTGACAGTATCCTGGTACCATGTTGATCCTGAGAGATGCCTTGACCAAAGGGACTGAGAGGGTATCTGCAATAACAGAACTACCTTCATCATCATTGACTATATCTTGAGAAACTCTTGACTTCTCTACATCATGCTTTTTTTTTTTTTTCAGCTTTCTACTTTTTTTTCTTCTCATCCATACATCTGACTTTATACTTATTATTAAAAGAATCTGTCCTTTTCAGCCAAAACAGTGTCTTTTGCAGCACGGCTACGAGTTCTGATCAGAGAGGCAATAATCAGTCAGAGGCCGAAAAAATTTGCGAGGTCTTGGGACGGCAGGTAAGACCATCTATTCACAGAGTCAGAAAGACAAGCTACCTTTACAATATTTGCTCTCCTTTATAGAAATACAGCAGGCCCCTCTACCTGTACTTGTGTTGTTTTGGCTTCCAGAAAACATAGCTGGGCTCCGACAAACATTCACAACTACTGCAGGTGATCACAGCAAACTTCCTCTTTGCCCCCAGAAGGAGAGGTGCTTGCCATCTGGAATACGAGGCTTAGATGACCAGCAAGCAGGAAGTTTTCCTTTCAGAAATGTGTTTCCACATGAAGACAAGAGAAGAAGGGATGTTAAGATGAAATCCTCATTTAGTGTAGAATGTTTGCATTTTATCTCATTCTTGTCTGCCATTATTTTTAACAAAAGATTTTAATTTTGATTTTTTTTTGCCTGAAGTCTAAGCAGGCTGAGGTCTCTTGACTTGAAGTCTTGAACTGTGAGCGACTGTTCATGACTTGTAGGGGTCAAATTTAACACCTTTAGCTCTCTCATTCCACTCAGCCTCAAAATTAATATAACACACCTATTACCAAATTGCAGGCATTTCATTCAGGACTGCAGAAACGAATGTTTTCTGTGCTTCCTCCTTCCCGTCCAGTTAATGCTTCAGTGTATGACTCATTTAACCCTTGGAAAACTGAAGATGAACAGGCTTAGCTTGGTTTGCCGGTCCCTTTCACACAACCAGTGACAGCTGGAGGGTGGCTTGCTTGAAAATTTTCTTTGAAAGCCTCAGGTTTAGGTCAGTAGCCCTTGAAACTTCTGTAATACATTTAACATCCCCCTGTTGTGTGTGAAGCTTTAAGAACTCATATGGCTGCTTCTGTTGGATAGAGGACAGAGAAACCCTCTAAAAAATCAGAGTGCACCAGCTGTTACTCAGGTGGGAGCGCATAGCTGTTGCCAGAAATTAATTATTTCTTTCAGGAGTGGAAGGTTTTAGCAGGGGTTTGTTTGCCACTTTGGAAAGAACTCGGGAACTACGTGACCTCTGGCAATGCAGCTGATGTGATCATAAGCAGAAATATATAATTACAGGTTTCTGGTATATGTCCAAAATCCTTGAGTGAATAATGTTCAAAAAGGAGGCTTGTAATGAGCATGGGGAGCAATTAAAACTTGTACTTTGGAACCAGAAGCCCACATACTATTAGATTTTTGTCCGTGATATGTGCCAGATAATTGACAAAACAGCTACACATGCAATGAATTACTACATCTAGTTTTTCTGATTCCACAGGAGAAAATGAGTTTCTCAAATGATACATATCAGACTATTTCAAACAATTATTTTAGCCTCTGCTGTACTCTGAACACTTTCTGTAAAACCAGTTTTAGTCCACAAAGAAATTTTTCCCATACGTGGGGCTATGTGTAGTTTCACAGCCCATGTCAGCCACTTTATGTGCACATATTGGAAAGTAGCTACCCTTTTCTGTGCACTCTGGTGATGTGAGTCTGCAACTGGTTCTGCACCAAAATCTGTAACTGCTAATGCGCTCCAGTTACCAGGAAAAGGGAATGTGTAAATGTAGTGTGATGTCAGATACCATATCAGAGCAGATTCCTGGCATTTGACTAGTCACCTTGGTGACTGGCAGGAATGCTATTCTACCTACATAATAGTATCAACATACAAAACTGATAACGTGGGGGTTAAACACCCTCCAAAACCTAGAAAATGTGCTGGATGAAGTGAAAGTGTAAATGTTTTTATGTATATTTAAGTAGTGTGTAGCACAAAGGAAACTGATCTGTGACAGACCGGGAGTCCTGATACAATGTGGGTTGCCCTGCTGAGAGCTCAGCTCTTTTTTAGCTTTAGAAATGTTACAAAGCATCGTTGCTGAAGTTCAACTGCAGGTTAGAGCAGGGAAAGGCGCTCGAGGGAAAAGAATGGGACTTTCCAGGAGATGAGGTATTCTGCTGAGGGGAAGGTTCAAAACCTCTGTGAAACCCATGTTTTTACTCAGGGCTTCAGTTTGGCTGGTTTTTCCTTCAGAAACATTTACTTAGATTGACTATAATGCTCATTTGTAGTCACTGTTTGGTCAAGAGGAAGCGGTATTGATAAGTCAATAAGTGAGAAATTTCCGTATTCTGCAAGGTGGCTCTGTGTTACCAGTTGGGTTTCCACAGCTTTGATCCT